>NC_135538.1:5913962-7113962 GCF_045843805.1 Urocitellus parryii | reverse complement strand
GTAGATAATTCTGGTTTTGCCCCCTGCCAAAGGGTCACATTTCTGAAAAAATTCCCTTCTATTCATTTTACCATGAGCCGATGGTATCCATACAAACCCATGAAGAGCGTCTTCAATATTTTTCCAGCAATATCAGAGCTTGATGTAGACACTGGTGTCTACAGATTTTGACGATGGCATACCCGAGGGTGTTTATTTTTGTTTTGTTTTGTTTTGTTTTAATCCAGTTTGAGCCACGTTCAAAGTCGAAAACCCAGAATTTAAAAAAAAAAAAAATGTGTAGCTTTGTTTTCTCCTTAGAGGAATAGAGGCAGGTGTGGATGTCTCAGTGCCGCGGGTTTGTCGGGAAGGTTTGAGGGCTCTCGGTGAAGGATGGATAAGATTGTCCTTACCTTGTCCTGAGACTGATCTGCCAGGGCCAGGAGTGAGCATTGGCCACACAGCCTCCTACCACTCTTCCAGAACACTTCTTGGGCTCCACTTTAGGCTTCCCACAATCAAATGAAGACAAGGACGCTGTGACACAAAGTCAGAATAGTCACATTTGGGTCAAAGGTGTCAACCGTCACATAGTTTAAGAAGAATTCACAGCTGTGGGCCAAGCTCAGAATTCATGGCATAGTAAAGCCCAGGCAGGCGAAGTAGCAGAATCACAGGCAACATCTGGAACCTCTTTTCCAGGGTTCAAAGATGGCAATAGATAACCCAGACCCTCTTCTTTGAAGGAATTACAAGTACTTCCTCATTATGGGGAGTAGAGAAAAAATAAACTGGTATAATTCATCATTAGAATGACATCTTTACTGAGAAGACTCAGATTGGTACAAATGGCTATTTGTGTTTGTCCAACTCGAAATTTAGAACACAGAATCATCCCCAACTAAGCCAGGTGAGGTTTCCTGAAGACCACAGCAATCACCTCCACTGGAAGACATAAAGGTGTTTTATTTCCTGTGAATTTATGTGTATGTGTGCCCATGCATGTGCACGTGTGTGTGTGTGCGACTGTCAGCAGCAAGGCTAACTACCCTAAGTTGAAATTCTGCCTTCTCTCCGCCAGCTTCTGCACACCTCCTCCAGGGAGCCCCCTTCAACTGCTGTGGGGATGACCTCCACACACCTGCCCTGCTTTCCCTCTCCTTAGACTAGCCTGCAAGGTTCCTGGAGAGAGGGACTGGTGTCCGTCTTTGGTTCCCCCATTGATGGGACTGCAAGGTGAAATACTGCCCATCTTAACCAATGAGAGACCCTACTCTCTAGAGAATTTGGAGCCTGGGTTTTCCAAAGAACTTTCCAATTGCTGTGGTCTGTTCAGAGTCTATATGTGAAGCCCTTTCCAAATAGAAACATGTGATGTAAGGCTACCATCCTCCTTAACAATGAGCTTTATTTATGTTAATAGATTACGTGCATAAGCATACTAAAGTAGGCGTATTTTTACATTTGTATTAAACATACATGCACGTGCAAAATATAAGTGTTCGAAGAATAACTATGGAGATGATGGTTCCTCAGTCTCACTATTCAAAACAAAACTTAAAGTTTTTATCTATCTTTCCTTATTTGTTGTTTGTAGGGAATATGTAGGTAGAAATGAAAGTTATTGAAGTCATTCAACAAACGTGTAACTTTAAATGAACATAAGTAAACAAATGGTATTATATTTAAAGTGGTCATTCCTTCCCCCCGGGCCTCGGTGAACTCAAGGACACTGGGCTGCACAGACCACACTTGGGTTTCCAGAGGCCTTGCTGGGGCTGTGGTTGTGCAGTCTGCGTACTGTTACTTGTTCTAATCACACTTGACCTTGACACAGAACCTTTCAGGAAAGCTGCTTAATGAAGTGCACAAGTTAATCAATGGTATTTTTTCCTTTTAAAGATGTGCTTTTCCTTGTAAATTAAACATAATGTAAAGGTTGGGGAATTTTATGAAAAATGATCATTAGGGAATTTCCCACTTAAATCAACAAAATCTAAAATCTCCCAGGGAATGAGCAATAAAATATTTTTTAAGAAAAATGATACAGTTGAAATGGAAGAAATCAAGCCATTTCTCAATCTGAAAAATCCAAATGAAACTACCCAAAACCACACATGTGCACACAAAAAGATGCCATTAACCTGGGACCATCACCCTGCACAACACTGACCTGAAGTCCTGGAAGAACTACAGTGTGTGATTTTATTCACTTACTTATTCATTCAGCAAATATGTGTTCAAATACATAGTGCCTGCTACGCACCAGGCCTGTCTCTAGGCCCAGGAGACAGAGGAAATAGAGAAGAGGTCTGTCTTCAACCCTTTCATTCTGGAAGGTCAGGGAGTAAGAAGATGACACACTGGAAGTTTCAATTGAGACCCAAAAGATGCTCAGGGGTGTTGAAAGACAAAGCCTCGTGCAGATTTCTAAGGAAATAGCTCTTCAGTGATTCTGGCTTCCTCACCATGTGGAGGTGTGAAAGAACCAGGTTCTCACAGACTGGAGGAAGCTCAAAGAATGGGAAGAGAATTGCTCCAATGGACTGTGAGGTCCCCCACCTCGCCACCACGCAGGGCAGGGCAGGTCGACCCTGCACTTGGGGAGCAGCGCTCCCATCAGCAAGGCACTCGGAGGCCTTCAGGCCTGCCTCCTGCACAAGGACGTGGCTGTCGGATTGCCAAGCCTGCCTCTTGCCTGGAAAGCCAGACCCTCCGGTGGTGACCCAGGGCTGCACCTGGGAGGTGACTGGGCCTTATCTCAAGGGAATCTGAAGTTCCTGAGTCCCAGGCACACACCACGAGGCCTGAGGCTGGGACTCCAGGCTGGTCCCACCTAGAGGCAGCCTGTTGGGGATAAGAACGGGGAGGGGGGGCAGGGAGCGGCAGTGGGTGGGCCGCAAGACAGAGTCAAGGTGGAGAGTGAAAGGGAGGGGCTTTCAGGGGAGAGACCTCTGACAGCTTCTGCAGGAAGACAAAAGCACCAGCTAGAGAAAAGGCAGCCATAAACCCACCCTAAGCCCAGGGGGTACAGGGCCCTCTCATCACGGTGCTGGCCAAGTGGCGTCCTTCCGCCATGCCCATCTCCCTCCCCCTGATGTCCCTGCAGCCACCCACAAGCAAAGCTAACAGGGCAGGGCGGCTCCCAGACTCCTGACCACTGCCCCCTACTGCCTTGGAACTTTGCAGGCCCAGGTCCTCCCGTCCAGCTCCCGTCCTTCCATGTGGCACACACCATCCACAGGAATCAAACAGCAAAGGAGTCCAGGGCAATTACCCGGGATGAGTGCTCTTGTGGTGACTCTGGTTTGTTTTCCCAGAAGTACCCAGGGACACGTCATTCCAATCATTTAAGAACTAGGGTCAATCCTCCCCAATCCAAGCTTCTTCCTCCCTCGAGTTTGGAGCCATGAGGAAGGAGCATCTCTAAGTCAGTGGCCCAAGCATGGCTGAGCAATGGGACTCTCAGCAGGAAGCAGTTGGAGCTCACTGAGGAGCGGCGCTGATTTCAGTGTGTTCTCAGGGAGACAGTTTATGGGTTTCAGTCAACATTTGTTTCCGTTCTTATTTCTTGGCCTCTGGAGGAGGTGACTCTGAGCTGCTGCTTCATGATCCCTTGCTAGACATTGGAGAGTGCTGTGGGGCCATTCTGGGGCTGGTTATATCACTCCTAAGCTTGCTCTTTTGGAGATTTGGTATCTGCCTTACCTAAGTCATGTGTATATGCACACATGTATGCAGTGTGTGTGTGTGTGTGTGTGCATGTGTGTGTGTGTGTGCGCGTGCGCACATTCCGCTAGCAAATGAGACCCCTGGAAGCACAGGTCCAAGATGCCCACAACAGGAAAGGCCCCGGGAGAGAAGGCAGCTGTCTCCCCCAGAGAGGCACTCAGCCCAAAGCCATTTTGTGTGTGCATGAGTGTGTGAGTGTGCAAGTGTGCAAGTGTGTGTGCACACGGATCTTTATTAAAGAGGTGATCACCGCATTCGTTTGAAAAGTAATTTCCTTAGAAAAGAGAAAGCAACTTACCACACTGAGGGACGTCACAGTAGTCAAAAAGCTTTCTGGGATTTGTGGTGTAGCACCAGGGACCGTTGACATCATTGTCAGGGTTGCGGCAATACTGAAAAAAGGCAGCGTTTGAGAAGCGGCTCCTTTCCCTGGGGCCAAGCAGGGACATCACACTCGGGTCCTTACAGGACGGAAGGAGTGTGCCTTTCCTTCCTTCCTTCCCTCCTTCCTTCCTTCCCTCCCTCCCTCCCTCCTTCCTTCCCTCCCTCCCTCCCTCCCTCCCTCCTTCCTTCCTTCCTTTCTTATTTTTTGGAAAAGTGATTTGTTGAGATGCCTACAAGCCTCTGAATCACAGAATGCAGTCGTCACATGTCCCGGGGGCCCAGCTGTGAGGCCTGTCCCCTGATGGATGGGGAAGGCACCTAGAGGGTCTGAGGTAGAGGGCATTTACACAGCTGGTCCTGCCTTCCTGCAGGTCCCACACGGACACCAGCCTTAGTCTCCTGAAATCTCTCCATTGCCCTTCCCTCCTTTCCCCCAACACAGAAGATCACACCAGGCTGATTTTCTAGAACTCAGGACCAATTCTGTCCAAAGACTGGTCAGCCAAAGGCAAAAGAGAAACCTGAATCCAAGTGCTTACGTTTTTTTCCAGACCTGCCCGTGGGTTTGTCTGTGGGGTGAAAATGCTGTGTCTGTGGGGCTCCTGGGCAGCCCACTCCTGGCATGGAGTGCCAGTGACAGTGGTGGCCTTGGTGCCCCGGTAGCTCTTCCCGTTCCCAAACATGCAGTCTGTGGGAGAGAAAGCCGAGGTGAGGGCCCTGCGTGGGCTCGAGGCCACAGGGGGGAAATGCAGCAGTGTGGGCTGGCCCCAGACGGGTGTCACATCCCTAGGACCCCGGGATGCCGGAGACCTCAGCGGACACTGCCTATTTCAAGACGTTCCCAGGAACGCTCATTGGCTTGGACATAATCATGAATTTAGCAGGGTGTTGGAGAATTTTGTCAGGACACCAAGATAACCCAGTGAGTAGGGAGTCAGAACACCCTGGGGGATTTGCAGAGTCCAGAGGAAACTGCCCACCCATCTTCAGGCAACAAGTCCAGCCCTGACTCCCCCCTCCAAGTGGCAGACCCTCACCAACACTCAGCTTCCTGTGTCGCACGGAAGCATCTGCACTGGTAAGATTTCCATCTCCTTCACCCCTGCCGGGTCAGGCTGCTCACCTGACTCAGAAGTGGTCTGTACATGGGGAACTTGGACAGCAGTGGCAGGCTCCACAGCACTCCCGGGTGTCTCCGAGCACCTCTTCAGGTTGCAGTACTCCCACCTGACACTGGGGTCAGTGGTGTAACACCAGGGGCTCTTGTCAGCATCTGGATTCCTGCAGTAGTTCATGGTCAAGCCACTGCAAATCCCAAAACAATGAGGTCACCAGGGTGGGAGAATTCTGCTCCCGATGAATTTTACTATAACAAAGTGTCAACAGGTGACTTGGAAATATCCCCATTAAAGGTGATCATCATGATAGAGCCACAAACACAAATGGCCCTTTTAACCAAGAGTCATACATGCTCCATGTAAAAGCTGAGATAACACAGAAATACATACGACAAAATATCATAATATTCTTCTCACACATTCTGCCAAACACACTGCCCAGGGATAGCCGATATAGATTTTGAAGGATAATTTTAATTTTTTTAAGCATATGCAAATCTCTATCTCCCTCTATAGATGAATTTTTAGGAAAATATAAATTGGAAAGAAAACATATCACCCAAGGAAGCAAGGACCTATATCTAATGATAATGTTCCCAGGCCAGCTCTCTTAGCTTATTTACTGACAATGTAGTTCAACTGTACTTTTGCCATAAAAGAAAATTGAGGAGATATGTCACTTTAGGTAGACCAATGGGTCTGGGTTCCAAAGCCTTGTGAAAACTGGCCTGGAAGAACAATCCTCAGACCTGAGGTCATTTTTGTAGGGTGCCTTCATGAACAGGAATCCTCTCCTCTCTTGGCCCATCCTCTGCTAGCTGTAGCCACTTGGGGACTGAGGGATGAGATTAATAAGCAGACTAAAGGGTTAAGGGGAGATATCTGGGGAAAACAGGGGCCCTGAGGAGTCGTACAGGAGTAGCCAGATGAGGGTCCCGGAGAGCACTGGAGGAGACAGCCCCCTGAGAACATTGCCCCAGCCTCCCAGCACCCTCAGCCCTGGGGTCCCTTACGGTTCAGATGCATGACCTGCAGCAGTGTGAGGAAACTTAGAAAGTGCTACAGGAATCCACCTTTAGGCAAGTGACACGGTCTCCAGCCCAGGCCCCACCGGAGGAAGCCAGTCACTGGGAGGTGTCAAGGCAATACAAACAGAGCCCTGCTCTTTCCCTTAGTTGTGGCTTACTTTACATCTAGCGAAGGACAAACGTGCAAAATGGAGTTTGATGAGCTTTGAGAACACAGTTACCTGTGCACCCCACGTTCTACCATGACACAGGACATTTTCTCACCTAGAAGCTCCAGGGGCCACAGCTCAATCTCTGCCACCCTCTTCCAAAGGCAAATGCTATTGGTTTCCTTCCACCATTAAGTTTTGCCTCATATAAATGGACGCCTACAGAATACGTACTTTTGTATTTGGCTTCTTGCCTTATTATAATATTTTTGAGCTCCATCCATGCTCCTTGAGAGTGCCAGTAGCTGCTGCTTTTTCATTACTGCATAGGGCCCCATTGTTTGAATAAACCACAAATTATTGATTCTGTTTTTTTATTGGTGAACATTGCAGTTGCTTACAGTTTGGAGTTATTGTAAATTAAGCTGATACGAATATTCTTGTAGCTCTCTTTGTGGACTTACATTTTCATTTCCCTAGGGTAATATTTAAGAAATAGAATTGCAAGTGTGTGGGTAGGTGCATGTCAATTTAAATTTAGGAGAAGCCATCAGATTGATTTTTCAAAGAGGACAGTGTATCTAACAGCTGTACATTCTTACTCCACACCCTTGACACTCCTCAGCTATTGTCTGGCTTTTCGTTAATTGTCATTTCCATTGGGTGTTTGGTAGTATCTCGTTAAGGTTATAATTCTAATTTATTTGATGGCGTAGATGTTGAATATACTTTCTCAGGTACTTATTGGTCATTAGCTGGAAGTTTTGGGTAGATGCCCCTAATCATGTTTTTAAAGTTTCTTTCTACTCCTAGTTTGCTGAGACTTTTTGTCCTGGAAGGTGTTGGATTTTGTCAAATTTTCTTTGGCATCTATTGATATAATCACATGATCTGCACATTTATTCTGTTAACATGTTGGATGACATTGGTGTTTTTAAAAGATGTTAACCAACTTTGCATTCTTGAAGGGCAGTTTCATTTGTTTATGATGTTTATCATGTTCATGATAAAGATGATTTCTATAAATTGCTGGATTCAATTGTTAAGTTTTTTTATATTTATGTTCACAATAGATAATTTTTGTATATTTTCTTGCAAAAAAATCCTGGTCTACTTTCTGTATCTGGGTTTTTTTCTTTTTCTGGCCTTACAAATTGAGTTGAAAAATATGCCCTCTTTTATTTTTATAGGACATAAGTGTGGAGGATCCCATTCAGCTTTCATTGTTTGCTATAAAAATTTACTGCATTGAAACTAAAACTGAGGATTTCTTAAAACAAGAATATAGAAGCACACCTCCCAATAGCCCTCAAACAGTGTCACCGCATATTATGCAGCTTCTGTACACACATGAGGAGGGAAAATCAAGCCATCTTTTACATATTGACGGCTTTAACCTCATAGACTCTCTAAAGGGGGCCCTGAAATCCCCAGGGTTTTTCAAACCACACTTGGAGAACTGTTGGCTTAAGTCATTGATTTTTAAATGTTTCTATTTTCTAATAAGAGCATTTAAAATTATAAAATCCTAAAAACACTGTCTGTATTCCACACATTAACATGTATTTTTCTTACTATTGTTCAGTTCAAAACATTTCTAAAATAATTTGTGATTTCTTCTTTGACTCTTAAATTATTTTCAAATATATTCCAAACATTGGGAATTTCCCAAATGCTTTGTTACTTATATAATAAAAGCATTCATTGACTTCTTCAGTGGTAGAAAACACACTGTATAATTTTAACCCTTTTAAATTTATGGGCCAAGCACGTGGGGCTTGTTGGTGAGCGCTATATGCACACTCAAACACAAATCTGTAGTTCACCTTAGGGCTAAAGAGGTTGTTTTACTTTGAAATTTCTACATCCTTTCTGATTTTTTCCCTTGTTCTATATTTTGTTTGGGGAGGATTTAAAACCATCCTACAGAGAAGCAAGGAAATGTCCACCTCTACTTGTGGGCTTGCCTGCTTCTCCCCCTGTTGGGTCACCATGTCCCTGAAGCTCTGTACCAGGATACCACACACAGCAGTGGTAAGTCTTGAGTCTTGATGAATGAACACTTTTTTCTTAGGGAAATGTCCTTTATATCTCTGGTATTAATCCATGCCTTGAAAGCTACGTATCTAATGTTGACAAAACCACTCCAGCTGTTTTTTGATTCATGCTTTCCTGGTATGTTATTTTACCTACTTTAGTTTTTAACCAATGTTCTTATATTTAAAGACCCACTATTGTAAGGAAAACATAACCGGGCTTTGGCTTTCATTTAACGTGGCAATCTATGCCTTTTAAGTGAGATGTTTAATCCTTTTACATTTAATATCTTTATGGTGTGGCTCAATGTAAGTCTATCCCAGCACGAGGGATTCTCTGCTTATACCACATACGGCCGTTGTTCTTTCCCCAGTTACTGTCCTTTGTACACCTTTCTTTGTAGACTCTCTCCCTGTGCATGTGTGGCCTTGTGTTTAGCCAGAGACTTGAGGAGACCTCTATGCATGTTGCTGGAACTCCTCTCCCCAGGGTCTTTCTCAAGGTCACACAACAGAAAAATCCTAGCTGCCTCAGTAATGCCAAACTCCGGCCTCTCTCCTTCGTTCAGTCTATGGTCTGCTTCGGCTCCATCTCCTAACATTCAGGGCAGGAACTGCCTCCAAGAGGAAAGACAGGGAATCGGGTCAATCTTTCATTCTAAAAGATCTCAGTCTTGTGCTTATCGTCCGCCAAGGGAAAACAGCTTTTTGCATATAGGTTAAGGCCACTGTGGTAGAAAGGTTGCCCTGGTCAGTCTAGCCTTGTGTCCCTCTTCCTGCCCACTTTACTTTCAGCATCTGTGTGCTTCCTGACTCTCATCTGCCTTCCTGCTTCTGCTCTTCTGACAAACCCCAGCCCTTTAGACCACTCGTGCTCAGGACCAAGGTGCCTGTGCAGGTAGGATTAGATCTAGGTGTGGCTATAAATACAGAGATGGACTTGTGACCCAAGACACAGTGGCAGACACAAACTTCGCTTCATTGGTTTGAGTTTGGAGTGATAAAATTCCAGAGCCAAAAGACTGCACTGATGTTAGCAGGTGCTGGGCCACGGTGCTATTTCTAAGATTTTGGTCATTTGTTCTCCTGAGCTCTCCACTGGTGTGAGCTCACCACCTCCACATAACCCCGCTGCCTCACAAAATTACTCAAGAAAGACAGTCAGCCTATAACCTCTCCCAGACCTTTTGCTCTGAAGCAAGTGTCCTGGATGATTTGCCTCCCATTCTGACCTAGGAGATTTGGTCCTAAGAAGTCAGCTTACAGCACAGGTCGTCTAATAGAAAATCAAGTTGGCGATTGCTCCATGTGTGGTTTAAAATCAAGGACCTACGCGTTTGGGAATTTTTCCGGGGTCTTCTCATGCGAGTGTGGCGTCATTGATGACCAGGACTGACATTTCTTTCCTGTGATAGTGGTGGACGATGTGCCTCGATAACTCTGTCCATTGCCCCGGTAGCAATCCTGGACCACAGGGGTTTGCTCAGGTGGTGCTAAAGCTGAAAAAGAAGAAATCATGCTGAATAACGACCGAGAGACAGGTAAAGCCCTTTGTGACACAAAAGTGCACTGTTCTCTTGTCCATATGAGCAGGCATGTGGACAAGCAAACACACACACACACACACACACACACACACACACACACAATAAATTCATAGCATTCTAGAACTTACGACCTACTTTTCTTGGAATATTTTACTTAAAACTCAGAAGTGGGGGGGACTTTAGAGTATTTATAGCTGGAAGCTGCAATCCTGTGCAAGCTCTTCTTTGTGGATCTCTACTGGGTTCTCATGAGAACAGAAGAGCAGGACCCCAGAGGGAAATGTTTTCAGTGGTGCAGACAGCAGGGGTGACTGTCAGTGGTGGGCAGACAGGAGACTCATGTGTTTCTCCAGACCCTGTGCTCATACTAGCCAAGGCCTCAAGCTTCTAGGGGTTGGGGCAGGCAATGGGCCTCACCCAAGGCCCTAGGCAGAGGTCCACTGACTCTCAGAGATGACCACATCTGGAAACTATCAGACTGGAACTGTGAAAGAACCATGATCAATATGTTAAAGGATTTTCTGATAAAGGTAGGCAGTGTGCATGGATAGATGGAGAACTTCAGCAAGGAGGAGGAAACAAGGAAAAAGTAAAATGGAAATGAGCGGAACAGAAATTGTGACTTAAGAGGTGAAGAATTCCTTCAAAGCGCTGATCAGCAGGCAAGACACAACTAAAGAAACAGTGAAGTTGAAAATGAATTACAAGAAGTTTTCCAATCGCATGGAAATGGAAGGCGATCCTCAGGGTTATACATAAGGACATATAAGAGGAAAGGAGGGGTAAGACAAGATAATACAAATCGAAGAAATGATTTACAGTAGAAGGGGTAGAGAGAGAAAAGGGGAGGGGAGGGGAGGGGAGGGGAGGGGGGATAGTAGAGAATAGGACAGACAGCAGAATACATCAGACACTAGAAAGGCAATTTGTCAATCAATGGAAGGGTAACTGATGTGATTCAGCAATCTGTATATGGGGTATAATTGGGAGTTCATAACCCACTTGAATCAAATTGTGAAATATGATGTATTAAAAACTATGTAATGTTTTGAACGACCAACAATAAAAAAAATAAATTAAAAAAAAAAGTAGTTTTCCAAACTGATGTACAAAGAAAAAAAGAATTATATGAAAAACAGAAAAAGTAGAACAAACAGACAAGAAGTATGACTATAAATAAAGCACACTGATCATTGGTAAAATCCAAAAAAATAGCACCAATGTAATGTGAGATTGTAACATAGCAGAAGTCCTTTCTCTTTACCAGACATTCTCTCTACTAGCTCAACATTCCTGAGAGAGGAAGTAGAAGTACAATTTTTTAAGGTTCTTATGTATCAACAAAGATAATGTTGTTTGAAGGTGGAACATAATAAGTTAAAGATGTATGTTGTACACATTAAGGAAAATGCCAAAATCATTAAAAATTGATTTAACTAATAAGTAAATAGTGGAGATAAAAGGTAATCATAAAATAGTCATTCCACATGAAGGGGGGAAAAAGATGCAAAAAGAAACAAAGTCCAAATAGAACAAAGAGAAACAATTGACTTGATGGTAGATTTAAATCCAACCATTTTAACAATTACATTAATAAAAATGTTCTAAACATCTCCATTAAAAAGCTAAAAATGTGGGCTGGGGTTGTGGCTCAATGGTAGAGCACTCGCCTAGTACTTGCAAGGTCCTGGGTTCGACCCTCAGCACCACATAAAAATAAATAAAATAAAGGTATTGTGTCCAACTACAACTAAATTTTTTTTTAAAAAAAAAAAGCTAAAAAAGATACACAAACACTAGTAAAAACATATTCAATGGCTGTTTTCATAACAGCAAAAACAGACTTCAGGACAGGAATATTTTCTGAAATGAAGACAAACATAACATCATAACAAAGGGGTCATCTCATCAAGAAGACTCAAGTGTCTTAAACGTGTATGTGACTAACAACAGAGTTTCTAAACAAATAAAGCAAACAGAGTTAGAACTGAAAGGGAAAATTGACCCATCTACAGTAAGGTTGGACCTGTCACCATTCATCCCTCAGTGATCAAAGTAGGTGACAGGAAATCAGTCGGAACACAGGACAACAGTTATCAGTCAGTTTTATCTAATTGGCCTTTAGACAAACTCTACCCAACATCCAAGAACACTTGGAAAATGATTATGTTTTGAACCATAAAACAAACTTCAACCGATTTAAAATATTGTAACCGAAATCACAGAGCATGTTCCCTGACCACAGCAGGATTGAGGGAAACAAAGCCACTGTGTTCTGACACAGTGGGTGCAGATGCGGGGTGCAGACGCATGGAGCGTCCTTGGGCTCTATAAAGCCTCTTACCTGGGACATCTAGAGGGTCCGTGGAAGTCGGAGAATTCCCACAGGATGGTATGGTACAGTATTCCCACCTCACATCGCTGTTGGTTGTGTAGCACCAGGGGGTGGTCTCTCCATCAGGATTCCGACAGTAGTTCTCATCCAAACCTCTGAAAGAGGAGTTCGGCTCTTCAAAAAGTGTAAATAAATAAGGTGCACACACGCCTGTTGATGCTGATTTTGGATATGGATGCATCTAAAGCTGTGGGTCACACACATGGAATAACAGGTGCCCAAAAGAAGCTTGAGTGGAGCAGGATTCCACGGGATTCCACAGAAGCAAGCCATAGACGCTTCTTTGGGGTAAACAATTGAAGTACATTTCTTGACTTTGTATGAACAAGTAAAATACAAATGCATGGCTGGGCCCCACTCCCAGAGTTTCTGATTTACTAGGTCTGGAGTAAGTCCCAAGAATTTGCACTTTTAGCAAATTCCTGGTAATGCTGAGGCTGCTGGTCTGGGGACCACACTTGGAGAAAAATTCTCATAGGAAAAAGACAGTTGCTGAATTTCACTTCCCCTGCACAGGCCTGATCCATTTTCATTCCTGAATACTTTCATCCTGCATTCCTCTAGTAACTGAAGTGAAGGCAGAGCTAAAGGGAAGGGCATCAGGGGACATACTTGCAGGGAAAGTTTTCTGGAGTCCTGTTGTGCTGGTGAGGGGTCTGCTCACTCCAGCGCTGACAGGTGTGCCCGGATGCGGTCACGGCCACCTTCCCGCGGTAGTCTTCACCTCTTCCCTTCAGACACTGGTAGGTTGGACCAGAAGAGGGCGGGGGTGTCGCTTGAATGGAGAAAATAAACTACGATGAGTATTTTTCAAATAAAGAATGATCAGATGGGTGTCGCTGGAGGGAACTGCAGGGCACTCAGCCTCTTCTGCCAACCTCGGTCTTGGAATTTGGCATTTAAAAACTGCTTGGCATTTCCAGAAGTCCATCTAGAAGCATCTATGTCTGTGAGAGCATTTCATGAGGAGCTTCTGCAGGATCAGCCCTGGGGGTAGATGCTTCTCTCTATAGTCTCCTGGCTCGTCTCATCACACATGGTAAATGTCAGCGAGTGTGCCCTCCCACCTGAAGTCCCTACATGAGCCAATGACCCACGTTCTCCTGTGAAGACTTTGTGATCACTGAGGGAAACAGCCTGACATTCCATAAAAGACACAACGGAGACAGAGTCGACGGGAAGGAAGGCAAAAAATGCCTTCAAGGAAAGTTATGTGCACCAGAAATCAAGACATTCTTGATGGAAAAAAAAAATCAAGAGAACCTGATTCTCATGCAGAGGGAGAACACCCAAGGAGCCCCTGCACCCCAAAGGACTCCTGTCAGAGCAGAGGAGGGAAGCTGGCCCTGGCTGGGTCCTTTCCAACCAGCAGTGACGGTCTCTGACTAAACGTTCAGCTCTTGCTTTGAATCCTCTTTTCCTCCATTTCACGTCTACTAGGTCTTGCACTTCATATTCTCCTCCTGAGCCCCTTTGCCACTGTGCCCTGTTGGGCATGCTAAAAACTGGGTACCCAGAGTCACCCCCTTGATGACAAAGCCACAGTTAGAGGAACTCTGCCTGATAATGTATCCCACAAAACAGAGCATGCCTCTGGTCTCCCTTTAGCACAGGGAAGTGGGACACCAGAGCTGCCCCCAAGAGCCTACCTCTAAACATTCTCGCAAGAGGCACAAGTCTCTGATAGGGGAAAACAGACAACGTGATAAAGGATGTCTCATCAATTACCTACAGGAGCCAATACATGGTCTTCAAAGATCAATAAGACACAGAGCAATAGTATGGCATACGACTTGCAGGTCACTTCTTAGACCCTGAAGTCAGGAACCCACACACGTTCCCTCTGGATTCTAAGAGCAGATCGGGTCAGAACCCTGGAGCATGGGACATGAGTCACACTTACTGCAACGGGGAATGTTACAGAGCTCCCAGCGTTTGTTGGGGTCGGTGGTAAAACACCACGGGCGGGGCTCCCCATCAGGGTTTCGGCAGTAGTTCATCTTCAAGTTCTTGTTTGGAAATCTGAATGGACAAAAAGCATTCTAAGAGCACTGAACATCTGCATTCATGGATGAGAATCTTCAAAGGTGAGCAGGTATGTAGCACCTAAAGTGTGCAAGGCACAGTCAGGCACCCAAGAGGTAAATGAACAAAGGCTGCACTTGATAAAATGGTAATCTAGGAAGAAACATTAGCTGGGCATTACAGGTATTATTTTTCTAATGATATACATGGTTAAAAACCACTGAACAAGATCAGTAACCTTATCAATTTGGCCATCTGGAAAAATTGATGTAAGCAAACGCTGGTTACTCTGCTACAAATAATAGCAATGTTTAAAACACAAATTGGTCACTACCTAGAGATAGTGATCTGGTACAGCCAGTAAGTTGACATATTCAGATCTTAAAGACAGAGACTGGATCAGCTACCTACAGCGGGGAGGTGTTTTCCAGGGTAATTAGTGTGAAATAGAATCCTCACAGAACCTTACTCCTGAGATCATCATTAGTTTCTGGATTAGGGACTCCCATTCACATTTAAAATTCATAGTTGCCTTTGAGAATTTGGTGGAAGCTGTGAATTCTTGCCCCCCAAAATGCAACAACATAAATACACACAAGATATCAGGGGATTCACAAGACCCCTGAGGTATACTCACAGACCCTCGGTGAGGAATCTTGCTGGTATAAAGTGAAGGAAAAGGAAGAAGAAAGAGAAGAGGGAAATACTTGGGAAACACACAAGAAGTACAGATGTATCTGTACTTCTCAAATTTTAATGTATGTACGAATCAGCAGCAAATCTGGTTATAATACAAATTTGATTCAGAGGGTCTGAGATTCTGCATTTCTAACAACTAAAGATAAGAAGAATGGTAGGATGCCAGCTCTGAATCCACAACCATCCGGAGACAGGCAAAGACATCCAAGTAACTACAGAGCCCGCAGAGTCTTGATCAGTGGGACTTACTTGGAAGGGATGTATCCGTGAGCATGTGGAGTCTGTGAGTCCCAGGCCTGGCATTCAATTCCAGACATGGTCTTGGAAATTTTGCCCTCGTAATGTTCTCCACTGCAGTGCATGCATTCCTCTGAGCAGCATGGGGAAGGAGGGAAGAAACAAAAAAAAAAAAAGAAACTGAAGTGGAGCAAGATAGACAGAAGGACTAGAATCCCACTAGAAATGTCCCCCATGGGACTGGCCATGCTCCCACATGGTTTCCAAGAATCACTAGGAAGCAACATTGGCTCAAGACTCAGAATGTTCTAATACAATCCAAAATGTCATTCTCTTTTTCAAATGGTTTATTTAGGCTATTTTGGCCAATGCCACCTCAACTAATCGTCGTGACCCAATTCAGAAGCTCATGAATGCCTTGTCCTTGCACTGAGAGGCCCAGATCCCAGGCAGGCAGGGGAGGGTGCCCATGGTCCCAGCAGTCTGTAAGTTCTCTACCACGATTTTCTTTTCTTTCTTTTTTTGAGACAGGATCTCAACTGAGTCGCCTAGCCTGGTCTCACCCTCGCTAGTTCCTGCACAGCCTCAGGAGCAGCGAGATTGACGGGATGCCCCGCTGCACCTGGTTGCATGACACTTTTAAATACTGGGCATCTTTGTTTCAATAATGATCTTTAGAAACTCTATGAAATTTTTCAGATCTGCCAAATACATTGGAACCACATCTGTTAGGGTTTCTTGCTGGAGCCTGTGCCTATGACCTCGCTGTAGACAGCATTCTCTTTTCATATTGTCGAGAAGCATGACTGGGCTAGGGTTTTTTTGGTTTTTGTTTTTTGTTTTTGCTTTCTAACTTATTTTAAAACTGAGTCTTTAATTTGGAATTATTGAATATTTGGAAATATTGAATTATTTACATGGTGGGGCAGAGTAATATACAACTGTGACTTTTAAGGGTCATAAAATAGATGCAGACTTGACATAAAAATCATGCATTTGTTGTACTAAAGTTCAAATGACCGATGATATAGTGTCCAAATAAAGGTTCCCCATGGCTCAAATCAATAAAGGAAATGAGCTGAGGTGTCACATGATACAATGTCTGCATGGTTGTATGAATCCCAGTTGGCTCTATTTCCCTCCCTCCAATATATACACCTGGAAACATGAAATAAAATTTTTTCCAGTCTGTTTCCATGTATTATCATTGACCTTTGAAGCACACTTAAATAGATTGGCTCACTAAAATAAGGGATTGTTGACCCCCAAACTGGTTCATTGCTTAGCTTCACCAAAACTGTAAAATCTCTCACATTGAATTAATATTGCTTACATGAATGTCATTGATTTTGTGGTTTTAATTTAGTATTTAATTGGGAATCTGCTTGGAGTGTTATACTGTGTTAAGAGTTTTAAGCATAAGACTTACAGAATTTTCAACTAGTTTCAAATTTGTGCATGTCGAAGTAGCATCTGAATAGAAAGAATCCATGTCAACACGGGGGTTGTGCTCCTTCCCGACAGGTGAATGCATGACTAATTGCAGCACTGATTGATTATTAATAATACCCCCTTGGGAAGTGGCTTCACAGCAAATTACTTGGCCGGTGAAGAGCAGGCATTTCCTAGCGCCATTTCTAACCTTCACATTCGGGAATGTCGCAGTACTCGAATCTCTTCTCTGGGTCCACAGTGTAACACCAGGGCCCATTCTCGTCGTTGTCGGGGTTGCGACAGTAGTTCTCCTCCAGGCCCTCTCTGGGGAACTTGGCAGGGGAAAAGCTGTGGAGGACAGAAAAGGAGCACGTGGCTGATATTCAGAGAGGCAGCATGCGGTAGGCAAGTCGGAGCAGGATGCTGTGTGTGTCCCCACTCGGGCCTGAGCACCTGTTATCCCAATGCACTGTGGCCAGCAACTGTCGCCC
Source organism: Urocitellus parryii (assembly GCF_045843805.1). Classification (NCBI taxonomy): domain Eukaryota; kingdom Metazoa; phylum Chordata; class Mammalia; order Rodentia; family Sciuridae; genus Urocitellus; species Urocitellus parryii. Next base: position 7,096,708 of record NC_135538.1, on the reverse strand, counting down.
CTGAGCTGTCCATTTGCATATCTCAGTTGACACTGTTCCACGTACAGAGGCTCATGCTGTACGGCTCACACTGACGGCCGAGTCTTAGAGGCAGAGCCAAGTCTTAGAGGCAGGCTGTATTTCTACTTCAGCCAGTAGGAAGACGGAGGCCTCCGTTCATTTTAAAAACCTGCTTTCAACAGTGGCCCTTCCCTCCAAAAAATATCACAAAGGCTGGTACCATTCTGTCCCTGAGAACTTCGCACCCAGGATTACACTAGAATCTTTCTATACATTCTCTCTCTCACTTACACTTAACAAAAAACCCACCAGGAGTGTGTACCCTGCCTCAGAGTCAAAGTTCACGTGAAGCAAAACAGATCATGCCTAGGTCCTAACAACCCAGGAGCAGGTCAAGACTCTCAAGTCTGATTCCAGTGGCTGAGTTGTGTTTGGACGGGGCTGGGAGAAGGGGTTAGGCTCATTTTCTGCTACAGAGGAGTTGCTGTGTAGAGACAAGAAATTAGATAAAAAGCACAAGAACTTGGAGTCCAAAAAGGTAGTTTCTGATTCAGGTTCTTTGGGGGCCCTGTTTCAGGTAATCCCCACCCTCTCTGGGCCTCAGCGAGATGATCGGGGTAATCTACCTAGCAACCTGTGATCTGGACATCGGGTTGAATTTTTTACTTTATCTAATGGGAACATGCCATCTGCCCACCTCCAGGGGTCCTTCTTTTGGGGCGAGAGGCAGGGTCGTAGACACTAACTTCCTTTTTGATAAGCTTCGTGGCAGAAAACGTAATGCCACCTGACACCAAACTGGGAAAATTGCAAGCAGAGTGACATCACATAGTAGGCACGTTGCAAGGTTTGCCTTTCATTCTTGTGTCTTCTGAACTGTTGGCTCCACCATGTTGAGGGGGGCTGTGGTGTGAGTTCTAGCTCAGCATGTTTGATTGACACATCCAGTCCTGAACATCCCTGTATTGGCCTTTTTTCTCAGCCTCAGCCTCAAGTTCATAGTTCTGATCTTCTTTTGACTGGGCTTCCTTCTGTGTTTTAGTTACCCCAAAAAATAACAGGAGTAAACAGAAAGCAACCACTTTGGCTTTTGTGCTATAAGTAATTGAACTGTCCTGTATCTACATCTCAGAGGCTCTCTCTGCTCGCCCACATACTCTGGTTTGAGTTGGAAGTGCTGGGATTATCTGAACACAGAGGGTGAACACAAAGGCAAAGGAGAAAGACTTACTTTGGCTTGTGGGGGTAGTTGGCACTCCACCTTTGACAGACTGTGCCACTCTTTGTCTTGGACACTGTCCCTCTGTAAGTCTTCCCATTCCCAGTCTTGCACTCTGAAAGATAGACTGAAATACGTCCACACTGTGGTCAAAAGCCAAGCAAGAAACCCCAGGAGCAAGGTGTGCCCACACCATCCCAAACAGAGAACCCGCTCCCAATGCAGAGCCGCTTCCTGCTGAACAAAGTCACATGCACCAGGAAGGGCACCATAAGCTGAGGCTTCTCCTACTTAGATTCCTTCATTTGAAAGCTCTGTCCTGAGCCCCTGCATGTACCGGGCACCATGACGGGCTGGAACACAGACAATAAATACAGAACAGGCGAAGCTCTGCCCCCAGGGGCTCATACTCCAGTGGAGTTAGAATGGAAAGGAACCACTGGGCCTTTTGGAATGAGCTAACTTCACAATGAGAGGCACTACAGAGAAAATAAACTGCGGAGTGAGTCAGAACTGAAGAACAAGGAGGGGCTTTTTAGATGGCAGGTGGGAGCGGGCTTTTCAGAGGCCAAAAGAGATCCGATCCACTTCTATTTTTTCAGGTTCCTGGTAATTAAAAAAAATGCCAAACAGGGGTTCTAGAAATGTGTCTGATTTAAATGTTCACAGCAAATATTCTCAACCAACCTGCGCTTACTCAGCTCACCAGTTAATCAATGGGTTTCATCCTGTCTTTGAAATAGCCTGAGACCCACCTGTGGCCCACAGTGGCAGGACGGTCCCCTTTCTAGTGTGCCACCCACCTCCGTCACCATGAGGTGGGTCTTAGGTCCCAAGTGTCATTTGTTGATATTGCCCAGCTCTCCTGTACAGTTACACTAACCGGATGGAGGTGACAAGGTCCAGGGGCAGGAGTGGTGACGACTTCTCGTTTTGAATGATAGAAATAAGCAGCAGTCCTTACGTAACATGGACTTGCCTAGTGCAAGGACTGCTGCATTCTGGAACAGTCCGGGGTTTGTGCTAAGTGCCCTAGGAAGCGTTTAAGGGAGAAAAGGTGCATTTCTAAAAGATCACTTGTGCAGCTACAAGAAGGAGAACCAGTGACTGCAGTGACCTGGCCAGACATGACAGTGGCTTGGCTCTGAGGGTGGGCCTGGAGATGGCGACAAGTGGCAGGGATCTAACGTGGATTGTTCCCAGCAGAAACCCCTGGATGGTAGGTTAGCAGCGGATCCATAATCCACAGTAAAGAAACAAGGATCAAAAATGACTGACTTTTGACTTTTCGCCTCGTTCTTGTTTGTATGTCCTCACCAGAGTTTGTATAACCTTTTGCTCTCTTGAAAACAAGCAAACCAAGCCTTCAAACTTCAGACTTCAGACCAAGCCTGACAGGCACCCCCAGGTTCCTTCTGGTTAACAATTTACAAATGACATATTTAAATTTTAACATTTTGTGGGGAGAACTGCCACCCCCACTTCTTTTTAATCTGATGGATAGTAGGTGATCCTATTTATCTCATCCTTTACTCACTATTTGTAAGAACTAATAACTATCACAGATAAGGATCAGGGTTAATAATCTGATCTCAAGAATTAAAGACAGAGTAAGGAAGAGAGGTCAAGAGGCTGCAACCAAGCAAACCTAGAAACTGAACGAGATAAAGCAATAACCCTAACCTAGAGGAATACTTTTAAAAATCTTATGGTTTGTGGTGAGACTAGAAACAATGTTTCAAGTCACTGTCAAGAACACAAGAAATCTGATATATCTTATATTCTTTAGTATCTGTGTTACAGAATATTGGGAGAGCTGAATTGTAACTAATGGTTGCGGTGCCTGGCCAGCACCATAGTACAGGAGATAGTTATTAAGTGTCATCTTTCATTTAAATCTTCATATATAAATACTACAAAGAATGGCACCTTTGCATCCCTAAAAAGACGTGCAATTTCCCCCAGAATCCAGGCCACCTCTCCTACTAAACTATGGGACTATTGATCTGCATTTTAAAAGGAACTGCGATTTTTGCACACTTTCAAAAGACGATTTTGAGCCTGAAGAAAATATAGACCATGACCAAAAAAAAAAGTGGAAAAAAATTTAATGAGTATTTTTGTCCCTAGCCGAATGTTATCAAGACTGAAAGTCTCTCGTATTTCCATTGTCCCAGGCTGTCATTCAGAAGCTGGAGCCCAAGGACCACAGTCTCCCGGCAGAACTAGTGGCCAAGGTCATGAGGAACTTTTAACTCCCTGTCTCTCTTTATAAATAAATTTTTTAAAAAAGATTCTGAATTTATTTTTATGGCCACAGAGATAGAAGTGCATTTGTAAATCCAATCCTTTCATTTTTTTTGCATAAGAAAAATGAAACCAAAGAGGTGAAGTCGTATGTTCAAGTTGACAGAGCTGTTCAGGGCCGGAATCCTGTCCTAACTCGGAATTCAGTTTCTCCACTCTGGCTCATCAATGAGGGATATGAAAGGGGAGGAGAGAGGGGAAGGGCAGAGTACCCACTTTTCTTCTCAAATAAAACGACGTCTCTCATCCTGATGACGGGGGAGGACTTGCTGTTCTCAGCCATGATCACACACTGCTGCTCTTTGCTGTGATACTGGAATGACCTGTGGAGGAGGAGGAGGGAATACTGGAAAAACCTCCTTGATTCTGGGAATACTAGAACACCTCCGTTTATTCATAAGTAAGACACTTGAGCAGTCATCATAGGCCTTTTAGGATCGGGGAGCCTTTCGTAGTGGGAGGACTTCAGGCCTGCTCTTGGCTCTGGCCTCCTGGGATGCCCTGTGACTGCCTGTGTAAGTTGCTATAAAATGCAACACCTCTCTCTCTGTTCTTGCTTTGGCTCCCACTTGGCTTCTGATTTTCCACCATGCTGTGGCTCAGGTGGAAATAACCACTAGGTCTTGAACATCCAGCCTCCAGAACTGTTCTCTTAATAATTTTTTTTTCTTTATTAATTACCCAGTCTTGGGTAATTTGTTATAGAAACAGACAGCTGGCTAAGGAAGCCTCCCACCTCCCTTCCCCAATCACATGGTCCTGTCAAGGCTGCTCAGCCTGGCATTCAAGGCCATGCAGAGCTCCCTGTCTGGCCCAACACCTGTGAGAAGTCTCGGCTTTGATGCGCTTGGCCCCTCCTGGTCCCTCTTGTATACTCAGGATGCACCTCTCCTGCACCGGGAATATCTCCCTGTCTTGGAGCTTAAGACTTCAGCCACCCTCCAAGCCCAGCTCAGCTGCCCCCTGCTCCCTGAGGCCTTCTCTACCTGTCTCAACCAGGGGTCTTTCTTTCCTCTGAACCTCTGTAGCACATGCATCAATTATGCCCTTAGCAATACTTAGGGCTGGCTGTTTATTTTTTTAAACATTATTTCTGATTTCTTTGCACCACAAATACAAAAAGGCAGGCACTGGATCTAGGGTCTGTACTTGTTTCCTCCTTCAGCTCCATGTAGGACACTTTGATCCACATGATCCTCAATAAATATTTGCTGATGGTGAGTTAAAAAATGGAACTTGGAACGGTAGCTGCTCCTGGTGATGTCATGTGTAAACACAGGTACCTTTCTTTGGGAGCACTTTTCTAAAGGAGGAACTAATAAACCTTAACAAGATGTGGTCATGGCTTCAGATACTGTGAGCAAATGGATTCCAAACTCCAGGCCCATAAATTCCCTTTTCCTCTTAAATTGAAGTTTTGTTAATAAATCCACAGCTAAACTTCTTGCCATCAAAACAAGTGTCTCAAACAGCAAGGTTCCCGCACAGGTGCAATGACAGTGAAAATACCTGCAGATAAACTCTGTTTCCTCCTCGCATCTGGCCGCACACTCCTCTATGCTCTGTGCTCCTAGGTGCTTCTTGGGGACACCGAACAGTGAAGCCCCTTGGGTATTGACGTAGCCATCCAGGGAGCTTCCTTGACCTACAAGTGGACGATCAAAGTGGAACAGCTGATCAATGGCTGACCCCACTGCATGATTGCCATGGCTTCTCATCTGTTTGCTTGATAACCGCCAAATAAAACTCGGTGTGTTCTTGGAAGCCGAAGCCGGTGTCGTGAATAAAAATGCTCAGTCAGGAAAACAGTTCCGGTAACGCTGTAATACATTAACAGAACACCTAGACGGCCGATCAGAACCACGCAACAGACGCTATCACTACCCTGATGGGCAAGGAACTTTAAATGAGAATGAATTCTACCTGTTTGCTATTGATTGTCATGTGATGATAAGCTGGGAAGACACCATCAATGGCGACTGCGTTGCCAAAACTAACGTGGGTTTGTCCATCCCTGGGTATAAGTGGAGGCCATTCTTTGATTTATAACAATACATACTTTCTAATAATAAAGGACTTTTTGATGATGATGATAGCTGACATTTTAGAGGAAATTATTTTAAAAAGCAGAACCTGGAATAATACTGGCCTTAGATGTTCTATGAGATGAACCCCCAGCTCAGAGCATGGCCAAGGGACCTTCAGTCTTGTTCCCACAGGCTGCCTAATGGCCCCTGTTCCGAGGATGCCTGCTACACCTGGTCTGGTTTTGGCAGCTCTAATCTAAGCCTGCAGAACCCAGCTCCCATCCTTTCATATAAATGCTGGTGACTTTCCCAGGGGCGAGGCCAAAAGGAGCTTAATGGAATTACAACAGAAGATTTTCCGTGTGTGTAGGCAACATGGCCACCTTGGCCACTTGAGGGGAGTGGTGGGACCAGAGCCAGCCTGAGTGGGTTAAAGAGTGGCCAGGATAGGAAGTGGCACTGCAGATGACAATAGGTTAACACAGAGTCACCTTCCAAAGTCTACCCTCTCTCTACCTCCTCTGCTGCTTTTCCTTCGTCAATTTAAGATGCCAAATTGGTAAAATGGACTGCTGAATGGGAAGTGGGTGGATGCATTTTAAACTTTCAGAGCACTTGGTAAATGTGTGAGGTCATGGAGAAATAGACAGTTGGGGCCCATATCCGTTTCTTCACCTCACCTTTCTCTCAATTTGAGTTCTCATTTTCAAGAAGAGTTGGACTTTGATGAAGTGTTTTGAAAAAACACATTAAAGAATATCCTCCAAGAGTTAACTTTGGGGAAGAGTTCTTGGTGAATGTATTTAACAAGGTTCTTGGGGAATGTATTTAACAACGATATTTAACAAGGAGAATTTTTCCTTTTGTATCATCCTTTAAGTTAGCGTTAATGATGTCACCTTGTGATGTTTCACAGCATACAGCTGCTGAGATCCACCTTAGGCACTGATGTGCCAAAGAATCATCTCAAAGGAATCAAATATTTTTATATCAAAAATTTTTTCCCCAAAATCTTTCTTTCTTCCCTTTCTCTCTTTCTTATTCTCCTTCAGGCTTCACATAACAATGAGGTTTAACACAATTTTTGACAAAGAAACATTAAACAAATCTTGGTAGGAAAAATATTTTTGTACCACAGGCTAAATGCAGATGAATTTGCTATCAAAGCAACGCATTTTATGATGACACGAGACCCTTCGTCACTGTGGGGTGTGTGTCCGTGTATGTGCACACACACATTCTTGTGGTGTTTAAAAAATACTTAGCAGTTTGTGAAGTGCAAATGTTCATCCACCCCTCACTGACTACAGCTATAAAAGCAAATGCCATTTTCTCCCAGTCATGGAGCACTGGAAAGATGAAAGTCACCACAGAGAATAAGAGCAAATACTTTCCTTTCAAAAAGAGATTGTTAAAGACATTCCCATCCTAGTTGGTTGAGACATTTCAATCCTGATGCAGAGAAATCCATTCTAACCTTTGGGTGTAGCCCCCGGGTGCACAGTGTCCCCAGCCCTTGCTTCCATGGTCTGAAGTACAATGCTCACACCTGCTCGTGTATGCACGCATGCGCGCGCACACACCACACACATTTCTGACAACTCTCTTTTTGTTCAATCTTCTTGCTAGTTCTTCTAATGGATCCCACTAAATTCAAATATATTTTTCTGTAAAGCACAACCTGTGGTATCTGGTGATTTATAGATTGAATGTCAAATATCTATACATTATTTATTGGAGGAACTACTAGCATAATGTATGATTCCATATACAAAATGTCTAAAACAGCAAATCTGTAATCTATAGAAAGTAGAAGAATGGTTGCCAAGGGGTACAGATTAAGGGCAATAGCTAGGGAGCATGGAATTTCTCTGGGTAACGAAGATATTCTAGACTTTACTGGGCTTAGGGTTGAGCATCTTTGAATATACTAAAAACCACTGGATTGCATGCCTTAAGTGGGTGACTTGTATAGCATAAGATTTATATCTGAATAAGCTGTTAAAAAAACAAGCTACCAGACACGTTTAGAGTGTGTGTTTTTTAAAATGTTCTCAGTGCATTTGGAAAAGGGAGAAGGACACTGGTTTCCTTCTTGGAAAGCCCTTGTTTACATCCAGGTTTCTTTACTTTTCTGATCTGGGAGTTTGGACAGTGGTCAAGTAACATGATTTCCTAAGTCTGGATTCCATCATCTAGAAAAGGGGATAAGTATGCTACCCCATCGGTACTCTAGCTAAATAAGCTCTCATTAGTAAAACACACACACACACACACACACACACACACACACACACATTTGTGTGCATGTATAAAATGTGATTGGCCTACTCCAAACTTTAAATTAATATGATGTATGATTATTACCTATATCATTTCAAAAACTGTGCATGTGACTTCTCCAGACATTAAGAGGCCCAACATATACTTATGGAAATCTTTCTTCAAACCAGAACAAATAGATGCTACTTCACACTATGCAGATAGGTCAAATATGAAAATATATACTCAAAAGACAAAAAAATAAAATATACTCAAAGAGGAATTTTGTTGCTTACATTTGGAAGTGACAGGAATATGACAAGTTAACCAAAATGATAAAAGATAATTCAACTGAGAACCAGCAAAAAGATTCACTATTTTTTCAATAAAAATCGACATCATTTGGGCACAGTCATTTAGATTTGAAAAGTGACCCATTACCTTCTTCGCCCATTCATTCCCCACACTCTGACATTCTTTAAAGAGACATTAGATTAATATATTGAGGAATTCCTTGATCCTAGATTTTGAACTGGAAAAGTCATGAATCAAGTTCAATGAGTTACACAGAAAGCCATAGTATACCTATTTTTTTAATACATTGCTAGGAATATGTAATGACAGAATTGCAAAGAAAGTCTTACCTGATTTCAGAAAGAAGAGAAGCAGAAGGACTATTTCCTTGCAGTCCATGTTGGGACTGGCCAGCAGTGCCCTGGGGGACAGTGTGTCTTAGTCCTAGGTGCCGTTGGCTTACAAGAGCGCAGAGGCATCCGTGATTGAGACCGTCAAATGAGGTTAATTATTCTCCAAGGCCCTGCCACTGCGCTCCAAGGGGCAAACATCACCTTAAATAATGGCTATTACAAAATGTTTGAGAGAGAAGCCTGCAAGAGATGCTGGGAATTCCAGCCACTCTCCCCTCCCAGGTGACTCCTGGCTGCTTCCTTTCTCCTCTCTCCTCCCCTTTCCCCAGACCACATCTTTCCCTTTCCTTCCCTCTGTTTTCACCCCCTTTCCTTTGGGGAAGAAAGGGAAATCATAAAAGGAGCTTGCATTTGCGAGTACTTTCCATGAGCCAGACAGTGCACAGAGGTCCCTACCCACGTCGCATCCCACCCTCCCAGCAAGCAGTGTTAGCAGGGTCCGCAAATCAACTGAGCTTTCCCAAGTCTGCACACTGGACAGCTGGGGAAAGCAGATGCAAACCATTTAGGCCTTAGATTACCAAGGGCAATATCATTAACTCCTTCATGCCCTGCCACCCCGAGTTGAAATTAAGACATAGTGAAACTGTTTTATTAAGTTGGGTGCAATGGTGCACGCTTGTAGTCCCAGCGGCTCAGGAGGCTGAGACAGGAGAATCTCAAGTTCAAACCAGCCTCAGCAACAACAGGAGGCACTAAGCAACTCAGTGAGACCCTGTCTCTGAATAAAATACAAAATAAGGCTAGGGATGTGGCTCAGTGGTCAAGTGCCCCTGAGTTCAATCCCTGGTACCAAAAACAAACAAACAAAAAATGCTTTATTAAAATCAAAATGTCTTTATTCCCAGTGGATTTGTGTGTTTCCATAAATATAAATTTCTATTGTTATTTTATTTATTTATTTACACTTACTTTTAAACTGATTCATAAAAATATAGAAGTGTACATATTAATGAAGTAACATGATATTTCAATACATGCATATATCACATGACATTTACAAGTTTGGGGATTTTGTTTTTGCACTGCTGGGGATCACAAGCCCTTGCAGTGCTAGGCAAGTGCTCCACCACTGAGCTACCTCCCAGCTTGGTGACGATTAAATAGACATTCTTTCCTTCCTTAAACTTTTATCACTTTTTCATAACTATAAATTACATTATAAAATATCAATCTATCCCCCCAAATTACAGTGCAAAATCTTCTCATCCTCATAAAATAAAGCAAGAGTGGCGGAATTCTGCTGAAAGAGTCAGTCTCAAGTTTAATTGTTGAATCTGTACTTTTCCCTGGCTAAATGTTAGAATGGCCAGCTGGAGCATGCTTTAAAACTCAGATTTTGGTATTTGAAAATATTTAGAAATAAACTGAACTCTCTAATTTTAACTATGAAAAAAAAGAAAGACCAACAGCATTGGCTCCTCTTTCCAGGTGATGAAATTCCTCCCCATGTTCACCAGCAGAGGATCAAGGCGGGTGCCCGAGGGTCTGAGTGGAACCTCTGCAGAAGGCCTGGGGACCAAAGCTCTCGCAGAGCACTGAAGAACCAGGGGGAGGCACTCGAGGCTCCCTCCTTCTTCATTCCCCAGCACCTACTGGCCCAGTTTACCAAAGGGACCAAGATGAAGGCAACTTGAGAAATCAGTAGCAGGCAGACTTTTTATTTTTTTCCTTGAAATCATGTGAAATGTCTTTTAGACAACAGTGTTGGTCTGTTTGAGATAGTTCTTTAGTGAAGGGAAACAGAGTCCACTCACATCTAATGCTTCCATCGAGTGATTAGTTCCACTTTTATTTGAGCCCTTCCTCCTAGGGAAGGCACGGCAGGAATGGTGCATTCTGAAATTCTGTATCTGCACCATCTTCCCTTCCCTGTTGCCTGTGTCTTTGATTTGGGTGACATTGGTGTGCCTTTTGCCCCCCTTTCCTTGGGATTTCTAGAATGCACTTGATTCTGAAAATGTTACTTTGCCAACCAGGTGGCCCTCCTGCAGCCCCTGACTCTGCGTTCTTCTCCACCGCCTGACATCTCAGCCTCATGAAAGAGCACATGGTCATCACAGCACCCCCCAGTTCAGTCGCATGTAAAGAGAAGAGCAAAGGAGGTTGCAGGTTTGGTTCACGGTGCTGGGGATGGACCCTGGGGCCTCATGCGTGTTGGCAAGCCCTCTACCACTGGGTTACATCCCAAACTCTTATTTAAAATTTTATTTTGAAACAGGGTCTCATTAAGTTGCCCAGGCTGGCCTCTAACTTTCCAGCCATCTCCTCCACCCCCCAGCAGCTAGGATGATAGGCTTGCGCCACCAGAGCCTGTAGGAGGATGGATTGCTCAGCTATCACCTAGGGTGGGTGTGCGAGACTTCCACCGAGTGTTGCCCCACCTGATTTAGTGTCATAGGCCCCGGAAGGCATAATGCCATGGAATATTCTACTTTGTTCCTGAGAATCCCTCTTTGTACTCTTAGAGGGATTTTGCCCATGGCTCTAAGGATAACTGATTCAAAAGAAACCATTTCCTTACTGAAAGACTAGCAGAAACTAAGGGAGAAAGACCTATCTCCATGGCTACTATTAGGTTACATAAATACTGAGATTTGTGTGTGCTGAGTTCAGTTCGTGGGGGACCCCAGACCTCCTACTGTCTCCAGGGTGCTGTTAGAATCTGTTATGATTATAAGAAGGGCAAGTCCCAGTCCCTGCTCTTCCCCGCTCTCTACCCTAAAGGAACCTGCACCTAGGCTTTGGGGAGATTCTGCTGCTGGACTTGTAGCCAGACAAGGGCATTCAAATAAGATGGGAGAAGAACTGGTCTCCTTGGATCTGCCCAGCCTGAGGCCTGCAACCAAGACTGGGCGGGTTCTCTTGGAAGGAAAGAACCAGCTGGTCTCTCCCAGAACCACCGTGGGGATTCCTCACATGAAGAGTCATGCGCACATGAAGGGTCAACTTCCCCTGGAGAATTTACCCTTCGGTCTCCCCTGAGGTGGAAGCTGCAGCCTGGTCCTGACACCCCAGGTGACATGGCCTCGTGCAGGTGCACTTGTGTTGCCGGAGGCATGCACCTGTCAACTCCTTTCCACTGCCCTGGCCACCTGCCTCCAGCTCCAGGCTCTGCCCTCTGGGGATTCTCATTCTAGGGAAGCTGCTTTTCTCACTGGGAGCACCTCTGAGGAGTCCCACTAAGACCAATAATACATGTCATTTTCAAAATGAAAACGGCAAAGAATTAACTAATCTATTGAGGACTCATGCAAAGCATCCCTTTTTGGTAAGGGTTCTTGGCAAGGTCATCTCTGCCCTTGATGCCAACTTGTAGGTTGCTTTTACAGTGTTGTTGTATTGGGCAGATCACCTAAGAAATGTGTGCAAATTAATTTGGAAGTGGCCATTATTCTTTATCTGACCTTTATCTCATGTTTGTTAGCCTTGGTTCACTAGCCTCTGGGACCATGCAACAAGATGCTTATCGGCTCTCACCTCAGGAAAGGAGATTGCAGGCTGCCCAGTTAGCACAGTGGTTAAAATGTAACCACAGGAGGATCCTTTCCGAGCCAGCCTTCGATGTTCAGTAAGGTGACATTTTCTTAATTGAGTTGTGCTTGACGACAATTAGATGCCCATCTTGGAAATAAGCTAGCTTCACTGGCCATCTCCATCCGACTTGTCCCGCTTCAGAACAACATCAGCAGAGAAGAAAGAACCATCTCTAGTTGGCTTAGTAGCCCTGGCTAAGTCAGAGAACAGCAGGGTCCTTCCCGCTGCCAGGTCCAGACTCACCGTGGAAAAGACAGAAACAAGTCCCTTCCCACCACTCCCATCCATTGTCCTCCAAGCTCACGAAAACAAAGCAAGATTATTGCAAGTATTTGGAGGAGAAAAAAACCAGTAGAAATCATTAAAATCTTTCAATAAAAACAAAGGAGTCGGGCACAGTGGTGCACGCCTGTACTCCCAGCAGCTCAGGAGGCTGAGGCAGGAGGATCATGTTCAAAGCCAGCCTCAACAACAGTGAGGCACTGAACAACTCAGTGAGACCCTGTCTCTAAATAAAATACAAAATGGGCTGGGAATGTGGCTCCGCGGATGAATGTCCCTGAGTTCAATCCCTAGCACCATAAACAAAACAAAACAAAGGAGTGTGTGTAAAAGCTGGTGAGGTCTGAGGAAGGTCTGTGGGGAGTTCACCATATGGAACAATGGCCATTTCCTGCTTGGATGATGACAGGGTCCTGAGAGGTACTCCCTCTGAGGGAGGCAGTACCATGGGGACAGGGAGCTCTCGGTACTATGCTTGAGACTTCTTGTGTATTTATTAGTAATTCAAAATAAAAAGCAGTTCTGTGTGTCTATATGTGCCGATATTGGTGTACCTGTGTATATTAATGCATGTATTTGACATATATTTGCCTGTATTGTGTACATTTTAAGAGGACTTAGGGGAAGCTGATGCTCCTATAACATTAAAGAGAACAGACACCCAGCCTGGGAGACTCTACTGCTACACAACTTCTCACTTGAGATGTAGAGACAGCCCTTGGCTGGCTCCTGTGAGCTCAGGGGCTCGGGAGTGGGAGAGGAGAGGGCTCTCCACCACCTGGCCCCTCCCTGGTGAAGACCAGACTTTGAGTAAGGACCGATTGGTGCCACCTGGGAGGCAGCATCTCCACCCCGATCTGCTGTGTGTGCATCCAGAATCCAGCAGCTGGGAAAGCCCAAGCCGGCGCCCGCTCCCCTGGGGTACTCAGGGCATCCACCGCCTCTGCAGACAGGCAGAACACCTAGGAGCCAAAGGCACCCAGGACCCCACTGAACCCCAAGTGATGACTCCTTCTCCCTCTTCTCACCCTGCACCACCAGCTCACAGACCCCACAGTTCACGGCCGACGGACTTGGATCACGGAGTGCAGCTGGGATGGGGAGTTCAGTGACAATGAGCGTCTGTCAGCCCTTGCCCTTCACCGGATGCTTCGAGCCTGGGCAGTGTTTGGCTGTGCTGAGGGAGTGCTGGGGAACCAAGACGCCGCCCCAGCCCACGGAGTTTTCAGTGTGGTGGCAGCAGGCGCAAGGCAGATCTCTGAACTGGAACTGTCACAGTGGGTGGCAAGTGCAAGACTGGCCAGGGTCCAGTTAGCTCAGAGGAAGTGAAATCCACACAGACAGCTGGAGTGGCGAGGAAGGAGGAGAGGACCGTGTGCACAGGGTCCCAGGGTGACGTGTGCAGACAAACTAAAGAGATCAGGTGACGTGGGCAGGGTCCTCCATGCAAGCCTCCTGCACTGTATCAAGGAGGTCAGACTTGAGCCCAAGAATGGCAGGGACCCTTGAAGGCCTTTGAAATCCAAGAGTGGCATGATTCCTCAGTCTGCAGCATAGTGAGGGGATCATAAGAAGCGCAGGATAGGAGGTGAGAGATGAGAGGGCCCTGGAAGAAGACAGTGGAGAAGGAAGAGCCATGACTCAGGGAGATGTGGGCAAAGGAAAGCCCACAAGATCCCACGTCCGATTGAAGGTGGGAAATGACGCTGAGGACATTGCCTGAATTCCCTCCCGGCTGGAATATCTGGTAGATAATGATAAGAACACAGAGGAGGGAATAAGACGAATGTACCTGGAGACAAGTTGTATCTGGGAACTTACAGAAACCCAGGTGGAAAGTCCCAAAGGCAAGAGTCTATTCAGGTCTAGAGCAGGGCTGGCAGATAACAGGCGGGGGCAGCCTCTGTTTTTGTAAATGAAGTGTAACTGGGACTCAGCCTCACCCACTTATTTAGAGGTGAATGACAAGAGCCGAGGGGAAAATTGACAATGTGGGTCCAGAGACGCCCAGGGACCGGGACTGTGGCAGTGGGCACGAGGGCCAGGCTACCAGGAAGTCAGGAGAGGCGCACCAGGGGCCACAGGCAAGAGCAAAGGAGTCCACAATGATGTCAGGGACCCAAATCCCAACGTCCCCCTCCCACCCAAGTCCAGCTGCCCACCACCACAACAGAAACTCAGAAGTTCGAACACTTTTTATTAAACTTTTAATCTCCCTCCCTCCATAACACTCCTTTCCCAACATTTTTGGTTGAATATTTTTTATAATCTTGTTATATAACAATGATGTGTAATATATTTCATATGAAAAGGAAAAAAAAATAATTGATCTTTTCTCAAATGTATGATTATTGATAGATTTTTAAAAGCTTATTCCAGCTGATAACTCATTACTGATAATGACAATAAGTTTTCAGGAGTGTTGACAAATTCAGGAAAAACTATCAAAATTGTGTGTGTGTGTGTGTGTGTACGTGTGTGTGCGTGCGCGTGTGTGTTGTAGGATTTGGAATGATTCCCACAGTCTAGCTTTGCACACTTCAAATCCGCACATCATATCAATCATGACACAACGTGAGGTCCTGGGCCTGTTCTTTCTCGTCACATCCCCAGGTAACTCAGCCTGGTGCTTGGCTTCGTCAACTTCTCTGAAAATGTGTCTCTATCCATTTATGTTCCTCGAATCAACCTTTTCTATGGTTTGCCGAAACAGGCTCCGCTAAAATTCCTTCTTCTCCCACCCGATCACAGCTCAGATCCTTAGAATTTGCTGTCCCAAATAGCTGCAGGCACATTTGCTTCTGCTGAAGGTCGATCGAGAGAGTGGCCCTCCCACCCCACCCCCAGAGGGGCCGGTGGTGTCAGAGCCCCCCAGGAGGACTGTGTCTTTACTAGGCAAAGGGCTCCCAGGGAATGGGCTCTGAGCTCTCAGTGGAGAGTCAGGGCTCCTTAGGATTAAGGATGAAGCCTCTCAGGAGAAACGAGGCAGCCAGTGTGGCTCTCAGTCCTATGGGGTTAACAGCCACACAGAAAAGTCAGAGTGAAAAGTGAATCAGTCTTCAAGGTTATGGAGTGAGAGATGCCACAGGAGACAGGAGGTTGGGAAGTCAGCTCAGCCTTTTGAGACTATGTGGACAGCCGAATGTCAAAAGGTGCCAGGCATGGTAGTGCATGATTGTAGTCTCTGCAATTTGAAGACCTGAGGCAGGAGGATCCCCAAGTTCAAGGCCAGCCTCAATGATTTGGCGAGGTCCTAAGAAACTTAGCAAAACACAGAAATTAGAAGTTCTGGGAATATAGCCCAGTGATAAAGTAACCCTGGGTCAAATCCCCAGTACCAAAAAAACAAAATGTATCAAAAGACCAGAGAAGACAAGGTCACTAACTTAATGAAACCCACTGAGACGGGACAATATTACATTAGGGACTTTCCCAGAGGATGAAGAGTGGTGCACCAAGGTAGCCTGCAGTTGCATGGACCCTGTGAGCATAGTAAAAGGCAAACCATGAGGTGGAGACTCAAGATGTCACGAGATTTGTTGCATGAAGAATCACGAGGAGGAAGAGGGTCAGAGCTGGTAAACCCTCGGCTGCATGTGATGACCTTGGGAGCCTGACCTCCTGCCCACCCACCGACCCTGCAAACTGCACACCTGGCCTCAGTGCCAGCAGGACCCTCTTGGCCAGCGCCTCTGCCTTCTGACTCCAGCAGAGGCCCTAAAAAGCCTTGCCTGGGCCATTCTCTCCAGGTCCGGTTTTCATTTCTGCAGACTCTGGAACCAAGGTTCAGTATGATTGTGCAGGAAACTGAGGTCTGTTCGTGGAGAGGTGAGCCGTGGCACGTTCAGTCAGTGGGTATCACAACACAGAGTGGCTGCCATCAACATGCGTCCTTCTTCCACAAAGCAAGCCAGACGGTGCTTTCTGCTCTGAGGTGCAGGGTTGGACAGGTGTTACCATTGGCCCCTAAACCAGGAGTCTCTCAAACCAGGAGCCTGATGTCACAGTGTTGGGGACAGCTTTGTGTGCGAGCTCCTTTCTCCCTGTGTTGGTCCACTTTCCTTACTGTGACAAAATACCTACAGTAATCAAGTTATAAGACAAGGAGGTACATATCTAGATCCCCATATAATGGGGAGGTTTGAGGCCATGGTGCGTTGGCCCTGTTCCTCTGGGCCGTGGTGAGGCCGCACTTCATGGCTGGAGCAGGTGGCAGAGAAAGTCTCTCTTCATGGCAGCCGGGAAGCCAACTGGAAGCCAGGGGCCGGGGCCTGCCGAGGGCCATTGCCAAGTAGGTATGATGCATCAAAATCTCCTTGCCAGCGTACCCCATGCTGCTTAGAGGACATTCGATGGGACATTGCATGTATGCTTTAGTAAGATGACCCTGCTCAAGGTGATCGAGGTGGATCCAGGTTTGAGGAAGTATCCCGGTCCTTGGGTTTAAGGCGTTTCCCGGTTTAAGAATATGGGTTTTAGGGAAGTTGAGGTTGAAGATTATTGCTGCTGGGATTAGGGTGTTCCTGCTGCTTGTTCCCGTTGAGTTCTCATGAGATTCAAAATGGGATTTGGAAAAAGCCTCGTGGAGTAGGATTGGGGGCGGCGGCATATTGGAGATTTCACCAGAACGTGTTTGTAGACGGCCAGTGTGAGTTCGGGAATAAAGATTGCTGTTTGAATCTACAAGGTGTGTGGTGGCTCGTGATTCAGTGCCAGCCGAGACACTGGCAAGGGCCCAATGTCCCCTTCAAGGGCACCCCCCCAGGGCCCTCACTCACTCCCACTAGGCCCCATCTCCTCAAAGTGTCATCACCGCCCCCCGCAGGAGCCACAAGCCTGGAACCAAGCCCTTCTCACGTGGCCTCTGGGGGTACGTGTCCAACACAGCTCTCTCATGAAGAACCACGTCTGGGGAGGCCTGGGTGCCTCCCCCACGCTGACCTGAGTCCGGAGCCAGCCTCCTCCCGGTGAGCGCGGCACAGCTGCACCTCCATCGGCCTCAGAGCGGGGCATCCTAGCATCTTCCCTTCTGTCCCTGGGCAAACCCGTGGGTGTGAGTCGAGAGCCAGGGGGTCCTTCCAGCCCCAGGACAGCGCTGAAGCCCGGCTGCAGGTCAACTGTCCTCCAGAAGGGGCCGAGCTCCAGTTCCTACCCTGCAAGGTGTTAGCAGCGAAGGAGACGGTCCAGGGGCCAGAAGGGAAGCCAGGCCTGGTGGAGAGCCAGCGGGGGAGACGCAGAAACAGCAAGTCCAGGCCAGGCAGAGGAGACGGGGCTGAGCAGGGCGAGAAGCAGCCAGGTCACCATCACACCGAGAGCCCGAGGACGGAGGGGAGCCCTCGCTGGAGGAAAGATGTCCCGACCAGAGCAAAGGACCATGACCTGGGCAGTGAGTGACGGTCGTTTGCTCTCATGGCAGGGAATCCAAGGGTTTCCCTCGGGATTCTATTTCTGCCCAAGGTCTCCAGAGCACACAGGGGCGGCTGGAGGAGGAGATGGAGCCGGTGGACAAGGTCTGCACTGTCCACAGGAGATGGCAGTGGGAGCCCACAGGGACACAGGGGCTGGCTGCTCGGCCATGCCAGAAGGGACTCCAGGCTCTGCTAGGCCCAGGCTCTCAGGAGGCACAGCTGGGGCCCGGCGTAGCTCCTGGTACCTTCCCAAGAGACAGGCCAATGACTGGCCTCCAGCACCTCAGCCCAGGCAGGAAGTGTCCCCGCATGGTGAAGGCTGGGGGGACACTGGCCTCCTGGCTGTGTGTGGAATGTCTGAGCTGCCCTGGCTGGGTCGGGGAATAGGGGATCTCGGAGGAGAAAGAGACAGTGAGCTTGGTATTCTGTGGCTGGCAGGAGTGACAATTGTAGTTTGCTAAGGACTGTTATTAAAATGTGCGGTTTGACTCTTAGCAAGAGTTCACTTTGGCTGGGCTTGATGACGCACGCCTGTAATCCCAGCAGCTCAGGAGGCTGAGGCAGGAGGCTCTCGAGTTCAAAGCCAGCCTCAGCAAAAGTGAGGCCCTAAGCAGTTCTGTGAGACCCTGTCTCTAAATAAGATACAAAATAGGGCTGGGGATGTGGCTCAGTGGTCTAGTACCCGTGAGTTCAACCCCAGCACCACCACCCCCCTGCAAAAAAATAATCCACTTTGCCTTCCTGACTCCTGTATGCATCTGAGTTTGCAACCCCTGATGTTATGTCCTGAATGTTTGTGTCCCCTCAAAAGTTATATGATAAATCCTTAAGCCCCAGTATGACATCTTGGATGTGTGGCCTTTGGGAGGTAAGTAGGGCTATTTGAGGCCTTGAAGGGGGGTGAGGGATTCCCACAATGAGATTAACGCTCTTATAAGAAGAAGAATGAGAGATCTACACACACACACACACACACACACACACACACACACACACCTCCCTGCACAAGCACACAGGAAATTCCATGTCAGAATGAAGAAGGCACAAGGACTATGAGTCAGGAAGTGGCCCACCTCAGACACCATCTGCCAACACCTTGACCTTGTTGACCTTGGCCTCCCAGGCTTGTGAACTGTGAGGAATAATGTCTGTGTGGAAGCCACCCAGTCCGAGGTGTTTTGTTACAGCAGCCTGAGCTCAGTAAGACATCCGGTTAGACCAGAAGGTGTAGGTGAGGCACCTCAGGGAGCAGGTCAGAGGGGAGTTAGGCTGGAGCCGGCTGAATGGGAAGGGGTTCCTTGGCTGACTGGATCTTGTGGATTTTAATCTAAAGGCTGGAAGAGCCACAGACTTGGGAAGGTCCAGGCCTCTGAAAACAAAAGGATGTCATTTGTGGGGAACTTGAGGTCCCCAGTCTTCTAGGCCTTTGGACCTTCTGGCAGGACAACCCTCTGATTCTTACTTGTGGAGCACAGGAACCCAGCAGAGCTCCCGGACCTCCTGAGGCCCTTTCTGATCTGATCAGTGTCCTCTGTGTTGCCAGAGGGGAAAGAAATCCTGCAAGTTGACATTCCAGCTCACAAAGCTGTGTGGACATTGTTGTGTCTGTTTGGTTTGGGATTTGTTTCTGTATCAGGAATGGAACCCAGGGGCCAGTACCCACGGAGCCATATTCCCAGCCCTCTTTATTTTTTTATTTTGAGACAGGGTCTTGCTAAGTTGCTGAGACTGGCCTCAAATTTGCAATCCTCTTGCCTCAACTTCCCAAATCCCTGAGATTACAGGTGTGCACCACCATATCCAGCTTGGACATGGTTTTGACAGGATACACAGGAAAAGGAGAGCTAACCCATCTCTTACATCAGCTTGCCTGGCTCCCTAGCCCAGTTCCTTCCACAATCCTCCCCTGTCACCAAAGGAAGATGTCTAAAGTGGATGCCTCTCAGGGCAAAACTCTGTACAATTAAGTGGTATGTGTAAAAGTGCATGCCCAGGCATTGGAAAGATTATTGCAAACAGTGCTTAGTTTTATTGGACCTACTTTTCAAAACCAAGTTTCAATATTTTGAGTACCTAAGGGAGCTAAAGTTATAGCATTTCGTTCCTCGGAGAAGCATTGCCACCTACCAGGCAATAACCAGCAGGAATCACCACCAAAAGTCCTTGAGGGGCTTCTAAAATTACTTTGCATTAAAGCCTGCAGAAGGACTAGGATCTATTGGAGCAGACAGAGGGGAACATTGTAATTCCAGAGACTCAGGAGGCTGAAGCAAGAGGATCACAAGTTCAAGGCAAGCCTGGGCAACTTAGTAAGACCCTGTTTCAAAATTAAAAAGGATTGGGGATGTAGTTTAGGTTCAATTCACGGTACTGAGGTGGGCAGAGAAAGGACTGCTTTGACTCAGAGGACCACTGTCGGGAAGCCACAGTTCCCCCCGGGGCTGTCGGCAGTTCTCAGTTTTCTCCTGGGAAGGACTGCTGAGTTCAGACATTGTGGCAATCCCTAAGAATTAACCCGATAAGCAAATAAATGGAAAAGTGAAATTAGGTGAAGATGTTATGATCTCGGGGAACAGCTAAGCATGGGTGGCTAATTTAAAGACATTTTTATTCATCATTTGCTACAATAGTCCTGTCTACTCTGTGCCAGGCACGAGCAAAGCTATGAATCACATACAGCAAAGCCCCACCCCCTGCTGACATCACCAGAGTTCTCTGCTATTATTTCATAGATCAGGACATTGAAACTCACCTGCTCAACGTGATGTCAATGGAAATTGGCAGAGCCAGGTTCCAATACAAACATCTGGGTCCAAGTGACTGCTTGGAACCATTGCACTACAGTGTGCGACTGGGAGGAGGGAATTACCATCATCAAAATGGTCAAGCTCGACTGAGTCGTGGCTGGATACTAGGTAGTATCCTAAGCTCTTCACCTAGGTCATTTCATCTCACCAGGTCATAGGTTATCTCATAGGTCACTCCTCATCGTGACCCCACAAGGAAGGTACTGATCCTATCATTCAGAAAGTACCAGTAGAGAGACTAGCAGAGGCACAGTAACTTGCCCAAAGTCACACAGCCGGTCGGGCCAGATCCAGGTGCAGTAGGGATTCAATACCAGTGCCAGGCCTCTCAGCCCCACGCCTTACTGCTAAACCCTCCAGCCTGTCACCATCACAATCAGCAATGGCAGGACCCAGAATAAGTGTTGATTGAGTACTTACTTCTTTTATATCTGATCACCCTGGAGGCCCAAAGAGACCACGCCAAACAATGAGACAAGGAGCAGAATTCCAATCAGAGACCAAGGCCAGTCGTAATCTGCTTGAACCACAGGGGACCACCACAAGGACTACTTGCCGGGCGCGTGCTTTCCAGTTTCTTGTACTGAGTTTACAAGTGCAGGGTTTTGTTTGTTTTGTTTTTAGCATGAACATCACGAAACAGAAGCTAAACTCTAGGAAGAGTTGAGGTGAGGATTCTTATTTCCATTGTCTGCCCACAAATCTGCACAGGGTATGTTGGTGCTCAACAAAGAGCCTGTCAAAATCAGAGGCCAAGTCCTGAATCAGCTCATCCAGCGTTTTCTTCTGCAAAAGCCTCTTGGTAAGCCTTACTCTGCAGAGGCTGGCTTCTTTTGTGGGGTGGGTAAATCGTAAGAGAGAAGTAGGTTATGTTTCACACCAGCCCTGGAAAGGTTGCCTCATCCAAGGGCTTGGAATTTTCAGAGTTACTGTAACTCTTTCCCCTTGGGCGATCCCACTGCCCAGAGGCAACAGCTCTGACGCACTCAAGTCTTAAAACCCACCCACAGAAGTGCTGGCTGGGCTGGGAAAACCTATTGTTAAACAGAAGAGCAACTTTTTGTAAGGAAAAACAAAAAAAAATCTTTTCTGTAATTTGCAGACATTTATCCTCAGCGACTCTGCTTTTGTAATGTTCTGCTTGGTGAACACGAGGGGCCACTTTGAAACAAAAGCGCATACCAACAAGGGCCGGCAGGGGGCGGCAGACCACACCTTGTTCTGGGGCCGCAGCCCTAGGAGCCTCCAGTCGCAAAACCTGTCGCACCGAGGTATCCTCAGTGGCTTCAGGCAGCAGATGGGTTCAAGTCCTTCTGAGGCTGCAAAATCTGCCAGGGGTGGGAGGTGGTGCGGGCAGTGGCCCGCTCCTGCGGACCACTCGTGCTCTAGGGGGAGCGGAGGCTCCGGGAAGGCTGGAGCCGGCCAGGGCAGCAGCTGCCTGCATTCCCGCAGGGTCACGGGGACCCACTGCAGGGGCGGGGGCCACCCGCGGCGCTGCCGGGGCAGCCAGGGTCCCCACCCTGCGAGGAGGGACAGGCAGGACCGTCGCCCCGCTGGGTGTTCGTTTGGGGTTCGCTCTCGGCCCTGCGCTCCAGGGAATGACCATCTCTGGCCAACGGCTGGCTCCTGGACCACACCTCAGGTGGCTTGGTGGACAGAGCATGAGACCAATGAGGGACAATCTCACTTTCTTCCCTGATGCTCCATACAATAAACTTTGAATTAAAAAACAAACAAAAAAAAAAAAAAAAAAAAAAAAACAAGGTAGGAAAGGTTTTGGAGGAGGACTGTCCTCTGTGTCTCTTTTGGATTAACTCAAACCCAGAGAGGTAAAGGCCAGGTTGGGAAGAGAGTGTGGGGGAGTTCCAAGACCTGTAATGTTGACCAGAAAAAAAAAATAAATAAATAAATAACACAAGAAAACCAATGCAACTGGTTATTTCTCCTCAAAATGTCCAGTTTTACACTGTATTCTCCCTCTGCAAATTCATGTGCTTTGTGCTGTTGATGGGTTCCTAGAAAGCCATGTTCACAAAACATTCTTTGCTCATCTGATTTAACAGGCAAAAAGTGGCTTACCATGGTGTACATCTGTCCCAGGGAGGAGCAGGGGAGATACCTTAACCTATAGCGATCCTGTGCCATGTCTGCAGCAGGTTGTGCAGAACCTGGGTGAGATGGTGACCTTTCCACTGACCTTCAGCACTGTGGAGAATCCACTCAGGGGAAAAAAAATCATGTAAATGGGTGGGAGGCTAATAGTAATTCTAACTCATTTCACAAAGGGTGCTCTTAATATTTTGAAACAGATTTTTATTTGGTTCCTCTTTATAATGTGGCCAACCACTTGGTTACTGTATATATTGTATGGGGAAGGGAACATCCTATTTCCTCTTTAAATCTCTCTTCCCTATTTGAATAAGTAATAAAGGAGAAACTTCACCGCTGAGATCAGTGTAACAATTTCCTTCCACTTCAATTAGTAATATAAGCACAGTGAAGGCAAAACTTCAGTATGCTTAATAACTGGAATACATTCTGATTTTTAAAAATTCTATTCTTACAGTAATTGGGCCCATGTGTTATATATGATATATGTATGTAAAAACACATGTTTTTCTAATAAATGAAAAGGCATATTATACATTGTATTGATACTTTTAAAATTGTCCATCATTAAGACCCTTTAAAATTAATATTATTGTGTATACTTAAGGTATACAACATACTTCCATAATGTACATATAGTAAAATGGTTATTATAGTGGAATAAATTGACGTATCCATCATCTCACATAATTATTCATTTTCTACCCTATGGCAAGAGCTGCTTAATCTATTCTTTTAGCAAAAATCCTAAATAGAGTACACTTTATCAACTACCATTCTCTTACTGCATATTAGTTCTTTCAACTTGCGTAAGACCTTTTATAGCTTTAAAATCGGCTTCTGAAATGACCAACAAAAACAAAAACTGTATCTTCTGTGGTTTGGTAAACACACAAAACGTCAAAGTAGTATTCTGTGACTCAATTGTCATTCACTAATCATTGAAGTCTATTAAATGAATGCTGATAAAACGGGGCTGGGGATGTGGCTCAAGCGGTAGTGCGCTCGCCTGGCATGCGTGCAGCCCGGGTTCGATCCTCAGCACCACATACCAACAAAGATGTTGTGTCTGCCGAGAACTAGAAAATAAATATTAAATAAATAAATAAATAAATGCTGATAAATATAGAAGATGCATTTGAAATTCCCTGGGGGTTGTGCCTTGGAAATTGCTCTTCTGACCAGATGACTGGTTTGCTGTTATCATCTTTCTTACAAAGGTACAAAACAAGTATACTACGCTGGATTTAGAAAAAGAGATTCTGTGCAGCCACAGAACCTGGCGCACAGATGATCAATGAATGTCGTCAGCGGTACGGATCCGTCCCCTAGGCCAGCCATCACTTGCTCTCTCTTCCAGTGACAGTCCTTCCATGTCTGCACTCAGTCCCTGAGTTCCTCAAACCAGGGAGTGTCAAAGCTTCAGGTCCTGTTTGTCCTTCCTCAACACCTTGGAAAACGTGAGAGCAGGGAGAAGACGGCGTGCCCCAGGTGGGGACCAGGAACCAAGACAGACCCCCCCACACACTTGGTTGGGATGCCCCATCCATTTATTCTAAAAATAGTCACTTTTTTAAAAAATATATTGTTTGTTTTATATTAGCAGCTCAGTGTGTAAACTGCACTAAAGCTAACTCCCCGTCCTCCGCTGTGTGGCTGTTATAAAGCTCATTAGATGATGTTAATTTTAGCAATGTTAAATATAAGGAAAGTACAGAGTGAACAGTGCTAAAACAACTTACCAACCTCCCCACAACATACAGTCAACTATTGTGAACACTTTGTCATATTAACTTCTAGAAAAAAGGCCCAAAAGATTAAACCCAATTTTTTAAAAAATATTTTTTTTAGATGTTGATGAACCCAGTGCTTCACACATGCTAGGCAAATGCTCTACCACTGAGCCACAATCCCAGCCCCTAAACCCAATTTTTAAAAATTCTACTGTAGCAATGGCACACATATAATCCCAGGTAATCAGGAGGCTGAGGTAGGAGACTGACAATTTGGAGACTAGCCTGGGCAATTTAGGGAGACTGGGGTGTAGCTCAGTGGTACAGCGCTGGCCCGGCACTGCAACAATCACAAGTTCCACTCTGCTCCTCCCCATCCCCAGCCTGCACAGTCTCCTCTCCTCCCTGACACAACCCCACAACCACTATCCGTCATTGAGCCCAACCAATTTATTTCGGTACATCTCTAAATTATTTTAATTTTGTTGTTTTCTATCAACTTTATATGTGCACACGGTTTAAAGAGTCAAAAAGTTCTATGAGGCCCTGCCTTTCCTTCTCCAAGCCCTTAGGCTGGCTCCTGGCCTCCAGCCTCCAAGAACTTTCCATTCCAGACGCTGCTTTTACCCGTTGTAACCACCACCTGTTGGCTTCGGTTATGGTTTGGCTGTGAGGTGTCCCCCAAAAGCTCACGTGTAAGACAGTGCAGGAAGGTTTAGAGGAGAAATTATTTGGTTGTGAGAATCCCAACGCAATCAGTGAAATAATCCCCAGTGGGATTCACTGAGTGGTAACTGGAGGCAGGTGGGAGGTGGCTGGAGGAGGCAGGTTTTGGGGGGCGTGGGTTTGGGCTATATATTTGTATCTGGCGAGTGGAGTCTCTCTGCTTCCTGATCATCAGGTGAGCTGCTTCCCTCCACCACACTCTTCCACCAGGATGCTCTGCCTCACCTCCAGTCCTGAGGAATGGAGCTGCTGACTAGGGACTGAGACCTCTGAAACCGTGAGCCTCCAAATAAACTTCCTCCTCTACAATTGTGCTAGTCACATCTTGGAGTCTCAGTGGCTGAAACGCTGACTACAACAACTCCCTACTCTGGAATATTAAGATTTAGCTTTGAGAATCATACCACACACACCTCACATCCTCAGACACTCCCCTCTCTCACACACACACCCCCACACCCGCACATCCATACATACACCTCACACCCACCCCTTACACTGCACACATAACACACTCTTTCACAAACACCACACACACTGTGTGTACTATACACAAGAGACGTGTAGCACACACACAGCATACGCCACACATACCACACACGCACACCACGCACAT
This sequence comes from Urocitellus parryii, assembly GCF_045843805.1. Classification (NCBI taxonomy): domain Eukaryota; kingdom Metazoa; phylum Chordata; class Mammalia; order Rodentia; family Sciuridae; genus Urocitellus; species Urocitellus parryii. The sequence goes on along the minus strand of NC_135538.1, from coordinate 7,070,968 downwards.
ACCACACACACTCTCACACCCACACACATGTGCTCTCCCATTTGTTCCCTGTGTGATTCTGTTGTAATTTTGGTTAGATATTTATTCCCTGTTCGTATTTTTGTGACTGTGGAAATGCTGTTTGTAACTGGGCCACACAGCCTACTTCCACATTTCTCCCTAGAATTGGTGAGTGTCTTCTTGGAAGATCTTGATGCATTTTCACTAAATCCACCTCAGATTCTCTGCCAGTTTTGTGCATCTTCGGTGCACATCCTCCGTGCAGTCTCCCGGGAGCTTCTGCACGCTGCGACCTGCCCGGCTGCCTGTCCGCCTGCTGACGTCGGCAGCTCCCCAGGCCTCTGAGATTCACCCGCTGTTTGTTGGATCCCACATCTTCCTCATTTTAAAATGACTTCCCCATTTTATCAGAAGAAATCCTTCACTATCATCCTAAGACACAGGAACAGAAGATATTTTTAATGGAGGTGAAATTATCATAACAAAATTAACCACTTAAAGTGAAGAGTTGTCATTTAGTACTTCGCAATGTGTGGCCACTGCCTCTATCTAGATCCCAAACCCCATCACCCCAAGTAATGGAGTCCAGTACCCCAGGAGCAGCTTCTCTCCTGGTCCCCGCCCCCAGCCCCAGCCGGCTCACCCTGCGTGTGCTGAGCCAGGGCTGGCTCTCTCGCTGTAGCTGAAGAACATTCCAAAGTGAGTATAAACCACAGATACGCATTTGGGTCCTTTCCAACTTGGGGCTGTTGTCATAGGGCTATTATGAACACTCTCCTGAAGGTATTTGTTTGGGTACCTGTTTTCACAAGAGTAGAATCACTGGGGCACCTGGGAATTCTGTGTGTAACACCGAGGAAGTGCCAGGTTGTTTTCCACGGCGGACACTCCACTTAGCCTTCTACCAGCAATGCCCGAGTTCCAAAGTGCCCACAGCCCACCAGACTTGTCACTTCTCATTCTATTAAATATAGACACCAGAGCTGGTAAGACCTTCTAGTTCATGGTGGTTTTCATTTGCATTTGCTAATGACTAATGACAGTGGCACCATCAGATGTACTTGTGGACACTTGTATATTTTTCTTTGGAGAAATGTCACTTTGAGTCCTTTACGCATTTTTAAGTTGGAGTGTTTCTTTCTTTTTGTTGTTGACTTGTAAGAGTTCTTCATAGATTCTAGCAACTGGATCTTTATCTGCTCTATGATTTGCAAATATTTTCTCCCATTCTGTAGGTTGCTTTTCAATTGTTAATAATGTCTTTTGGCGTATAATAGTTTTTAATTTTTTCATTACTTTTGTATTATTTTTTTCCCAGATATATTGAGGTAGACTTGACAAATTTAAAAATGTATAGATATTAAGTTATGCAATGTAATGTCTTGATATGTATATACATTGTGAAATTATTATGATAATCAAGCTAATTAACATATCCCTCATCTCACATGGTTACAATATTTTTGTAGAAACGCTTAAGATCCACTCTTTCAGCAAATTTCAGTTGTATCATACAATATTGTTAATCATCATCACCGGGTATGTGACCTCTCCAGGACTTACTCTTCCCTTAAAACCACACACGGCACCCTTTACCAGCATCTCTCCATGTCTCCAACCCCAGCACCAGCAACCACCATTCTACTCTCCACTTTTGGGAGCTGGATTTTCAAGATTCCACACATAAAAGCCTTTTTATGTCTGGCACATTTCATTAAATGTTCTCCAGGTGCGTGCCTATTGTCTCAAAGGCAGAAGTTTCTTCCTTTTTAAGACCAAGTAATATTCCATGACATCTCTGTGTGCACCACATTTTCTTTATCCATCAACACACTCCTAGGTCGTTTCTAATCTTGGCTGTTGTGAAGAGGTTGCAGGGAACACAGGGCGCAGACATCTCTTCAAGATCCTGATCTCGTTTCCTTCAGCTGTGTAAGCAAAGGTGGGATGGGTGTCTGGACCATAGGAGAGTGCTATTTTAGTTTGTTGAAATCTTTGTGTTTTCTGGGTGGCTGTGCCAGTTTATGTTCCCACCCACCATGTGCCCGGGTTGCCTTTTCTCCACCTCCTCACCAACACTTGTTATCCTGAGTCTTTTAGCTGGGGTTACTTTTTATTGGTGCATTATGATCACACGTCACAGCAGGATTCATTGTGACAAGGCATGGCTCACCTAACTTGTGGTCAGTTTCATTCCTGGTACCCCTCCTTCCTTCCCACCTCTATCCCCATTGTCTACTGCTAAACCCTTTTATTTTTATGAGATTTCTCTTCCTTACCCACGCCTTTTTTTGCTCTGGCTTCCACATATGACAGAAAACCCACAACCTTTGACCTCTGAGTGTGGCTTCTTTCACTTAACATAATGCTCTCAGGTTCCATCCATTTCCCTGCAAATAACAGAATTTCAATTTTCTTTATAGCTGAGAAAAGCTCCACTGTGTCTATTCCGCCCACTGTCTTTACCTGTTCCTGTCTGCCTTTTTTAAAGTAGCTGCTCCAACAGGTGTGAAGCCCCATCACAGCATAATTTTGATTTGCATTCCCCTGCTGAACAGCGAGGCCCAGCAGCTTGTCACATGCCACCAGATCATTTATTTGTGTGTCTTCTTTTGAGAATCTTCAGACCCTTAGCCCATTATTTAATTGGGGTTTTAGTTTTTCACTGTTTCGATGCTTGGATTCCACATATATTTTGGATATTAACCCCTTATCTGATTTGTGCTTTGTAGACATTTTTCCTTTCTGTTCTTGATCTTTGCACTCCGTTTCCTCACTGTGCCGAGGGTGACGTGATTCCATTTGTTTGGTTTTGCTCCTCTTGGCCTATGCTTCGGGTCATATTCAAAGAGACATTGCCCAGACTGTCAAGACGCTTTTCCCCCATTTTCTTTTTTCTTTTTTATACATTTATTTATTTTTTAGTTGTAGATGGACACAATACCTTTATTTTATGTATTTGTTTTTATGTGGTGCTGAGGATCGAACCCAGGGCCTCATACACGCCGGGCACAGCCCCAGCCTCCCATTTTCTTCTAGTAGTTCTAGTGGTTTCCAGTCTGCCCCTGGAGTGGAATCCGGCTTGAGCTGGTTTGTACTTGGAGTGAGGTCACTTTGTTCTCCTGCGTAGGGGCATGCGGTTTCCCAGCACTCACTCAAGAGCCTACCCCTTCCCAGAGCTGAGCTGAGCGCCGAGGTCTGGATTTATTTCTGGGCTCTCCATTCTGTGCCATTGGTTCTTAGGCTGATGTCACATTGTTTAGATGACTGCAGCATTATTATGGCCTGATCTGGGATGCCCCCCAAGGTCTCGTGTGTTGAATGCCTGGTCCCCAGTAAAACTATGTTCAGAAGTGGGGGTTTGGGGAAGTGACCAGATCGTGGGGCCCTGACCTGAGAAGTGGACCTGATCCATACAGTTGATTCATCAGCTGATTGACTCCTATCGCTATTTGTTTTCACAGCTCCACTTATAAATGAATGTTGAACTCTGCCAAATGCTTTTCCTGCTGAAAGGGGTGGGAACTGGAGGAGGTGGGGCCTGGTTGAAGGAAGTAGGTCATGGAGTGGGTGTGTCCTGGGGACTATATCTTGTCCCTGCCCCTTTTCTTTCTCTTTGTTTCCTGGCTGCCCTGGGCTGAGCACCTTCCTCTGCCACACCCTTCCACCATGGGGTTCTGTTCGCCTCAGGCCCAAAGCACTGGAGCTGGCTGGCCACAGACTGAACCTCTGAAACCACGAGCCAACATAAATCCTCCCTCCTCTAAGCTGCTCTGCCAGGTGTTTTGTCACAGTGACGACCAGCTGACTAATACAAACGTATTCAAGGTCAAGACATACCTGCTTCCTACTGTATCCTTCTGGCCCAAGTTTGCTTTGGTGATACAGGATCTTTTGTGGTTCCATTTAAATATTAGAACTGTAATTCTGGTAGGGATTGCACTGAACCTACAGATCACTTTGGGCAGTGTAGACGTTTTAACAGCATGAATTCTCTCAGTCCCCAAACTTGGGATACCTTTCCATTGTGACCTCTCTAATTTTTTTCAATGTTTTGTCATTTTCAGTGCATATGTATTTGATCTGTTTATTTCTAAGTATTTTATTTTTGTTGCTATTGTGAATGGAACTGTTTTCTTAATTTACTTTTAAGATATTTTTGTGTATAGAAATATGATTGATTTTTCTATGTCAATCTTGTATCCAGCAACTTTATTGAATTCATTTACTAATTCTCACAGTTCTGTTTTGGTCCTTAGAGTTTTCTATTTAGATGATCATGTCATCTGCAAAAATAATTTTATATCTTCCTTTCCAATTTAGATGCCTTCTTTATTTTCTTGTCTAATTGCTCTGGTAAGAATTTCCAGTACTAGGTTGAATAGATGCCCTTCCCTTGGAGTGGATATTAGAGGAAAAACTTCACGGTTTTCCCCATTAATTATGATGTTATCCGTAGTCTTTTCATGTATGACCTTTGTTGAATTGAGGAAAGTTTTTTTTCTATTCTGTTCATTTTCAGAGCCCTAATGATAAATGAATGTTGAACTTTACCAAATACTTTTTCTGTCTTTATTGATAAGATGGTGTGGGGTTTTTTTCTTTCAGTTTGCTAATTTGCTACTGTGCACATTGACTGATTTGTGTATGTTAAAACTTACTTGCATCCCAGGGATAAATCTCATTTGATCATGGTATGTAATCCTTTTAATGTGCTATGGAATTTGGTTTTCTAGTATTGCATTGGAGAATCTATGTCCCTAAGGTCTTCCAAATTTCATGTGTTAGGAACTTAATCCCCAAATTAATATGCTAATGATCTTCAAAAGGGAAAAAGAGGAAGAGAGACCCTAAGTAGCATACTTGCTCTGTCTCACCATATGATATCCTCTACCACATTATGGAACAGTAATAAGGCCCACACAGAAGTCCAGAAAATGTCCTGTGAGGGTTAAATAAACCTCTATTCTTTATAAATTACTCAGTCTCAGGGATTTTTGTCATGGCAATTGAAAATGGACTAAGACATGTTCATCAGGAATATTGTCTTATCATTTTCTTGTGTGTTTATTTGGCTTTGGTTTCGGGATGATGCTAGCCTCATAAAATGAGTTTGGAGGTAGTTCCTCTTCTTCTGTTTTTTGGAAGAATGCGAGAAAACATCATCATTAATATTTTATTCTACATTCAGTAGAATTTAGCCACCGAGCCATCTGATCCTGGGTTTTTCCTTTGCAGGGGTATTTTGATGACTGATTCAATGTCCTTTCAGTTATTGGTCTATTCAGAATTTCTGCATCTTTCTGAGTTATTTTTGGTGAGCTGCATGTTTCTAGGAACTTATCCATTCCTTCTTGATCATCCAACTTATCAGCATGAAATTATTCATAGTAGTTCCATAGGATCATTTTTATTTCTGAGATATTCATTGTAATCTCTCTTTTCTTGTAAAAGTTTCTGATTTTATTTATTTAAATCTTTCTTTTTATTTACTTAGTCTAGCTAAGGATTTGACAATACTGTTTACTTTTTTAAAAAAAAAAATCAACCCTAAGATTATTTTTAATTATTTTTAGTTGTTGATAGACCTTTATTTGATTTATGTATATGTGGTGCTGAGAATCAAACCCAGTGCCTCGCACATGCTAGGCAGGCACTCTACTACTGAGCTACAATCCCAGCCCAAATTTGTTGTGTTGTTTTTTTTTTTTTCCTGTAGTTTTTCTAATCCTATTTGATTTATTTATTCTCTGGTCTTTAGTATTTCCTTTCTTCTGCTAACTTTGGGCTTAAATGTTTTGGGGGTGTTGTTTGTTTGTTTTCACTAGCTCCTTGAAGTATACTATTAGCTTGTTTATTTGAGATCTTTCTATATACATATACTTGTTGTTTTGTCTTGTTTTGGGTGGTACTGGGGATGGAACCCAAGCATGCTCTACCTCTGAGCTACATCTCCAAGTCTTTCTATTTTGTATTTTGAGAAAGGGTCTTGCTAAATTGCTGAGACTGGCCTCAAACTTGCAATCCCCCTGCCTCAGCTTCCTGGGTCACTGGGATTACAAGTGTGTACCACTGTAATCCTAGATTCTTCTTTTAAATGTAGGCATTTATCAGTATATCCTTCTGCTATGATTTTGGATATAGTTTGAGTGTGCCCTGCTCCCCTAGAGATTTGTGTTGTAAGATTGGTCTCTACTGTGGCCATGTGAGAGGAGGTAGAAACTTCAAGAGCCTACTGGGAGGTCATGGGGGTGCTGCCCTCCTAAGGAGTCAATGTAGTGCTCATGGGACCCTGGTGAGTCCTTATGAAAGAGTTATTACAAAAGCGTGAGTCTAACTGCTGTCTACCCAGTCATCCCTCCTTCCCATACATAGTCCCATCAGTTTGTCATCTACAATTATGTGATAGATCCAGGGAAGGCCCTCACCAGCAATGGCATATTCTGTTTGGATTTTCAACTGTGAGCTAAACAAACCTCTTTTTTTTTAATAAAGTACCCAGGGTTTGGGTATTCATTATAGTAACAGAAAGTGGATTAATAGAATGTCCCTGTTAGCGCTGCTTTTACTGTATTCCTTTGGTTGCGTGTATGCTGTGTTTTTATGTTTATTTTTTAAAATTTCATTTTGATTTCCTCTTTGACCCAGTAGCTGTTCAGGAGCATGTTGCTTGGTTTCCATATATATGTTATTTTAATTTTCCTGATATCTTGCTCAGTGATTTCTAGTTTCATTCCTTTGTGATTGGAAAAGATACTTAAAATTATTTCACCCTTCTCTAATTTGTTAAGTCTGGCCTTGTGACCTAGCATGTGATTTTGCTGGAGGATGTACCATGTGCACTTGAGAGAGTGTGGACTCTCTTGTTGTTGGGTAGAGTGTTCTCTGTGTGTCTGCCCATGTTGTCTCCCCGGTCAACAGTTCTGTTGTCCTCTCACGGATTCTCTGTATGGATGATCTATCCATTGTAGAGAAGGGGGTATCGACGTCTCCTGCTATTATTGCATCACTGTTTTTCCATTCAGATATGTCCGTGTTGGTTTCATATTTAGATGCTTTGATATTGGGTATGTGTACATTTATAAATATTATATCTTCCTAATGAATGGATCCTTTTTTAGTATATAATGAGCTTGTCTTCTGAGACAGTTTTGATTCAAAGTCTGTTTTTCCTGTTATACGTGTAGCCATGCGGGTCTTTTTATGTCAACATTGGCATAGATTGTCCTTTTCTATCCCCATACTTTCAGCCCATTGTGCCCTTCAGGTTAAAGTGAGTCCATTGAAGGCAACATAGTGTTAGAGCTTGTTTTTCCTAACCCATTCAATCACGCTATGTCTTTTGATTGAGGAATTTAATCCATTTACATTTAAGGTAATTATTGATATGAATGTTCTCTTGCCTTTTTGTTAATTATTTCTGACTTTTTTTGGTAGTTTCTTCCTTTTTTTCTATCTTCCTTTGTAACTTGATGATTTTTGAATGGTATTCTTTGATTCTTTTCTTTCTTTTGTGTATTCACTAGGGGTATTTTTCTTATGGTTACCATGAAGCTTACACAAAATATTTTAGTCTATGTCTAGCTGATAACAGCTTAAATTATTTGCAAACACTTTTATACTTTTACTTCTCCCTATCTTCATGTTATCTTATTAATGTCATAATTTTATTTCTTTATGTTGTGTATCTGTTAATATGTTATTTTGTCTATAATTTAAAAAATATTTTTTGTCTTAGGGTTGGGGATGTAACTCAGTGGTAGAGCTGCTGCTGCCTGGCATGCATTAGTACCGGGGTTCAACCCCCAACACCATAGACCAAATATATATATATATATATATATATATATATATATATATATATATATATAAATAAATTATTTTGTCTTTTACTTGCATACTGGAGTTGAAAGTGACTCACGCACCACGATGACCTGTTTACTATGAATTTGACTGTATACTTACCTTTACCAGTGAGTCTTATGTTTTTGTGTGTTTTCATGTTACTAGTTAGGATCCTTCTGTTTTAACTGGAAGAATTCCTTTCAGCATTTCTTTAAGACAGATGATTCAGCTTTTGTTTGAGAAAGTTTTTATCTCTGCTTTACTTCTGAAGGACATCTTTCTGAGTATAATATTCTTATTTTGCAATATTATTCTTTTAGCTCATTTAATATATCATTCCACTCTCTTCTGGACGAGAAATTTGCTGATTGCCTTCTATCTAACGAATCGCATTTCTCTTTCAAAATTCACTCTTTGTTTTGGACTTTTGACAATTTGATGATAATGAATCTGGTGTATTCTTTTTTTAGGTGGATCCTCTGCAGGTATTTTTGAACTTCATGACCCTTTGTGCATACATCCCTGTCAAAGTTTAGAAAGTTTTCAGTCATTATTTCTTTAAATAAGTTTTCTTTCTTTTTTCTCTCTTCTAATGTGTATACACATACATAAGCATACACATTTCACTTTTAAGTTGTTCATAGATATAAGAACATAGACATTTTGACATTTTATCCCAGCAAATCTGGATATTTTTTTACATGACCAGAGTTTCCCTTTCAGTTTACTTTTAAAAATTCAAAACCATTTCCTAATACCATGTAATACTCTGTCTATATTCCAATATCTGTAATTGTCCTCAAGCTGCCTTTTACAATTCCTGTTACTATTTTCTTAGCCAGGATCCAGTCAGTATTCACATCCTGCATTTGGCCCTGTCCAGGAAGTCAGTGCATTAACCCTTTACCCCCCACTGGGTGTCCAGGAAGCCAGCTACAGACACCTGCCTCAGAAAGACTGTGAGTGCTTACAGAGACTTGGCTTTTGTCCTTTGGAATCGCACAAAATAAGCAAATCTCTTTGTAAAACAAAAAGGACAGAGGTAGAATCCTTAATAATAGATTGAGGTTTTTATATTATATAAAAAATATTTTAATTAAATCTTCCCCAACACACACACACACACACACACACACACACACACAGAGGCACACGAGTCTTGAAGAAAATAAAAACAAGTACTACCTCTGTACAAATTCTTCTGACAGTAACGATCTGCACAGTAGCTAAAAGGTTCCACACTCTGCCTACATTTTAAGAAATAACTTGAAAGAAAATACAAATATCGTTTGGTATAGGGAACTCAGGTCAACAGACTAAAATCTATACCTGTGTGTCGTAGCCTTGCTTGAGAGGATGTCTAAGCCGGTTTCCCGGTTCCCAGATCACCTCTGTCCCTGCAGAACCTCCTCCAGGGAGGACATGAGGAGGCTGTGAATCCCTCTTCACTGACTGAAGTGGTTCCTTTCATTGGTCCAATTATATAAGGAAAGAATTGAAGATATTGAAATAAACAAGCATTTTCAAAATGCAGTGATTAATCTTGCGGATCATTTGCCTTTTGAAAACTTGACATCATAAATAATTCACATTAGAAATAAAAAGTGATTAGGAAACCAAAGACGAAGGTGAAAGGCAATAAAATACCAATACTCCTTCGTGATTTCAGGGAGCAAATGTGTGTGGATCGTGCATCGTGTTGTAGGCCCTGGAGTGAAATGAAAACAAGCAGCCAGGCGTGGCCAAGGTCCTCAGGGGACTCCCAGGATGTGGGGGACACAGGTGAGGAGAGTACTCATCTGGGATGGAACTCCCTTGTTGTGGGCTGTACGGAAGCCAGCATTGGTGGGCACGGGGTGGGAGGGAGGCTTCTGGGGTCAATTCCATGCTGAGGTCTACAGGAAGAAGGAGCCACGACGACAGATGGAGGGCCAAGGGCCGAAGAGAGAATCTTCTAAATAGAGAATAGCATTTGCGAAGATCCAGAAGGGCTGGCTGAGAGTCAAAAGTGCTGAAAGAAATAGACATAACTGATAGTGCCTCCCAGTGAGAACTGCCCAAAGATGAAGCCAGAGAGAGGCACCAAGATGAGATGACGAAGACCTTTCCAGAACACCGGGGAGTGACTTTTGGATTTGTGTGTGAGTGGGTAATACTGTGTGCAAGAGATAGGTGAGGAGGCGGCTGAGGCAGCACAGATGCAAGAGGCCCAAGTGAGGGCGAGCTGGCGGGTGCCTGGGAAGGAGGTGGCTGGGGCTAGACTAAGATGGACGGGAGTAGGGTGGGGTGGAGGGTAGCCAAGGAGCAGGCGAGGGGGCATGCAGGGCCCAGGCTTCTGACCTGGGTGGAAAGTGGTGATGTGCACTGACAGAGGACACCCAAATAGAAATAGATGGATTGTGGACGTGGTCTTAGAAGCCTGGGTGTGTGGGGGATCATCAGCTCACAGAAGTTTCTTAAAGTCACAGGAGTGGGTGAGCATGTCCATGTGCAGAGGGAGAAGAGAAGGCAGACCAGGACATGACCTGGAGGTACGGAGGAGGAGGAAGAGCCAGGCGTAGAGGGAGAAACTTTGTCGAGGTTGTCACAGGCCCAGCAGTGTGCAAAGGGATCGTTAATACACGCTGGGGCTCAGAAAACAGATTTTCTTTTTGAGACTCAAGAATAAGTTGAGTAGTTTTGAAATGGCTACTCTATGCCTAGGAACTATGGACGTAAAGATTTATAAATAATCCTGGCCTGGGAACTTAAAATCTGTTTGTCAAATCAAAACACAGACATAAAAGTATAGGTGACCAAAACATTAGATAACCTGAAAGTATCAGCAATGTACTCTACAGGAAATAGGAAAATAGTTTATTCTGAGCCAAATATGAGTGACCACGGCCTGGGAACATGGGTTCAAATGACCCTGAATGACATTCCACCGTGGAAGAGGTTACATGAATTTTTATAGCACAAAACAAAAGAAAGTCATTGATCAATACATTTACCAATTAGACTGTCGGGGCATGATGTAGAGGAGCCACAGCAAGGCAGGGAAATCTCCTCTGTAGGTTCCAGATGTTATCTCCTAGCAGTCTTCTCTTTAGGGTTGACGGAGGCTAGCGGTCTGCTAAGCTTAATGAACATCAGTCATGAAAATGTTAGGTCAGCTACAAAAGCTAAGGTAGCCCAAGATAATTTTGACTCCTGACCTACAACCTCCCATGTCTCCAAGGTCAAGCAATCTGCAGGATCTTCAATACAGGTGCAGCTTTGACAGAGAACTTCGGTTCACAGTAGTAGTAACCGTGGAACTTGTGGTTAAAATGTCTGACGACCCATGTGTACACAGCCCTGTCCTCAGAAGGGCCCAGGGAAGAGAGGCCTGGAAAGCCCTTCCCTCCCCAGGGATGAGAGAGAAGGGTCTGGAGAGATGGTGGGCTTCCAGGGTCGAACAGGAGGTGATAGCCGGTGTCTCAGGCTGCAGGGGCCCCTCAGCAAGTCGGACCCTAAGGGATCGGGTGCTTGGGACTGTGTCTGAAGCCTGCCAACAAGGATTTTTTTGGTGGCAATTGTTTTAGAAAAATCACAAAAAAAACCTGTCACTTAGACTAGACCATCCAAGCGGCCATTCCTTCTTTGTTTTCTGACCAACTCTTGAAACGAGTCAAGGGAACTGACTATAGAAAGTTCTGTGTGTTGGGTGGGTGTAGGCCTGACCTTGTCTGCCTGTCGGTGCATTTGCTTATTTAGAGGTCTGAAGAGTTCCCGAGGAGTTCACCCAAGACCACCTCATCTCCATCCTTACTGAACCCCCTTTTTGGCCTCAGTTATAATTTGTTCCCCCACTTTCTCCTCCTCTTCCAGTTCTCCTGTTGTGCTGCTTCAGAAGCAAGATCCACTTTTTACTAGAATGAGAGGTTTTCATTTATTTACTAGAATTAACAAACTAGAGGCTATTTTTTTCCTTTTTTAATTTCTTCTTTAGAAACTTTCTGCCTTCGTTGTCTTTAAGATTTGTTGTAAGGACCGGCTCTCTGCTCTGCAGGCCCCTCTGCGTGTCCGTTGAACCCCTGGGATAAGAGCACTGCCCTGTGGTTTCTCATTGAGGCGTCATTTGTCTTCACTGGAATGCTTTTTCGTATGGCTTTTGTTTTTGTTTTTTTGTTTTGTTTTCTTAAGTGTTTTGTTTCCATATTTTTGGCAGCAAAATTGTATTTATTTGAAAAAAAAAAAAAGCCTAGACTGTGAACACACGTCACTGCTTCTCTGCTTCTGTGAAAGAGCCCCAAGCCAAACAAAAAGACCCATATCAACAGCAGCCGACTGGCTACTTTCTTAAAGATACATAAAAAGAATAAAATGCAACAGTGTAGGAAGACTTTTCAAAAATCACAGCTTCTTCCAAACCAAGAATGTGACCCATCTGCCATATTGAGTCGATATTTATTTCAGGCCTGTGGCTTTTGACAATCGAGATTTCCTTTCAGTGTGTATATAGTGTGGGCTTCTGTTTCTTTGTAGTTTTTGTGGATTTTTAAAACTATCTCTATTTTGACACATTTTCTTTTTTGCTTTGTCATTAAAGGAAAGGTTTGAGTAAAGAATAAAAAGAGACTTCAATGTACAATTGACAGGAAGTTAGTTGATTCTCCCCTTTCAATAAGAAAAATTTTGAGGACAACAGATTATCTGAAGGTGTGTAAAAATGCCACTGAGGACCCTTTATGTATTTTTGATTAAAGAGATTTGAGGCTTTTGGGGGGAGGCGGGTACTAGGGATTGAACTCGGGGACACTCGACCACTGAGCTGCATCCCCAGTCCGATTTTGTATTTATTTAGAGACAGGGTCTCATTGAGTTGCTTAGCACCTTGCTGTTGCTGAGGCTGGCTTTGAACTCGCAATCCTCCTGCCTCAGTCTCCTGAGCCGCTGGGATTACAGGCATGTGCCACAGCACCCAGTGATTTGAGTTGTTTCTGCCACAAACTATTTGTATTGACCACTTTGCAGGGGGCCTGGGGGAAAATGTAACTATCAGTATGTTTTGAATACCAGAATTATCTGTGACCTTAAATATGTATTTGAAGAACTATAAACTCTATGTAATCAGATTTCTCACACATGCATTTTCCAAAGCAAAAACAAAGTTATTTGGTTAGTCTACATTCAGACCTTGTTATCTGATGTGGACTTGCAGAGCATAGAGTGTATTAAACTGCCCATGTCTAGAAGAGAGTGAAAATATTTATCACTATTTCTAATGCATGAATGTTATGAATTGGACAACAGGATATTTTTATTTCCATTTGCATCTTCAGTGAAACACTTTCTCTTGTATCCCCAATTTTTTTTCCTGGTCAAAAAGAGAAAGGACTCAATGCTACGTGTGGAAGCTACCTCAGAGTTTTCTCTACCTTATTTGTTCTTAGGAATCTAGAGACCTCAGCACCTCAGGGCATCTCCGGTTTTCATCTTGATGAGTTCAACAGTTGCCTAATAGTTATGGGATAAATAAGTTCTTGTGTTTTGTTTGCTTATTTTCCAGGTTGGGAAAATAATCGGTTAAATCTAGGAGCTACTTTTACAGTTGTTTTTGATTGTGGGCTTCTGCACAATTATATTACTGCTAAGGTGACATCTTGGTTCAGGAGAATGAAGATTCACAGGTGCAGGTCAAACTGAGCTAACAAGACACACTTACGGATCAGCAGGGTCGACTCACTTTGTGAGGCACATGAGGATAGCTTCAGCCCCACCATCTTTAAACCCCTGGGGCACAACCATGGAACCTCCACAGATAATTTTTTTTTAATCTTAGCTATTTTTAAATTTTGTTAAAAAAATACTAAAAAACCAACAAAAAGTTTTTTTCATAATTTGATAATCCTAGCACAAGTGGCTAAGAAATAAGCTCATTGAAGCTGAAATCATACTGAAAACTCCTTCACACAACTCACACCACTACCACAGCCTAGATTTGCCTGGGTTCCTGTCCTCGCACTTTCCCCCAAAACAAAGAGCTGTCCCACCACAGAGAAAAGCCTTAGATAGGTGGAAACAAAGCCACAAGGAACTGTATGGAATCCAGAGTTCAATTCAACATCACACAAGGTCATTTAATCAGTAATTAAAATACTTAGGTTTCAGAAAACATTATTTGATATTTTTTCATTTTTAACTGACACTTGTGCACATTTGTAAGGTATGCTGTTAGCTCAATACATGCATACCACGGGAAAGGATAGGATGGGGTGGTTGCAGATCCGTCACCTCAAACACATCATTTCTTGATGTTGGGGACATTTAACATCCTCTCTACCAGCTCTCCTGAAATATTTTACTAATCAGTGTCAACCATAATTATCCTACTGGGTTTCACAAGCCTTAAACTTTTTTTTTCCTAGATATAAAAGGCCGGATTCATTTTTCTAAATTTTATCTTGTATGCCTTTTAAAGTTTTACATTTATGAAACAAATCACAATTTCCTATGTTTATAAAGTTCTTGAAAGCATTTCAGCAAACATTTATGTTTTAGCTTTTGTTAAAGAACTTTGCAAAGACCTCTTTTTAAATCTTTTTTTTTTTTAAAGCTAAAGTTACTGTTTTCTAGCCATGTGATACAGCACATGAGTATCTATGGGCATGTGCACAGACAGCCTGGGTGTCTGGACAATATGTTCACCAAACATCTATTTTTAGATGCACGCTGCACAGAACTATACTGTTTCGCTTTTTTAAGTTAACAGCACTATTTCATTTTAAGATGTTTTTAAAAATGTGTTGGAGCCTTCTTGAGAATAATCCAACCGTTTTGTTGAGCTTCCTTTGTTTTTCCCCCAAGGTTACAGCAAAACAGAGTAGATTCAATGTGTTACATAAAGGATTTAGTTAAAGAAGTTTGAAGCTACTTCTAATAAGGTTTTGTTTTTTTTTTTTTTTTTTTTTTTGCCAGTCAGGGAACAGTTTATCACAATTTGACAAGATACTTTTAAAATTTAGGGTCAAGAAGCAAAGTAGAATTAGCTCTGGGCAGAGAGGGAAGGTTCCCAAGAAGGTACATAATGTATTGTGATGTGATATTTTACCCCACACCCATATTATAAATAAACACACCTGGAGTGCAGTACAAAACTCCACCAAATAATCACTGTGCTAACCCTGAAGCGAGTGTGCTATATTGAGAGAAGTGCTGCATTCGGTAGTTTTCATCACAAAATACTTATTTTCCTTTCCTCCCTTCCTCTCACCCCCCCAAAAAATGGCTTCTGCACTTATTCATAGCGATCATATAGTTTGTAATTTGCAGTTCAGGTTACATGTGGTTAGGGAAGGACACTCGATCTTCTTTTATAGACATTGTGGACGTCTGTAGGTAGTCTGCTGTCTTTGGTAATCATTTGAAAATCTGCCCAGTCTCTGCTCTCTCTCCAAGTACTTCCTGAGGATTCTTCCCTTCTAAAGGCCTCCTGAAGTGTCCAACGCCATTTGCCAAGTACCAACGCCTTTTAGCGATGGGCAGACCTACTTAGGAGAAAGGAGAACCTGGGTAGGAATTGGAAGGTAAATATGTGTCATTTTGGCAGTGAGTGATGGCATGTGTCACTCCTGGGACCAGCCCAGGTGCCCGTCTCATACCAGTTTGTTGACCTCAAGCGATTCCAGAAACAAGTTTGGGGATGACTCAAGACCAACGCTGTCTATTTTTTAGCACTTAAAATCTTTCAACAGCAGGCATATTGACCTTATATTTCTTTGGTAATGAAATAGTGAGCGCTATTGTGTTTTGGAAATATAGACTTTATAGGTATTATTATTAGTCATCCAGCCAAAGTCAGCAACTTTCAGAAAGCTCAGAATATCCTTCCTTTTAAGGAGTCCCCTTCTGGAAAACCAAACCCCCCTCTTTCACTTGCACATACAGGAAGATCACTTTCAACCGTCAGGATGAGGATTATCTAGGTGGTATCTGAGGTGATCGTTCTCCCATTAAACCAGTGGGTCCTGACGTCTGTTGGGTCAGCTCTCTCCTGGGTGCTGGGCAGGCACGGATGCAGGAGGCACGCCCTGGCTTCCAGGAGTCAAACCTGGGAGGGAAACCATGCTTCAGACAAAAAAAAAAAAAAAAAAAAAAAAAAAAAAATTGTACTTGAGCTGCAATATGCAGATATTAGCATGTGCCCAGGGGTTGGGAGAACACAGGAAAGGTGCCCCTTCCCCTGGGAGCAGAGAGGAAGGCTCCCCAAGGGAAGATGCCCAGAATGAGTCCAGCAGGGTGAGCAGCAGCAGGAGGCCCAGCAGAGTGGGGAAGGCTTGTGTGGGGTGGGAGCCGCGGCCGGGAGAAACCCACACGACGTGACCACAAATGACACGCCTGAGGAGCTATAGCAGTTGGCTATTGTTGGCACAGGAAGTGAGAGGAGGTGCGTGACGGGAGAAGGGCCGGGGGAGCAGGAGGGCTGACTCCTGGGGGCTTCAGGGCCTCAGTGATGAGCTTGGACTCCATCCTTCGTAGGCAGCCACCCAAAGTTTTAAGCAGGGGGGCTCACCAGGTAAGAGTGGCACTTTAGGTAAATTAGAATGAAAAAGAGCAAGGGCTGGGGATACTGGAGATAGATAGAGCTCCGTTGGTAGAGTGCTTGCCTGGCACGCCCGAGGCCCTGGTTCAACCCCAGACCCTGAGAGAAGAGTTGGGGACACACGGTGTCAGGAGTGGGGAGAGGAAACTGTCTGGTGGAGTCATAAACTTCCCACTGGCAGAACTTGATGCTGGACGAGGTGGGAGGGGCAAAGGAACAGGAGAAACAAAGGGCAGTGCCCAGCAGTGCCGCTGAGGAGACTGGACAATGGAAAGACAGAATAAGGAGCAGAGCCTGTGCAGGAGACAGATGGTGGACAGGCTTTCCCTACTCCCGTACACACACGCAGGCGCACACACACACACACTCAACCATACAAATCTCTTTCTGGCTCCTGTAATGTGCCACTCATCCTAATCATTGATTGACTGTTTCCTCACCTGCCCGTAAGGACAGGGACGGTGTTTGCCTTCTCATGACTCATTTCCACAGTCATCAGAGCCTGGCACACAGTAGGCATCAGTAAATGTGAAGGTAAAGAACATGTTCAGGGGGCTGGGGATGTGGCTCAAGTGGTAGCGCCCTTGCCTGGCGTTCGATCCTTAGCACCACATACAAACAAAGATATTGTGTCCGCCGAAAACTAAAAAATAAATATTGAAAAAAATATTCTCTCCCTCTCTTAAAAAAAAAGAACATGTTCCGTTTTCTGATCATAATTAAGAATCAACCTATATTTTGTTAATTGTTTGAAATCTTTCTTTTTAATGAAAACTGAAGTTATTTAATAAGAGACTGGAGCTATACATGCCAATGAACCTGGGTTCCAGCCCACCACTGCCCTTGCCAGACGTGATCCTGGACAAGGGACTTAACTTCTACAGTATCCTTTGGTCATGAGTACGGTTAGGGATTTGGACAAGGATGACTGCTGAGGTCCTGCTGATCCAGATGTTTTACCAGACAGAAAGACATTTAATAGGACTGGCCAAAAAAGGAAAACAGTAGTGCATTAAATTCTTAATTGAGTTAAAAAAAATTAAAGCTTCAGGAAAACAGAAAGCCCAGGCCCTGTGTCTCCTGAATGGTTCTGCAACTTTTTGGGTGCATGTGGACTAAGAGAAATCAGCTCCAGAGTGGCCCTTGCTGTATGCTTTCTGTGCACCATTGCTTTGTCCTAGAACTCTGGGGTTCCACTAGAAAAGAGGGTGAGAATTAAGTGGAGCTTTGGGATTAGCAGGACACTCGCTCGCTGTCGCCTGGGTTTCCCCACACAGCAGCTCAGTGTGTGCTCGGGACTCTGTCTGTTGCCAACGTCAATCTGTCCCTAAAAAGCCTTGCATTGATTCTGCCTCTAAATGATTTTCCCTTTTTGCAAAGCATCATTATACCCCCACAAAAAGAATGTGAGCTCAGAGGCTTCTTTGTCGAAAACATCTTTGAGGGCAAATTCTTTGAGCTCTTGAGACATTCAACACACAGTAGTTCCTTTCCTCATGGAGGCCTGACTTTAACTCTGGCAGGAAACGTGGATTCATTTTTTTTCCATAGTTCCGTTCATTGTGACTTCCTAAGGACATTTCACTGTTGACAATTTAACTAGAAAAGAAAGTATGCATTCTTCTTGCTAGACTTAAAACAAGCTTGAAACACTCTTTTATGCTATTCGATAATGACGAGGGGCATAACTTGCTTATACAGAAAACATTCAAAAATGATGTTGGCAGATCAAGTTTCTGTAAATCAAGTCATGCTAGGTGAGATGGTTGGTTAAAGGAGTTTGTCACGCCCTTTAAAAGAGAGAAGTGTGTTTTACAGGCAGCCTCCTGACTGGCCTATTTGTTGATCTTGGGTACTATTACACCAGAAGAGCTGCTCCTCCCCGCTGAGCCAAGCCGTCTCTGTCTCTGCATAGGATTGCTGGTATGGTCTCCTCGTTGCCTCCCTAGTTCCACACTTGCTCTCAATGTAGCAGCCATAGTCATCCTTCCAAAACATAGGACATTTAAAAACTTCCCTCCTCCTCTTCAAACACTCCAACACCTCCCAGTGCACACTGAGTAAAATCCAGAGTCCCCACAATCACTCCTTCTTAAAAAAGAATATTATTTTGATTGATATAGTGATTTTACATATTTATAGTGTGCAACTTCAGTATGCATACACACATCAGGCAACTCCTGTCTCAGGCGGCCACCTGATCCCCTTAGCCGGAACGTTCCCCAGGTGCCCATCTGGCCCTTCATTCCCTTCTCTCCTTCTGGCAATGCTCACCTTCTCAGGGAGGCCTGCTTGACCACCCACGTAACAACTGCAACCCCACTCTCCTCCTCCCCTTTCCCTCCTTTATTTTTGGCCCCCCAACACCTTCTGACCCATTGCAGTGAATTTGCTTACCCAAGACGTTGTTGTCCCCATGAACAGATTATAAGTTGGACAAAGGTACAATTGTTTGCTCCTCCCTCTCTCTTGTGCCTAACTTAGTACAGTGCAGAGTGGGGCTCTACATATTGATTGAATGAATGAATTTGGCATTTTTCATGTGTAATCTTAATAGAATCAAATTTTAATTTTCCATATAGTTTAAAACTATATAAGGGTAAAATCTATCAATGTGTGCATTTTTTTTAAAAAGCCCTAGCATTTATAAATAACCCACAGGACATTCTTTACAAGATAGGAAGAACGCTGACTAGACTGCCCTTTGAGAGGCATGGAAGATGCTAGACGGGGAGCCCTGAGGGAGGCCTTAGCCAGAGCACTTGACCATGCTCAGTTTGTGCCTGGTAAAATGTGCACCATGGTAGGGTTGGGAGGCCGGGGGGATGTATATAAAGTGCCTGGTCCACACAAAGATGACTATGTAAAGGGAATAGTCGAAAGCTTTTCCTGGCTGTCCCGATGACTGAAGACATCTAAGGCAAATGAATAAGCTAACAAAACACCCATTTCCTCCTGGAAGCCCCTCACCCACCACACCCTTTTCTGACATCCTTGTAGCTTGACAGGACTCCAGTTTTGCATTCATCAGGTGCTGTGGATGTTTTGGAGTCTTGCTTTTATACCCCTGTCTTTGCTTGTCCTGTGAACAGACCAAGCACCTGCAAATACTCTTGGTCCCAGATTCCAAACAACTTATGGGTGGCCCCAGGTGTTTTGCACTCAGTAAGTGTTCTTTTTGCCATTCATAGCCTTCATTTATTTATGCAATAAATATATGCTCATTACATGTCAGGCACTTTTTAGACGTGAAGATGCAGCACTACTTGGGTCCTCATGTAGCACACATTCTCAGGGAGAGAGAAAAGACAGTAAGCAAACAGTAACAGGCAACGTGCCCGGTTACAGAAAATTAGAGCAGGGTGAGGAGCTTCGATGTGGGGACTACTTTAAACAGGGAAACTGCATGAGGTGACATTCAAGCAGACACTGCAGCAAGCCTTGTGGATCGCTGCAGTGTTGCACTGAGCCACAACCAATGCAAAGGCCCTGAGGCAGGACGGTGCCTGGACACTTGAAGCACAACAAGGAGACCACAGTGGCTAGAGCTCAGTGAGGACGGGAGAGAGTGCTGGTGAGGTGGTCAGAGAGAGCACAGGGGCCGGTCCCACTGTCTTTCTGGGCCTTGTAGACTTTGGTTTTACAGAGTGAGCTGGGAAGCACTGAGGAATTTGAAGAGAGAGGTGGTACCTGCTGATTTACCTTTATCAGAACCATCTGGATGAGAGTCAAATAGCCCCAGGGAGGCAAGGAGAGCCAGGAGGGCAGCCCTTATGGAGGATCCAGCTGAAAGACTGCACCCCACTGAGACCAGGGCTGTGGCAGTGGGGGTATGCAGAGGAGATCTGACTCCAGATTGATCTTGCAGTTGTAAAATTTTGCTAATATGCTGGACATGCAACTTGAGAAAAACAGCCATGTTAATGAGGAATTTCAAGTTTTCAACTCAAGCAATTGGAAGAATGAAGCTATGTGTACCAGAAGGAGAGGATGGTAAGTAGACGGCATTTCCCCTGGCTCTGCTTGTCTGATTGACATGCCGGGTGTAGCTGAAATCAGGTCTGCCTACTTGGTGTTCATGTGGAGGTGCCCCATGCACCAGGAGAAGGGGAGTGGGGAGGGAGCCCAGGCCCAGCTGGGCTGGAGACGGTGATGAAGACACACCAGGGTGGGGGCTTTGAGCCCCTGAAAGGGAGTGCAGTCATCTCAAAAGTGGGTAGCCACGCAGCAGCCCAAGGGCAGAGCCCTGCAGAGCCCCGACACCCAGGGATGTTGAGGAACCAGCAGGGCAGGCTGAGAAGAGCGCTGTGTGGTGGGAGAGTCGAGGAGATGGTGTCCGGAAAGCCAGGGGTGAAAGGGGATGGAACTTCTGTCTCCTGCCGCTGGTGAGTCAGCCCCTGGGGTCTGAGACACAAACCTCCTTCTATCCCGCAGAGGGGATCTCAGTCGGCTAACAGTCTGTTCTTCCTCTCACCAATATCAAAACTAGTGTTAAAAGCACAGAAACGACAGTTGGAGTTTGGGTGGGTTTGTTGGTTTGTTGGTTTACATTACAAACTCTTAAATTTTTTTATTTATCATAGAACTATGTAGGAACTGACTAAACTTACCCAGAATCCCACCACCCATAGGTGTTTTTTTTTTTTCTATTTGTCCTTACATATTTGGGACCCTATTATGTTTAAATATTTGTGGGTGTGTGAACCCTTTTTATAAGCTTAATATTGTATCATGAGGTCACTGAAAGTTGTTTGTAAACATTATTTTTAGTGACAAGACTGCATTATATCCTATGTTATACAATAGTTTATTAATTATTCCTCTTCTACTGGACATCTTAAATTCCCCAAATTTCACTATTATAACTAGCATCCATAATAGCTTGTTAACTGTCACGAGAAAGTCAGGATTCAGGATGGCTAGCTGGATGTGGTAGAAGTCAAAGGGAGTCCTGGGCATTGTAAGTACTTGCTCATGGCACCTGGATGCTTTTGAAGAAGTCTGTATGAGCATACACACCCAAATAACTGAGAGACTCTTTCTTACTCTCCCTTCTGCACAGAGTATCACCAATTTCATTTAAGTATTTTTTTTCTGATTATTAATGCAATATATTTTTCTTGAAGAAAATTTGAAAACTCAGAAGTGAACAGAGAATTTTAATACAAACAACATTGTCTTTTACTATTTGGGGGGATATATTTGTGCTTTTACACTGTTATACACATGCAAATTATATATGCATCTATGTGTATATATGCATTGCCTTCTTCTTGGTGCCAGGGACCAAATCTAGAAGCATTCAATCACAGATGCACATCCTCAGACCCTTTTTATAAAAATATTTTTTTAGTTGTAATTGGACACAAAAATCTCTATTTATTTCTTGGGGTGCCAAGGATCAAACCCAGTGCCCCACACATGTGAAGAAGGTACTCTACCACTGAGCTACAGCCCAAGCCCCTCAGACCCTTTTTAATTATTTTATTTTGAGACAAGGTCTTGCCAAGTTGCTTAGGGTTTCATTAAGTTGCTGAGGCTGGCTTTGAACTTGTGATCCTTCTGCCTCAGCCTTCAGAGCCAGGATTACAAGCATGCACCATCATCACTGGCTATATTTTCCTTCTTAACTTGGCAGTATTACTTCATGTGAAAAACACCCCGTTTATGAAAGACCCCCGTTTCCCTGTCCAAGGAGAATCACACGAAACACTGGCTGCAAAAGCACGAGGGGGTTTATTGGGACACAGGCGCCTGCGGGTGCCCAGTAGAACCTCAGCCGGAGCCTTGGTGAACTGGCACACCGGGCTTGGGGATACAGAGATTTTTATAGGGTTTGGGACAGGTCTCGCGCGCTCGGGAAGCAAAAGGTTTCTTATTGGTTTGTTTAAATCTAGCATATAGGCCACCTAGGGGGTACAGGTCTGCATTCCAAAAACCACAGGTCTGCATTCTATTCTTTCTGTTCCTGCTTATCTGTTCCGGTTTATTCATTCATGCCTCAGGATGCGGGTGCTCTGTTCTTCAACCGGTTGTCCGGAAAGCATGCCTGGCGCCTGAACCTGTTTATGGCCTGCCTGATATCTTGGTTTCATATCTTGGCCTTAGGTAACTGGGCTAACTGGGCTAGGGTCTTTCACATGGAGCACCTTATGAATCATTAGGAATAAACCCAAATATGGCTTTTGATGACCCCACAGTATTTCTTTCCCTGTTTGCTATAAATCATTTGCTCTTCTCTGATTGTTGGGTATTTGTATCAATTTTCTATCCTATAAATGTGCCTTGTATAAAACTCATTATGTGTCTTTGGATTCTTCAACCCAAGCCCTTGGAACTGGAGTTGTAAGCTTCAACTATATATTAGAAATATATGTTAGAAATGCCCCTCTGGAAAGAGGACACTGGGTGGCAGTGCCATGTCCACTGCAGCAGTGGGAAAGGGATCATTTGGGCCATGTGAAGGCTCCCGGGGGCCACGACCTGTATTCATGGCTGCAGGCCTCCCCGCTGTGCGTCAACGCCATGGTGATAGAAATGGTTTATAGGTGATGTTTACTCATTATAGTTTATCATTGGCACAGATTTTCTTCAAATCTTCTGTCAATTTATTTGTTGGAATCTTGCATTTTTCTAAGTTACTTGATCAAACCAATCATGCGGTGAGGATATCGATGTTTTTTGTCATATTTGGGGTAATTACATTTTGGTTTTATAATGGCATTATGTGACCTATAAAGTTTTCACAGTATATGTAGTCAAATTTATTAATTTTTTTCTTTCTTTTAAATTTATAAAATTATTTGCTATGAAAGTAATTTAACTCCACATATGTAATTATAAAGTTTATAACTCACGATTTCTAAATTTTAGCTATTTTAAAGTTATTTATTTTTATGCATAAAGGTAAGCTCCTAAACTGCCTTTTCCCCTGGAGGTAGCAAAATCTACTCTCTTAGGTCAGGAATTTCTTTGATATATTCCAAATTCAGCCTCTCATCTGCCACTTCTAGATTAAGGCCACAAAAATAGTAAACAGCCTGGTTGAACAGTTCTAGTACTTTGAATGTTTTTGGTCTCAAGATCTCTTTCCATGTAATTTATGAATCAATCAGGATATGATTGGCTGTGCTGCAGTAATAAGCAGGCCACATTTCTTCCATGCCCTGTCCAGAAGTGCCACCCTCCTTTCCACTCATAGATCATTGCCTAGAGCTGGTCATGTGGTACTGTCTACTGCAAGCGCTGGGAAGGCAGAGCAGTAAACGGGAAGCTGAGGGAGCATCTCTGCCACACTGCAGCTTCATGCTGCTTGTCCGAAAGCCGGCCTCCAAAGCACAGGGTAAGGCTTTTCCAAATGTGCTTTCAGATATTTGAAAACAGTAATTGCACCATCCTCCCCCACATCTACTTACCCCCAACACATTGCCCTCTGGTTTCTGGTTTTCAGGAAAACAAACACTCCTCTTTTGATCATTCTTTCTGTGATGCAGTTTCTTGTTCCCTTGACATCCTGCTGAGCCTTTTCTGGATTCCTTGTCCCTTAATAATGTCCCTTAGTAATATCCCGAATATCCTGTGATTAAAAGAGAGGTGTATATGATATTTATTTTCCATTTCATTAACTCTTTGTTGTTGTTGTCGTTTTGTTTTGGGTGTGTCTGCGAGGGATTGAATTCAGGGGAAATTGATCACTGAGCCACCTCCCCAGCCCTATTTCATATTTTATGTAGAGACAGGGTCTCACTAAGTTGCTTAGCTCCTCGAGGTTGCCCAGACCGGCTTTGAATCCTCCTGTCTCAGCCACCGAAGCCTCTGGGAATAAAGGTGCCACCACGCCCAGCCCAATTCATTAATTCTTGGCTTTGTAGTCTTGAAAGCCAAGCCTCATCTTCCTCTTCACACTAGGCCGTCCTACCCAACTAGCAGAAAGCCAAGTGACTTCAGTTACCAGATTAATTGTGCACCAATCCTTTCCCCTGACTTGGGACCATGATTCTAACCACTACAAGAAGCCATAAGCACTTCAATAAGCTGTTGTAACTGCTTTGCGCGCCTCCACCCCATCCAGTCCCTGTGCTGCGGCTCTTCAGTGCTTCCTGCTGCTACACGTCTTCCCCACAGGGTCGGGATGAATCACAGCCTAGAAAACAACATCCCTAAACTGATAACGATTGTGAAAGTCTTTCAGTCTCCCTACCTTAGAATGGGGAAGAGGAGGGGATTTTCATTGCCCTATTCCCCAACTCCTCATATTATTTTTAGGTAGGAAAGTTTGCCTTGTTGGATCTTGTCTCCCTTGAATTGAAAGTCTTGCCTTGGTGGCCCCTCCCTGTCCTTCACAGATACAGAGGTTGACAATGAGCCTGAGGGTCTCCAAGGGCCAGGCTTCTTCATGATGTGGCAGCCAGGAGAATTAGCCTAAGTGACCCATGAGGATTCTTACAGATGCATGTGGTGTTGACTTCTGTATTACCCACTATGCCTTATTTATGTCAAAAGCCTACTTAATATGCTAAGTAGAAATACCTGCTTTTATGACCCATAATAGGCGCTGTGTTAAAAATCTGCTTGACAGCTCGTCATCACACGTACAGCAAATCCTAGTTTGGACCGAAAGCCATGGTTTGTTATATGTCACCGTTAGCCTGGATTCAAATTTTTATTGGGACACTTAAGTATATTAAACTGAAGCTTAGACTTGCCCTTTAGCCTACCTGAGAGTTTCCAAATACATATTCACGTCCTTGGCGTCTTCTGCCTCCTTCGTGACCATGGCTGGATATTAGTATAGGCTGTTTTCAGAAGTGTGAGCTTGCCCTTGAGCCTCCTGGAGACCAGTCAGCTCAGAGCCCCGTGGAACTGCACTGACCAGGGCTTCAAAGCCCCACAGTTCTACGTGTTGTCCTAGAGGAATATTCAAGCATTATTTCCAAAATGCTTTTTTGTTCCAAGTAATGTGAGCAGGACTAGCAATTAACTAATTTCCAGCCAAGTCTGAAATATCAAAGGTTTGTCCCCAGAGATGGCAGAGAGCGAAAGAATGAGAGTATTTGTTGTAAAATTCAGCTGTGTTGATTTTACAATCCAGGACTGGAAAACGGCCAGCAGACTCTGTTAACCTTCTCTTAAGTCTTTCTTAAGGTTTCTCTGATGTCTAGGATGCCAGTTATACCCCAAGAATTCTTATTCTTGAGGGAGGCCTGCTGGTACAATTGGTAGGGGCTCAGGATTGTCAGAGGGAAAGGTTGTTCTTAACTCCAGCACAGGGTACCTCTTTCACCTGCCATCTCAGTCAAGTTCAGGGTCACCCAAGAGGCCCAAAAGAAGTGGAAGGAGCTTCCAGCACAGGTCCACTGAGATTGCTTGGGTATAGATTGTTTTGCATCCTGTTTCTCTTGATGGTCTTGGCCTTGGTTTTGCTTCTTATGACCTTGATGCACACTTGACCTACAGGCTGAACTCTGTTGACCTCTCACCTCTGGTTCTGCTTTCTTGTTTCTCACACAGGGCCTTTCTATCAGCACACCCTAAGTCTCTATCCCTGGGTCTATCCCAGCTCTGAGAGGGGATCTGCAAAGCTGTGCTCCCACCTGAAGTGCCTGCTCTTACTAATTAGGAACTTTGCAGAGAGAACTCAAATGCAATGTAACCCAGCTTCAACATACTTTAAGAAAATGAACATATATCATCACAAGTGCAAAAACTGAAATTTACTCAGACATAGATAAGCTAGCAAACTTTTACATGCAAATTCACACTGTATAAAATGGCACAGAATTGTGTAATGAGGGACATAGAAATTTTTTTTGTTTCATTAACAATAGGCCCAGGTATCAAATATAGAGGAAGCTGGGATGATACAGACTACAAACCTATAAATCTTTTTATAGGTACCAGGGATTGAACTCAGGGACACCTGAACAGTGAGCCACATCCCCAGTCCTATTTTGTATTTTATTTAGAGACAGGGTCTCACTCTCTTGCTTAATGCCTCACTTTTGCTGAAGCTGGCTTTGAACTTGTGATCCTCCTGTCTCAGCTTCCCCTGCTGCTGGGATTATAGGTGTGTGCCACCATGCCCTGTTAGACCTATAAATCTTTTAAAAAGTGATTTATTACCTTCTCCCTGCCAAAAGAAAAAAAAGAGTAGTCTTGTACATTCATTTCTCTTGAAGTATTAATTCTGGCAAAGACTATGTTCATATTGTCATGACTAAAAATAAATAAACTGAGAAACTTCAATAGAAACCAATCATCAAAATGTGTGAAACACCCAAGATTTTGATATAATTGCTACCCTCTAAAATGCTTGATAAATAACAGTTTCCGTCCATTGACATCTAATCCCCAATTGTATAGCTATGTCTGGGTTTGAATTATAAGTCCTGTACTCAAAAACCACAGGAAAACAGTCCACCCTGGTTATCTCTGGACCCATGGCTTATTTTATTTTATTATTTTTTGCAGTACTGGGAATAAAACCCAGATATAGCTCTACCTACCACTGAGCTGTATCCCCAACCCTTTTTATTTTTTACGTTAAGACCAGGATCTCACTAAATTGCCCAGGCCAGACTTGAACTTGTGATCTTCCTGCCTCAGCCTCCCGAGTCACGGGTATTAAAGGCGTGTGCCACCTCACCTGGCCCCTTGAGTTTTAAAAAGCACTAAGTCAGATTGACTGCTTATTTGGGACACAAAACTCTCCATACAATAGATGATAATAAAAAAAAATTACAAAGCTCTCCTGTTCAAGAATTCCAAATGGCTTGGTAGATGCCGTGGCGAGGGGGTGGCATCTCACTTCCCGCTCCTTAAATGTAGGCTGCACAAAGCTTTGTGGTTTCTTTCTCAAGAGTTCAGTCTTGAAAGGGGGCAAGAGTCACTATCATGGAGAAACCCGCCAACTTCATCAGGCAGGAGTCCAGGCCAACACCAACGGTGATGAGCGCCCTTGCTAGGGTGAGCCGAGAGGGCACTTCGCCTCTGTGGTCTTCCTCCCCGAACCCACAACTCCAGCCAGGAGAAAGACACCAGACAAACCCCGGCACTGACCTTTCTATGACATGCCTGACCACTGCTCCTTAAAACTGTCGTCAAAAGCAGGGAAAGCCTAAGAGATGGTTGCAGCCCAGAGATACCTAAGGACACATAGTAACTAAATGTAATATGTACGTAGGAAGGATCCTGGAACCAAAAACCTGAGTAAAGTAGGGGCTTCAGGAAATACTGAGGTACCCATGTTGGCCCATGGATTATGACAATTGTACCATGCCAATGTAAGATGTTAATTAGAGGGGACATGGTGTGGGGCCAATGGGACTCCTGTACTATCTGCACAATGGTTCTGTAAATCTAAAACTTTTCTGAAATAAAAACTTATAGAGGAATGATCATAACGGCCCCCCTAACAGGTTATATGGCTTCTCTGCACAAAAGCCTGCCTTGAACCAGCTGGCTCTAGGCCACCCTGCCACTGGGCTCTGACTCAGACCTGCTGTCCTGGCTCTGGACCTCCTCTAGAACCCAGATGTCTCTGGCTACATCTTCTAAATTTCTCCTCACATCTGGAACCAGGTCTGAGTTCCCAGGAACTTAGGATGAGATTCTGTCCCAGGGTAACATTCCCTGGACACAGGAAGATGCTTGTCCTTTACTGCCTGCCCAGACCCCAACCCTTCAACATCCTGGGTCTTGGACTGGCTTCCCCCTGCAGGAGTCAAAAATATGAAGTGTTATCTGTTTTTATGCTAAAGCACTGAGATCTATTTTAAAGAAGATTTTGAATTTGCTTTTGCTTTTTTTTAATCTACCAAAGGTATTTGACCAATAAATGGGATTACATCTTGATTTGACAATGTTAATTATTAATGTTTTCATTTTAAATATTATCAACATTAGTGTCTCTTCCCATCTCTACCCAAGAAATCTTACCTGTTCCAATGTGCATTAGAAGATCTAAACTGGGCGTTTGGCTATGTTTTAGATTCATTTTTTTTGAGATCTTTAAGGATTAAGTCTGTGTTTCATGAATTAATTAAACTGATATTTGTGTTATAATGAGGTAAGGTAGTGAGAACACTTGACACAAAAAGCAATTGAGTCAAAACTTTTTTTTTTTTTTTTGGCTCAGCTTGAAAGATCTTAGAGAGAGGAGTTAAATAGCAAACTGGTTCAGTTGGTTACTAGACTGACTTTTGTTGATACTGAAGGAATCACTTATATGGTAGATAAAAATAAATTATTTTAAGAGTCTGGTCCTTTTCCAAATAAGTGTGCACATTGCTATCACCTGGGGATTTATTATTAGTGATTTTAGAGTGCCACCAAGTCACCTCTGGGTCATTGCTCATGCATGCTAATCTGGGCAAAGTCCAGTTATAACCAGAGGTCTGCAAGGTAATTGCTCTATTTTATCATTTTTAGCAGATAGAGTAGAGTGATGTTAACAGTTAGCCCTTTATCTTTCATGTTTCATAGTTGAAAGAATTTTGGCATCCAGTACCTATGAGTTCAAATCCTGACTCCACCATTTATTGGCTCTGTGATTTTGAGTCACATAGTGATGCAATCAATGTCCTGAATCGCAGCTGCTACAAATGAAGATGAGGCAATGACACTCGTATTACAGTGGTGACATCGTGCATCTAAAATGCCTACACTGTACATAGACTATCTGTGCTCATTTCCTTTCAGCTACATTTATTTCTCTAGTCATATTCTTTCTCTACTTCAGACATCATGCCTAATTCCTAGATAT
This sequence comes from Urocitellus parryii, assembly GCF_045843805.1. Classification (NCBI taxonomy): domain Eukaryota; kingdom Metazoa; phylum Chordata; class Mammalia; order Rodentia; family Sciuridae; genus Urocitellus; species Urocitellus parryii. Next base: position 7,041,794 of record NC_135538.1, on the reverse strand, counting down.
TTCTTTGTTCCCATCTCATAGGATTTGACTTCTGTTTCTATGGGGCAAGGCAGGCCTCTAAGTCTCATCCACAATGCCTGGCTCAGGGTCTCAGCTGGCCACCCAATCCCCCAGGTCTCCAGTGGTGCATCTGACTCAAGGTAAACTGATATCCACAGGCTGACCAGGGACAGAGGATGGTAAAAGTCCACTTGGGCCTAATTAATTAACTCTGCTGGGAATGGGAATTGGTGAGTGCTGAGGTGACAGTTTGGCAGATGTCAGAGACGTGCAATGAGACTCTAAGAGGGAAAAGGCTCTGATTGGATGGAGGAAGCTGGTGAGGGCTCAGAAGTGAGGGTGAGCCAGCATAGGCACCAGCCTCTGGGACCCATCTTCTGCTTAAGGCAATATTTGCATCTCTATTGTGTCCTGTGAAAAGCCCTGCTTTCCCTGAGTCCAGAGGAGATTACTCTGTTCCTTGAAGCCAAAAGAGCCTGGCTAGTGAACTATCACCAGCAGATGCACAGAAAGCACATAAACCTCCAAGAAAACTAAGACTCGCTCGTGTCCAAGTCTCATGGAAACCAACATCTTCCAAATCAATGGCTTTGGAGGGATAATTAAGAACACTATTGCATGGAAAATGGGATGTCATTTAAAGGTTAGGCTCCAAACTGTGATATTTATAGAATTAGATCTAATCTTGGAATGGAGAATAGGCAGTCAGTGTGCCAACAACCCTCCACTGGGTCCTGATCAGGGATCCTTCAAAAATTATTTCCCTGTTTTCCTGTCTGTTTCTCCTTGTGTTCATAGGAAGAGAGCATTATGAACCTGGGCTAAAAGAGATATTCTGAGGTGAGAGCATATCGCCTTTACATGACAATGAGTTTCATATGTGATTTTGTTGTGAAAGTCTGTGCCAAGCTCCAAAATATGAGAAAAAGCTAAAATGATAGCACAAGGCAACACAGGGGTTATCTTTTGCACATGTGTTTGCTAATAGCATGAGTGTGTCAAACTCAGTGGAGAGCACTGTAAGCCCCCGCTGCACACTAGAGACATCTAGAATTCTCTTGCCTGAACCGCATAAGCCATTATGACAATTTATCTGATGGTGCCAAGTGTCAGTTTGTACTGAGACAGAGTGTGAGGCTATCCCCTCTCCTGACATTTTGCCTTTTAGACAGTTACTAGGAACACAGGCAGACACTCTAGAAGACATAAGAGCCATTTTAGGATGAACAGGGCCAGTGGTAACAAATTTTAACACATTTGGTGGCACACTCTGGATTCTAATTGCTTTGGGCACTTTTTCTAATTGATTTTGCTAGATATATTTATTTGCAATTATTTGTTTGGCACCTGCCATGCAAAATTCCACAAAGAATTTCCAAATAATATCTGTGATATTTTTCTTCACTTTCCATATTTTTCCACTATGAGCTCCTAAAGGACTGAGATTTTGTTTTCCATCTGTATATCCCCAGCATTGAGGGCAGTGGCTGGTGATAGATTTATTGAATTAATAACTTTGTAGCATTTTGCTCTCCACGGGGGATTGTATCCTTTGGAGTTGATTTTTATGTCATAGAACCTGAGCATATATAGAAAGTGAGTAGGCTCAGAACCCCAGGGCACGTGTGGGCTTTGATGTATTATCTGCACCTTGGGTAAGAGACCTCGGCTCTTAACCTGCATCCTAACCTATGCCGTGGGAATAACAACGGCCTCACAGGAATCTTGTGAAGCCTACAGGATGCTATGCATATGTGAAGTTCCCAGCACAGAGTGGTGCTCCTGATGGTTGTAAGCTTCTTATTGTTGAATGGTTAAGAACGAAGGCTTTGCCATCTGACCTTAGCTCTAGTCCAGTTCAACCATCGTCTTGTTGTGTGATACGTGTAAACCATATGGCACTGCACCTGACACAGTGAGTAATGACTAAATTATCATTATTATTAACAACAACAAAAAACGCTGAAGTTGTTACAAAACCTCAATTATGCCTCTTAAAAAACGTACAGAGCAAAGATACTCGGATCCTCTTAGAAGGAAGAGCAATAAATTGCAGAGGAACTCAGGATGAGAAAATTGTTATAATCGAGCACCAAATCTAGCTTTGGGTTTCCTGGCAACCAGGGCAATAAAAAGAAGCACAATGTTTTACATAATCACCATTATCGGTTATAGTCAGTCAACCAGAGCTGCCAATATGGGAGCCGGTAGCCACATGTGTCTATGAGCACTTGAAGTGTGCTTGCTCAGAACCAAGATGTGCTGTGAGACTAAAATACAACAGACTTTGAAGGCTTGATATGAAAAAGCAAAGCACCTCATTAATAACTTTTTCTGTTGATTACATATTAAAATTGTGGTATTTTGGTTATTTGGATTAAATAAAATATATTATTAAAAGTAGTTTCACCTTTTCCTTATTACACTTTTAGTATGGTTACTAAAATTTTTAAATTTCATGTGTGGTTCAATTGACAATGCTGAATTAAAAGGCTAAAGGTGCTGGGCACAGTGGTGTACACCTATAATCCCAGTGGCTCAGGAGGCTGAGACAGGAGGATTACGAGTTCAAAGCCAGCCTCGGCAACAGTGAGGCTCTAAGCCACTCAGTGAGACCCTGTCTATAATAAAAATACAAAATTGAGCTGGAGATGTGGCTTAGTGGTTTAGTGCCCCCCTAGTTCAATCCTCAGTACCAAAAGAAAAACATTTTTTTTTACTCTTATAGTCTAAGTGGATTTATATTATTTATACTTTTGTATTAAGTTAAAACATTACTACATAATTACATATTATGCAGTTATAGTATGTTATAATATCAAAATGCTATAATTACATAGCATAGCAAATGATAGCACCATATTGATATGTATTAAATATTAATTTGGATATAAAATGTGATATTAAGGTAATAATATGTTAGATATTATTATATAATTTATATTATTTACAAAAGAAGCATTGGATAACTAAGTGGGTATTATCTCTACCTATAATTTCAAAAAAAATTTTGAAAAGTATCTTGATAAGAAAGAGAAGGGATAATAACATAATTACTACTTATTGAATGTTGTAATAATAATTTCAATAGCTACCATCTATCACATGCTTACTTATGTGCCTGGCATAGTCCTGGTTTCCTTATATATATTAATGATTTAAAAAATTAAACCAGAAACCCTTACAAATGATGTTAAGACGTAGAAATATGCCTCTCTTTTTCAACCTCTTTGGTATCACTTGCTCTGCTCAGCAAGTGCTGGGCAGCGAATAGGGCCCCCAAACCAGGTGTTGATAGCTGGAAGGCTTTCCCCACCCTGTATCATCCGGCTTCCCAGGTGATGCATTTCCCTTCCATCTCAGTGGGAGCAGGACTGGAATTTGAGAGTGTGACTTTGTCCCCAGCTGTGGTTTGTGTCTGCAGGAGAACACTGCATGGGCCTTGGAGAGGGTTTACTGGGAATTTCCCTTGGGTTTGCTTGGGCTTCCTTCTGAGCCTTGCTGCATCAAGAAAACCTGAGCTACAATGATGAAGATGTGGCTTTTGCTGCAGGTAAAAAGCACCTCTAAATTTTTTGATGTTCAAATCTTTTGAAGAAACATTGTATAGCTTATTTTGAATCTGAGTACATTAAAAATAAGTTTCAAAGATAAAATGGATTTTATAAGAGCTAAAAATGTAAAATGAAGCAAAGGGATCTGATCCTCTTGTTCCCAGTCTTTTACACCCAACTGAGACCAGGAGAAAAAAAAAAAAACCTGTGGAGTTTAGGAAAGGCTGTGACATATCCTGTTCTGAGTGTAAACTGCAAGAGATGACAAGAAAATACTGCTTCTATTTTAGGTTTTCCAACTTATAAGATAGGGAAAACTTAGAAATCTTTGTTCAAAAAAGTCACAGGATGATGGATGACAGCTTGGGAAATAGGTCTAAGGAGCAGAGACAAAAAGAGTTTATGTTAATTTACCAAGGAAAAGAGAAGAGTTCGTAGGAACTCAAAATACATGGGTCTTGTTGCAGAGGGCGCTAGTTCACAGTGGCATTCCATCCCCATTAACACTAGACAGAATGAATGGCCCTACCATAGACCTAAGTGTGGACGTAGAGTGAAAGCCAAAAGCCTGGGTTGCCACATGCTGACCTGGGCTGCAGGGGAGGATGAACAATCTTCCCCTCTGGAATTCAGGCTCGGCTCTCAGCTGCCTGGTAAGGCCTGGGGGGCTCCAGTCCAGTGAAACAGGGTCTTTGGGAACGTGGTCTGTGAGTAGCACATGGATGCAGCTGTCTTCCAAGAGTGACCTGTACCAGGCATTTGCACAACAGGTCTCTGGAAGTCAGGAAGCTTCCTTGTACTTACTCTTCTCAAAGCTCATGGGAGAGGCAGGAGAGGTGCGGTTACACCTTTTTCTTTATAGGATTTAGTCTGAGAAAATGAGAGGGTTTCAGCCTGGCTCATGGTTGCATAGATGGGATCAGGATCACGAGCAAAATCTTCCACATTAAATCTGAGGCCTTCCTTCAAGGCAATTTGCAGTAAAAAGTTTTGAATGTTAGTTAAACCTTCTGATTTGCAGAGATGACATATTTTATTTTGAAACTTCTTGCACTGAACTAGTAGGAAAGTCCCTGTAACGGAGTGTTTCAAATTTCCCTAAGGCCACTTTTTGTAGTTAATGGAGGCATCAAAATGTACTCTGTGGTCAGCAGATTGGGAGCCCAAGGATGGGCAGCCCTCCACACCCTGCTGCAAGTCAGAATGCCAGCTCTTCTCATGGCATTGACAAGATTCTGCAGCTTAACAGCTGTCGTGATTTATTGGTTTCAACAAACTAAAATTTTTGCTCTAATACAAACAGCTCAGTAGAACCACCAATGCTCAGAACCTACAAGGACAAGTAGTGCCAGCACTTTCTACTTGGATGTTGTTGGTTCTTGGCAGCTGCAGGTGTGGTGCTTGGTAAAGTTCAGACATCCATTTCTACCAGACGTGGACAGCTACTTACACCTACATGAAGTGACTCACTTGGATTCTTAAGCATAGAAGAAGCTTTTAGGCATTTTTAGATGGTGATCAAGTTGATTTTTAAAAAATGCTTATATAGGTCAAAGGAAAGAAGATGGTTCACATCAGAGCATAAAACAACAATTTAACATAAGCATGAGGGAACTCCTTCATCGCGATAATATTTATTGAAATGTTTGCAGGAGAATAACAGAGATTTCAAAAGATCCCTTGAGTCCCTTCTTCTGTAATTCCACTGATGGTCTGAGGGCACCGGGGGTTGGTCATCAAGGTGCTTTTAATTTAATTTGAGGCTCAGAACCCAGGAGAGGTTGGTTTATTGGGCTTGATGTGACGGGAGAGGACCCACTGATTCGCCTTTGGGACTTCCTGCTTGTTGCTTTTGCATTCATTTCTTCTGGTGCACTCAGGCCTCTCAGGGCTCCCCGGCTCCTCTCTGAGCTTCCAGGGGGCTAAAAATGGTTGCTCCCAAATCTGGTGGGCCGAGCCCTGGGCTTTGTCCTTTGACGGACGGTTGTGTCTCTTCTGTGTGCTGGCTGTAACAGAGAATGCAAAAGAAACAAGAAAACCACACTCAGGAGGGAGAGGGGCTCCTGGAGAGGCCGAGAACCTCAGTATGGAGCAGGTGGGACAGGAGCTGGAGGGTCTGACTGGGCAAAGAGCAGAGCAGACACTTGTGTGAACACCGTCATTATTATGCCTGCGTGTCTTATCCCCAACCAGACTGTCCCTTCCCAGGCCTAGCGACCTTTCCCCCAAAAACCAGCGCAGTCTCATATGCAGTAGGGAGTAATACTGGGGAGCCAGGCTGTGAAAGAGGTCAGAAATACAGGGGTGGGAGTGGGGAGGGTGTTAACTTGCAATTATGGAAACTGTTAATGTTGATAATGAATCATCTTTTTAAAAATCTTTCTAAAATTGCTGTTATTCTTCTCTAACAGCTCAATAAACATACTCATGAGAATGCCAGAGATTTAAATTAATGGCTATCTTCAATTCTTACTCATTTTTTGCCATGATATTGATAATAATATCTCTCTCTCTCTCTCTCTCTCTCTCTCTCTCTCTCTCTCTCTCTCTCTCAATTCTTCCTTCCCTCCCTCTGAACTTGGAGTCTTGCAAATGCCAGGCAAGAAAGAACTCTACCCCTGAGCTACACTCCTGGCCCAATGCTTGCTCTTAAACTCAAAATGAGTATTTTTTTTTTTTTTTTATAAAAGCAACTTTTATCCCAATCTGCAGTGCCTAAGAGCCCCTTCTCTGAAGGGGCTCAGCTGATTTGCAAGGCATATCCTAGAGGAATCTTTTTTAAAAAATTTTTTGCTTTTGTTTTTTAATGATTAGGAGATGAGATCATTGAATTTGGAAGCCTGATTGCAATGGGCAGCTGCTGGGGACTCCAGATGTGAGCCGTGCTCTGGGTGGATTCACATGTGCAGCGTGTGTTTGGGAGCAGGGGGTCTGTTGAGGGGGTTCCCTGTTGGAAACGAAGGTGAAGAGAAAGTGTTGGGAGGCAGGGAGAATCTTCTTGGGAATGTGTCATTCCTGTTTTCCTACATTAAGAGCACTCTAGTTCCTTATTTTCCAAAGGGGAAACAGGAGCAACCCAAAACCTGGATACAGGAATCAGCACACGCTCCATACATCTGTCCTAATGGGGCAGAGACATTCAGCCAACTGGGAAGCAAGTGAGGTGATGACCTGTGTCACTTGCCAACCCAGTGGGTGCATAGGACTTGAGGAAGTTTGGCTTAAAAACTGTCTTGTCACAGCCTCCCACACGCGTTCCTGAACAACCAGCAAAAGGGGTCTTGGGAATACTCTTGCTGGGAATCCAGAACGAATGAGTCAGAACACAGTCTGCCAGGGGACGCAGAGGCACAGCCTGCAGCCCTGAGCTCCCGTGTTTGCAGTGTGGAAGGGCAGAGACCACGGGCCCTTCCTGGGCCTCTCACCTCGGCAGGCTTCCTTGCTCTGTGGTACTAGGAACCCTGGCCACTCCAGAATCCTGCTCTTCTGATCTCTGACCAAAGACGACAGTTTGTATTGTATTAAGAATCCAAAATTGGAACTCTGAGAATAACTCAGAGGTCAGGGAGCCACTGAGGATTTTCACACAAGTGCAGACTGATGTCTGAGACTCCTCACTTTCTGACCCCACCCTTCTTTCTACACTGCCTCCCAGAGCATCTGAGCATCTCTGTCCCCAATTGCTGCTGCATGTTCCTTTGTTTTCTGTCCCTTCCCTTCCATCAGTCCTCTTCCCACCCTTTTTTGCTTAGTGACACCCATTTGTCTCTCAAGGCCCTGCTCAAATGCCACCTCCTGCCTGAAGCCATGTCGTCAGCCTTCCCAAGGGATTCTTCTCCTCTCCCCCAGAAAGGCCCACACGTGTTCTGGAGCAGTCATGATTGCTGAAGTGGATGATCTGACAGTCCAAGGCCAACATGCTTTGGACTAGGAACAGAATTAGAGAAGAAAGATGCAAAGAAACCCAAGAACACTGGTTTATATAGATTTGAACACCAGTATATTTAGTGTTTCCAGTGTACCAATAAACATGATATTACGTAACAGTTATTTAACAGGTTTAGATTTCATATTTATAGACAAGCATTCCCTTCAGTATAAAAATGTATCATATCTGTATAATAAATATATAAACATGCAGCATATGCTACAGTATTTATAATTATAAATATGTTACTTACTTGATTATGATTTCTTAATACAGTCTGAGGGATGTATTAAAGTTCAGGTGCCTAGGAAGTCCCTCAGGGGTCTGATTCACTAATTCCTGGATGGGGCCTGCACTTTTGTGTTGAGTTCCTGAGGCTGGTGGTCTAACCCCCCCCGCACCCCAAGCTTGGAGAAACACAAGTCTGAGGTGCACAGACTGCTGTCCTCTTCCTGGGCCTTTCCCTGTCCTGGACTCCCTGAGATCCCCATGTGGTGGTGAATTTCGGGTGTTGATGGGACTGAGCCACAGGGCCCAGTTACATGGCTAAACTTTATTCTGGATGTTTCTGAGAATATTTTTAGATGAGACTGACAATAAAATTGGTGAACATGGAGTAAAGTAGATTGTCCTCCATAATGTGGGTGGGCCTCAGTCAAAGAGGTAGAGGCCATCCAAAGAGAAAAAACAAACAACAAACAAGCAAAACCCACTGACCTCCCCCGGTCATCTGATCTGCCAGCAGCCTGCCTGAAAACCAGATGGCAGCATTAGCTCTTCCCTGAGTCTCTGGACTGCTGGCCCACTCTACAGATTTTGGACTTGCCAGTCCCCACAATCATGTGAGCCAATTGTCTTTTGCTATATGTACATACGTGTTGTTGGGGCTGTTTCTCTGGAGAGCTCTGGCTGATAGATCCCATGAGAACTGAACAAAGTGCCTCACTGCAAAACAGAGCAGTCAACGCCACCCTACACCAGAGCCTTCCACTGTGGATCAAAGCCAGCCTCCATCAGAACATGCAGGTTCCTAGTCTGCATCCCCAGAGACTCTGACTCAGCAAGGTTTGGGTGGGCCCTGAAACCTGCGTTACTTACAGAATGCTTGGTTATTTTTAGTATGTGACTCTAATGCATTTTGAAATGTGAGTTGCCCTAGTGTTGAGCCCTGTGAAAGCCCTAAAATTAAATATATATACACACACACACCAGTCCTTCTGGCAAAGAGTTCACAATTCAAGTGAGACCTTCTATTTTGGAGTGTGTTGAAGTGACAGCACTACAGTGACCCACTGTCCTCAGTTGCACGGTGTTACGTACAATGCATGCCTTTCCCGGAACCTCAGAATGTGACCGTGTTTAGAAGTAGCCTAGAAGTAGGACTGTTGTGCATGTCACTAGTTAAGATGAGGTCATGCTGGAAGGAGGTGGCCCTTCATCCAGTCTGACTGCTGTCCTTGGCTCTGGCTAGGGAGCCCTGGCAACTCCAGAGTCCTACTCTTCTGACCTCTGACCAACAGACGACAGTTTGTATTAAGAATCCAATTGGAACTATGAGAATAACTCAGAGGTAGGGGAGCCTACCTCTGAGAGTAACGCAGAGGTAGGATTTGCACACAAGTGCAGACTGGAAAAGAGATACGGAGGCAGCCACAGAGGGAAGGGGGCCGTGTGGTGGCAGAGGCAGAGAATGGAGCAATGTGACCATGAGCCAGGGAGTGCCAGGGCTTGCTGGCCACCCCCAGGATCCAGAAGACAGGCATGACACAGGCTGGCCCTCACACTTGGATGTTGGACTTCTGGTATTTAGAACTAGAAGAGAACAAATTTCTGTTGTCTTAACCCAGTTTGTGGTTCTTTGTTATGACACTCCTAGCAAAGGAACACACCCACCCACTGTAAATAGCTAAGAAAGATATTCACAAGATGTACAACTCTTTTCAGACATTGGACAATTGGCAGTATACATCTGTGATCCTTGAGAGAAGGCAAACAAACAGGGGTGCAGCAGCACCCATGTGGCCGACTGTCACCATCCAGGCTAAACATGGGCATGTCTGTATTTGCACAAGTCGTTCGCCTCAAGGGTCAGTGGCTGATAATTTAGACCCTGTATTGCCTACTGCACCCTGCACAATGCTGTCCACATTTGGCACTGGGTAAATGAGAAGGGACACTCTTGGACTGCATTGTCAATGTTGGCCCTGCTTTTGAAGGTTTGGGTCTTTAACATTCTCAGCCCTGGTGGGACATCAGAATGAAACGAGGAATATTTTTGACGTAGCAATACTGGTCCCATCTCAGGCCAATCAAATGCAGATCTGGGAGGAAGGTAGAATGTAAGCATTAAAGTTTCTAGAACCTTCCTGGGTGATTCTATCATGCAGCCAGAGGAAGGGCTCAGTGGTCTCTACATTATTTTTCAAACCAGTCACCAAGCCTCTTTAAATCATCCTGCTGAACCCTAATGTAAGCAGTTTTTTAACAAGATGCAGGCATCTACTAAGTGACCCCTGTACTGTTGCGTGGGTACATTCCCATGGGGACTCTCTCACACAGGTCCACATTTTGTGTCATGGGTCATTGTCATGTTGGTGTCCTCCTCCTCTCAGGGCACCTTTCCGCAGAGGGCCACAGCACAGCTTCCTGGTGCTCACACAGCTGGAGCCTCCGGGTTCTTCCCTTCCACTCCGCCATGCCCAGGCCGCCATAACAAAGTGCCATAGACGAGTGGAGTAAGACCGCAGAGGTGTGCGCTTGCTCTGTTCTGTGTGAGCTTCCCAAACTGGGGTGTCCGCGGGGCGGTTCTCTCTTTGAAGGCTGTGGACGAGGCTCTTGTAGCTTCTAGTGTTTGCTGCTGTGTCATTGGCTTTCCTGGCCACACTCCATCTCTGCCTTCAGGGCCACATCTCTGCCTTCTCTCTGCACCAGTGACAATGTCTCTGTTCTCTCTTCTTTAAGGATGCCACTTATATCAAATAGAGGGCCCACTCTGCTTCAGTGTAACCTCATGTCTCCAAATGCTTCATTCCCAAATAAGGTCACTTTCACAGGTACCAGGAAAGGACTCCACTGTGATTGAAATGCTTGTGTTCCCTCAGAAATTCACATTAGAACTTGGAGCCTGGGGTGATGTATCAAGAGGTGCTGGCGAGAACTCACTTTTTGGTCCCTTCTAACATCTGTTCCCTCCAGAGGAAGCAATGTTTGAGGAACCATCTTGGATGCAGAGACCACCAAACCTGTCAGGGTCTTGATCTTGGACTTTTAGCCTCCAGATCTGTGAACAATACATTTACTCTGTTTATAAATCACTCAGTTCCAGGCATTTGGAAAAAAACAAAAACAAACAAAACAACAACAACAACAACAAAAAAACTAGCAGCACAGGCTTAGATAGACATCAATCTCTCTTTTGGAGAGACACAAAGAACCCACAACTCAAGACTCACCACATACCTGTTAGTTTCGCTGGAAGGAGGCTTAATCATCTTTGAACTTAACACTTCCATCTTCTCTTTGGGTCACCCCCTTTAAGCAGGGGTCTGTTATCTGTCTTAGCAGAGCACTGCGTCTATTCACAGTGTTCCTTCCCACAGCACCCACCAGCACTTAGGAGCTTGTTAAAGATGCAGACTCTGTGGTGTCAGCCAAACCTGCTGAATTGGGAATCTACCTGGCAAGGTCTCTAAATGACCCCCTTCACTTCAGATTTTGAGCAGTAGTGGTCTAAATAACAGTAGTCATCTCCTTTTTAAACTCCTCGTTGTTGAAGACACACAGTGCCCTTTGTTTAAATAGGAAAATGAAGTATTAAATATTTTCTTAAATACCATATATATATATATATATATATATATATATATATATGGAGAGAGATATGAATTTGAGGTAAAAGTTCTAAAGTTATGATTTCAAATTCTCTTAGTTTAATCAAGACCACTCTGGTCAAGTCTAAGTTCTCAAACACACCATGAAAAGAAAAATCAATTCAAGTCTGCATGGAGTCATGGGAGGGAGAATTAATCTGGAGAGTGGGGAGTTGGGGAGAAGACTTTTTATTTTTGTCATTTTGGGAGACAACTGTAAGATAGTTGTTCTTAAGTGTCAAATCCACTTATTTTATGCAGTCCCAGATAGGCCCCTGGGTTAGACATAACAGGGAGGCAGATTTGGAATTGTTACAAACATTAATTTCCTAAGCCTGGGAGTTGTCAAAAACATGGCATATATTGCCTTATGAAACTGAAAGATTCAAGCCTGGGACACTTTTGTGACTTATGAAAAGTCTTGTTCTGAGAAGGGCAGTTTTGATGGCTTCTCAGGATGTTTCCAACTCAAAGAGTTCATGATGTTGCAAAACCACACTAAAAATGCAGACCTCAAAAGGAGGAGTCTGATTTTCTGGAATTTATTTCTGGCCTTTGGTTTACAAGTCTGTTGGTTCAAAATGTTTCTGATGTGCACCAGAGCCATACCTCATAAAAATCGGGGCTTTAAACTCCATTTCCGTATTTATCCATGACTCCTTTTCCCTTACTTCAAGCACAGTCATATAAAAAGCCTTGTATTTGTTAGTGTCAAGTGTATATACAAACACAGCCACTGTCAACGTAAGTAAGAATCAAGTTTATTTCTGTTCTTCGTAAGATGCTTGTCATTAAGAGCTTACATGTGGTACATTGCTTTACCTTTCATGCTGAAATGTTTACTTTTAAGTGTAGTTTTTCTTTCTTATGTGTGTCTACCTTAGTAGTCTCTGATTGTTAGAATACCAGCTGCATTAAGAACAACCACAAAAACTGCCTCTGGAGACTTCTCTTAGTCTACATGTACCACAGAAATTTTCATCCTGGGTTTATTTCCCCAATTAGATCCATGCATGCATACAGAATCCAGTTCATTTCTTCAGCAGATATTTAGCTGAACAGGTACTATGTACAGAGAGTTATTGCATGTGCTAAAGAAGTAATAATAGGCCAGAAATGGTGCCTGCTCTTGAGAAAGAAAGACACATGTAACCAACCACAGGAGACAACAGTGTTTGGGAGAACAAGTGACCTTGACAGACAGAAGTGAGGGTCAGAAGCCCCTGGCACAGGGCACCGAGTCATCTCTCTTCTCTTCTGTGCCTGGTTCCACATCCTGCACAAAGCACATACTGTTGATTTGAAGGGATCTGAAGATAATTTAGGAACTGCAACTTTCAGTTTCACAGTTCTCCCAACTTCATACCTGGTTATTCAGAAGGAGAAATGAAATACAGAGAATCAGGCAAGAGCCGACTCCCTCAGGGGCTTCGCCAGCCCTTGCTGTGGCAGGAGCTTGAGAGGTGAACTGAGAAGTCAGAGCAGGAAAGAAGCCATGCGGGTCCCCCAACTCTGCTTCTCCTGCCTGCATTTCTAGAAGGAAACGAAGAGGCTGTGAGCAGGCTGCACATGACCCTCCACTAAACTCTCACTATTCACACATTGGACTCCACTTTCCCTTTGTTAGTTTATTCCTTTGGATAAGAATAACTTTTTTTTTTTTTTTAAGCACATAACCTTTAATTCTTTGTTAATGATTTGAAGTCTTCACCGGCTCAATGTATATATACTGTGTAAGAGGAGAATGTCTGAAATAAGTGCTGATTTGTGTCCTGGTGGAGAAATAACAAAAACAAGTAAATCACCTCTCAGAAAAACAACACAAAGCAGTAGAGGTCTTATCTAAGTCCCCACTATTCAGACAAGAAGGATGACAAGGACTATTTTTAAAAAGTGCACTAATTATGTTTTTTTCATATCCAATGTTTCTTTGTGTTTTACTACTAAGTAGAAATAGATGTCCTTGTATCATTATGGGGAAAAAAAATCCATGTGTCAAAGTCCCCCATGAGGAGTTGAAGATTTCATTGCTCTTTCACAGTCTTCTCTCTTTGGATATGCTGGAGTTAAAATGAATCGGCCCCCTGTGAGCATCAACAGACTGGGATGTCTGCACTCTTTCTGCCACTGAAGAGCTGGGCTGAGCCCCTGGGAACAGAGAGGGCCAGGGGCTGGTGAAGTCTTGAATGTTCACACAGGAATCTGGGTGGAAGACTTCATGAATATCACTGGGAAAAGGGAAATGCATTTAAGTAAAATGCAGCACCACACTAATAATGATGTTCAAAACCATAATCTTGGAGTTTTTGTTTTCAAACAACAGAGACATAACCCTATTTATCGCATAGCTTGGCACAAAAATTCGCTTTGAATCATTTTGTGACAAAACCCATAAAATTAACTTTCGGCTAATATACCAGCCTTAATGCTATAACAACTGTCTTTGCACTGATAGGTACTTCCAATAGTTTAAATAATGGTAGCCTGTGTTCAAGGTTTGTTAGTGTTTAGGGAAAGCAGAAAAACACATACATATGAATATGTAACTGGGTTTGAGTGTCAAAATTTGACTTTCAACTAATTATAAGCAAAGTTAAGAATGTTATGTACCTCCACGTAAACTGGATCTTTAGGAGAATTTTAGCTTTTAATTCATTTTTTAAAAGAAATTCAATAAAGGCTATGTGAATTTGGTCTTGAGGATACAGGGAGAAGCAATTCTTTGAAGATTTTGTTGCCATTGTTTTTAAGAACAAAATTAAAGGCAGAGACCAGCCATGTGCTAAATAGTGACATAAGTTTAGAGATGAAAACCTAATTGAGAGTAGCTCATTAATGTTAAAAGAAGCACCTCCTTGATGAATGTAACTGTAAGGAGGACAACGGTCTCTGTATCTTCCTTCGTTCTTATGTGGGCTCTTAGTTCTTACTTGGCTGGATAAGAAACCCAATTAATACAAGAGCTGGTTAACAAGAGAAAAGCACAGATTAAAAAAAAATTGTACATGTATATGGGGATCTTGACAAGAGAGTAAAGTTCAAAGGAATGACCAAAGTATGATGCTTTTATAGTTTTTAGACAAAGAATAATAAATTTTAGGGAAAGACAGGACAGATGGCATATAGACTAGAGTAGTAAATTCTAGGGATTTAACTGAAATAAAATGGGGGAGGGTCTCTAGAAGTTGGTGGAAAACTAGAGTCACTTCAGAGTGTGTTTATTTAGGTACACTGAGCCCCACTGCCAGTCTCAGGTGATCAAGGGTTGTTTCCCAGCACTGCTATGTGAAGGATCGCTTTCCCTAAAGAATTTTCATGTTTGGGGCTGGGGATGTGGCTCAAGCAGTAGCACGCTCGCCTGGCATGCGTATGGCCCCGGGTTCGATCCTCAGCACCACATACAAACAAAGATGTTGTGTCCGCCGAAAACTAAAAAATAAATATTAAAAAATTCTCTCTCTTAAAAAAAAAAAAAAAGAATTTTCATGTTTTGCTGCCTGTAGGAAATGTTAGGTCAAATAGTCCTTTGTGAAGTCAAGTGACTTCAAAAAGACTGAAATAATCAATATACCAGTTGCATATTTTGAGATGGCATGTCCTTAACTCTGTCATAACAATATTAACTGAGCTCCTACTATATGTCAGACACTAGCTGGGCACTAGTGCTTCTTGGTGGCTAGGTAGACCACAGAAGAACAAAGAAAGGCATCTATCCTGAAGGGACATACACTTCAGTGGGAAAGGCAGAAAAGGAAGGAAAGGAACCCTGGGTAACTGGGGGTGGATGCTGTGAAGGCCTGTCTGGAGCCCTGGGGAGAGGGGAGGCCTGGGGAGGGGATCTGCTAGGGAAATAGTGGGCCTGGACCAGTGTGGAGGTAGGTCAAAGTCACTGCACTTAAATTGCGTGTTTAGTACCACTTAACTTAGGTTTCTCCATGTGCTGCATTATCAGATTAGTTAAATGTAAAATTTGTTTGGATCTGGCTAAAATAGAACCCTCAAGTGGAAGGTGAAAAAAGGTCATAGGTCTCTCAAGGCTGATTTACATTTGGCCAGTGTCTTGTGATCTGGATGTACTTGTGTGCACTCTAGCTATCTAGTCACAGTTAACTGGAATGCAAGCCCTGAAGAGTACACAGTACAGAGCTTCTTAGAGGAGAGGGGTTTATTTTAACTATTTAAATTTTTAAATCTCTAATACGCCTTCTCAGAAGGGTTTCAGGCTCAGCAAATTTTAAAGGAAAATTAGAGAACTAGAATTACAGAAAGTGGGAAATATTTGCAGAACTTTCTTCACACATCAAAAGGGAATTAGTGATTTAAGAAATTATATGGTTTTTATTAAGATAAAAAAGTTTACTCTCCTTAAACACTCGTTTGTTTTTTCTCTCCTTTTATCATAAGGTTATTGACTCTATTAGGGAAAGATTTGGTCTGTTTTGATCAATGCTCTATCTTCAGCAGTCCTCATGTATGCATTTAACAAGTACTTGTTGAATACGTATTGTTGAATAAATAAGATGAACATCAATTCAGAAATTCAGCACTATCTGGTCATAAAAAAATACAGACTCTTGTAATAAAGAAAATTGAAGGAAGCAACTTAGCTACAAATGAATTTTGGAAACTTTTGAGTGCAACCTAGCTATCTTCTCAGCTGATCTTTAAGTCCTACCTCATCACGTTTAAATGTTTTGTTTTGGCCAGTTTTCTTACCAACATTTGTTCAGAACTATGTTTTACATATTTTGAGCTTTGGCTCAACCGATTTTTTTTTTTTTTTAACAGCGCATTTGAAGGACTAGAGGTGAACATACTGGTGTAACTGATGTGATTCTGCAACCTGTATACGGGGTAAAAATGGGAGTTCATAACCCACTTGAATCAAAGTGTGAAATATGATAGATCAAGAACTATGTAATGTTTTGAACAACCAACAATAAAAAAACAAAAAATTAAAAAAAAATAAAATGCCGAATTACTTTTTAAAAATGAAAAAAAAAAAAAAAAGGATGGTGTTTTAAAATTGACTTTGGATTTCACTCCCTAGGAAATTTTGCAAATGTTTGCAACTTAAAGCTGTGAAGACCCACGTGGTCTCTAAGGATAAACGAAGCACTGGAATTGCAAAAGTTTTCAATGTGTCTGAAGTAAACTTTAGAGCTTCTTTTTTCTTTCACCCCGTCAGTATAGGAACGCTGCGGTCCGCTCTCCGGAAGGTCCACGTGGAACCCCGCGCTGTGTGACCAGTGGTCTTCGGTGCCTCGCAGAAGTGAGGGTCCCTGCCATGGCCTGAGCTTCCGTAAACTTATTCCCGGTCTCAGGAAGCTGAGTTGTACCAGCGCGGCGAAGGCCCGCGCTTTCATGCCTCCGCGCTGCGCGCGCCCGGGTGACATCATCCCGATTTCCGAAAGACGGGATTCAGGACGCCCGACCTTTGGCGGCGGCGATCCACTGGCTCAAACCACCAAGCACTTTGCAAGTCCTCGATTACCGCCCAGACGCCCAGCACCGCCTCTCCCGGGTGTCTTCGCAGCTCGCGCCCGCGCCCCGAGGGCCGCCCAGCACGTCGCACAGTCCAGCTCCGCACCACAGTGGCCGCTGTCACCAACCCAGCCGACACCTGATCGGCGGCGGGGAACCGCGCCCCTCCCTCGGCTTGCGCGTCCCCGCCCATTCGGATTCCAGCGCCCGCCGCCGCCGCCCACGGAGGCTTGTCCCTCGCCGCCCGCCGTAGTCCGGCGCTCGGCCGGCCGCCGTTCCCAAGATGGCCGCGGCGCGCTCGGGTCCTGCGGCGGGCTAGAGGCGGAGGCGGAGCCGAGTCACTCCCGCACTTCGGGGCTCCGGTCCCTCGCGCCAGGCTGCAGCTTACTGCCCGCCGCGGCCATGCGGGGCTCCGTGCACGAATGAAAGAAGCCGCCGCCGAGCTGGTGCCCCCTCCCGCCTTCGCCGTCACCCCTGCCGCCGCCATGGAGGAGCCGCCGCCGCCGGAACCCGAGCCCGAGCCCGAGCGCTGCCTGGCGGCGAGGTGAGTGGCGGCGGCTGCCGACCGCTCGCAGGAAGCGGGTCGGGTCCTGGCCCGAGGTCGCCGGGGCCGAAGGGGGCGTGGGGAGGGAAGCACCCCGGCTCCGCGGCGGCAGGGCGCGGCGCAGCCTGGGGCCGGGGCGCCGCGGCCGAGCGACCCCTGCCCGGCCCCGCGCAGCCGCCGGCCCGCCCTGCCCTGGATGCCGGCCGCGCCGCCCCCCGGCGCGAGCTGCTGCAGCGGCCGCGCCGAATTCCTCTCCGCTGGCCGAACCGCAGTGGCCCCTCACTCCGCCCCCGTCCGAGGGAGGGAGCCGCTCGGGAAGCCAGTGCGCCCCGCTGGCGCCCCGCGCGTCCCTCCTTCCCTGGGTTTGCACCGCGCCCCCGGAAGATGCCGGCTTCTTTCGCGGGGAAACTGCGCTGGGACTGAGCAGTCGCCTGGCCTCTTGGAGGGCCCTTTAGTGTCCTGTGGGGGAAGCGCTGTGCAGATTGTGGCTCGCACGTGCAAATAAAGTAAGCATTGATTTGTGAGAAACTTTGCCACCGCTGGAAGCTCTGAGGCGAACTTTGCTACGCAGAACATTGTTCCACAGAGACTCTGTTAATTACTTTTATGTCATCATTTTTTTGATTGGGATAATAAATGCACCACAGCTAAGATTTTCCCTCTTATGTGCCTGTTTGTGCGTCCAAATGCCCTCTTACTCACTGTCGTTTGCATCACAGAGTAAATTTGCAAACTACTGCCCCCTGTCCCCTGTAAAGAAAATACTGACAGCACCTCCCATCTTACTATCTTGCTGTATTTAGTTCTAGAAATAAGGCAGTTAGGTGTGCTCTTTCTGTTTTTCCTGCTTAAGGAAATTTTAAACAAATATGTAGTCATATTTAGGACTGAACACAGGAGACACCTTCTTGGTTGTCCTCACTGAATTGGCCCAAACCAGTTTGATTTTCAGTAAAGCTGTTGTTACTTTACTTTTCTTAATTTTAAGATACCTCTGTATAAAGAACAGACTTCTCTAATGTAAAGAACGACTTCTTTATATTAGAATATAAAGAACGACTTCTCTAATAAAGAACGGTATAGCGTGTAATGAGAATTACTTTTGAGTTTATCTAGCATTCTTTAGAAGTTTTGTTACATTATTATATGTGTTAATTCAATTTCTGAGCAATTTTGATCCCTTTAAGCTTTTTTAAAAAATAATTGTGAACACTTATTAATTGCTTAAAATTCTTAACACTTATTAAATTACTCACTTAATCTTTACAACACCCCTGTGAGGTAGAACTGTTATTATCTCTTTTTTACATAGGAGGAAACTGAGGCACAAAGGTTAAGTATCCTGCCCAGAGTTCACAGTTGGTAATGAGTAAAGGCCAGGCTGTATAGGCCATGCCTGACCCAGGGTGAGGAAGAGGTGTGATTTCCTTATCCACACACCAGAAGTTAACATTCTGTTGAACTCTACTCTGGGAAAGTGGACCTGAACATTCAGAGGTAAAAGTGAAAAGGGCAAAGAAACAAAAATGTGCTGTAAAAATGGCTGCTTTTCCGTGATGAAGAGAAACCTTGGTATTTCTCTCTTTGTTATAATAAAAATAGGTCAGGATAATGGGCTTTATCCAACCTTAAGTGAACAGCAGTGTACGGAACAAAAAGATCTTAGAAATATTTTTCTTAGCAACATTGCATTTAATTTTACAAAAGCAAATCTGTGAAGCAGATTACTTGATAAAGCTGTTGTTTTGCCTTTATTATGCCCTCATTGTTACCACCTTCTCTTCAGGGCTGACCTCTGACAGACTTCTTGTCAATCTTTGATAAAGAGATGTTGCATGAGTTCCCCAGTTGTTTATTTGAATTTATTTTATGTTTTTAACTATTTTGAAGAAGCTCAATGTGCATATTGAGAATGTGCTAAATGCCACTTTTTGGCACAGTGGAGACCAGTAATGTGGTTATTTGTGCTACCAGGTTAACTGGTTTGTGATAGGCCAGGATAAAGCTATCCTTGTTCATCTACTTTATGTCTGTCATTGATTAGGAAGGTTCTATTAACACAGGTCTTTTGTAGAAGTCAGGCCTGTACGTGTTGGCCTCCCAGGTTTTGTGGCAGATAACACTGCAGATGCCATCTAGCCCATCACATCTGCCTGGTGTGTGCGTTCCTTCTGACAAGAGTTACGAAGTGACTTAATGAAGAACACAACAGGTTGAGAAGTGATAGTACTCTATTGTAGTTTTACTGTGTTGTGGTTTGGCTGTGAGGTGTCTCCCAAAAGCTTATGTGTGAGACAATGTAAGAAAGTTTGGAGAAGAAATGATTGAGTTGTGAGAGCCTTAAACCCAATCAGTGAATTAATCCCCTGATGGATTAACTGAGTGGTAACTAGAGGAGCGGGCATTGGGGGCATGGCTTTAGGGCATACATTTGTATCTGGGGAGTGGAGTCTCTCTTTCTGCTTTCCTCCACCACACTCTTCTGCTGTGTTCAGCCTCACCTCAAGCCCTGAGAAATGGAGATGGCCTTCTGTGGACTAAGACCTCTGAACTGTGAGCCCCTAAATAAATCTTTCCTCCTCTATAGTCGTCTGGTCCCGTCCTTTTAGTCACAGCAGCAAAAAAGCTGATTACAACATGAAGCTTATTGTCAGTTGTGGATATTTCTTGTCCTTATTTTTGGTAAAGAACTTCTAATAAAAGGACAGCTGTTGTTATTAGTGATTAAGCTTTGAAGTCAACATTCCTTATAATTTCTTTTTCAAGCTTCTGGGTCAGTTCTGTGAGGATCCTGAAATGACTAGGAGAACTATTAGAAATCATTTGCAACAATTTACCTTTGTGATTTCTTGGATTTGTGCACTTGAAGAAAACACAACAAATTGAATATTAAGTGTGATGTAAAGCTCCTGTCTAACATTTCATTTAAAATATTTATTTTAAATATGGCTTCATTGTTCTTACTTACCTTATATGTCAGTGATCTTTTATTAATCAATTATTTTATATAATGGGTTCTTATGAGTTCATTTGAAAAAATGGGTTTCACTACTAAAAGAGTACTTGAATATCAGCACTCTAAGCAAATTGATCTCTCTAACTTGAATGCTTACTTTGAGGCTGCTTGTTTCAGTCTTGACACTGGATGTTGCCTACCATCAGAGAAGCTGTTCACGGAGGGTTGGTGTTGGATGTGCCTCTAGACCAGTATAACAGTAGGTGCCCTTGGTGGGGTGGCTTTTGACAGAGAAGGAGTCACCAGGCAGCAGTAAGAGAGGACTCCAGTGGGGGCAGAAACTTTATGTTGACTCCATTCTGATTCCCTTTAATTGCCAGATTGTTGGAAGTTGCTCTACTTCCCTTCCTGTATGGTCTCTTACTGTCTTGTAAATCTTGTTCTGAGCTACTGAAACTTGGGGCTGTGAAGGTCTTGACACTTAACTGGATACACTTGCCTTAATAACTTCCTGTTGCTTAGTAATTCCTCATTCCTTAGTGATTATCTTTTCACTCCTAGTGTCCTTTTGTCTTAGCCTTCTCATTTGACCAGGTGGTGTGTATTCTGCTGGAAATACTTTCTTAGAAAGAAAATGGAAGAGATGTTAGAAAAGGAGATTGGTAGACAATTGTAGGCCATGATAGGCTGCGTCACCTTGGCAGGAAGAGCAAGGTCCGTTCACTGGGCCTCAGCTTCTCAGACATGCTGCTTACTTAGCTTGGTCTGTGCAGTGACTGTCAGTATGTTCCCTTGCCTGTAAAAGACCGAAGTATAATTAAGAGATGGATTGGTAAAAATGACATTAGCAAGGAAAATCAGTTGAGTGTTCTAAGTGACTAATGGTAGTAGACCAGGGAGATTGGCACAGCCCTTGCTTTTTGTATAAGACACAGGGAGACAAAGTCTAACTCTTAGGTTTTAATTTTTCTAGGTTTCACTCTGGCTGTCCTCCCACTCCGCCTGCTTCCCTTGTTTGGATTATAGTATGTTTATTATTATCATTATTTATTTTATTTTTTTGATACCAAGGATTGAACTCAGGGACACTCATCCAATGAGCCGTGTCCCCAGCCCTATTATGTATATTATTTAGAGACAGGATCGCACTGAGTTGCTTAGCTCTTTGCTGTTGCTGAGGCTGGCTTTGAACTCGAGTTCCTCCTGCCTCAGCCTCCCGAGTTGCTGGGATTACAGGTATGCACCACTGTACTAGACCTATAGTGTGTTTATTTTTAATTTTCAGTCTTACTTTAATTAAGTTATGACAGACATTGCTTTTTCATGCTTTGATTTAGGGTATGTTGTATCCTTGTCCCTTCAAGATATTTGTGTAAGAAAGCCTTCAGTAGTATGGTAGAATTTTACAAATATATGTCTCAGAGGATCACCTTATTGTTTCTACTCTTTCCATTACCTCCCTACCTCCATGAAGAATCCTTTGGCATAATTTCTGAAAAAGGTGTGACTAAGATGTCAGTGGTTGGTGCTTGCATACAACTTTTTGAATATTGTGTTCAAAAAGGATTATGATCATATGTGGTTTTTCTGGATTAAAGTCATCAAGTTAAAAAATGAGAATTCTGTACACCTATTAAAAACTATGTTTTAAAGAATATTTAGTGGCATGGGAAACTATTCATGATGCATATCTTTTAGGTGGAACTGCATTTTTTTTTTTTTAAGATTCTCAAGTACTTCCAACTGTGTAATATAACCCTCACATGCAAAAAGCAGATTACCAAACAGTATTTATAGCCAGGCATGCTATAAGGTAAACGCCTCTAATTCTAGTGACTTGGGAGGCTGAGGCAGGAGGATTGCAAGTTTGAGATTAGCCTCAGCAATTCAGCAAGGCCCTAAGCAGCTTAGGGAGGCCCTGTTTCAAGATAAAAATTAAAAGCTCAGTGGTAAAGCACCCTTGGATCCAGTCTCTAGTACAAAACAACAACAACAACAAACCCAACAGAAACAAACAGAATTTACAGAAATAGCAATCCAGATTTGAGAACCTGTTTCTCCACCAGTTTGTCCTACTCCCTACCTTCCTTTTCCTCCACTTGGAAGCATCCTGTCTTTACTGCAGCTACATGGTACAAATTGGAGCTGCCTTTTCTTACAGACTCCTGGCTCTAGGAATGGACATTGATCCAAGCCAGAGTAATAGGTTCTTTCCTAGGGTTTTTCAAATTGGAGCTGGAGGGAGCAATTCTCATTTTAATAACTGAAGTATCTTTTGTGAAGACATGAAGCTGTGGTCCATCTCGTGGAAAAGTTGTGTGGTCTCTCAGCCAGTGATGTTAACCCCCAGAGAAAAGCAGGGAGACTGAAAGAGGTCTTTGACCAGTTAGTTGCCTCTTATGCTATATTTTTTTTTCTTGATTTGACAATACAAACTAATTTTCCTTTCTTAAACTATGAACTTGGGCTTCTTAAAATTCTAACTAATAGTATGATTCTATTTTTAAAAGTATCCACATGCATAAAAAAACTAAAAAGTGAAGGGTTACATGCCAGTTTTTTCCCCCAATTTTTTAAAATGATGAACATGTTACATGTTTTATTTTAAAATGAAAATCTAATTATAGATTTTCATTTTCTTAAGTAGTACATTTATACTTTTAAGTCTCCTTTACTTTGAATTGTTACTAAAAATTGAAATAGATGAGATTGCCAAATTTTAAATGAACTTAAATTTTATTTGTTTTTGGTCTCTCAACATCAGAGCTGAATGTAGCAAGCTGGTGTTCTTTAGTTATTTAGCTCATGTGGGTAACAGAATTTGCAGATTAGAAACAACTTCAGTAGTAACAGAAAAAGGTCTTGCTTTTTGATGTTTTTTTTTACATTTATAGAACTATTATTTAAAATCTATAATTGTGTTTCTCAGCATGTTATATTAAAATGCCTTCTCCTTTTTCATATTTGAAATGACTTTTTAAAAAATATTTTTAGTTGTAGATGGACACAATACCTTTATTTTATTTATTTATATGGTGCTGAGGATCAAACCCAGTGCCTCACTCGGGCCAGGCAAGTGCTCTGCCACTGAGCCACAACTCCAATCCTGAAATGACTTTATTTTTATGTGAACATTATTCTGCTGAAAAAAATGAGATATGTACAGTCTAAGATCCCTACAGACCTCAGGCTTGGGTAACAGTGCCTTTTAATATTTATTCACAAACAAGCAAAATGAAAATTTATTTTGACTTAGGAGCACATTCACTTGTCCTATTTTACAGACATCAGCAGGTGTATTAGTCCCTTGGATCATATAGATGCCACATACTTATAAAGTAGCAGGGCATCTCTTAAGAATATATTAGGCCTTTTGTCAAAAGTATTTCATAAACAGACTTCATTTCAGCATTATTTCAGAAGAGGTAAGCTTTCTGTAGAGAAAAGTAAATGTGATGCTTCTAAGCTGATGGGGTTGCTGTTTTTGTTGGGAGCTATTCTGCATGTGAGCAGACTGTTTGGCCATACTGCTGAAATAACTGTATGTGGAACTTTCTAAATAGAGGACAGCTAGTTTACAGATGTCAAATTAGTAGAAATTGCCAACCTTTTTAGTCTTTGAGTGGGGGAAATTTTGAAAGAAAATTTGGTACATTTTTATTTAAAATTTAAAGTCTTATGTAGGAAGATAACTTACCTTGGTTTTCTCATAACAATTTTGGCATTAGCTTGTTAAATATGTAAGTATTTAGTTTTTACTCGAGGAATTACGCATTTGCCAATGCAAGTCTTACTGGGTAGGACACTTAATGTTCATTTTACTCTATTTATTCCCAGCCATTGCTTGTAAGAGTTACAAGAGATGAGAGCTGGGAGGGACCTTAGAGGCCATCTCTGCTGTGCCTCTCATTTCACTGGTGAGGAAACCTGCCTAGAGAGGCTGCAGCTGCCCCAGGTCACAGCTTATAATCAGTTCTGCAGGCTCTTGCTTCCCTTTCCCTTGAGTCATCCTGTGTTCTGATTAGGGACCAAAGCCAAAGGTGTTCTTTAGCCACCTGGCTCACCCAGCCCAGCTCCAGCTCAGGTCCACAGGAGCAGGTACCTTGCCACTGAGCAATGCTCTTTTTTTTTTTTTTTCTCTAGATTAATTTGATTTTTTAGGATCAAGTAGAGGGGAAGGATTCATTTTCAGAGGAAAAAATATGTTGAGGAAAAAAATGAAATTGTGCCAGGTGTAGTGGCTCCTCCTTGTGATTCCAGCAACTCAGGAGGCTGAGGCAGAAGTATTGCAATTTCAGGACCAGTCTCAGCAACTTGGCAAGGCCTTAAGCAATTTAGTGAGACTCTGTCTTCATCTAAAAAATAAAAGGGCTGGATGTAACTTAGTGGTAAAGTGTCCGAGGTTCAAGTCCAAATACCAAAAAATAAAAAATAAAAAAAGAAAAATCCCAAGCTTATTATACACAACTTTTTTTTTCTCCATGAACCTTTAGTTCACAGAATAAAGAGCCATTGTTCAAACCTTTTTAGATAAGTTATTCTTTTCTGTGTTGTCTTTAATGCAAGCAGGAATTAAGATTAGAATATCTGTCAGTGGTATTGGTTTTAAAATCATGGTGATTGAGACTACAGTAAGAAATGTATTTTGCAACAGCATTTGTGTGCTGTACAGCTGAAATAAAAATCTGAAATAATATTTGACCTTGCAATATATGATGCACTCTGGTAATTCTTATTCTGTTCTTAAAAAGTGTCCATCAAGATCTAAATTGATTTTACTACCATAAATGGTTTTTAACCCTTGGCTTAAAAAATATGGTTCTGCTGAAAAGGAAGGATGCTGTCATGCTTTGTGCCTTGTCCCTTGGGACTTGAGTCAGAAGAACAAGTACAGTATACATCCACTGAATGGTCAAAAGGAATTTTGAAGAAGTTAGGTAAGATTAGAATCGGAATACTTTTTCCTTGAAACCAGCATTGTTTGTTCCCTGAAGGCAGGAGTAGGAATGCATCTTAGCCTGTCTCACCCTTTTGCTGCTTGTGCTTACACTACAGGAATCACAAGACCAGTGTAGAATTTGAGATTAGGTTAGGGTAGAATTAGGGTGGGAATATGTGAGTGCTTTAGATGATTTGTTCATTTTCCTCTAAAACAAAATGGCGTAGTCCTTGAAAAAAAAAATGGAACTCCTTTTTCCTTGACACACATGCATATGTGTGTGTGTGTGAGTGTGTGTGTGTGTGTGAGTGTGTGTGTGTGTGAGTGTGTGTGAGTGTGTGTGTGTGTGTGTGTGTGTCTGTTGTGTGTGGGTATTTGTTAGGGGAGGGCAGTTTTATTTCAGGTCTTCTCTTAAGCAATGCTTGCTTTAGTGTCAACCTTGATATCTCCCGCTTCCCATAGATTGGAGGTGCTTCTGTTTACATCCGTAGAGCCCCCTATAGTTTTGTGTCATGGTGCATGCCTCATTTGCAGTAATTTGTGCTTATGTCTGTTTTGATGTCTATATCTTACTGATGTCTTTTGCCATCAGTACACATGAAACTAATAATAGGGACATTGTTTTGCTTAATTTCATATCCAAATTCCTGGCACAGTAGGCTCTCTCTGCGCTGATGCTTGTTGGATGGAGGAGGCAGAGAACATACTGGTTAGAACATAGGCTTCAGTATGAGCCTTTGAATCACTTTTTGGTTACTAGCTGTATGATTGGGGGAAAGTTATTTAGCCTTTCTCAGTCTTTTATTTTTAAGCAAAAATAATAATATATAGCATATACTTTCTAGGTTGTGATTAAGATTTAGTGAAATAATACCGTGTATATAGTAGGTATGAGCAATCATAATTACACTTGTGCTTTTTTTTTTTTTTTTTGGTTTAGGTGAAAAAGGGGAAATCCCATTGTAGTTAATTTCTTTAAAAAGTCATCATATGTGCATTAAAGCTGGATGCATTTTTAAAATAACTGCAATAATCTGTTATTAAGACTTCCAACCCCATGTCTGCAGAAGGCATAAAAATGAAAAAAAAGTGTTTGGGGACTCAGCTTTTCCAAATTCCCTTTTTTTGCTTCCATTGTGACTTATTTTGCATATTATTCTTATAAGAGTTTGGAATTCTGACTAGCTTTTGGAAGATCATAAATCATGCTACTGAATTAAGAAGTGTAATACTACTGGTTAAGCTACTTGTTTAGATGTCTTTCTCATTGGAAGTCCTTTTTAGGTTGTTCATTTAACTTAATGTATTTTTATTTAGATTAATGCTATTTTCTTTTTTTAAATGTTAAATGGTATAGTTAAAAGTAGTGTTTTTTCAGATTAATCCAACTGCTGCCTCGGAAAAATTAAGGGGATCTGTTCACTTAAAGTAAATCAGAAATCTCTCTGGTTATGAAAGAAGCAGAATTCCATTATGGAAAATATGAAAAGTAAAAGAATAACCAACTATAATCCTATCATCTAAAATGTTTATCACAAATATGTTGGCATATTTATTTTCTGGGTTTTGTCTATGAGTATGTGTAATTTTCCCCCCTTCTATACAGTGTATCTTTACAAACTGCTATATCCTTTTCCTATAATTAAACAATGGCAAATATTGTTTTTATCTGTCTCATAATTAAATTATTTGATACTATATTTATAATATGTGGTTATTGTTGAGAGCCACAGCCGAGTCAGAATGGCCCCTGGCATTTTGCCAGAAGTAATGGTTGAGAGGTGAGCCCTTAAGATGATGTGCCCAGCCAGACTGCGGCAGTTTATAACATGATTCCACTTGTAATTAATGACTTGATAAAGATATTTATGTAAATTTTTTTCTATTCCAGGTTATTTCTTTAGGATAGATTCTAGTCATAAGATATTTAGAGTTTTAAGGTTCTTGAGACATAGTGCCACATTTCTTTATAGAAATGTATTAAGTTATTTTACTTATATGAAAGACAGGTGCTCTGGACAATTTCATTTACAATAGCAAGTCCACTAAATTGTTATGTTATATATGTATAGTGTATTAGTCTGCTTTTTTTATATTACTATAACAAAATACTTAAGGCAATCTAATTTTTATAAAATAAAGAAGTTTATTTAGTTTAGTTTTAGAAGCTGGTAGTCTAAATATCATGGCGCAGTTTGTGGTGAGAGCCTCCCTCGGCTGCATCAGTTCATGGCAGATAGTAATGGTGGGAATGTATGTGAGTGGGAAATCATTGTCAGGCACAAAAGCAGAGTGAGACTGGAATCCCAAGAGAACTACCCTAACCCTTCCGAGGGCCCGTCTTCATTTGACTTAAGGACTAGTCCTCAGTTCTTAAAGATCCCCCCATTTCCTGGTACTGTTGCCTGGAGACCAAGATCCCAACACATAAACCTTGGACAGACCATGTCCAAGTTGTAGCAGGTAGCTTAAAAGAAAGGGTTTATTTATATATCCAACAAATAAACATTAATAACAGCAACAATAGTCCAAACAAAACCCACAGTCATCCTGTATCAGTTATTTCAGTCCTATGTAATTTTTGTTCTCTTCAATTAGCAGTCTCATGAATCCATGTTCTTTTTGACTGGAGTTCTAGAAATCCTAATTCAGTCCATTGTTATTTTCTCAGAGTTGTTTAAACATGCCCTTGAAGACCTGCACCCCAAAGTACCTGGCGTAGTCCTTTGGCATGGGCCCTGAGACAGCCCTTTCTTTGTTGAGGACAAGACTCTGGCATAGCTCACTGCAAGTACTGTTAGGAGGCTGCAGAGCAAAACAAAGCCCTGTCTGTAGATGACAGGAGAGCTTCAAGTGGCTTCAGGCTTATTACTGATAATTTTCAAAAGTGAAAGGCCCAAAGAGGATTCCTGATAAGAGTAAGGTAATTGATAGTATGTTTGGTGGTTCTATGACAGTATGAAACAAGAAAAAAGTCAGTCCAAAAAAATTTTGGACAGAATGTTTACAAACATAATGATTAATGCAATTTTCAAGGAAACATGCATGTTGCCTGTAATTTATAAAAATGGAAATACATCTTTACAGAGGAAAAAAGAAGCTCAGATATAAGATAGTCCTTATGATATACCAAGCATTATTGGAATATACCAAGAATACATCAAGAACACCAAATAAAAAGATTGTTTAAGTCTGGAATGTGTCCTAAATATATGTATATTAATAAAAATTCATAGATAAATGATATGAATCTCCTGAAAACCTTTTTAATCTTAGGCTAGATGGTGGCACAATCTGCAACCAGCTGCTCAGGAGGCTGAGGCTGGAGGGCTAGATTCAAATTAAAGAAGTTGAGATCAAGTGAAACTTTAAAAAACACAACTGAAATTGTGACAATGTTGTTTACTTGTCTAGTATCAAGCAAAGTAGCACTCAGACACTGATAAATGGAAATGTGTCATGGTCAGTGAGAGAATTGACAATTGTCTGCAGTAAACAGTGTCTGAAATACTTATACAACATTAAACCTGTGCAAACTTAACCTAGGAAGTGCTCAGCATCTTTTCTGATTTGATAATTCATCAATAGTGACATAACAAATAATCCCAATTATTTCTAGCATCTTTTTTTTTTTTTTTAATTTTCACCCCTATAAAAGGGTGATTTTTCCAGGAGCCCTCTGGGAAATCTTAAAGACAATTCTAGGTGGAAAAGATACTACTTATAATTTGATTTGGGAAAGGTATCAGTAGTTGTCAGAAGATTTCAATGTTTCAAGATGGGATCAAGGTCATCAAGAAACAGTAGTTGGCTATATGTTTAACCTCAGTGACAATACAAACTTTAAACATAGACAAGTTAATGATTGGAAAGAAATTTTCTAAATGAAACACTTTTTTTTTCATAAATGATCAAGGATACAGTAGGTCAGCAAAAACCATAGAAGATTATGCCAATAAATCACAGAGTCTTTGCTATCTAGACAGATTACACAGAAAGTAAAAAATAACTTATAACTTTCTTGTAAGAATAGGTCATAATCTAAGAAACCTTTGATACAAATTTTAGTTTTATATCAATATAAAACTGATATAAAACTAAAATTTGCTTTTTTTATATCAGCATGATATTTGATACTAGAGATCTTTTTGAAAACTTTATTTTAAAAAAGTCAGTTTTGACTTTGAGAAATAAAATTCCCTTTCAGTGAGCCTTCTATAACTTTCTGTATCCAAATGAATGTATTCATTAATCAACTCATGATAGTCTTTTGATAGCATATAAAAATAGGAAAGGTATATAAACAAATTATATTTAGTAATGTTCTAGTACTCTAAGGTCTAGGTATCTAAGATAGAGTACTCAATCTAGTATCAATTAAAGTTTTAAGTTATCGAAAGATTTAGCTTTCTTAACTATTTTTGAAATAGAGTTTGTCAACATAATGATTTAATGGTGTGGTGGCAGTGGTGCTTTCCTGTAATACCAGTGACTTTCGAGGCTGAGGCAGAAGGATCACACTTTCAAGGCCTGTGTGGTCAACATAGCCAGACTTTGTCTCAAAATTAAAAGGCCTGGAGTGTGACTCAATGGTAAAGTGCCCCTGAGTTCAATCTCTGATACAAAAAAACAAAACAAACAAAAACAAGATTCAATATGGATAAATGAGAATTTATATTTTTATAATCTTAAACATTAAGTAGAAGTTCCATGAGTAAATCTGTATAAGTTTAGGAAGGACATAAGTAGAATAGAAATCTATATGTATATTGTAAGTAGTGAAAAGCAAGGAAAAAATTAGCTGTTTATGTTAAATTGACAATGTAAACTAGTCTCATTTTCTAAAGATTTGAATTATTATTATTTTTTGGTATTGTGGATTAAACTTAGAGGCACGTAACCACTGAGCCACATTTCCAGCCCTTTTTACATTTCATTTTGAGATAGGGTCTCAGTAAGTTACTTAAGGTCTTGCTGAATTGCTGAGGCTGACTTTGAACTTACAATCTTTTTGCCTTAGCCTCAGAGTCACTGGGATTACTGGTGCATACCACTGCACTCAGCCATTTGAACTCGAATTCTTAAACTGTTTCTGAGTTAGTTTCCGTATGATACTTCTTTTCCCCCCCCATGTTGAATTAAAGGTTCAATTTCCTTAATCTCTGGGAATTTTAGGAATATTTAGTTTATAGATGTACTTATTTATCTGCAAACCATTCTGGTTTACAGAATGGGAATATATATATATTTATTTATTTATTTTTTGGTGGTGTTGGGGATTGAACCCAGGGCCTAGTGCATATGAGGCAAGCACTCTACCAACTGAGCTATACCCCAGTATTCAGAATAGGACTTCTTTAAGAGATTTTATAATCTAATTCGATATCTTCCTAGAGGTAGGAAAATATATACTCACAAAATGAGGGGTAAAAACCTTTCTGAGTTACAGATACAGAAGCATGGAGACACACAGAGAATGCTTTGTACATAGTCAGTTTAAAGCTTTAGCCACGGATGAAGCATAAACACAGAAGTATGAAATTCTTAATTGGTTGGAGCTCAGAATGAACAAGTAAGAAAAGCTAACAAACCAGATGCTTGTTGTCTTTTAACCAACAGAGATGAGATCACTATAACCCATTAGTTTGGTTGTAGAGATTAACAAATGTCCAGATCCTGAAACCCAAAGAAGTCAGCAATTGAAATAAAGCACTCCTCAGAAAGAATCAAAGTTAGTTTCTTACTCTGCTACTCATGGACAAGGTTCGAAGCACAGTTTTGAATGGGACTCAGTTTAAGAGAGATTATAATCTAATCAGGAGCTGGACTCACTGTTTGAGTCACAGGACCCAGAGGGGTCCCTGAAGCCTTGTTACTTGGCGAAGTCTGTGGGGTCTGCAGCAGGGCCTTCCTGACTCCTGCACCAAAGCTTGAAAGGCAAAGTGTGTCTTGGAGGTTAAGATGATTTTTTTTTCCCCTAGGCCACCAATGGGAAGAGTGTGAGGAAGAGTGAGTTTTTACATGGGGATCACTGAGGAAGGGTAGAGGACATTTTATCTCTCAATATCAAGGCTATGTCTGTCCTTTGAGATTAGCCATCCTTGGACAAAAAGGAATTTCTGTCACTCTCATAAGGAGCTCAGGGCTCAGATACAGTTCCACAGTTGTCACCAGTCATGTGTTTTGAGTACCCAGCTTACTGTGTCTTTTATAACAGAGTGTCTTTGTGTCAAATAGTTTGAAGTAATTAATTGAATTATAAATATCTGGACTCTGAAATCCTGTTAAAAAGTTTTCTCTCATTTAAAAAAATTGCTTTGCTTCATATTTACATTGCTGCATCTACTCTTGAACAGACTTCACATCTAGTTGTTTTATGCTTCTTGAAATTGATCTTTCAGAGAGTAATATTTCATCAACTACAAGAGTCCATTGATTGTAAGATGCACCATGATTTTATGTATCATTAAAGAAAAAGCAACTGCAATTAAACTGTAAGATAGTGCTTTTTAAAAAAATACTGATTGTAAGATATAATGCAACATCAAAAATGTTTTGACATAGGAAAAATCTGTTTTAGAAATGAATGAAATATGCCTTGAATCTTGATTTCAATTAAACTTGTAATCTGATCTGTATGGTATGGCAAAGCCAATGACTTCTACCTCATGAGCCTAGTCACAGGATTCGTGTGACAAACAGTAGAAAGAACATGCTGATTTTTATTGTATGATATTGGGTGTAACCATGGTCTACAGTAGGAACCTCTGTTGAAAAGCAACTGTGTATTGCTGCAGGCTGCCCGGCCGGGCCGCGTGGGCTCTCCCGAGCTCTGCTCCTGCCGCTGCTGTCCCCGAGCACGCCTGCTGCCTTCCTGCTGGGCGCCTTCCTGCTGGGATGTCAGTGCACGCTGGCTTGCAATCTTGCAAACCGGTTGGGCACAAAAACACAAGCCAGTCAAACTGAAACAAAGTTTTATTTTGTGAGAGGCCATGTGCTTCCCCTAACAAGCCGGTCCACACACGTGTGTGTCTACCTGAGCGGGGGCTCCACTTCCCCCGGAACACCCTCCTACCATCCTTCCCCAACCAATGGGAACTCTCCGGGAGTCCAGTAACTTGAGTTCCCAAACGGGCCTAGGTGAACAGCAGGAGTCCATTATCCATATGAATGTAATACTTTTTTGCAGTGGCTCCTAGCAGTGTATGATTCCCACTGTGTGTTATTTCGGTTTCTCTTCCAGGGAACTATTTGTGATCTTAACAAGTGTTTTGTTGGACTTTTCTTTTTTTCTTTCTTTTTCTTTTTTTTAAATTGCTTTTATTTTTAAAGTACATGACAGCGGAATGCATCATAATTCTTATTACACATATAGAACACAATTTTTCATATTGTTGGACTTTTCTTGGTACTGAGGATTGAACCCATGGGTGCTTCACCACTAAGCTATAACCCCTACTCATTTTTTATTTTGAGACAGGGTCTTGCTAAATTTCTGAGCCTGGCTTCAAACTTGCAGTTCTCCTGCCTCAGCCTTCTGAGTTACTGGGATTATAGGCTTGTGCCACTGTGCATGCTTGTTGGACTTAAGGTGTTTCTTTCACTATTTTAAGGTGTTTCTTTCACTATTTTAAACAATATTATAAGCTTGTTTTAGCTCAGTCTTTATGTATATTCAAGATGTTTTATTAGAATAAAATTCTGAAGAATAATTGCTGTGACAAAGACTATGTCTGTGTATTTTAGTTATTATTTGTTTTATTCTTTATGTTCAGGATTTTACTGACTGATAATGTTTTATTTTTAAAGATATTGATTTATATTGTCAAATGTTTTTCAGGACATTTGTGCCAATTTCTGCCAAGAATATGAGTTTATTCTTGCCATTACAATTATAATTTGTAAGTCTGCCAGTTTGATAGGTTAAAAATAAATTTATATACTTAAATTTTAAGAAAGTTTTATTTGTGGGGCTAAATGCTATCCTATTAATGAACTATTTACATTTCTTCCTATCATATTTTAAAAATTATTCATCTGTCTTTTTTCTCTTGACTGCAAACTACTCAAGGGTTATAACAACCACCTTGGATGTTCTCTTCAACCCTAAGGTGCCTAGTATTGTTTCTACCATGATGTGCCCATGATGTATTTGGTAAATGAATGAATAAATTTGTTTATGGATGTATTGGAACATCATAGGATTATATTCTTTTAATATATTTTGGTTTGTTATGCCTTTCTGAAAACATTTCTTGAATTAGTTGTGTAATAAATAGCCTCAAGTTGCATTTGATTAGAAATGATTCCTATGGCTCTTCCACACTACGCACAACCAATCCCGAAAGTGGCACAGAAATGGCATCAAGAAAGCCCTCTCATAAAGATACGATCCTTTTAAGGGGGGTAGACTCCAAGTTCCTGAGAAATATGCATTTTGTCAAGAAGCACAACAAGAAGGGCCTGAACAAGATGCAGGCAAAAAACGCCAAGGCTATGAGTGCAGGTGCTGAGGCTCTCAAGTCTAGGGAGGTTAAGCCCAAGATGCCAAAGGGTACCAGCCACAAGCTTGATCGCCCTGCTTTGCTTGCTCATCCTAAGCACAGGAAGTGTGCTTGTGCCCACATGGCCAGGGATTGAAGGCTGTGCAGGGCAAAGCCCAAGCCCAAGCCCAAGCCCAAGCCGCAACTCCTGCTCCAGCATCAACTCCAGTTTGGGTTCCAGCTCCTGCCCCCAAGGGTGTTCAAGTCCCAGCAAAGGCTCCATAGTAAAAGCCTCTGTGAATGTGAGGACAGAAGGACTGGTGTGACCCCTGAGCCCCTGTTTACAGGGACTGATGTCCTTCTATGCTGTTTACAAATAAATCCAGAGGCAGGGGGAAGAAAAGATTCCTATGTTAGACTATTTCTTTTATGTTTCTTAGGTAAAAACAACAACATATTTGCCCCACCCCCAACCTAGAAAATGCATTTTAAAAGACATTTTTATCCATTAAATTTCTTCTCTAGGTCTTTGCCCATTTAAGTGAATTGTGCTGCTGCCTTTCCTTTATTTTAATTGGAGCAGAGGAGCTTGACAGTACTAGTATGCTTAGGTTTAAAAATCAGGTTACTAATCACTTTGCTCTATTTACTGTCATTAGCCCTTGTTAAATATTCAAACCCTAAAGTTTGTTTGAAAAGTTTAAAGAAGAATTTTGCCACATAGGTCTCTGAGAGCATTTTATGTAGTGTTTAGACTCACAAGTCTGAATTTTTGAGTCATGGCTTATTAAGGTTGTGAGGTTTTGATTTGTGGGTAGACCTTGGGATGTGCATGCGCTTTGCATGCCTTTCACTTGCCAGAGTGTTTACAGTGTATGGCCCAGAGAGTGCAATTAAGGCAGCCATCAAGGTAAGAATGCTGGTGTGGGTGCCTTGACATTACACTTGTAGGGAGAGACCAACAGAAGAAAGCCAAGGTGTGTGGACAGTGAGGGGTCATCCCATTCAATAGGGTCATTGGAAGGAAGTTTAAAAAAATTTTTTTTTTTTAAAGTAAAATGCCTTTAAGGTCAGTTTCTGTGGAAGAATAATCCAAATTGAATCCTTAAATGAAGGTTTTCCAAATAAACACTGAAGTTAACTGGGAGTAAATAAAATGACAGTGTAGTGTTTTTTTTTTTTTCCCCAATGAAGTCAAACTTATTTTCCAGGAGTAAATTGTGGGACTTTCTTGAAACAATGGTGGCAATAGATTTTATGTAAACATTTAAAAACAATATCTTTGTTTGGCAAAGTAGAAATACGACTTTGTATTGGTTATCTTTTCAAGCTTTGCTTCCTTCACACACTTAATTTTGCATATCATGTCTTGAACAAAAAAATAATTTATAAACTATTATTATATTCATTTATCTAAAGAATTAGGATGTCAGAAATAAATAGGGAAAACATACTTCAGGAATGCCAGGAATACTTGTTATGAAACTTAACCCGGAACTGAGATTTTACTTTAAAAGAAGCCCTCTGGTTTTACTCAGCCGTTTGAATATCTGAGTGTTATCTAACAGGGGGGAAAAAAAAGGAAAGAGTATGTGTTTACCAAGGAATAATTACTATAAAGGGAGAGTAATCAGCCTGGCCATAAGAATGAAATTTAACTATTACTAACTAGTAGTCACTGGTCGCTTGTGAGTGCATCTTAGCATGAAGTCTGACTTCCCATTCCAGCTTTTTACTGAGAGTAAAGGTCGGCTCTGCCTAGTGACCAGGCCCAGGGAGCTTTCTGAGTTTAGATCATCCCACCCTCAGATTAAGCTGAGTAGCGAGCCCTTGAATGTCTGAGAGGCCATATTAGTGATGTCACCCTAATTCGCATCTGAACACAGATTTGCTCTTCCTCAGAAGCCAGATTTGAACCATAGGTAGTCAGCTTGAAGTCCAGATCAGCTAGTCCTGCTGAGTCCCTTTCCTCTTAAAGTAGTATCCATCCACACGTAATTCTGCTCCGTTTCCATTCCCAGGCTTCTGTGTTCTTCCTCCATTTCTTTTCTTTTTTGTTGGCATGTCTCTTGAACAGTTTTATACTTCCCAGATAGGTCATCTTTTATTATATGAATAAAGCCTAAAATAAGGCATGTCGTGCGTTCAAAGTATCTGTACTTTAGTTGAGGAGAAGAGGTAGGGTAGAGGGAACTTTGTAGTTCATGGTTTAGTGCAAGAATAGTGATGTACTCATGTGCATAATCTTCCTGTGTCGTCATATAAGCAGTATACCATTATTTTATGTAATTACTGCAGTGAACTTAAAAAATCGATGTACATTTCAGATGGGAAATATGAGGCCTTAAGAGATGTTTTAGGACAGCGTACCTAGAACCACATCTCAAGTCCTTATTATAGTTTGGAGTCTTTCGTTCTCCAATTTATATACTCTCTCCTTTGACATAAATATGAAAAGATATGGTAAAATTTTTAAATGATAGTTGATTACATCAGTAAGAGAGCAAAAGAATGATGCCAAGTGGATTATACAGGGATAGGAAAGAGTTTTCTGAGGCTGAAGTGGGCACAATGTCTTATTTGAATATATTGTGAGCATTTACCATGTAGTAAAAATATCAAACCATTTAAATTATTACTCTTTTCTTGTTCTAGAGAGCACTGCAGGGGAGCTCTTGGTTCACAGTCAGTCTGCTGGAAAGCCTGTTGTCAAGGAGTTGCTTGTGCCAAGATGGTATAATGTGCAGGTCAGAGGTAGTGCTTACCATGCTATCCTTTTCCCAGTTTTGGGCATTACTAGAAAGTTATTGCTAGTTTAATGGGCCAGAAAGAGCTGTCTAGTTTTAATGGAGGTGTCTGATTACTTGCATAGGTGGAACAGTTTTCATGTTTTATTGCTATTTAAATATTTGTGATCTATTTTTTAAACTGGTATCTTAAAGTTTTTCTTGCCAGTTTTAATGAGACATTTTTTTAAGTTAAGGAATATCTTTTACCAGTTGAACTTTTAATATGGCTTATTTTTTAAAATATTGAAGTTCCAAATATTCACATAGTTGCATCGTTCCTTTGAAATTCTTTTCTATTTTTTTAAAGCTAGAAACTCTAGCACATAAAATTAAAGGAAATAATTTCAGACTTGTTTTCTTGTGAAATATTGTATACTGTAAATTATAAAAATGTTTATAAATACAGTTTGTACATCTCTGTAAACCTTGCTATAGTAGTTGCGCACATAGGCCCTAGGTAGATATCTAGGTGGAAAGAATAGAGTGGTACCAGTGAGTTGTCACTGCCAAGACGTTTCTAATAGTCTTACTAATTCTGGGCATCTCTTCCTTTACATTCTCAGCATGCTCTCATTTTCTGAGGATGAATGAACTAATAAAAAAACAAAGTGTCCTTTCCTTTTAGGCATCTTAAACAAAGTTTGGGCTCCTTTTTGCACCACTGAGTTTTATACCTTATGTACCTGGTAAGGACTTTCTCCCTGGAAATGGTATTTGAATGAGAGTTACGGTAGAACCTGGCATAAGCTTCCCCCTCCCATTGTTTTAATGTAAGTAGGATTGTCTTTTTACATATCAGCTAGGTTTTTGGTGCTTTTCAAATTAACTTTTCAGAATTTGAATATGGGTGATTAAAATGAGTTACTTAGGCTGTACAGAGATCTGTATCGTGGTTTGCTAAATTTTTTGCTATTCATTTCCTTCAAGAAACAATAGGTGAAGTAGTCCTTTCTTTGTGTTAGGTGCTGAAAACTTGTACTGATCTGAGAGTTTGTGTGTTTGAATTCTGTACTACCAAAAGTGTTGTATCCAAGCAGGAGTGGCCATACTCATATCTAATAAAATAGATTTCAAGACAAAGTTAATCAAAAGGGATAAAGAAGGACACTTCATACTGCTCAAGGGAACCATACACCAACAAGACATAACAATCATTAATATATATGCCCCAAATAATGGTGCAGCTTTGTTCATCAAGCAAACTCTTCTCAAGTTCAAGAGTCTAATAGACCACCATACAATAATCATGGGAGACTTCAACACACCTCTCTCACCACTGGACAGATCTTCCAAACAAAAGTTAAATAAGGAAACTATAGAACTCAATAACACAATTAACAACCTAGACCTAATTGACATATATAGACTATACCACCCAACATCAAGTAGTTACACTTTTTTCTCAGCAGCTCATGGAACCTTCTCAAAAATAGACCATATATTATGTCACAGGGCAACTCTTAGACAATATAAAGGGGTAGAGATAATACCATGCATCTTATCTGACCACAATGGAATGAAACTGAAAATCAATGATAAAGGAAGGAAGGAAAAATCAAGCATCACTTGGAGAATGAACAATAGGTTGCTGAATGATCAATGGGTTTTAGAAGACATCAAGGAGGAAATTAAAAACTTCCTAGAGTTAAATGAAAACACAGACACAACATATCGGAATCTATGGGACACATTGAAAGCAGTTCTAAGAGGAAAATTCATTGCTTGGAGTTCATTCCTCAAAAAAAGAAAAAAACCAACAAATAAATGATCTCATACTTCATCTCAAATTCCTAGAAAAAGAAGAGCAAAACAACAGCAAAAGAAGTAGAAGGCAAGAAATAATTAAAATCAGAGCTGAAATTAATGAAATTGAAACAAAAGAAACAATTGAAAAAATTGACAAAACTAAAAGTTGGTTCTTTGAAAAAATAAATAAAATTGACAGACCCTTAGCCATGCTAACGAAGAGAAGAAGAGAGAGAACCCAAATTACTAGCATACGGGATGAAAAAGGCAATATCACAACAGACACTTCAGAAATACAGAAGATAATCAGAAATTATTTTGAATCATTATACTCCAATAAAATAGAAGATAGTGAAGGCATAGATAATTTTCTTGATCATATAATCTGCCCAGATTGAGGCAGGAGGATATAGACAATCTAAACAGACCAATAACAATAGAGGAAATAGAAGAAACCATCAAAAGATTACCAACTAAGAAAAGCCCAGGACCGGATGGGTATACAGCAGAGTTTTACAAAACCTTTAAAGAGGAACTAACACCAATACTTTTCAAGCTATTTCAGGAAATAGAAAAAGAAGGAGAACTTCCAAATTCATTCTACGAGGCCAACATCACCCTGATTCCGAAACCAGACAAAGACACTTCAAAGAAAGAAAACTACAGACCAATATCTCTAATGAACCTTGACGCAAAAATCCTCAATAAAATTCTGGCGAATCGGATTCAAATACATATCAAAAAAATTATACACCATGATCAAGTAGGATTCATCCCTGGGATGCAAGGCTGGTTCAATATACGGAAATCAATAAATGTTATCCACCACATCAACAGACTTAAAAATAAGAACCATATGATCATCTCGATTGATGCAGAAAAAGCATTCGACAAAGTACAGCATCCCTTTATGTTCAAAACTCTAGAAAAATTAGGGATAACTGGATCATACCTCAACATTGTAAAAGCAATCTATGATAAGCCACAGGCCAGCATCATTCTAAATGGAGAAAAATTGAAGGCATTCCCTCTAAGATCTGGTACAAGACAGGGATGCCCTCTCTCACCACTTCTGTTCAACATAGTCCTGGAAACACTGGCCAGAGCAATTAGACAAACGAAAGAAATTAAAGGCATAAAAATAGGAAAAGAAGAACTTAAATTATCACTATTTGCAGATGATATGATTCTATACCTAGCAGACCCAAAAGGGTCTACAAAGAAGCTATTAGAGCTAATAAATGAATTCAGCAAAGTGGCAGGATATAAGATCAACACGCATAAATCAAAGGCATTCCTGTATATCAGCGACAAATCCTCTGAAAAGGAAATGAGGACAACTACTCCATTCACAATATCCCCCCAAAAAATAAAATACTTGGGAATCAACCTAACAAAAGAGGTGAAAGATTTATACAATGAAAATTACAGAACCCTAAAGAAAGATATAGAAGAAGACCTGAGAAGATGGAAAAATATACCCTGCTCATGGATAGGCAGAACTAACATCATCAAAATGGCGATATTACCAAAAGTTCTCTATAAGTTCAATGCAATGCCAATCAAAATCCCAACAGCATATCTTGTAGAAATAGATAAAAGAATCATGAAATTCATATGGAATAATAAAAGACCCAGAATAGCAAAAACAATACTAAGCAGGAAGTGTGAATCAGGCGGTATAGCGATACCAGACTTCAAACTATACTACAGAGCAATAGTAACAAAAACAGCATGGTACTGGTACCAAAACAGGCGGGTGGACCAATGGTACAGAATAGAGGACACAGTAACCAATCCACAAAACTACAACTATCTTATATTTGATAAAGGGGCTAAAAGCATGCAATGGAGGAAGGATAGCATCTTCAACAAATGGTGCTGGGAAAACTGGAAATCCATTTGCATCAAAATGAATCTGAATCCCTATCTCTCGCCATGCACAAAAGTTAACTCAAAATGGATCAAGGAGCTTGATATTAAATCAGAGACACGGTATTTGATAGAAGAAAAAGTTGGTTATGATCTACATGCTGTGGGGTCGGGCTCCAAATTCCTCAATAGGACACCCATAGCGCAAGAGTTAACAACTAGAATCAACAAATGGGACTTACTCAAACTAAAAAGTTTTTTCTCAGCAAAAGATACAATAAGAGAGATAAACAGGGAGCCTACATCCTGGGAACAAATCTTTACTCCACACACTTCAGATAGAGCCCTAATAACCAGAATATACAAAGAACTCAAAAAATTAGACAATAAGATAACAAATAACCCAATCAATAAATGGGCCAAGGACCTGAACAGACAATTCTCAGAGGAGGACATACAATCAATCAATAAATACATGAAAAAATGCTCACCATCGCTAGCAGTCAGAGAAATGCAAATCAAAACCACCCTAAGATACCATCTCACTCCAGTAAGATTGGCAGCCATTAGGAAGTCAAACAACAATAAGTGCTGGAGAGGATGCGGGGAAAAGGGCACTCTTGTTCATTGCTGGTGGGACTGCAAACTGGTGCAGCCAATTTGGAAAGCAGTATGGAGATTTCTTGGAAAGCTGGGAATGGAACCACCATTTGACCCAGCTATTCCCCTTCTCGGTCTATTCCCTAAAGACCTAAAAAGAGCATGCTACAGGGACACTGCTACATCGATGTTCATAGCAGCTCAATTCACGATAGCAAGACTGTGGAATCAGCCTAGATGCCCTTCAATAGATGAATGGATAAAAAAAATGTGGCATTTATACACTATGGAGTATTACTCTGCATTAAAAAATGACAAAATCATAGAATTTGGAGGGAAATGGATGGCATTAGAGCAGATTATGCTAAGTGAAGCTAGTCAATCTTTAAAAAACAAATACCAAATGACTCCTTTGATATAAGGGGAGTCAACAAGGACAGGGTAGGGACGAAGAGCTTGAGAAGAAGATTTACATTAAACAGGGATGAGGTGGGAGGGAAAGGGAGTGAGAAGGGGAATCGCATGGAAATGGAAGGCGATCCCCAGGGTTATACAAAATGACATATAAGAGGAAAGGAGGGGTAAGACAAGATAATACAAATGGAAGAAATGATTTACAGTAGAAGGGGTAGAGAGAGAAAAGGGGAGGGGAGGGGAGGGGAGGGGGGATAATAGAAAATAGGACAGACAGCAGAATACATCAGACACTAGAAAGGCAATATGTCAATCAATGGAAGGGTAACTGATGTGATTCAGCAGTCTGTATACGGGGTAAAATTGGGAGTTCATAACTCACTTGAACCAAACCGTGTAATATGATGTATTAAGAACTATGTAATATTTTGAAAGACCAATAATAAAAAAAAAAAAAAGTGTTGTATCTCTGGGACAGTTCTCTGTTAAACTGGAATTGGAATTTACATGGAGAGTAAGAGAACTATAAGAGTAGAAATCTTACCCTTACTTAATTTTTAAAAAATAACTTTATTATGACATAATTTGTATCCCATATAATCCATCATAAAAATGTCTAAATAAGTGGCTTTAGCATGTTCACAGATACTTGCAACCATTACCATAGTCACATTTTAATCACTTCAGAAAGAAACCCTCTACTCTTTAACAATGCCCAACCCCTTCCAATTTCCATCCCTCCTAATCCTAAGTGACCACTAATTTACTTTCTGTCTCTGGATGTTTGCCTGTTTTGAGTATTTTATGTAGATTAAATCATGTAATGTGGTCTGTTATGACTGGCTTTTCTCACCTTAACATAATGTTTTCAAGTTCCATACTTCATTCCTTTACATGTTTATCCACTCAGCAGTTGATAGACATTGGATTGTTTCTACCTTTTGGCCTTTATGAACAGTGCTACTATAATACATCCATGCGTAAGTTTTTATGTGGAAGTGTTTTAATTTTTCTTGCATATATACCTAGGAGTAGAATTGCTGGTCATGTGTCCCAAAGTGGCTTAACCATTTGGCATTCACACCAGCAGTGTATGAGAATTCTGATCTTGCCAAGTCCAATACTTGTTATTATCTGACTTTTTGACCATCTGATGGATGTACTATGCTTCTGTTTGGGTTTAATATCCTTTAAGGTGGTGATCACTTTTTAGGTGCTTGTTGGTTATTGTGTATCGATATTGAAGGATCTTTATTTTTTGTCTTTCTATTACTGAACCGGTAGAGTTCCTCGTATATTCTTTTTAGTTTTTGCAGTATTAAGGATCAACTCCAGGGCCTTAAGCTTGCCTACTGCTGAGCTACCTCTGCATCGCTGTGTCATCTTTATACAGGTGTCTATCAAATTAATGGTTAAATCTTTGGTCCATATTGGATGAATTTTATTTGGTGTGAGATTAAGTCTGACTTTATTCTTTTTCATATAGCTGGTTGTCCCAACACTTACTGATCTTAGCACCTCAGTTGAAAATCAGTTAGCCATAGATAGAGGTTATAGCTGTACTCTCAATCAGTTCTCTTCTGTTGATCTGTGTATCTATCCTTATGCCACTTCTACACTGTCTTTATTACTCTTGTTTTGTGAGTTTTGAAATTGGGAGAGTGAGTCCCTAAATTGTATTCTTTTTCAAGATTGTTTTGATTGCCTTTATCTGTTATAATCCTTTGTATACTTGTGTCTAGAATACG
Source organism: Urocitellus parryii (assembly GCF_045843805.1). Taxonomy (NCBI): domain Eukaryota; kingdom Metazoa; phylum Chordata; class Mammalia; order Rodentia; family Sciuridae; genus Urocitellus; species Urocitellus parryii. The sequence goes on along the minus strand of NC_135538.1, from coordinate 6,998,868 downwards.
GCTTAGCACGTGGTAGCTTTTAGTAAATATTATTTCTTTGGATGGTTTAAAGTAACCCATTCATCTGGAATTTGCGTAGTAAATTGATTTCTCTCAATAGAATTTTCCAATTGTGTTTTAACTTTTTCCCCCCAACATTTCATAACATGTTAAAACTTTGTCAATAAAAGTTTCTGGTAAAAATCATATTTATCATGGGAGTGATTATTTATTAAAGGTCTTATGTGCATTGAACAAAGAATCATAAAGATGAGAAAAAAGAATGGCAAAGGCTAGTTAAAATTTTTCTTGTAGAAGTGGAATATATTTATATAGTTAAATATCAGTTTCCAGGAGTGAGTAAAGAAAAATTTGATGCTAAATTTGTTTGTGATAATTGACTTTCCCTCTCAGTAGTAGAGATTGGAGTAATAGAACTACTTATTATTTTTCTGACAAGCCCAGAGGAACTGCGAAAGTGCTGCTAAAGTAACTTTTAGCAAGTAAAAGTTACTTGTTTTGTTTCTGGTACCATCTGTAGTTGAGAAATATATCATTTTGAATTGGGGTATTTAGTATTTTAAATGGTATCTGCTCTGTCCGCTAAATTGTTAAAATTTTAGACTTTTTATATCCTTTATTAGATCCACAAGGAATCTCATAGAAGTCATGGGGATTGCTGCAAAACAAATGGGTTGAATTTGACTATCTTTAAATAGTATAACTTCCCAAACTAGATGATTTTTGCCTTTTTATCCAGGCCAAGCAAGTGGTCTTCTGGGAGAAGGCAGATTGGAGTTTGGAAGGCTAAGAGATGGAAGTACATTCTGGAGAGGAGTTTTATCCTTTCAAGACTTGTATTCAAGCTTGGTTAAGATTGATTCCAGAGAAACCTTCCCCTAGAATAGGTTAGCCTCACTTAAGATCTGAACCTTTCCAGTCTTTACTGAATATCCCAACTGATCCATAAACAAAGACCTTCCACTTTGGCTAATTGGGACTCAATGCTTACTAATCCTATGGGGGCTCACAACTCCCCTGGCTTTTTGCCTAATCTTTCTCTGGAAGTTTCTATTCAAGTGTATCTGTTCATCCAGGACTCAGAGAGCCTTAGGTAGATTCCTCGAGCTATTGGCCTACCTTTTTCTACATTGTTTCTTCCTCTCCAGAATGTACTTCCATCTCTTAGCCATCCAGACTCCAATCTGTCTTCTTCCCTCTGCAAGACCACTTGCTTGGCCTGGATTCCCTCCCTGTCCTGAAGGGTTTCCAGGAAGGAAGCCAGGGTAACCGTAGGTTGCCTTGTTTTGTCTCAGTGTTTACAATTATGAACAGCCTCCTGCCCATTGTCTACAAACAGTAAATTCTCTATGTTTATTCCAAATATCATGGAATAGTTTATTATATATCACTGAAAACAGTATTATTTCTATTTTTGTAACTGAAAATTTTTTTCGTGTTTTTTTTAAGTGCTACAATGAAGTGATAAGCTATTTACTTCATCATATATACAGGAAAAGCGATACTTGACCTCCTGAATGAGTAATTTCACTGCATAGCTAAATATTTTATGATAGGATTATAAAACAGTTCCTTTAGGAAATAGAGAATTTTGTTCAAAAACAAAAATAATATAAAAAGGTATCAAGAGGTCATGTTCAGTGACCTACCTATTTCTCTTCTAGGTTTCCTGCAATATTCTGTGTGATGTTTGCACAGTGACACAATCAATGTAATGGTACCTTTCTTAGAACATATTCCATTGTTAAGTGACACATGGCTGTAGTTGAAAAGCCTCGTGTGGGAAAAAAAATCAGAGTAGTGTTAGGAAGTTGTATCTGTATGCCTGTCTACTAGGGCTGGTGATAGGGGTAGGTCCTTTGAAGAGGATGATAGGCTCACCTGTGTCCCTCTCTTACTTAACACCCTTCAGTGGTCTCTTGTTTCTACTGGGATGGCAGGTGTAGTATGTCTGTCTGCTGCTCCTGCTGTGATTAATGTCCAAAAATATAAAGAACTCAAAAAACTTAACACTTCACAAATAAATAACCCAATGAATAAATGGGCAAAAGAACTAAACAGAAACTTCTCAAAAGAAGAAACACAAATGACCAACAAATATATAAAAAAGTGTTCAATGTCTCTAGTAGTCGAGGAAGTGCAAATCAAAACTGCATTAAGATTTCCTTTTACTCCATTCGGATTGGTAGCGATCAAGATTTTAAACAAGAATAAATGCTGGTCAGGTTGTGGGGAAACAGGTGTACTTGTACACTTTGGTGGGACTGTAGACTAGTACAACTACTCTGGAAAGCAGTATGGAGATTCCTCAAAAAACTAAGGATGTGACCCGACAGCCTCTCTGGAGCCTGGAGCAGAACACCACTCCCAGTGCAGAGAAGAACACCATGCTGCAGTTTCCTATCCACCAATGAGTGGCTCCACCCAAACCTCCATCTTGGGACACTGAAGGACACCAAAGCCCTTCCCACATGGCAGTCTCCACCATGTGGAACAACAGGCAGGGCCACGAGGCAGCTGCCCATTGCAGCACTGCACACCACAATGCACCATCACTGAATAGGCTGCCCAACGCCATTGCATAGTCCATCCTTCCAGCCCTATCTCTGACAACGGTTGCTTCCATCTTGGAACACCTCCACTGCCATCTTGGGTTACCTCCGCTGCCACCTCTGCCATCTTTAGTTGGGGCAGCTTCCATCATGGGACACCACTGGAGCCTGGAAACTCAACATCAGGGTACCTACACTCTTGACGCTACTGCTGCCACCAACCAGAGACGTTGCCACTTCCATCTAGGGACAACAACCAGGACCTGGAAGACCATCACCAAGGTCCCTGGGGCCCAGTTGCACCAGAAGTATCCCTACTAGATGTGCTAACAAATACCATCCTGTTGCAGAGGCAACAAGGAGCCTTGCATAGGGTTGCTTCTCTTTCTCTTTTCTCCTTCTAACATCCAACTTCTTTTGATTCCCCTTTCACTTCTCCTATACTCTAATGCCTCTGTTTTCTCACATCCTACCTCATAAACATCATATCCTACCCCCCACCATCTGTCCATCATTAGAAACTGTAAACCCTTATGCAAACCTATTGGCTATATGGTAGAAGATAACTGAATTCATCATTTCTGCTCATAGCGACAAAACTGTAAATGTCTAAGTAGAAGCTAGTAGATTTATGGCTGCATATTGGTTACATTGGGTCCTGTAAACATTGATCTCCCATTCAAAGGTGAGGTATTGGTAACCTGCAGGTGCGCTACAAGATTATAGGGTGGAAACAGCAATACCTCAGATCTGCACTGCAAGAGAGGAAGACACATAGACAACATGAAAAAACAAGGGAGGAAAGTGCCCCAAACAAACCAAAATTCTACAACAATAGGATCCAATTACAGAACAGTAGATGAAATGTCAGAGAAGGAGTTCAGAAGGTACATAATTAAAATGATATGTGAATTAAAGAATGACATAAGAGCAAATACAGGTAAAAATTGATCACTCCAATAAAGAGATGAGAACAAATACAGGTAGCAAAAGATTACTTCAAGAAAGAGAGTGACTTTCTGGAAAAAAAAAAGAAATCTTTGAAATGAAGGAAACAATAAATCAAATAAAAATACTCAATAGAAAGCATCACCAATACACTTAGATCACTTGGAAGATAGAATCTCAGACACTGAAGACAAAATATACAACCTTGAAAGTAAAGTTGAACACACAGTGAAGGTGGTAAGAAACCATGAACAGAACATCCAAGAATATGGGATAACATCAAAAGACCAAATTTAAAATTTATCAGGATAGAGGAAGGCACAGAGATTTAAACCAAAGGAATATACAATCTCTCCAATGAAATAATATCAGAAAATTTCCCAAACATGAAGAATGAATTGGAAAATCAAATGCAAGAGGCCTGCAGGACACTAAATGTACAAACTTACAATAGATCTACACCAAGACACAGTATAATGAAAACGCCTAGCATACAGAATAAGAATAGAACTTTAAGAGCCACAAGGGAGAGGAATCAGATAATGTAATATAGGGAAGACCAATTTGGATCTCAGCAGATTTTCCAACCCAGACCCTCAAAGTAAGGAGATTCTGGAACAACATATACCAAGCTTTGAAAGAAAATAATGCCAACCAAGAATCTTATTATATCCAACAAAGTTAAGCTTCAGATCTGATGAAATAAAAACCTTCCATGATAAACAAAAGTTAAAAGAATTTACAGTGAAAAAGCCTGCACTTCAGAACTTTCTTGGCAAAATATTCCATGAGGAGGAAATGAAAAACAAAAATGAAAATCTGGAAAGGCAGGAATTACACTAAAGGAAAGGCCAATCAAAGGAGAAACCAAGTCAAGTTAAAAACCAAAAATAAACCACAATGACCAGGAATACAAAATGTATTTCAGTAATAACCCGCAAAGTGAATGGTCTAAACTCGTAAATTAAAAGACACAGACAGACAGATTGGATTAAAAAAAAAAAAAGACCCAACAATATGCTGCCTTCAAGAGACTCCATCTCATAGGAAAAGGCATCCACAGACTGAAGGTGAAAGGATGGGAAAAAACATGTCACTCACATGGACCATGTAAACAATCAGGGGTTTCCATCCTCATATCAGATAATGTGGACTTCAAACTAAAGTTAGTAAAAAGGGACAAAGAAGGACATTTCATACTACTCAAGGGAACCATACATCAACAAGACATAACAATTGAAAATATCTATGCCCCAGACAAAGGGGCATCTATGTATGTTAAACAAACCCCTCTCAACATCAAGAATCAAATAGACCACAACACAATAATACTGGGTGACTTTAACACACCTCTTTCAACACTGGATAGATCTTCCAAACAAAAACTAAACAAACTATAGAATTCAATAAAACAATCAGTAATTTAAACTTAACTCACATATAGAATATTCCATCCATAAATGAGTAAATACACTTTTTTCTTAGCAGTATATGGATCCCTCTCCAAAATAGACCCTATATTATGCCACAAAACAAGTTTTGGCAAATACCAAAAAAAAAAAAAGAGATACTACCCTATGTTCTATCTGACCATAATAGAATGAAATTATAAATCAATGATAAAATAAAACATAGAAGCTACTGCAACACCTGGAGACTAAAAAATGTGCTATTGAATGATGTATGGATAACAGGAGACATTAGGGAGGAGATAAAATTCTTAGAGATAAATGAAAACTCTGATATAACATATCAAAATCTCTGGGATACTGTGAGGGCAGTGCTAAGAGGAAAGTTCATTGCATTAAGTTCATTCACTAAAAAGAAGAAAAAGCCAACAAATAAACAACCTGATATTGCGTCTCAAAGACCTAGAAAAAGAAGAACAAACCAACACCAAAAGTAATAGAAGATAGGAAATAATTAAAATCAGGGCTGAAATCAATGATATTGAAACAAAAGAAACGTTTCAAAAAATGACAAAATAAAAAGCTGGTTCTTTGAAAAAATAAATAAAATTGACAAACCCTTTGTTACCCTAGTGAAAAGAGACAAATCACTAAAATCTGAAATGAAAAAGGTTATGTCACAACAGACGCTCTTGAAATACAGAAAACAATTAGAAACTATTTTGAAAATTCATACTCCAGTAAATAGAAAACCTCGAAGACACTGACAAATTTCTAGAGGCATATGATATACCCATATTGAACCAGCAGGACATACACAATTTAAACAGAACAATTTAAGGCAAGCAATTAGAAGATGCTACCAAATACCTACCAACCAAGAAAAGCCCAGACCAGATGGATTCTCAGCCAAATTCTACAAGACCTACAAAGAAGAATTAATACTTCTTACGTTATTTCTTGTAATAGAACAGGGGAGAACCCTTTCAAACTGATACCAAAATCAGAGACTCATCAAGGAAAGAAAATTCCAGACCAATATCCCTGATGAACACAGATGCAGAGATTCTCAATAAATTCTGGCAAATCACATACAAAAACATATTTTAAAAAGTAGCGCACCATGATTAAGTGGGGTTTTTTTTCAGGTATGCAAGGTTGATTAAACATACAGAAATCAATAAATGTAATTCATCATGTCAGTAGACTTAAAGATAAGAATCACATGATTGCATCAATTGATGCAGAGAAAGCATTTGACAAAATATAGTACCCTTTTATGTTCAAAATGCTAGAAAAACTAGGGATAGTAGGAACATACCTCAACATTGTAAAGGCTATATATGTTAAACCCAAGTCATCATTCTAAATGGAGAACAGTTGGAAGCATTCCCTCTAGAAACTGGAACAAGACAGGGATTCCTTCTTCCACCACTTCTATTCAGCATAGTTCTTGAAACTCTAGCCAGGCAATTAGATGAAAAAAAGGGATACGTATAGGAAAAGAAGAACTCAAACTATCATTATTTGCTAATGACATGATTCTATACACTTAGAGGATACAAAAAATTCCACTAGAAAATTTGTAGAATTAATGAATTCAGCAAAGTAGCAGGATATAAAATCAATTCCCAAAAATCAAATGTGTTTCTATATATCAGTGATATATGTCCTATGAAAGAGAAATTAAGAAAACTACCCCATTTACAATAGCCTCAAAAAAAAAAAGTACTTGGAAATCAATTTAACAAAAGAGGCGAAAGACCTCTACAATGAAAACTTCAGAACACTAAAGAAAGAAATTGAAGAAGACCTTAGAAGATGGAAATATCTTCTATGCTCCTGGATAGGCAGAATTAATATTGTCAAAATGGCCATACTACCCAAAACATTATACAGATTCAGTGCAATTCCAGTTAAAATCCCAACGTCATTCCTTATAGAAAAATCAATCATGAAATTCAATTGGAAAAATAAGAGACTGAGAATAGCCAAAGCAATTCTTAGCAAGAAGAGTGAATCAGGAGGCATCACAATATCAGACTTTATACTAAAAACTACAGTAACAAAAATGACATGGTATTGGCACCAAAATAGACACATAGACCAATGGTACAGAATAGAAGACACAGAGACAAACCCACATAAATTCAGTTATTTCATATTAGACAAAGTTGCCAAAACACATATTGGAGAAAAGATAGCCTCTTCAACAAATTGTGCTGAGAAAATGGAAATCCATGTGCAGCAAAATGAAACTAAACCGCTATTTCTCACTATGCACAAAACTAAAAGTGGACTTAGGAATTAGACCAGAGACTCCTATGCCTAATAAAAGAAAAAGTAGGCCCAAATGTTCATCATGTCGGATTAGGCCCCAACTTCCTTAACGAGACTCCTAAAATGCAAGAAATAAAATCAAGAATGAATAAATAAATGGGATGGATGCAAACTAAAATCTTCTCAACAAAAGAAACAATAAATGAGGTGAATAGAGAACCCATACTTCGGAAGCAAATTTTTGCCACATGCATGTCAGATAGAGCACTAATCTCCAGGATATATAGAGAAGTCAAAAATTTAACACCAAAAAAACAAACAACAACAACAACAAAAAAAAAAACAAACAACCCAATCAATAAATGGGCTAAGGAGTTGAGCAGACATTTCTCAGAAGAAGATATACAATGGATCAACAAATATATGAAAAAATGTTCAACATCTCTAGTAATTAGAGAAATACAAATCAAAGCTAAAATTTCATCTCATTCTAGTCAGATGGCAGCTATTAAGAATACAGGCAACAATAAGTTTTGGTGAGTATGTGGGGGAAAAGGCACACTCATACATTGCTGATAGGGCTGCAAATTCGTGCAGCCAATCTGGAAAGCAGTATGGAGATTCCTTAGAAAACTTTGATGGGACCACTATTTGACTCAGCTGTCTCACTCTTTGGTAGTTTCTTGAAAGATCTAAAATTGGTGTACTATCACAATAGTCACCTCAATGTTTATAGCAACACAATTCACAATAAATTATGGAATCAACCCAGGTGTTTAAATATAGAAGAATGGATTAAGAAATTGTATATATACACGATGGAGTTCTTACTCAATCATAAAGAAGAATGAAATTATGGCATTTAATGGCAAATGGATGGAAATGGAGAATATCATGTTAAATGAAATAAGCCAAACTCAGAAACTCAGAGGTCATATGTTTTCTCTCATATGCAGAAACTAGAGTAAAATAAAGGAAAGGGAAGAGAAGGATAGGATATAATAAAGATGAAGGGAAGATCAACAGTTTGGAAGGAGATAGGAGACAATGGGGGGCTGGGAAAGGGGAGGTCATGCAGAGTGTATTCTTGATAAAATCACATTATGGGTCTTCTAGGTATAGAATTATATCGTCAGCAAATAGTGCTAATTTAAGTTCTTTTTTTCCTATACATATCCCTTTAATTTCTTTCATCTAATTGCTCTGGCAGTGTTTCAAGAACTATGTTGAATAGAAGTGGTGAAAGAGGGCATCCCTGTCTTGTTCCAGTTTTTAGAGGTAATACCTTTAATTTTTATCCATTTAGAATGATGTTGGCCTGAGGCTTAGTGTAGATAGCCTTTACGATGTTGAGATATGTTCCTGTTATCCTTGGTTTTTCTAGTGTTTTAACCCACTTATATTAGACAAAGGTGCCAAAACATGCATTGAAGAAAAGATAGCATCTTCAACAAATGGTGCTGGGAAAACTGGAAATCCATATGCAACAAAATGAAATTAAACCTCTCTCTCTCACCATGCACAAAACTCAACTGAAAGTGGGTCAAGGACCTAGGAATTAAACCAGAGACTCTGTGTCTAATAGAAGAAAAAGTAGGCCCTAATCTTCATCATGTGGGATTAGGCCCCAACTTCCTTAATAAGACTCCTATAACACAAGAATTAAAACCAAGAATCAATAAATGGGATGGAATCAAACTAAAAAGTTTTTTTCTCAGCAAAAGAAGCAATCTGTGAGGTGAACAGAGAACCTATATCCTGGGAGCAAATTTTTACCCCTCACACATCAGATAGAGCAAGAACTCAAAAAGCTAAGCACCAAAAAAACCCAAATAACCCAATCAACAAATGGGCCAAGGACCTGAACAGACACTTCTCAGAAGAGGATATACAATCAATAAATATAAGAAAAAATGTTCATCACATCTAGCAATTAGAGAAATGCAAGTCAAAACTATTCTTAAGATATCATCTCACTCCAGTCAGAATGGCAGCTGTTATGAAGACAAACAACAATAAGTGTTGTCGAGGATGTGGGGAAAAAGGTACACTCATACATTGCTGGTGGGACTGCAATTGGTGTAGACAATATGGAGAGCAGTTAGGAGATTTCCTTGGAAATCTGGTAATGGAACCACCATTTGACCCTCTACCCGTATTCTCGGTTTATACCCCAAAGACTTAAAAACAGTATACTACAGGGACATTATACCCCAAAGACTTAAAAACAGCATACTTTAGGGACACAGCCACATCAATGTTTATGGCAGCACAACTCACAGTAGCTAAGCTGTGGAGCCAACCTAGATGCTCTTCAGTGATAAATGGATAAAAAAAAATGTGGCATATATACACAATGGAATTTTACTCAGCAATAAAAGAGAATAAAATCATGGCATTTGCAGGTAAATTGATGGAGTTGGAGAAGATAATGCTAAGTGAAGTTAGCCAATCCCCCCAAAATAAATGTCGAAATGTTTTCTCTGATACAAGGAGGCTGACTCATAGTGGGGTAGGGAGGGGGAACATGGGAAGAATAGATGAATTCTAGATAGAGTAGAGGGGTGGGAGGGGAAGGGAGGGGGCAGGAGGTTAGCAAGGACAGTGGAATGTGATAGACATCATCATCCAGAGTACATGTATGAAGACATGAATTGGTGTCAACATACTTTAAATACAACCAGAGATATGAAAAACTATGCTATATACATGTAATAAGAATTGTAATGCATTCCGCTGTCATTTATTTTTTAAAATCACATTATGTACATATATAAAAATACCACAGAGAATTTTTATGTTTAAGTAAAAGAATCAATAAAATATAAATAGATAAGGGAAAGGAAGTCTAGTAGAGGAAGGAGAAGGGGGGAGGGGAGGGAAAAGAGGGGATCATGAACTGAAATTGAATTCCATGCATGTATACGAGTTTGTCGTGGTGAATCCAACTATTATGTGTAACTATAATGCTCTAATAAAAACTGTTTAATTTTATAATTAATCTTTACAGTTTTGGTTTAGTTTTGTCTCTTATTCTATATACCTGTTTAGTAACACTGAATTTATTCAGATTTGTCATGGCACTGTTCCAATTAATGTAGTTAATTTTAAAATAGTTTTAGATTTAGACAGTTGAAAAAATAGTACAGAGATTTGCCATGTATTCTGTGCCCATTTTTATCTGTTCATTAGTGTTACATTTCTGTATACGTCTATTATAACTGATAAGCCAGTATTGACACATTATTATGTGGCTTGGTACTCTGTTTGGATTTCATTTGTTTTCTCCTGATATTCTTTTCTTGTTTCTAGGTCCCTTCCAGGATACCAGATTGTCTCCCTAGCTTTCTGTTTGTTCTTAGTTTCTCAGGTTTTCCTTTGTGTTTGATGACTTCAACCATTTGTGTACTGGTTAGGTATTTTGCAGAATATCCCTCAATTTGAGTTTGTCTGGTATTTTTCTCTTGGTTTGGCTAGATTATGGGTTTGGGGGAGGAAGTCCACAGGGGTGGAGGGCTTTTCTCAACATATGTATCAGGAGCATGTGTTGTCAACATGACTCATCACTGATGATGTTAACCCTGACCACCTGGCTGATGGAGAGTTGGTTTATTTTTCTATTGGAAAGTTATTTTTTCTTTACCTCTGCACATCCTTTGGCAATAAGTCACTAAAAGTGCAGCCTACACTTGGGGAGAATTAAGCTCCATCTCTTTGAGAGGGAAGTATCTATGTAAGTAATTTGACTTTTTTTTCTGAATAGGGGATTTGTCTCTTCTGTCATCTGTTTATTGGTTTGTCCTGTAACTATTGATGTGGACTTCTGGATTCATGTTTGTAACTCCGTACAGCCCCATGGACTTTGTTGCTTAGATTTGTCTGGCCTGGGCCAAATGGATGCTCTTTCATTGAGCCACTGTGTTCCTTCTCACTTGTGATCTCTGAGATGCTCCAGGCTTATGTGTACCTTTCTTGTCCCAGTCCTAGAATCAACCATTTTTCTCAAATTCTCTTTTACTGGAGAATGGTATTGGAAACCAAGACTGGTCCTCAGGTTTGTACTAATGCAAAGCAGAAGTGAGCTTAAGTGTCCAAATTCTCCTAATCTGTCCCTCACTTCTTTTCATTTTGCTTCACTGAAAACTGAAAAGGCTATCTCACGTGCTTACATGTCCTTGACTTGTTCTCCCAACAGTTGGAGGTCATGTTTTAAGCATGTGATATGTGTTGTGGGGCACATTTACAGTTAGTTAATTTTACAATTCAAATTTTAAGATAAGGAAGCTTGAGCTCAGGAGATACAGGCAGCTCATCTTTTTCCTGAGGAAATGGCTCTACAGTTATTTGATTTCTAAGAATGCCAGGAAAGTAATACATGATATGAAATGTTTTTCCACAAATAAAATTGGCTTTGAATAATAATTTTTTAAATGTTCTCATTTGTAAGAAAGAGAATGGGTAGGAGGAAATCATAATTCATTATTTTTGCCACCTTTAAAGTTCTAAACATTTTTCTTGTTTCTCTTTATATGCCCTTGTCATAATCCCTTGTTTGTTTTTTCTTCCCATCTTTGACAGTTCTTATCTTCTGAATATCCCTATCTTTCTGTTTAGTTAACCCTAAAACAAGCTTTGAAAGAACCATCACTTTTATTTTATGTTGCTTTCCTTTGATTATTTTTGGTTGGCATTTCATTGCAGAATGTGTCCACAGTGTTACACAGTGTCATTCACTTGTACCTCAGGGACATCCTTCCGTATGCTCCCTGCTGCATTGCCCTATAAAAGCAGCTGCGTCTCCAAAGAGGCCTGAGCAATTTTGATTGTTTTCTTATGTACACATATGATGTGGTAATTATTCTCAGAGCTTTGGATGAAGATATTGACATATTCACACAATTTTTGTAGTTACTAGATCTGGTAAAAAACATTTTTGTTTTTAGATTTTATCTTTTCATGTATAACACAACTCATGTGTATTTACATGACTAAAGCTTTTTTCCCTTTTTATTTTTTGTTCTACTTCTTTTTGAAGAGGCTTCTATTTAATCAGAAGTGAAAGATAATTAGTATTAAGTCTTTAAAGCATTGTGTTATATTGTATTTCATTTTAGAATTTATGAAAGCATCTAAAATATTTTTATACAGCTTATTTTTATTTATACTAATGAGTAAAGTTTATCCATATGGGGTGATTTGTCATCATATGTGTGTGATATATATAGTTTATATACACAAATTCCATATGTGTATACCCATTTATATGTATGTATGAATATATATATATTTTTTTTTCTATCTTCATGCATTCTTTTTTATTCTACCTAGTGTAGGACTGATAAAATATACTTTGTATAAATCTATCAGTGAATCAAAAGATTTATGCTAGAAGATATGTTGCATGTCTAGTTTTCCAAGATCTGATTCTATCCAGGTCATTTCTTCTATAAAATATACCGACTCATGTTCATAGTTAGTGGGTTGCTCCCTAGAATACCCATGATTTTATGTTCCCATCACTTGAATTATATGCTTATCAAGAGTTCCTGATTTGCTCTTAATCTATTTAGTTTTATTCTACTTTTTAGTTGTAATTTCATGATTCTGTATACTGTTAAACAGATCTGAAATGTGTGTGCAAAGTAGGACCATAGTTTCCACATTAACTAATTTGAAATGCTTTACAAAATCTTTTTTTTAAATTTTTAATTGTAGATGGCCATAATATCTTTACTTATTTTTATGTGGTGCTGAGGATTGAACCCAGTGCCTCACACATGCAAGGCAGGCACTCTACCACTGAGCTACAGCCCCAGCCCTATAAAATCTTAATATAGGTGAGTCACATGCAAAAAAAGTTATAAAAAAAAATTAGGTATATATGAGAGCTGTTCAAAGTTGAAGAGTAAAAATCATGAAAATCCTGAAAAACTGCTCCAGAGTCTTTACATTCTTGTTCTATTTTAAAGAAATACGAAGGGGAAGTTGTAAATGATGCATTGTACATCTAGCATGCCATGAAGTGGGCTCATCACTTCTTCAAAGGACCTACACTAAAAGACAAGGCTGTGGCTTGCATCAAAGTAATGATCACTTAAAACCCTTTCATGGGTTTAAAATGAAAACAAAGTGTTTAAAGTTTTTTATGTGTAGCAGTTATCTATTATAGTTTAACAAACCATATCACAGTTTAATATAAAAACCATTTATTACCTGTCATAGTATTCAGTGAGTTTTTCTGCTTGTTGTGTATGTTGTTGGGCCAGGGACAACTGAAGCTCTGAAGAAGCCTGACTTTGACCTAGCCCTCTACTTCCTGCAGCCTCCACGTGGCTGGGTTGGGCCTCTTACCTCCTGGCTAGTTTCCCCTAGAGTATAAAGGAGGCCTCATTAAGGTTTAGGTTCAAAACTGGCCCACTTTCATTTTTATGAATAACAGACATTAGTATGGCAGTATGTATAAAGGAGGCCTCATTAAGGTTTAGGTTCAAAACTGGCCTACATTCCATTGGTTAAACCAGTCACAGGGTCATTCCAAATTCAAGAGAAGGTGATTATATAAAAATGTGACTACCAAAAGGCCAGTTTCATCAAAGGCCATCAAAGTAATAGCCACCACAGTATTCATTTTTTTCTATATGTATGTTTAATTTTTAATGTTTTTAATATACATATTTTAATTAACTGGCCAAATACAAGTTCTCAGTGGCATTGGATCAGAAGACTTCTAAATGAAAAGTGTTTGCAAGAAAATACATAATAATTTGTTTAAAACATGAAAACTTTTGTTCTTATTCCTAAGTGCAGGGACATGGGGATTTCAGTCCATGTTAATCAGACTCAAACCATTTGTCTTCCAAAATCATTATTGTCTACACCATACCTAATTGCTACCATAGATAGTCTTGTTGGCATTCAGGGTTTCAGTATTGCTTAAGCAACAGTATTGCCACAAGTCAATAATCTCTAATACTTGAAGCTTTTTAAAAATTTTTATTATTTATAAAAATAATGAAAAATAATCGTATTCTAATGTAATTTAAAAATCTATCACAGATAAAACTACTAAACTCAGGAATTCATTCGTAAGAAGTTGTTGAAATCAATCAACAAATACATGAAAAAATGCTCACCATCTCTAGCAATCAGAGAAGTGCAAATTAAAACCACTCTAAGATACCATCTCACTCCAGTAAGAATGGCAGCCATTAAGTGCTGGCGAGGATGTGGGAAAAGGGTACACTTGTACATTGCTGGTGGGACTGCAAATTTGTGCAGCCAACTTGGAAAGCAGTATGGAGATTCCTTGGAAAGCTGGGAATGGAACCACCATTCGATCCAGCTATTCCCCTTCTCGGACTATTCCCAAAAGACCTAAAAAGAGCATACTACAGGGATACAGCTACATCAATGTTCATAGCAGCACAATTCACAATAGCTAGACTGTGGAACCAACCTAGATGCCCTTCAATAGATGAATGGATAAAAAAAAATGTGGCATTTATACACAATGGAATATTACTCAACACTAAAAAATAACAAAATCATGGCATTTGCAGGGAAATAGATAGCATTAGAGCAGATTATGCTAAATGAAGTTAGCCAATCCCTAAAAAACAAATGCCGAATGTCTTCTTTGATATAAGGGGAGCGACTCAAAACAGAGCAGGGAGGAAGAGCATGAGAAGAAGATTACCATTAAACAGGGACAAGAGGTGGGAGGGAATGGGAGAGAGAAGGGGAATTGCACGGAAGATGGAAGGAGACCCTCATTGTTATACAAAATTACATATAAGAGGATGTGAGGGGGAAGGGAAAAAAAAGAGAAATGTGTTACAGTAGATGGGGTAGAGAGAGACGATGGGAAGGGAGGGGAGGGGAGGATAGGAAGGGGATAGGAAGGGCAGCAGAATATAACAGACATTAGTATGGCAGTATGTATAAACGTGGCTGTATAACCAATGTGATCCTGCAATCTGTACATGTGGGAAAAATAAGAATTCATACCTCATTTGAATCAAATTATGATATATGATATGTCAAGATCATTGTAATGTTTTGAGCAACTAATAAAAAAAAAAAGAAGTTGTTGAGCATATACTGTTACCAGGGACTTTTGTGGGCGCTGGAGAGAGGGTGGTAAGGAATACATATGTGTTCCTGTCTGTTTGGAGCTTCATTTGTAGTTGAGGAGAGATGAAGAAAACCATAAACCATATACTTTTTAAAATATTTATTTATTTTTAGTTGCAGTTGGATACAATATCTTTAAGTAATTAAATTATTTTTATATGGTGCTGAGGATGGAACCCAGGGCCTCGCCTGTGCTAGACCAACTCTCTACTGCTGAGCCACAACCCCAGCCCTTATAAATCATATACTTTAAAAAATCTACTTTTGTTTAAAAACGGTGAATTTTATTTAAAACACAAAATGTCTGAGTATCTATCCTGATAAATAATGGAGATCAGCAAGGTTTGCAAAGACCTTGTGCTGGAATTAGTGCAGAAGTTACAGAGTGAATGCTTGGTAAGCAGAGGTCTGACAGTTCATGTGGAGGTTAGCTGGTGAATGTTCAGATGTAGCCTTTCAAAATCAACTAACTTATGAATAAATTGGGTCTTGAAGAAATAGGAACCAGCCATGTGCTTTCAAACTCAGCTACCTTTGCATCATGTTGCAGGCCAAGTAAACTCTACAGATTCTTAAAAAAAGAAACCACTCTGCCCAGACCTCTCCTCTGCTTTCCCAGTGGCAGAAGTTTCCCTTTAATTACTATGTGCTGAAGAACAGTTGGTGGTGAGGAGGAGGTGAAAGAAAGATGAGTACTGCCCTTCTTAAACGAATAAAATACTTTTTTTTTAAAATTTCTGATGTCATTACTGAATAACTTAATGAAGTTAAAAAAAAAAACAACTTACGGGCTTTTGCAGAATGACATATGTTTTTGAACTTGTCTAACCTAGCTGCATTTTACAAATGAGCTGTTTCAGGCTTTATTGTGCTTTACCTAATATGTCAGAGTAGAACTGTTTAACCCCAGTTACTTGAATTTTGATCTTCTTTCCATGCATTTTTCATTAAAAACTATCCACACTTCCTTGGATTGAGTTCAAGACATACTTTACTTTGACCAGATTCTGGTGTAAAGTGGGTAGTACTTAGCAGGGTTATATGTTGAAAGAGTGAGCCATTTTTTTTTTTTTTTTTTTTTTGTGACTGTCAGAAGTTTAGTACCAGAAACACATTTCACATTCAAATGTTTTTAAACAAAAATAAGGCAAAAAGTAGACCTTGTACCACTTTTCTCATCCAGAGTAATTGGTATCCATGTGAACCTTCCAAACCAGTCAGCTAACCACTGATGTGTATGGTTAATTGAAATGATGCAAGTTCTTTTGAACTTACCACCTGTATTTATTTTCCTAGATTTTGTGTACAATTTTTTTTTTATAAAAGATACAAACTATTGCTTGGTATCTTCCCTATACTATATTACTTCTAACCTAAGGCTACCAAACATAAGTTGCCTGTCTTCTGGCTGCATTGAAGATTTTTCACTGATTTTCAGCAATTTGTTTATGATGTGGGTAATGAAAAACTCGTAGTTTTTTTTTTTTATAGTTCTCCTGCTTGGAGTTCATGGGCTTGCTGGATCTGTGAACTTTATATTTGAAGTTTTCAGTCCTTATTTCTTTAATTATTTTTTCTGTGTCTTCTCTAATTTTGGACTCTAGTAATGGAAATGTTAGACTGTTTAATATTGTCCAGAGGGATATTGAGACTCTGCTCCCTCCTCCCCCAGTCTTTTTCTCTGATTCATTTTGGAGAGTTTCAGTTACCATGTCTTTATGTACTGATCTTTTCTTCTGCTCTGTCTAATTTACAGTTATTCTGACTAGAGTGTTTTTCATTCAGGTATATTTTCCTTTCTATAAGTTCCATTTGAGTCATTTTTAGTATTGACTCTTCCTTTAGTGATTTTTGATAGGATAGAAGACATGAATTTATTTACTGGATGTTTGACTTTTAAACATTTATTTTAAATAACGTTGAACTTTGTTCTGACAGGTAATTGAGTTACTAAATTACTTGGTTGGACTGTAAACCAGTAACATTTCTGACCAGGGTGAATACCATTTTGACTAAGTAAATTCGAAGGAAGTACAAAATGCATAGCTTTACCATCATGTGATACCTGCCATAAATTCATTTTAATTTTAAGTGTGGTACCTTGGAGCACCACATGACATCTTTCCTAATTCATTTTTTCTGATGCATAATGAAAAAGGGAATATGAAGTGTGTTACATTTCATGTTGTTTATGACAGTATTCATCTTCATTTCAATGGGATTCTTTAATGTCTGCTGTTAGAATAGTTAAGTAATTTGGAAATACTTTGAAGTCAGTAGTTGTTTATTGTGTCCTTGTGAAGGTATAAAGACTAAGACTTTTTGTTTTGTTATAGATGACAAATTTGGAAACAATAGATTGTCAGATTCTGTAGAATTTTATTGCAAGGATTTATTCTTCTACTTTTATTTGGGGAGTGCAGCCAAGTGATTTTTTTTCATGTGTGGGGAAATAATTTGTCCACAGTTGAAGACGGCTCAACACAAATCTCTTCCTGTTTCCCTAATTTAAAATCTCATGAGAATTGTCTTTTTATTAGATTTGCTTTCTTAGGCTCTTTAGCTGCTTAAAACACAGGATTCAATTCTATTTTATGTAGATCAGATGAGGGTACATATTTCTTTTATGTCATGACTGTCCTCAGGTCAGGGGGCTTACCATCTGTATCACTGAGGTTTGACATTGTTAGTCCCTCTTCAAAAAACCCTGTTTCACTTTATTTTACACTAATTGAGTTTATTCATCTACATACTACTGCTAGACACTGGTAAAAGAGACCATTTTATATTTTGCATAGTCCTTTATTCCCATTATTTGGTTTGATTCTTAAACAAAACAAAACAAAAAATGCTTCATAAGTAAATTTCCTAAAGCTTTTCAGATTGTAGATTAATTTTAAATTAGTCTCCTTACTGGTCTTGGAAAAATTTAGAAGTGTGTATTTTATCCATGCAGGAGAGCTGGGACTTGGCATCCCATGACTGCAGAGGGCATGTTCTGAATGGGTTTTTGTTTGCTATTTCTTAGCTGACTCCATTTTTCTATTTATCCCACTACTCCATGCTGTCTAGCTTTGATGAATTTAATTGACCAAATGTTTGTGGTATGGTTTTCTAGTGATTTCCATTTTAATGTATGAAATATGTTGTTGTAGAAAAGCATTGAAATCTGTGAACATTATGCTGGACAGTATTGGTGGCACATAAATAATAAAATGCAAAATCATTTTCTGTAATATTTATTTTAAATGTATTACTGAGGAAATTAAGTAAAACAAAATCCTTATATTGCTGTGTTTGAAAGAATTTAAAAGACATTAAAATGGTTTTCAGTTCTGTACCCTCTGTGCACTTCTTTCTCAGTGTGGAGTAGGTGAATACACAGAAATAGAGTCTAAATATTTATTATTTTTATTTTGTAAATGTATCACCATCTAACTGGGCTGGTGACCTATGCTGGGTTCACAAAATCTGACTACATCAATAACTGAGAAAATGGTGAAGAAAGCATGCATGCACTTTCAAAATTCCGGACGGCTCCCATGATCTTAGAGGTCCATTGGAAAGAGAGAGAGCCAACTGAATTCTTTACTTTTATATAGGGGGCACAGAAAGGGAGGTTCCATGGAAAATGCCATCCAAAAAAGGTAAGGGATAGTATTACCAAGGAACAAGAAGGCAAACCCACTCCATTGGGTAATGCCCACTCCCAAAGCTTTGCTCCTCTGCTCTCCATCTCTATGGTATCCACCTGCTTCTGTGTGTGTGTGGGGGGAGCCAGTCTCCACATTTCCATCATTCAAAGGTAGGGGGTGTTCAGCTCTTGTGTAGCAGCTCCTGACATAAATGTGCAAGGACGAGGTTTTAAATTTGTTCAAGGCCCACATAGGTAGTTGGCAGCAGAGCCAGTATTTGAATCTAAGTCCATTCATAGGTCCACAAAGCCTATGCTGTTTATCATTCAATTAACCACTAAAACAAATGAAGAAGAAATGATCTTAACATTTATAACCATGTTCTTTAATCATCCAAATCAACTATTTTATAGTAAACAAAAGAAATGTGTATAAAAATATTCCAAGTTAATCTCTAAGTTGTACTATTTGTTGTATGTCTTTATGAGACTTAAATAGTAAATATAACTTGCCTAAAGAAACAGATTTGCTCATTGTTTTAGTTGACTTTCAGGCCGTTTGACTTGCATATCTTACTGTGTGCACAGTTGGGAGCAGGCAGGTGTGCTCACACTGTATCTAGAGTGGCTGATAAAAGTACATCATTGAAAAATCAGTGTTTGACAGCTCAGGGTTGTTAAAAATATAATTTAATACTGTAAATTGGTATAATTCTGCAGAATTTCTATTTTTCAAAAGGTAACCTATTTTTTGAGTTTTTGTTTAGTTTAGTAATGGTATTGTTATTGTTATGGTAAGATGATGACCTTAGAGTGGTTTTTCTTTTTCCTTATGATTTTGAATTAACTTGGATTTTTATATCAGGATGTAAGTTGCCAGAAAGAAAACTGTATACTGAATATAGTTGAACTGTATTTTATAAAGAATATTCATAATGAGGTAAACCATGATGATACTCACTTGGAAAGAATTTTGTGATTAATTCCTTCCAGTTTGCTGTCTTGAAGTGTGTTTGCCGTTTGTGTGATTAAATTTTACTTTGCTAGTTTTGCAAAACTAGAATGTTATCAAAATAGTCATACCATTTGAGAAACTGGCTGAGGGTAAAGAATTGATAGGCAATATTTTCAGAGAACAAGTTAATAAGGGATTGCATTTTGTAGGTGAAGAGAAGTGAATTCCTTTTTTCTTCTTTTACATCATTCTTTCCCCCCACATTCCCACCTGAACTCAGCTTTGCACTGTCCCCTCCCCCCATTTTTTATTGTGTTAAAATACATATAATGTAAAATTAACTATCTTAACCATTTCTAAGGGGCTCAGTGGTGTCAGGGCTTATATTATGTTATATAGATGTAGTTCTTTCAGATAACTTAGAAAAATGGACCTGTCACACTGTGTCTGTGCTCTGTTCTTTGCTGCATGGGCCATAAAGTGTTCCTTTATTGCTCCCTATTCTGTCTTTGCCCTTCAGAGAGAGGAGCAAGGTTCTGAGTTGAGAGCAGGACTGAACTTGCCCACTCATCAATTGAGCTTGTCAGTAGCTAGCTCTTAAGTCCATTTTTAGTTCTTTTTCTGATTTGTATCTTCTAGTCCTTTGCTGTTTTTTCCCTTAATTTGTAAGGTTTTAGTTTTAAACTTCATTAAAGTCAGAAAGAGCTCTGGAAATATCAGAAGTAGCATCTCAGTTGTCCCATGTTGTGCTCTCTGTTGTTCATACCAGAGCAGCAGCAGTCACGGTCATTGATCCCTTTGAGTGAAAGAAGGTCTCACTGAGTTTTCACAGGTGGGAATAGAGAAGGATTATAATGCTGAGGAGACATACACATAGCATTTTAAGGGGTTCTTTAAAGATTGAAATCAGTTGAGTTTGAGTTCACTTGACATATTACTCAGTGTTTTCTCTCCTTACTGTCTTTCATAGGCAAGCGTACACATTGGGAGATTCAGCTTGCAAGAGTCCTGAATCTGATCCTGAGGACTTTTCTGATGAAGCAAACACAGAACATCCGTATGGCACCTCTCCTCCCAGCACTCCTCGACAGATGAAACGAATGTCAGCCAAACACCAGAGGAATAATGTAGGGAGGCCAATTAGTCGATCTTATTTGAAAGGTGAGTCTTGTACTTAAAAAGATAAACATGAAAGGGCACTGCATATAATATTTATATAATGGTATATAATATTGATAAGATATGTATATTATATATTAGTAGTTGATACTTTCAACAATAAGATTAGGGGCTGAGGTTGTGGCTCAGAGGAAGAGCGCTCACCTAGCATGCGTGAGGCACTGGGTTTGATCCTCAGCACCACATAAAAATAAAATAAAGGTATTGTGTCTACCTACAGCTAAAAGCAACAACAACAATAATAACAAAATAAGATTAGTAATTCCCTTTATTTTAAATTTGAATTTAATGCTGCTTTTAAATTTTCTTAATTTTTATATTGTTACCATTAGTAATATTGTTAATAGAGGAGAAAAATAATTATCTAGAGGTAGAAAGGTTTGTCCTGAGTTATTGGTTAAAGTTAGTGATGTAAGGCATTTGAAGATGTGAAAGAGGCCAAGTGTTTTCCCGTGTACTAACCCAAGATGACCAAGTATAAGATTGATGGCCCTTTCTTATTCTTTTAATCTCTTAAGTTGAAATTTTTAGATTCTGTCCATCCAGAAATGGTGTATCAAGAAATCATGGAGAGATAGCCAGGCTTTCCTTCCCTGAATTCCTTAGACCACCTGAGAGTTCTCCCATCTACCAGTGACCTATAGTGCTGTAGGGCTCTCTCCATTGCTATGGAGCCACTGGATGGTATCCTGCACCTTGTAACCTTGGATGGAACCTGTTTTCTACTTTTAGAAATTTTAGAGCTGGAAGGGAGCTCAGGCCACTTAAGTGTCTTCCACTTTTCTGTTTGGTAGGATCCAAAATCCAGTTAGTATTCCTAGAAATTGAGAGTGTTTTTTTGTTTCCACTTCCTCCTGTCTGGTCCCCGCTGCTCTTTTTGGAGGTAGGTGAATTGAACCATGCAGAGCTGGGCCTCCTTGTGTCTCACATATGGCCTGGAACCTTACATCACTGAAAACTTAGGGTTTTGGTTTCTCTGTTAAATTTAGAAAACCACTTGCCCTAAAACAGATTCCACGGTAATAAGTGAAACTCATCCACCTATTACCGTGCAAGACCATAATTTTATTCCTTATCTCATCTGAGAAGGTTTTCCCTGTTGACCTCAAGCTCATTCTTGTCTCTCCTTTTCCTTAGTGGGTTCTTTCTTTCGCTTTGGCTAGTTTCCTTTCCATACAGATTTCTTTAGTATGTGATCTCTCATGGCTTGTTCCCTCTGCATACCCATTGGACCTCTTCAAGAGGAAAGGGGAGGTAAGAGTGGTGGGTCATTGTACTTCCACTTGAGTGCATTCTTATCCAGAGAGCAATTCCCAAATAGCCGGGAGTCTTTTCTTTCACACAGATGATGGTTTTCCTATAGAAGGTGATTTTTTAAACTGTTTAAAAACTTTATTTGCAGTAGGTTGTTAACTACTTGTTGTTCTTACCCTTTTGGAAACAAATAGCTTGCTATTTATAATTTGTCATTCTGAAAATCAATCCTTGTTCATTTTCTCAAAGAAATTTACCCAAGTTTCTTATCTAAAATAGATACCAGTGAAGTAGCCACTACTGAATCCATATTAGTTAATAAATGAATATTTGATTTGTATAGATAAGATGAAGAGATGCTGGTAGTATATCCTCTTTTTCATTACTTGTTGGTTCATGATATTTTAGAAAAGGAATTGAGGACATAGTTCCCCTCTTTTATAGAGTGAGAAACTGAGGGCCAGGGCTTAAAGCTATGTCCTTACGACTGGAAGGCTTGAGGGAGTGGAAGGGCTATTACCACTATTTCTCAAGGGATACAGTGTGGACTTTCTTCTAGTGCAGGCAGAAGCAATAAACTTATTAATTGAAGGGAATACTTGTGTGATATCTGAGGATATCCTTGCTCTAATAATCGTTTCATATTTTCAGGGAAACATCATGTGTAACTGTTTATGCTTTCTCACTTGAGAGGAGATAAGGCCAGTGTTTTAAATTTTAGACAACACATATATGGTCCATCAGTAATGGGCTTCGGGGTATACTAAAATTTCATCAGTGATGTTAATGGTTTACACATATTCTGCAGAGCCATTTCTAGGTGTGCATGGATGGTGGAAATTCAGTTGTCTAATGGCTTTAAATATATGAATCATACTGCTTGTCCTTGGCTGCTTTCATTTTAACTATAAAGTTCTTTTTATAAGTTTTTCATATTCTTCTGATTTGTCAGGAATTATTGTTGATTGACCAAATGCAAAAAGTATTCAGAGGTTTGCTTTTGTTATGCTACAGAAATTGTACCATTTATTTTAAAGCCACTTGGGATATAGGTGTTTTACTTGCCTTAAGCTGTTGGGAACTAGTTTTGTAGTCCTGTAATTAAAACTTGCAACATAGAACATTCTGTGTCTCTGACTTCTGTACTTGTGACCCATTTTCCTTTGCAGAAGCTCTGTTTGCATTGACTTTTTGTTTTAATTACAGGGGGATTTAGTATTAGTAGAACACTGAAAAAAATTAACCTGTCCATCATAATGGGCTTTGGGGTATACTAAAAGTTCATCAGTGATGTTAATGGTTTAACCCAAAATGTACAGTGTTTAGGGAAATTTGATTCTAAACCTGTAGATGTTTTTGTAACACCCTAGTGTTTTTTTCAAATCTCCTTTAAATTGATAAGTCCTTTATGATTTTGTAAAAGTCTGTTTGGTCATTAAATGCTAGAAAGTACTCTTCTGTTTACTTGTACCATCATAAATATATTTGCAAAATGTAGCTACTGCTGAGGTAGACTGATGGATACAAACTGGCACATTTATTTGTACTGTAGTTTATACTAAGTTTAAATTGCATTATTATTTAAACTTGCATATACTCTTCAAAACAAATGTGTTTTGTGTTTTGGGGAAAAAAATAAGTGTTTCTGTCTCACTTTGCCTTCTTTCCCAGTTTGCTTTTCCTTATACACAATGGATTGTATATCCTAACATTTAATTACTACTTTATGTAAATATGGATTTTAAAAAAATTCTATAATCTTGTAAGGTAAACTTAACAAGACTTGTGTATATACATATGACCTACAAAATTAGTTTTTTAGGCCTGCTAAAATGAGATGATATCCGTGCAGAAAAGTTAAATTATGACCTTGCTTTGGTCTTTTGATTGTTGCCTTAAAGATTTAGACTAAGTATTTTTATGGTCTGCAACTTTATAAATATAGCATAGATTTGGACATTATAGCCAGTCTTCTGGAATTATTAATGTCATTCCAGAAATTTTTGATTAATTCTGTTTCACTTAGGACCTTTAAATTATGGAAGAGCAAGCACAAATATATAAGCAAAATAATTCTTTTTCACTGTTCTCTATTACTTTCAAATTATAAACTTTATACAAACATTTTGTGGTTATTATCAGTAATGCTTTATACCACATTAATTTTCTAAGTTTTTTTAATCCTAAACTCTAATAAAATTGTGTTTTGTTATATATGATTTTATTTTCTTTAACCCAAAGCTGTTTTCTTGGGATACACATACTAGTTAATACAACCTTTTGTTCTATGTCCTCATTACCTCTCTTCGTCATACTTTTCCTGATTGTTCTTACATAATATCCTGCTGTTAATGTATATCTCTGTATTCTGTAGATTCATATCTTTGGATTTCTCCCCTGAGCCCAACACCTGTATTTTAGTTACCTAGAGACATCTGTACCTGACTGTCTCACAGTGCCCTCAGTTTTAGTATGTTAGAAACTAAGCTCATTAATCTCCACTTCCAATCCTCATAGCACAACACTGTGTATATCATTCTGTTTCTTTGTAGGAAGAATATACAGTGAATTCCAAAACTTGGAATTATTAAAACTTTTACAGTTATCTGAAGGAAATATGTGATAGTTACTTTGTTTGCATTAATTTTGAATGATTGTATGCCAGTACTATAGACTAGACAGATTATATTGAATTAATTTATGAGTCTTAACATGTTATCACTTATTTGTTAGTGGCAAAGAAGAAATAAGGAATTAAATAAACTAAAGTTAATATTTTTGCTTATCTTTTGTCAGGGGCTAGGTTTGTTGCTCAGTTGTTGAGCACTTGCCTAGCATGTGTGAGGCACTGGGTTTGATTCTTAGCACCACATAAAGATAAATAAATGAAATAAAGGTATTGTGTCCACCTACAACTAAAATTTAAAAGAGAAAGAATTCTTACATTAGTTTACTACAGTGAGATTAATGATGCAGAAGATCTAAGTGATTTGCTCATGACAAAGGCAGGAATTGGATGTTTTTGAATTCAGGCTCTGTCAGCTCTCCCATGGCATTTGTTCCTTCTTACATTGAAGGTGATAGCTTAAAGAAATTTGATGAAATGCTTTGATAACTGCATTTTGTAGTGCAGAAGTAAACAAGTAGTTTTAGTTAGTAGGTGTGAATTTAAAAGAATACAGCACATATGATGTATCAGGGAAAATGAATATATTTTATTTTTAGAATTTTAAAGAGAACTATATTTTGATTCTTTAAATGTTTAGCCTGTGGTATTTCCCACCCCACAATAATGGTCTCATAAATACATGTGAATATCAATTTTTGAAAATATTGAGCAGCTTCATATTTTACAGTTATATAATATTCTGGTTTTTTTTTTTAATAGAAAAAATGAATGCATCAAATCAGCCTCCACATAAAGACACTGGGAAAACAGTGGAGAATGTGGAAGAATATAGCTATAAGCAAGATAAAAAGATCCGAGCAACTCTTAGAACAACAGAGCGTGATCATAAGAAAAATGTACAGTGCTCATTCATGTTAGATTCAGTGAGTGGGTCTTTGCCAAAAAAATCAATTCCAGATGTGGATCTCAACAAGCCTTACCTCAGCCTTGGCTGTAGCAACGCCAAGCTCCCCGTTTCTGTGCCCATGCCTATAGCCAGGACCGCACGCCAGACTTCCAGGACTGACTGCCCTGCAGATCGTTTAAAGTTTTTTGAAACCCTACGACTTCTGCTAAAGCTTACCTCAGTCTCAAAGAAGAAGGATAGGGAGCAAAGAGGACAAGAAAATACTTCTGCTTTTTGGTTTAACAGATCAAATGAACTGATTTGGTTAGAGCTACAAGCCTGGCATGCAGGACGGACCATTAATGACCAGGACCTCTTTTTATATACAGCCCGTCAAGCCATCCCAGATATTATCAATGAAATCCTTACTTTCAAGGTTAATTATGGAAGCTTTGCCTTTGTTAGAAATGGGGCTAGTTTCAATGGTACATCAATAGAAGGGCAGTGCAAAGCTCCTCACGGAACAAAGAGTATGGGTTACTCAACATACCATGAGCACCTCCAGCGCCAGAGGGTCTCATTTGAGCAGGTAAAACGGATAATGGAGCTGTTGGAATATATAGAAGCACTTTATCCATCGCTGCAGGCTCTCCAAAAGGACTATGAAAAATATGCTGCAAAAGACTTCCAGGACAGGGTGCAGGCACTCTGTTTGTGGTTAAACATCACAAAAGACTTAAACCAGAAACTGCGGATTATGGGCACTGTTTTGGGTATCAAGAATTTATCCGACATTGGCTGGCCAGTGTTTGAAATCCCTTCCCCTCGACCATCCAAAGGTAATGAGCTGGAAGATGAGGGCGAGGACACAGAGGGAGAATTGAAGGAATTGGAAAGTAGTGCAGATGAAAGTGAAGAAGAGCGAATCTCCCACCCGAAGGTACCAGAAGTCAGGCCGTCTGTAGACAGCGGTTTCCATGTCCAGTCACGAGACTGTGTGTCCAAGAAGCTTGAGAGACTGGAATCTGAGGAGGAGTCTGTGGGCTGGGGAGCGACAGACTACAGCACCGAAGCGGGCTTCAGTAGACATTGTCTGACTTCTATTTACAGGCCTTTTGTAGACAAAGCCCTGAAGCAGATGGGGTTAAGAAAGTTAATCTTAAGACTTCACAAGCTGATGGATGGCTCCTTGCAAAGGGCACGCCTAGCGCTGGTAAAGAATGATCGTCCAGTGGAGGTAGGTGTCAGTAGGCCTCAGTACCGTGGTGTCCTTAGTTCTGTCATTTATTATAAACTACAGTGTAAGTTGTGTTGGTTATTATGTACTTCCATAATGCTGATATTTCAAGCATTCTTAGCACCACATAAAGATAAATAAGTGAAATAAAGGTATTGTGTCCACCTACAACTAAAATTAGAAAAAGAAAGAATTCTTACATTAGTTTACTACAGTGAGATTAATGATGCAGAAGATCTAAGTGATTTGCTCTTAAGTGATTTGCTGGAATCTGAGGAGGAGTCTGTGGGCTGGTCTTCACTACTTGTGGCAGCTCTCTTTCACTACATAACATTGTGAATGACATATAAACTACAGTGTAAGTTGTGTTGGTTATTATGTACTTCCATAATGCTGATATTTCAAGGCATAATAGGAATTATTATAAATTACACATTTAATTATTTCTATAAAGTACCATGATAAATGGATCTGTGAATACCATAAGAAATTTAATGAATTAAGGTCAAAGGGGGAAAGCCCAACCACATAAATGTAGGATGGGGAAGGATAGGCTAGGTGTAAATAAGGAGGGAGAAAAGTCACAGTCCTGGGTGACTTGCAGGTAGTTACAGAAAAAGTTAAAGTCATACTCAGGTATTTTTAAGTGGATGTGGTATTCACAGATACAACTTTTTCCTTTTACCCTTTGAAATAGATTACTCCCTTTTGAGTAGCATTTCCAGTTTTGGTTACTATATTTTAAAGAGATGTGAATTGTAGAGAAATGTAAAAATGACCAAAGGAAAAAGTGTACACTATTTGGTAAAGTTATAGTGTTCACAATAGAGGATAGAAATTTAAGGGAAGTCTTGATTATTATTAAATATTTGTTTTAGTATGTGTCTATTTTTGAGAAATCAGTGTATTATTAGAGGAAGTGGCTTAAAAACAGTGTAGACATGAGTTTTCATAGCACCTTAGGAGTTCCTTACTGTTAAGTGTGGCAAAACTAGAAAGGGCCATGTCATGGCCCTTGTTCTTTTTTTTTTTTTTTTTCCTTTCCTGAATTAAAAACATTTTTATTTTTGTTTTTTTTAAGAGTACATTTTTAAATTAATTTTTAAAAATTTATATATGACAGCAAAATGGATTTCAATTCTTACTACACATATAGAGCACAATTTTTCACACCAATACAAAGTATATATTCACACCAATTCATGTCTTTGTACATGTACTTTGGATAATAATGTCCATCACATTCCACCATCATTTCTAATCCCATGTCCCCTCCCTTCCCGTCCCACTCCTCTATCCTATCTAGAGTTTGTGTATTCCTCCCATGCTCCCCCCACTATAAATCAGCCTCCTTGTGTCAGAGAAAACATTTGGCATTTGGTTTTGGGGGATTGGCTAACTTCTCTAACTCCATCCATTTACCTGCAAATGCCATGATTTTATTATCTTTTATTGCTGAGTAATATTCCATTGTGTATATGTGCCACATTTTTAAAATCCATTTATCTATTGAAGGGCATGGGGATATTGTTCTTAAGAGTCCAAAATAGTACAAGCAATTTTTTTCTCTTTTTCTGAGTATGTATGTTCATCTGGTTTAAATAAAAAGCACTGAAATTAAGTGAAATCACTTGTACCTGTTAGTCTGTGATTGAAATTTTATTAGCCCTATACATACATACATGCATGCATACATACATACATATGCATATGCTTGTTTTTTAATTGAGTTTATTATGTAATCTGCCTTGCTATGGAGTCAGAAATGATAAAACGGAAGGCATTTCTCTAAGATGGGAAACATAAGAGAATCTGAATTTGCACGCTTTTCTTTGATTCTGGTGGCCAGATCATGAACCTTCAGGATAAGGGGGGTGAGAGTGGGTCAAGCATTTGCATAAATATAGCAAAATCTTTATAAGATGAATCAGTACTCTTAATAGCATTTTTAAAATGTGAATAATGTCAGTATTTTTTTTTTGAGTACACCTAGAGTAAGTAAGTTTTATTTCCTTGTGTTCTGTGAATCACTATACTACAACTATATTACAATGCCAGTTTCAAAATCAATAGCAAAACCATAGCAAGGAAATATGAGTTTGTTATATGTTTCAAATGGTGAATTGGTTTCTTTGGTCTAGATTTTTGGCGGGGTGTTTTCATTTCCTCAAGACCCATGTGGGCAAGACCAGGTTGGTGTTTGATTTGTAGAAGCACAGTTTTGAGGTAGCATGAGCCAGGAAGCCCTGGCAGTGAGACTCGTCTCTGACTCATTGGTTCTCCTAGAAGGTGTGGTGCCTGTGGGGAGGGCAGGGTGGGCACAACGTTGGCTTTCTGTGAAGTGCTCTGCAGTCTCCCCAGTCCTCTTCCTGTCTCCTCCAGGCTTTGTGGACGTAAGGAGTGCCACTAAGGGGAGTCATGTGCATCCTTCACATGGGTTACAACAAGAAAACACTGAGAAGTGCCTGGTGTTTTTTGTGAACTTGAGTGGAATGTGGCTTGAACCCCCATTAAAGTTGTGTTCTTTGATCATCTGAAATTTAAAGCAAGGTAGAGAAGAAGAGAACATTCAAAGCTAATGAAGTTGGGAGTTAGGCTCTCTGTTAGAATTACCTGTAGATAGTTTGCTTTTCAAAAAATGAAGTATAGAAGTCTTGGTTGTTTTAAATTGTTAAGTGTCACATAGTGAAAGAGAAACAGCTAAAGTAGGAATTCTTCTGTATTGGAGATTAATCCAAACTAACAAAGGATGAAGTTATGATGAACTCACTGGGAAAATAAGATTTTGTTTTTGTTTTCCATTTCAGGAACATAATTTCTATAAGGGGAGATGTGTGTGTGTGTGTGTGTGTGAGAGAGAGAGAGAGAGAGAGAGAGAGGGAGGCAGGCGGGCGGGGGGTGGGAGAACAGAGAATGAGAATACATGCATAGGCCCCTCACAGGTTTTACCAAGTGTATCAGGGAGAGAGCTACAACTCTGAAGTCCACTAACTGGTCTCCACTCCTTGTGGCAGCTCTCTTTTACTACATAACTTTGTGAATGACATTATCTTTCTGGTTCTAGGTCTCGGGGTTCTGAAAAATGTGCATAACAATCCCTGTGAATACCTCACAGGGTGGTTGTAAGGATTCAGAAAATATTTTACATGAGAAAAACACTATGCAAGCCATATATATAAACTCTTTAATTTTTAGAAGTTCTGTTATTTTTTTTCCTTTGACAGTCAATTAATATGGGCTTCTTTACTCTTATTTTAAAAATAAATTTTAGGAACATCATGCTAAGTGAAATAAGCCAGACTTAGAAAATCAAAGGCAAAATGTTTTTCATATGCAGAAACTAGAGCAAAGTAAGGGGGGAAAAGAGGGGGAGTGGAATAGTATAAGGATAGAGGGAAGACTAATGGAGCAGAAGGAGAATGAGAGGAAGGGAGTAGGGACAGGTATTTTAGACACCTTTTTCCTGCTTTGCCTAAAAGACCCATCAGAACAATCGTAGAGGAGGAAAAGTTTGAGAGGTCATGGTTTCAGAGGTCTTAGTCCATAGAAGTCTGGCTCCATCCCTTGGGGCTTGAGGTGAGGCAGAGCATCATGGTGGAAGAGTGTGGCAGAGGGAAGCAGCTCACAGGATGATCAGGAAGCAGAGAGAGAGAGAGAGAGAGAGACTCTGTGATCCAGATATATACCCATAGCCACGCCGCCAATACCACACTCCTCTAGCCACATCCCAGCTGCCTCCAGGGATCAGTTCACTGATTAAATTAAGGCTCTGATCTAATCGTTTCTCCTCCACACCTTCTTGCATTATCTCACTTGTGAGCTTTCCAGGGACACCACATCTAAACTATAATAGACTGGGAAGGGGAGGAAATACAGAGTGAATTTAACTAGATTAGGTATGCGCATATAGGTGTATCACAGTGAATCCCACTTTTATGTATATCTGTAAAGTGCCAATAAAAAATAAATGAGTGAAGCTGGGCACGGTGGTGCACACCTGTTACGCCAGCCGTTTGGGAGGCTGAGACAGGAGGATCAAGAGTTCAAAGCCAGCCTCAACAAAAGTGAGGCATTAAGCAACTCAATAAGACCCTGTCTCTAAATAAAATAAAAAATAGAGCTGGGGATGTGGCTCAGTGGCCAAGTGCCCCGAGTTCAATCCCCAGTACTCCCCTGCCCCTGCCAAAAAAAAAAAAAAAGACTAAAAGAAAGACCATTAGAAAAGGGGAAGGGGACTAAGGGAAGGGAAAAGATGGGCACTGGGAATTAAATGAAGTAAATTAAACTCCATGTATATGTTAAATTATATAAATACATTAAGTATATTAAATATTAGCATATATAAATATATGGCTATATTTATATATCATATAAACATATTAAGTATATTAAACTCCATGCATAACTATAATGCCACCAATAAAATTCTAAAAATGAATTTTACCTTTTAATCTCTGCCAAGTAATCATACTTTTTTGGGGAATGGTACTGGAGACTGAACCCAGGGCCCTGCACATGGTAGGAAAGTATTCTATCATTGAGCTACTGCTCAGTCCTTTTTAAATTTTTATTTTGAGATAGGGCCTTAAACTTGTAATCCTCCTTCAACATCCTCCTGAGTAGTTGGTATTATAATTGTGTGCCACTGTACCTGGCCAAATAGTGGCACATTTCAAGGCATACATTTCATGTAATAAAATCTGTTAGACTTGAGAACGATTGTGTTCGTTATTGTCAGAAACATCTTGACCAAGAGTCCTGAGGTGGGGCACAGTGGCTGACACTAGACTAAAAGATTGTACTTAACCAAGATCATACATAATACATACCGTATATTTTGTCTTGTATTTATGGTTTTGGTGATTATTGTAGTAGATATAGAAGAAAGATTTTATAAAGAAGAAATATATTTGTGGTATTTGGTTTTTCTTATCTGTCTTTATATTTTCATTCTTTTTAATATAATTAGTTGTAACCAGTATTGACAAATAACATATGATCTTATATTCTTTGTAAGTAAGCTTTATGAAATAATTTTCTTCTAAAACTTTATTATATTTCAAAAATCTTTTTAAAAGTTGTAACTAGTGATATTTAAAAAATCGATTTGCAGTTTGTTTGAGTACTAGAAATATCATGCATTGTCTTCATGGTTTGTTCAAATTACGAAGGTGTAGTTCCCTGGCTTTTGTTAATTGATTTCCTCAGGACACATCTCTTTTTCTTTTTCTTTCCTTTTTTTTTGGGGGGGGTACTGAACGTTGAACCCAGGGGCCCTTTAATTGCTGAGTTGCATTTCCAGCCCTTTTTAATTTTTGAGACAGTCTCACTCAATTACTCAGGCCTTCCAAGTCGCAGGGTTTGCCGGTGTTGGCCACTGTACCCCACCTCAGGACACATTTATGATTACATAGGCAGTCTCTGATGACTGAGGGATTAGTTTCCAAGATTCACTTGTAAGGCAGCTGTTTGAGGTCTTGAAAATATGTATCTATAGAAATGGTGTTGTAAATAAGAGTCTCTTAGGCTATCAATAAAACTTATTTAAATCTATGTAACTAAACTAATAATACCAGCTGAAGTTTTTGTCGTCCCCCAACCCGGTCCTCATCCCCATCCCTGCCTTGGCAGCAAGAACATAATGTAACAGAAAAAAATAAGAGAAAGCTCTTTTCTTCAACCCTTTTCCAGAGATGATTTTTATGATTCCTCATTTGTCTTCTGGCTTTCTTACCGCCTGGGCATGCAGAGCCTCTCAGAATCTCATTGTTGCTCCTTCTCACCTTGCTGTACTCTATCCTGCTGTATTGAAAGTGTGGTTCACGGCAGCTCTTGGGGATGGATGTGTCTGTGGCCAGTTCCTGGAACACCTGCTGGTGTCCTTGTGGTGGCGTCCTAGCCTTCTCCTTGGGTACTGCTCCTGTTGTGATTTCCCAGCCTTCCTTGAAGGTCAGTGGCAGTCTTCTCAGCATTTGGTAATCTCAGGTCTGCTTCCCGTAGGGACTGCAGCGAAGGCTGGGCTTTGTAGTATTATTTACAGTTCAATTCTAGCTTAAAATTTAATCAAGAAATTATGTGTGTAATATCAATATTGCCATTGTATTTTTTGAAAAAACTTTTATCTTAGAATAATTTTGGCTTTACAAGAAAGGAAAGTTCTCCAATGTTCTTCATTCAGCTTCCCTTAATATTGACTTCTTAGCTTTGTACCTGTGTTAAAATTGATACATCAACATTGGTATAAAATATTGCCAAGTTTCCTGGCGGCAAAAAAAAACAGTATCCCGAGAAACCAGAAACATACTATTAACTGGTTTCAGAATTGCTAACCTATGTACCCTATGAGAAATAAATTTATGCACTAGAGTGCAGTGTTAAAGTATTCTTCTTGCTGGGCACAACTGTGGCACACGCCTGTAATCTCAGTAGCTAGGAGGCAGAGGCAGGAAGTTCGTAAGTTCAAAGCCAGCCTCATCAACTTGTTGAGACCCTTCCTCCTGATAAAATATACAAAGGGCTTGGAATGTAGCTTAGTGGTTTAGTGCCCTTGGGTTCAATTCCTGGGCTTAGCTCCTGCATTTAGCTTTTTGGTGGATAGTCAGCCTGCTTTCCCCCTCCCACTCCTCAGTGACATTATATCACACACCTGAAGTGTGGTGACTTTTTATCTCAGTCTGCATGCCATCTTAGCATCCTCCACCTTCTGGTTGACGTTTTGAAATTTGCACTTTTGTAAAATTCCATGGGTTTTGTGCAATTTAAAATGTATATTCCCATCAAATACTTAAGTTACAGGTTGTGATGTGGATTTTTAATGCTTAGATTTTGTTTTCCTCATGAAACATTTTTCAGAAGAGGAAAAGATAAAATGAGTATTTATATTTTAGTGTGATGTACAAAATATTGTAACTGTCCGACTTTGTGTATTAACACACATAATACCCCAGATACTGGGAAGGTGTTTGATTACTTTCTTAGTTGCTTTCTTTTGACTTAGAACTGATTATATAAGTATTATAATTCTAATGGCCAATGAAATACTGTTTGTCTTTGGCGTCAAACAGTAATTATGCTAATTTTCTTCAGTAAGCATAAGAACCCTGAAGAGGCTGACTTTCATATTTGGAGTGAATCAAGCATGTAGAAACTAGGAAATAGGACAACAGCTACCATTTACTGAGACTTACCATGTACCAGACACAGCAGCTCTAGGAAGTGGTATCATTTCTGCAATTTACAAATAAGGAAACTGGTTTAGAGACAGGAGATAACTTTTCCCAATCACCATGCTGTGGATTGCTAGAGGGAACCATACCAAAGATTCTGGAATTTCATGCTTTAAACCTGGCTGCGTATCATCATTACCCAGGGAGCTTTAAAAATGCGTGTACCTCTGCCCTTGGATGTGGGACAAGTCTGAGTCTTCCCGCATAGGACCTGAGATTGGCATTTTTAACCTTTGTGCGTACCCCACATGTAGGCAGGGCAGCACCAGTACCATCTGAGTTAGCTGCTGGAAACGTTTGTGAGGCCACAGCACTCCCTCACCCGCTGTGTTAGGATCCCTGCTTATTATGCAGCTACTGTAGTTAACTTTTTATTGTGCCAGTTATTATCTGAACTTTTGATTGAGTGACGGACTAGCAAGCACATACTTGCTCATTTGCTTAGAGGTTTTTTGCTTTCTTTTTTTAAATTTTTTTTTATTGTTGGTTGTTCAAAACATTACATACTTCTTGACATATCATATTTCACACTTTGATTCAAGTGGGTTATGAACTCCCATTTTTACCCCGTATACAGATTGCAGAATCACATCAGTTACACTTCCATTGATTTACATATTGCCATACTCGTGTCTGTTGTATTCTGCTGCCTTTCCTATCCTCTACTATCCCCCCTCCCCTCCCCTCCCCTCCCCTTCCCTCCCCTCCCCTCCCCTCTTCTCTCTCTACCCCCTCTACTGTAATTCATTTCTCCCCCTTGTATTATTTTTCCCTTTCCCCTCACTTCCTCTTGTATGTAATTTTGTATAACCCTGAGGGTCTCCTTCCATTTCCATGCAATTTCCCTTCTCTCTCGCTTTCCCTCCCACCTCTCATCCCTATTTAATGTTAATCTTCTCATGCTCTTGGTCCCTACTCTGTTCTTAGTTACTCTCCTTATATCAAAGAAGACATTTGGCATTTGTTTTTTAGGGATTGGCTGGCTTCACTTAGCATAATCTGCTCTAATGCCATCAATTTCCCTCCAAATTCTATGATTTTGTCATTTTTTAATGCAGAGTAATACTCCATTGTGTATAAATGCCACATTTTTTTTCCCATTCATCTATTGAAGGGCATCTAGGTTGGTTCCACAGTCTTGCTATTGTGAATTGTGCTGCTATGAACATCGATGTAGCAGTGTCCCTGTAGCATGCTCTTTTTAGGTCTTTAGGGAATAGACCGAGAAGGGGAATAGCTGGGTCAAATGGTGGTTCCATTTCCAGTTTTCCAAGAAATCTCCATACTGCTTTCCAAATTGGCTGCACCAATTTGCAGTCCCACCAACAATGAACAAGTGTACCCTTTTCCCCACATCCTCGCCAGCACTTGTTGTTGTTTGACTTCCTAATGGCTGCCAATCTTACTGGAGTGAGATGGTATCTTAGGGTGGTTTTGATTTGCATTTCTCTGACTGCTAGCGATGTTGAGCATTTTTTCATGTGCTTGTTGATTGATTGTATGTCCTCCTCTGAGAAGTGTCTGTTCAGGTCCTTGGCCCATTTGTTGATTGGGTTATTTGTTATCTTATTGTCTAATTTTTTGAGTTCTTTGTATACTCTGGATATTAGGGCTCTATCTGAAGTATGGGGGCATAAAAGAAATGTCTTCCCAGAATTCCTTTTATTAGTTTGTACAAAATTGCCAATATTTGATCCTCTTCAGCTAATATGACAATTCATTTGGACTAAGCTAGGGTATTGCTCGATGTTTAGATTTTAATACGTTTGGAATCTATAAAATTGTATATAGTTGACACATACTTTTTGTATTTAAATTAACATGTACTTTGGTTTCCTATAATAGATAGGAATTTCTAAAGTAGCTGTATAATTTTTAAAATGAGTCCTTGTGATAGTATGGGATGTAGTATACCGCTTGAGTAAGCACGTAATTGCTTTTCCTTTAATCGTCCATTCCATTCATTAGATGACTGATTATTTTCCAAATTCTTTTTTTTTTTTTTTTTTTTTATTTTTTTAATATTTTTTTTTTTTTTTTTTTAGTTTTCGGTGGACACAACATCTTTGTTGGTATGTGGTGCTGAGGATCGAACCCGGGCCGCACGCATGCCAGGCGAGGGCGCTACCGCTTGAGCCATATCCCCAGCCCCTTTCCAAATTCTTAATGAGCTGCTTACCTTCAGCAGCTCAGATAGATTGCTGCCTGTTTTTCTCCCTTCTGTTGATCTATTTATGATTGGGCCAGTCCTTTTTATTTTAGATAAAATAGGTATATTAGTGAGGTTTGGCCTCTTGTAGGGCAGTTCTCCTTATTCACATTTTCTTTTCAGAAATTTTTGAGCTGTTTGTTTTGTACATCACTTTCTTCCAAATAAACTTCATAATGGATTTGTCAAATACATATTAAATGACATTGGGATTGGGAGGAGTTACATTGCATTCTTCTTATTATCCTTCCATTATCGAGTCTTCCTGGTGTGCTGGGCAGGTGGGGGTGGTACTCCTCACTGGAGTGAAGTACAGTGCTGCCCACACTGCCCCTTCTCCACCTTGTGGGTTTCTTGAAATAATTTGAAATGTAAGATTCAGGTTTTTTCTCTTGTAGTATTGCTTTTTCAAAGAAGCATAATGTGTTCTCCAACTTGAATTAGGTTCATAACCAGATCATTGTCATGTAGCTGTACCTGCCTGGACAGGTGTTGCTGGATCACAGCTTGTCACTTCCTTGGTAGTTTTCTTCTCTTCTTGAGATCTCCTTCCAGTCCATTTTTCATTAGAGTAGACTGCCGTACTTCCTCATGCAGTACTTTGGAGAGGTAAAGGAACTGGACGTCACACTCTTCACTGTTCCAAGAGGTGGTGGCTGTAGAGATGGTCCTGAACCTGCTGCTGCTACCCTCACCCTCCACTCCCTCGTGACTGTGCCCCAGCTCCTCCATCTTTTCCTTCTGCTCTTCATGGAACTCCTGTTCTTATGGTAGAGCTTCTGGATCTCACTTAATGCCTCTTATTTTTTACTTTAAATTTCCGTTCCTTTTTCCTTTGGCTCTGAGTTATAGTGATAATTGCTTCAGTTGATTTCTAAATTATTTATTCCATTTTTGGTAGTATTCATTTTATTCTCGCTGTTTTTATTAACTTATTTCAGAACTCTTGATTTATTTTCTCCAGTGGGCTTTCAAGTAGTTAGTTGTTCCATTATACTATTTTTATGGTGCCTTTTTGTTTCATACATTAAATCAGCAACATTTGAAGTCAGCTGCCCTGATTCTTCACCCTGATCTTCTCTTAAGGAAGCTTCTGTTTCCTCGTCAGTGCTCAGTTCTGACTGTTTCCCACATCTGGACTGGTGCTAACTTACTATGATGTAGGACACATGAGACCTGACACCTGAGGAATTTTCAGGAAGCAGGTTTATTTAAGTTGCAAAGGTCTGGAGGGGCCAATGCTAAAAAAATCTGTGGACTGCAAGTTTAGAAATTCTTTTAGATTTGTACTTAATGGTTTGGTTACTTGACAATGACAGTGGGTGGGTACATACCAGTTACTCTCAGTCTCATGTTTCAGGTCAGAGGTTTCACAGGTTTTTACCAAGAAAACAAGAGATAGTGACTTTTTGCATAGCAACAAGCTTGTGACAGAGTTCGCCCATCACACCTGGCATTTACAAAAAAGAAGAAACTTCAAACCACATTGAGCCCTCTGTAGAACTCCTGTCAAAGCCTGTTGACACTGTAAAATCTTACTGACAAGATGGGAGGGGGTCCCTAGAGAACTCCCATCTGTTACAGTTATGGTGTGTGGGGGTACCTGCTCTGTATCAACCAAATGCTAGCAGCAGGTCTGCGCTGCCTCACTGTTGTATAGACCTGCCTGTTGGGTGTCTGGCAGTGCTGCCTGGAGAAGGAGGGTCTGTCCCTTGCTCAGCAAATGGGTCAGTGGGCTGGGGATATAGAACATGCTAAAAGATGTAGCAAATGGGTCAGCAGAAAGTTATCATAGAAAGTTTGCTTGAATTTTATAGAGCTTTAAATAAACACCTTTTTCTGAAGTCACGATACTAGTGGGAAAAAAGGCCTTTCATGCCCAACCCTGACCACATTTATCACAGTCATCATTTTAAAAATTATGGGAGTGCTTTAGAAATTGCTGTCTTTTAGGGAAACCCAAGTATAGTATGCATTAGTTTAAATGCAGGTGTATGTGTTGAACATAAAAGAATAAATTAATCTTCTTTTCAGTGCTGATGTAGATTGCTAGTTGAAAATACTCAAGTGGGGCTGGGGATGTGGCTCAAGCAGTAGCACGCTCACCTGGCATGCGTGTGGCTCGGGTTCGATCCTCAGCACCACATACAAACAGAGATGTTGTGTCCGCCAAAAACTAGAAAATAAATATTAAAAAAAAAAAAGAAAATACTCAAGTGTATTCCCTAGGTTGCTATGTTAATGGTTATATGCTGACATCTTGTTTGTTTGATGTCAGGTTATATATTACTCGAGATTAAATACCTATATAATAAGGAACAGAGTTTTTCCTTTCAGGCATTTAATGTCATTGGGAATTTTAGATGAAAAATAGACAGAAGAATGGGTTGAACTCACTCATTTTTGTGTTCACTTAAATGGCTATTTAGGATGAACTCTTCTGACTTTAATCTTTTCTCAAATTTTAATAATTCTTTGGTTCCCCATCAAGAGATGTTCCGAAGCTTTGTCTTACTACCACTTTGATAAAAGTATTACTATTTGCCTTTAATTGTTATTGTCATGTAACATTTTTGGAACTTTTGGGGTCTGTGTTGAATTATTAAAGATTTTTTTCTGTTTAAAGTTAGAACTTTGTAGATTTGTCAGAAAATTCTAGAGAATAGCAGGTTATAACCACAAGCTTAGGACACTGTCCTGTGTGTTCTTTTAATCTCTGTCTTGAATTTTTGTTAGTTTTCTGAATTTCCAGATCCCATGTGGGGTTCAGATTACGTGCAACTATCAAGGACACCACCTTCCTCGGAGCAGAAACACAGTGCTGTGTCCTGGGAAGAGCTGAAGGCTATGGACTTGCCCTCCTTCGAACCTGCCTTTTTAGTGCTCTGCCGAGTCCTGCTGAACGTCATTCATGAGTGTCTGAAGCTGCGACTGGAACAGAGACCCGCTGGAGAGCCATCTCTCCTGAGTATCAAGCAGGTCTGCTTCAAAGGCTGTTTAAATTTTCAGCACTAACATTAGTCTTCAGGCTTAGCCTTTTCATGGCGAGGATTTTTCTCTCCTAATTGTTACAAATAGGGAATAGCGAATGCATGTTCGTTTTTTTAAGTGTGCTTTTTAGGGCGATTTTAAAATGTTCTTTACCTTTAAGAAAGATCCTGATTCTCAATCAGACTGTGGTTCAGCCTTTCTACCACCCAGTTTCTTGTTCTAAAAGGGTGTTTCCTTTATATTAAGCATTGAGTACTGCAAATAGATTCATTCTTTTTTTTGTGGGCGAGGGGTACCAGGGATTGAACTTAATTGAGGGCACTTGGCCACTGAGCCACATCCCCAGCCCTATTTTGTATTTTATTTAGAGACAGATTCTCACTGACTTGCTTAGCACCTTGCTTTTGCTGCGGCTGGCTTTGAATTTTCAATCCTCCTGCTGTAGCCTCCTGAACCGCTGGAATTACAGGCATGTTCCTCCGCACCCAGCAACAGAGTCATTCTTAAGAGTTTAAATTCTTTAAGTTTGTTTTTTGTTCTATTTAGAGAAAGTATATGCAGAGGAGAGGTATTTGGATTCCTTGCTTGCTTAAGCAGTTCACGTGTGGTTTAAACAGGGAGGACAACTTTTGGTTTCCCAGCTGGGCTCTTGTGGGGCTTTGGTGCTGCAGAGAAGGCTGAGGGATGCTGGATGCAGTTTTACCAAGCAGTGACTGCTGAAGAGTGCCTGCATTCATGTTTTGTGATGTTAACATATGGATATGCACTATCTAAAGTAAAAAATTAAGGATTTTATCCACAAGAAAAGAAAGAAAGATTTGTGTGTTTTTTGTAGTCTGCCACATCCATCCCCTGGGAATTTAAGAGCCAGGATGATAGGACTGAGCAGTACAGATGGAGGGAAGGGTGAATCAGGTTGTTCAGAAGGTTCAGAACAGGATGTGTATGTGGGAGGTGTCGTTAGCTTGTTGTATAAGAGCGGAGCCAATGGGCACTTGAGTTTGCACCTGGCACCCGCCAGAGCTTCTCCGCCTTAGCTCTGCTCCTTCCACCAGCCCGTCTCTGCTGCTATCTTTTTATTTTTTTTTAAAGAGAGAGTGAGAGAGGAGAGAGAGAGAGAGAAATAGAGAGATAAAAAAATAAATAATATTTATTTTTTAGTTTTCGGCGGACACAATATCTTTGTTGGTATGTGGTGCTGAGGATCGAACCCGGGCCGCACGCATGCCAGGCGAGCGCGCTACCGCTTGAGCCACATCCCCAGCCCCTGCTATCTTGATGTCCACTTTGGCCCTGCTTCCCGCCTCTCCTCAGTATTGCAGTTGAGGACCTTCTAGTAAAGTACTGAACTCCCTTCCTCACAGAGCACACCAGCAACACCTGGTAAAGCAAGGTAGAGCTGACTTTTTGCTGGTGGGTTCTTGTGAGAATAAAATAGTAATTTTTGTTAAAACACTTTATAATGTAGTATTGCTAGGGAACAAAGAGAATAGAAAATTTTGGTCAAATGCATTCAGAGATCAGTGACACTTTTAATACAGAAATTTATATCTAAATAATCTGAACAGAACACTTTTTAGTAGACTTAAAGCGCTCTCTTTGTAGATAATTCTTTTAAAAACCTTAAAGGGGGCTGGGGATGTGGCTCAAGCGGTAGCGCGCTCGCCTGGCATGCGTGCGGCCTGGGTTCCATCCTCAGCACCACATACCAACAAAGATGTTGTGTCCGCCGAGAACTAAAAAATAAATATTAAAA
This sequence comes from Urocitellus parryii, assembly GCF_045843805.1. Classification (NCBI taxonomy): domain Eukaryota; kingdom Metazoa; phylum Chordata; class Mammalia; order Rodentia; family Sciuridae; genus Urocitellus; species Urocitellus parryii. The sequence goes on along the minus strand of NC_135538.1, from coordinate 6,957,590 downwards.
AAAAATTCTCTCTCTCTCTCTCTTTAAAAAAAAAAAAAAAAAAAACCTTAAAGGACTCCATCTAAAAATTATCCATGTGAGGGACTTTCTAGGTCATCTCATTTTAGCCTTTTTCCCTCCTTATAACCTGACCTCCCAGACCTATATATTGCAAATTTACCTGTCTTTTAATTTTGTTTTCCTTGACTTCCATCTAATTCTATCAGATTAGCTTAGGGTTTGTTTGCTTGCTTTTGCAAATATTAGACTTTTTTTTGAAGGTAGACAAAATCACACATCACAGTAGGGAAACTCTACTAAAGTTTTTGAACAACTTCTTTGCTCTGCTGTATGTAGGTATGTTTGAATCTTTATTATGTTTTTAGTTAAAATTTACCAGTTTCCTCAGAAGATTTTTCTCTTTTCTCTCTTACAATAATGCAAATTAGTAGAAAAAATTGATCTTACTTTTATAGAATTTACTTTCAATATAAATTTACTTATAGGAGTAAATATGTGTGTGTGTGTGTGTGTGTGTGTGTGTGTAAGCACTTTTAGCAAAGCAGGTTGTTGCCTATATGTTATTTTCTGTGTATCTATGCTATAATTCTTTTTCTTTTAGTGGTACTGGGGATTGAACCCAGGGCACTCTACCACTGAGCTAATCTGTAGCCCACCCTGCTTTTTTTTTTATTTCGAGGCAGGGTCTTGCCAAGGTGTCCAGGCTGGTCTTGAATTTGTAATCCTCCGCCTCAGCTTCCTGAGTAACTGGGTTTACAGGTGTGCACCAGAATCTTGGTGTAATATTAAAATACAGTTCTTGGCTGTAATATTAAAATTTCTGTATTTTCATTATTTTGTTCTTACTAAATTGAGATTACTACAATATTCATGAAAAATAAACTTTGAAGAACATGGGAACTCTTTCTGGTTTTTCAGAGGCAAGGTTCCCCCTTTCTGAGTCTCTTGGTCAAGCGGTGTGGACAGTAGAGCTTGTCTGATCTTTTGCAGCTGGTGAGGGAGTGTAAAGAGGTCCTCAAAGGTGGCCTTTTGATGAAGCAGTATTACCAGTTCATGCTGCAGGAGGTTCTAAATGACTTGGAGAAGGCCGACTGCAACATTGATGCCTTCGAAGAGGATCTGCATAAGATGTTGATGGTAAGGAAGAGGGAGGCCTTTCTTGGGTACATGGACCAGGTGAGTGCACTGCAGTTGGTTGACCTGGTTGCACATTACATTTATTTTTTTCTTAAGCTCACTTTCTTTTTCTTTTTCTTTTCTTTTCTTTTCTTTCCTTTTCTTCCTTTCCTTTCCTTTCCCCCCCCTCCCTCCCTCCCTCCCTCCCTCTCTCCCTCCCTCTCTCTCTCTCTCTCTCTTTCTTTCTTTCTTTCTTAATCCTCAGTGGTTTCTAAATTGGCATTTTTGGCAAGAATTGTCAACTTGGTCATTATCTAACTCTAGGGCAGTTCATCACGGTCCACAAAGAAAATCATAGTCTGGTCTTCTTTTTATTCAGCCACCTGTTAGCAGAACTTTTGGTAATTCCTGGTACAGGGGCTAGGGACCTCTCATAGCTATGGAAGTAGTACAGAAGATCAAGAAAGGGATCTGGTGAGGACTGGCCAGGGTGCACACTTCCACCCCCACATGTCCATAGCTCTGGGGTACAAGTATGCTGAGATGAACCCTCGAACTTCTCTGGGGATGTCTAAAGGGAGCTTACCACAAGGATCTTAAGGCTCAAAGATGCGAGGAGAGTTCCTCAAGGAAGTGGCACATTGAGGATTTGTAAACGACTTGATGGAGCAAGAGTGAACCTGTTTTACCCTGGGGCCCAGTCTTCTCACACGAATCATACTTGCCCTGTGTTTCTGATATTTGGACCATTGTTTATATTATTATTTTCTAATAGAACTGTTTTTCTTTCTCCTCATCCTTCCTCCTTAACTAAAGCTACTTCAGACTTACTTTCAGAGTTTATTTTTCTCCAGAAAACTTATCTGATAATTTTAACCTTTCTAGCCTCCTTTCTGTACCTTCTTTGAACTCTCTTCACAGTTACTGTGAGAACTGTATTGTAACCTAGCGTAAACACAGTCTCTTCTCAGGGTTCCCTGATTGGACTGGGAGCTTCCTGACCCAGGGTTGTAGCTTGACATGCTTCTGTCTTCCATAGTGTGCCGTGGAGTGTTGATGTGCATGTGCGTGTTGGAGTCTCTAGGGCAAGGCCATGGGCGAGCCTGCATCCTGGCAGGGTGGTGAAATCATGAGAAAACTGCTGCTTGGAGGGTGTCGTTTTGGAGGATCTCTCACTCTTGCTGGTTCCACTGTGTCCTGTTCAGGCTGGCTACAGCACCTCCAGGAACCACCCGTTTTCTATGTTGGAAGAAAAAAGCCAGACTCCCTTGCCAACCAGTGCAAGCCTTGCCTCAGCAGCAAGAGCTCACCCAGCATGTTTCTCCTTCTCTCAGTGGCAAGGCTGTGGCGTGGCCTCATACTGTCAGTGTAGGCTTGGAATTCACATGTCAAACAGCTTTTCAACCTTGTATTGAGTAGAAAATGAAGGAGGTGCCAGGGAATGGAGTTTAAAATAATCTGGTATTTATGAGAAGTAATTATGATGTAATTGAGATTTTCTAATTGGCTAGAATACATGAAAGATCAGTGTGTGTCAAATGGCTATATTTTGATGTAATATCTACTTCCTACATCAGAAAAATTTTTATTATTGAAAAGTTGTGGTAAAAAGCAACACATAATTGTTTGTTGTTGCTTTCCATGGACAATCAAATGAAACTTTTTGGAAAAAAAAAAAAAAGTTTCTTGCTTCTTGAGCTGTTTCTGATGGCTTCCAGAGGCACCTGTGCCCTGTGATGGACGTGGGGTGGGGCCAGGTGAGGAGCAACAGTTTAGTTTTCGCTTTGCTGTCCATGATTTGCATGAGTCAGTATGTGTACTGTCATAGATGAAAAAACTGGAAATTACCAGTGGTTTTAAAATTGTGCCCTGTAGTGTGCTAGAAAAATCAGGGGAATGTTTAGAAGACTGGGGGAACCTAAACAAAAATCATTGTCTCTGTTAGGAAGGAAGGAGAGAATAGCTCTTGGGTAGGCAGTCAGCTCTTAATTACCCGGTACCCTTCTCTTGAAACCCACCAAAAAGAGAAGAAAAAAAATTCCATATTCAGAAAAGGAGAAAATTTGCAACAGTACCCATTCCTTTACCACCATCCCACAAATTTAAAAGATTGATGGGATTATTTGCCTTGAAATGTAGACTAAAGCAGAACAGATGCAGGCTCTGATACTTCCCACCTTAGACCTGGAGAGTCTGGAGCCGAGATGTCCCTGTGGAGCTCTAATGTTGACTAAAGATCTGTACATGACACAGGCTGCAGCGGTGAAATGCTCAGTGTTTCCACTGAACTTGCCAGCCCAGAACAGCTGCCCATGGGAGCGCTGCTGAAGTGCAGGGGCAGGGATCAGCAAGTTACTATGAAGAAAGTCCACGACTCAGGGTTGTTACAGTGTGTGACAGCGTCCTCTCTGCTCAGAAACTGAGGCGCTTACTGAGTGTCTGCGGTCCAAGGAGACGACTTGGTGAGGGTTTGAGGCCACAGACCTAACTGAAGCTGAGCTGCCTCAGTTCAGTGTCAGGCCCCTAGCTCAGAAGTAACCAAGGCAGGGAATAGACGGTGGAAGGACCTGTGCTTGACCTAAGGAAACCACGAGTTTTACTCAACTTTTTTTCCCACTGTGACTAAAAGATCTGACCAGAACAATTTTAAAGGAGGAAAAATTTATTTGAGGGCTCATGGATTAGAGGTCTTAGTCCACAGACAGCAGGCTCCATTCCTCAGAGCCCAAGGTGAGGCTGAACATCGCTGCAGAAGAGTGTGGCAGAGGGAAGTGGCTCACATGGTGATCAAGAAGCAGAGAGAGAGGTCTCCACTGGCCAGATACAAACATGTACCCCAAAGCCATGCCTCAAGTCCCACCTCCTCCTGCCTCACCCTACCACTTCATTTGCTACTCAGTGAATCCTCTCAAGGGATTAATTCACTGCTTGGGATAAGCCTCTCAAAAACATTTCTCCTCTGAACCTTCTTGCATTGTCTCACACGTGAGCTTTTGGGGAACACCTCACAGCCAAACCATAACACCACATAAAGAGAAGTCAAAAGGAAAATGTGAAAGTGAGGAACAAGAAGTGTAGTTGCAGAAGATACATTCCTTAGCCCATGTGTACACAGGGTTTCTGCAGAAGGATAAAGAACTAAGGAGCAGGGAAAAATTTTTCATTCTGCACCTTAATTATTGGATGTCTGTTGTGTGCCGGGTGTCTTGTAGAGAACTGAGGATTCAGTGATGAGTGCAGACTTAGATTTTGGAGTGATGGGTAGATTGGTTATTATCTAATCATGCGTGAAAAATTCCAGCTGTGAAAAATACTACAAAGGAGAGGCACAGGTTTTTTGTGGACCCTGAGGGTACGATTTGAGATTGTGTGGAGGTAAAGGAAGGATTCTCTTGAGAAAGGGACATTGGGATTTATCTGAAGGTTGATAATCCAGTATAACCCAATTTATGTAAAAAAATTTTAAAAATACCCAAAGGTATAATATATGTTGTCATCTGTGTAATGACAGATTGTTTTATAAAGTACACAGACTTGGAAAGAAACATACTAAATTCATGATATTTATTGCCTCTGGGGAAGAAGGATAGAGAAATGAAGAGAGAGAAAGGAGAATTAACTTTCTGGTATCTTCTTACAGAAAAAATTTCTGAAACAATATGACCAAATATTAATATTTGTTGTTCTAGGTGATATTTGTTAGATTGTTTTTTGGCCTCCTAACTTTCTAACAGAAGCAATGAAAAAGAGACTGAAATAAACACTTTTCCGACAGGAGGCAGCAGATGCCAGCTCTGTGTGTTGGGAAGGAGTGTGGCAGGAACGAAGGTTCCCAAGGAAAAAGTGAAGAGAGGCCTCTGGCTGCAGTGATGAGAGGGCTGGAGGCTGGGGCAGCTGTAGGATCCAGAGCCAGGTGGCCCCTAGCGCTGCATGTGGGAGTGCTTGAGTTAGAGTGCATAACGTGTATCGAGAAAGAAGTGTAAGAATTCAATTTTGAAGTGTGAAATTGGAGGGACATAGGGTGGGTCACCGAGAGTGACTGCTGGGGCCAGATAGTGTGGCCAGGTGAATTGTGAAGACTGGATCCAGTAAGAGCTTGCTTCTTAAGTTGGCCTGTGAGCATTGACAGCCTTTGGGATTGACTCTGATAAGGGGAGAGATGAACATTTATGCGTGTGTGTGCACATACCCATGTGTGCAGAGGGAAAGTCTGTGCTAGGAATTGTGCTGATTTCAGGAAGAGATGGGTGTCACGATGCAGATTTTGAAATGAGGGGGAACAGCAGCTCATTGTAAAGAAGGCGGGGAGTATATGTGCACATTTGCATTTTTGGTGTCAGGAGGCTGAGAGATTTTATGTCTAATGACTTCTGGCTTTTAAAATTATTTTTTTAGTTGTTGATGCACTGTTATTTTTATTTATGTGTATGTGGTGCTGAGGATCAAACCCAGTGCCTCCTATAGCCAGGCAAGTGCTCTGCCACTGAGCCTCAACCCCAACCCCCTGTTCTTTTTTCAAGAGAGATGAGCTCCTCTGCTAAGAATGGGGGCGACAGTATTAATGGGTTGAGGAAACGGAGGAGTTTTAAATGATGGTTGTAGAGAGACGAAAAATGAGTAGTGAAATCAATACGATCTCCAGGAATGCTGGATGTCATATGGTGGGCGATTGTGATTGAGCAGAACAGTGAGACTTCCTGACAGGTGGCTTCCTGGTGGCTCTCAGCTTCTAAGTGTGGACACAGGGAATGGCCCAGCTATGCTTTGGCTGGCAGTGAGATGAAAAGCAGTGATGGGACTTCAGCATACTGACGAGTGGTGTTGAGGGGTGGGCCTGTGGGAGCAGCTGACAAGGAGAGTGGACCCAGGAAGGGGGGGTTGTGAGCTGGAGAAGGACCGGGCTCTGTGGACTCTGGTGGCTAGTGAGCTTGGCAGGAAGTTGTGTTAGTGAGTGAACAAATGAACTGAAGGAGGGGAGGAGGCAGGGCCTCAGAGTGTTGGCTTGGTCCTGGGAGGTTGGGCAGTTCTGGTGTGAGACACAGGAGGCCCTGTTGGAGGAGGAGGAAGCCAGGGGGCTGAACTGAAGCAGAGGCGAAGTCACAGCGTGGTGCTGAGCCTGATCAGGGTGGGGACTAGGAAGTTCAGGCCAGAGCTGACAGACAGGTCTGAAGCGGACAGATTGGAAGTCGGTGATGACAGGTGAAGACGGAATTGATGGTACAGCTGGAACCTAAACCTTCAAGGGGCAGAGTCTTTCTTTTGTTGAGCTTTTTAAGTGAGAAGGTGGAAGAGTAGTGGGTTGAAAGTAGCAGTGAGGAAGCGTGAAAAAACTGAACTTGAAGGTAGAGAAAGAATCCTGGGAACTCCTAAGTGCAGGAGGCAAGTCACCTTCAGCAGTCGAGAGCAACGTGGCATCTGGGCATCAGGCCTCATGGCAATGTCCCACTCAGTGTCAGAAGGTGTCCTGAGGGAGAGAGTGTGTGATTCGGGTGTGTTCTTGAGGTCAGAACATCCTCTGTGAGCCTGTCTTGAGAAAAACTGCTTGTAGGTAAAACTCTCCCATCCAGCAGCTAAGTCAAAGGAGGGCTGAGGCCTTGCGGGCTGCCGCAGTACAAGTGGTGGTGGGCACAGACCCACTTCAGGACAACTGATAGTCTGGTCATACATCTTAAGTTGTCTAATGAACCTTGGGAAATTAGGCCACACAAATCTGGGCATCAGGTAGGTCCGCCTCAGTGCACACCTGCCCCCAGCTAAAAAGAACAGTGAAACCAGCAAAGATCCTACTCTCCTACGGGAACCACAGTCACGTTTGTTCATCATGAAGCTTTCTTTTTAAAAATTTTTTTATTGATTATATTATAAAAATATGTAACAGTAGGATTTGTGTTTCATATATTTGTATGTGAATACAACATACTTTAATAAATTTATTCCCAATACCATAACGAACATTTCTAAGTGCTGTTTTCCCTATTGTACTTTCCTGTACATTGTGAATTTTTTAGTTATTAGGCATGTAAAGGGATGTGGATGATGTGTGAAGTTGCTGAAGAGTTATACAGTTTTAAAAACGATCTACCCTAGACCTTAGCTGATGTGGCAAAGACCTCGCCTCTGTGTCACATGCTTTCCACAGTCCCTTTTGACATGCCTGTCTGATTCGTATCTTTTATGTTAATAGAAGTGAAGATGTGGATTGCTGAATTTACTCTCAAATATCTCCTTTTATATTTTTGTATTTTAAGGTATATTTTGATTACATGAGAAGCTGGATCCAAATGCTACAGCAATTACCTCAAGCATCCCATAGTTTAAAAAATCTGTTAGAAGAAGAATGGAATTTCACCAAAGAAATAACTCATTACATACGGGGAGGAGAGGCACAGGCTGGAAAACTCTTCTGGTAGGAATCTTTCTGCTTCACAGTATGGCTTCTTTCCTTTCTCACTCTTCTCTTTCACACGTTTGAATATTCAGTTACTTGAAAATTATAATCATTCATACCTGTAATGTACCTGCCCCTCTCCCAAGTTTTGAATAGTGGTGCTCAACCAGAGTCGATTTTGACCCTTGGGGACATTTGGCAATATGAAGACATTTTTGATTGTCACATTTGGAGGACATAATACTGGCACCTGGTGGGCAGAAGCCGGGTTGGACATCCTGCACTGCACAGGACGGGCCCCACAGCAGGCAGTTATCCACCCAAAGTATCCATTTAAAACCTGAGAAATTCTGCTTTAGGGTAAACCCTCTTTTTTTGTCTTGTTATATCATTTTAATAAAAGGAAGGAAGTGCTCCAAGGGTAGAATAGACCTGGGTGTTTCAGTTGTGGTGGGGACAGTCAGAACTTACGTATTTCCACTGACAGTTTTTTGGTAATTTAGCCTAATCACATGTCTCTTCATAACTGGTTTACGCTTAATGAAAGCATATAGACAGAAACCAGGACGGTCTGCAGGAGGGAGCACAGCACTGGTCTGTTGTAGGAATGCGTTTCCTCCTGGGTCAGGCCCACACTGTTGAGCCCAGGCTTCAGTTCAGAGGACTCTGCCAGTGGCCACTCCAGTCTGACTTGCTTTGACTCAGGTGAGATCGGGACTCTCCTGTGCTCTGGACCCTGTCGGTCCCATTGCTCATATATTGGTATTTCTTCTGCTTCTTTTCATAAGTCACGTACACCCTCGCTCCTTCCTGTCATGCTCTAGCCCCTCAACTTCCATGTCAGGTGTGCTTCTGACTCCAGCTCCTGGCTGATCTGGACTCCACTCATCTCTGTCCCATCTGGATGTCTCAGAATCTTTTATCCCCTTTTCTGCCTGGATTGTCAGGTCTTCTTACATCCCGTTTTATTCTGAGCAGTGAACTTGCTCTTGTCTCCTCGCTCCTGGGCTTCAGGCTGTGGTCCCCAGGCAGGCTTTCCCATAGTCGGCCTTCTTAAAAAAGGCTCTCCTCGTTGTTTTCAGCATCACTGCCCCCCCAGTCCCCCTCCCACTTTATTTCCTTTAATTGTGCTTTGCTTATAACTTATGTTATATTTTGTATTTTCTGCTTGTAGTTGCTGTTTCCAGTCTATCAAGCTTTGTTGAAGAAAATTTTGAATAGGTTCCTGCTAGTTACACTAGAAACATGTAATTTTCACTGCACCCTCATTTCTTTCTTTCAGCATTTGTATCTTTGTCTTCTGCTTGTCCTTCAGATGCTCTGAGTCCAGGCTGTGGCTATTGCCTCCCACTCCTTATTCTGAGAGGCTCCTTGTCCTCCCTGCTGCCCCTTGTGTGGACTGCCCATCTCAGGATCCCAGGTCTCCAGTCCACTGCATCTGCCGTACTGGAGCCACAGCTTCTGCTCTGCCGTCCGCCCTCACTTATTTCTTGAACATATGCTGCTTCTGGTCCTTTTGGCTGGCCCTGAGAACACATGCAGAATTAGACCTCTGCTCACACTCCTGCCCCTGCTCTTCTTGAGCTGGCATTGTTCACATGTCAGGGCAGTACCCTCTAAATCACCTCCCTATTCTGCCTGCACCTCACCAGAATCAGATGGACCTTGTTACGTGGCACAGCAGGCCATCTCTGAACACTCCCGTGGCTCCCTGTCTAGTGAGAATGCCTGGACAGTGGCCTTTGGGGCTGGCCACAGTCTGCCTTCTTACTGACGGACCTTGGCCCTCATCTCCTCCTAGACTCTGCCTCCTGCATGTCCAACCTGAGCTACCTTCTGTTCTCATAGGCTGGGCTTGGCTCTTGCCAGCGCCCTTTGCAGTTGCTGGTCCCCTTCCATGGACTGCTCTTCCAGATATTTTCATGATTCATTTCCCCACTTGCTTCAGGTCTTTGTTCAAATGTTACCTTCTCAGCCTATTTTAAATCAAAGTTTCTACCCATAAGGACTCCTTAGCTTTTTTCTCTCTCCAAAGCACTGATTATTAATCTGAAATACTGTATATTTTATTTTTTATCTTTCTCCACTGGAGGGCTGTTTTTCTGTTTTGTTTACTCCTTCTTAATAAATAATAGGCATTCAGTCACTGTTGAGCAAAACCACCCTGGATATTCTTGTATGATATTCTTTTTAAAAGCATGTGTCTATCAGATCTTTTCCTACTTAGATTTTTGGTACCCACTTACTTGTCCAACAAATGATCAAGTAAAGTAGTGTGACATCCAAGGCTCTTCCCAGCATGGCCCCATTTACTGTCCCAGACTTACTTTGACCCTTGGTGGCATGAGCAGCCTCTGCTCCTCTTGGCTGGGGCGGTTTCCTTTTCACTAACATGCCTCTGCTTGACACATCTCCATGCGTGATCCTGCTTGTTGTTCTTCCTGAACTGGCTTCCCCCTTTCTGTCCTCCTGACAGACCCCCTCTTTCTGCTCTTCTCCTTGTTAATATTAGACACTTGTGCAAGGTGGTTGCAGGGCTTTCTGGCCATGAAACAGCTTTGTGTTCAGCTGGGTTTGATCCTTCTCTAACAGCAACCCTTGCACTTGCCATCCACCATATCTACTACGAGTCCTGTGCCTCCCTGCCTTCTTTTACTAGGTGCCTTTTCTTGAACAGTATTGAGGTCATTAGACAGTTGTTGAAGTTTTATTATATTCATTTAGATTTTTTTGACTACTGGGTGTTCATTTTAACATTAGTGTTTAGATGGTGTGTTCAATGAGAAGGATCAGCTATATAGAGTATTTCATGTTTGTCGGCTAATTGTGAGGGAAATTCAAAAAACAGTTGCATTGAAGTAATTCATTTTGCTTTTGTATCCCATCATTTAGTTTGACATTTTGTATCATTTCGTAACATTTTGTAACATTTGTTTAAGATGGAAATAACATTTGTGTAATAATCACACAGCCACTAGGAATATAACATAAGGCTGGGTGTGGTAGCTCACGACTGTTGGCTTCGGAGGCTGAGGCAGGAGGATCACAAGTTCAAGACCAGCCTCAGCAACTTGGCAAGGTCCTTAGCAACTTCGTGAGGCCCTGCCAAACTAAAGAAGGCTGGGGATGTGACTCAGTGGTTAAGCACCCCTGGGTTCAATCCCTGGAAACAACAACCAAAAAAGATTATAAAATTTTATGGTTTGTGATGAAATGATGGGGTAATAAAACAAAGATGGGTATGTGTTATAATTTAACTTTTTACTTTTTCACAATAATCATTATTTTATATTAGAAGAAAAATTCTCATTGTTGAGTTTTAAGTTATTGTAGTAGTAGCTGAGCCTTTTAGTTTTAGGAAGATTTTTCTTCCCAGTTTTATTCTTGTTATTTTTGTTCCCTTAGTGACATCGCAGGGATGCTGCTGAAATCCACAGGGAGCTTTCTGGAATTTGGCTTGCAGGAGAGCTGTGCCGAGTTTTGGACCAGTGCTGACGACAGCAGTGCCTCAGATGAAATAAGGTTGGAGCTGTGCTCCTTCCTGCTCCATTTCTCCTCTCAGTTCTGCTGTCAGTGCTGAGCCTGCGGGAGCCTCGTCCAGACCCAGATGTGTTGGGCTGGAGAAGTTTGGGCAATAGACTTAGCGGGACTTGCTTCTTACTGTCATGTCTTTTTATGTCTCTTAGTTATGGTTTCATGTGATAAATTTTTTGAAAGTGAATTTAAGAGTTTATTTCACATAATGAAAATAATACCTTTAGAGTAAAGGATAAAGTTGACTAAAAATGAGTAGAATCAGTGATCTCCATCCACAATTTCTGGAATGTCTTTAATTAGATGTTATGTTTCTGTCTTTTGAAACTTCTGTAGCAGTGCATGGTATGTGTTAATGATAGTTGATAAATTTAGCTTCTCCTTTCTACTGAACTTTAAGCTTAAATATATGAAATCATGGTTTACTCCCCTGTTGAATTTCCTCCAGTTCTATGCAGATGCTATTTGTGATGAACCATTGAAATAGCTATTTGTGGCATATATTTCTGCCATAGAGCCGTTTTGTGGCCGTGTATCAGTCATATGTAATTCAGTCTTAGCTAATGCTCAAATGAAACTGGCTCTCCAGAACTAGAATGTTTTCTGTCTCTCACCACCCAAAGTTTGATGCAAAACACGTTTTGGGTTTCAAAATACCTGGGATGTTTCTATGCCAAGGTTAAAGAAAGGGGTTCCCACACACGTTCTCACCTGGGGAAACCAAATTGAGTAGTTGAGAAATAGAATGCGTCAGTTTATAGGTCTTGTAGTTTTGAGATCTAATATCATAGATTTTAAATGAACATAAGAGTTCAAGGTGACAGATTTTGAACTAAAGAACATTTTATGATGCTCTAGTTGTTCACTAGGGATGGATTTAATAGGAGCTTTATGCACAGTGGTGCATTGAAACTGGCTTGCCTCAATTGACTGTGCACATCTCTCCCCAAGCACTTGCTCTGTGGAGTCTCACTGCTGCCTTGAGATCCTCCACAGTGGGAGCATTACACCTCACAGATGGACATGTATTACATGCCACCATGCTTTTGCAGAGCCAGTTGTTAGGCATTTACCAGACTGTGCTTATCTCAAACTCCAAGAAATTATCAATGAAACCTTTAGGAATTTGACCTATTGTTACTTGAAGGTATCCTGCATATATTTAAAGGACATGAGTACTTCCTATAAAACTGAGGAGTGGGCTGGGATGTAGCTTAGAGTTGGAGTGCTTGCCCAGGATTGAATCAGGAGCTGCACACATGCACATCCAGAAAACCAAACCGAGTAGCCAGCTTCTCCATATTATGTATACGTTCACAGTAATGGCTTGCTCCCATTGAAAACACCTGTAGTCTTTGTTACTGTGACTTGGGATTTGCTTCATCTTTGTTGTTCATGCTGTTGTTTCTGGGGCACACCTGATGGCTTCTGACCCGGCTTTGATCTGCTGGCAGGAGGTCTGTTATAGAGATCAGTCGGGCACTCAAGGAGCTTTTCCACGAAGCCAGAGAAAGAGCCTCAAAAGCACTTGGATTTGCTAAAATGTTGAGGAAGGTGAGTTTGCAAACCTGACTACTTACCTTTATTTTTTTTTTTTAATTTTTTCTTTTATCTTACTTTTAAGAAAGCTAATACTAAAGAAGTTTCTTTGTAACTGATCCTAGGACCTGGAAATAGCAGCAGAATTTATTCTCTCAGCACCGGTTAGAAACCTACTAGATGTTCTAAAAGCAAAACAGTACGTGAAGGTAAATAAGTATACTTGAAATACTTTGCCTTTCATTCTTTTTTCTAAAATAGGCATACTTTTACAGAAAGGTCCAGATAATGAATATTTTAGGCTTTGGAGGCCATACATTCACCTCATTATAGAACTGCCCCATAGTTTCCCATTGAAAATTAGAAAAATACTTTTTATTTGACTTAACATATCTTAAGAATGCAGATAAGTAATCAAATATTTACACATACTACTTGGTTAAAATAATGTACATGAAAAGATAATCTTGATTTTTAATAGTGGCTTTTTCACCCTCACATTTCCTGAAGCAGTTTGAAGTTTTTACATGGGTCTTTGATGTTGGTGTCCGGGTTATCACTAGAACCACTTTCTGAGTCACCATCTTTACTTCCCTTTGCTTGAGATTTAGTACTTTGGGATCTGTATATGTTATTGTCACTGGAAATGTTATGCCACACCCAGGGATGTGTCGCCTAGGGAGGGATGTGTGGCCCATACAGCACCACATTATTGTCCCTTGTTAAAATGATGGGTGATGTTGACCCCCAGCAGAACATCAGGTGACTTGAAAAGCCTCACACACCAGTGCTGACTGAAGTTGTTCCATTCCCTCCCAGGAGTACTTTGTGGTTGAAAATGGAACAATAAAAAGATGTCCCATAACTGGAGAGACTGCAAGAACCTCCCCCAGTCCATTCCCAGACTTTCTCTTTACGTCACTTTGACCTCAGTTGCTTGCTGTTCCCCATACTGCTCACATTCTTGTCTTTCCCAAATCCTGACCCACCTGCTTTTGTTTTTCTTTTTAAATAACAGATTTCTGTAAATGCATAAGCCTGGATCATTTCTTTTCTAGGTACAGATTCCTGGCTTGGAGAACTTACAAGTGTTTGTTCCGGACTCTCTGGCTGAGGAGAAGAGCATCGTCTTGCAGTTGCTCAATGCTGCTGCAGGGAAGGACTGTGCAAAGGACCCAGATGACGTGCTCATGGATGCCTACCTGCTTCTGACCAAACCCAGTGACCGGGCCCGGGACTCAGATGGTGGCTGGGGCACCTGGGACGCACAGCCTGTTAAGCTAGTGCCTCAGGTGGAGACCGTGGATACCCTGAGAAGTATGCAGGTCAGTCTCACTCCAGGTCCCATGTCCACTCGCTGGGCCCCCACCTTCCAGCTACTTTATTTACTTAAAATGCTTTCAGAAAAATGAATTTTTTCTAGCCTGTGATGGATTTACTGCCCTGGTTAGCTCAAGAATATGCATCCCAAAAGAGTGCTTCAATGTTCTACTGGTAATTTTCAGCATAATTTGTACTAAAATGTTATAGTAAATTCTATAATTATGTTACATTATACTGGAATATTTGAAATGATACATCTGTTTTATTTATTCCTTTCCTTAGTTCAGGTAGTTAGGTCTAGAGACCCAAGTCTTAAAGAATTATCTCAGTAATTTAATTTCTAATTCTAGAAATTCAGGTACCCTAAGGATTCTGGCTTACTGATTATTTAGTTATTTTTATAGCAATGGCTATTCCTGCTCATATAATAAGGATCCCAGTCAGTTTATATACTCACTGATTTTAACTGTAAGGACTTCCCATGTTACCTGAGTCCAGTTTAGGGATAGAGATGGGAGTGTCCATGTGCGTCTTAGTCAGCCTGACTAGAACCCAGGCACTTGGGTTATGCCTCCCTCCGGCCCATAGACCTGCGCTGTCTCCCCAGGTGAGGGGATGGTGCAGGCTGCCCACTCATTTAAGCCAGGAGCATGACAGGTAATATAAATCTAGCTCCCCACTTGCAGTTAATCACTAGCCCCGACACACCAGAAGTGTATCCAGCAAGTAATGCTTTCCCTGCCTCCTCAGGGCTACTGTCAAGGTCAGAAAGTCACCATCCCTTTCCTGAGTGGTTATAGTTTCTTTTAGTTTTCCTCCTTTCAGCCTCACTGTTGTTCTTCAGTTCTGTATTGGTTGGTTGTTTTGGAACTTTGAGAATGATGGTTGTAACAGTGAACTTCAAATACTGCAGTGACTATTTCTGTTACACACACAAAATAATAATAATAATACAGTTTTGATCTCTTAAATGATTCACACAAGCCCCCTTATCTGATCCTGGTCCTATTCCTGCATTTTCCACCTTGACATGCTGCTCCAGAGCCCATGCTCACACCCCCACACTCCACACTACACCAGCAGTGTGGACTCCTGGGAGGTCTAGCTATGTCAACACTGCAGGCCTGCGTAGTGCGGTGGGTTCTTCTCCACTGTGCGGGAAAACCTGGACGTCATTGCCCACCGCAGAGCGTTGCTCTATGAGAGCAACTTTGCTTGCCTTGACGCTCTGGTCAGGTGGTTGTTGACCCGGTGGCCGTGGGGTTGACATTGCTTTTGGATGAGGTTTGAACTAGAGTGGGAAAGCAGCCTTTGGTCTTTGTCATACTCTGTGTCTGATTTCCCTCATAGGTGGACAATCTTTTACTAGTTGTCATGCAGTCAGCTCATCTCACGATGCATAGAAAATCCTTCCAGCAGTCCATTGAGGGGCTTATGACTCTACGCCAGGAACAAACGTCCAGTCAGCCAGTCATTGCCAGAGCTTTGCAGCAGCTCAAGGTACTGCGCCTCCTCTCCCTTCCCCGGCTCTGATGACTACCTTTGGGCATGCTGCTGTGGAAGAGTCGAAAGACGTGACATAATGTTATTTGGGGAACAGGAGCTCTGAAGTTGCCCTCCATTCTCCCTCCCTCCCCAATACACACTTTTCCTCATATTAAGCCTTTCTGGAACTGAGGAAATTTATAATTGGAAAGGAGTGAAAATCGAGCAGTTAAGTGAATTCATAATGGTCACATGGCTGAGTAGCAAAGTTGAAGCTGGACTCTAGGTCTCTTCATTCCTAATGTACATTAATTTCTCTTTTAGCAATTTCCAGGATTTACTACCAGAGTTCCATATCAATGATATGTAATCTAAAGGAATATTTATTTATTTCTTTGTTTAACAAAAGATTTAGCCATCCCAAGGACGCAGTGGCACATGCCTATAATCCCAGCAGCTTGGGAGGCTGAGATAGGAGGATCAAAGCCAGCCTCAGCAACAGCAAGACACTAAACAACCCAGTGAGACCCTGTCTCTAAATAAAATGCAGAATAGGACTGGGGAGGTGGCTCAGTTCAAGTGCCCCAAGTTCAATCCCCAGTAACCCCTCTCCCTCAAAAAGGAACAAATGATTCAGCCAAATTAACTATAATAGGGAAAATAATCAGTTGTACATGGGCACAAAGGCCTTCAGAGTGTCTGACAAGCCAGAGCCTATATTCTTTTCCCATTTTTTTCTGTTTTCATCACTTTCTATTTTGTACGCATTTATCAGTCCTGGTGGTTGATATACAGAAATACTGAAGCCACCAGCACCTATTCAAAGACTAGATTGTAATTAGGCATTATCATTTTATTTTTTTTTTATTTTTATTTTTTTTAAAGAGAGAGTGAGAGAGAGGAGAGAGAGAGAGAAAGAGAGAGAATTTTTTTTTTTTAATATTTATTTTTTAGTTCTCGGCGGACACAACATCTTTGTTGGTATGTGGTGCTGAGGATCCAACCCGGGCCGCACGCATGCCAGGCGAGCGCGCTACCACCTGAGCCACATCCCCAGCCCCAGGCATTATCATTTTAAGTGGATTTTTTTCCTTTTGTGTTTTATAAAATATTAAAGAATGCCAAGTACAAATAAAAATGAAAATAATATAATTCCCTCTGTATTCAGTGATTTCTTTTGCTAACTAAAAGTGATTGTAATGTGTTGTGGTAGTTAATGTCTGTGTGATGATGAATGTAGCATTCCTTTTTAAATGCTGTAAGTAATGTATGATTTGCTTCATTTTGTGTCCATCGTGACTTTGCACTCTTCAGAATGACGCACTAGAGCTCTGCAACAGAATAAGTGATGCCATTGACCGAGTAGACCACATGTTCACCTCCGAGTTTGATGCCGAAGTTGATGAATCTGAATCTGTCACCTTGCAGCAGTATTACCGAGAAGCAATGATTCAGGGGTACAATTTTGGGTTCGAGGTAGGTAAAATAAGAGGAACAATGTAGTACACTTTAGTAACTGCTTTGTAAGTTACTTACAGAAGTATTAAGACTCATTCAACAACAAACTTTATTTGTTGTAATCATAGTTTAGCCAAGAATATTACTGTACGTTGCTGCCAAATATTGGAAATTTTAGTTGACTTTTAAGTTGTTAGATAATTGCCTGGTTTTTATTTTGTATTAACAGCTTTCTAGTACATTTTAATGTTAAGAGATGTTTAATATCATAAACACATACTTCTTAATATAAGCTTATGAATAAAGCCTTTATGATACTGCATTTTTAGACACTAATTCTTCATGCAGTTCAGAATATAAAGATTTAATTGGATTTTACTTTTTGGTTTTAGATAATGACATTTTTAGCAGACATGACATTATTAGTGTGTAGGCATTACTATAATAAATTTTTTTATAATTTTGATATACTTGAAATCTTCTTACAGTACCATAAAGAAGTTGTTCGTTTGATGTCTGGAGAGTTCAGACAGAAGATAGGAGACAAATACATAAGCTTTGCCCGGAAATGGATGAATTATGTCCTGACTAAATGTGAGAGTGGTAGAGGTACAAGACCCAGGTAATGTCCCAGAAGCATGCCTTCTGCATGAGTCGTCTAGGGTTGGTGGTATTTTGTTCCTGTATGGTATATGAAGTTTTGGAGCAGGTGGTGTAACAAGGAGGATTCTAAACTTGATAGTGATCAGCTTTTGTTGTTGTTGTTGTTGTTGTTTTACTGAATATATATACTTAGGCTGCATGCCTAAGTGGTGCACGCTGATAATCCCAGCAGCTCAGGAGGCTGAGGCAGGAGAATCGAGAGTTCAAAGCCAGCCTCAGCAACAGTGAGGCACTAAGCAACTCAGTGAGACCCTGTCTCTAAATAAAATACAAAATAGGGCTGGGGATGTGGCTCAGTGGTCTAGTGCCCCTGAGTTCAATCCCTGATTACCTACCCTACCCACAAAGAAAAGAAAATCTATACTTAGGAAACCTGTTAACTATTAGAAAACTTTTACTATAAACTTACTCAACACAGGCATTTGTATAAATATAAAACATGTATTTTGTTTAAAGAGTAATTTTCCAGTTATATTACTTTCCATTATCATGTAATATGAGACTGCTGTAGCATTTCCTTGGTGGGTTTGTGATTATTGAACATTTTCATGTGACAGGTGGGCAACTCAAGGATTTGATTTTCTGCAAGCCATTGAACCTGCCTTTATTTCAGCTCTGCCAGAAGATGACTTCTTGGTATGGAATATTCTATAATTTTCTTTCATTAAAAAACAAATTGAGGGGCTGTAGCTGTAGCTCAGTGGTAGAGTGCTTACCTAGCATGCGTGAGGCACTGGGTTTGATCCTTAGCACCACATAAAAAAATAAGTAAATAAAATAAAGGTATTCTTTTCATCTTCAACTACAAAGGAAAAAAATTAAAAAAAAAGAAAGAAGTCAATCACTCCCTATTCTCTTGTTTATGTGTTTTCATATATAAATATGGTTCTTGGAACACTCTAAATAGCATAGCAAGATCTTAAATGCTTTTATTTTTAATCACAATAGGGTTAAATTAAATCATTATCTGGTATCTAGTTGTTTGTAAACCCTGGTACTTCTAAAATATTAGTTTCTGCATTTTATAAACTGAGTAAGGATTAGCTATTTCACTTCAATGTAATGCTCGAGTTAAGTATTATCACTGTTCTGATAAATTCCATCAGATTTAAAATGTTTTTTAAAATGTGAATTTGTTTATTTTATCTTCCCAGTGATAGAGTTGGTTACATTTCATTTGTGTTTAATTTGTGATAAACCTATTTTTTTAAATTAATTAAAAATATTTATTCAAAGTAGCATGTCTCTTAAATATACTGGAATCCTAACTTGTACTGCCAATGTAATGCAGGCTCTGCTTGCCATCTCTTCTCTTTCCCATTTCCCTTTGGTTTCTAGAGCCTACAAGCCTTGATGAACGAATGCATCGGCCACGTCATAGGAAAGCCACACAGTCCTGTTACAGGTTTGTACCTTGGTAAGACAGCTGTTCCAGCATTTCTCCTGGAGCCTACTGGTTGGGATAAGAGCAGGTCATCTTGTGAGACGTTTTAAGAGTATTTAGGGAAATGACAGTGAAAGCGATAGAAATGAGGTATATATTTAGAGAATTCCACATTAATTGTTCTAAATCCCATAGGAAGATTAAAATATCAACACAAGGCTGTTTCCTGCTAGTCAGCAAGGTGAAAGTACCTTCTTTTTTAAAAAAAATATATCAATACTACCATTCTACTCTTCCTTTTAAAATCTTTGCTCATGGGGAGGAAAGATTGAAAAGGTCAAAAGACACTGCAGGTGGATGAATAACTTCTCTTCCCCTTTCCCTTATCTTTGGAAAAGAGTGGCAACCATTTTTCTCCACAAGTTTTCCTAGGAACCCATTTCCCCATTCCTTGGTAGTAAATTCTGATTTGTTTTTACTTTTTTTTTTTTTTTAAAGAATAAGTAATGTTATGGCACAGTATACATTACTTTAACTACAGTTTTCAATTATTGTTAGGCTAGATAGTTTTACAGTATATGTTGAAACTTTAAAAACAAAATATCAAGAAGAGACTAATAAGTATCATGTTATTCTTGATACAGTCTGAATAAAACAAAAGTGTATTTGCATGTAACAACCCAAAAGTGAAAACCCAAAACTTTTATACAATTTAAATCACACAAAAATAATTTATAAATGTAAATTTTTGAACATGAACTGAATTTTTTAAAGGGTACTTGCTAGCTTCAGAAAATTTAGTATAAGAACAAGTGTTAATCATTGATTGTTAAACTTTGAGATTCATTTATTTTATACAAACTCTTTCTACCAAGACTATTGTAAAAATGGGGATTATTTTTTGTAAGATTATTTGAGCTGTATACAAAGCCCACTGTGTTCCCATCAAACTGGCTTAAGCCTGTAATCATAAATAGAGTTTGATTTTCTGATCTCTTAAAATATTTTTCTAAGAATCCATATTCAGTAATTCAGTATACATATCTTCTTTAAAATATTTTATTGCGTAAGCAGTATTTTCTTTGTAAAGCAATTATAACAGAAAAAATATGTAGAAAAATGGAGAGGACATACATTAAGGAAAATTTTTGATGTAGGAAAAATTATAAAAGACAAGAAAAATACTCACATTGCCATAATGCAAAGGTGATCACCAGTAGTATTTGAGTCCATGATCTTTGAATATGCCTGTCACTTCAAACTGTTGGTGGGACAGTTAATAGTGCCTGCTGTAGGCTCAAGTTGTCCTTTGTCCCCTCAGCCACTATGGGATGGTAAAACTGAACTCAGAGTCAGATTGCCTGACAGCAAGTGACCTGGGCCTCATTTAACATCTTTGAGTCTCCCCTTGTAATGTGTAAAATGGGCTGCTAACAAGGAGTAAATAAGGTAATAATATTTTGTAAACACTCTAGTGTCCCGTACACAGTGAGAGTTGTCTTTTGGTTTTGTGTTCTTCTCTGACAAGGAAAATCAATGAAATTGAGCGCACATCAGCTGTCATGTTGCTGCTGCTGCTTGCTTTCTTCCTCTTGTGCTGTAAGCTGCACCTGATGACAGTAGCCTCATGTGCAGCCTTCTACGTTTTCTCTTTATTCATGCACCTGAACAGACACATTCCACCCTACCTTTCTCTGCTCACATAATCATACAAGCATCTATAGGGTTGTTTTCCTGCATTTATTGTATAAAAATGTGTTCATCTTGGATATTAATCTCTCCTTTTTTGCATCTGACAATGTAGAAATAATTCCATGTCAGCAGGTTTAGATCTAATTCATCTTCTTCTGGCCACACTGCAGACATCGTAGTTGTACTAAATTCTTTCACTACTCTATGGGCTTGTCTTTATTTTGGCCATGAAAACATCTCTATGATAAATATTGACCTCTAGTGAAATTTGAACATCTACTTTATATTTATTGGCCATTTGGGTTTTCTTCCCAATGAAATGTCAGTTTCACAACATTAAATAAATAAATAAACATCCTTACACTCTTAAAATAAATGTTTTGTTTCGTGTATGAAGAATATTAAACGTGTGTGTGCCTGCCTGCTCTTTTTAAAACAGAATGTCTATACCTTCATGGGAAAATGTTGTAGTGGTTCTTGATTAAGTACTTCCCAGTCTTTGCTGAATTAATGACATCATCCTTATCAAATTGTTTCTTTTTTCCTTTTTTAAAAAAATATTTGTTCTTAAGTTTTAGGTGGACATGATATCTTTATTTTATATTTATGTGGTGCTAAGGATCAAACGCAGTGCCTTGTGCGTGCTAGGCGAGCCTCCACCACTGCACAACCCAGCCCCGTTCTTTTTGTCCTTTTCACCTTTGTTACTTATTTGAGTTTCTTTTACTCGATATTGGAATAATTGAGATAAGGAACCAAACTCAGATTTCCTGGCTTTCTGCTAATAGTTGCTTGGTTTTTGTTCTGCAATTTTTACAAGGGAATTTTAGATCTCTCTGAGTTTGCTACCACTTCTCCTGTGTAATGTTATTAAAAGGAAGGAAACAAAACCATGAAGGAAGAAAGAGGATTCCCATTTCCGTTGAAATTATCAGTGTGAAGAGAAAATATGACATAGAAAAACAAAACTTGAAGGGTGAAATCAGATAGTTAAAAGTACAGGGCTGGGGATGTGCTCAGTGGTAGAGTGCTTGCCGAGCATGCACGAGGCCCCGAGTTCAGTCTCCAGCAGGGTTGAAGCAGGGTGAGTAGAACTGAGAGGAAAGTGTGAGGATGGACAGATTATAACACACGTCCATTCCTGTTTACATATAGTTGTTGGGAAAATGGAATGCTCAGCATTTTTATAATCACTAGATAAAATCTCTAAAGTTTTCTTTTTAAATTTTATCTGTATTTAACTTTTACTATAATATTTAAAAGAAAAAGAGAACATACTCTGGAAAAAAGAACAGTTAAATTATACTCCATCTACTTGGTTTGTCTTAAAGGAATCAAATAAAACTTCATGTACTCAAGAATGTGACAGTGACTCCCCCAGCGTAGGGCCTGTTGAAATATTTGCATGACCAGATCTTTTTAAGTGTAGATAGCATAGAGAATTACTTTATATTAGAGAAGTGCCACATTTTCATCTACCTCTAAAGTGAGTGTAATCATTTGTTTGTTCAGTATACATCTTTTAAAAATTGGTTTTGGTGAAAAAAATTTGTGTGTTTAATATAGCTTTTTTAACTTTTAAAAATGATATAATATTTGTAATTAAGTTTTTACTCTTGAATGGTTTTACTTTGGTCACTGACAAGATTAAGAGACATTCCCTCTACATTTAATAATTGCCTGGTGTGTCAGTTTTCTATTGACCACTTTAACAAATCGCATTTATTGCCATTTCCATTGGCAGCTATTCATCGCAACAGCCCCCGTCCTGTGAAGGTACCTCGATGCCATAGTGACCCTCCTAACCCACATCTAATTATCCCAACGCCAGAGGGATTCAGGTATTTGGTGTTCCTCCAGTCATTTCCTTTATGGCTTCTTCTCTGGTGTGCATGGCGATGCTCTGGAAACAACTGTTTGCTTGCCCTGAGAGCTAAATGTTTTTCTGTCTTCTCCATTTGCTCTTAAAAGCTCTTATTTGTGTTATCTTGAAGTCATACCACAGAGCCTTAGTTGCAAACAAGAAAGACATGCAAATTTAAAACAGGCCTGTACTTTAAAGATAACTGATTTTCTCAGCTTCTTTATAACCTCAAGCTACTAAGTGTATTCTGGCCTTGGAATAATTCTTTCTTTTTCTGTCTTTGAAAAATTACCTTAGGTAAACAAATTTAAGTTTGCGTAGCATAGTAAACATTTGGAAAACAGTACTGAACATCTCTGTAAAAGTGGAGAAAGCTGGAATGACCTTTCCGGTCTTGGCTAGTTATGAAGCAGCTGAGCACTGAAGTGAGTTCAGGAGCAAGTACATTCACAGGGATGTCCTTGAATGTGGTGGCATTTCTGCGTCTTGAGGTAGTGAGCATCCTGTCTCCCCTGCGTGGTCACTTTCATAAGTTAATTTCATTTGACAGGATTTGCTAAGTAAGGACCACATTATTTTTTAAAAAACCTTTGAAATTAGTCTTTTTTTCCCATACATGAATCTCAAACAGCATTTTGTATTTTTAAATATATTTCACTTCTCCTCATGTTTTATTTTTAATTGAAAGCCATTTGCAAGTCCATCCGCTTTCTCACCTGTGTTCCTGAAGCTTTTCTTCTCGTCTTAGCGCTCGGAGCGTGACTTCGGATGGGCGGAGCCATGGCAGCCCAGCTGCTGCTCCTGTTGCCGCCACTGCCACCACTACCACCGGCCGCCTGGCTCCCTGTGGTAGCGACTCTGTGCCACTCAAACCCATCAGCAGTGCCCCTGATACCAGGTAGTCTCATTCCATCAGCGCATGTGTCCTTGCCATCCCTCATGTGTCCTTCTACAGCGACCTTAGCTTTAGAGTACCTCATGGGAACCATGGGCTTCTTTCCTCTAGTACTTGAGTGGTGCTCAGGGTCTTTTGTGGTTGTCACAGTCCCAGACTCTGGCACCAGCCAGCCAGGTGGACCGTGTGCCTGATGCTGATGTTTCTTTGGATTCGGTATTAGCCAAAATGACCATAGAGGATCAGAGGGAAGAATCTGGGCACAGTAGAAGGGGACATGACACTGCCTTTCCCTGGTAGTCACAGCGTAGTACAGAGATGGCATCCTGTCAATGGCATTAGGCAATGAATTTTTTAAGAAGTATCAATTTCTGACCTAATTTCCTAATTTTAAATAATTGTTGATTAGAAATAGTTATACAAAAGTGGGAAAATGAGTTGATGGTGTTTGGAGAATAGATGATTATTGGAGAGAGCATTCAGATGTGGCAAGCTTCAGAAAAATTTAAGTCTCTTGCATTAGTCTTTTGTATAAGGAGGGACTCCCAGTCTCCTCCATTCTAGCTATTTCCTGGCAGAGGAGTTTATCAAGTTCTTGTGATTTATTTAATGAAGGACTCTGGGTCTCTGAATTCCTCTGCTATACTTGGGTAGAAAGACAGGATGCTGTCGATATCCCGTCTTCTGGTAAGGAAGGTGACGTACAAAACTATTTGGGTTGAGGGTGAGTTGACCAAGAGATGAAATGTAGTGGAACTCTACAGTCTTCAGCTCTTAGGGGAAAAAGATTCACATCATAGTTGGCAGATAGATGACTTATGACTTTAGGATTTAAAGCCTTTAAAAATGAAAAGTTTTTGAATTTTAACAAGTTTAAAATTTCTACAAATGTTTCCAGTCTTCTCATTAAATAATTAATGCTCCTAATTTTAGTAATAAATGTAACCTAAATAACCTAAAAATATAAGTGTTTTACAGCTTAAGCAGTCAACTCAAAAATTAACAATTAACATTGAACCAGATTCTCATTTATCCTCGTTTTGTTTTGAGCACTTTATGGTGCACACATGCTTCCATATCCCGTGGTGGCTGCTGAGACTGTTGTCTTTACAAATGCAGTGCAGAGTCAAGGCAGGTGAATCTGCACCAGACAGTGGCTGGGAATGTTGAGCAGACTGGTGCTGGCTCCCACACTCACTGCGTCTTCCTTCACAGGAGGCCTCTCCAGAACTGGAAAGAGAAAAGAATATTTCACTTTTTAAAAGTCAGTCTCAAAGTCTCCACAGAACTGAGGCTTAAGGCATTTATTTATATTTTACTATAGGAGTTAAATACGTGCAATTGGCCTTTCTGTGCATTCAGTCTTGATGGTTTGCATAAGCAGTTTTTTTTTTTGGCATGTCACAAATAATATTTCATAAGTATTTGTGTTCAGTTTTTATATATTTGGACAATTCTTAACATCCAAGAATTTTAATAGCATCATAATATGTTATCTTGAAATTCATTGTTTTTACAAATGAGCAAAGTTTGCTTTAGGATAGTATGTATGAGGGTAGTTAAAAGAGGAGACTCCCACTGCTCACTTTCACGGGGAGCCTCGGTGATCCTAGTGGTCCTGGGAGGTAGACCACAGAGCTGCTGTGGATTGGCTCACTGCTTCGGAGGTTCACCGGCCATAGGTGAGAGCCCAAGGCACAGCATGCCCCAAGTTTGTGAAGAGTGCCACGGGGAGGCAGTGACACTGATGACTTCAGCTCTCAGCCCACAGTGGGTAGCCTTTGCCTGTCTTAGAGAATCAGTAACCCAAATTGAATTTCACCTGACCTTGCAGTGTTTTAGGGCATTTTTCATTGATTTTGCCCTAACAAATACCTATTCTGGGCTTCACTTCTCATCATTGTGCATAAAACATGTTTTCGCTGTGGTGGATTTGCTGGAGCAGCTCCTGCTGATTCCCAGGAGCTGATTGTTAATTGTCTAGAGTTTTATAATGGTTATAACTCTGTGGAAATTGATAAATTCCACGGCCTACCTCCTACCCTCTCAGGTCCCACCCCACAGGTAGTTGTTAAACATTCCCAGATACACCACTAGGGAAAGTGTGTGTTCTTGCTTTTTACCTTTGCAAAATTCTCTGAAGGACTTGGGACCGACTTATTTTGCCTGTAGGAGTCAGGAAGGTAAAGGCGTTGGGTGACTCCTCCATGGTCTCAGACTGTGGCACTGCTGATAAGTGGATGTCTTCCTTCACTTCAGCACCTGTGGTTTTGAACTACATGGCAGAGAAATTGTCACCCTCTTTCTTTTTTAACAAATACTATACTAGGTTTGAAGATTTAAGGAAACATAAAAATGTATATATTTCATAATTTTCCCAATAGTCTGTGTTGTCAACTACTTAGTGTTTAATGAAAAGAGCATAAATGCTACCATACTTCATTATATCATTCACTTAAAAATACACATCCAGTAACCTTTTTAATCAACTAATGCCATATTTATTTTGGATTCTTTAATTTTTGTATTGCAGTTTTAACACTTCCTTTATAATTAATCCTGGTTTTTACTCCTTATGGGTTCATTCTGGTTGCTGAATATTACTCTGGTTACTTTGTTCTGGAAAAGCAACTAATTATCTTTGTTCTATTTAATATATTAAGCTTCCTGCTCTTGTACTTTTGCTTTGCTAATACTGCTTGAGAAGAAAGCATTAGGTATTCCCTTCCATTTTCTTACCATTTAGAGGTTTGGAATCTTTTGAACTATGTAATAATTATAGTACATTAAGAATGGTTGAGTAAATAAATATAATTTAATGGAAACCTTGAACATTAGCTATATTAGCCATATTTTTACCTTACTTGGGCTTAAACTAGGGAGCTTCCCATGCCTGTCAGTCATACTTAAGTTAACCCATCTTATGTCCTGTGTTAATGTAAAACGGGACATTATGCAGGCAGGAACTGTGGGTCTGGCCTGCTGTTTGTGGAGGGATAATAGTGGAGCTCTCTTTGGCTCCAGAATTTTCCTCACAGCCTGTAAGGGGACCTTTTCTCAGTGACAGCTCTGTTCTTTTGGGTGGCAGTTCTTGTGGGACTGTCCTGTGCATTGTCCTTTGCCCACTAGATGCCAACTGTACTCTCCCATGACAGTCCAGCGTGTCTCCAGACACTGCATTGTCCTTTGGGGGGCAACATTTTCCCCATTTGAGAATCAAGGCTCCAGAAGAATCTCACAGATCTTTCATTTTAAGTTCCATTGAATTGATAGTTCAATTGTTTAAAAAAATATTAAAACAGGGGTTCCAGCGTCCCTGAAAATGATCGACTGGCTTCCATAGCTGCTGAATTGCAGTTTAGGTCTCTGAGTCGTCACTCAAGCCCCACAGAGGAGCGAGACGGTAAGTGTTTAAAGGTGTCAACCACATTCTCTACCTGCCTAGTGATTTGTCTCAGTCAGTACCTATTGTTAGCACCTCTAAAGAGGAAGAAAGGGTCAGGAGCATTAGGCTCTATGAGAAGATTGGTGCTCAACACCCTGACTTTTATATAGATGCCTCTATTTAGCTGGCTTTGCATATTCTGAGACTACTTTTTGGTTTTTTTTTCTTTTTTAATCAGTATTGCTGATATTTTAATTGTTGGGTACTCCTATTCACTTTAAAAAATATCAAAGTGATACTGCACTTGTTGATGATAACACTGAAATTTTATTCCAATGCAGCCCTCAGTGTCTCTGCCCAGCAACATGTTGCTATTCCTATTGCATCAGGACAGGGTTTCCAAAACCAGCCTCTTGAATGGAGTCCCCAGGAATGCAGGACCCATATAGTGTTCTTTTCTGTTATTTATAGGAAGTAGTAAAAAAACCTGATAGCAACTTATGAGTTTGGTACAATTTTCTAGAATTGATTATAGAAATAGTTTCTGGCACCCACATCAAGCACATTAGGAATTGATCATCAGAAAGGATGGCCAGAGAGTAACCATGGCCACTCACTGTTTCAGTCTTCCCTCAAGTATATTTATTTTATAAATCTTTAAATTGTGTTAAAAAAAAATACTTTTTGCAGAACCAGCATATCCAAGAGGTGATTCAAGTGGGTCAACAAGAAGAAGTTGGGAACTTCGGACACTTATTAGCCAGACCAAAGGTAAAAGAAGGACATTGAACTTAAAAATGTTTTCTAAGAGTGAGATGATTAGTTCCAATTTAAAATTGTCTTAGCTTCCTGTGGGCACCAAGGCACATGCCTATAATCCCAGTGACTTGGAAGGCTAACCAAGAGGATCACCAAGAGGCTAACCAAGAGGATCAAGGCCAGCCTGGACAACTTAGTGAGATCCTATTTCAAAAATTTTTTTTAAAGGTGGGATTGGGGGAAGGACATGTGGCTCAGTGGTGCCCTGTGGTTCAATCCCCAGTACGGAAAAAAAAAAAAAAAATTGTTTTAACTTCTGAATTATTGGACCTTTTACATTAATATTTTGTGATCTCATTTATACTTCTGACATCAGTTCCCATTGTTAATTGTTTGTGGATATGTCTTATTTAGCAAATTACAAGCTTTTTATATTCTTAAGCAGCTTAGTATAATTAGGTGTTTATATTGAAAAGTTGAGGGAAAAAAACTGAAATGAAGTAGGTGATCAATCGGTATTAATCAGAATGTGAATAGCAGAAAATTCACTGTCAAGCATTTTATGATCAACAGAATGCTTTCATGTATTTTTTGTCACAGCTGTCTTGAGCATTATACAGAATAGATGTTTCTCCCATTTCATAAATGATAACAGATTCTGAAAGACCTCATAATTTGGCCAAGGTAGTAAATGATACAGCTGGGATTAGAATACACTTCTGTCTTTAAGGCCAGAGCTCTCCCCAGCACAGCACCCCTTTGAACTATGTATGACCAATCAGAAGAGTATTTGTCCCCAGGACCTATAGAGGTTAGGAAGGAGGAGACTGAATTGACTTTTTTTTTCCTTTTTTTTTTTTGTGGTGCTGGGGATTGAACCAAGGTCCTTAGAATTCGAGGCAAGCACTCTACCAACTGAGCTATATCCCCAGCCCTGACCTGACTCTTGAGGGAAGACAAGTCTATAACAAAGCAAGAGGCAAAATACAGAGAAAAACATACCTTGAGGCTTGAGAGCTGCAGAATGGTCCAGTGGGACCAGACTGACAGGTTTGGATGTAAATGCAGGTGAAATCGGAGGGGTGAGGTCTTTAGTGATCTAAGAGGTGGTGGGCAGCTCTCAAAGACTCTTGAGCAGCTGGTATATTTGGTTAAAGGGGGGACGGGATTAGAAAACACTATGCAATAGATTACCCTGCTAGCCTGAATTGGGGAGATCAGTTAGAATGCCCGTTCAAGTGATTCAGTATTAATAATATTTATTGGACTAAGGTGGGCTTCAAAAAGGGAATGGCAGTAGGAAAAAGCTTTGGTGCCATATTTGACAGGCCTGGTGACAGATTACGTGTATGTCTAGGATTTAGGTAGGGGAGACATCCTAGGCTTGATCCTGATGCAGGGTCTGTTCATGTCTCCCCCAGAGTCCAGATCTTTGCTGTGCTTTTCAAAACAATTTATGGCAAAGTAAACTTGGGAACCACTGGGACTGTTCCCCTTGGGAGAGCTACTATAATTCATATTTACATATTCAAGACTAAGAAATCTTGAAAGGGGAAAGTAAACAGCAATTTGGTGTGTTCCATAAATCTTTCAGTCTCACAGATCTGGAGCATGTGGTAGGAGAAGAAAAGAGGAAGGGCTAAAACAAAAAGACCTAGAAAAGTGAAACTGGGTCTCAATTCTGCAGGACCTTGAATCCTGTTTGAAGGAACTTAGATTTTTGGTTAGCAGATAATGGGGAACTGAAATATAAACTGATGTAGGAAAGTAACTTGGTAAGTTTTCCTGTTTGCTAAGGTGCTGGCCAGCAGGAGGGTGGGCTGGAGATGTACTTCTAACAAGCATGGGGTTTATTTAGTGTGTCTTGTCATGGAGTGACACTCTCTGCAGGCCTTCCATTCACCTGCTGTTATCTGAGTATGACGACATGCTGATGTCTGTTGCTCCATTGTCATTGGTATTTACTGGAAATTGACTTGGTTATAGTGACTAGGACGGATGAGTTTGTGGGTCTCTCTGCAGATTCTGCTTCTAAACAAGGACCCATAGAAGCTATCCAGAAATCAGTCCGATTGTTTGAAGAAAAGCGGTATCGAGAAATGAGGAGAAAAAATATCATTGGTCAAGTTTGTGATACCCCTAAATCCTATGATAATGTCATGCATGTTGGCTTGAGGAAGGTGACCTTCAAATGGCAAAGAGGAAACAAAATTGGTAAGGAAAATAAGGAAGGTGGAGTGAAAATAGTCTCTGTTCAATGTGTCCATCTGTCAGGTAATTAACTCTGAGGGGCAGACACAGTTGTGAAAGAGGACTCCAGGCCTCAGGGAACTTGGGTAGTACCTGGCACAGTCAAGTGCTTTACAGAGTTTGTCATTCTCCATCTAATTCAGCTGTAAATCCCTATGGTTTGACATCCCAGAGGGGACACAAGAGAATACCTGCCCCCATGCTCCTGGCCCTTGTAGCAGTCAGGTTAAACGGGGCCTGTGTGCTCCTGACCACTAGCTTCCACCCCCAGCACAGATCTCCTTGTGAGGCATGAGAGCTCAGAAGTGTGAGCCACTCATCATTTGTCTGATGTCTCTTTGGAAGTTTCCTGAAGCCAGTTTTTCTCTATTTAAAAATATTTACAGAGAGGACACATTGATGTCTGAGACTTCACTTATTAGGGGACATTCAAAACTATTTTGAGTTTTGCAGTAAGCAGACTCTAGTGAACATAATTGTAGATATATAAACATACATCCAGAAGTAATGGACAACATGATTGTAAACTTCAGAGACTAAACCTGTCTGTATTAACTAGACGAGCAGCCTGTTTGTGTTGTTCGCAGGAGAAGGACAATATGGGAAGGTTTACACCTGCATCAGTGTGGACACGGGGGAGCTGATGGCCATGAAGGAGGTGAGTCAGTTGGCTCAGTGGGGCCCTTGAGTTGGATTGCTCAGCATGAGAGAGTAAAGACAAGCTTCTCCTGCTCACAGCTGACAAGTGCTATCCATGGCAAGGTGTGTAGGCCTGAGGCCCATGTCTTAGCATTGAGACAGTCAGGACCAACGCGACAGCTGAGCTAACATAATGACGTGGGGTATAAAGGTGCTGAAGATTCCAGTGAGGATGGGGAGAGAGTATGTCAAGACCACGCAGGTCTGAGAAGTGCCGCAGGAGGAGAAAGACCTGATGCAGGGAGCTGGGGAGAAGGTGACATTTGTGAGGAGCGTCACACATGGGTGGTGTTTTGACAGCTGGAGGTGGATTGACAAGAGTAGGGGAAGCCCAGAGAACAGCCTGAGGGAGGGAGGGAAAAGCTTGTTGCCGACGGAGGGGCCCTGTCATGGCTGGGAAGGTGGGTGGGCTGAGGGTGAGATGGGAGGTTTGACCCGAAGGGTCCCAGCCACTTTGCCCTCGTGCTGGCCCCTGGCTCTCCTCTTTCGAACTTGGTTGTAAACCTTTTTTCCTTTTGTGTTAAATTTTTAATTGAAAAATTATAACTGTGCATATTGATGGGATAGGGTGATGTTTTGATACCTGTGGGTAATGGGGAATGAGTAAATGAAGCTTCCTCATCGTGTTTTTTTTTTTTTTTTTTTTGTAATTTGAAACTTGCTGTCCTGGCAGTTTTATTGATTGTACTCACCTTTTCAACCATATGGATGAACATGGAGGACATTGCACCAAGTGGAATAATACACGAGGCACAGAAACACAGTACTGCATGGTCCACCTGTGACATCTAGAGCCGTAAACTTCATACGGGCAGAATCAGATTTGATTTTTCTGTATTGCCCCAAAGCTAAACACCAGTGATAGCTTGCTCATGGATATTTAATGTTTTGGGTGGTTATATTCACAGTTGTAACAGTAATTCTAGCTGCTATATCTTCACTTATTCAAACAGAAGCATTCTTAATTTTCTTGAACAACAAAGGAAAGAAAATCTGTAAGTTGAGTCATATAGAAAAGGACCATATGCCAGTGGGCCTGGACAATGAAAGTGTCAAAGAGACACCTTTACAGACCTCGTTGCTTAGGACATTCCTGATTCTTGTTTGTGATGGTGTTGATAGTTATCAGCAATTTTCCTTTCACAGATTCGATTTCAACCAAATGACCATAAAACCATCAAGGAGACTGCAGACGAATTGAAGATATTTGAGGGCATCAAGCACCCCAATCTGGTTCGGTACTTTGGTGTGGAGCTGCACAGAGTAAGCCACCTTGAGTCACACTGCTTTGTGTGAGGAGTCAGTGAGGGTGCACGATGGAGTCCTGTTCTACATCACAGGTCTTCTCATTTCAGAGCACAGTAAATTTGCCTAATTATCAGGAAATCTCCATGACTTACATCATTTCTGCCTTCTCTCTGAAACTAGAGGAGTTCCTCCTAAAATGTAAGTTGTAGACTGTAGTCATCAACCTGACATTACAAAGCACTGAAACCCGTCCTGCCAGTCAGAAGGTCCTTCTGAAGCACCCCTCCACGTGACATGTGCCTGCTTTCCATTCACAGTACATCTTTTAAGTGATACTTGTCTCTGCTGTTCAGGAAACTGTAAAATGACAGAAAATTAAAACCTTACGTTCATTTCCCTGGGTTTAGAGATGCACGTGTCGGGGAAGAGAGGATAACTTGGAGTGTCTTGGTGCAGAGCCAAAGCTGCCAGGGAGAGTTGAGTGTTGATCATTTCTGATGTTTTCACAAGTATGTCTACGTTGGAAAAGGATGTGTTTCAGTACTTAATAGTATCTAGGAAGGCCTTGTGACTCCCTGTGTGAGATTATATGGCAGACTTGATCTTGGAGGATTATAGAAGTGCATCCCCTGTGGTTTGGAGGAGGCTTTCTTACCCTGATGAGCTCTGTTAGACACATCTTCTGCACAGCGCACTCAGTGCTTGGGATGGCCAGTGTGGCGCATCACTAAGAAGAAGAGTGATTCTGGAGCACGGCCTAGGTGGTTTTCCAGACTGTTCACACTGTAAGGAACACCACAGTCAGGGCTTCATCTTATTCCTCCTGTAGGAAGAAATGTACATCTTCATGGAGTACTGTGACGAGGGCACATTAGAAGAGGTGTCAAGACTGGGGCTCCAGGAGCATGTCATCAGGCTGTATTCAAAGCAGATCACCATCGCCATCAACGTCCTCCATGAGCATGGCATAGTTCACCGTGACATTAAAGGTAATCCCTACGTGCACCCGGTGTCCACATAGTAGATGCTCTGGAGATGCTCACTCCCATCCTCTCCTACACAGTATGTGTATTTCCACATAGATAGATCTTTACTTTAACAAACACCACATTGAGAAGTGATGCAAAACCACGTCTCCATCCCTGAGAAGAGTCTGTAGCTTCTTATCTGTTTGTTAGAGAAATCTGCTTCTCCAAAAGGAAGTTTCATGAGCTGATTTGACATAGCCTGTATGTTTACTACATATTTGTTAACAAAGCAACCTTTCTATTTCTAGTGTATAAAATGATAGTAAATCAGAAATAGCTTTGTAAGTCAATGTACAGTTATGTCTTTGGAGGTAAGAACAGGGTTTATTTATACCAACCTCCAAATTAAAGTCCTGTTAAAGGTTAATTCGGTCATGCTGATTGGTTAGAAGTGCATTTCACTCTGGCACAAGGGGAATAGCGATCCTTTCATCTCAGATCTGTTAGTGTGGCCGTTTGTACTTAACCACACTGTGCCCCTGACTTTTTTTTTTTTTTTTTTTTTTGAAGTCTAGGAGCTAATTAAAGCAGGAGAATATTTTTTTCTCTCATTAGCACTAAAGAGTTCCATCTGTCATGTTGTCTGAGTTTAACCTAAACACACTTACTTGAGAGTTTGTGTGACTTCTGACCAGAGACCAGATGCAGTCTGCTGGACTACTTCGGATCCCACCAGAATTTGATGCATCTGAGCATAGGAGTTTTTCATGCTCACAGCATGGCTCACCCTAAGTCACCGAGCATTCCCAAGTCTTGCTGGCTGCCTGCCTCTCCACCACATGGCTTTGCTGTGGGGATTATTCTGGGCCTTTGCTTAGTTGGCCCTGTATCAGCCCCTGGCATTGCCTATTTTAGTTGTTCAGAAATCTTACACTTGGTGCACTGTCATGTCTTGGGCGTAAAGAGAATTGCCCAAGTCCTTGACTCAGTTCAGCACACCGGTGTCCTTATCTAATGCCTTATAGTTCAGCATGGCTAACGCCGAGTACATGTGCAGGATTGCAGAATCACCACTCTAGTCCACTGTGGGGACCTGAACCTTGGGAGGACTCGAGTGTTGAGGATGACTGTTAGACTACCTCTCATCACATGACTGCTTACCAGTTTGGGCGTCTTTGTGTCGATTTTTGTTTAGGAGTACCATAGACACATGCTAGAGATGTGTGACTTAGTTGGAGCAATAATATCTCGTAGCCTA
Source organism: Urocitellus parryii (assembly GCF_045843805.1). Classification (NCBI taxonomy): domain Eukaryota; kingdom Metazoa; phylum Chordata; class Mammalia; order Rodentia; family Sciuridae; genus Urocitellus; species Urocitellus parryii. The sequence goes on along the minus strand of NC_135538.1, from coordinate 6,923,682 downwards.
TAGTAAAAGGCCAAGCTGCATGGAGAGGTGAGCAGTAACCCCAAGTTCCAATTATAAGTTGGTATGAGTTAGGCTTGTATATTGCTTGTAGAAATATTGGAAAATTACAGAACACTGTTTTCAGTCATATTCTAAAACATATCCTGAGGTGGCCTCAGCCACACCTCTGAAGAACCACAGCTTGTGTGCTGGTCTTTCTACGTGTCTCTTCTTTTTGTGGAGGCTGTTAATTGCATCCAACTCTAATGTTCAGGAGCTGTCACAGACATTTGTGTTTTATAATAATTTCTCAAGTATTCTGTGAGTTTTTAGTGTTAGAATCTATGCATCTTTCATTTCCAAATTTATTGGTCAGAGCTAGCTATCCTGATGTTAAATTTTGTTGCTTTGTATTATTAACATTTGTGAATAAGCACCACATCTTTTTATAATTGCACGTTGTAAGTAAAACTCCATAATCTTTATATTAGTTAGTTTATACATAGTTTCTTGTAGTTTAGATTACCACCTTAACATGCAGGTGCCCATATTGTGTTTCAGAGGCTGATTAGTGACTGCTTATTTCTTGTTAGGTGCCAATATCTTCCTTACCTCATCTGGACTCATCAAATTGGGAGATTTTGGATGCTCAGTAAAGCTTAAAAACAATGCCCAGACCATGCCTGGTGAAGTGAATAGCACACTGGGGACAGCAGGTATGGGCCAGAGGGGCTGGTCTGCACTCATTAAGTGCTGTGGGCATGGCTCCTGGGTTTCCCTTCACCCTTCCTAGTCAGCACAGACCTACAGGGTGGGAGCAGGTTTCAGGTCATGAGGAGGACCCTCCCCCACATGCTCGGGCTTCTCCTGGAGGGCAGCTGACTGAGTAATGATCTTAACTACCCTGGGAGGATAGCTGCTTTTTCTTCTCAGAAAGACTCTTGTGTTGTTTATAGTGTTACTAAAACTATTTTAGTTGAAACTGTATTTTGATTGTTTAATATCATAAAATTTTGTATCCTCCTGTGCAAATTCAATTTCCTGTTTTCAATGTGAATACAATTTATTTGAAAATTTGCACATTCAGAAGTTGTCTGTTAAAACAGAATTCTGTCCCTAAAAAGTCTATTCAACAAATGATTCAAAATACCTGTTTTCAGTTTCAGCATTGACATAATTCAGGAAAATAATATAGAAATATTAATTTATTGCTCGGCACTCTTAATACATAGTATTGTGTTTATAATTTATTACAATCACCATATCTGTGACTTTTAGCATACATGGCACCTGAAGTCATTACCCGTGCTAAAGGAGAAGGCCACGGACGTGCAGCAGACATCTGGAGTCTGGGCTGCGTTGTCATAGAGATGGTGACAGGCAAGGTAAGCAGAACCTGTACCTGGAGGAGGAGCTTCAGGAGGGCACTGTACAGGGATGGGGCAGTAGTTGTGGTTTATTATTGGTTATAAATTCTATGGACACATTTTCTGCCAGAAAACACAATTAGAGATAAAAATGTGACCTATCAAAAGACAGAATAATGTTGAGGAAAAAGACAAACTAGGAAACAAGTGTTTATAAGATATATGCTATAGAGAACACTTAACAAGTGAATTTAAAGAAAGCATAAAGAAGCAAGCAGTTACAAAAAGAAACATGAAATTGAAATTTAGGTCCATGCGAAACCTGCACATTAGTACTTACAGTAACTTTATTCATAAATGCCAAATGTTGGAAGCAACCAAGATGTCCTTCAGTGGATAAATGGGTAAACAGACTGTTACATCCCCACAGTGGGATATTATTCAGAGATCTTTAAAAATGTGCTATGAATCCTTAGAAGATAGAGGAACCTTAGTTACATCTGGCCAAGTGAAGAAAGATGGTAATCTGAAAAGGCTGCTTACTGTATGATTCCATCTGTGTGACATTCTGCAAGAGGTAGAACTGTAAACATCAAGAACATCAGTGGTTGAAGCACACGGACATGGAGGACAGGTATTTTCAGGGTTGCAAAACCATTGTGTGGGATGGTGGTGATGGATACATGCCATTGTGCATGTGCCCAAACACACAGACTCCACAGCACAGAGTGTGAGTCCTGATGTGAACTATGGACTTTGATGAACAATAATTCGTGGACGTTGGCCTATCAGTTGTGACAAATAGACCACACGAATGCAAGATGTGGATAACAGGAAACTGGAGGGGTGGGGAATTGGGTGAGAACTTCGTATTTTCCGAGGGAGTTTTCTGTAAACTTAAATTACTCTGGAAAAAATAAGCCTGTTAATTAAAAAAAAGAAAGAAAGAAACATGAAATGTTGAGCTTCATCAGAATTACATATTTAAAAGTGGAATTTTATTTTTTACTTAGCACATGAGTGACATTTTAAAAGATAGAATACTTGCTTTTGGGGTATAAGGAAATTGACATATATTGTGGTCAAAAATGCAGATTACTCAGGGAAACAGTATCTGTCAGAATTAAATTGCATACCCTCAAATCAAGAAATTTTTCCTTCTGAAAATTTAGCTTCTGATGAAGATACTACTGAGGAGTAATTATAAAAATGTATAGTATAGACATGTACACAAGAGTGTCTGGCTGTCTAGCATCACTTGCACAGAAGAAACACTAGCAAGCTCTTAAGTGTTCTTAGGAAACTAGTTAAATCATTATCCAGCTATACTTGCAGCTCTGGAAAAAGAACACACCTTGCAAGTGCTCAGCAAATATTTGCTGATGTTACCTCTGATAGCGTTAAGGAAGATAGCCACAGTGTCCACATTATTTTAGTCAAGCCACACAAGCACATCAAGAGTACATGTTGGAATGACCAATCAATAGCACATAAATTAGAATGGTATAATAACTTGGTTCCTTCCCCTGTGAACCTCATTTTTTTCTCATCATGGTAAAATAAGCTTTGCCCACACAGAGTTTTTATTATTCAACCAGGGAGCATATTAAATCCCTGTGAGAGAAATGTTGAGTTTTGTATGTTTTAGTGACTTTTGCATCATTTTACATATTACATCTTTGAGTTATGTGACAGTGGCTTCTAAATTATGCTGGACTAACAGAATATCCCAAATGACCTGGGCAAACTGTGCTGTCCGCCTGCGTTTAGACGAGGTTCCATTGGACGGTCACACCTGTTCCTGTACGTACCGTCCCCAGCTTCTGTCGAGTTCTAGTGAGAGAGCCGAATGCTTAACGGGGATCAGGTGGCCTCAAGGCCTGAAATATTTTCTGTTTGGTCTTTTGAGTAAAAGTTTGCTAACTTCAAATATAGATACCAATTTTAAGATGCCTAAGATTGAGTATTTGCATTTTATATGGCCATGTAATATTAAAATCTGACGTTTTTCCCCTTCTTTGTAGAGGCCTTGGCATGAATATGAACACAATTTTCAGATTATGTATAAAGTGGGAATGGGACATAAGCCCCCGATTCCTGAAAGATTAAGCCCTGAGGGAAAGGACTTTCTCTCTCACTGCCTGGAAAGTGACCCGAAGATGAGGTGGACGGCCAGCCAGCTCCTCGACCATTCTTTTGTCAAGGTCAGATCACTGATCATTATCTTCATGTTTAAATATTTAAGTTCAGTTTTGCATCTGGCATGTAAGGAAATTTAGAAACTTAAATTTTAAAATAACTGTATCTAAAATGGAAAGGAACTAAATGTGTTCTCATGTGAGGGAATTTAATGTTGTTTTTTTTTTTTAATTTGAAAAATGTTTATTGAGGTTCTTGGTCTATTTTGGCGGCACATATTTAGGTACACCTGGGACAGTTAAATAGGATTTTACATGGAACTAGCTCCAAGATTGGTTTCCACTGCAGTGAATGGATAGTCTGTGGCGTCAGGGACAGGTTGGTTAGGACAGCCTGATGTGAGACCTGTGGTGGTGGTGTGTGGCCTACTGAGCAGGAGAATTAGAGCATTGGGTGATCTCAGTTGTTATTTTCTCTAGAAAGAAAGGCTGATAACCTAGCCTATTAGAGAGGGTTTGGCCAGGTCAGGAATCAAGGCAGGGTGTGGCAGCCTGCATGAAGAGGCATGAAGGCTGAGTCCAGAGGGAGAACCGATAAGGAGCCAGCACAGGTGAGGAAAATGGGGTATGGAAAAGGGCAAGAGATGGCCTGGAAAAGGAGCAGTGCAGCTTGAAGGCATGCCAGTTTTATTGTAAATGTAACATGATTAAATAACTTTTTGGAAAGATCACTCTGAAGATAAGAAACTAGTTAGGAATCTGCTGATACAGCTGAAGGATTGAGGATGGGCAATTAGCAAACTATCCACCATGTTTAAGAGTAGCATGGCCTTGACTAAGGATCTGGTATGGTGTGAAATGTGAAGGGGGAACTTGGGGAGGAGTCTAGGGTGGCCCAGCTTTCTGGCTGTCAGCAGTTCATGGAAACTACCTTCACCACTGTAAAGGGCAACTGGCTAAGGGGCGGGCCAGGGGCATGATGGTTTCCCCTCCAGTAAGTTAAATTCACAGCAAGTTTGGAACATTCGCTTGTGGATTTCAGATGAGCATTTGGATGTTAGGTCTGGCACTCCAAAAGAAACTGGGCTGTGATAGAGATTTGGGAGACAGAAGTGTTGCTGGGGTGTGTGTCAGAACAGTGAGAACGAGGAGACTGGAACCCCGGAGAGCAGCACCACAGGGCTCTGTGAGGCACTCCCACTGCCGGAGAGAACCGGGAAGGAGCGGGGGTGTGGAACAGGCATCTGGGCTAGCTGTGGGGCCTTAGGGACTAGTCATCGGGAATAGTTATTTCTTACAGAATATGTAAATAATGGATCAACATTGACCCAAGATTAGACATGTTTGAAAAAGTAACTTCAGTTCTCAGTTCCCAGGCTCTCCCTGAGAGAGGACACTCAGCACTGTCCCTAAGCATTTCCTTTCTTGTGCCTCTCCCCCTGTGTCCAGCAGGGTGCTGGCACCAGGGTGGTGGACCGGCCTTTACTGTCAGTCTCGGCTCAGGCGAGCTTGCTTGTGTGCCTGCACCTGCCTGGGCTCAGCTCTCTCCTGCTTCCTCACAGGTTTGCACAGATGAAGAGTGAAGCTCACCAGCCCGTGGCCTGGTAGTTGTGGACTTGGAGAACCCCTTGGTCACTACTGTATGTAATATTTACATAAGACTGCTGAGAAGCAGTGTTCGCCTTTCAACCTTCCAACTGAAGACTGCACAGGTGACAGGCGTCGCTGCTCCCGCTGCTCCTGTTTGTCTGACGTGGCACAGGGCCTCCTGAGTGACAGTGTCCATGAGGTTAAAGAAGCTGCATGTTAAGTGCCATTACTACTGTACACGGACCACCGCCTCTGTCTCCTGTTTCTCCCGTGGTGGAGAACCATGACATCAGTGTAGTGTTTTCACCCTTCTGGGTTCAAAAGAAGTTGTGGTGTTATCAGGTGTCCCGGACCTTGTTCTGATCTCCTTTTGTTGAGTGCACTGACTGTGAAACCTTTTTGTTGTTGGCAAGCCGCAGGTTTGTTATGCAAAAGGCTGATTAATGAAATTTAAGAAAAAGGTTCTTTTTTCAATAAATGGTTTATTTTAGGAAAGCTAAGTCACACTGTCTTTTAATGGTTCACAGCTTAAGAGCCAGCAGTCAGGAGAGGGGCCTGGCATTTTCCTCAGCAGAAGGAGCACAGCCAGTGTGTTCAGCTGGACACTGGCTAGGTGTTCCTTAGGGACTGGTGTCTCCTTGCTGACCAGCAGAGGACATAGTGAAGCAACACTGATGGTATGAGGTAGCCCTTCTTAATCATATCCTACTAACCAGCAATTACAACCGAAGCTCAAGCCTAGTTACCACATGTCAGGCTCAGTTTATTTTTAAACCAAGATGTAGAGGTGTTAGGTCGTCGGTGAAAATACTGCCAGACGAGGAGAACGCATCTACATTCAGAGTGTAAACTGAATTTCAACAGTGAACCTTCTCAAAAAGCCTAGCCTTATGTCATTGTTGGTATTCTTTACTTCATTTTGCTATTAAATTTTTTTTTAAAGATTGACCTTAAAGATTCCCAAAATCTTTTCAGGTCCTTGACTTGCTCCTTCCACGCAGCAGCTACACTAGGCTGGCCACTCCTCCAGCATGTTTTCTGTTCCCTCCCTCCAGGGCGGTGGGTCTTTTCAGCCAAGAAATTAACATCCAGAGGATTATAAAACAATTAGAATTTTGTCTAAAAGTTTTTTTAATATTCTTTTGAGCAGCAATTTACATAACCTTATAACTTATTAATTTGAAGGGTATAATTCAATGGTTTTTAATGCAGTTATATAGTTGTACAATCACTATCCTAATCTGATTTTTGAGCATTTCCATCACCTCAGAAAGAGACCACATGTCCACTTGCATCACTTGCCATTCTTGCCTAACCTAAGGTCACTACTCAGCTATTTCCTGCCTCAGTATACTGGCCTCGTCCAGACAATTCTTGTAATTAGTACCTTACAATATGTTGCCTTTGTGTCTTTCTTCTTTCACATAGCTCACTTCTGAATTTATTCACATTGTAGCATGGATCCATACTTCATTCCTTTTTATTGATGATTGCTGTTCCATGGAGACGTGTAATACTTTATTTATCCATTTACTAGTCAGTGGGCATTTGGGTTGCTTCTGCTTTTTGAAATATTCCCATACACAGTCTTTGTGTGGACATGTCTCCTGGGAGTAGAACAGCATGCTGGGTTGCCTGGTAAGTCCATGCTCATCATTCTCACTGGCAGCATCTGAGGGTTCCAGCTTCTCCTGTTGGGTAATTGCTGTTCTATTGAGTATGAAATAGTGTTGCATTGTGGTCTTGATTTGCTTTTTCCTAATGATGGTGAAACCTTTTCATGTGCTTGTTTGACCATTCATACAACTTCTTTGGTGGAATGTCTACTCAGATTTTTTTGTCCCATTTTGAAATTAGCATTTTTTTTTTTTTTTTTGGTCACTTGTTGAGTGGTAAGTGTCTTCTATCAATTCTGGCTGCAAGTTCTTTACTGGATATGTGATTTGTAGGTGTTTTTTTCCCCTGCAGTAATTACTTGTTTTTTTATTTTCTTAATGGGTTCCTTTTTGAAGCACAGAAGTTTTTAATTTTTTTAAAGTTCCATTTACCAATTTGTTCTTTATTGCTTGTACTCTTGATGTCATATCTAAGAAATCATTGCCTTATCTAAGGTCACAAAGACACCTTTATTTTCTCTTAAGAGTTTTATAGTTTTAGCTCTTAATAAAGCCTATTGTCTATTTTTAGTTAATTCATCCTTTGGCATGTGGGTCTTTGCATAACCCAGCATCATTTGTTGAAGACTGTTCTTTCTCCATTGAATTGATTTTACATCTTGTTGGAAATCAGTTCACCATAGATGTAAAATGTACATCTGGACTCTCAATTCTGTTCTATTGATCTGTATGTCTATCTTAGGTAGATGTCTCCCAGTCTTGATTACTGTAGCTTTGGAGCAAGTTTTTAAAATGGAAACTGTGAGTCCTGAAACTTCTTTCTTCTTTATTCAAAACAATTTTGACTATTCTGAGTTTTTGCATTTTCATATAAATTTTAGGATTAGTGTGTCAATTTTTGCAAAACAAGCAAAAAACCCAGCTGGGATTTTGATAGGGATTCTGTCAAACCTATGATACTATTTGAGGAGTATTGTTATCTTAATTTTAAGTCTTCTAATCCACAAACAGCATCTCTCTCCATTTATTTAGGTACTTAATTTCTTTTAGCAATGCTTTGTAATTTTCAGTGTACAACTCTCAAACTTATGTTCATTCCTAAGTGTTGTATTCTTTTTTATGTTATCGTGAATGAAAATATTTCTTAATTTTACATTAAGATGTTTGTTGTTAGTATGTATACGTACAGTTGATTTCTAATACTGATCTTTGACCCTGTGGCTCTGCTGAACTCACTAAGTAGTCCTGCTAGCTGTCCTGTGGACTCCGGAGCGTCCTCTGCATCTGAAGTTGTGGTGCTCATAAATAAGGGCAGTCTCGCTTCTTCCTTTCACAAGAGGCTTCTCTTTTCAACTCTGCCTGGCCATGCTGGCTGACCTTCCAGTGCACCATGGAGTGACAGTGGTGAGAATGGACATTCTTGTCCTGCTTTTCATCTTAAGTAGAAATTAGTCACTAGGATCTTCACTGATGCCCTTTCTCCATTTGAGGACATTTCCTTCTCTTCCTGGTTCATTGAGAACTTTTGTAATGGTCAGATGTTAGACTTTGCCAAATGTTCTTTCTTCATGTATGGAGATTATCATGTAGATTTGTCCTCAGTTTGGTTGATAAAGTGTATTGACTGATTTGTGGCTTAAGCCCTAGTCGATCCCTGCATGAGCTCCCTCTGTGTGCTGTGCCTGGGTTGGCTTGGCTTCAGTGCTGCAGGAAGAAGGCCCGGCTCTGCAGTTTTCATTTCTTGCGATGCCTTGTCTGGCTCTCATGTTGATGTTGGCTTCTAACAGTGAACTGGGAAGTTTCCTCCTCTTTTTCACCAGGAGATGGTGGAAGATTGATATTGCTCACCAAACTTCTTTACATATTTGGTAGAATTCACTAGTGAAACCAGCTGGACATAGATTTCCCTGGGGGGGGGGCGCGGAGATTTTAAACTATTAATTCACTCTGTGTACTTCTTAAAGGTCTCTACTTCCTTTCATTGGTATCAGTAATTTCAGTCTTTCTAGGAATATATCCATTTTAACCAAGTTACCTGATGATTACCAGTTGTTTGTAGTATCTCCAGTAACATTTTTAATTTCTATAAAGCCAGTAGTGGTGTCTACTTGTAGTCCTGAGTTTAGTAATTTGTTGCTTCTCTCTCCTTGGCTAAATAAAGGTTTGTTGATCTTTCTAAAGATTTGACTTCTGGTGTCAGTAGTATTCTCAGTCTATTTTTCTGGATTCCATAGCTTTTTCTTGTACTGATATTTATGTTTCCCTTCCTTTTGCATGCTTTGGGTTTAGTTTACTGTAGCTTTAGAGCAAGTTTTCAAAATGGGAAGTGTGAGTCCTTAAACTTTGTTTAAGAGTTTTGGCCAGAGTTTGCCAGCCTTTGAACTAGAGCATTAAAGAAAATTAGAAAACAGTATCTCTTTCCTAGCCTAGTGGAGCTTACATAAAAGACCACTGTCATTCAGAAGCAGACCCCTCTGCAAGCCCATGCATAAAGCTACATTTGTACACTAGAGTAGGAGGTGGTGCCAGAGGTGAGGCAGCCACAACAAGACTGTCCTCTCTGTGGGCTCATACCGGCTGCCGAAGGTAGGACTTAGACTTGTATAGGGACTCCTGATGGAAGTGAGATTGTTTCCCAGGGATGCAACAGCATTAAGGTCCATGGAGTTCCTTTGTATTTATAGACTCTGTTTGGGTTTTAAATGCCGGTGCAGAAGTCCGAAACAGGACCAGGAAGCGTTTCAGCTTGACATTTGAGTGCATTTCTGCATATGGGAGTGTGCACCTGTCCTTGAAGGCCTGACCTTGTTTTCTTGTTTAGAGGAGGATCAGTGTACCAAATGGATCAGTTTATTTGTTTACTGACAGTGTGTCGAAGCAGGTAACTCTCTTCTCAATGTGAGTGTCCAAAGTCACCATCTGGCTGATCCCTCAGTATTCTGGTGTAAACTGCCACGACGTGCTGCTTGGAGTGTTTGCCACTTCGTCCCTCCATGGAGCCTCCTAGCCTTGCCCTGAAGAGGTCCTCTGTCCGTGCACGTGTAGTCTGTCACTTTGCCAAGCTGTGAGTCACCTCCGGGCCAGCACTGTCCATGCTCAGGGCGCAGTGCTTTTCATGTGTCATTAGGCAATTTGTTCTCAGCCCATTAGAACCACTGCTGTTTCAGAGGGACTTACTGCAACACATGTGCAACTCAGTGGCCTAATGCCACCTCCCATTTTCACCCGTCCCTACAGGGAGCTGTGTCATACAACGCCAGGAGGCACTGTTGACACACTCTGTATTTGTTCTTTAGTCATTGTCTTCCTCTGTAGCTCTTTTGCATTTTAGAATTGTTGAGAAATGTTTTTATTTTGAGCTGAAATCAACCTCCTGGCGTTGCTGACGCAGTCTGTGTGCCCAGCTGCTGCTACAGGGTTCCTTTCGCTCCAGATCCTTCTTCTCTGCCTCCTCAGTTCCCAATTCCCAGGCTCCCTGCGGTTTGCCATTCTCCTTTCAGAGTCAGAGCTGGCTGCTGTGTGGGCCTTGGGAGCAGGCGGCCTTGCACCCCTGGCTGGCGGGAGACACCAGTGCTGAGGCAGCCAGGCAGACCCTGAACGCCCCACCTCTGCCCTTCTCAGCCTTGTGGTTTGTGAGGGGAGAAGTGAAGGAAGTTGGGGATGTAATGGAGAGAATGACTGCACGTGTACTTAGCCAGGACCAGCGGGAAAGAGCAGCGGGGCTGAGGGAGTGGGGAACCGGCATCAGGCGCAGCACGGCCTGGGAGACAAGGGCGGAGCAGGGGCCGCAGGCCCCCCCACTCTCCCTGAATACCGAGGAAAGGTCTGCCTCATTCCAAATGGACTCTTATGTTTACTTTATTTAGTCCCTGGGCCTTCTAGCGGTGTATACCACATACTTCATTACCTTTATCTTTGTTTAGCCCATTAGTAAAAAATGTGAAAAGATGGTAGAGAGATTGTAGGCGCCCAGGTTGATATTACCACCCATTTATCAGCTCTCAGCCTTACATTAAAAAGCTGCCACCCACTGGGTCCACACAGCCCCCGAGGACTATTCACTAGTCGGATAACATTTGAGAGTTCCGACAGCATCACTCGCTCTTAGGGCATCTTTGCTAACTCCTAGCCTCACTGCTTTCCTTCATGTACTGAACAGTCCTCCATTTCAGAATTTTATTCCAGAATGCTGCTGCAAAACAGTCTTTTTCTGGGGCGAGGGACCAGGGATTGAACCCTGTGGTGTTCAACCACCGAGCCATGTCCCCAGCCCTTTTAAAATTATTTAGAGACAGGGTCTTGCTACATTTCCCAGGGCCTTGCCAAGTTGCTGATGGTGGCTTTGAACTCAGGATCCTCCTGCCTCAGCCTCCGGAACCACTGGGATTACAGGCATGCAGCTTGTTTTGCACCAAACTGCAAAACAGTCTTTTAAATTCTTTCATCTTCCTTCTTTAAATTGTCTCCCTCAGAGTCAGATTGCCTCAAAAATCATCCCTGTGGTGGTTCATGGCAATCACATGAAATCTGGGTACTGTTGGTACAAAGACATGAGAATTCACTATTCAACAGAGCAGTCATTTGAACCTGAACTGGGTGTATCTGGGTCTCCCAGTTTCTAGTTTCCTCCTCATAGGCAAAGCACACAGAATAGGAGCCACTTGACCCCGTGACACCCAGCTGTGGTGGGAGGTGCCCAGCCAGGGTGTTTTGGTTTCAGGTGTAGAGCAGGAGCCCATTCTCTGCTGCCCTGTTCTCACCAGGCAGAGCACTGCACAGCGTTATGGCCTTATTTTGTATGCACTTTAAAAGTCTGAGATACCCTGGACTATTTCATCCACTCTCCCTCTGTCTGAGATGCCTCTGATGTCTTTTCTGAATTTCTAGGGTGTTGGCAGGAATCTGGCTAAAACCAGCACTGTAGAAAGTAAGAAGGGAAAGTAACATTTATATAGTTTAATTCATTTTAGAAAGCTAACGGAGTGATCACACAGCGCTCTCCCTCTGCGCTCATACCACTCACCTCCTTACAGACAAGAACGTAGATGCCAGAAACTTTGAAAACTCCTAACTCCTGTGACATAAAACAAGACTATACCTTTGCATGAAAAACACGAGGATAGCAATCACATGAGTCTTACCCAGTGAAAAACTTTGCCAACACAGTCAGAGAGACATTTCTAGATACCGAAAAGATCCAAGTAGGTGCTTAATAAGTGCCTTTTAATAAATCCGCAGCCTTGATATTAAACTGAGACAAGGCTGTAGGGCGAGGAGTACCTGGTCTGTCCCTGTTCACCTTTACTGGAGAGTGGCTGGGCTTTTCACTGGCAATTGCACCTACCAAGTGTGGACTTAATACAGTCCTACTTATGGGAGGCTTTTTCCTGGCTTTAGGAAAGGGAGTCCAGAGACAATTGAAATTCGATTGTTCAGGCCTTTGTGAGGCTCTGATGGAGGGGTAGGACCCATCCCTGCCCCCAGAGAGGGGATACCCTAAAGAGGTGAAATCCTACAGCTTTTGGCTATAGGATAGTTTCAAATAGTAGTTGACTATCATGAATATATACTGTGCCAGTTGGTGACAAATGCTATGAATTTCCTGGATTCAGTGACATAGTGACACCTTTACTCTCCTCTTTGGTGGTATGTTGAGTGCTTTGATGCCATTGTGACAGGTCAAGACCCTGAAACCCCCAAATGCTTGGAAATTTGCTTGAAATCTGGAAACACCCAAGCTCACACCTGAAATGCAGGGGCTTGAGGTGGTAAGGGTGTGAATCAGGGCCAGCGTGGCCATACTGTGACATGAGGTGTTGGCGCCCCCCACCTTCCTCACAGGTTTGGTTCTGGGGTGAGAGGCACTATGGCCTGACCCTCCTGTCAGACATGGACAGTAAGGGTGGGATTCATTCATCCTGACCAGAGAAGGAAAAAGGATGTTTTCAATTAAACCTCTGAAGGCATTTTTAGGAAGTGACCCTCCTGAGTGGCAATAGACTTCTGACTCCTCATCCTTACAGACACCATATCTTTGTATAGATGTGGAAGGGTCCAGAAAGAGGGAGTATAGGCAGCTGGTCTGAATCCACTTTGGTGACTGACTGGCAGAGGCAAAGAAGGATCCAGAGTCTGAAACGTCAGATGCTGATCTGGTGAATGCACCTGTGAAAAAAAGCGGGGTCACACTGCCCACTTGAAGAGCCAGCTCACCCTACCCCAAGCCGCACCTGCTGGGCAGTCCTGTGTTGCCCCGCCAGGAGCATCACCAGGCTCCGTGGTCCTGATTTGCAGCGTCCGTTGTTAGCTGGTCCCTCACTGCAGCTATGACCGGGGCCCGAGTTGTTGGAAAGGGAGGTGATGTCAGCCAGTCGCGAAGCGTGTTGCATTCATGCCAGCTTCACGCTGTCCTCTGTAAGCCGCACTTCAGGACAGCTTCAACTGAGGCCTTGAAGACAGTGCTGCTGATGGAGGCTGAACACGTTCCTAACGGACACCACGAGTGACCTCTCACGAAGTAAGTGCAGAGTCCCTTTGGCCAGGGCCTCCCGGGGAGCACTGGGGAGAATGCAGCAGCCTCACGGCTTACTGCAGACCCAGGCAGAAGCCATCAGTCACAGGCAGGCTGTGGTGGCACCAAGCCCTCCTCCAGCCAGTCCTCGGTCCCTTGGGACACCTGCTGACCAACCAGCTGACCAGCACATTGCTCCCTCCATTCATCTCAGCGCACATGTGGGAGGTTTACACAGCGGGAGCGCGCTGGACTCCCTCCAGCCTTGAGCAGGAGCCAGGGGCCTCAGGCTGCAGAGGTCTCACTGGTCGCTGCTTCTGCTTGTGATGGGGCACCTGTGGGTGTTGGGGTAGGGTGGGGGTGTGTTTGGGGGACATAGGTCACAAACTTAATGAATGGGAGGATGGCACATTTTCAGCATCCCCTGGTAAGTCCTGCAGGTTTTTGAGCAGTGGTGATGTGGACACAGCCTCCCTGCCCTTCAGGTGCCTCTCTGCCTGGCAGTGACCCAGGAGGTAGGCGCCACTCCCGCTGTACAAATGGCAGGTGGGCTGTGAGAGGCAGGGAGGCTGGCTGGAGGCTTGCAGTGACCCCAGCAAGGCAAGTCACTGTGAGCTGTACCTGGAATATCATGGGCACTGCAAAGGGTCCCTCTGCCTCACTCTGGTCCTCAGTGGAGGATGGCCCTAAAATCCAGGGGCAGGCCTGCCAGGGCACTCAGACAGGAGTGCACACACCTAGGGGGAGCATCCCCGGGGGCTTGCCTGCGGGTCCTTGTGCAGGGGAGCTGCTATGCTGGGCGCACACAGGGAGTCAGCAAGCGTGGGTCTCCCCCAAGTAGGTGGGGATGAGCTCCTTTCTTCATCTGTGCAAGTCACTTGTGTGAATATTCACCAGGCTCCGATATTGTCTCGTAGGCAGAAAGCGCTCTAGACCTCACTTGTAACTCGGCTCCTCTAGGTCAGTGGAAAGTGCTTAGTGACTCTGAATAGGCTGAGCCTTTGGTGGGATGTTTGGCCAGCTCTGGTGTGGACCAGTTCATCTCTTCTGCAACCACAGCAAAACAGTAGGTCCTTTACGTGGGAAAGACGTCTGTTTCATTCATGCTTCTAAGTGCCTGTCAATTCAATCGCCACTGGCGTCTCAGCGTAGAAGGACGTACATGTTTCAGTTGTTCCCCTTCTGAAATGTCACTGCTTCATGTTCCCCTGGCGTGTCTGTCCTCTGTTGGCTGATTGGTCTGCAGAAGTCCTCCCCATTGGCCAGCACTCCCAGACCACTCAGTTTGCTGAAGAGCAGAACCTTTCAGTGGTGTAAATTGGTATCCAGTTGGGAGCCAAGATGGAAGACAGAAGCCCAGAATGTTCTGGTCCATGGGAGCTGGTCTGTGGAGCACCAGGCTCTTTGGCTGCTAGGAAGGGGTAAGGCATATCTTCGTAATGATCCTGCTCTTTCTTGCTAACAGTGAGGCCATTTCCCAGATCACTAAAGAATGCCCAGGCTTTGTTGTTTTTTCATGTTCGATTTCTTTTTTGTGGGGAGCCAGGGGGTACTGGGGACTGGGGATTGAACTCAGGGGCACTCTGCCACTAAGCCACATCCCCATTCCTATTTTGTATTTTATTTAAAGACAGGGTCTCACTGAGTTGCTTAGCACCTTCCAGTTGCTGAGGCTGGGTCTGAACTCGTGATTCTCCCTCTGGAACCACTGGGATCATAGGCGTGCCCAGCTCATGTTCAGTTTCAAGATCAGCTTTTTCTAGGATTGGGCAGCTCCTTAATATTCACACAGTGGACTCCATTTCAGCAAGACAGAAAACCAGAGCTGCCTTCTGGAGGGCCTTTGCTGTTTAGGGATGTGCTCTGCTAGTCCCCACATCCTGCCGTCTCTGTCCTCAGAGAGGCGCTCTGTCACTGTTGGCATAGCCACCTCAGTGATCTGTGTGCCTGTAGGTGCCGCCTCACCCCAAGCTTCCTGGCTACCCCCTGCTGTGAGCATGACCCTGCCAGGGCAGAGGCAGAAGGGGGGCAGAGCAGTCAGTGTAAACACACACCACAGGTGACCCAGACAAACACTTTAATTTTTTTTTTTTTTTGGAGGCATACTTTCGTCATCTTACCTAAAGCACTTTTCACTGTCTCTGGCAATCAAAGGTTACAGAAGACTCAGCTCAGCACCAGAGGATGACAGGGGGACTCACCCCTCTGTCCCCAGCCCTGCTCCCCCCTGCAGCCTCCAAGACCCTTTGCATTGTCACAGAGGCAGGCCCACACGCAACTGCACAGCCACTCTCTCCCTCCCTGTCTCTCAAAACCACACACACACACACACACACACACACACACACACGTGCGCGCGCGCTAGAGAGTGAAAAGAAAACCAAACCCACGAAATCACACGGGGAAAAACGATTTAAGAGCATCATCTTCCCCCTCTGCCTCCGAGACCGAGCTCCATGTCTGGGGAGGCCTTGATGTGTGCTCGTGCCGGCAGGGGCTCACCCAGCCTCCATCATCATGTCCCACTAAGAAGGCTGTGCAGAGGCCACCAGTTCCCCAAGGTTCCCTTTGGAGGTGACACATCCCTGAGTTAGTCACTCTGCTTCTGTTTGTTGTCGATGTTGCCATAGGCAGAGCCCTTGTCGATTTCTGTCACACCAATCATCCATCGAACTCCCATGGAAGCTGCAGAGACAGGGCAGGAGCAGAGATTAGCAGGAGGACAGACTGCAGGGAAGTTTGCCTGGCGAGAACCTGGGGGAGACAGGTGGGTGCAAATCCCAAGCATCAGTGAGAGCTGGCAGATTGGAGGTGCCTTTTCAGGACCCCAGCTTTAGAGTCAATCTAAAATGTCAGTCTACGTGACATTGAAAGGAACCGAGTAAGGCTGCTCGGTTGGGTTTTCATTCTTGTGTACTGGAAGTGAACAGCTGTTTGTGGGACCCACAGAATTCTCAGCTTTCCATGCTGATCCCCATGGCAAAGAGGGTTCTTTTGCCAGTGCAGGGTAGGAGCTTATGGGACCTCAGCAAAGGAGCCTGGAAAATGCAGGGCTCCAACATCTAAAGCACCCAAGTTCAGCATGCCTGGGGCGAGTACTGGAGTGGTGAGTGAAGTCCCTGCCCTGGCTGAGAGCCTTCACACCTGTGGGTGTGAACCGTAACAACCTCTGCAGAACCCAGGCCTGAGCCCAGTTAGCCACCAGGAGGCTGGAAAACAGGGCTGCTGCTCAGAAGTGGCCTGTTCCCTCTGGAGAGGGCAGACTTCCATAGGTCCTTGGTACAAACAAGGACCACACCTCGGTCACCTTGATGTGCCCCCCATCACAGGGCCAAGCAAACACTATGTGTGATCATCATTCATGAACCAACAGGGGAGTGAACAGAGTCTCCCAGAGCAGTGGCACCAAGCTCTGTAGACTTCCTCAGTCATGGATGGGGCAGAGGCACGTATCCCATAGGTCATTTAGAAGTGAGGAGACTTCTGCTTGAGGCCACCTCTCGAGAAGCTGAGACTCGAACCCTGGCCTGGTCCTAGAACTCACATAGAATTACTCAGTGCTACTGTAAAGTAGAAGAGGGGAGCACAACACGGACTCTGCTCAGAGGCCTGTGAGGAGGAGAGGAGCAACACTGTGCCACGCAGGGCGTGGCCTGTGGATTGGCAGCTGCTCTGCCTCGAGGGCAATGTGCAGCCTCACAGGCCCCTCAGCCTGGCCCCACGCTCCCACTGCCTCCACCTGGAAGCCTCTTGCTCTCCACTTACCCATGCAGAAGACGAGGATGAAGGTGGCCAGTGTCACAGAAGAGCCACTGCTGACCATGCTGACCAGGAACTGGAAGAAAGGGTAAAGCAGCAGCGAGGCCCAGAACAGCCAGTTGAGCAGGGCCCAGGGCCGCCGTGGGGGGACCCGGGGGGTCTCTGGGAAGACACCTGTCCTGTAGTACTCCTCCTGAAAAGCATCCTGGGGACAGAGGAAGGGACCCTCTGATACAGCACTGGACTAGGCTAAACTGGCCTGCCCAGACCCACCCAGGACGCACTCCACACTGACATTCTGGCCTCTCCACACAGGATCTGCAGACTCCACATGCAGTCCACCAGCACCAGCACCCTGTCTGTGCCCTGCAGCTTCCCAGGGGCTGGGACTTCAAGACCACACAGATGACAGAGGGCCTTGAAGCCTGTAGATGCCACTCACAGGAGGTGATGGAGCACAGGCAGACTTCTTCCGTGAGAGCAAATTAGGAAAATATTAGATGGCCCCTTCTCAGTATGTCTTGGGAAGAAAGAAAGAGTGGAAGCTAAGGTCCTGCTCAGAGGAAGGAGGGGCTCCTGCAGGTCTGAACCCAGCCATGGCAAAGCCACCCTCAGGGACTATATCCTGCTCATGCTGGTGATGTTCTGGATTAGGCAGGCAACCAAATTGTTGACCCAGAAGCACTTTAGACTGCATCCATTGCCAAAGATAACTGTAGCATCTTGCAGGAATATTCTGCCCCAGGGCCACAGCCAGGAAACAGCAAGGGCTGTGGGGCCTACTTCGTCTTGGCCACTACACCCATAGACAGCTTCATTCTCTCTGTGAAGCCCTTTAAAGACATTTCACTTGTTTTCCCCTCACCTTCTCCTGGTAGAGCTTGTGGAGCCAGGCCGAGCACTTGTCCTCATCTTCGGGGATGTCTTCCATTGGAATCCGCCTGCAAGGGCAGAGAGCAGCTAGTGGTGGGGAGGCCACAGCCATACCCGGGGCCAGCAGCACTTTCAGCATAACAGTGCCTGCTCTCGGGGCTTTCATTTAGGTGGCCTACACAGTGTGGAAGCAAAGAGGAGTACTTCCATGGAAGCCAAAGTGTAGTCATGGTCCAAGCAGGATGGAGCAAGGACCTGATTTGATGACACAAAGATGGTGAGACGCGGGGACACCTGCCCTTTTCTCTTTTCCCTCCTGCCTAACAGAAAGGCTCCCCAGATCTGACACTTGCCTTAGTCTCCAACACGTACAGAATCTACATTTAGGAGATAATACGCCAGTCATTTTTTCAGCAACGGCCAGATGCCTCCCATCAAGTGATCTGACCTGGTAGCACCAAGGCAGGCCCCTGCCAGAGTGTCACTACATGAAAGGACCTGGATGGGAGAAACCAGGGCATCTGCCCCTCTGGGCTCAGGGATCCCTGTGTCACTTTGCACCCCAGTGTTTACTCACAGGTTCAAGGGTGGCCCTGGGGCCATTGCTAGTAGGGGCATGAGGATCATTCTGCAGACAGCCCATCAGAAACAAGGGGAGATGCCACTTTGCTCTGTCTCCTGTTCCATGTCTGTCTGTCCCTTTCTCTCTCTTGCTTGCTCGCTTTCTCTTCTGAGGCTGCTGGCTCTGGTGACTTCAAGGACTGTGAATTTACACTTGCTTTTGTCCTTGAGAAAGGACAAAAGGCTCGTTTCACTTCTCACTGCTCAGGAATATCTTAGGAAGAAGAGACACTTCAGAAATTCTTTGCCAAGGTGTAGCTTTTCAGAGAATGGAGGCTGGGATTTCACCTCATCAGAGATGACGGGAGCCACCACTTTTAGAATAAGGGCTTCCTTCTCAGGCAGAATTCTACAGAGGTAAGCTTTTAACATAATTAAGACTTACCCTGCAAGTTTCTCTGGAAACTTTCCTGTCTTCTCTTCCCCTTTCCTGTCCCTACATCTCTTTCCATGCATACACCATTTCTTTCTTTGCTCTTCTGATCTGCCCTCGTTTGCAGATCAGATCTTTCAGTGTGGTTCATGAGGAGGTTAGAGATGCTGCCTGCAAACTATTTCTTTGCTTGCACCAAGGAGCTGCTCTTTTCAGTAATGTCCTTGGCACTGTTGCCCTGGATGTTTTCATGCTTCACACTGAGGTGCAGTGTCTCTCAGAGCAAGGCCTCAGCCATCCCAACTGGGTCACTACAAGGAGAGAGGTGAATTGAGTAGCAAAAGGAATCTTCCTGGGGGCTGTGGAGATAACTCAGCCGTAGAGTGCCTGCCTCGTATGCATGAGGCTCTGGTACTGGTCCCCAGTACATTATAAAATCTCCTGGGAGGCCACGAGTGAACTTGACAACGAGACGGGAGCCAGTTTGGGGATGTGTGCTCTGATTGCCACAAGCTCGGGAGAGTTGCAGTGACCTAAGAAAACGTGGAGCTCCTGCCAAGTGTTGAAGGAACTTGAGAGAGAAAAGCGCATTTTGTCCCTGAAGAAGACCCCCTTAGGGAGGGTGGGGATTCCCAGCTTTCTCTGGCAGCAGCTGAGTGAAAGACAGTGGCCACCCCACCATTTGGAAGATCTCAGAATGCTGCTCTCTACTGCCTCTAAGGATCTGGGCTCGATTCCAGGCAGGGAGTGGCTTTGGACTTCAGCGGTCAGCCCACCAGCACATCTCCTTGGGAATGTTCAAACATTATGTTGAGCCTAGTGAGTATGGTCAGCCACTGGCGTTTCGTTGAGCCATGCTGTAGCTTGGCATCAGTAGAGTCTTGAATGGGAAAATACATACCACTTGCCTGTGTCTCTGCTGGTGGGCATTTCAGGGGCTCTTGGTCAGACTTTGGAGGAGATGACCCACAGCACAGGAAACCAGGCCAACCCCACCAGAGTCAGATTGGACTTAATGAGTAAGTCACTGACCTAAGGCAAATCACCCTTTCGTTTTACCATCTGCAGCTTCTCTAAATTTTTCCTGCTCATCTTGGTGACATTCTGGAGATTAGACAGTAAGCCCATTGTGTTAGTCAATGGACAGGTGAAGAGAATTGGCCTAGGGAGGGTCTTCCCTAGTCATGACTAACTGGAGAGTAACCCACGTGAGGTCTTGCAGGAGTGTTCTGCACCTCTACGTCTCCTTACCAACACTGGGTGCTGTCACTCGTGTGTATTTGCACAGGGCAGATCCATCTTCCAAGAAAAGGGTCAATAAAACAATTGCTTTACACTCAATATCTAAATGATTGATTATGAAATATGGTCTGCCCTTTCACCAGCCAGGGCTCTGGGATGAAAATGAGTTGGTATAAGAGGTTCAAGAAGTAGCTGGGAGGGAAAGAGGCTTCCCCAGGTTAGATTGTTCCAAATAGTAGAAAGTCACTCGAGTTCATAACATAAATGTAGACTATAAATGAGTTCAGGGTAAAACAGACTGAATGCAAGATGTTAACCAGATGTCCCTAGAAGAAGGTCTCTCGGTCATTTGTGACTTATTTACTTAGCAACGAGCTTTCTCTTTTCTGAAAAGGAAAGAGGCAGCTTACCTGACATAGCAATCGGCATGATATTTCTTTCCATTTAGGACTCCCAGCAGTGTTGGGTTTTCATTATTTCTGAAATTGAGTGTACAGTCATATACAGCTGGAACTATAAAAATAAGACAAACACAGAGCAGTATATAGCAGGTGGACCCGTTTCTGTTTTGCAGACACACATTCGAAGACATAACATCGCTAACTGGTTGTCTACGAATGGCACAATCAGATTTCCTTGTGCTTTTTCTATGTTGTTCAAATGTTCTACACCAAACATGTAATCAGAAAACCCCCTTATAGTATAGTAATGAGTAATTGCTGAGGTCAGATCAATTTTAAAATTGTAGCAATACTACAATATTAGATCTAGATGTGTGATAACAATGATTGGCATCTTTCTAATATGCATGACCTGTTGTGCTCACAAATGCCCATATTTACACAAGACAAGTTAATGGGAAGCATATTAAACATCTAAGCATGTCTGTTTCCTGGGAGCATTTTTTTCCCCTAGAACAACAATGAGACAGCTACAAACCTACCATAAGATACTGACTGGAAGTCCTTCAGGAATTGAATCAGAGTCAGTTGCAACATGGCCAAGAAATTATGCATGATGTTAATGGTCCACTCAGTGGTGAGTGGCCCTGTCAGCACATTGGACTTAATGTGAAAAGTTGTGGTTGTAGCCCCCAGCCTGCCCCTGCTCAGAACGCTCTGGTTCTCAGGATGGAAGATGGTGAGAATGAACCAGTGAGTGATAGAAATGCCTGGTGGAAACGTGGACTCTTGTGCTGTGTAGGACACGCATGGACAGTGGAAGGAACAGGGATTTGTGTCAGACTGGACGTGAATCCCAGGGCCACCTTTCTCAGTGGGGTGGTGTTTGCTTGGACAGGTGTCTCAGCCCTCCAAGCCTAGTTCTGGAGTATGTAGTCCTTCTGATGCCTTTGTCACTGTGGCTGAAATGACAATCAGGTACTGGCTGCAGGTCCAGCACCTTGTGCTCACCACATTATGAGCCTGGCCCTTCATTGAGAACTCTACATGTACCATTGCTATCAAGAAAAGGAATAGAAAATACTAGGAAGCTTCACAAGTTCTTCATCTAGTTGGGAAAGTGGGGAACCCAGATTTGAAAATGATAAAATCACTATCATATTTTCCCTCCCTGTTGCCTGACCCCCCTGCAGGTGCTGCAGGCCCACCATCTTTGGCAGGGGGAGAGGGTCCCTCCTGGTGGCCTGCAGGAGTGCCTGGGAGCAGGGTCCCCAAAGTGAACCGCACCACAGAAAACAGCTGGTCCAGCCAGGCACTGAATCACCTGCAATCCCAACATCTCATGAGGGTGAGGCAAGAGGACCGTGAGTTCAAAGCCAGCTTCAGCAACTTAGCAAGTCCCTAAGCAACTTAGCGGGACCCTGGTTCTAAATAAAATATTAAAAAGGGCTGGAGATGTGGCTCTGTGTTTAGGCGCCCCTGGGTTCAATCCTTGGCACCAAAAAAAGAAAACAGCTTGACTTCCATATCCTCAGCATCCAGCTAAATCCTGAGGCTGGCCTATGCAACAGTTCGGGGTCTCTTGCTCTTTGTCTCACGACGAGAGGAGAGATGAGGACAAGGCCACGGGAAACCAGCAACACAAGGCCTGAAGCCATGACGTGGCTCTGGTGACAAAGGGCCCAGCCTTGCCCCCCTCTCTCCATAGGATGGACCCCAGCCTTTCCTGGGTATACCTGGCATGTGACACCCAAGGAAGGTCTGCCCAGCCAACGGAGCTGCCCCCGAGACCCAAAGCTGTGTGATGGACCATCCAACCAGAGGGCAGTGAGGCCCAGGGACCAGGGATTCAGGAGCTGGGAAGCCACATGAGTTATCAGGGAAGAGTGTTTTAAACTGCAAAGAGGACTAGAGGTCAGAAACCTATCATTGGTTTCCTTGTTTCTTCTACCTAACAATAATTCAAGGCTCGAAACTCGCAGGTCAGCTGCCAGACACAGGTGGTTCATCATCTGCAGGCAGCTGATGCCAACAGATCGGCAGGAAATGCCCCAAACCAACAGGGCTCAAGTGGGTCTGTGGCCAGGGGCCCCTGCAGGATCCAGCACATTCCACACAGTCACACGGCAGTGCCACTGCTGAGCAGCAGAGGGCAGTGTTTGCTGGGATGCACTAAGGAGAGGTGCCCAGCAGGTTCTGAATCCCTCAGAGACCCTAATTTAGCAGTCACTCCTGCTGTCAGCCACATGCCGGCTCCAAGGCATCACCAGGGAACGGCACTGCAGATCACGGGCTGTGGGCGCCCTGTGCTGGCAGGAGTGGCGGTGCTGCAGAGGCTGCCTCCTTACCTACATCCCTCAAGCACCTCACAGTGATGGCGAAGCCCTTGGTGCGTGGCAGCAGGTGGTGTTTGAGGCTGGGCAGCCCCTTGGCTTGGGCCACCTGCATGCTGATCTGGTGTTTCTTCTCTGTGAACCGTGTGCCCTCGCAGTGGATCAGGAACTGGAAGGTAGAGGGGGGACTGTCACACAGGACCCTATGGGTCCACAGTGTTCCAAGGTCACACACAATCCCAGATCACACGAGGTTGTCAAGTCACACGTCCTGAGATCATACACAACCCTGCAGTCACACCGCCTTGTGGTCACACACCACCCCAGGTCGCATGCAATTCTGTGTTCACCCATGGATACGAAGTGACACAGAGTTGTGGCCACAAAAGGACCCGCAGGGATTGGCAAGACGTGCTGCTCCCACGTACAAGATACTTCTCGGGATAATCCCGGAGGTGCAACAGGCTCCTGGCGACTGTCTCGCGATCTTGCTCCCACTTGCGTGTGCAGAAGATCATTTCCGTGAAGTACCACATCCAGCCAATGATTGGGACGTAAGACAGCTCTTTCTTGGCCAGGACCTTGGAGTTCTGAAACAGGAAGCAGCACAGGGTGTCCATAAAAGAGAAGGCGGGGGGGGGGGGGATCACCCCTTATGGCTCTTGGAGGTGTTAGTGGGAAAGGAGAGGTGTTCACACGGGAAGCCGCACGCGTTCCAGAACACCCTGTGGCCAAAGCTGGTGGCCCTGGAGCCCTTCCCACTGTGTCAACGGGAGGTCAAGGCCACTCACTGTTGGGGGACAGGGAGGGAGGCTGGGTGCGTGCTGCAGGCAAGGCAAGCCAGAGTCGTTACAGACGAGGAAGTGGAGCCCAGAGAGGTTCTCGGGCACAGGCCCTTGGTGGAGCGGAGTCCATCAGACCAGCAGGTGCTCCGGCCCTCTGCCAGCTGCTTTTTCTCATCTCTGAAGCCATGAATGGTGCTGAGTGCCCGCCACAGACCTTCCTGAGGTGTTGCAGGGTGCGGCAGCCTGGCCCACCATTAGGTTGGCATCCCAGCCACCGAGCCCCAAGGGCTGCCAGGGGTGGCCCCAACCAGCTGTGCCCAGAACCCACAGGCCCTCTCCAGGCTGGGGAGCACCAGGGTTTCCATGGGTACCAGGGAGGGGACACAGAACAACTGGCCAGGATGCTCCTCCCTCAAGCTGGGGAGGTCCCATGTCCCAGGGGAGTCAGGCTGAGCTGCTCCTGACAGCTGCCTGGTTGAGCCCTAAACCTGAGCCACCCAGGGCCAATGCGAAGACGCCCCCACACGGTCCTTCCCCCGCTCCCACTTTCTACCTTGTTTAAAAAGCAAACTTCACCCTCCCTGTGGGGAAGAGGAGCACGGACACATTTTGATGTGCTTTTCATTTTGGACATGGAAATTCCCTCAAAGAGAATCTAGCCATGCAGCCTGAAGCTGGCTGGCCACAGCCCACTTGGAGGTGAGTGCTGGCAGCGTGGACACTCTCCAGAGGGAGCGATGGCTGCCCTTTGCCCACCCAAGGCCACACACTTTGTATGAGTTCTATGTGATTCTAAACCCACGGGAATGTCCCGCACTTTACAAACCAAGGCTCAGAGACGTGAAGTGACTTGCTTAGCACCACACGTCACGTGGCGAACAGCTGAGGAGGCCGAGTGTGTTGGCCAGTCTCCCTCTGAGGCTGACGTCAATGGGGCACAGGAGCAGACACGTGGGCCACCTTCCCAGGAGCCGTGCCCTCCTCCTTTTGCACCCAGACTCCCTTCTGTTCTAAGGACCCTTGGCAGGGGGTTTAAGTGACAGGAGCCCGCTCCATCTGTGTGGCTTTGGTCAAGAAACAACTTTTCTGAGCTTCGGGCTTCTCACCTATGCCATAAGGAAATGGATGCTAATCAATTTCACAGGGTTCCCACAAGGGTCGAGTAGCCTGTTACTTGTAATTATAATGCACCAATAAAAATGTGGGGGAAAGGGCTGGACAGCATATGGAAACCCAGAGAAGCAGAGTCGGGGATTTCCACAAGTAGTGAAGAGTGTGGCCCTTATCATTGTCCCAGGCCTAGCACAGAGCCAGGGTCTCTTCATTCAGCCCATTTTCTAAACCCAGCATTAGCATAACAATGATAAATAAATCATATTTATCCCAGCATTAACCAATGGGCTCTGTGCTAACAGACTTATGTGACTTAACTAATTTATTACTAACAGACTAGAAGCTATGGTCCCCAGAAACAAATTATAAACATCAGGACGCTCTCAGGCCCATCAAGGTTTCTGTGTGTGGGTAGCAACAGCCTTAAGGAATTTCCAAGAAAACATACACTGACTCCAGATTGAGCTTGAAGGTAGACCTGACAGGCTTTTCTGACGAGTTAGTTATGTACAGACCCATCCCGATGCAGCATGTCTTGAAAGTCTGAATTTCTTAGGCAGTACAGGGTACTCCACAACCTATGGGGCTGAAGTGTCCTGCCCTGCCATTTTCTACTGGTATAGGGTCACCATCGTCATCATACATTCTACAGCTAAAAGTTTAAAAAGCTCGTGTGTGTATATGAGAGGGTATGTGGGGTGGTGAGGGGTGCAGCTCTCCTTCTCATCCCATGAGGCAGCCAAAGTCAGGACCACCACCACCCAGGGACACAGCCGTCCCATGAGCCCAGAAGGCAGTACCTTGGCCAAGGGGCCACCAGTACAGAGACCCACGGTAGTGGAAAGATCCACTCTGCCTCTCACGGATCCAGTGCCTTCCAGGCCTGAGATTGGGTGGCTCCCACCTCACTTCTGCCGTGAAAAATGATCCTAATGTGTCCCTTCTCGTTACCCTTACTTCAGCTTACTCTGTGAGTGCTAGTCAAGGTCTCCCCCAACATGGCAGCCTGCCATGTGCTGGCATGAAGACCCCCAGTGCCTGTGCTGGATGTTAAGCTTCTTGGAAAAACAGTCAGCACCTTGCCCAGCCACATTCCTGTGATGCCCCACAACCTCTGACCCTCCGTGGGGACCTGCAGAGAGCCTGGTCAGGGGTGAAGACCACTCAGAGAGAGGAAGGCATCGTTAGATAAATCTTTCAAACGCAGGACCGTTCCCACAGGTTTATCAGTTTGGCCACCAGTTAGTCATTTGTTTAACCCGGGGTCATTTATTTCTACTACATATATAAACTGAGGCCTCGTAATTAGAAATTCAAAAACAAGTGAGACTTTTGTAAAAAAAAAAAAAAAAAAAAATGAGCTAGTTGGAATGTTCACACTTCAACACTTGGATGTTTTTCTTGACCATGAACTGGAGAAAGCAGCAAACTGAAGTTTGGTGGAGCCCAGGCGAGAGTCTAGTGGGCAAGGAAGAGCAAAGCGGGCAGTTTCTGTTCTGTCTCTGCCACTGACTGCAAGGAAGTTGTTGAGCAGAGCCTCTCTTCAGCAAGGCTCATGGCTGCAGAGGACTGGCTGTGGCCAGGACTGTCGTGACGCCTCAGTCCCTACCAGAGTCATGCACAGGAAAGAGAGCGGAGCTCAAGATGATGCACCGAGAGAGAGTGTGAGCGAGAGAGTGAGCGAGAGACAGAGACAGAGTGTGTGTGTGTGAGAGAGAGAGTGAGAGTGTGTGTGTGAGTGCGTGTACACGCATACCGAAAGGTGAGAGACTCCATTTGTGCAAACTTGAGCTCCACAACTGGGGCCCAGTCTTGCTTACGCTCCTTCCTTTCTCTGCTTTCTACATTCTTGATGCCTGGAGGAAAATGCCATGGACTGTACTCTACCAGAGAATTCTCCAGAGAGTCAATAAACAAAATGAACTCTGTTCCACAATTAGTCACAGCCCTGGGGGAAATGCGCAAACCACACCTGAAACACAAAATGCTCTCTAAGAATTCATTTCTCCTAGACTAGAAATAAGTAGTGTGGTCCGCCAAAGCCCAGCCCACCGCCTGCAGCTCTCGGGCTTCAGACAAACATCTTCACCTGCAGCCCCCAGTCGGCATCCCTCCCCTTGCCAAGCCCAGGTGGTGTGTTCACAGCTGGGCAGGTGTGCAGGTGGGCCTGGGGACAGGAGCAGCCTTTGGGGGCCAGTCAGGGATCGCAGTCCAGCAGGACATTTATCACCGCTGACTCTGCTCCAAGGGGTCACGGTGATCAGGACAGATTGGGAGAGAGGAGGTCCCTGCACATGGCTCTGGACTGTCCTTCCTGAGCCCAGGTCCTCATGCCCCCGCTCAGTTTCTATTCCAAACAGCTGGCCCAGGGCCTTCCTGGGTGGCTCTAGGCCTGAGCAGCTAGGAAGACAAGAAGGCGTAAAAGGGCAGGTGGCACAACAGGACTCCCAGGGGCAGGTTGTGAGGGCAGTTTGCCCTTTGCGCAGTGCCATCTAAGCAGCAGGCATTTGCCCCACCTCGCAGGCGTGTGGGTGGCAGGCGACAGGGCCCTGAGCCAGCACAGGGGGCAGGGCAGACAGTACTGTGAGCAGCATCCCAGAGTAGACCATGTGACTGGCACAGTGCATGGTGCCCCAGGGGACCAGGCCACCCGGCCAGCACTGCCGCCAGCCTCCTTTACAACTGGACGGCTCGTTAAGACATTGCCAGAGAATTCCAGTCAATGAAAGAGGAGCCTGGCCACGTCTACCGTGGGCAGCCAGAGTAGGCTGATGTGCCCGGGACCACTCATCAGCTCACGAGCAGGGGCTCTCCTGAGCTGCCACTCCTCTCCTGGCTGGTGACTCACCTGGTCACCTTATTGTCACTATCAGGTTCCTTGTCCGTGCCACACCTGGCCCAGGAGGTGAACTGTGAGGGCAGAAGCAGCAGCCTGCCCACTCCCTCGGTCCCCATGGGGCCTGCCTGGTGCTGCAGACAGGGTGGACGAATCCCAGCCCAGATGTTCCATAAGAACGGGGTTTCATCCGCACAGGGATCTCGCACAGAACATCTGGGTAAATCCCAGGTAGCAAAAAGCTCTGTCCTCAACTTTATCTTGCTTTTCAAAAATAGGGAAATGGCCACAAAGGGACCAGTGGCATCCCTCCCTGGGCACCTTTGCTGTCTCCCATGAGCTGGTAGACACTAGGCGTTAGACTAGTGCTAACACAGTGCCATTCCTCCCTACAGTCTGTCCCAGACAGCACTGCCCACATGCCAGCCTCCCCTTCCCACCCCTCCTGTGTCCTGTCTTTGCCACAGTGGGCCTAGCTCCTCCCCGGGACTCTGACAGCACCAAGGTTAACACCCACAGCCTCCCGGGGCACTCCTGGGGTGCTCCAGGGCACTGCCCTGTAGGGAACAGGTTGAGTACCAGCCTGGCCACCTGCATCCTGCCGCCCCAGGTGAGAATGTCCTGTTGCCCTCAGAAGACCTGGCCTCGCAGGACAGCCATGCACACTGTCCCTTCACCTCCCTTCATACAGCACGGGTCCTTGGAGACACTTGATCTTTCAACCCACAGCACCCAGCACAGTGTCTTCAAGGGCTCACGCCCACAGTACACAATTCCTTGGACACATACTGTGAAAATATGTGGCTTGTTGCCATCACTAAGAATCTTATTTAAGGGGGCTAGGGTTGTGGCTCAGTGGAAGAGTGCTCACCTGGCATGCATAGGGCCCTGGGTTCGATCCTCAGCACCACATAAAAAAAAATAAAATAAAGATATTGTGTCCACTCAAAACTAAAAAATAAATTAAAAAAAAAAAAGAAAATTAATTTAAAAAAAAAAAGAATCTTATTTAAAAGGCAGGACCCAGCTTTGTGAGGGACTTGGATGTCCCTTCTACTCAGGAATAGTAATTCTGCACTCCTCTCTCTTTTTTACACAAGAAATACAACAAAGTTTCAATCTGTTTTTGGACTGAACTGCCTCGTTCACCCTGGATCGGAGTTGCTAAGCAGAAAATGGAGGTCTGAGATGTGGGGCTGGCCCCGGTGACTTCCCAGCCTCACGCCCCTGAGTGCTGGCTGGGCACACTCGTCCTCTTCTAACCAACGGCAGACATAGAAGTGAGGGGTGTCCCTTCTAATTCCAGCTACAAAAGTGCCCTGGCTTCTGTCCTGAGTGCTGGCTCTGGGGGGGATGGTGGCCATGTCCATGCCAAGGCCCACATGGCAGGGTCAGCAGTGACCTGCCATGAGACTGGAGGTGGGCAACAGACACTGGAGGCCCTGGGTGAGACCACCTCCCCCCACAGCTTGACTGTGGCCTTCTGAGTGGCCCTTGCTGAGCTGTGCCTGGATCCTGATCACATGAGCAAAGGCCATTGTCCCTGTGCCTGGGGACGTAAGCTGCTCAGTTTGAGGCTCCTCCTGCTGCCGTGGATAACTCAGGCACACGGCTTCTTTATCCTTAAAGATGTCCCAGGTGGCCCTGGAGTGAACCTCCCAGCCACACGTCCCCAGCAGGTGAATACTGAAGACAGCAACAGCTACACCTGTGGAGTGCAGGGCTGGCACTGCCCAGAGGGGGACAGTCTGGACCATGACATGTGCAGGTTTTACCAAAGGGAGAGATAAGCAAACGGAGCTGAAACCTCAAGCCTTTGCCTGACACGCCAGTTTTCCCGGCTCTGTGGTGGCAAGCACCCTCAGCTGTCCCCAGGTCATTCTCTTCCCAGGGAAGAAGGAGCCAGTGGGCATCTGAGATCCCATGACAAGGCTTTGGGGACCTGGCCAGAACAGCAGCCGAGTCTCTGGGTCAGGCTGGTGGACTCACCACTGGCCATACTAGTGGGGCCTTAGGATGTTTTCAGAGGTTGGAGGCTTCTGTTCAGGAGAATTCCATTACTCTCCCCTCAAAACAAACCTAATAACCCCTTGTTCAAGAGTTCTGCAGATTTCATTTTAGTTGGATTTAAACTCATTTCCTCACGGACCGTTCCACAGGTGAGGATGAAAAATGCCTGGTCAGGAAAACGCTTTCTTCCTTTTTTAAAAAGCAATCTGCTCAGGCTCCAGAGGGATCTCCATAGTTCAGGCTCCAGAGGGGTCTCCACAGCTCAGGCTCCAGAGGGGTCTCTCAGCTCAGACCCCAGAGGCATTTCCAGAATGATCTCCTTAGCTCAGACTCCAGAGGCATCTCCAGATCGATCTTCACAGCTCAGCTCAGAGTCCAGAGGGGTCTCTGCAGCTCAGGCTCCAGAGGGCTCTCCACAGCTCAAGTTATCCACAAGAGAGGGATGAATGAGGGGTTCGTCTTCAAGGTCACTGAAGACAAAAGATTCTGCAGACCAGTACCAGATGCTGGCCTGTCCAAGGTAGGAGGATTCTGGGAAGAGGCCAGGCCTCTCCTCCAGCACTGTGGGTTGTACCGGGCCACAGCTCCTCTGCCCGGTGACAAAGCTGCTTTTTACTACGTTTGGAGGGGGGCTCCTGGCACCTTCCACCAGCTCCCCACGAGGTCCCTGGTCCCCATCCTCTTGGCCTCCACATCCCCTCTGCCTCCCCCCCGCCCCAGGGCCTACTCTCCACCAACACTTGGCCCACTGGGGCTACAGCACATGCCGTTTCTCTGGTGTTTCAAGAAAATGGGATTCACTTCCTCTCGCTCTCCTCCCAATTCTAAAGAAACTCAGGGGCTCTTTAGTGAGAAGCCATGAAACCTGAGGCCCCGATGAGCATCCAGTGAGGTCAGAGGGTGCCTGGGCCAGGCTTTGAGACCCGCCCCCTCACCTCCAGGTACGTCTCCCCAAACCCTCTACCTCCTAAAACCAGTCACCTACATCTGGCGACCCTCCACCCCTTTTACCCACATTAGCTATGTGGTTTAATAGTGTTTGAGGAAATCCTCTAAATCTGGTATTCGCTTAAGGAATGGAGAGTGAGGAAGAGGAGCGCCCTGGGCACAGGCGGGTGGGCGGGCCCTGCACGGAGGAGGGAGAGCCTCCAGATCTTAGAGCTTCTCAGAGAAAAGTGCCAACAAGGGTTGAGAGGGAGTCTGCTCTGGGAGGCTGCCTCCCTCTCTGGGCCAGAGTCCCTTCCCAGCCCAGGCCTCCTCTGCCCTGGGCCTCCTTCCCCTCTCCTGGGCCCCTCTCTACCTCTGGGTCCCTTTCCCCTTTCCTGGGTCTCTCTCCTGGGTCCCTCTCTGCCCCTGGGTCCCCTCCCCTCTCCTGGATCCCTCTCTGCCCCTGGGTCCCCTCCCCTCTCCTGGGTCCCCTCCCCTCTCCTGGGTCCCCTCCCCTCTCCTGGGTCCCCTCCCCTCTCCTGGGTCCCTCTCTGCCCCTGGGTCCCCTCCCCTCCCCTGGATCCCTCTCTGCCCCTGGGTCCCCTCCCCTCTCCTGGGTCCCCTCCCCTCCCCTGGATCCCTCCCTGGCCTGGGTCCCTCTCCCTGGGCCACCTCCCCATATGCACCGTGGGGTTCAACTTGCACTCACTGTGCTGGCCGGGGGCCCTAAGCCATCTGTTTCCTGAGCTCTTCGCTCCCATGGCTCCATGTCCCACCTGGTGAGGGCTTTTTTTTTTTAAATATTTTATTTAATTTTTTTTGAGAGAGAGAGATAATTTTAATATTTATTTATTTTTTAGTTTTTGGCGACACAACATCTTCGTTTGTATGTGGTGCTGAGGATCGAACCCGGGCTGCACGCATGCCAGGCGAGCGCGCTACCGCTTGAGCCACATCCCCAGCCCCTGGTGCGGGCTTGATGACTCCCAGCCCTTGGACTGAGCCCTGGTGCACCCCAAGCTAGGGTGGTGCTAGGAGCCTGGTCCCCCGCTGCTGGCCTGTTGTTTAACATCTCTGAAGCAGGTCTCAGGCCCTGGGGCCCGGCTTTCCCTCTACACCTCCTGGGGAGGAGCAGGACTCTGGACATGGCTCACTAGCTGCTGCCCTTGGGCAAGGTCGGGGCTCTGGGAGTTCATTTATGGAGTGGGACTGATGATGTACAAGGTTGGACACGGCACAGAGGAAGGGCATGGAGCGCGCACGGAGCCCAGGAGGCCTTCTGCTCTGGCCCAGGCACCCCTGCCGCAGACTGCAGGCGTCTTTACGGTTCTGAGCAGGAATGCCAAAGCCACTGGAAAGCCTGGGGTACCACTGCCTAGACGACCTGTGAGCACTGGCTCCAGGGCGTGTTGCACATCAGGAAGCAGGTTCTGAGAGCCATCCCCATGTGCCCCCTCCCAAACACAGGAAGGGTCCATCTCCGACCAGGGGTCTCCACGACAAACCAGGTCAGGGACTATGACATGTTCAGGGTGCTCTTGCCTCAGAGAGAATGCAAATCACAGAAAGGTAACCAAGACCCCAGGCCAGGAGCTCTGAGGCAGAAGAGGGTGGGGCAGTGGCTCCCCTTAGCCATGATCCACTTTCTACAGCCTCAGTTACCCAGAGTCAACGGTGGAAAATTCCAGAAATAAACAACTCAGCAATTTCAAATAACTTTTGTTATAGTATATTATTATAATTATTCAGTTTTATTAGTAGCAATTGTTAATTTCTTACTGTGAATAATTTATAAATTAAAGTCTATCCTAGGTTTGTATTTATAAGAAAAACTGTACACACTGGGGTTCAGAAGAATCTGAACAAAGTAGGGCAACCTCAAAATGGCTTGGAACTTATCCCCCAAAGATAAAGGGGGAAACTGTGCCAGAATTGTTGCTTTTGTTTTGAAAACACACACACACACACACACACACACACACACACACACACACACACACCAAAGAAGCAAATAGGAAAATGAAAGAGAAGCTCTCAGCAGGAGGCTCCCTCCCCTTCCCAGATAACCCAGCCTCACAAACTCCTCCAGTCCCCTGTCCTCCGGGGTCTCCATGGGCTGCCAAGAACAAGGGTGACATGCACAGTCCCCGCTGTCTGCAGGGCATGGTTCCCAGGTGCAAAGCCCTGGCCTCCAGGCCGAGGTGCGCAGAGCCCTTCCAGCCCAGGCTCACGGACGGATGGACGCTGCGCTTCCCACTGCGACTCTCCAGTGCTGCTGGAGATTCAGGGATGTGACACCTGCTTAACCATGACCCACCTTCGTGCATTAAAGATGACAAAGGTCAATGGGGGAGACCCAGTTCCAAAGGTATGTGAGCTGCATGCAAGAAGAAATCAAACCAAATCGAGAAAAACAGAATTTAATAATATTTTGGAATTGTGCCATTCAAACTTGCTCACTTGGGAGCTCAACGTTCTTAAGCCCGCGATGATGGAAATTCAGAGATGAATTCCATGAGCCACACAGGCAGGCAGGAAGGGTAATTAAGAATGTGGACGGGAGTCAAACTGGACAAGTTCAAATCCAAATCCAATTATAGCTGTGTGACCCTGAGCAGAATATTTAAGCTCTCTCTAACTTAAAAAGGGAGGGTGGCATATGTCACCCACTGGCATATCACCTACTCTGCTTCTATAAAGATGGAATGAACTATTAACTGCCTGGCCTACAGCAAGGATGAGGATCCCCCCTTATTGCTCATAAGATGTTAATCCTGATCCCAGCAAGAATGAAAAGCAGCTTTTAAAGAACATTTCATCCGGCAAAAACTCTACGGATTCTTTGGCAAACTCTGGAGGAGAGCAAAGAGGCAGAGAAACGCACGAGCAGGCAGCCGCGCCCCGCTTACCCCTAAGATCCCGAAGCGCTCCGCCAGGCTCCAGCCGCAGAGGAAGTCGATTTCAAATTTGTGGTTGAGGACGACGATGGCGTTCTCCGTGCCATATTTGGAGAAGGCCCTCGGGTCCGTGTAGATGGTGCACTCTGTGCCCGACCACCACTCCAGCAACATCACCAGCTCTGGAACAAACCACAGTGACAGGACACTTATTTGCCATCCTGTGATCTCTGGTGGGTCCCTCTGGCCAGGCTCTGCCCTCCCCACTGGGAAAGGAAGAACTTTTAGGCATCAAGTCCGGGATCCTCTCAGCCTAGACCCAGTCCTTAGGAGGGTTTAGAAGGAAGCATGAGGGACCTCCAGCTCCAGGGAACAGGGGAAGCTCTGGGACAGCCAGCGACGTCCGCCCTTACACGCCTTGGGAGAAAATAAAATAAATGACACAGACTGAAGCCACAGCACCAACAGCAAAGGCAGCGTGAGCCGATGCAGGAATTCTGAACCTCCTGGACAATGACCAAGGAGCACACTTACAGACTCTACCAAAGGACAACAAGTGACCATGTTTCCTCTACTATGGCGATGTCTGTGGGCACCCGGGATAAGAGGGGGCTGTGGGCACAGAAGCAGCTCCAGCCCCAGAAGGCAGGGGTGAATCCCGGTGGTCATCCTCAAGGCTTTGATAAAGCTGATAATGTGCCTTTAATGGAGACTGTGAAAATGTAAGACTTCCTCTTCCAGGTGATAATGACCAGTTTGAGCATACTCCTTAACATGCCTCTAAGTGATGAGTTTCCAACCTGGTAGCCTCAAGGAAAGCCCCTGTGGTGCATGTTGTCCAGAAACACTTCAATGTGCATGGTCACACAGTCCCCCAAATTGTTTTTTTATCACCCATTTGGCAGAGGCCTCCCTCACCACCCCACCCCCCATGCACACAAAGGCAAGTGGTGGGACCTGGGCTGCCCTTTCTCCTGGAGGCTGGCCTCTCCAAGGTCTCAGTCTAGAGGCCAAGGAGGGGCACGGTGGGACTGTGGTCAAGCTAACTTCACAGTGCTACAGTGTCCTAGTCCCAGGCGTGGCAGTCACGTGGCGGGCACACAGAGCACTACAGACAGGAAGCTCCCAAGTCACCATGATCCGTATCCTTAGAAACCAGAGAGAATGCTCACTTCCTTTTGTAGAAGCGGATGGTCGGCGGCTGCCTCTTTCCAGGAGTAGAGAGCATGCCCTGCTCTGTCCAGCTGTCCCACTGGCAGCGGCCTCAGTGGATGCCCACAGGCAAGCCAGGGAATAGTCACGTACAGACCGGCAGGGCCGCCAGCCAGGATCCCACTGTCCCCGCGGCAGGGAAGAGGCTCTGATGCTGCAGGGATTTCTGAGAACCAGGAGGGACAGGACCCATCCACTCCCTGATCAGCACATGGGAGTCAGTGGACAGAGCAGAGACGCTGGTGCCACTCACACCTGATGAGTGCCATGGGGCTCACAGGACATTCCTCCTGCCTAAGCCAGCATGCATGCCCACCAACTGCATGTTCCCCAGGACCCTCCCAGCCCAGCACTTATGATTACAGCACGAGATCATCTCCCCCATTACGACCACAGGCTCCACAAGGCAAGAACTTTATTGTTGGGTTCTTCCTGACCCGAGTGGAACCCCAGTGCCCACCAAGCACCTGGCACGTTGGTATTTCCTACCAGCACCATGTGGTTGCCTAGCATGTGTGAGCACCATGAGAGGGCTGGAGGACCCAGGTCCCCAGATCAGACTCTGCTGTCCTGGGGATCCCTGCCTAGGGACGACAGCTCAGCAACCACAAAGCAGCGTGGCAAGGGGACAGAGACGTGCCTGTCAGGGATGGCTGCAGGCTGTCGGCTCAGGGAGTTGGCTCCAAACCTGCAGTGCCACTCACCAGGCATGAGGCTTTGGCTTAACAGGGGTGGCAAATGCTTTTAGAGACGCTGAGTATGAAACGTGACCCTGTGTGCAGGGTGCCCAGAGCATAGTAGGTGATCAATACACAGCCAACTTTTCAAGCCGTCCTGTGCAGGGTCATTTTATCATCCACAGGTTGTGGGACCACTGAAGGGCGGGGGTGGGATGGAGACAGAGAAGACCCAGAGAGAGTACTGCAGAGGCTGTCGGGCCAGCGCGGTGGCGGTGGTTTATGACTCTGCTGTAAAGACAACAAGAAGCCCCCAGAATATTCTAAAACAGACACACACCCAATTTCTATTTTGAAGCATCAATCTGACTGACCGGGGGACAGACTGGAATTGGGAAGGCAGAAGCAGACAAGCCAGTGAGGAGATCAGGTGACCCAGCGAGGGGCCAGTGGCGGGTGGGCTCCAGTGAAAGACCCAGTTCGACAGTCACCTGCACAGGCCACTGACCCTGCAACAGGACCCAGGTCTCACTGCTGGGAGAGTGTCATTTCCCTCCTTCTTTTACCAAGAGGTTTCCATTGTTTTTTCTCTTCACCAGAAATATAATTATATGGCCCCGTCGTAAAAGACTCCAGACAGCCCGGCTGTCAGCAGAGGAACACGTGAACCTCCTCTTGGAGCTTAGAATGAGGCCACTAGGTGCGCCAGAGTCGCAGCTCCCATTCCCTTTCTTGTCTGTTTCTGGGCTGGTCACGCCACAGGGCTGCCTGGGAAGTCCAGGTGGCAGAGGGAGGGGCGCGGCTCTGATCTGCTCTGTCCCCAGGGGGTGGGGATGAGGCATTAGGAGGACCCTGGTGAGGACAGAGTGGGTGGAGATAGTGAAGCAGGAGCAACTGGAGCAGGTGGCAGGGAACGAGAGACCGACAGGGTGTGCACTGGCCTGGGGGAGTGTGGGGGCAGGTGTGCGGTGCTAGCTGTGGTCCCAGGCCCCCCAGGTCCCTGTGTGGAAGGCACAGACCAGAGAGAAATCCTCCACGCTTTCCGATCCTGTTCCTCTGGCTGCAGAGAGCAAGGCTGGTCCTCCCCCTGCCCCTGCCCCAGCCCCTCCTTCCCTGCCGCTGCCTCTCACTGGGCCCCTGTCTGGAGGGTGGCTGTCACCTGAGCCCTGGGACCTCCTCCAGGGCCATCTCTGCACTCTCCTTGGCCTTCACACCAAGAGCCAGATGGGGTGAGAGGACTGTTTGCAGCTGGAGAGCCTCCCGGTTTGGCCTCAGTGACCCAGGGCTGCCAAGCAATAGGGTTTGGCAGCACAGTCATGCCCCTGGCTTCGCAGCTGGACCTCCTGAAGGCCGGGATGTAACAGGGACAGGTGTACTGTTCAGACTTGCTCAGCTCCTAGGACGCGTGCTCTGCGTGTGCGTGAGGCCAGCAGAGTAAGAACCAACAAGGGTCCAAGGGTGGCACCAGTGACCTGGGAGAGCCATGGTCTTCCATTTGTTATCTGTAAAACGGGGTGTTGAGGCCTCCCAGACTTAACAAATGGGAACCCAGGACTCCCAGCGGCATCTTAACTTCAGGCTAACAATGAGTAATATGTTAGTATTTGTCCCAAATAGAGCCTGGCTCGTGATTTAGTATGTATTCCACCTAGGATTGCATACAACATCCTCATTCTAAAAAATAATTCATAGTTTATCTTGAATTCAAATTTAAGTAGGTGCCCTGTACTTTTATCTAGTAATTTTAATAAGAGCAAAATATTACCTTGTTGGAAACCCCAGTAAAGAGTTTCCCTGGAGACAGCTGATGCTAGGATAGCGTCTCACACCTGCAGGTGACCTCATTGCTCAGGTAGAGAGGGACCGTCTGCATTCTGTCTTCCTGAACTTTGTTGCAGAAGTTGGACTTGGGTGAGGAAAGAGGCCAATTCCCCCCCCCCGCCCCAGCTACCACCTGAGACTAGAAACCAGGTCTCAGGTGAAGGAAATAACTTTGAAAATCAATTTCAGAACAATTTCTGTCCCTAAGAATTATTTTGGTGATTAATTTTTTAAATCTTTTTTCAAAAATATGATAAATATAAATAAGTGTGTGTATTTTTCTCTATGAGTAAGGAAAATAAGCTTAATTATATCCTAATGAGAGAAAGACAAGATATTAAATAGTTGAAAACTTAAAGCAAGTATTTCTTATGTAAACTTTAAAATCTGCTTTAAGTGTTCTTAAAAATGATTGACTTCTTGGTTTTTAATATTGCTTTTAAAGTAAACTTTTTAGAGGGCTTTAGGACTATCCCATCCTTAATTGATTTTTTTTTTTTTTTTTTTTTTTTTTTTTTTTTTTTTTTTTACTGAGGATTGAATCCAGGAATACTCTACCACTAAGCCACAAATCCAGCCTCGTTTTATTTTGAAACAGGGTTTTGCTAAGTTGCTGAGGCTAGCCTGGAACGTGGTCCTCTTTCCTCAGCCTCCCAGCTGCTGGGATTACAGGAGGGCACCCTGCTCCCAGATCTTAACTGATTCTTGACATGAACTGGATCTTGGCGAATCTTCTAGCTAAGTGACTCAGGCTGCCACCCAGGTTGTTGAATTATAAGTGTTCGTTGACCTACTGTGTGCAAACCCTGCCCTGCATCCTGTGGGCAGCAACAAGGATAAGATGAAAGAGAAAAACAGTCCTCCCCCTTTATAGACTGTGCACCACTCGGTAGAAGAAAACCAGAATGAAGCAGGCCCACATCTGGGACGTGAGAAGGACGATGGGCCAGGCCCCTGCTGCCCAGCTCTCACCCCTGCTACTTGGGAGGCTGCGGCAGAAGATTCGAAAGTTCAAGTCCAGCCTCCACAACTTAGCTGGGGCTGTAACTCAGAGGTACAAAGTTTCTGGGTTCAGTCCCTAGTCCAAAAACAAAACAAACAAACAGACAACAACAAAAAAAAAAAAAAGGAAGAAAGGAAGTATCTGAGAGAGATCCAGGGAGGAAGAGAGGGTGACGGACCGGCGCCACAGCCACACACAGCTCTGCGGACCTCAGGGTCATGATTCTGGGAGTGACAGTGCTCCTTTATAATGGAAGAAAGGAACAAAGACAGGGACTTTGAGTTACCATGCCACTGTCATATAGAGCTAGTAAGTAATGGGACGGGAATTCACATTTGGGTCTGACGTCAAAGGACTCTCTGTGTCTCTCATGAAGATTTAGAAGAAGAGAAGAGAGAATTTGCCCGTAGCAGAGGTGAGGGGTGGAGGTGTGGCCAGGGGGTGGAGGTGTGGCCGGGGGATGGAGGTGTGGCCAGGGGGTGGAGGTGTGGTCAGGGGTTGGAGGTGTGGTCAGGGGGTGGAGGTGTGGCCAGGGGGTGGAGGTGTGGCCAGGGGTTGGAGGTGTGGCCAGGGGGTGGAGGTGTGGCCAGGGGGTGGAGGTGTGGCCAGGGGGTGGAGGTGTGGCCAGGGGGTGGAGGTGTGGTCAGGGGGTGGAGGTGTGGCCAGGGGGTGGAGGTGTGGTCAGGGGGTGGAGGTGTGGCCAGGGGGTGGAGGTGTGGCCAGGGGGTGGAGGTGTGGTCAGGGGGTGGAGGTGTGGTCAGGGGGTGGAGGTGTGGCCAGGGGGTGGAGGTGTGGCCAGGGGGTGGAGGTGTGGTCAGGGGGTGGAGGTGTGGCCAGGGGGTGGAGGTGTGGCCAGGGGGTGGAGGTGTGGCCAGGGGGTGGAGGTGTGGCCAGGGGGTGGAGGTGTGGCCAGGGTGTGGAGGTGTGGTCAGGGTGGAGGTGTGGTCAGGGTATGGAGGTGTGGCCAGGGTATGGAGGTGTGGCCAGGGGGTAGAGGTGTGGTCAGGGGGTGGAGGTGTGGTCAGGGTGTGGAGGTGTGGTCAGGGTGTGGAGGTGTGGTCAGGGTGGAGGTGTGGTCAGGGGATGGAGGTGTGGCCAGGGGGTGGAGGTGTGGTCAGGGTGGAGGTGTGGTCAGGGGATGGAGGTGTGGCCAGGGGATGGAGGTGTGGCCAGGGGGTAGAGGTATGGTCAGGGGGTGGAGGTGTGGTCAGGGGGTGGAGGTGTGGTCAGGGGGTGGAGGTGTGGCCAGGGGATGGAGGTGTGGTCAGGGTGTAGAGGTGTGGTCAGGGTGGAGGTGTGGTCGGGGGATGGAGGTGTGGCCGGGGGGTAGAGGTATGGTCGGGGGTGGAGGTGTGGTCAGGGGATGGAGGTGTGGTCAGGGGATGGAGGTGTGGTCAGGGTGTGGAGGTGTGGTCAGGGTGGAGGTGTGGTCAGGGGGTGGAGGTGTGGTCAGGGGATGGAGGTGTGGTCAGGGGATGGAGGTGTGGTCAGGGTGTGGAGGTGTGGTCAGGGTGGAGGTGTGGTCAGGGGGTGGAGGTGTGGTCAGGGGGTGGAGGTGTGGCCAGGGGATGGAGGTGTGGCCAGGGGGTGGAGGTATGGTCAGGGGGTGGAGGTGTGGTCAGGGGATGGAGGTGTGGTCAGGGTGTGGAGGTGTGGTCAGGGTGGAGGTGTGGTCAGGGGGTGGAGGTGTGGCCAGGGGGTAGAGGTGTGGTCATGGGGTGGAGGTGTGGTCAGGGGGTGGAGGTGTGGTCAGGGGGTGGAGGTGTGGTCAGGGTGGAAGTGTGGTCAGGGTGGAGGTGTGGCCAGGGGATGGAGGTGTGGCCAGGGGGTAGAGGTGTAGTCAGGGGGTAGAGGTGTGGTCAGGGTGGAGGTGTGGTGGGGGGATGGAGGTGTGGTCAGGGTGGAGGTGTGGTCAGGGGATGGAGGTGTGGTGGGGTAGAGGTGTGGTCAGGGGGTAGAGGTGTGGTCAGGGTGGAGGTGTGGTCAGGGGGTAGAGGTGTGGTCAGGGGGTAGAGGTGTGGTCAGGGGGTAGAGGTGTGGTCAGGGGGTAGAGGTGTGGTCAGGGTGTGGAGGTGTGGTCAGGGTGGAGGTGTGGTCAGGGGATGGAGGTGTGGTGGGGTAGAGGTGTGGTCAGGGGGTAGAGGTGTGGTCAGGGTGTGGAGGTGTGGTCAGGGTGGAGGTGTGGTCAGGGGATGGAGGTGTGGTCAGGGGGTAGAGGTGTGGTCAGGGTGGAGGTGTGGTCAGGGTGGAGGTGTGGTCAGGGGATGGATGTGTGGTGGGGTAGAGGTGTGGTCAGGGGGTAGAGGTGTGGTCAGGGTGTGGAGGTGTGGTCAGGGTGGAGGTGTGGTCAGGGGATGGAGGTGTGGTGGGGTAGAGGTGTGGTCAGGGGGTAGAGGTGTGGTCAGGGTGGAGGTGTGGTCAGGGGGTGGAGGTGTAGTCTATAAACTGGGCTGAAACCTGGAAGACAGAAAAGGTCAGGACGGAAAGGAAGAGTCTTTCTGGCCAAGAGGTCCTCTAGAGCAAGAGGCCAGAGCTCAGGGAAAGGACAGAGAATTCTAGGTACTTCCAGGGACAGCGTGCAGGTCAGCTGACCTTTGGCTCCAGAGGCACAGGAGAAGGGGGGGGAAGAAGGTGAGGGTGGGCCAGCTGCAGGGCAGACGGGGCGCCTCCCTGGCCTGATGGATGGTGAGCAGCCACGGAGGGGTCGACAGGATTCATGGGCTGCAAAGCCCAAGACCAGGGGCGCAGGGCAGGTGACATTGGAGGCAGAGAGATGGTCACCCAGAGACAGTGAGGATGGGAATGATGGAGGGCAGGGTGGGAGGCAGGAGGGTCAGGGCCAGGGGACGGGCATCGAACAGCAGCCGCGGGGATGTGAGAGGGTGGTTTTCCCTGTGCTGAATTTCTTAGTGTGTGGAGTCCCTCGGGTGGTTGAGCCTCTGAAGAGTTACCACTCCCGGAGTGCGGTCTTCATGTTTAGGGTCAGATGTGTGATGGATTGTCATTTTAACCCGGCTCTGATGGACTCGTATTAAGCAATCTTAGGAAACACGCAATTATGAGGCAGAAATGCAGCTGATAATTGACTTCTCAATAGAAAGAGTAAGACTCTCTGGACCCTCTGTTTGCCCACCAACACATTTTTGCCCTGAAGGCTGACACTCGGAGGTTGATGAGTACATTTGCAGTCTCAGCCAAGAGAGTTGGAAGGGTGACTGGGAAGGCAGTGACAGAAGTGACCGAGTTGGTCCACCCAGTGGTACACCTCGCTGCCTGGAGGTGAGAAGCGTCTCGCCTCCTGAACGCCTGGGGCCTTCCTCCTGGGCATTCTTTCTACAAATGTGCCTTGTCTTTAATTAAGTTGCTGCCTGAGTCTTGACCTGGAACCCTTGGTCTCTGCTTTTGCACATCTCCGCACACTTCCTTGATGTCTGTACGGTTTAACTTTGATGGAACCACCTTGAAGTCTGTATTAGTCCATTTTCAATACTATAATCAAATATCTGAAGCTGGGTATTTCATAAAGAAAAGAGGTTTACTTAGTTGACCGTGGAGTAGGTTTAAGGGCATGGTGCTGGCATGGGCTCAGCCCAGGGGGAGGATTTCACACCAGGTAGCATCACTATAGCCAGAGTGTGTGTGAGAGGAAGAGATCAGCGGCCAGAAAGGAGGCCCGAGCGTGACTGGGAGGGGCGGATCTTGCAGCCTCCCTCCAGATCCCCTGAGAGGTCTCCCACCTCTCCTGCCAGGCTGAGGACCAGGCCTCGGCACGGGAGGCCCAGGGACAAACCACCCCCACGCCATAGCGTGCCCCCATTTCCAGGTTCTCCATGAAAACTCAGGTTGGAAGAGGGTCCCCCAGGTCTAGGGCTTGGGACCTGGCGCCTAACACCTGCCCCCACACTCCCCCAGGTTGTCGGTCTCTCTTCCCTGCCACCTGCTCCAGTTCCTCCTGCTTCACTATCTCCACCCACTCTGTCCTCACCAGGGTCCTCCTAATGCCTCGTCCCCACCCCCACCCAAAAGAAAGCCAAACTCAAACCTGGAACGTGATTCTTTTGGGAATTTGCGTTTGTTTTCAGCAAAGCACTGTATTTGGGACAGGCCTCAGCTCGGTGACACAGGTCATCAGTCCTGAGGTGCTTCTTGGCTCACATTTCACATGCCTAAAACGAGGATGGTTCACCTTAGCCTAATTGGGGCCTTTCTTTTCCCTTCTTGGAGATCCATCGTGAAGATGTTCCTACAATCCATGACATCTCAGAATCTGTGAAATAGGGGAATTAAAACAAACCAGGGCCAGCTCATGCCTGGAATCCCAATGACTTGGGAGGCTGAGGAAGGAGGATCGCAGATTCGAGGCCAGCCTTGGCAACTTAGATTTTGTCTCAAAATAAAAAATAAAAAGGGCTGGGGATGTGGCTAAGGGGTAAAGCATGCCTGGGTTCAGTCCCCAGTATCAGAAAAAAAAAAAAAAAAAAAAACCAAAACCTATCAAACTGATGTCATTTAGATAAGCTGTACCCAAATGTCCATGGACCTGAGAAGTCCCAGGGGTCAGGGAAGGGAGGGAGGGATCGATAAGGGTAGCACAGGGCATTTTTAGGGCAGTGAAATTTCACTATGTGGCACTGCGGTGGGTACATCAGATGTGTTTGCCAAAATCTATATAAAATGTACAACACAGTGTGAGCCCTAATGTAAACTACAGACTTTAGTAAGTAATAATGTATTAACTTTGGTTCATCAATTTTAACAAATGGATGTAAGACAGGTGGAACCGTGTGGAGGGGGAGGCATGCGTATGTGTGCGCATACATGTGCATGTGCGTGCATGTGCATGTGTGAAAGTGTATGTTTGTGTATGTGTGTGTGCACGTGTGTGTGTGTGTGTGTAGGGGAGTACACAGGAGCTTTCTGATCAATTTTCCTATAAACCTAAAAAGCTCGTAAGAAACAGAGTCCATTAGCAGCACTGGGCATAGAGCAGCTGCCCAGCACCGGGAGGCCCTGGGTTCCTTCTCCATTTCCATAAAACAAACCCAACAAACTCGACGAGTGAAAAATAAGGAAGGACTGATTTGACCCTTTCTTATTTCTTCCATTAAATAAAAAATGCTGAAACCACACAAGTCCGTTTCTGGCCCTGGCCGCTCCCCCTCCCGGCTGGTTTGGGTCCACACCACCCATCCACAGAGCGGACAGAAGCGCACCCAGAAGCAAGCAAGCCCGCAGCATGCCCACCCTGGGACCCAGGGTACTGATCAAGGGCCCAGAGACTCCCGTCCCTCCTCGGCCTCAGGGTGTTCCAAACCTGGATCTCCAGGGATGGGGATGGTGGGGAAGACCAGCCTTAGGCCAAGTCCCCGCTGGTGGAACAAGGAACAAGGGATAACTCACACAGGACTTGAAGTCGCTCTCTCTAGAAGGGAGAGCAGTTAATCCTTGGCCCTGGGTGGGCGGGTCGGCTTCCGCCTCTCTGACAACACCTGAGATGGTGGCCTAGGAGGGGGGGAGTTGAGGTGGCAGTGCACGGTCGCATGGCCGTTGGTCTGGCCCTGTGGGGAGCCAGCACCTCATGGCAGAGGCATGTGGCTGGGAAAAACTACTCACTTCATGTCCAGGAAGCCAACAGGAGGGAGAGTAGGGGCCAGCGTCCCATGGTCCCCT
This sequence comes from Urocitellus parryii, assembly GCF_045843805.1. Classification (NCBI taxonomy): domain Eukaryota; kingdom Metazoa; phylum Chordata; class Mammalia; order Rodentia; family Sciuridae; genus Urocitellus; species Urocitellus parryii. The sequence goes on along the minus strand of NC_135538.1, from coordinate 6,879,928 downwards.
TGGAGGACACTCTCCGTGGCCTATGGCCCTCCCACAGGCCCAACCTATCAAAGGTCCCAGCGCCACCCAATAGCACCTCCCTGGAGAGCGCGCTTTTCCACTTGCCCCTGGGGACATCCCAACTGTGGCCCTGGGTTGCAGTCAGGTCTGTTCATCTAGGACACCAGGATCTAAGGTTCCAGTGACAGTCAAGGTCTGTTCTTGGCACAGACGTCCAGGTGTGCAGGGGAGAGGAGCTTTCCCCGAGGACAGAGGGGTTAGGGTCAGGCGAGATAAACCACTGGTCTTGGTGTTCACTCTCCAGCATCATCCCGACCCAGGTTTGGAATCCTTTAAAAATATAATATTAAAAAGGCTGGGCTGGAGATGTGGCTCAGCGGTAGCGCGCTCGCCTGGCATGCGTGCGGCCCGGGTTCGATCCTCAGCACCACATACCAACAAAGATGTTGTGTCCGCCGAGAACTAAAAAAAAAATAAATATTAAAAATTCTCTCTCTCTCTCTCTCTCTCTCTCTCTCTCTCTCTCTCTCTCCTGTCTCAAAAAAAAAAAAAAAAAAAAAAAAAAGGCTAATGATTCGATTCCCACTGTAATAACGTATTACTTAAGTGCTTGTCGTGGGCTGTACAAAGTGACAAATGTCTTACGAATGTACCTTTGGGATGAAGCAGGCAGAGTATACTCCACAGGTGAGAACACCAGGAGAGGACGCAGCTGCAGTACCCCGGGCACAAGGCCAGTGGACCTGCAGCCCACACTCAGCCCAGGCCGGTTCGACTCTAACTCCCACTCTCCACCACCATCCAGACTGCAAATCAGGAGGGGGAACTGCGAATGGTTACAGTCGGGTCCTGCGACACTCAGCTGTGTTGAAGCTGACAGTGAACCTGTGTATTGAGTTTTTCCATTTAGTGGTTTTTCATGTTTAGAGATTCTTCTGGTGCATTGAAAACCCCTCTAAGTTCTTTTTTTTTTCTTCTTGCTCCTTATGGGCACCACCGGGCCCAGGACCGTGTGGGTGCAGGCTGAGGCTGGGTGTGTGCCGAGCTCCTGGGTGTGGACGACTCACACTGTATTCAGCAGGCAGGCGGCTCTGTGGCCACAGCTTCGGGGACATCTCAGAATCGATGCAGATTCCTTGAGCACCACTGAGCCTGGGGGTGGGTTTCTTTTGATTTTTTGATGGAGGTTATAGCCACTCAAGGTTCTAGTTTTTTGGAGGAAGAATCTCCTCTTGGACCCTGGGCAGGCGCTGGGCTGGGATGTCCACTGCACATGGTGGGAACCGCTGATGCTCCCGGGGCCTGGCTCATATCTATGCTCAAAAGCACTTTTGGAGCCCTGACCCTCTGACTCCTGCGGTCCCCTAGACTCACCTGGATGTCCTCATTTTTATGTAGATCTTTTTTTTTTTTAAATATTTATTTATTTTTTTTAGTTATTGGCGGACACAACATTTTTGTTGGTATGTGGTGCTGAGGATCGAACCCGGGCCGCACGCATGCCAGGCGAGCGCGCTACCGCTTGAGCCACATTCCCAGCCCCTTTATGTAGACCTTGAAAACCTATTTTATCCTGGATGTTTAAGTGCTCACAGACACAGATTGGGCAAAATACCGTTGGCTGCCACGCCATTGGAAATGGACCTCAGCTCTGTGTTAAGGTGGTTGACTTCTCGAAGCCTCAGTTCCCAACTGTAAAACAGGCTCACTGCTGTGGTCCTGGCTGTGACCTCCCACACGCAGCTGGCTGGGAGCATTTGAAACAAGGCCAGTCCGAATGGAGACACGCCAGAGCATGAAACACCCCCGGGAAGACTCAGCACAAAGAGAAAGCAGAAGACCTCAGTAATGGTTTTTGAATGGCTATAACGCAATTAAAAATACTTTCATAGAATGTGTTCCTAAGACACATTGTTAGAACGAATCACACCTATTTATTTGCATTTCTTTAATGTGTCTACCCAGAAAGTTAGAAATTGTGTATGTGGTCCTCCGTAGGTTTTGGCAGGCAGCACTGACCTAGCAGAGTGGCAGAATCCTGGCAATGTCACAGTGACACCTGATAAGCCATTCCTGCCTCCCCTGTCACACGTTCCCCAATGTGGCTGCTATGCCTCGTGTGCATGTGTGTGTGCATGTGTGTGTAGGTATGTGTGTGTGTGCATGTGTGTGTGTGGGGGGGTATGTGTGGGTGTGTGAGTGTGGCACTGGGTGTGGGTGTGTGTGAGTGCAGGTGTGTGAGTGGGTGAGTGTGGGTGAGTGTGTGCATGTGTGTGTGGGTGGGTGTGGGTGTGAGTGTGGGTGTGTGAGTGCAGGTGTGTGAGTGTGGGTGTGTGCCTGTGTGTGTGTGGGTGTGGGTGTGAGTATGGGTGGGTGTGGGTGAGTGTGTGCATGTGTGTGCATGTGTGGGTGTGAGTGTGGGTGGGTGTGGGTGTGGATGTGTGTGTGGGTGTGGGTGAGTGTGTGCATGTGTGTGTGTGTGGGTGTGAGTGTGGGTGGGTGTGGGTGTGAGTGTGGGTGGGTGAGTGTGGGTGAGTGTGGGTGTGTGCATGTGTGTGTGGGTGTGTGGGTGTGAGTGTGGGTGTGGGTGTGTGGGTGTGTGAGTGTGGCACTGGGTGTGGGTGTGTGTGAGTGCAGGTGTGTGAGTGTGGGTGAGTGTGTGCATGTGTGTGTGTGTGGGTGTGGGTGTGGGTGTGAGTGTGGGTGGGTGTGGGTGTGCACAAGCAGGCATATGCTCCCTCTGCCAGGCTGTTGCTGGGGAGCGGTCGCTGACCGTCTCCTCTCTGGTCAGGAGACTTGGGGCTGGTTCCAGTCGCAGCTCCACACACAGTTGAGAAGCTCGTGGATGCGACAGTCTTTTAGAGAGAGCCACCTGTCCCCCTCGGCAGGGGTGTGTCCCTGCACCCTCACTCACTTGCCCCAGCTGAGGGGGACTGACCCACAGAGGGGTCAAGGTGGGAAGGTAGATGGGCATTCTGGGCTGGGCTCGGCACTTCCGCGAGAGTGAATCCTGCTCCCTGGGACCTGCTCTTCTTGACCTTGCAGAGCTGCCCGGGGCCAGGCCTGCCTGGGCCTGGATGGGCAAATCTACAAACCCTAAAACACAGGGTTTATCAGTAAATCCATTGATTTCTTCAGCTCTCACCAGGCCTTCAAGTGAGCCTCCTTCAGCGTAAAGGGAACATTTTTGCCACCATCTTTCATGGCTTTGCTTAATTTCTCAAATTGTTCAGAAAAATAACTGAGAGGGGCACTATTGATTGGGACCCTCTTGGGATCTCAACATTATCTAAGTCCAAAATTGAACATGTTCTTTTCTCCAGGAGGACATAATACAATCTAATTTAACTACACCAGAAACACCATTCAGAAGTCGAACATTTCCACTTAACCCAAGAGTAGCCGAAGGCAAGCAGTTAGCTATGATTTTCGGGGTAAGATTCCAGCCTTCCCTGTTCAATGCAAGTCTTCAGGAGGATAGAGTGGCCAAGGTCCTGGGACACCTTCTAAACCGCGTTCACCGTGCAGCAGGTCCTGTGGTGAAGGCTCAGTCACTCCAAACTTTAAAGCCATCTAGAAACACAGTGACGTCACGATCATCAGAAGCAGTGGCTTGAACAACAGCCAGGCGTCTTTAGAAGCTCAGAGCGTTTCCTAGAGTGCACTTAGTGGATCTGTTGCCGTGCGCGTGATGCCTGCCCTGAGAGCTCACGGAGAACGCATCAAGGGTCAGAGACGCAGAGGGAACAGGGGCCCGGAGCCACTGAGGGCTCCAGCCGCGCCTGGCCCCGGCCCTCTCAGCGAGTCTCCAGACCAGCGAATTCCAGGAATGACCTCTAGGAAAGTGTCCTCCCTCTCTGGGTTCCAAGCATTTGCTGCGCCCCCAGGGCCCATCAGCAGGGCCGTTACTCCTGTCTTGCCTGTCGCAGGTCAGCGGCCAGGGCGCCAGCCTTCCTGCGCTCAGCAGCCAGGCGACAGGGTGAGAGAGCTCGCCAGGCTCACACCTTGCCCCACGTCTACTAGGAAAGCTCTCCCTGTCCTCTGCACAGTGACCCGGGCAGCGAGCTCCCACAGGGCTCCGTGACACGTACAGCTGCTGCACTTGACATTCAAGAGCCTGACACAACTTAATGTCACACCACGGAAAGGTGATCCTCGCTCCTTCCTTGTGACTCGATCCCTAGAGTCTGTCTCTAGGAGGACAGAAGTGCTGCAGTTGGGACATCGGGAGGCTCTGGAGGCTCCTATCAAGAAACCTCAGGGTCAGGGTAGCCTGGGAGCCGAGGGGCAGTCAGAAGTACGTTCTGCAAACTAAGAGAAGATCGGAAAAGGAAGGGGAAGTGCCAAATGACACACACAAGTGACATCAAACAAGACACCGTGACGGGGTTGGTGTGATCAAGTGAGGGGCCAGGCCGGGGCAGGCAACCTGGGGTCTCAGGAGGTCAGAAGCAACAGAACTGGGTGAAAACTAGAGTTGGGGCCGTGCTTGATTTAGTGTGTGGAACCCGAGGAGTCAGGAGAGGACAGCCGGGAGGACACAGGAGATCTGATGTCCGGTGGTGACATCGGGACTGGGCAAACACCAGAGAAGCACTCCTAGGCGCCTGGCCCCGTCCTGGGCACAGGGGGATTCTGCGTGAGCAGGAGACCAGGATTCAGTCCTCTTGGAATTGGAGGGTCATGGAGGAGCGGGCGATGGACGGGCAGGGGGCAGGGGGTGCGGTACAGGAGCACACCCCAGGTAAGGGGGAGTGGGCGGTTGGGGGGGGGGGAGTCAGGGAGGCCCTGGGAGCTGGTCTCTGAAAACCCACCAAGGAGTGTCTGGTGCATCCCAGGTCCGTGGGAGGTGGAGAGACGGAAGGACCAGGGGTAGAAGGGGTGAAGTCAGAGGCCACAGCTGGTCAGATCACGTCTGTCCTTGTAGGCCACCCCTGTCCTTGTAGGCCACCCCAGTCCTCCTAGGCCACACCTGTCCTCGGAGACCACACCTGTCCTCACAGACCACACCTGTCCTCATAGGCCACACCTGTCCTTGTAGACCACAGCTGTTCTCATAGACCACACCTGTCCTTGTAGACCACACCTGTCCTCGTAGACCACACCTGTCCTTGTAGGCCACACCTGTCCTGTAGGCCACACCTGTCCTTATAGACCACAGCTGTCCTCGTAGACCACACCTGTCCTCATAGACCACACCTGTCCTCGTAGACCACACCTGTCCTCGTAGACCGCACCTGTCCTCGTAGACCGCACCTGTCCTCGTAGACCATAGCTGTCCTTGTAGACCACACCTGTCCTTGTAGACCACAGCTGTCCTTGTAGACCACACCTGTCCTTGTAGACCACACCTGTCCTCATAGACCACACCTGTCCTCATAGACCACACCTGTCCTTGTAGACCACACCTGTCCTTGTAGACCACACCTGTCCTTGTAGACCACAGCTGTCCTTGTACACCACACCTGTCCTCATAGACCACACCTGTCCTTGTAGACCACACCTGTCCTCATAGACCACACCTGTCCTCAGAGACCACACCAGTCATCGTAGACCACACCTGTCCTCGTATACTGTCCTCATAGGCCACACCTGTCCTCGTAGACCACGGCCAGGACTTTGGGTTTTCCTTTGGCCATGGGAGGATCAACCCTGGGATGAAAAGTGTGGTGTGTTTTGAAGATGGCGGGAGGCCGGCAGGTGGACATCTCCGCTCAGCTCCAGACTGGAAAGGGGCAACGTCTGTGCCTGGGCAGCCTCTTTAAGTGATGGACAGGGAACGAGTCGGCACTGGGGAGGGAGCTCGTGAGTGAAGGCAGGATTGTCCTGGCAGTCCAGGGACATCACCAGGCTTTGCTTCACAAGTCACTTCTAGAGAAGAGATTCACAGTCGGTCATGTGTGCGGGAAGCACATTCCCAAACTCTGCTCCATGGAACCCCACCAGTGACACTTCACTAGTGGATGCTGACAAATGGGGAGGTGGGTCACTTGGAGCTAACCCCCGTCTTCCCACCAGAGCCCTAGGAGGTGGGGGGTGCTGGTGGGCAGCGGGTGTTTTCAGGAGGGATGTGGGCGCCCCTGACCTTGAGCTGCTAGGGACACTGAAGACCAAGCCCCAGCAAACACGGTGGCTGTGCTGCCCTGGGAGGCTCCGGTGACTTTATTTATTAAAGTCCTATTCCACGTGATCTTGGTGAATATTTTCTGTGACAAAGAACGGGACCTGGTCATGGTAGAGTTCACCTGCCACCTCAGCAACTTGGGAGCTGAGGCAGGAGGATCCAAACTCCAAGCCAGCCTCGGCAACGTAGCAAGACCCTGCCCCAAGCTGAAAATAAAGAGGGCTGGGGATGTGGCTCAGTGGCCGAGTGCCCCTGGGTTCCATCTCCAGGACCTTGGGGAGAAAAGAACTAAAATATGCTTCGCTGATACGCTTATTAAAGGGGTTTATTATTATTTTTATTTTTTTAATATTATTTTTTTTAGAGGGGGGGGGAGAGAAAATTTTTAATATTTATTTTTTAGTTTTCGGCGGACACAACATCTTTGTTTGTATGTGGTGCCGAGGATCGAACCCGGGCCGCACGCATGCCAGGCAAGCGCGCTACCGCTTGAGCCACATCCCCAGCCCAAAGGGGTTTATTTTTTAATTCTCATTTTAAAAGTGGAAATTAAACGACTTATATATTTTCTCCAAAATATAATGAAAACCTCGGTTATACTGCTTACTTTTAACCTGGTATGGTACATATAACCTTCAAGTAATTTTTCATTCTATGGCGAATGGCTCTTGGCTGACAGTGATTTTGTCCCTCAGCCCATCCCCGGGAACAGTTGGCAACATCTGCAGCATTTGGGATTGTGACAGCTTGGGAGGGGGTGGGGGGTGCTGGCGAATCCCCTGCAGGGCTTTGGACAGTCCCCGTAACCATCATCATCCTGTCCCCATGTCAGTAGCACTGCCATTGAGAAACCTGCTTTGGGCCCTCTGCAGTGGCAAGGACAAACCAAGGTGGTAACCTGACCTGTCGATTGAAGTTAGATAAGTGACCCCTGGGGCCGGGTTTGCATCCTGACTCCGTCATCCGCCAGCTGCAGGGCCCTGGGCGGGGTATCTAAGCTCCCTGGGCCTCAGTCTGCAGGTGGCTCCGGCTTAAGGAAGCCGACCAGGCAGACAACGGGAGGCCCAGCACCTTGCTCGCACACGTGGCCTCTCCCACTCTCCGTGGCAGTGAATGTGGCGGTCAACAGAAGAACTGGCCTGAACTCGTCTGCTTTTCCCAAGGCTTAACAGATGGCATCGCTCACTGGGGAAAACACCTGGTTTCTCTTATCCAAGATTCCACACCGGCCTCTAGAGAGCCCTCGCACCATCGGACAGGAGACTGCTGCTAACACTGATTTCTTGTCTGAGGTCCTGAGACCTGTTTTGGAATCCACGATGCAGTAAGGTTCGGGGCAGACTGTAGACATTCATTCTGAGCATCTTCCACTGGCCTACGTAGGACATCTGATGTTAGAGACAGGCTCAACAATGCAGGCTCCAAAAGCATTCTAGTTGTCTAATTAGAGAGAAATGATAAAAACCACTAATTGGCCTCTGAGTCTTTCTGCATAAATGACCTTCAGCCACACTGAGCCAGGAGTGGGGACGGTGACACCTGTCTGCAGCACCGCGAGCGTGTCGAGCAGGCGTGTCTGCGTCCCGTCAGCACTGTCCTGGGTGTGCCCTCCCCTCCTGCGGTTCTTTCACTGTTCAAAGCCCAGGCCAAGGAGGCTGAGGTTAAGGACACAGACCCTCCTGTACGGCTCCCCGGCACGGTCAGCGATGGCCAGTCCTACCTACGCTCTCCTTGGCCAGGCTGCAGTTACTCAGACGCTGACTCGGCGCTGCGGTGCAGGGTTGGGTGGTGTGGCGACACACGCAGACACACCAGCACATGCACACACACGTTGAACCTCAGGAAAGCTCGAGAATGTACCTGTCCACAGGGGCCCCTTTAGGACGGTGGCAGGCGGAGGCCACACCCACCGTCCCAGCTCGGGGAAGGTCTGGGGTGATGCCCAGCCCCCCCACCAAGGCCGATTCCTGGGTGGAGACTTTCCGGCTCTGGCTCCAGGACCACCAGCTTCCCTGAAGATGACCAGAGTGATCTGGGGGTGAAGATAAGGACGGAAAAAGGCACTGGCAGTTTTCCAGGAAGCGAACTTTGTCTCGGGGTGAATTGGGCCTCAGGGAAGGAAGAAGCCAGGGTGAGGCTGACGGGAAGACACGGACTCCACACTGGCCTTCAGCGAGGCCAAGAAGGCCAGGTGAGCCTTCCAGAGCGGACGGGTGGAGAGTGCCAGAAGAGGCCGCGTGGACATGTGAGCACTCGGTCAGGGTCATTAATACTCCAGATTAAGATCTGCGCTAAAGCGTCTGCAAGCCAGAAAACAACAGAGTGGCTGTCCGGGTTTGGAGTCTTATCTTAAATAATAGGCCACCATCTCCAAACAACCGGGTGAGATCTGATTATCCACGGGAAGCCCTGCACCCTGAGCCTTTCCTTCCTCCTCTGCCCAGTGTCTGACAGGGCCGGCCTGCACCTGGGGAAGCCAGGTGAGTGGGCATATGCCTCAGGCCTGCTTTGAAGAGAATCACCAGTGTCTTTTCCTCTTCAATTGTCACTTCATCGTTTATTATCAATTGTTACTTTATAATGTGACCTATGTGACCGTAGGTCCCTCCCTTGCCTTAGGTCAAGAATCAGGGACAAGGGCTGGGCTGTAGCACAACGGCAGAGCACCTGCCTGGTATGCTTGAGGCCCTCCCTGGGTTCCATCTCAACACTGCATGCACACGGATGCGCGCTCACACACACACACACACCCCTCAAACAATCGATCCAACAAAAACCAGTGACAAATAGGTTGTATATTTGCATCCAGATGAGGATCCAATTGTCCTTGGGGCCACTCAGGCCATTAAGTGCATCAACGGAATGGACACTCTTGAGCCCGAGGAGGTGGGCGGGTGGTGGCTGGGGGGCTGCAGGGGTCGCCAGTCAGCGACATCGGAAGCTCCCTGGCTCCTGCCTGTGCTTCTTTGGCTGAGGAGGTTGTCCTAAATCGAGCGGCTTGGTCCTAAGTTGTCAGCTTGGTTCCTCTGCAATAGCGATGTCTAGTCCTTTCTGGAGAACATTAGCTGGTAGGGGAGAGGGGACAGAGGCTTTGCAAGGGGAGCCTTAATTCTTCACCTAATCAGATAAGGCGAAGGTTAAGAAGCCGTTAATGAAAATGACAATTTTCCTTGGGACTGGATTAATGAGCACTATAATCCCAAGAGAGATGTTAAATTACTTGAAGAAAAGAAAATTGCAGGAACCAATTGACTTTTTTTCCCTAAGTCTTATTTTTATTCAAAGAGCTCTTCAGGTTAAAAATAGAACATAGAAATAAGAAAGTCATTTTAAAAAACGGGAGAGATGGTTTTCTGTTTCTGTTATTAGTCACTTCTGGGTTTCCAGGTTGTCATCTGAGTTTCTCCCCCATGAGCTCCACCTGGGAGGTGCCAGGAGCTCTCGGGGGGCACAGAGGCTCTGCCCTCTGGAGCAGGGCTTCTGAAGTAACGAGCCCTGGCCGCCGTCAACTCACCAGGGTGCAGAGTCCTGGGTCTGGGGAGAGGGCCTGAGAGTCTGCGTCTCTGACCACCCCAGGGCCCTGTCGAGGCTGGTAAAGGGCAGAGGGGCTGGTGGAGGAACGGGGACCTGGTCTCCACTCTGGAACTACATCAGCTCTACGGGTTCTCTGACCAGTCCAGAGGGAAGTCTCCGCTTTGTGGACAATTAACTCGACCCTAGTTCTTTTCCTTTCTCCAGGGTTTTCACTGGGGCCACCCAAGTGCACAGAGCTCGGCCTGCCATGCCCAGTCTAAGCCACCAGAGACTCAGCCCATGCTTTTCCTCCTCCAGGACGCCTCCCTGACCTGGCGCTGGGACCAGGGGACTCTGTACACACCCAGTTCACTCTCCCACAAATTGATGTGCCCCTGTCTGCACGGGCTACCTACTGCTCAGTAACAAGTACCCCAAATCGGGTGGCTTAGGGTAACTATAGACAGTGGTTCCTGATGGCTTCCGGAGCCAGGAATCAAGGACATGCCAAGCCTTGGGGTTCTGGCTTGGGGTCCCTGGGAGGTCAAGTCAAGAATTCCGCTGGACTTGCCTGAGCTCAGTGAGTCGGGGCTGGTTATTGGCTGTGGATCTCAATTCTTCCTCACAAGGGCCTCTCTGAAGACCTCTGAGACCTTCTCATGCGAGAAGGTCGTGGTTGCTGGCTTCCCCAGGTTGAGAGTGGACAGAGGGACACAGACGGGGCAAGCACCAGGCAGAAGTCATGCAGCATCATTGGTGCCACTTAAAAGAAGTCACCAAGTCCAGCCTACCCCAAGAGTCAGGTTCTATGAACTGCAGGGAAGACGGTCAGAGACGCATTTTAAAATTATGATATCAACAGATTATACTTTCCAAAGATGGCAGTGACAATATCACATCTCCCCTGGGCTCTTTTAGAATGTAGTCATTCCCCCCTCAAAAGTAGGCCAGAATTCCCCTCCTCTTGCCCTGGGAGGTGCCGATGGTGCTTGTTACCAGGAGAGTGGGGTAGAAGTGATGCATGACTATTAAGGTCAGATCATAAAAGGCAGAGCTCCTCCAGCGCTCTGATCTGGAACATTCCCTTCTGGAGCCCTGAGCCACCAGTAGGGAATCCTACCGCCTTGAGGCTGCGAGGCCAGGAGGAAGACCAGGCTACATGGATGAGCTGCTCACCTGACAGCCCTAGGTCAGGCTCCAGCCAGGAGCTGACATCAACTTACTTCCAGACCTGTGGGTTGGCTGTCGGCTACTGTCTCCTGCCCCCAGTGTCCAGTCTTTCCACTGAGAACAAGCCTGCAGGGGTGGACTCCAGCTGTGCCCACTGGTTCCTGGTCAGATTCCAGACCCACAGAATCCACAGGCATAATGAATGGCTGTTTTTAGTCACCGAGTTTCGGGATGATTTGTTACACAGCATATAGTAACTGGAACACACTCTGCATTATCATTGTTTAGTTATGCTTTCTCTCTCTCTCTCTCTCTCTCTCTCCTTGGATTGTTAGGCCATAAATCATCTGGGTCATTAGATGTGTCTTTCTTACTCATGCATATAACGCCAGCACCCAGTACAGTGCTTGGCATGTGATACAAGCTCAGGAACGTTTGTTAAGTGGATAATGAATGAATAGGAGTTTGTGAAATTCCGGGGGAGAATTCTCTTTGCTTGGAACTCAAGACGCCCACTGGTTGGAAGCCCGGCATACAATGAACTTACTCCTCAGCCAGCGGGGTGCACCCATCTCCTGCCCTGGAGGGTTTGGCTGGTTTTATTTTTCCCCTGCCCTTCCTTTGACCTTCTAAATTGACACTGAAAGCATTTTATAGGTCTGTTTCCACTCCCCCGCAAGGGCTTGCATGCCATTAACAAAATCAACAGTGGAAATGATCAGAAATGTGGTGGCGACCTCAAAGTCAGTAACACTTGGCTCATGGCTGATGCCAGGTCATGACAGCTGACTTGACTTCTCAATTCTGCACACATAGTCCGGAAGACGGGTTCAAAAATCCTAGGTTTTTCTCAGCTGTATTCATACAAGTTGAATGCATTTAATCTTCACATTTATAAAGATATACAAAGGGGTATTGTTCATGAATCATGCTATTTTTTTTGTGTAAGTGTAGAGGATGGATGTGTGGACTTGGAGGAGGTCATCCGAGTTGCTCTGGATAAAGGTTCATCAGTACATGCTCATTATGCCCTTCAGCTGGTCCTTGGCCTAATGTGTTATTGTATTGTGTTTAATAATGACAAGTGCCTCCCGCTAATATCCATGGAACCAATTTCATAACAGCTCCACCTCTGAAGGCAAATCCTCCAGGCCCTGCTAAATCCTCTCACCATATTTATCCTTCAGCAGAAGACGGTTATCTGTTCTCATTATCTCATTATCATCTCTTGATTACGTTTAACTCCCCGAAATTTTACAAATGCTAATTAAATCTTAAAAGGCAAACACAATGTCAATCATAACTGATCTACAGTGGCGTGTCATCAGCAGCTTCAAAGAACAATTTCCTCAAATGCAAAGCAAGTGCCCCAGTGCCAAGTGCAGGGGACACACTCTGATGTGGTGGATCACAGAGGCAGGGAGATCTGCCCCAAGTGCACCCACACTCTCAGGGAAGCCGAGCCGCCACAGGGCTTCTTTGGAATTATGAGTGAGTCGGCTCTCAGAATGATTTCTGTTTTCTTCAACAGTCACCCCCAAATAAGAAAGATCATCACATTCAAAACGAGACCCGAGGACCAGGGAGGTAGCTCAGGGATAGAGCACTTGCCTGGCATGGGCAGAGGCCCAGGTTGGAGCCCCAGCACCACAAACAGAAAAATAAATAAACATATAAACCTGCTACGGACGACTTCGTGCCACTGTTCATTAAAAAGCACCAGAGAGAGAGAGAGAGAGCAGGGAGGATCTCACTGCTGATAAAACAGAGGCGTCAGCCGTGTGTCAGGGAGAGTCAGGTAAAGACCACTGGCACGGCTGATCCTGAAACTCTGCCTTTCCCTCTGGTTCATGCCTGACCCTCCTGGCTGCCCCGCCATGGACGGTGGGATGCATGTCCCACTGACCACAGGGCCCTGTGTGACTCTCACTCCAGCTTATCAGAAGTCAAGCAGTGGAGCCAAGTGGCTAGAACCATCCCCCAGCAGGAGCAGAGGCAGCCACGAGGACCCCTGTGCCTGCATTTCCTGGTCTGCATCAATGCTGGGCAATAATTCAGCAGCATCAAGAGTGACCAGGAGGGACACTTCAAGGTCAGAAGCCTGAAAGAGCAACACCTCCCAGCCAAAGAGGGCAGAGGGGCGTCTAAAGCACAAGTTACGGGTGACTTAAAATGCCTTTGCTGTATTTCCACCTACGGCATCGCCAACCACCACGGAAAATCAACTAGGAAAGTGGCTAGTTTTACAGTAAGAAGCAATAGCACTTTCAAAGGAGAAAGGGTTTCATAAAATGTCCTACTGGCAGGTCACAGAAAAACAATACAAAACAAAACATCAAGTTGAAGGGAAATCGATTCTTGAGAAATGGATCAGAGGAAAAGGCCATGGTAAGAGTTGAAATTGTAATAACAGCAAACGTGCGCACAGAAAACCCCTTTCCTTTTGGATCTCATTTTCAGAGTTGTGTCTTCTACAATAGGACCTTAGGGGGCTGGGCTGCCGCTCAGTGGTGACCACTCGCCTAGCGTGCATGAGCCCCTGGGTCCATCCCCACACTGCGAAATAAACAAATCACCCAAATAAATAAACGGACAGCAACAAGGTTCTCCTGGGCTCCAGGTCCCTGCTGGGGAAGACACACTTCCTTCTGTTCCACTAAACTCTGGACGTGGCATAAAGAGTGAACCCGAGTCCCAGGCAGGTCAGCCTGCCATGTAGTCATCGCCATGTAGTCATCGTCTTTCCAGCTTTAGTGGTACTTCCTTTTCTTTTCTTGAAGTCCTTTTGTTTTTAACAGCTCAGTACACACTCATGAGTACGCATGTGCACACCCAGAGAGTGTCAACATCTAAAGATTCAATTTTTTTCATGACATTCACATCATTTAAGACAAAATCCAATAAGGTGTCTCCCCCTCGCTCCCTTAGGTCCCTGAGATTCACTCAAAACAATAACAACAACCAACGCTTGCCATGAACTACTTGGATGGAAAAAATAACCACCATCCATCACTTAAAGTTTTAAGATTCACAGCTGTGAAAAATAAAACTTAGGAAAGAGAACTGGAAGAGGAGTATATATGTTCAAAAGAAAACAATTTGATGCTGACTGATACAAATAAGGAATCCTTCCCGAGCACCGACACAAGGCACATCAAACACTTCAATCCCGTCAGCTCATAAACTGTAGCCATTCAAGCAAAACCAGATGAAATGTGTAGCCTGCCCAACAGGAGGGAACTGGGAGTCACCAGCTGGAACAATGCCCCCAGGCCCCTCCGCGGGCAGAGTGTCAAGGGGAGACCCAGGCTGGGGGGGGGGGTCCCTGGAGCCCTCAGCTTGACCCCTGGGCATCGCTGGGGAAGGTGACTCACAGCCAGCGGCCCTGGGAAGTGAGCCAATGGGGAGTCAGGGCACCGTGCTGCGCGGGCTGGTGCTGCCGGGCTGTACGGTGAGACGCCATCCTCACCAAAGTGGGACGGTGGCACACAGTGGTGTCCCTCCAGGACCCTCTGGAGGGCAGCTAAGCAGAAAGCCACAGACTGTGTGAAGGCCTGCGTCCTCCTCTCCTGGGCTTGGACCAAGCCCCAATCAATTTCTCTAACAGCGTGGGAGACCGCGTGGCTCAGGCCTGGAGGAGGCTTGATCACCCCTCACTCATGAGGAAAGTACTAGAAAACGTCTCCACACACCGACCATCAAATATGGCAATGGGCCTGACAAAGAGGGAAGGGTTTCTGCTTCTTTTGATTCTGACCTTGCTAGTGGGTCCCACAGCCAGGGACAAGGGAGACCGGTACAACAGGGGCCTCCGAAAGCTGAGGGCAGGAGGGTCCTGGAAACAGGCAGGACAGACCAGGGGCTGGGGGCCACGTAGGCCTCCAGGTCAATCCTAATGGGCTCCTGAGGGTCAGAGGCCAAGTCGTGGATTTTGCCACCGGAATGTAAGCTACAAATATGTCCTCATCCGTCTGCCCAGCTCCTGGCACAGAGGAGGCTTGAGCCACGTTGGTTGAATGAATGAATGAAGTCCATCAAGGCACAACACCGAGGCCATGGCTAGAACCCAGGGAGGTGGGCAGCAGGCTGGAGAAACGCCAAGGCAAGAACTGAGGGAGTCCCATCGGGCAGCTCAGCCCTGGGCTCTGCTCAGTCCTGTGGATGAGGACCCAAAACCAGCCTGGCCAGCCTGGACCCCTCAGGTCACTGACCACATGTACTCTCAGTGGACACAACAGGGGACAGTCACTTCTTTGGTCTCCTATGTGCTTCCCCATGTAAGCACTGGAAACTGTCCATCGGCACCGTTTCTGGCTACCCAAGCCTCAGAGGAGCTACCAAAGACTGGTTTAATTATCAGCTGGCAGACGTGTTCAAGGCTGGCCTCAGCTCAGAGCATACCCCGGGGACCGGCTCTGCGCCTCCAAACAGTTCTGCCAGCTCCGAAGACAGGCATGAGACAAAGGCTTTAACAAGCCCTCTGGGTCCTGAACAATCACCTGCACCACATCCAGCTCCACACCAAGTTCTTCTTTAGTGAGCGACCCACTCTGCTTTTACGTGATATTTTAAATACTGCTTTAAATCCCCCAGTGGGCTATCAGGACGCTCCTGGTGTCTACGAAGCACAGTACAGTTTTAATACTCATTATTAAATGAGTCTCTACAATTGGGCAAGACATCCTAATGATCCTGTTTAATTTGTGGTCCCACTCCTACATAACCCAGAGCACTGCATTTCTAATCTGTGGCTGGGTTTGTGAATGTCTTCGCAGAATTGGGTTTCCGCCCTCCGTGGGTAGGGAG
Organism: Urocitellus parryii; assembly: GCF_045843805.1. Taxonomy (NCBI): domain Eukaryota; kingdom Metazoa; phylum Chordata; class Mammalia; order Rodentia; family Sciuridae; genus Urocitellus; species Urocitellus parryii. Next base: position 6,864,315 of record NC_135538.1, on the reverse strand, counting down.
CGTTCGCGCCCCAGTGGGCGTATTTGTGTTGGGTCTCCAGTTCCCTGAGGCTGTGGCTCACTCCCCGTTCTTGCTCCTGACTTTGTGGAATGCACACTCGTACCAGCATGTGTGGCAGGACAGTGACTTGGTGCGGCCTCAGACCCAGTGGTCACATCAAAACATCCTCCTGGTTCGGCCTGAGTGCTCCACAGGTCTATCTCTCTGGCACGTGTAATAGGCAAGACCCATGTTTAAAACTCACAGCGAGATCTCTTTGAATCTCGAACATTCTGGTCTTTATGTCCTGGCATCCAGCAAGTTCCTGAAATACTGAGATCCTTCCCCGGCTCAGGACCACCCAGCACAAGTGTTCTCCCCCAGCTCAGAAAGAAACTGAAAACAAACCCACGGCTCTTGTTGGGAGCCCACACTCCAACAGTCCCAACCCATGGTCACCGTCCATCCTGATCTGTCCTTTCCAGGTGGCTGCACCCCTCCTTGATCCTTCATGCAGCAAGATCACCTCTCAGTCTGAACGCCAAATTGGGCAGAGTTGGCAAAACCACGTTGGTCTCTCTCCTCACCAGCAAAACTCGGCCTGCTCCCTCCTGGGGAGGGCTCCACCCTTCTCTGCCCCCAGAGCCGGAAGCTGTTGGTCTCAGATGCGCCTGCCTCCTCTAAGACTGCTCCATGTCCAGTGGAGAGAGATCAAAGAAAAACAAACAAAAATGCCATTCAACCTCGGCCAGATTCAGGAGGTGCCCAGAGCTCTCAGACTTGACAGGGCTCCTTCACAGTCCAACAAAGACCAACAGTTTGGAGACACAGATACAAGTTGGTGATGTCTCTGTTTCAAAAACAGCTCTGACCTCGCTGGGTGGTGGGGTTGGGAGTGAATAAATTAATAGTCAACGGGTGTGAAGGATCGAGGCACCCAGGCCAGCCCTTGCGGGAAGCTGTGATCAGGGAGAGCAGAGCAGCCCTGGATCTTCATTTCTCAAGCAGCTGTCAGCACCAGCAGGCCTCCTGGGTCCCGGGGGGCAGAGAAGCACGGCAGCGAAGCCGTCTCCCATGTTCAGGCTCAGCCTTATCAGTCCAGGGAGACGTGTGCACTGGTCCTCCCTTCCCTGCGCTCCAGGTGCGCAAGCTCAGACAACGTCTGGCCCCAGCACTGCTGACATGGAAGCGGCCCTGGGTGATGGGTGCCCGTCCACCTGCCTCCCTGGCCGTCCGGGGCAGGTCCTCCGTCCACACCTTGATTTGATCACCGCGCTCCTCTAGTGTGGCACTTGTTCTCTGCCTTTAGACTTCCTTGTCCTTGTCCCAGCTTCCTCTGGCCTGACTTAGCCATGAAAGATGAACACACAGAAAGAGGGGCATGCCAGGGAAGAGACAGAGAGCCAGGTGTGGGGACACAAGGGGTCAGGAGAAGAGGGGGTTCCGCTTGGGAGGCCAGGGGTGGAGCTGGGGCCGGAAAATGCAGCCTCAGGACAGAACCAGGCTCCAATCATCTGGCTGCAGCGCCTCAGCCCAAGGCCCAGCTCGTGGTCAGAGCAGGGGCTCAGTAAGTGTCCACTGAAGACCCGGGGGCATTTCATTTTCTGCGTGTGCTTTTAAAAACACTCTTGGGTCTCACATGGAGGCTGCAGGGCGTGGAGGAGACATCTGCTCAGAGCTTACTACAGTGTCCCAATGGCTTTCTTGGACCCGAGGGTCCATCCACACCCCTGCCAGCCCAGGACAGAGGCAGGGCCTCATCCCTGCCTCCTCTCACTAACTATGTCCTGCTCTCCTTGGAGACGTGGGAATATAACTTGTTACTTCCAACTGAAAGAACTTAGCTGTTGGTGTAGAAATTGATCATGAATAATCACATAGTTTGAACATCTTCAGGATTCTGGTGGAAGGGCTGACTCGGGGGAGCAGTCACCTAATCAACACATTGAGATTTCCAAGGAGAAACGCCAGAGGAAGGAGGACCAGAGTCCAGCCCAGCCCGTCTGCTCTGCAGCTGCCCACGGTCAGCTCCCTGCCACGCGCCTCACTCCTGCAGAGCCCTGTGCTCACCACTCAGCCATTCCTTGGACAGACGTTGTTCCCTCACTAGACCTTGACTGGCCTGTGTCCCTCACCTCTTGGTACCAAGCACAGTACTCTGCTAAAGCCTGTAAAGGCCACTGTCTGCCCCTCCTTGGCCTCTATAGTGCCCTGCGAAGGCTGATGTCTTGGATCTGCAGTGCTCTTTGCTTCTGATAAGACACCCATATGCCAGAGTGGGCATGCACCTGCACAAGACCCTCCTCACAGTGACGGTGCACACGGTGCTGTGCTGGGAAATGGTCAACAACCAGCTTGGGGGGGCGGGGTGGGGGTGGGGGTGGGGGAGCTGATTAATAGCTTTGCTGATTTCCATGATGCAAATATCCCCACTTGGTTGATGTCCAGCTGTGGATGTAAAATCACCAAATGAGAAGCTGGGAAGAGATGCACAGCAACTCACTGTGATACGTAATTTCTAGAACTCAGAAACAAGAATGTAAATAACCTAAGGGCAAAGAAAATAGTAAATGTAGTCAACCACCCAGGGAATGATGGGTTTTGAGTATTATCTTTGTTTTGTTGTTGGGGTTTTTCTTGTTTTGTTTTGTTTTAATTTATTTATTAGTACCAGGGATTGAACCAGGGGCACTTAACCACTGAGCTACATCCCCATCCTTCTATTTATTTTTTATTTTTTATTTTGAGACGGGGTTTTGTTAAGTTGCCAAGGTGGGTTCTGAACGTGGAATCCTCCTGCCTCAGCCTCCCAAACTGCTGGGATCACAGGTGCGTGCCACCACGCCCAGCTCATCTTTATTTCATAACCTACTTCATATTTATGCTCTCTGAGTTTAATCACCGACTTGGAAAACCCCTGACATTTTACCTGCTGGCACTGGTGAATGGCCCAAGCTGTTTCTAGCACACTCCTGGATGCGGAGATGGGCCTGTGACTCAAACTGGGCCAGGCACTGGAGCTGGGGGACCCTTGTCCTCCTTGGAACAGAAAGGAAGGAAGGGGGCAGGGCGCTGGCAGCTGCTGGCAGCCTGACTCCATGGAGAGGCCGCTGCAGAAGCTGAAAATCAGACAGTGCGTCTGCACAGGCAGCCACGTGGCACGGCGCTCGGCACGCTGCTCTCGTGGCCAGGGCCCAGGCTCACCGCCCGCCCGCACTGGCTCTGTGAGCTAGTAAGTCCCTGTCTTCGGCTGGAGCCAGCTGGGCTTTAGGCCCAAGCTGCCAGGGGCCCTAGCCAACCTTCCTTGGCCAGCCGAAGGCCAGCTGGGCACACACCCTTCCCAAAGCCTTCCCTGCCTGTCCAGCCCATGGTCACCTCTCCTGCTCCTCGGAATTCTGCAGAACTGCGCCCCTCCCACCTCAGTCAGCAATCAGCTCCACCACCCTGTGTTTCCTTTCTCTGTGCTGAACTGGCTTTCACGGCTGACACAGAGGTGCCCTTAATGCAGTCTGAGCTCATTAAATCATTATGACCCTCCAGGTCTTCCAATCAGCGCCCCCTGCAGGCCAAATGAAAGTACGAGGAAGGACGCTGGGAGGCTCGAGTGGTCCAGGGACTCACACCAGACTCCAAGTGATCTTCTGTCCATTCATTCACCCACTTAGAGAGCCCTTGTCTCATGCCAGGGCAAGCGTGCTGACCCCTAAGCAAACATCACTGCCCTCAGAGTTCACACTGGTCAGCCAGGGTAGGCACTGCAAGGGTGCCAGCTGGGAAGCCCAGGAAAGGCACGTGCATCTCTCTGGAGCTCGAGGGAAACTAAGAGACAGTGTATAAAGGCAATGGAGTGGGACCTCAGCAGAGCAAGCTACCAGGCCCATTAGTAAGATACCCCCAGACCTGGCATTGCACACCTGCAAGTCTGCCAGAGGGCACCACTGTATTCTCTCAGTGTGGCAATACCTGCCTGTAATGCCACGAAAATGACCTTAAGCATCACACGCACACATTACTCTGATGCAAATGACATGAAAGGGATTCTCCACCTTCACGGGCCCACAGGAGGTCCCTAATCCAGACAGGCCTCCACCTGCCTGATTATGTGTACAGTTGGAAAACGACCTTCAAACACAATCTGTGGACAGCAATATTAGCCTTCACTTTTTCTCTACTGTTGAATTTTTACGACTTACTTCTTTCCATCAGGAAATAGCCGTCTGAAGCAACAAACACGAGGGTGAAGTTTATAAAACACAGATGCTCAGCCTCAGTGTCGCTCGGAGCCTGCAGCCAAAGCATCAGAGTCTGTCCAAAGATGCTCCTTGAGAAACAAGCAGTGGTGGACTCCCAGGACAGAGGGCAGGGCAGTGGACACTGAAACCTGGGCTTCTGGGTTACCATAGTATCTGCAGGCCTTGCCTGGAGATCACCCACCACAGTCAGAGAATGCACAGAGCTCTCTCTGGTTCTGGAGATGGGTCTGGGCCTAGGGATCTGCACTTGGTGTGAGAAACCTCACCCAGCTTGTCAGAGAGCATCCCAATTTTAGAACAGAAAGTCCCAAGGCTCAGTCTAGGGTCATGGGAAGATTGATTACCTGGGCATCCCCCTGGGGAAACAGGACCAGAATGGGAGGAAGGGGTGAATTGGGCTAAATGGTCTTTGCCCATGACCGCGACCATCACCAGCAGAATGGGACCACAGTGGGACCTAGCCACCTGTGTTACCTAACCATCTGGTCAGTCCAAAACATTATTTTTCTTGCCAAAAAATTTTAATCCTGTATTTTCAACAGAATTTGTTTATGTTCGTCCCTCTGCCCATCCACTCATGCATAAGGAAGACATTTACGGCTCCATCTGCCCATCTATCTGGCCTTCCTTTTTTATACTCTACATACCTGCGACAAATCTGGTATTCCTTGGTTAAATGCTCAGGGCCAGTTCCTCGGGATGCCCTCAAAGACTGTTCTCGACAGAGGCAGCCCTCTCTGGCCTATAACGGTTCTCACAGATTCTTAAGGCTGGAAGCAGATTTAAAGGCAAGAACTCCTCCATGCTGATGGGTGGACTGAAGAAATCCCTGGGAATCCTTCTGCAAACTGGTTAGGCCCTATCTGGGCAGAATCCAGAGGAGGAAGCTGCTGTGTTCCGGGCCTCCTGCTGCATTCGGGAAGGTTCCTACCACAAGAGACCTTGAGCATAGCTCTCTGCAGACGCCGGGTTGTGAGAATGCTGCAGTCCTGCTCCCAGAGTGTCCTTCAAATGCAGGAGCACAGCTCTGAGACCCCCAGACCCAGCTCCCCACAGCCCTCAGGACCCACCCCACCCATCACCTCCTCGGCGCCCATTCCAGGTGGTCAGCCTGCCGGTCAAGCAGGCTCTGGCTCCGCACCATCTGTCAGTGTGATGTCCCGCTCAGGGCGGGCAGCAGCGATGGAACCTGATGTTTCCATAGCAAGCTAGAATTCATTCCCCTTGTTTTACTAACAAAGCCCCAGGTCAGGCGACACGTCACCAGGTGGCTAGATGAGCACAGAGGAAGCCAGAACGCCAGGCTCCAGGGCAGGTTAGCGGATCTCAGGGCAGCATCCTTCTTCGCAAGGGGGCCATGGGAATTCGGCCGCCAGCAGCTGCCCTCAGCCCTCCCTGAGGTGGAGAGCGTGGGACCGGTGTTATAAACAGTGTGATGGGACACTGGGACCCCCAAGCATTTCTAGTTTCTTCTTCAAAAGATGCTGAGCAAAATAAGCCAGTCCCAAAGACGGAAGGCGGGATGTCTTCTCTGACCCGAGGATGCTAATTCACAATGGGGGGTGGGGCATCCAGGGAAGAACAGAGGTCCTGTGGATTAGGCCAGGGAGTGAAGGGAGCCCAGGGGGTCTGAGGGCAGGAAGGACAGCAGAATGAACAGGACATCATTACCCATATAGGACTACATGACCTGGTGATTCTACATCACAACAGGAAGAATGAGAAGTTACGCTCCATTTAGTATGATGTGCGAAGTGCACTCTACTGTCACCTGTACCTAAGTAGAACAAACAAACAAAATCCAACTGGGGAAGTGGGACTACTGTATCTAGAATCCCTGCTCTACCTGGGCCGCAGTGGCATCAAGAAGGGAAGGCTCAGGAAGTGTGAAGATGTCCCATCTGCCATCTCGGCCTGAGATAAGGTAAAATAGTGGAAAATAGCAAAACACCTTTTGCCATTAGTCTTCCCTTTTGTTTTAATGAAATTCATTTCCCCCTTTCTTCAAATTAGTGTTATTTAACTTCTATTTCCAATATATTGAGATGAAAAGGCTAACACAGTCATCTTCAAATGTTTGATTGCTTGAGAAAACTAAAAATGTACAACTAGCATGCAAATCTTATATTTAAAATTTATGTTTTTATATAACCTTAAAATGTGTTTTAAAACGTTAGTCCTATCCAGATAGATAGAATAAAAGAAACAAAGAGGAGTCCTGAGGTTTCTTTCAACACCCTGACGCTTGTCTTTCTTAGCTCCTGGGAACACCCGCCCTGCTCTGAATCATCTGATGAAGTTATAAGACACCAAAGTCAAACTTACAGCTAATTTGAAAACTGTAACTCAAGTCACAAGTGAAACTTAATACTTCCAAAAACAAATGGGCTCCTTGACACAATTAATATATTTATAAACTATCAACAACTAAGGCAACTTGCTTAAACCAGGCAACCACTCATACAATTCAGTCCAACATGGTTATTCTTAAATGTGCTGTTTCATTAGTGGACCTGTTTGAAACCTAGAGCATTAAGTTCCCTAATTAAAATGTGAAGTCATTTATTATACTAAGGGTCTCAGATTCCTAATAGAAGAATATAGATAGATAGATAGATAGATAGATAGATAGATAGATAGATATGCATTGCCTACACACACACACACACACACACTTAAGATACAGAAGCAGAGTGTTACTCAAAATAAACAAGGCACAGGACAGCACAGCTACATCACTCTGTTTAAGACTTAAAAGCCCAGTGTCCTTTCTTATCACCCTCCTTGGACTAAGTCAGCTTCCTGCTGCCAGTCACCAGGGTGTCACCCACACAGCTGTGCTATTACTTGACCCACTGAGCTAATAACACACTGATGGACTCATCAGATCTCAGTCCCAATACCTCTTTCTTTCCTCTAATTAAACCAGAAAGTGTTGACAAAAAGCTAATTTTGTAATGAGCATCATGTGGGAAAGTTCCATAAGGTAAAGCCCAGTCCTAAATAATGTCCTTTCCCTAGGAAGGGGCCAGTCACACTGGAGCAGTGCCACCCTGACGACTCGATCATCCACAAGCCCCTACACCTCCACACCAGGCCACATTCGCAGGCCCTGGGCGTTGGGACCTCAGTGTCCTGGGGTGGAGACAACTGAGCCAGAGCACTAGGCACCCAGCTTTGGTGGCCTTTCTGTCCTCCCAGCTCCTTTCCACTGAGTTAGGACAAAGGCTGACTGGGATCCGACCAGGTCCTGTGCAGGCCTGGCCCTGCGGAACCACTGGCCAACCAGCTTGGAAGAAGCCTTCGGTCCATCCATCAACACACCACTCAACAGATGGATGGTTTTGACAGAATCCCACTCATTTTATATCTGCCTTTCCTACTCTCTTCCTATTTGGTTCTTTCATGGTGTTGGTTTTGTTTCTTGTTTTGAAGATGTAAAACAAGGGTTAGGGTTAGGGTTAGGGTTAGTTTTTAAAAATCATCCCCTAGTTATAATTCCTAAAAATAGCATGTGGATAAATGAATTTCCAGACTCTATCGAAAGATCTGGTATTAGCCTTGCCCACAGCTTTGCATGGTGCTATTTTGACTTAATATTCTACTTAGGGTATAATGTGGTTCAAGGAAAGAATGGCCCAGTGGGGTATCTTTCTCTAAAAGCTTAGGTGTGAACACTTTTTTCAAAAAGCAAATTAACAATTCCTCCAGGTACGTGGTGTACGATGTTGCTCAGGCCATGACAAAAATAAATCTTGAAGTAAACTGACGTCCAAGCAGCTTGGAGTCCCCAGGGAGGGACTCGTGGAAGCCCATCCAGCGACAGCGTGCCAATGGCTCCCTCTACGCCTGGGCATCCCGTCTCTGTGCCCGCTCTTCTGCAGGCTTCTCGGGGCTTCTGAGGGCTCCATCATTCCCATGGGAGCCTGGTGACAGAGGGACGCTGCTGTGGTTTATTTAACTGGGTCCCCCAAAGTTCCTGTGTGGGGAACAATCCCCAAATTCATGTTAATGAATGTGGAGCTGGGGCCTCTAGGGGGTAATTAGGTGCTGAGGTTGCGGGGGTGGGGCCACTGTGGCCAAGAAGAGAGACCTGAGCCACACACCTGCTGACAGTGATGCCCGGCGGTGCCATCGATGCAGCAAGAACGGCTCAGCCGACGGAGCACCGTGGGACTTCCAGTCTCCATGACTGAGGACTGTAGAGTCCCCTGGTATCTGGCCATGGCAGAAAATGGCCTGAGTAAGGGACGTGACGCACAAGGCCAAGACAGCATCTGGTGGGTCCACCTCCTCTGAAGTGAGGCTGCCGAACCCGTGAGATGAGCCCGCCCGTCCTTCCTCGGACAGACACCCCTTGCTTGTCTTGCCTACACCTCACAGTCCGCTCGGCCACCAGCACCCTGCTTGTCGCACCGCTTTGGCTCCCCGCCAGGAGCGCTGGCTGTCCTTCCCCTGCACTCCCTGGTCCGAGTCTACACTTACCTCACTGCTTTTCCGTGCTTTGGGCCCACGGGTCTCCCCACCAGATGGGCTCTCCTGAGGGCAGTGGCTGCATGCCCTCGGTCTCTGTACTCCAAGTGCCAGCCCAGCAACGGCCTCCCCAGTGATCTCAAGAGCGTGTTTGTTCAAGAACACCTGCGGGGCAGCGGCAGGCGTTCTGCAGGGTGACCTGGCTCTGAGACCGCGCTACATGACCTGAGCACACCTTTGCCTAACATTGTCCACAGGTACTAAGATGAAAGGCCCAGGGCGTACTGCGGGTACTTCAAAGTGTAGCAGAGAAAATGGACTCTACGTGGCCTTCGACAAGTCCCCCGAGCTCTCTAAACCCAGTGAATGGATCCACAAACCGGGCCACTTCGGGAGTGATCATGTGACTGAGCAGGCAATGATCTAGGAGGTTCAGCACAGTGTCCAATACATGGTCGACCTTGGCGAGTTACAGCAAGAGAAATGAGCAGAAGGGAAAAGCTACCTGTTCTGGTCTTGTTTCTGTTCTCCTTAGCCCTCCAGAGTGTCCCTTGGAGGTTCTGGGTTTGTGAGCACATCACTTAACCACCATCATTGGGCCACACCCCCGGAGCTCCCTTTGATATGACTTCCTCAATACTATCCGAAGTCTATGTGAGGGGGAAAGGGAGCAGGCCCGTTTGGGCCGACCGTGGGATGAGCAGGACGGTTCCAGTCTGTGGATATGACTGGTGCACTGTGTGCCAGGCAGGACTTGGTAAAGACTTGCAAGTGGCCATGACAACTAGGCTGCAGCTGTGTGGGGACAGGGCAGCAGTGGCCCTTGCTCTCCTCAAGGCCCAGCACCAAGCACATACTAAGTGTTCCCTAATACCTATGGGACAAGTCACCCCAGAATGACTCGGAGTGAGAGCTTTGCTGTTGATTCAATGCAGCCTCATCTGGTGGATGGAGGTGTCATCATCTGGGGACACACACCCCTTGGGCCTAGAGATCAAAAGGAAGATGGCTAAACTTTGCTGGTACCCAAGAGCACCCAACCACACCACCACCGTGGAAGTCAAGGACCCTCCTGAGGTCAGGCCACTCTAGCACGCGATTCCAGATGATAGGGCCATGTTGGCTGGACCACACCGTACAGTGCGGCGACACACATACTTCAGGGGAAGCAAAATGTCCCAGCCAGTGACAGCACTATTCCAAGGGAGAACTCACACCCCCTGCTCAGTGCAGAAGAAGGGCTTGGGAGCCTCAGGCTGCAGGCAGAGGAGCTGGGGGGCAGTTCTCAGGGCTCTCGCGGGCATGAACTCCCTTTCCATCTGATTCGACTCACCAATGCCACTGCTGCAGCTACAGTGAAGGGACAGAATGCTGGCCTTGGGTGGCATGGCTCCCAGCTGGAGAGTGGATCAGCCCTTGGGAGCTGTTAGGGATGGCTCCTTAGACCTTCAAAGATGGATGCGTTTCGAACAGTGGTCCTACAACAGCGGAAGCTGGTAGATCTTGTCTTCCTCGTTTAGCAGGCTCAGAGGTGGCAGGGGAAGGGACTTGGGAACATTTTAATGAAGACTGTTTCTGACGCCTTAGAGGTGAGTCGCTGCCCAGAGAGTGACGGTTCAGCTAGGTCTTCTCATACTTCTCAGAGTCAGGAAGGCCGCTGGACTGCCTGAGAGCCAGACCAACCTGGCATGGACTTCCAGGGCACAGAATTCCCACCCGTGAGTGAGGTGGGAATAAAAGCACTGGACAGTCCCCCATAGCATCCTCCTGGTCCTGCCTTCTGTCCCACCCAAGGGGCCTAGAGAGAGGTCATGAGACTGCCATCTGCCCTGCCTGGCAGGACTTCCCCAGCAGAGTGAGGTCATTGTGAAAGAAAAAAGTGACTGTCTGGTTTTGCAGTTGACTGCACTATTGGAACTGTAATGACAAGGGGTACTTGTGAGGGGGCAGGGTTCAAAACCAGGCCTCCTGGGCAGGCCCGGCAGCCACGCCCAGACACAGTTCCAGTACTGTGGAAAGCAGATGGGCCTGCCAGTCTCTGGGACTGCCCTGTGCAGGACCCAGCACCAACCAGAACCAACCCAGAACCACCAGAACCCAGGCCAGCGCCGCTCTCTCGCAGAACACAGGCTGCTTCCCTCCACCAGCTTCACCTTGGTAGCTCTGCAGACCTGCCTGGTGACTCCTTGGCCATGACTAATAAGAACAAGAGCAGATTCACACCAGAGAACCTCGGCCCTGTCCAGAGGAGGGCCAAAACCACGCCTTCCACCCAGCCAGGAAGCCTGCTGCTCTCAAACTCACCCGAAGGCTCTGACTGGGCGGAGAATCTGCTCCCCCAGGAACAGAGGGGCTCCCACTCGCTGTGGACTTCAGGTTCAGAGAGGCTGCCAGGGATGCAGGCCTCCAGAAGCTGCAGAGCCCCCGTGCCTCCTGCCTGCACAGCCTGGGCTTCAGCGGGGCCGACAAGTTAGGGCCCCGTCCTCCCTTCTAGACAGGATCACAGACAGCCTCTGCCAGGGTTGCTGGCTGCTGCTGGAGCCCTGAAGGACGCCACAGATGTCTGTGTCATTAAGGCAGGAACCCACGGTGCCTAAGCGGTGGCCCCACCACTCCGATCCACCCCATGGCAAATACAACACAAATAACCTTCAAAAGCAGGCGGGGAAAGCGGACGTCAACATCTTCCCAAGAACAAAACCGTCTAAGCCCTTTATGAGAAGAAGAATATAGGATCCCTTCCTCTACCTATGTGGTTGGTTTTTCGAAGTCACCTGCTCAGGTAATCAACCACCACGGAGGGAAACAGACACCCTGCCCACCCTCCTTGCTCCCCCTCCTGCGGAGATCTGCCTCTGACAACCATGAACTTCCATCCCTGCACACACGCTCCCAGGCGCAGCCTTCCCTGGCCCTTCCTCGGCCCTTGCCCTCCTGGGCCCTGTGACTTGGGCGGGTTCCTGCGGCTCGCCCGCATGGCCTGGGAGTGCGTGGGCGCCATGTTTTACTTTGCATCCTCACTCTCCAAATTCTGCCCCCTCCTGGCCAGCACGTGGCCTTGCCCATGAAAGGAACTCCGCGGAGCCTGCGTCCGGGCCTTTGAAAGGAGGAGCAGGCGCAGCAGGACAGCGCCCTCCCAGGCTCCCTCCCGGGCTCCCTCCGCACCGCGTGCTGCGCTGGATTCGGAAGCGAGGCCGGAGCAGGGGCGGGCGGGGCGGCGGGGCTGTCTCCATTGTGCCCTGTCCCTCCAGTCCTTTTCAGAACACCAGAGTCATCTGTAGCCCTCCTTCCCCACCCCTGCTTTTCTTTTCCTTTTTTCCTGTTTTAAGCTCTGACAGGAATAGCCTCCTAACCTTTCTGGTTTTGTTTTTTTAAAAATCCATCATGTCAGGAGGAAAGAAAATAAATTGCCAGTCCTGGCCACCTTTCCCTGGAGATTAAAAGGCACATCTGCACAGTGCAAAATTCTACCTCCACGGCTGCTGACCCCTGTCTTACTTGTTCTGACCTTCAGGAAGCGCGTTCGTTCTTACCTTGCTCATTCACTACACCAAGCAGGCAGCCTTGGCATTTCCTGTCTGCATATCCAGACAAAAATAAGGCAACCCCTGCCCCTTAAAAACCAGTGTCTAGACTTCAGAACTTGCACGTGGGTAACACGAGGGGGGTTCTTGGGGCTGGACTTGCACTGTGTGTTGGGGCGTCCTGCTCTTTTCTGTGCTTTGACCCTATCGTTGACATCAGTGTGGCCTTTGGCATGTGAGTTGGCATGTGTTACAACATCCAGCCCTTAACAAACAGTTAATGTGAGAAGGGAGATGGCATAGCGTGTTAGTGAAGCGTGACCAGGGCGAGGGACGCATCCGCATCTTGAGGAAACACTCTATTCTGCCCTTTTCTTAGAAAATTCAACTGCGAATGATGAATGCTGCTGATTTTGTAAGCTTAGCGTGATTCATATGCCAGAAGACACAATTAGACCCCGTGAATAGTTTTTATCTGAACTGCAGAGAAGACGGGAGCGAAACCAAACTGAAGCTGCATAAAGCACATAGCCCTGGCAACTCCAGGGGCAGAACAGCCCGAGAGCCGTGGCCTGCGGCTCAGAGCCCGGGAAACCTTCCTAATGCTTTCTTCAGGGCTTTGGGGGCTGTGAAACTCTCCAGGTGTGAGTGAATCTGTCAATCATAGCAAGGAAAAAGAAGCAGCAAAAAAGGCCAGCCCCGCACCTTACGCCTGCTGGAACACAGGCCAGGGAGAACCCTGCACAAGGGGCACCATTCTTGATTTGAATGGACTCACTACAGGGAGGTGCCCATGAGCGTGCCCAAGATGGATCTCCTGCCTCTGCCACAGTCTCCCTCCCCAGGAGCAAGGACTGCCCCTTTAGACAGAAGTCTTTCCTTCTCCTTTCGGATCACTAGAACATGTCTCTGCTACTGCTGGCCCCAAAGTCCATGGGCAGTTTCCCCTGGGGAAGCAGTCACACAGCACTGTGGGACACACACCTGCATGGACACACACCTGCCCTGAAATGCTAGTCATCTTGCAGGATTAACTCTTGAGTTTCATTTGGAATTTGTTCTAAATAATTTAATTTATGATGATAAATATTCAACCTTGCTTTCTGCATTTGTTACTTATTAATTTGTATCAGAAACAAGCAGGCTAAAGCACCCTCAGGAAAACATCTACATGATCCTGCCGTTGCCTTAGTGTGTCAGACCCACAGAGAACAAAAGATAGTGCCTTCAGGAACTTGGATCCCAGATCTGATTTCTTAACTTCTTAACTCCTGAAGAGTAATCCGATCCTTAGCCACCATCTGCTTGAAATTTGGACAGGGATTATGATAGTGCAAATATCTGTGATTTTTAATTTCAAACTGAAAGATTTGGGGATCTCCCGAGGTGCATGCAAATTATATACTTGCAGGTTTCCATGAAAAGTACAACCAACATTGCTGTAGTAAATCTTTAATTTAAAAAAAAAAGAAAGAAAGAAAGAAAGAAAGAAAGAAAACTGTTGCTAGAGTGTAAAAGGCATTTAAAATTATAAGGTTAATCTCGGGCAACTAGCTCCCCTCTCAATTATGCAATTTCCTATCTTCAAACAGCTATAGCTCCAGACCATCTCCTGCTCTCTCTGCCCTATCCTGACAAGTCTTTCCTTTTTCTTTACTATCCTAGATGGCTAAATACCAGGAGAACGAGAAGTACATTATGAGGAACTGGATTCAATGGGTGTTCATACTTAACAGGCCACAGACAAATGGATTACAGAGATTTTTGGACCATTACATCAGCCTTATGCTGTTATGAACATTTTCAAGACATATTTATGTAAAACACTCTAATACAAGAGATGATAAATATTGTGCTCAAGCCATAATAGAAATAGCATCCGATACATTTGCACATTCTGAGTTGGTAAAGGACATCATGAATAAGGATGTTGCTATCACTTCTTCCCTTACAGGTAGTTTACAAAAATAAGACACAGAAGGTATTGGGACTTCAAGATGGCTGACTAGAGGGGCCTGATGTGTTTTCTCATTTCAAAAAAGGACCCAAGAAAGGGAAATCTTGAGCTACATCACTGGAGGGTTTGGGGTGGGGCACTGGAGTGCAGTGGGGTGTGGCAGAGAGGTATCATGGAGCACTGAGACACGCAACAGCCTTATAAAGAAGGGAGTGAGGCACATAGCATCTACCATCCCTTCTCTGCAGGGGAGATGGTCCCTAAAACCAGGGCAGCCTAACCTAATGGGAAAGCACTGGCCCCCAGCAGGCACGAAGCATTTGCTGCTGAGAGGCATGCAACTTTTTGTGGGCTCCAAGTCACTGCACTATACCACTGCTCTAGAGAGAGCCCAGTAGCATTGTGCCCTGACTGTGCAGGCTCCTGCCATGCAGCCAGGGGCCCTAATCCCCCTCACACCCAGGTCACAGCCTGCAGTGCATTCTGAGTGGCTCAGCCCACAGAGACCCATGGGAAGCAGGCAGGTTGTCTGATTACCCCTACTTTCCCCTGTAAAGTAGCTGGGCTGTCTATCCTGAGTGGCTGGGACACAGGGAACCCCAGGGAAGTAGATGGGTGGTCCTGTTCACTCACTTCAGCCCTGAGGAACAGCTGGGGAGCCTGTCATGAGAAGGTCAACCCATCCATGTCCTGGGATGCAGCAGGCAAGCCCACCCATTGTCCACAGGAAGCAACCAGGTAGCCGTCCCTAAGCTGCTTGGCTTTCTGAGGTCTCAGAAAGCAAACAGGAAGCTCACCTAGAGCAGGTTGCCACCCCCCACCCCCACCATGGCTCTGCCAAGGCATCTGCATGGCCCTGGCCCACGGACAGATACCCCACCAGGGCCCACCACCTGTGGGCCTCACACAGTACCACGCACCCTACCCCCCCACTTCACCAGTCATCCTTCACCTGTATGGGCTCACCATTCCCAGAGCTGCAGTGAACTCACCCTACCTAAGAGAGATGCATCCCAGCTGGTGGAGCAACCACCACAAATCCCTGTCGTCTGGGCCTCTTAGACAACAACATCCACATGTCCATCACTGCTGCCTCCCCTTGAGCCCAAACCCACAGAGCCTACACACCTACATCCTAGAACACAACGTCAGGAGGGTCTTTAACTATGAAAACCACCCCACAAAACTGTCAGAGGCAAATGATCCACATCAATGTAGAGATGCAAGAAGCAGGAAAGGACACAGTGACGTGGTGCCTCCAAACAACAACAAAACAGCAACGTTTAAGAAACAGACCACGAAGAAAATGAAATCCACGAACTTCCTTCCAAGGAATGCAAAATAACGGTGGTAAGGAAATATAGATATAAGAGGACACTGAGCACGAATTCAGTGAGGTCAGGAAAACAATTCATGACCTGAACACATTTGGCAAAGAGAATAGGGATCATTAACAACTACCAAATAGAAACGTGGAGCTAACAACTCAAAAAATGAAATAAAAACGCAGGAGCCTCAACAAGAGACAAATCAAGCACACAAAAAAGAATCTTTTTAGCTTGAAAAAAGGTCTTTTGAAATAAATCTATCACACAGAAGGA
This sequence comes from Urocitellus parryii, assembly GCF_045843805.1. NCBI lineage: Eukaryota > Metazoa > Chordata > Mammalia > Rodentia > Sciuridae > Urocitellus > Urocitellus parryii. The sequence goes on along the minus strand of NC_135538.1, from coordinate 6,848,528 downwards.
AAAAAACCTTAGGGGAATGAAGAGGGTTTATGAGACAGAAGGAACACCAAGAAGCAAACAGATATTTGCATTATAGGTCCTCCGGAAGAAGGGGGTGGGGGGAGGCATTAAAAAAAATCTACAAAGTAAATAGCAAAACTTTCTAAATCTTGGAAAAAATATGGACTCCCAGATCCAGGAAACTCAAAGTACCTATAATAGATTCCACTAAAAAAGATGCTTTCCAAGGAACATATATAAGTGAACTGTCAGAAGTACTAAACAAAAAGGAGAATTCTAAAAATAGCAAGACAATGAGAATTCACATATAAGGGAATCCCCATGTGACTAAGAGCAGACTTCTCTGCAGAAAGCTTACAAACCAGGACAAGGGGGTGATAATATTAAAAAAGGGGGGGGGGGGAATGATACATTCCAAATCCTAAAAGAAAAAATTTGCCAACCAAGAATACTATGCCCAGCAAAACTGTCCTTCAGAAATGAAGAAGAAAGTCATTCCAAAATAACCCAACTCTATAGATTTTTTTTTTTGCTTAAAGATGCAAAAAAGATACTATCATCATGAAACATGAAAAAGTACAAAACTCACTAGTACAGCAGATACACAAAAGAAGGAAGAGAATCAAACATTCTCAATACATAAAACCATCAAATCATAAATAGGAACATAAATAGGAAGAAAGGAACAAAGGTTTTACAAAACAAGCAGAAAAAAATGACAAGAGTGGTATTTATCAACAATAATCTTAAGTGCAATCCATTAAATTCCTCAGTTAAAAGACTTAAACTGACTGAATGGGTTTAAACACACACACACACACACACACACACACAATGATAGGCTGATTTTAAGAAACTCACTTCACTATTAAAGACACACACAGACTGAAAATGAAAGGATAGAAAAGATCTACCATATACAGGGAATCAGAAGTCAGCAGAAGTGGCTCCTCCTACATCATGTAAAACAGACGCAAGCTACAAAATGTAAACAGAGACCAGGAAGACCACAATGTAATATAAGGGCAGAAGGATCAATTCAACAATAAGAAATAACAATTGTGATATATATGCACATGTCACTGAGCACTGAATTATATAAAGCAAATGTTACCAAATGTAAAGGTAGAAATAGACTCCAAATGTAAGAATAGCTGGGGACTTTAATTTTCCACTTTCATCAGTGGGTAAGTCATCTAGACCAAAAAAAACCAAAAAAACAAAAAAACAAAGAAACATTGGAGTTAAACTACACTGTAGATCAAATGACCTAATAGATGTTTACAGAACATTTCATCCCACAGCTGCAGAAGATCTATTCTATCACCAGCACGTGCAACATTCTCCAGGACAGAGCCTGTGTCAGCATGCAAAACAGATATTTAAACATCAGAACCATATCATGTGTCTTCCCTGGTGACAGTGGAATAAAACTAGAAACGACAAGAGAAACTTTAGAAATGGTACCAATATGTGGAAACTGAATGATATGTTCTTAAATGATCCACGATGCATGAAAAAACCAAAAGGACATTTGAAACTTTCTTGAGATGAATGAAAATGGAAACGACATACCAAAATCTTTGGGATAAAGAAAAAAATTACAAACAGGAAAAGTTTATGGAAATAAATGCCTACATCAAAAAAGAAAAAAAAAGTTTTTAAATAAAAAACCTGATGATACAACTCAAGGAACTAGAAACACAAGAACAAAACAAACCTAAAATTAAAGGAAGAAAAGAATAACAAACATCAGAGCAGAAATAAAATAGAGACTGTAAAAGAACACCAAAGACAGACGGAAGAGAGAGTCTGCTTTTTAAAAGGAAACAAAGTCAACAAGACTTTAGCTAGACTGAGAAAAAAAGAGAAGCGATGGAAATGAATAAAATCAGAAATGAAAAAGAAACATTAGAATCCACACCACAGGCAGGAAAAGATGCAAGGATGCCAAGGACCAAACGGCTTCCCTATTGATCTGACCAAACTTTTAAAGAAGAACTAATATCAATTTCCTCAAAGTATTCCCCCCTCAAAAAGAAAATAAAAGAAATAAGAGGGGGAGAAAATAACAAAACCTAGCACCATCAAAACAGAAATGGAACAACCCTTCCAAATTCATCCTGTAAGACCAACTAAAACCAGAAAAGGACGTTGAAAACAAATCAAAGGGATAAAGAAAGAAAACCACAAACCAATATCCCTGATGAATACAGATGCGAAAATCTGTGCCAAATGCTGGCGAACTAAATCAACAGCACTAACTCCGAAACATTATACATCATGATCAAGTGGGGCTAATCCCCGGGGTGCAGGAAGGTTCCTCCTGGGAATCAGGAAATGTGGTACATCACATGGACAGGGTGGAGGCCCTAGACCTTCTCATCGCCTTAACAGACGCAACCAAAAATTTCAATGAAATTCAACATACCTTCATGATAAACACCCTCAAATACCAGGAAGGAATGCACCTCAATAAAGGCTAAATAATAAAGATAAACCCACAGCCAACATCCTACTGAAGGGGTGAAGCCATTTCCAGTAGGGTCAGGACCCAGACAAGGATGCCCACTTCCACCACGCTATTCCACCTAGTACTGGAAGTCTTAAGCAGAGCCGTAGCATAAGAGGAATAAATAAAGGACATTCGAGTAGGAAAGAAGAACATCAGCTTATCCCTGTTGTCAGAGGACATGATTTCATGACTCCACCCCAAACTGCTAAAACAGGTTGCAGGATACAAGATCAACATACAAAAGTCAATGGCATTGTTAAACACCAGAAACTGCTGAGAAAGAAATGAAAGCCATCCCATTCACAATAGCTACGAAGGAAATAAAATGTCTAGAGATCAACTTAACTGAGGAAGCAAGTGGTCTGTACAATGAAATTCACAAAATGCTAATGAAGGAAGATAAAGAGGACACACGCACCACACCACCCCCCCCCACACACACACACACACAAACACACATTCCCTATTGAATCTGACCAAACTTTTAAAGAAGAACTAATATCAATTAAAGTCACTGGGATTACAGGTGATCACTATGACCAGCAGCACGAACATTTTAACCATTATTCAATCTGTCTGTCTTTTTAACCATTATTCAATCTTTAGACAGATTGAATAATGGTTAAAATGTCTGTGCTGCTGGTCATAGTGTTCACCTGTGATCCCAGTGACTCAGGAGGCTGAGGCAAGAGGATCACAAGTTCATAGCCAGCCTCAGCAACGTAGTGAGATCCTATTTCAAAAAATCAAATGAAAATGCTGGGAGTGTAATTCAGTGGTAGAGTATCCCTGGGTTCAATTCCCAGTACTGCAAAAAAGTTAAAAATATAAAATGCCCATGCTACTCAAAGTAATCCATAGATTCTGTAATTCCTAACAAATACAAATGACATTCTTCATAAACATAGGGGCGGGGGGGAAACCCTCCTAATTTGTATGAAACCACAAAGACAATAGTCCAGTAATTCCAAACCAAAGAGCATGGTGGGGGGCATCCTGACACCCGAATACAAGACTTTCTATGAAGCTACGATACAGAACCAACACAGAGACCACAGAGAACCCAGAAATAAACTCATGTCAGCAAGGACATACTCTTCAAAGGACAGTCCCCTCAATGATATTGGGAAAACTGGATTCCACATGCAGAAGAATAAAAGTAGATCCCTAACTCTCTACATTAAAAAAAAGAAAAATCAACTCCAAATGTATCAACTTTATATGTAAGATCTGAAACTTGATAATTGCCATTCTGACTAGAGTGAGATCAAATCTCAGTGTTATTTTGATTTGCATTTCCCTGATATTCTTGATAATTGCCATTTTTCCATATATATTGGTTATTTGATTTCTTCTTTTAAGAAGTGTCTGTTTAGCTGGGTGCAGTGGTGCACGTCTATAATCCCAGCAGCTCCAGAGGTGGAGGCAAGAGGATTGAGAGTTCAAAGCCAGACTCAGCAACTTAGCAAGGCACTAAGCAACTCAGTGAGACCCTGTCTCTAAATAAAATACAAAAAAAAAGGGCTGAGGGGCTGAGGGTTGGTTCAGTGGTTGAGTGGCCCTGACTTCATAAATCACTGTTATGGGGGAAAAAAAAAAGAAGAAGTATCTGTTTAATTCCTTTGTTCATTTGTTTATTGAGTCATTTATTCTTTTGGTGTTAAATTTTTTTTAAGAGAGAGAGAGAGAGAATTTTTTAATATTTATTTTTTAGTTCTCGGTGGACACAACATCTTTGTTGGTATGTGGTGCTGAGGGTCGAACCCGGGCCACACACATGCCAGGCGAGCGCGCTACCGCTTGAGCCACATCCCCAGCTCCCAATTTTTTTGAATTCTTTATACATTCTGGATATTAAGCTCCTATCTGAGGAGCAGATGGCAAAGATCTTTCTCCCTTCTGTAGTGTCTCTCTTTATGCTCTTAATTGTTTCCTTTGTGTAGAAGCCGACCTGTATAGTGATTCCTGATTTTAAATCAGAATGGCAATCATCAAGTATACAAATAACAATAAATGATAGTAAGGATGTGGGGGAAATGCACATTCATACATTATTGTTGGGACTGCAAATTAGTACAACCAGTCTGGGAAACAATATGGAGCATCCTCAAAAAATGAGGAAACACCACATGACCAGCTAGAGCACTCCTTGGGATGCACCCAAGGGATCTAAAATCAGCACCTACTACAGGAATGCAGCCACATCAGTACTTACGGCAGTGCAATACACAACGGCCAAATTATGGAAACATCTAGGTGCCTGTCAAAAACCAATAGGAAAAAAAGTGGTCTATCTACACAATGGAGTTTCACTCAACCTGAAAGAAGAAGGAAATTACAGCATTTGCTGGTGAATGGATGAACTAGAGAGCATCGAGTTAAGTGACATAAGCCAGACTCAGGAGGGTTGAATGTTTCTCCCATATGCGGAAGCTAGACCAAAATAAGGGGAAAAGAAAAGAAACAAAGAAAGAAGTTGGAAGCATTCCATGAAAATAGAAGAAAGATCAATGGAGTGGAGAAAGCAGATGGGGGGAGGGAGGAGGGACAGGAAAAGGGAAGAATGGGGGAGCGAAGCTGACCAAACCTGCCTGTGTACGTATATGAATATCTCCTTTATGTATATCTGTAATGCACTAATTTTAAAAACCATAAATAAACAGGAGAAAGATCAGTAAGTAAAGAAAAGGGAACAGGGGGAGGAAGAAGAGGAGGCAAAAAGGAAGTACCAGGGACTGAATTGGAGCAAATGTTATTTCATGCTTGTGTAATAATCACAATGAACTAGTCATCTGGCAAGGGGTTAATATCCAGGACATTAAGGAGTGCAAGCAACTCAAAATAAAATGATGATGGTGACGATGATGGTGATTGATGGTGACGATGATGGTGATAGTGGTGGTGATGATGGTGATAGTGGTGGTGATGATGATGGTGATAGTGGTGGTGATGATGGTGATAGTGGTGATGATGATGATGACTGTCAGGTGATGATAGTAGTGATGGTGATGATGACAGTGATTATGGTGATGATGGTGATAGTGGTGATGATGATGATGACTGTCAGGTGATGATAGTAGTGATGGTGATGATGACAGTGATTATGGTGATGATGGTGATAGTGGTGATGATGATGATGACTGTCAGGTGATGATAGTAGTGATGGTGATGATGACAGTGATTATGGTGATGATGGTGATAGTGGTGATGATGATGATGGTCAGGTGATGATGGTAGTGATGGTGATGATGACAGTGATTATGGTGATGATGATGGTGATAGTGGTGGTGATGATGGTGATGGTGGTGATGATGATGGTGATAGTGGTGATGATGATGATGACGGTCAGGTGATGATGGTAGTGATGGTGATGATGACAGTGATTATGGTGATGATGATGGTGATAGTGGTGGTGATGATGATGATGATTGATGGTGATGATGCTGGTGATAGTGGTGATGATGATGATGACTGTCAGGTGATGATAGTAGTGATGGTGATGATGACAGTGATTATGGTGATGATGGTGATAGTGGTGATGATGATTATGGTGATTGATGGTGATGATGATGGTGATTGATGGTGATGATGATGGTGATAGTGGTGATGATGATGGTGATAGTGGTGATGATGATGATGACGGTCAGGTGATGATAGTAGTGATGGTGATGATGACAGTGATTATGGTGATGATGATGGTGATAGTGGTGGTGATGATGATGATGATTGATGGTGATGATGATGGTGATAGTGGTGATGATGATGATGGTCAGGTGATGATGGTGATTGATGGTGATGATGACAGTGATTATGGTGATGATGATGGTGATAGTGGTGGTGATGATGATGACAGGTGATGATGGTAGTGATGGTGATGATGACAGTGATTGATGGTGGTGATGATGGTGATAGTGGTGGTGATGGTGGTGATAGTGGTGGTGATGGTGGTGATAGTGGTGGTGATGATGATGATGGTCAGGTAGTGATGGTGATGATGGTAATGATGGTGATGACAGTGACTGATGGTGATAATGATGGTAATGGTGGCAGTGATGATGGTGATGATGGTCAGGTGATGATGGTGATGATGGTGATGATGAGCCGATTTAAAAATGGGCAAATGACCTAAATAGACATTTCTCAAAAAAGATGTATAAGAGGCAAACACATGAAAAAATGTTCAACATGACTACTCATCAGAGAAATGCCAATCAAAACCACATTGAGATACCATCTTACCCCACTTAGAATAGCTGTTATCAAAGGGACAAAAAAATAGCAATTGGTGGCCAGGATTCAGGGAAAGCTAGCATTGCTAACCATATAAATTAGCACAGCTATTGTGGAAAGCAGTGTGGAGGTTCCTCAAGAAGCCGGAAACAGAACCGCCACATATCTAGCACTCCCACGACTGGGTAGACATCCAAAGGAAACGAAATCAGTATGTCACGAGACATCAGAACTTCACAGTGTGTTACAGCACTACTCAACATAGCCAAGAGATTGATCAGTCAACCCAGTGTCCACTGGAGGATGGACGGATGGAGAAAATGTGGTCCACACCTGTGTTAGAATATTACTCAGCCACGAAAGTGAATGGCAGAATATCAGTGGGAGCAACATGAACAGAAGCAAAGGATGTTATGCTAGGGGAATCAGTCAGGCGTAGAAAGACAAATTCCATGAGTTCTCATTTACATGGGGACAGTTGGATGGTGGTTCCCAGAGCCTGGGAAGGCGAGGGGGAGAGGGATGGAGAGAGCTCAGCTACCAGGTGCAGCATTGTGGGGTAGAGGAGGAGTAACTTCTAATGTGCTACAGCACAGTAGGATTATGACAAAAATCAACGGTATATTTCAAAGTGGCTGGTAGAGAGGACTGGAATGTTCCCAAGACAAAGAGCAACGACTGTTTGAGATGCTGGATGTGCCCAGTTATTCTGATCTGATCATTGTGCTTGTATATACATATCAAAGTGTCACACTGTACCTCCAAAATATGCATAATTACTATGTGTCAATAAAAGTTAAAAATACATTAAAAACATAAAACAAACTGGATCACTAGTAACTCATTTAGAAAATTGTACATAGCTTTTATTGTTTTGATTCAAATTCTTTTCTTTTTTAAGTTTTCACAAAAATATCGATGATTTTGGACTGGTGACATAATCTAAGGTTACAGATTTTGAAGAGGACTAATTTGAAAGCATTCATACTTTGAAATACGTTTGTACCTGTGCATAATGCTAGTGATACAGTGCATGTTCCGCTTTTGAGAAGAGGTATGAGCTTAAAGTCAATCAATAGCAACGACGGAGCACATCTCTAGATATGCAGTACACTGATTTCCCTTTTAAATGCCAAAACTCAGGCTAGTTAGATTAGTCATGTGTGAAACTAATGACATAAACATTCACACCAACAAGTGTGTATAAGAGCTGAGAGAGCCAAGAAGGGTTGGTGGATCGTCTTAATGTCCGTTTCTTGGGATGTTCTGATTCACTGTGCAAGATGTTACCACTGGGGAAAACGGGCTGAAGGGCATTTGGGATTTTACCTTATTGATTCTCGGAGCTGCATGTAAATCTATGATCATCTCAAAATAAAAGATGGGGGAAGGCAAGGAAGAGAACAGTATAGAAAACTGCCATTCATTTAAAAAATATATGCATATTTGATCCCCAGCATTGCAAAAAGAAGTGTGTATATAGTGTGTCAATGTACACTCGCAGAGAGACTCACAGGTACACTCCCGGGCCAGACGTACCTACTGTTTCTCTAAGGATAACTAAGACCCAGGGACACGGATGGCGTCTGAGGAGCGAGACCTGGGGGTAGAAGCCACCCAGCATTCTTGCCCACTGAATTTCACGTTCCTGGCAGTCCTCATTCAAAGCACCATTTTCAAAGAGTGAGGACGAAAACAGACATTTCCAACAGAAAGCAGACCAAAACAAAACCCAGAACAGCGGAGCAGGGACCCAAAGGCCAGCGAGCCATGTCAAGAGCCACAGTCCCGACAGACGGGTCCCGGGGAAGCCGGGAGGACAGAAGTGTAAGGAAGGGTCTTACGGCTGGAGACGCAGTAGGACAGTCTGCAGTTGATCTTCCTGAAGAGCTGCTTGTTGATGGGCCAGAGGACGAGCGTGCAGAGCTGCGCGGCGTTGATGATGAGCCCCGAGGCGATGAACACGTAGCAGAAGACCAGGTGGCACAGGAACTGGGACTTCAGCAGTCCAACGAGGTCCATGACGTGAGATGTGCTTGTTCAAAAATAAATAAATAGCTGCGGTAGAATATGTCCAGACGAAAGGAAGACCCAGGACTCAGGAAAAGCCGCTGAAACACAAACAGATGCCAAACATTAGCCAAAGCGTGATGTGCTTTTGAAGTCAGAAAAGAGGCTCTGAAAAGAAAAATTTATGCTCGAGATTAGACTCTGTGGGCCTCGGTCGATTTACTCTTATTTTGCAAATATTGTCAGGGCTCTTAGTTCCTGCAGGTGCAGTCTGGATGCTTTTAGAACAACATCCCCTCTAACTCTCGGGAGCCCTCTGAAGTTGGGACCATTATTGCAGATGGGTCTCCACGCTCCCAGCTGAGTGGTGGCCAGGTGGGCACTGAGTCACGTTCCCACGTGCTGTCCCTGGTCCATGCGGCTCCCAGCGAAGGCCCCAGTTGTGGGCCTTCCCTCTGTCCACCCCCATCTGTCCCTCTGTGTCTTGTTTGTTCTCTTCCTCCAGGTCTCAATGGCCCCTCCCTTCTGGCAGGACGTGCCTGAACTCCAGCCCTGGGCTTCATTTTGGGGACACAGTGGGGCTGGACTGGCCCCCCAGTACCCCACCCTAGTGCACATCTGTGGTCACTCTGCTTACTGGTCCAGGGGCTCGCCTTCCTCCTCTGGGCTGCCAGCTGCTCCAAGACCGTCTTGAAGATCATCCCCGTCTCCCAGCCCCGGAGACCATCATCAGCACGTGGACAGAACGCAATTATTTTCTAATATTTGCAGAATGATTTAACGAAGGTAGACAGAGGTTGAACTTTGTGGATGCCAGTAAACACTCCTAACTATGAAGACAAGAGGACTCCCCCGCTGCACCCCCTCTCCCCCCACACACCTTAAATGTTCTAAAATCAGACACGCAACACATACAGAGCAACCAGATTCCTGGTCCTGTGAGCAGACTCCAGCTCCAAAACGAAAGCATGAAATGACCTCACAGTTTGACACATGAAGCCTTTGAGGCAAGGCGCGAAGGCAGGGGTCTGGGAGGCTCTGATGCAGGCTGGCGGGAGCAGAGCAGGCTGGCTTCTCCTAGGAGCAGAATGTACCCCAGGAAGAACACAAGTTCCAGGACGAACTTTAATAGTTGACAGATCCTAGATTTGTCACAATCTTCATCAATAATGCCCCCAAATGAATGGTCTACATAATAGCTGCACATCTATTATCTCCTTCAACACGCCCATGAATCCTACAAGGTAAGTACTATTAACCCATTCTTCAAAAAAAGAAACTGAGGCAACTCCTAAGTTGGGCAACTGACAACCGCTCTTGGGGCTTGGCTGTAACTCTGAGCTCTTTCCAGCGCCTTCCTGGCTGTTGTACTCCTTAGGTCTGAGGAGGGGCTTCTCTTGGGCTCAGAACAGCCCAGAAGTTATCCCAAGAGCAAAAGACCAGTGTGGCCTGCATGGAGGTTCATGGGCCCAAAGGACGCTCAGAGTGGGGAAGCTGGCCTCTCTCCTGGGAACTCTAGGGTGGCTTGGGGACGACCTCAGCTGTGAGGATGGTCACAGGAGGCGCATGCCACTTGCCCAGGTGATCTGGAAGGGGTACTGCACCCTGTGTTACTCCCATGCCACGGAACCTCTGGCCTGCTTTCTCTGCAATCGGCGTGGCAGAGCTGGTCAGAACGGTCACGTTTCAGCCCTTCCTAGACAGCATTTCTGCAGACGTTTCCCGACTGTGAACTCGACGCCTCCCTCTCGGGACCAGGCACAGAGCTTGTGCAGCCACATGCACAGGAAGGAGTGATTTTGGATACAGTTGGCAGCAGTCGCCGTTGGACGTTGAATATTCATGCAATTTATTCCTAGTACCTGGATTAGTCACTAATAGCTTCCAGACAGTCTTGCTAGAAGTGTGATTCTTCCCTGGGTTCCTGGGGTCTAGCAAACGTAGGTCACATACTTAACAAATCCTTTGCTGATTTAGCACCAAGAAAAGGAAACCAGCCAATATCAGATATGCAGGGGTCCCGGGCCGCCGTCTTCAGCTCCCGATCAGTGGCAGGGTGTTAGGAAAAGGAAGGATTTTCTCCTTGTAAAAGTTCAAGACCACCCTATCCTCAGGTAAAACCCTCCCTGGTACTAACACACTGGGGCTCAGCAACATTGGCAGTGTCCAAGGGGGGACCGGCGGCAGGCAAGCCTTCGGAGGAGTGGGCACACAGCCCTGGTTTCTTTGGGTTCTTAGGTTTTTGACCTCCACCTCTGACCTCTGAGTCCCAGTCTTAGACTGCTGTGGGGGCGGGGAGCAGGTGGAAGCCCTGGGTTGCCTGGGTTTGAAGCTCTGCTCTATGTCCAGTCTGTAAAAAGGGATAATAAGATTTTAATCCACCTCCTGAGAAGGGCATCGATTTTGGATTTTGTGAGTGTGATGACGTTGGGCGTGGGTGGCCTTTCAGAGGTGGGGCCTGGTGGGAGGTGGTTAGGTTACAGGGGGCACTGCCCCTGGAGGGATAATGCTGATCTAAAGAGTGAGTGCTCATGAGAGCAGATTGTCATAACAAATGAGACAGTCCCTCCTGGCTCTCCGGTCCTGCCTTGCCATGTGGTCTGTCACTCTCCCATGCTCCGACCCTCATACTATCCATCCGCCAGGAGGCTTTCATCAAGGCCACGCAGAAGCAGGTGCTCTGCTTTCAACCTCCAGAACTATATGCTAAACAAACATCTTTTCTTCATATATTATCCAGCTTCTGGCATTTTGTTATAGCAGTGAAAAAAAGGATTTATAAACTGATTCTCAAATTTATATGTAAAAACAAAATAAGAATAGTCAGGAATTTAACTGAAGAACAAGGTGAAAATGCTGTAAGTTATTAAATAATTTAACTCTTTAGTCTTAGTGCTGATAATTAAGAAAGAAACAAGGTTAAATTATTTAGAGAGGTGGATAAATAAGTGAAGCATGTCCTCTGGCCTCCATGGGAGCTGGGAAGCAGGGCCGCCCCATTTTTAAAATGTCTTCTCTCTGGCTCTTTCACCCTGGTCAGATGCTTATACCCTCTTTTCTCAGTCTGACAGTAAATTGGCTAATTGCCACCTTGTAAGAGAAAGACATGAAGGACGATTAACCCAAACTTGTACTTGGAATAAACTTCTGCACAGGATCTGCACAGAGTCTGCACAGGGTCTGCACAGGGTCTGCACAGGGTGTGCAGGGGTCTGCACAGGGCGAGCTCTGCAGTGCTTTTAATCCTTTCCAGAACACACCACAGGACCTTGAGAATGGCCCCTCTACATGTCAAGCAGGGAGCCCGTCCTGCTGGGCATCCTGGTCCAATAGTCCACACAGTGAACCTTGGCCACGGAGGCCAGCGCAGGCCACCTGGAGGGCAGACAGAGGGGACACAACTGAGGCTTACGGTACAGGTGTCCCCAGAGTGAAAGGCAGAGAGAGGATTCTCACAGGAAGGGGAATCCCAGAGCAGCTCTACCTGGGTGAGCTAATATGGCAAGCGGAAGGGACGGTCGAAACATGACGACTTTGTTCAGAGGCGTCACAGGGAACAGACGCAGCAGTGCCAGAAAGCCCAGTTTGCACATCGCACCTGAACTTCCCAGCAGGAGAGTCCAACCCAAGAGCTTGACACAGATCTGAAAACTCACTGCATCAGTGTTTTAAACAGACAAAAGAAATTGTCACTAGGAATCACAATAGGGTCAAGAAGGATAACTTACTCCAAATTGTCCTTCTTTCCCAGGTTGCTGATAGATCAGTCGATTTTGAATTGAACTAATCATTGGATTAAGTTTCTAGCAGTCGCTGAGGACATGACGGAAAACCCTCAACTATGGGTCAGTTTTGTTAAGTTAGTTCATAGCTATTAGGTGGAGGGTTTATGAGAATATTTGGATTCAAACACTTCTCAAGGACATGATCCTGGGTTATAAGATATCTAGGTACCATTCTCACTACCTCTGTGGCTCTATCCATGGGTGTAAGTAGTGGCTACCGTTTGGTTGAAGGACTATGGCTTATTTACTTTTTCCTCTCTGTGTTTTATTATTCATTCCTGGGGGCACAGAATGGGGCGGCCCTGCTTCCCAGCTCCCATGGAGGCCAGAGGACAGGCACCACGCACGTCGGAAGCAGGTGGGGTACTACATGTCTCCAAGGAAAGAGCAGCCAGTTGCCTACTTGCAGAAAGAACCATGGGTGGACTTCTGTTCACGAGCCTGGGAGGTGACTGTGCAGCCAGTCAGCAACAGAAGAAATGGTTCTGGAAGGGGAAGGGGCTGCGGCCACTCGGAACCCAGCCCCGTGGGGTGGGTGGGGTGAAGCACATGGAGCCCAGGCCGCGCTCCGAGCGGGGCCTTACAGCTCCAAGCTGCTTAGCTGACGCCCTTCGCTTCCCCATCATCACGAGGCGGCCGTGAGGGTGAGCCAGACACACTGGAAACCCCCACACCTGCCCGCACGGGGCCCTGGGAGGGCAGGGCTCTCTCTGCAAGCAGGTAGGAAGGCAGAGAGGGCAGCTGAAGTCTGGCTGCGCCATTTCTGGGGAAGCCACTGAGATGTCAACTGTTTTCCTCCTTCACGTACATCGAGGGGCCGGCCTTTGCTTAATGGGTCCTTCAGCAATTAAGACACCTGCCTTATGGGTCGTCACTCTGGCCTACACTTGCCAAAGCCTCATAAGCCTTTACCTTCTTCACTACTAATAATCTTAGGTGTGCTCCATCGCTATGGGTGCCTCTGGCAGCATTTCTAATTCTACACACATACACACACACACACACACACACACGCACGCACGCGCGCACACACACGCACGCACACACGCACACGCACACCGCACACACATGCACACACATGCACACACATGCACACGCATGCACGCATACACACACGCACACACGCAGAGCTTGTGAGCCATGAGACTCCTAAGTGAGTTATGGTGGTAAAGCAGATGTACCGTATGCTGCCTGGCCCGTGTTGGTGGAAACACAGGCAAATTAAAGAAAGTGCAGAATCCACCCAGGAGAGGGTTTAAGCTGCATGGATTCTCCTCTAAACAGACACAACGAGCTCTCAGCCCGAAGCATTAAATTAGGCCACAAACAAGAGAACCTCAGTCAAGATTTCCATATTCTGCCCTGTTCCATGTTGCCCGGCTCATAAATAAGCATGAGCTTCAGTCCTGCTCAGGATAGGCTAAGGCCAAAACCGGGACGACTCTGTCAACGGCTTGTTTTCAGGGTTTGTGTATTTATCACTCACATTATAGTACTCAATCAGGTCAGGACTGTAGAAGAAGCAAAAATTTCTTTCTTCCAAAGAAATCAATCTAAAAATTGCTAAAATAATACTCATGCCAGTTTACCAACATCATTAAAATCTAAACAGTTCCTTATTGAGAATCTTTAGACCTCAAAATCCATAGTGGTTCAAAAACATACAAAAAGAGATCAAAGGGATGCAAATTCTTTTATACTACATTTTTTATTCCAAAGGAGGCTTATCTGTTTTAATGATAACTCTCCAGGACTCCTGGCCCAGGTGAGAACGAACCCACTCCACCTTCCCACTACGCCATTCGATACTCAAAAGCAGGACCTTCAACACAGGCACACGCCTGATCCCCTGATCCCCTGACAGCCTGCCTCAAGGACAAAATCAACGCCCAGGAGAGTCTCTCTTGGGCGGACGTTTCGAGACTGCTGCTGTGAGCACCACCGAGAAGCACCCCACGCTTCCAGCACGAGGAAACAAAAAGTGCATCATGGGAGACTCACCCAGCAGGAGGAGAAAGTGTCCCCATCCTGGGTGGGTAAAAAGGACAAAGTTCCATTACAACATTAAGTGACAAAGCCACAAAGTCATAGAGGAGGATCATATTCTAAAACCGAGCATAGAAACAAACCGAAGCCAACCCAACACTAACAGCAGTGTCTTTGTGAACTCGCTCACACACTCACACCCCACGCACCCAACAACACACACCACACGAACATACCCCTACACACCACACATGTCTACACCCAACACACACACATGCACACACACGCACCCTATCACAGACACACATGAATACACCACACTCACACACACACACACACACACACACAAACACACACACACACAAACACACACACACACACACACACACACACAACTTAGCCAGTCTGCCCACCTGGAGCCTGGCCCAGTCCAGGCTTTAGATCGTCATCCTGAGGAAGAAACTGGCTGAGTTCATTCCAAGATCCTTTTTCCAAACCAAGCAAATCTGCGCCCTCCCAAGGCAGGCCCTTGTTTTTTATCTTTTCAGTGCATTTTTTCCTCCGTGGTTAATAAGGGATCCGGCTCCACCTTGCTTTTCCAACTCCCGCCTACGGAGAAGGTGCTGAGCGCCGGCTGGCCACTGACAGACTGAAAGGAACAGAAACTGCAGGCGCTGCCAAGAGAGCAGCAGCAGCCGCCGGGGCAGGGACGGCTGGAGCGTCCGGCATCTGGACCCCTGCTCTTGGTCTGCTGGACTCGGTGCCTGAGGAGGGGGTGGCTGAGTCTCAGGAGAGACGTGTGCGGTGGCCTCTGGGCGCAGAACATGGAATCATGGCTGTGCTAGGTGGAACGGACTTGGCCACTCCTCACCCCCAGGACAGCCAGGACCTGGGCAGCCCTGGGCGAGTCCCTTAGCCCTCAATCCTGACAAACAAGGCTGAGTTTAGTTTTTGGATTCCTTGCAGCTATGTTGGCCTAAGGCCCAAAACAAAACAGGAGAGAAAATATTCTAGACTCAAGTTCACTGTCATAGGGACCATCTCTCACTAAAACACTTCTCAATTAAAAACTCATCACAGTCTGAGAGTTCAGCAGAAGCCTATGTAAAATTAGCTTATTTTAAAATTTTATAGGACAGTGCTTTGTCCAAGATCCCTGTACAGTACATGATGTCCATTAAAACAAACTGAACTCTGAAGAAGCTATAAATCATAGTTGAGCTTTTCATTATATCCTCTAACAAATAGTCCTCAGTCTCTTTCCAAATCCTAGCTGTAGCATCATAAAAACTTAAGTCTACAGAAAACACATGCTTTCAAGATTCTATTTCATAGTTGGTTCTGAGCAGCTCAGAACAGAAAAATAAATTCCAGAGAGCTTTCACAGTCAAGGGATCCAAGACTCAGAGAAAAACGCAGATGGATGACCTAGGTAACTTTTTCTATCATGAGAAAAAGAAAAAAAGATGGGAGGAAATAAAACCAGATATTCTTGTAGGCCTTCTGTAGCTTTCGCTTATATGAGATAAAACATTCATAGTTCAACACCACAGGATTCTGAATCGCAATCACTGAATAGCATGATACATGTCTGACGTGATTATCTCATTGTCACAGAAAGCCACCGTGGGTTTAGCTAGAGCAGGTCAAGTGCAGAGGTTGACAGTGATTAGATGTGGGCGCCAAGTCCGCACCAAGACTAGGCTTTCAACGCGCCCCATCAGGCAAGAAGCCGAGACTGCTGGACGTCAGTCTCCAACATGAGTTCATGGTACTACTTCCAAAGGTTGGGGTAGTGGGTTTTCAGGCTCCTGCCCTCTGTCAGTCCTGTGGCACCCCTGTTGTGCCCTCTTCCCACGTAGAAGGCCAACCATCTCCAGACCCTGATCCAGCTCTCCCTGGGGCCAGCCGGGGCTGCAGGGCTCTCACCTCTACCAGCTGGTCACTTTCTCAACAACCAAGAACATGGGAGCTATTTTAAAAGATGCTCAGGGAAAAGTATATTTCTAAAGTGTATTCAGGCTGGGCGCGGTGGCTCAAGCCTGTAATCCCAGCTGCTCCAGAGGCCGAGGCAGGAGGATCGCGAGTTCAAAGCCAGCCTCAGCAAAGGGGAGGCCCTAAGCAGCTCAGTGAAACCCTGCCTCTAAATAAAATACAAAATAGGGCTGGGGATGGGGCTCAGTGGTCGAATGCCCCTGAGTTCAATCCCTGGGTACCAAAAAGTAAAAAAAATAAACTGTATTCAGTTTTTAGAAGTTTCCAGAAATTTTTTTTCTCAAACCCTAATGATAGCATGAAACGAGAAACTGAAATGAAATAAGGAAAATATAACTTCTAGGGCTGGGGATGTGGCTCAAGCGGTAGCGCGCTCGCCTGGCATGCGTGCGGCCTGGGTTCGATCCTCAGCACCACATACAAACAAAGATGTTGTGTCCGCCGAGAACTAAAAAATAAATATTAAAAAAAAATAAAAAATATAACTTCTAAATGGGTAAACATTCATTCATTTCTATTTTAAATGAGAATATTCCAATTAATAAAGAAGACTTTTCAAATACCGAAGGAAAGCGGAATGGAGTGGGGTTGAATTGTTGCTGGGACTTCACGTGGCAGTGACCGTCCGTTTGGTCGTAAACCCAGGAAGCCTGAAAGCACCCCAGCCTGAGGAGCGTGAGGGGTGGGTCCCTTGTGCAGCAGGGCAGCCATGGCCAGAACTCAGCTCTGGGCCACAAAAGCAGGCCCGAGGGAGATGGCATCACCAGCTGGCACTGAAACAAAAAGGAGACTTTATTCTGTCCACACACCATCACCTACTCTACTCCCCCACCACCAAGGTGGCGTGGGCAGGCCTGGCAGCTGGCCGCAGGATCCTGCCTACATAGTGCGGACGGAAGCTCGTGGAGAGGCCTGCTGCCCGTGTGCCCTTGGGTGGACAGCTAGGTTCAGGGAGTGCAGTGACTAAGCACAAGGAGGGCCCCAGGTCCTGCAGAAACACCTCCCCAGCCGGGCCCCCACCCTCACTGCCAGGCTGCTCCTGCCTGCGCCTCTCCTCTGCTCCTCCATGGCTCCCACACCACCCACAGGTTGAAAATCCACATCCCAAATGCTTCAGAGCCCAGAACGTTTTTAGTACCAATCAAATCATCTTCAGGTCTTGTGTGTGTGTGAGGCGTGCATGAGACATTGTGAATTTCCTAATTGGACTTGGGTCCCATCCCTGAGATATCTCATTGTGTACATGCAAATATTTCAAAATCCAAAAATACCTGAAATCCAAACCACGCTGGTCCCAACCATTTCCAACAAGGACGACCGACCATCTTTGGCCCCTACACCACCTTTATTAACTCATCCACTTGGGGCTCTAATGATGGGTTTGTTTTAACAAGATTTTTTTTTTCCTTCTGACCTCCATGCAACGCTGAGATGGCCCTGAGCTCAGTGACTCACAGGACCTGCCCCTCCACAAGCCCACTCACAAGTTTCATTAAAATGCCGATGTCCTTATTTCCATCCTGAAGGCAAGCAGTTCAAAGCCATTGCTGTTGAGGTAGTAACTGAGCCTAGTAACGGTTCATTACAGACGTCACAGAAGAAATGAGTTGTAGACACAATATGGGCCATGTATCTACTACGTGGAAGAGAAATAAAAAACTGGTACTGAAGGACCCAGACCATCATAACTTCAGTGCTTGCTGTGAACACCTGTATTTCCCTGGTCTCAAGAAGCCCTGGGATAAGGCCACGGGACACATGAAGAAGTAGATGAAGGTGTCTCTGCCTCCCCACAGGGAGCAAGAAGACTTCAGGGCAGGGGTGAGGCCGGCCGGAGCTCCCAGTGCAGACAGACCATCAAATTAAGGCACCCCCCACATTTTTAAAAATAAAATCTGGTCTTCAGTATTTAAAAATAAAACAAAATATTTAAAAGCCTATAAAACTGAGACAACACAATTCAAAACTTGGCTGGAAATTTCCTTAAACTTCTATTATCATCTAGTATTTTCAGTTATTTTAATCCCCACTGGGGAACAGGCTCAACCACCATCTCTTCAGTTCTCTGCAACTTACCCAGGCTCCACATGGCCGACAACTTCACATTCTGCCAGGACACGCTCAGGATGATAATCCGGAGCCACTAGAGACAGCCACACCCATGGGAACGCTGATAAGGTTGCACAATCTCTCTTTCAGGAAGCCTAGCCTACCAGAGCCAACTGCTCCATCAGGATTGATCACTACCATTTCTCACCAGATAAAACACTAGGGCTGGAAAGATCAGAGATCACTAGATAAACAGGTCCTACCTCCAGTCCTGGAAGGCTTCCAGCAGCACAGATAGTGAGACGCATAGCAACCAAAGCTTCCAGCCTGGGTAACAACTAGATGGGTGTGGGACAATCTACAAACCAGCTGATTTTGTGCAAATGCGCACTAGGAAGCCTTATGCTGATCAGGAGCTTACTTTGCACTGGCATGTGCACCTGGGCTTCAACCCCCCTGGGGAACCTAGAATCTGACGCTACAGTGGTGGAATCAGGCAGTGCAGAAGTCCAGAATTGAGAGTCGGGGCATCTGAGTTGACTCTTGACCATCTATGTACCCTTATGGGCTCGGACACAGCCTCTGGAAATCTCGGCTTCCTCCTCTGCCACCAGAAATACTGACAGAGGCACTGACCCCACAAAGTGGTGGGAGGTTTCAGTGTGGCCAGGAATGTGCAGGGGCTCTGCAGGGCAGGCGATAGGGCCTCCATTATCAGTTCCAGATCTATGGCTCAGAAAATGGGAAGATGCCATTTGTCCAAGCCCTCCACCCCAGTGCTGCTGGTTCTTGGGAACACGCCTGCATTCCTACCTGGAGCGTCAGGTCGGCAGGAGCAGAGCTTGGAGGAAGCGCTGGGCCAGCTGTTCACAATGGTGACAGCTCATTCAGTGGGGTCAGCTTGGAAGAACTAGACTTTTGAAGTAAATGAGCAAGTGGCCTTTCTTTTCCTTCCTCATCTCAGATGCTAGCAACTGGGCTCTTTTTCTTCTCCCTGGCTGTGAAGTGCCCTTGACCCTTAAGTCCTGGAGGTCCTGGCGTTGCCAGTCTTTATTTTCTGGTAAGGAGTGGGGGTGATAGGAGATCAATACGGCGAGGTCAGGAATCTTTTTTCTTTGATTTCCATACAGGGATGCCAAGCGAACCTCGGCAATTTCCCTGGCCTGATTCGAACATAATGGGCCTGAATAGAGATTTATTAGAAAACAAATGTACCTAAATGCTTTTCGGACATGAATCATTTATTGAAGACAGAATTGCTGGCTGTGAGTGCCCAAAATAAGTTGACTTACAGTATCCTTGTTTCTAGACAGCTCTGCAATATGGCCACAAGAATATTGACGCACTCAGACGTGAACAATGTTTTTGGGGTCATTGCGGACTGGCTATTCCTCAAAAACTTTCATTAATGAGAGCAGCGATGAGACACCAGCAGGTCTTCTTTCTCACTTTAGTTTCTTAATCCGGTCATAAAGCTCAGGAGCCAAAGAGGCTCGGTAAGCCAGCAATGTTTCTCCAATTTCTAAGTGGAATCCAGGATGGGTTCTTTAATTCATGCATACATTTGTCCATTGATGTTTACCCATTCATCAGGTTGCCTGTCCTTGGGCTACCCATTCATTCACTGAGTTAAAAATTCATTGACTCACATTTAAGTTATAGCTCTATTCATGGTGCCGCATTAGAGCCTGGGGGATCCTCAGAGAACGGGGCTCTAGGTTTTAAGCCGGTAAGTACCAAGCCCAATAAACTGAAGCACCTAGACTACATCTAGCCCTGGATGAACCCTCACTCCTGCCACTTGCCACAGTCTGGACAGGTGCCCAACATGGGTTGATTCAGCCACAACTCGTCAATGATCTACTGTGACTTAATCTCCATGCTGATAACTCTGGAGTCTCAAAAAGAGTGTACACTTGACAGCACAAACTGACAGAGTCCTGACAGTAAACACAGGGCAGATGACCCATCCGCTTAGTATCCTTGCAAAAGCCACCAGAAAACCCACACTTTCTCTCTAAACCGTCCTCTCGCATGAGCAGCCTGGAGAGTTCCTCCATCCAACACGGCAACTGCGCAAGGCAATACATCAAACCGACACGGAAATAACCCAAATGAAAGCAGATCACCTACTGAAGCCCGGCAGCAGGGCAGGGCAGAGGTGGGCTGAGGAACACAGAGCTGACTTTTTGTTGTTGCTGTTTTTTGAACAAAGAATCTTCTATTAAAATACAAATCTGGTACAAGCAAAGGAAATCTTGCTCACTGGGTAAGTCACTTACCCCACGTCACAAATTTCTTGAACAGTAACTTCCCCCCATTTTAACATTAATTCACATTCACTACAAAAAATCTGCGAAGTTCTAAAATGTAGAATTTTAGAAATTTTACCACCTAGAACATTGACAACATTTTGGTTTGTTTTCTAGACTTTGGTGACTGTGTATAGGTTTTCAAAATTTTCCTTTGCTAGATAAAACCATGACAGAGGCTTTTTTATTTTTAAATATAGCTGTGATCTTATGTTCAATCAATTTTAAATGCCCTTTTTTAACCTTTAGCGAGAGATCATATTCAATTTCTGTGTCACAATGTAAATATCCTTGTAGTGGAAATACTAGGCATATCATAATTATCGCCCAGTTGTTTCATTATTGCATATTTGGACTTCTTTTTTTGTCTTTTCAAGAATAAATAATGCAGTCATTAACAAATGTGGACATTAAGCTTCTTCCCTGGAATCTTGAGTTATTTCTTTAGAATAAATTCTCAGAATTTATTTACAGTTAATTTTGTTTTCAGCACTTTGACTATCTGCCATTTATTTGGGGGTACAAGGCTCTGTGAGGATCAACTGATTTCCTAATACTTACCAGCTGTACCAAGACGGTTATTGAAAGAGCCCTGTCTGCCGTGTTAATTGACACTGCAGGTTCATACATTGAATACCAGAGAGCAGAGATGAAATAACTGTGGGGATCAATACTCTACTCATTTTAGAGACAGAAAACCGGCGGTGAGAGTGTCAAGTGCCCAAGCCTGTCACTGATGGTTAGGGACAGGGGAGGGCCCTGCTCAGCGCTGGCTCTCTGCTCTGGGAGATCTTTGATCCCTGGGCCTCATTCTCTTGGCCTTTCTACCTGATGGCTCTTCTGTCTCCTGGGGTCCAAAATGTCCCCCAGCATTAGAGCTCAGCCTTTCCAGGCTCCAGTTTGAGGTCCCAGGATCAAGGGGAAGCCTCGGCAACTCACTCATGCCCAGGGGGAATGAGATGTCCGGGGCGGCTGCCAGGCCACTCCTGGGGCTCCGTCTCCCCGCTCAGAACAGGAGAGGTGCTCTTGACCGTCCAAGGGCTGTGCCTCTGCTAGAGGATGGCTTCCCTGGGGGAAGCAAGAAGCCGGGTGGAGCTGTTCAGATGTCTTTGTTTTGTCACCTGTTAGAGCCCAGGCAGTGGATGCCACAGGCAGGGCGTAGGGCTGCCCTCCTACATGGTGGGTCCTGTGCCCCAGGACAGGACGCAGGCAGGAATAGGGTCCTGCAAATCCTCAGCGGTCCTGGACGCTTCTCTTGGATGGACCCCTGGCCTGGGACATCAGGAAACCTCCTGGAGGTGGACACAGTGACTGGTCCTGCAGGAGGAACCGGAGACCCTCTTCCAATCCAGGCCTTTGTGTGATTATCGATTCCACCTTGGGGAATTCTCTAAGTGGATTCTGTGTGTATTTTAATCTTAGTTATACACGAGATTCCGTGCATCTTGACTAAACCAGGTGGTCATTCTGCTTCTACTTTTACATATGTGTTCCTTCAGTGTCACATGTGTGTAACTAAGTTAATAATTATAAATAATCATAATAAATAACTAGAAAGTAATCATTAAAAATTTCAAAGGAAGCCTCAGTAATTTTGCTTTTTTTCTAAAAAATGCTCATCCAAGAACATAATGAAGTTGAAACAGAAAGATGGGGAAAATGAGGAAGCTTATTCGTGACAGAAAAGATGTTTACAATATACAGTCAACAAAAACCTGTATGGCAGGAGCCAACTTTATTTTTTTTTTAAGAGAGAGTGAGGAGAGAGAGAGAGAGAGAATTTTTTTTTTTAATATTTATTTTTTAGTTCTCGGCGGACACAACATCTTTGTTGGTATGTAGTGCTGAGGATCGAACCCGGGCCGCACGCATGCCAGGCGAGCGCGCTACCGCTTGAGCCACCTCCCCAGCCCCAGGAGCCAACTTTATAAGGAAAAAAACAAGTGCCCTGGATGGTAAGTTGTCTGACTTTTTTTTTCTTTCCCAAATGCATAAAGTATTTTAAATATGTAAAACATAGTTGAGTTTACCACATTGATGTCTAGTCATGTTTGCTTCTTTAAAAAAAATTACAGATCCTGACGCTACCCCACAATCTAAGGTTGAAATGAGAGTTTACTGTGTGTGTAAGTTTTCACAAACAAGATCTCATTGATCATGTTGGGATCCTTATGCAATTTCCTCTCTACCCTCAACACTATTTTAAGGTTTCTTCTTGAACATGTTCTACAACTAGTCAGTTTTAATGGTGATGGAGTACTTCTTTTGTGTGACTCCAACCAAATTATTCTGTTCCCATATCGACAGGCATTTAGTTTATTTCCATCTTTTCTCACTGCAGCGGAGAGTGCAGCGATCAACACTGGGGTTGACGTGCACGCCTCCAACTTATGTCTGTTAACAAACTGCTTTTCCAAATGGATGGTCAATTAACACGCCTGTCGGCTCCCATGGGAGAGACATCTTGGGGACATCCATTTTCTTCTTTCTGCTTCTCAGTACTTTCAATTATTTCACAAAGATTGTTTACCACAGGGCTAATATATTTAAGCTAAAAAAAAAGAGAGTCCAATAGTAAATACTGTCTTAGTTATTACTGTTATTGTTGCAATTATTAATTGTAATAACTCAAAAGAATTTTGATTTTTAAATTCTATATAGGTTTTACTTTAGGAAACTTTCATAGGGTTATTAATAAAAGGTTTCCAAGGGGGGAAAAGGAGCTCAAACTTTTACACTGCATTTTCTGATTACAAAGGTATATTAACATACACCATTTGATATTAAATAAGCACTGATTTATTAGGGTACCTGTTTTATGACTCAGGAAAGTTCTCTGGCTCGTCTTGTTTGGCCACTCTCCTGTTCTGACTCTACCTTCCCCGAGGCTCAGTCTTGCCTTCTGCCTTTCCTGTTGGCCCATCTTACAAGACTACTGGAGGCATAAAATAATACAACTGACTGAAAACACTCAAAAAAGTTTAAAAAAAAAAAGTGTTGTATACGTTTACACAACACACACACACACACACACACACACACACGATTCATTCAGCTAACATTTATGTGGCACCTACTAAGTGCGATCAAACTTGTTTACATCTACCGCTCAAGAAATAACCACGTTAGGGCCCAGAGCAAAAACGTGGATTCCTACAAGACCTCTCTCTAGGGCCACTCCATTCAGTTCTTCTCCTGCAAGAAGCATGACTTAGCAAATCCGCAGGTCTGCTCGGGCCACTTAGGACTTACTCGGGTAATCCTCAGATCTCCGCTCTCCTCTAAGAGCAGTTAAGGATCTTAGAGATCAGCAAACACGGACCAAAGGAGAGAGCAAAATGGGGATTCAACCCTGGAAGCAAGTGTGTTTGGCTGCGATTGCTCTTCTCAGGACCTGTTTCTAAGAAAGCCGATGCTGGCAGAGTGGGGAGCTCTGGAAACACGGGCCTGGGCTCAAAGATGCCTTGTTAAGAAAAAGCCTCCGGCTGCAGGACGCACCCAGCAAACCTCACTTGCCATCATGAAGGTGATGGTGCAGGGCAGACAGCGAACACCACGCAGCTCTACTGACCCAAAGACGCCAGGGGTGGAGAGGCTGGACCCCCGTTACCCACCTGGCCAGCACCATGGGACCACAGGTTGGACCACTGACCCTTCTAAAGGACATGCCACGCTTTTCCTGGGGTATCTCAGGTATAAAGTTTTCCTTTGTTGATGCCACAATTATATTCTGATATGGTCTGAATAATAAAGGGTCTTGGGTTTGAGAGTCTGAGAGACCTTTGTCCTATATCATTGCTTCTTTAGCCTCAGAGGTTTTGGGAAGTAAATGAGAAATACCGGGCTTTGGTTCCTCGATGACTGAGGTACCGTATGACACCCAAACTCTACTCAGAGGTATCTAGACAAGAGAAACGAAACACATGTGTACACAAAAACTTGTACACCTTTCACATCAGCATGACTCATTGTCGGAACAGCTGGAAATGTCCCAAATGTTCATCAGCTGATGTGCAGTATATCCATAAAATGGAATATTACTCAGCCACAAAAAGAAATGGATTACTGATACATCCTTCAGCACAAATGAGCCTCAAAAATATGTTAAGAGAAGGAAATCTCATAAAAGGCCAGATATTGCATAACTCGATGTATATGAAGTGTTCAGAACAGCAAATCTACATAGACAGAAAGTAGACAGGTGGTGGCCCAGTAGACAGGAGGTGAGGGATGCAGAGTGGCTGCTGAGAGGTGCAGGGCTTCTATATGAGGTCAGGAAAGTGTTTAAATGTGGACATTGGTGGTGCCTACACAACTGTGAGAATACTAAACACCAATGAATTGCACACTTTAAATGAGCAGATTGCAGGGGGTGTGTATTATATTGCAATATAGCTGGATTTTTTTTTAAAAAAAAGAAAGAACAGTAATGTTGTGAACAACCAATAAAAAAAAAAAAGGTGTAGAGAAAAAAAAAAAGAAAGAAAGAACAGAACACGGGTCTCGGGTACTTGTAGAAGACAAGATGTAAGACAGTCAACTTCAGTCCACATAGTAAAGTGCCCAGATACGTCGCAGCAGCATCATGTTTAGACAAAGGAAATGAGTAAGCCCTCAGGAAACATCAGCCTGTAAGGAAAACACACTTCACCATCAACAGGGCACAGAGCAGGCTAGCCCTCCGAGGCCAGGCATGGAGTGGGCTAGCTCCCTGAGGTCTGCTGGTGGACCTCAGTGCCACCGAGCCCTTTAGGGAAGCTGAAGCCCATCCTAAACTGACCTGATCTGTCAGCAAGACCCTAAACAAAAGCCGGACGGCCTCAACTTTGATCCCAACACAGGCGATGAGCAAAGCTCACAAGGACATTAAGAGCAACTGTCACCCTCAGCTCCCCAGAGTCTCTAGGGGCAAGGGAAATCCACCAGAGGCACAGGCACCAACAGCCGCTTCTGTCGCCACCAGGGGTTTCTAGGCTGTGCACAGAGGTTCAGAGATCATCAGTGGGTTGAAGTCGGTTTTTTTGTTTTTCTCCACGCAGGGCTGCTTAGAAACAAGCTCTGCTGTGGCTCACCCCCACAGGAGGGCTCAGCAGAGCCTCTTGGCTCTAGAGACTCACTGGGATTAAATCTGGACAAAATTCCTGGACTCACACTCTATGGGAGGAATGACAGGGGCTGAAGGAGCTCGCTCTGGTAGCCAGAGAGAGCAGAGCAGAGCTGTCCTCCCCAGGTCAGCTCCATGGGGCAGGCGTGGTGTCGGGCTCACTCTGTCCCCGGCATCCCACAGAACAGACACCGAGGAAGACACTCGTGAATGAGATTGGTGAGTTGCCAAAAGCTTCATTTAGTTAATGAAATCAGTGGGGAGATAAATAATTAAGAGAAAAGAAATGAG
Organism: Urocitellus parryii; assembly: GCF_045843805.1. Classification (NCBI taxonomy): domain Eukaryota; kingdom Metazoa; phylum Chordata; class Mammalia; order Rodentia; family Sciuridae; genus Urocitellus; species Urocitellus parryii. Next base: position 6,822,251 of record NC_135538.1, on the reverse strand, counting down.
TTCCTAAGGAGGCGATGCTGACATTCTAACACACGCTGCATAGGAGGGGATTGACCCTCAAGTTGGGGTGCAGAGTGCAGTCCCTTGCCAGGCTCAGTGGTGCACACCCGTAACAGCCACTCGCGGGCTGAGGCAGGAGGATCGCCAAGCTCCAGGCCAGTCTCAACAACTTAATGAGGCCCTAAGCAACTTAGTGAGACCCTGTCTCAAAAATAGACCACACTCATCCAACTGTACCCTTCAGATGGGTGGATTTTATGGTATGTAAATTCTCTATCAATAGAACCGCTGAACATTAAATGAACAAATGGAAGAAGGGGATCATTGAATAGAAGTCAAATTAATTTCTTTATGGAAATGTAGAAGGAATGTGAATCAGAGAATAGGAAGAGGGTGGAGGACAGAAACGGGAGAGAGCCTTCGCCCATCTGGTACCCAGCCAGGACTCACCTGACCTCCCAACCCAGTTTCACCATCTCACACACAAGGACACTCCAGTGAAGTCTGTCAAATCTCTACATAAAAATGACACCCTGGCTCTGGTATTTTCTCAAATGACTCACCCAATAATGGCCTCAGTGGCCAAGAGTAACTCAGCATGATTCCAGTGTCTGCTTCCTGCCTCCAGAGATATTCAGGAGGAACCAGGTCCCGCCTACCACAATAAAAGTTGCAGCATTTACACTTCCCAGGGTTGAAAACAAGGAACTCTACTTGTCTCCTGGCTTCCCGTCTCCCCAGGGGACCTCAAAGATTGAGGACCTGTGGGGCTCATTCTGTTCCTGAGAAAGTGGTTCGTCTTGGCGGGAACAATGGGGATCATTCAAAATGGCAGCAGCTTCACCTTCACCCTGTTCTATCCTTTCCATCTGAAAACAAATTTCCTGCCAACAAGTTTAGCAGATTCGCCCAATATTGAGAGTATTCAAGTACCATTTTGAGAACTCTGCTTTTTTTTGTACTTTTTTTACTTCAAAAATGTTACCTTCTCTGAACATAAACTTGATGCTCTTGGAAAATTTGAAAGGTACATTTTAATTCATGACTTGAACCAGAGAGAGACAGCCGAAATACAGAGGGGGGAATGATAATTACATTAACACACACACACCCACAAAAATGATTAAGTTCTCATCCTCTTTGGGACAAGAATTCTCTTACTTGGAGTAACTTCAGGCTTGGACTTTGGCACCTCTTTTTATGAATCTTCCTTCCTTAGAAACAGAGAAGTATCATCCGAATAGAGCCATGCTTCAGGCTGGGTTTTGATAAGACTTGGCGGAAAGTTTAATCACGTGCTGGATGTGAAGGACTTGGCAACTGTTTCATCACAGATGTTTAAAGTTACTTTTAATGGACAAGTTAAAAAGTATGTATGTTTATGGTATACAACATGACGTTCTGATGCACGTTTACATGGGGAAACGATTTGATCAAGATAGTTCAGATCCAACCTGCTTATCATTTGTGGTGAGAACGTTCAAAACCTGCTCTTTCAGCCCCATTCCAGCATAGAATTCATTATTATTCACTACAGTCATGATGCTGCACAATAGATTTCTGAGCACATCAAGGTCTAAAAGCCACAGGGCACCATTTGGAGACTGAGGTGGCAGTAATGGGACTAGCGCTATCCACAGTGCCAGCTGCTCACTGCTGGTTACTACCACTGCTGCCCAGCCTTGAGGTCCTGCTTTTATAAATCTGTCCACTTAGGGGGGCACTGTAGCCACTCCACAGTAACTGGCACACTTGGAAGCTCAATGAACTCTCAACTCAATGCAGGACGCGATGGGTAGTTTCTAGGACCTGGAAAAAATGAGAGTGTGGGTCTCCTTTTCCAAAGACTGTAAAAGCTGAGCCTCACCCTGAGGGTGGCATCCTAAGTGAGAGCCCAGTTTAGACACCATGGAGCTGCCCTGACTCAATGGTACTCTGACTTTACTGACAGAACGACTCCTCAAATCTGTCCAACTCCGGAAGATATTTCATAACTACCAGAAAGTAAGGACATGTCATTTGAAAAAAAATTTTTTTTTTTTTTAAAGTCAACAGCTAGCTCAATTGTATAGATTTGTGAGCTGCCCTGCCCGCCCCCAGCACCAGCTCAACAATGAATTGCACCCATTTCTGGAATCTGACCTCAGACCTGAGCAAGAGGTGCCCTGTGAAGGGATTCCCGTTGCCCAGGAATGGTCAACATTAGGGACTGGTGACTCGATGGTACCAAGCTATAGCCCACTCCAACAAAAGACAAGCAATTCAGTCTCTCTCTCTCTCTCTCTCTCTTTTTAACAAAAGCAGCCTCTGAACCAGCAGCTTGCTGCTCTGATGCCATCTTGGCTCGAGCCAAGCTGCTGGGGTGATGGAGGGGCAGCCCTCCCCTGGCCTTGGGCTGCCCACTTCTTAGCCCCTTCCTCCAGGGCTCTTTCATTCCTTCAACAAATATTTATGGACGCTCCATCCTGGGGAGCGGGGACACCAAATGTTCCCAAGGAACTCGCTCTCCTGCAGGAAAGAATGGCAAGAATTCAAAAGATACAGTAGAAGACTGCTGCTGCTGCTGCTGCTGCTCCCTGGAATGTGCAGTGTTTTGAAAATAAAAAGTGAAAGTGAGGCCCCGGCCTCCCCAGGGGGTGGGGAGAGGCCGGGAGAGGCCAGGACAGCCTTCGGGCTGGTGTGGTTTCTGCGCAGGCTCCTGTCGGTGCTTCTGAGCCCCGGAACATGCTGCCCCTCTGTTCCTCTCCCTCTTCCCAGTTGCTGATTTGCCAAAGGTGCGGGCTCGACCCTGGAGACCCTGGAAACCCTGCTCAAGCCCTGGCATCCACACTGGGGCCTCCTTCCTGTCTTCTCGTGGTCCCTCGAGGCCAGTTCCCCGTGGCTCCCTGTGTGAGACCAATGGCATGAGAGGTCCTGCACAGGACCCAGGCCCCGTGGTGGAGATGAATGTCATTCCCTCTGCACACATGTCCCCCTTCCCACAGGGCTGGACTCCTTGGGGGCCATGATGCATCCCTTCCTTGTATCCAGTGTCCCACATGGGTCTGGCCCTGGTCGGTGGTGAAGAAATTCTCCTAAACTGAACAGACTGAAGGGTCGGCCATGTCCACCACACAGTATTTCTTGTGGGGAACTCGGCATCTGATCTACCTTCTGTCCAGATATAGATGTTGATCAGAGAGCCTTCTAGAACTTTCTATCATGCCACTAAAAAAACACCCAATACATGTTAGGAAACTGAAGTCAGATTTAAAATTAGGTAGTCAGTGTAGTTAGGTAAATCGGGTCTAATATCGAGTGAAATCTAAAACGGAGGCCATGCTGAGAATGATTCCGGGGAAACACAGGACCACTCATGGAATGTTAATGAAGTCCCGAAAAGGCCCTAGGCCAAAGTCCAACCCAAAGGAACCCAGGAAACAGCCCCCAGCAGATTTGAAGATAGCCCATCCCAAAGAAGTGATAATGAAGTCCTTCCTGCCCAGATTACTTCTTAGGCCCACCCGTGTCCCACCCCTCGGGCCTTCCCACCTACATTCCATCACCAAAACTATAAAAAGGGGAGACAACCGCACTTCCACGGATTCCACCTCCTGGGTCACCTTCTTCCTCCGGGAGAAGGAGAAGTCTTTTCTGCTGTCCTTTAATAAACTTCTAATCTCTACTCTGACCTTGCCTCGGCGTGCTTCTTTGGTGTTATTCTTCAACATCGGGGAAGCAAGGACTCGTCGCGGTCAACAGCGGTAACAAAACCAGCCAACCAGCCAACCAGGGAGAAAGGCACCCCTGCAGTGGGGTGTGTCCTCTTGATGCCTTTTCTCTGTATTTGTGAGTGGACCTCAGCTGTTTGCACTCACAACATGGAGCCCAAACACGCAGAACCTCAGGGGCTGCTCAGGGTGTCGACCAGGACACTGGCACAGGGACTCAGAGCCAAAGGACTGGTGCCTTTGAGGGTAACACAAAGGCCACATGAGCTCCGCATCTTCACCTCTAAGATGGAGACACGTGCTACCAATGGTGGCTTTCCCAGCCTACCTGGGAAGCCAGGCGGTCGGGCTTGGTGAGCCAGGAGTTCTAGTGAAATCAGATGAAGTCTAATGAAGCCCAAGGGTGTCAATGCATCTTTGCTCAGATTGGGGCCAGGGGGCCACATGGCTGAGTGCTCACACCCAGACATGGGTGATTCTGGCTCCTAAATGGGTGACATGTGTCAGCAGACTTGTTGGTTTAATCTGAGCTAAAAACTCCGTGGTCAGGAACGCCTTTCTCCATTTTCAGCAGGCCCTGCCCCACAAGGCCCGCCGTTCCACCCCCATGAATCCTTCAAAGGGAGTTGCACTGGGCTGGATGCTCCACCTCTTGGGTGCAGTTGCCTCAGCAGTGCACCATGTCCATTTTCAAATGATTGCTGTGAACTCCTGGATTGTGTAGCACCTCACAGCCACAACAACACAGTTTTACAAAGAGCAAGGCTGCCTGCACGCACACACACGCACACACACAGATGCGCAGATACGCACACAGAGATGCGCACACATAGATGCAAATACACTAAAACGCACACACACGAAGATACACAGATGTGCACAGAGATGCACACACATAGAGATGCGTGCACACAGATGCCCACACACAGACGCCCACACAGACGTGCGCACACACAGATGCTCACATAGAGATGCACACACACAGATGCCCACACACATAGATGAGCACACACAGATGCACACACACACACACAAAGATGCACACACACAGATGCGTACACATGCTAATGAAAATGCTCCACCATCCTTCTTTCTTTTTCTCCAATATATCAAGTAAAACTTGGTTCGCCTGTCCGTGGTGCAACTGTCCCCGGTTTGCCTGTCCATAGCTCTGCTTTTCTCTTCCAACATCTTTCTGTTAAAAGGGGGAAAAGGAATGCCTATTGGCTCCTCTTCCATTTATTACTACAAGTCCCACCCAAGCTTTGGAGGTTTGGGCCCAATTATTCTCCAGCCCCACGGGGGAGCATGAGACCCCCCATAGTGATGCTCAGGACAGCTCGTTAAGATGTGAACTGGCAAATTTCACACACGTGTTGTGCTCAGATTTCAAAGACAACCCCAGTGTAAGCACCTGCATGAGAACGTGAGGGTAACGTATACACTGTGGCAACAGGATCAGCAATTGCTTGTCCAAGGTGATGGGGGGGGGGGAGCACAGAGTAGGCTTTGCGATCATCCAGAGAAGGAGTTTCTTCTAACAGAAACAAGGGAAGGTACGTAAAGGGGGTGACCAGAGACCAGGGGCAAGAGAACCAAGCAGCCCTCCATCAAATATGCCATCAGAAATGGGGAACAGAGAAGGAAAGAATCCAGGCAGGCATACTCTGGCGGGTGACTCCATCCCACCCAACATCACGACTCAGATTCCTCATTTGGAAATGGATGGTAGAAGAGAGAAGCCAGGAGCCCACAACATGGTCCTTGCTCCCAGAGTTACTCAGAGACCACCCAGCTCAGTTTCATTCTCAAAACCACCCCAGATGTTCCTTCAGTGTGGGAGGCTGCAACTAGTCTGAAAAGCCTCTGCTTTGTCTTCAAACTCCATGGGAATTGTGCATGTCATATCAGGGCCTAAGCAACTCTGTTTCAAGTCAATAAATCTCTTCCTTGGGAGTTGGGCATCCTGGTACACACCTGTGATCCCAGCAACTTGGGAAGGTGAGGCAGGAGGATCGCTAGTTCAGGACAGCCTGGACAACTTAATGAGACTGTCTCAAAATAAAATAAAAGGGGCTGTGACTGTAGTTCAGTAGCATAATGCCCCTTGCTTCCAGCCCCAGCATTGAAAAAAAAAAAAAAAAAGTTCCCTCAGGTCTTGCAAAACTGACGCTTGAGAGCGAGATGACGGAGGTGATCAGTTCTGCACACTCCCAGACGACCTCCGCACGCGGTGCCTCCGTTGCCGAGTGCACATTCACCTGGACGCCAGGAAACCAGGGCCACACTCAAGGGGACCTTGGAGAAGTCAAATCCTAGTGCCAGGGACAACGCACACCAAGACGCAGCTCCTGGTCTGAGTGAGCTCAAGGTCTCTCCGACAGAAAGTCAAAGGCCATGCTTGAAGCCCAGTCCAGGCTGTTCCTAGTCCTGTTCCCTCTGTGTCACTCCTCATAGTCCCTAAAAGGCCCCTGTCTACACTGCCCATGGAGAGGGTTCCGTGGAGCAGGCAGGCAACCCCCCAGGTGGTCACTGATGAAACATTCCCACCATACTGGTGGCATGCTGACTGACAGGTGGCGCGGAGTACCCAGGCAGCTCAGCACCCTCAGGACACAGCTAGAGCCAGACCTTACAAAGTCCAGGTTGAAGCGGGGCATTTCTCCAACAAGGCTTCACTTGATTCTTGTCGCTTTGAAACTCGCGTTTTTTTTCTTTTTTCCAACCTTCTCCCTGATCTCTCCTCCCTGATCTCCTTCCCGATCTCTCCTCCCTAACCTCATTTTCTCTGAATCACCTCTTTAAAAGCCCCCTGTTCCTGCGAATGGGCAGAATCACAGCCTTTGGGACAGGAGTCCCCGGTGCTTCTCTTTTGCTAGCAAAACAATAAACTGTCTTTTTCCTTTTTCTCAAAACGTGTCCTTGTCATTGGATTGGCATCAGGGACAAGGACCGAGCTTTCAGCAACATTTTCTCTGGGGAGCAAGCCTGACTGGAGCTGCTGCTGATCTGACTGTGGAGAGACAAGCAATCCTTCAGCCATTTGAGAAGATGGCGGGAGTCAGAGGAAGCCCTAATGCAGCGAAACCCAGAACCAACATAAAAAATAATAATAAAAAACTGGGCAAACTCTCTATGGCCCTTTCTCCCAGTCACCTGTAAAAGTTCACTCCTTTTAGTCCTCTAGAAATGGGGGCCAAATTAGTGTTTTAGTGATCCCATGAAACTTTCATCAGACCATTCGGTCTCAGTAACTTCTTAAGTTTTCCTCTGATTTGAGGGATTGAGATGGAAAAAAAATCTCTGCACATTTTGAAGCTAAAGGAAACTTCTTCAGCCTGAAAGAAGATCCAGCGAGACTGGGGAAAGGCAAGAACGTGCCCAGGAAGTATGTGCAATTGTTCCACCACAAAGCAAAGTCATGGCGACTTTAGGACCTAGTTAACCTTTGTGGTCCTCAGTTTCAAATCAAACTAGAGAAAATTCGGTGTGGATGGAGGAAGGATGGATGAGACACTTTCTGCAAAGTTCATACCACAGCAGGCTGAATAAAAGGGCTGCTTTGTGAGGTGCATACATGGCAAGGTTAAAAACTCCATGCAGTGAGCCACACTTGGAAAGAATAACACAGAAAAGTTGTTGTAGTTTCCTGTATTTACTACTCTAGAATGTGGAAGAGGCCCTCGATACATGACCCAGTTCTGCTGACCTCTCAGACCTACTCCCTCCCCTCCATCCCCCTGCCCCAGGTCTGCAGAGGGACCCTCTAGCTGCCTCATGTACAAGGTGAGAACCTAACTGGGCCCTTTACTTCCCGCTGGGACAGCCCACATCCTTCCTAGGGTCGCAGTGAGACTCTAGCCTCGCCCATCCTCCAAGTCCCTTCCTTACCAGGCCAGATCCCTCCATCTCTGGGCCAGATCCCTCCATCTCCATGTCTTTCTGATTCCCAATCCAGCCTCCCGGAAACCAAGTGCTGTTTCCCTCACCCCCCAATCTTGTACTGCCCAGGTGACCTACAGAGATGCTACCCAGCACTAATGTCGCTTATCTCCCAGGACAAGGATGCCTGAGGCCAGAAATTCCTCTAAGATGGCCGCCAGAGTGACCCCAGGCAACCTCAACCTTCATCAGAACCCAAACTGCAGGCCCACGGACCACCCCTCCCCCCATAACTGCTGACAATTGCCAGGAGGACCAGAAAGAAAGGAGCAAAAAGGAGAGGTGCTCAACCTCCTGGAAAATCTCCACCCCTTCCCAGAAAAGACAGAAATATCCTCCCCTTCCCACCCCCCACCCCTCCCACCCCTTCTGTAGCCCCCAACTCCCCTGGAGGGTCAGTGATCTGCAAGTCTCCCTCCCATTTCTCCTATTCTGACCAAGGATGAAAGTCTCCTGAGCTGCTCGCTGGGAGCTGGGTCTTGTTAGTGGTTCCACAATCCTGAGGGAAAAGATCTGGTTAAGGGGCAAAAACAGTGGTGACAGAAGACATTAGGATGAGTGTCCCCCACTCCCAGATGTAACTTAGGGTTCACTCTAGGAAATATTTCTGGAATCCCTGACTTGACGTCTGTGGGTGTGCGGGTGGGTGTGGGGGTGGGTGTGGGGGCTCAGGTAGTCTGCCCACAATGCTCTGTGTACACACCTGACCTCAGGGGGTTCAAATGACCTATTTAGGTTGCTACCCTGCCCTCCTCCAAGGCATGGCTGGTATCAGATTCATTCTTGCACCCCTAGTGCGAGGTAATTGATAGCCTGAACACAAGAATTTGGCCAAAAATGCTCCAATAGGGTTCTGGATGCTCCAATAGGGTTCTGGATGCTCTAATAGGGTTCTGGATGCTCTAATAGGGTTCTGTGTGAGAAGACAGAATAAAAGACTCATCTCACTCCTGTCAATCTTTAAGGTCCTGGAAGGAAGAGAGATGGGAAGATAAAAGGACAAGACACAGGAGTTATGGAACCCAAGTGTCCCCCAAGGAAGGACAACTAAGGCCCTGGCTGAAGGGGACAGAGCAGCTGGCCCAGGAAGGCCATCAAGGTGGCCCCTCATAGGGGAAGCAACAGAGAAGGGGGGCTTCAAAGGACTGGGTTGGGTGGTGGGAAGCAAGTTCAGAGCTGGGGATGAGAGAGGAACTTGGGGATACAGAAAGGAAATTTTCTCAAAGGAAAAGTATCTGTAAGCCATTGGAACACAGGCAACACTATGAACTAATGGAGAACAAAAGAAGCAACTGGTGAACAATTCAGTCCTCTTCCTTGGCCCATGTCTTTGCCTGCAAAAGTGACCCAATGTGGGGCAATGGACCAGCACACAGGGAGACCAGGGTGAACTGTGTAACCCTATCCCGACTCCACCTCCAGCTCGGCCCCTACCGTCCTCCATCAATATTAACACCCCAAAGCAAGGTTGGCTGCTTCGGGCTCTCAAGATGACCCGCCTTCTCCCTTGCCTGTGTCTCTGCTTTCCTAATCGAGTCTCTGCCTGTGCCTCTGACACATCCTTAATTTCTGCCACAACTTTCCTGGAGAACGCACAGGTCCTGAATGGAGGTACTCCTCCAGGAACTCCCGCCTTCTCCAGCAGGAACGAGACTCCCGGCAAGAAGCGGGAGGAGGACCTTAGTAGACTGGCTGGTGATCATCTGCGAATCAAGGTTAGGCGAATTCTCCCTGGGGGAGAAGGCTGCAGACCCACCCGGCCAGGCAGGGGGAAGGGTCCTGGGTGGAGCCCCGCCAGGCCACCCAGTCACACCCTGGTCCCGAGAGCATTCTCCATGCAGATTTACCAGAAGCCTCACGTATTTCAATGCTGCATGGTTCCACGTGTGCCTTTCACTCAGTGTATTACTTTCCAAGTTCTCTTAAAGTATTTGAGAATTTAAATTAAGAAATTGCCATCTTGGTGGGGACACCCCTCCTCCCCCATCTTTGTCAGAAAATGAGTCCTCAGAAGGTTTACGGGGCAGGGCCGGGACTGGGGCTCAGTGGTACAGCACTTGCCTGGCACATGTGAGGCACTGGCTTAGATCCCCGCCATGACATAAACATAAAAACAATTAAAATAAAGGTACTGTGTCCACCTACAACTAAAAAAAAATTAAAAACAAAAAAAAGAAGAAGAAATCGAAGAGCAGACCAACAGGACTTCTGAGAACCAGAGTTGCAGGTGCAAATTCCCTCAGGCAGTGGTTCCCAGTGGTGGGCAATTCTGTCCCTTCAGGCAATAACTGGAAATTTCTGGAACATGTTGTTAGGACTAGGGCTAGGGGGACTATTATGGCATCTAATGGGTATAGGTCACAGATGCTGCTCAGCAGCCTAGCTCACGCAGGACAGCCCCTCAACCAAGAATTCTTTGGCCCCAAACCTCAACAGTAATGAGATTGAGAAGTCTTGCCCTGGGAGAGCCTGGCTGAGAGACCACACAGGCCACCTGACCACCCGACTTCTTGCGCCCACCTTTTCTCCAGGCTACAGTGCCATGTATGTTCAGGGCCAGCTGCTCGTTTTGTGCTAAAAACAGTACAATTAAGAACTCTGTGCCATCAATAAGAACCACTGCAGTAATTAAGATAAACCTGTCAAGAAAGAGTACCTGAAAATATCAGAGAAACAGACAGATGGTGGAAGGGTGGCCAGACAAGGTGTCCACATATTCCAGGACGGAAGTGGCTCATCTTGTCTCCTTTCGGCCCACCTTCCCCCACGGTAGAAAAGGGAGGACAGAGAGGAGATGGGCTAGGTGACTTATGAGTAGGATCCAGGGTAAAATTTCAGATGACCGCACTGACTGTATGCTTCTGGCTACAGCATCCCGGGAAGAAGATGTGCTTGGTGCTTTAAAATTTCATCAGCCTTGGTTAACCTCTGCCCACAGAGAATTGACTGCTCAGGAGGAGCCCATGGAGATGGGAGACAGAGCACATCTCACTGCTGGATGATCAATCCATTTCTCCCATTCTCATTTCCAACTCTGTCCAAGATGAGCCCTGGCAGTATCTTTTCAGATCTGCCTTTAAACTTAACAGTGATGAAATTCGACAAAAGGTTGAAAGAAAACCTTGGATTCCATCCAGCCACAGCCTCAGGAACCAGGAAGAGCAGCCCTGGGAGTACCCTTAAGTGCTGCCGCTCAGGGAGCTTCAACCTTGGCTGAACACTGGGCTGAGCACAGCTTGGATTCTGATGTTTTAACCACACTCCCTGGAAACGAGGGCAGCACATCTTATCAGCACTGCTTAGTTTTCCTCCGATTTCCATAATACTTCTCTCTCTTGCAGTATTTCTGCAGCTCTTACAAACTAGGATGGAAGCATGCAAGGGGAAGGTCTATGTGGTCCAGCTTTGTTCATTATTTAAAGGAAAATCTCCTGCACGTCTGCTCTGAACTGGGTTGAGCACCAGGCACTGGGAATCCTGAAGAATCTGCCACAGCAACACAGGTGCATACTTGGGGGTTTCAAAGCCAGGCTCTGGAAAGCAAGAAACTGGGTTCAAATCTCAGCTCTGCTACAATCCTAGGTGAGTCAGTCTTTTTTTTTTTTTTCTTTCCTTTTTTTTTTTTCTTTTTTACCTGGGATTGAACCCAAAGGTACTTACCTATTGAGCTACATCCCCAGCTTTTTAAAAATATTTATTTATTTAAAGACAGGGTCTCACTGAGTTGCTTTAGGACCTTGCTAAGTTGCTGAGGCTGATTTTGAACTTGTGATCCTCCTGCCTCAGCCTACTGAGCCGCTGGGATTACAGACATGTGCCACCACGTCTGGAAGTCTTGCTAATCTTTACTTGCTTTCTCTGTAAGGGGAAAGTGATAACAGTTTTGACATGCTAGTGTGTTTATGAGGATACCATGAATTAATAAACATAAAGTCCGTGTTACAGACGACATGCAGGCAGCACTCAATGTGGAGGGCATTTTCACATAACCTATGGGCCAGACACCTCAGTGTCTGCAAATTGCCTGTCATCCCCCATACTGAGGAACCCTCTCCTGCAAGCATTTTAGTGTCAGCTTCAAACTACCATGAAATCCAAAATGCACTCTCCTCTTACAGACTCCACAGGGGAAGGACCCTGAGTAGCTCCTCGGTCTTACCCAAGAGAGCAGAGACAAGAAGTGACAGGGATCAGCTTCATGCTAGAGGGACAAGCTGATCTCTCCTGAGACTGAAATCACAAAGAAAATGCTGCATTCTTTCTCCCCAGACCAGCCAAACACAGGGGCAGGTCTTCCAGATGAACTCTGTCTTGCTGCCCATGTGATTTCCAGACTAAGGTGGAAATGAAGTGGGGCAAACTGTTCTACCAGGAGGAGCTTTGCAACATGAAGAAATAGGAAGGGAAGACCACAGCACAGCTGTCGAAATGGCTCCTCCACCAGTGCCTGGGTGACCTGCTATTTCTACATGGCCGACTACAACTGTTAGGGAGCAAAAACCCCTTATTCCTATTGGAACAAGACATGGACTTGGAATGAGTTGTGGGGAGTAAGCTTCACAGAAAATGAGGATTCATGACGTCAGTGGGCATATAATTTTGATGAAAGCATGCTACATTTTATGTCTACTGGGGGGAGCTTATAGTCCCTGGGATATGTAGGAGCAACTCAAAACAAGAGGAGAGCTCGAGATGGTCTGGCTGAGCTTGTTCTTTTGGAAAGAGAATACCCAAGCCTTTCATACCAGGGCCGGAAATCCTGCTTCTTCCCATTTTGTTAATTAACAAATGTTTCCCAGCCTTACACTCAACCAACAAGGGGAAAAAAAGTAAAATAGACAACAATCAATGACTAATCACACACTCTTCCCTATCTAGCATGATCTATGTATAAAATTGTTCAGTAAAACAATGTTCAGTGTCATTAGCTGACAAACGCAAGGGTCCCCTGGAGTTGCCAGGTTGCCTCCCTGCTAGTTCCTAAGCTTCTTAGAGGAGAACTACTTTCCTGCTTATTGCGATGTCACCACATACAGTGCCTGTGACGTCACACTCAACACTATTTGTTGAATGGATGGGTAACGGATGGATGGTCTGCCGGTATGGGTGAATGAGTGAATGAATGAATGGTGACTGGAAGCTGTGACTTGGGGTCAAAGACAGAAGTAGAGCAAAACAGATTGGAGCAACAAAATGATGACGGAAGTAAATCCGGCAGGCCATCTTGGTGGAGCAAGAGTACGTTCTGGAAAAGGCAGGCTAGAAAGATGGCTCCATGATGATGTTCGACAGACACTGCTCTGAGGCCACTTCTTCTAATCCTATCGTTAGAAGGAAACAGGAGTCAGCCAGTCACAGGCTGTCCCTTCAACGCCCACCGGAGGGGTGAAGGCTCTGGCCTTGAAAGTGCCTGCTCTGCTCACGTGACCCATAGAGATACACAATAAGCACTTGTGCAGAGGGGTCCTCTTCCCTCGGCCTTGGCAGTGTTGCTGCCCCTCACAAGCACACACAGGAAGCCAGATTTCTGGGTTCTGATGCCAGCTTTCTAACTCCTTCTGACACAGACAGAGGCTGCTGCGTTAAAGCTGCCCAGGTGCTGTTAATGTTGCACAAGCGCTGACATGTTTCTCCAACAGGGTACCAAAACCCACTCAGAAACGTGAATGCCACCTGTTTCCATGCCACCACCCTCCTTCCAGAATATGGCAGGTAGGACGAATTGCACTGTCCACCAAACGGCCACCAGAGCACCCACGACTTTAAGCCACAGCAGTGGTAGGAATTATTAGGAGGATGTCTTATTAGGGTACATTTGAGGTTCCCTCTTCTCAGATTTTTTTCTTACATATTTAAATTTTGACTTAAGTCCAACCTTCTAAGTTTTGAGCTCCAGCTAAAACATTAATGGATTACGAAGGATTCTGCACACAAGGTAGTGCTAGCACACGTGGCATCCGGTATGATCCACCTGTAGGCAACTTGGGAGGCTGAGGCAGAAGGATCTCAAGTTCACAGGCAGACTAGGCAACTTATTGAAACCCAGACTCAAAATACAAATTAAAAAGGGCTGGGGATGGGCTGGGGATGGGCTGGGGAAGTGGCTCAAGCGGTAGCGCGCTCGCCTGGCATGCGTGCGGCCCGGGTTCGATCCTCAGCACCACATACAAAGATGCTGTACCCGCCAATAACTAAATAATAAATATTAAAATTCTCTCTCTTTTTTAAAAAAAAAGGGGGGGCTGGGGACGTAGCTCAGTGGTAGAGAGCCCTGGGCTCTAACCCCTGTACTAGGGGAGCAGGGCTGGGGTGGGGTGGAAGGGGTGGGGATAAGGACTCCATCTTGAAGTCAGTCTTTCTTTTAAGTCCTTCTTGAACTGATTTTTTTTAAAATTCTGTTCCTGAATCTGTATCTGCTTCTATTCTTTCAGCCAGCACAGAGCATACCTGCTTGGTTTCTCTACTGAAGACTGACTTCTGCTCGGACCAGGAAGCTTGCTAGATCCATGATCCATTCTTTATCACCCATCTCTGCTTTCTGGGGCATCCTGGGCAAGAATTCCTCCACCTGGTGAACTTCAAGGACTAGCTGCATCCCACTTCCTCCTCTCCAGCTGGGTGCCCTCCTGCACTGTACCACCCTGTTAAGGTGGATTTTAAACTTGAGAGCAGACCTTCTAGCCTGAAAATGGACCTAGAAGATGCACATTTCCCCTGTGACTGTCCAAGATATACCTTCTACTTGTCTCATAGCTTCACAACAGCAGAGTCAGATTCTTGCAGATGGTGAAAACCAAGGCAATGACTGCCTCGCTTCAGTTGTTAACTCGGCGTCACCTCCATTCAGCCTCTTCCAGAGAGCCCCAAATTCACACCCGCTGCAGCATTACCTTCTCCAGCTCAAGGTGGCTAATTATTTTAACCTCTCTCTGAATATCCACAAAGTGGTTTTCATTTTTTTGTTTGGGGCTATGCTTCCATAGGGTTCTTAGTATTAGTGGAATTCCATACCACTAGGCTTTTTGAAATGCCTGATCTGGAAACTCAAGAGAGCTCACAAAGCAGACTTTGACTTACACACTGTCAATTTGCTTTGGAAGGTCATGTGGGAACTCTACATCCTTTAGGTCCATTTTCAGGCTAGAAAAACAGTGACTTGGCATAAATTCCTTCCAGAACCAGCACTGAAAACCTACCATCCCACCCGTCTCTCTATGTGAACTGACATGTGCTTTTCAAAATGAGGGTCGTATTCTTTTGACAATACTTATCTGGGCTGTGCCCTTTAAATCTTCTCTTGTCTTTTCTTTCAGTTCTAGCTTTGTACCTGCTATTTAGCCCCAAGATTCTTGGATGACTTCTGAACCTGAAATGCTCGGGATCTCTCTCACGCTGTAGTCACTTTTATAAGACATAGATAATAGCATGTTTGGATGAGCCTCTCTGAAAACAGAGCCTCATTAAAACCGCCCCTTCTTCCTGCTCCCACCTGGCAGGGTTACTCAGGATTCTAAGCCATGTTTTAGGCTTCCCTTGGTGAAGGTGGGGATCGAACTACGCAAACTTCACAGATCTCATTACAAATCATTTTAGGAATCCAGTATGGAGTTGGTACTGTGATTTTGGCAATTTGGGCTGCCCATCAAAAGCATAGGGTCCATTATTAAATATTTCCTCGTGGACTGAAAAAAAGCATCAGTTTAAGCAGCATTTGTTAATAGGTCCATTTGGATTATGTCTTTCTAAGAGATGTGTTATTTGATTCTAATTATATTTAATTTGCTAAAAAAGTAGATAATAATTTTCTTTTTTTTTTTTTCTGAAAAATCAGTCTTTCTCCCCATGGAGACAATTCTGTAGTTTTAACTTGGGACTTGTGATGTTTTGGCCCTATTCTTCTGGCACACCTACACATATATACATACATACACACACACACACACACACACACTCACAAACTTCCTTCCCTCTCTTAAGAGACTCTTTTTTTTTTTTTCCTCAGCTGAAGATGGTTAACTAATAAGCACAGATGGGTCAATCCTACAGTTTTGGAACAGAAAGTCCATCAACCTTCACTTTTAACAAGGGTGAGCAGGCTTGGTAACCCACCTAAGGGCAATGCACAAACAAAACATGGAGAATTCTGCTGGTTGTTACCATTTGTTCCTCCCAGGTCCAAACTGAACTTTGAATTAATGCTACCGTCCGTTCACACAAGAGCAAAGACCCATCTTAAAGATACTGAGCTATGTAGGCAAGCCTGGGTAGCTGATAACTATTTATCAGTGCGAGTTCTCAGGCACTCTCTGAAAGTTTATTTCAAGGATCTCACCTCCTTCCTATAAACACTCCTTCTCCTTAGCTTGCAGTCAATATTACATCTTAAGAAATGTTTAGATTTTCTAAAAAACAACAAAAACCCAGACACTAAAGACTTGCATAAACATCAAAGTACTCCGTTTTTAATTCCTAGATATGATGGAGAAATACATAGGCCCCAAATAAGTAAATAAAGAGGTGATTACAAATGCCTGTTTCCTTGACAACTCCCCTCCCCCAGCCCTCCTGTGATAGGGAAAAACCAAAATGAAAGTGAGGAGGGGTAGCCACCAAGCCACGCTGGATTCCAGCAAGCCCAAGCAACAACAGGCGCAGAAAGGAAATACAAATAAATCAATTTAGGTCGGGTCTGCATTTGGTGTAGTATTTTTGTGGTTGCCATAGAAACGCCAAAGACGGAAGAACATGTTGCACGACACAAAAGAGAGCAATATGTATCAGGAACATTCTCCCCAGCTTCATCCTTAGCAGAGAAAATGCTTGCATCGGGGGCAGTGGGTGGAGGGGCCAAGAGCCGCGGCTGCAAGTGGAACCCCGCCAGGCACGCTCCCCAGCCCCGCACAAAGCCGCGGCCCTCGGGTGGCCGCGCCGCCGCCCCCGGCTCCCCGCAGGCCCCCTGCACCTCCCCACGGCCGCCTCGCTCCCGCGGCCAGCCTACCCTCCCGAGGTCCGAGGAGACCCAGGCGAGGAGAGCGCGGCGCGGGAAGGGGATCCAGACATCAGCCACACCCAGAGAAGGTGCCTGGAAAGGGCACCAAGAGCACCTACCTCCTTCCTGGCGGCCCTGGGCACATGGACTGAGGAGCCAGAAACTGAAAGGCAGCCGGCTGGGGTTCAGAAATTGCCACCACTTTACAGGAGCTGTAAGTCAGCCAACACTGGAAAGAAAAAGCCAGACTCCACCCAAGGGGTGGACCCTTCGGGAAGAAAAAAAGTGATCCTCAGCTGACGTCTCTCCCCACCCATGTCACTTCCTTTTAAAGCGAGGATTTAGCGGCCCGGGGAGGGAAGGTCGCACTGGTGTAACATGAGTCACCCCTGGCCCCCTCCAATTAGTGCGAGGAAGCGCCTGGTCGCCTGCAGTTGGAGTCGCGTTTGCGGTCTGGCTGCGGAGGGCCGGCAGCACCAACAAAGCGGGCCCAGGGGCCTCCTCGCCGCCCCCCTCCCAAGTCCTGTTGCATCCCCGCGCCGCCGAAAGGGCTCCTCAACCCAGCCTCCCGCCCCGGGCGGCGACCTGGAAACCGTCCGCAGGAGGCTCCGATTGAATTCGGCACCCGAGGATCCATTGGTCCGCGGAAGCCCCTCTCTGCTCCTCCGGCAGCTGGAGGAAGCCCCTTCTGCAGAAGCACGCCTGACGCCTGGGAGATGAGACGGTGGAACCCGGAGGCGGGTTCTGCACAACCCGGGGTCTGCCTCTGCTCACCGGGGCTGGCCAGCACTGCGTGCGCGCTCACGCACGGGCCCCACCGCGGGGTCTTGGAGCCCAGAGTCCCCGCAACTTCAAGAGGGCAGGCTGTGGCAACGACCAAAATGCCAGGGCTCCGACGATCCTGGAGGATTATTCCAATCTCGAAATAGTGGAGGTGGATGCCCTTCAAATGTTCGCTGTTAGAGCCATTGTCTCAAATAGTTGAGTCTTTACAGGGGACTGCGGCGCAAGCCCGGGTCTCTAGGTGCTTGCAGTCCACAAGGCAAAGTAGAACGTGCTTCCCGAGAGCTAGGGCACACTGCATGCCAAAGAGCCACAAAAGTGCCCAACGGTGTGTCAAGCAAGCAGAGAGTGAAGAGAGCTCTTTGGGGTTGTGAGGGGGGGGGGGATTCATAACCCAGGACCCAGGATTTGGAAGTGAAAAACCAGCCTCTACCTCAGAGCAAAGCCTGTCCAAGGAAGGGACATCACCTTTGTCCTTGGAAAGACCCACAGAGCACTCCTAGGCACATTCCCACCCTGCTAAGTTGTTTATCTACAAATAACAGGAGAGATATGCTGCGCCAGGTGTCCCTGACTCAGTCAGGCTAGGTGGGGATCCCTAACAACCCCCTAGCAGCCACCAATCAGCATGAGACAGGGAAATACCTGGGATGCCAGATGACCCTCCCAGTAGTTTCTGGTGGTTGATAAGGTATTGGGAAACCATGTAGTGCAACACGTACACCCCTTTTGGCTTAAACCAATCAGTTCAAAGGAATCCCCCTCTTGTAGTAACCAATCACCCCTACCCAACTTGTTCCCGCCAGTGACTGTGCTAATCATGTTTTAGAGTTGTTATTTGATTTTCCCGCGGTGTGTGATGATTTGCTAAGAGATGCTATGATGTATGTGGGGGTCCCTGCCTTCTCCAAAGAATGTATAAAACTGCTGCAAACCCTGGGCTGGGGGCCTCTCAGCATCACCAGTTGCTGTGTGTGTGCGCGGAGGACCGAGCTAGCTCGAAATAAACACCTCTTTGCTGCTTACATCGATCTTGGTCTCTGGTGGTCTTTTGGGGGTCCCAAATTCGAGCATAACAGAAGCTCCTCTAGGGCCAGCGGCATTTGGATCACCTGGGATGGGAGAACAAAGAGCACCAAAGCACACGGATGGGCATCAAGGACCTTGGAGGCATAAAAGATCAGAACTGAAAACCAAAAAGTGGCAATGGTTTATGTTAGTGTCGCTGTGGAGATACGTTTGGTCATCTAGTAAATGCTTGTCAAGGATAGTGATAAGCTTCTTGCAGCAAAGCAATTTTTAAAAAGTTCTCTCATAACTTTTCAAGTTAACACTTCATGAAGTCATTGCTGGAGAAAAACATGAAAGGGTTTTCTCCAAGTACTTTTCAAATAGAGCTAGTTGAGTTTTGAATGGGAATTTATTTTAAAACCTACAAGTGCGTAAATTTGTGCTGTATTTATAACAAGTACAGTCAAGATTTCAATAGAAACAATAAGAAATTTAAAATTTTGACACCTGCAATTCTTATTCCATCCTCAATACTTTAATGTCTTTATTCCATTATTAACATTAAAATTAGTATGCTTATTTTTGCTAACACTGCCTATTTAGACAATGTTCCTCACAGTCCCAATTATCTCAGA
Organism: Urocitellus parryii; assembly: GCF_045843805.1. NCBI lineage: Eukaryota > Metazoa > Chordata > Mammalia > Rodentia > Sciuridae > Urocitellus > Urocitellus parryii. The sequence continues at coordinate 6,803,181 of NC_135538.1, read as the reverse complement.
AATAAGGCTGAGAAACAGGGGCAAAAAATTACTACTTCTAAAAATTTAAAGTGGAATTATAACATGAATGAATTAAATCCTCTGCACTTTATTCAGAATCCCATTTACAATCAACCTTTATTTTACACACCCTTATTCAGCTATTTTATCTTAACAGAGAATTGTGATTGTTTCTGAGTCACAATGTAACAATCCAGTTCAACAAATACTTATTGAGTAGCTAATCCACAAAAGCATGAATAAGACATGGACCTTGCCCCAAAGGATTCAAAGTCTTTGAAGGGAAAGAGGGGGGTAAACAATTAAGATGCAAATAGAGGCCATGATTAACATCTGTACAAGGTTCAGAGGTGGTCCAGGGAATGGGCAAAGGGGAGAGGGAGGGTGGTGTCTAGGTTTCTTAGTTCACACAAAGTCTAAAATGGGTGGGGTGAGCCACATATACATCCATAAGATAGAAAGAAATAAACATTGTAAGAAGTAAATCAGCTTGAGCATCCCTAGTCCAAAATTCTGAAATCTGAAATGCTCCAAAATTCAAAATTTTTTGAGCTCCTGCATACCAGTAGAGAACTGCATACCCACCTCATGTGATAAGTCACAGTAAAAATGCAGGCAGACTAAGAATAGTGAATAAAAAATCTCTGCCGGCTGTGTACAAGGAGTATAGGAAACAAAAAGAAATGACATGTTTAGCCTTAGGTCTCATCCCCAAGATATCTCAGTAAATATAAGCAAATAATGCAAAATCAGGAAAAAAAAATCACTTCTGATCCCAGGCACTTCACATAAGGGTTACTTAATCAGTCCACTGGAGAGAGAGGAAACAAATTTAGACAGAGACCCAAGGAACAAACTCATAGCTCAGAAAAGGATGTGTAAATAATTAACCCACACAAAAAAAGATGCAACCTCACATAAAAATACATTTCTTCAGCTGTCCACTTGTCAAACACTAAACTAAAGAAACTACAGTGTGCAGCAAGACCAGGATGCTATGCGACAGGCCCTCTCCTCTTGCTGAGGTGGGAAATTGATACCATCTCTGGAATTCATTCATAAACAAGCTATTTCACAAGCCTTTCACATGTTCTTAATTCAATAATTAAACTCACTAGAGTGTATAGTAAGGAAATCAGCAGAGATACATCCAAAGATTTAGGCACATACATGTACATTTGTCAAAGACTGGAGCCATGCTGACTGACGGTGCAGGTTGGTTCTTCAAATGATGGGCTAGTCATGTGGTGGACCATTCTACAAAAACTAAAGTCCTGTTTTGAAAGATGGGGACACTTTCATGATACAGTAAGTGGAAAGACAACTAAGCTATAAAAAATGTAATCACCTTATTACAACTATACGAATATGTATTATATTGTGTGTAGGGGTTGAGTAAGTGACCACCAAATTCATGTCCATCCAGAACCTCAGAATATGACCTCATTAGAAAATAGGGTCTTTGCAGATGTGATTAGTAAAGATGAAGTCCTACTGGAGTAGGGCCTGAGAGCCAATGACTTGTGTGCTTTCTAGGAGGAGGAGAGACACAGGGAGATACACACACAGAATGAGACCTTATGATGGTGAAGCAGACTGGCATGATGTGTCTCGGGCAGGGAACAGGACCGTTGGTCAACATCAAAAGCTGGGGGAGATGCACAGGACAGAGTCTCCTTTGGAGCCTGCAGAGGGAAGCAACTGTGCTGACCCTGTCATTTGGGACTCCTGACCCCCTGACTAGTGAGAGAATAAACTTCTGTAGTTTTAAAGCACGCGTTTTGTGATCATTTGTTATGGTAACCCTGGGAAATGAACAGTGTGAGTGGAAAGGTCATTGAGCGCTTCACAATGATTGTTTCTGGAGAGTGAGATGGAGGGTGATTTTTTATTTGCTTTCTTCTGCTTTATTGCATTGTAGAAAACTTTCTACAGTGCATATGTATTACTTAAAAAAAACATGATTAAAAAAACAAATGATCCTTTTCTCTTTCTTTTTTTAAGAAAATATAGTGTTATGACCAATACACAATGGTGCTTGAAAAAATTGTTGAGTTTTAACCACGTCACTGTGATGTATAGTGTGCCAAGCGTCGGTGTGAAGTGATGAGAGCATCGTATGTAATCTCCATCAAGACGACTCAGCTCTCTCATTATAGCACCAAAGCAACTACAGACAATACGCAATCAAGTGACTGTGGCTGTGTTCCAATAAAACTTCCTTTGTGGATATGATACTAAAAAAAAAAAAAAAATGATCCAAGGTTTCGCTCTAGGGCGATTTAGCAAAGAAGAATCCATGATGATTATGACATGCTAAATCCCAAAGATGAAAGTGTGCTCACCATCCTCTACAGAGGTAGCATTTGTTTTACATCAGGATTGTCATTCTGAACTAAGTTTGGGGGCTGAAGTGATGAGTATCTGATCTAAATGTTAACTTGCATACCGTATACTTAACTGCTGTACTAGATAGTTGAGGGATTGATTATATTATTTCAAACTGCCCTTTCTCTTAGTGCATCATTAGCTCTATACGGACAATATTTAGGCTTTATTTCCATTTGTCTTGTGTTGTAAACAACAATGTAGATATCCATATAGATGCATATACTCAGTTTCAAAAGTTCCTCAAGTTATAAAATATGAAGATATCATATCTGTAATTACGATTAATTTCACTGTACACTAAATTAGAAATTGTGACTGCTTAGAGGAAGTAAAGAAAAGTGTAAATAACAACATTGGTTTGATATTTGGAATGCATCATCTTTGTTTTTTTTTTTTGGCTCTATTGTGCTTTTTTTTAATATATATATATATTTTAGTTGTTGATTAACCTTTATTTATTTGTATGTGGTGCTGAGAATCGAACCCAGTGCGTCACACATGCTAGGCAAGTGCTCTACCACTGAGCCACAACCGCAGCCCCTGTGCTATTTTTTTTAAAGAGAGAGAGAGAGAGAGAGAGAGAGAGAGAGAGAGAGAGAGAATTTATTTATTTATTTATTTTTTGGCGGACATAACATCTTTGTTTGTACGTGGTGCTGAGGATCGAACCCAGGCCGCATGTATGCCAGGCGAGCGCGCTAACGCTTGAGCCATATCCCCAGCCCCTGGAATGTATCATCTTAAATTAACAGTTATATATTTCAAGATCAACCCCATTTGGGTTTTTCTAATATGTCATACCTATTTTATTTTTTAATTTTTTTTTTTGCTTTACATTTTTTTTTAAATTTTCATACCTATTTTAAATGACCAACAAACTCTCAGTGTATTTGTGGACCTCCTGTTGATCAGCTCTCAATGGTGGGGATCAAATTAAATCTAGAGCCTCAAGTATGCTAGGTGATTGCTCTACCTACCACTGAGCTATGTCCTCAACACCTCTCCATACATCTTAACACTGAATGTTGTCTTTAAAATTGTCCTTGGTATTCACTTAGCTCTCTTCTCTTTTAGACATCTTCAGCTCAATTCAGCCTGGCTGGGGATGACCCTGAAAAGTGATCTATTCCCCTTTCCTGAGTCCCAGGAATGAGCATCTTGAAATCATATAACCCAGGAGCAACTCCTATCACCATAGAAGGAACCAAATTCAAATTAGCATCCAACATATTGACAGCAAGTTGGAAAAGACCCTAGTTTCACACTCTGATTTTAAAAAGATGAATACTAAACGTTGTGCTGGTCTTCATAATTAAATGATAAAAGAGTATATTAGTTAGATTGCTCTTCAGATGATTTTTCACTGTCTTTGCACTTTACTTTTTGAGAGAGAGAGAGAGAATGAATCGTTTTTTTTTTCTTTTCTTTTTTTTTTTTTTGGTAGATGGACAAACACAATGCCTTTATTTTTATGTGGTGCTGAGAATCGAACCCGGGTCCTGACCGTCCTAAGCGAGGGCTCTACCACTGAGCCACAATTCCAGCCCCATTTGTACTTTACATACTGTGATTTAAAAAAAAAATTATAAGCATGTGTTACTTTGATAATGCAGTTTTCATAATTAGAAAAGTAAATCTACTTTCAAATTCTAAAATCAACATGGATTGTTATCAGCTGTTGACATGTTGCTCTTTATCTGGCTGTCACTGAAGCTTGTGTCATGGTGGCTTTTAGGGGAGAGCATCCTCAGAGTAGGATTGTGGCCCAGGGCATGTGCATCTCCGGGGGCTTGTTAGAAATGTGGAATCTCAAGCCCCAGCCCAGACCTACTGAGAAAGAAACTGTATTTGAACAGCCCATCCGGGAGATTCACTTGCACCATGAAATTTGAAGAGTACGGCGATTTTTCCTTTAGTATTGACGGTGTTGGTCCAGGATCCCTGTGTACACCAAGATCCTTTGATGCTCCTTTCCTTAGGTAAGATGGCACAGTATTTTCGTATCATCTATGCACATTCTCTTGAACATTTTTTATTCATTGTTTATTAGAGCTTCATTGTTATAAATAATAGTTGGGTTCACCCTGACAAACTCATACCTGCATGGAAACCAATGTCAGTTCATGATCCTCCTTCTACCCTCTTCTCCTTCCTCTACTCTACTAGACTTCCTGTTGCTCATCTATTAATTTGTATTTGATGATTCTTTATGTGATCCTATCCTTCCCTCCCCTTTCCTTTATTTTACTCTAGCTTCTGCATCTGAGAGAAAACACTCAACCTTTGAGTTTCTGAGTTTGGCTAATTTCCCTCAGCATGAGAGAGTCTCCATTTCCATCCATTTGCCAGCAAATGCCACTCATGCTTCTAAATCATCTCTAGGTTACTTATAAGACCAATCACAATGTAAATGCTATGCAAACAGATGCTATACTGTATTGTTTAAGGAATGATGACAAGAAAGAAGTTTTTAGATGTTCAGTGCAGACACATCAACAACAGCCACCCTATTTTCAATCTGCAGTTGGTGTATCCATGGTGCAGGACAGATGCATGGGCCACCTGTTCTTGTCTTCCAGACCTTCATTGAAGAGAGAATGACAGACAGGGACAGGGAGGCTGGCTCTGCTTGTCCAAGGATACTAACACGAAGTGAGCTGAGAAGCAGCCCTCATGCTTCATGCCTCAGAATTCTTTCCAGTATATCTCTTAGGATTTCAGATTAAAAGGCAAGTCTGGAAAAAAGAAATCTGTTGGCAAGAAAAAAATATATAAAAAAGAGAATTCCTACTTAAATTCATGAACATCCTCCAAAGTGTCGTTCTTAGAAGCCCGTCTATTCTTTTCCATGTACTTCAAATTCATAGTCAGCCCCCCCACTACACCCCCCCAAAAAACTTAACATTGGAATTTGGCAACCATCAGACCTGAATTCTCACAATCCACCATTATGTCAGCTTCGTCACCTGTGACAGAGTCCTAGTTGTCGTGTGGACGTTTGGGGAGGGACATCTGGAGGAGTCCGGCTCTTTCCTGGAGTTCCTGGAACCCCGCCTTCCTCATTCCCAAAGCCCTGGTTGGAGTGACGTCTAGATGTGACGGTGTGTGAAGCACCTGACACAGTGTGGAACTTCAAATAAAACCTTTCTCCTTTCTCCTCCCTCTCCCTGGTGGGCATCACTCTCTCAAACTGCAGAGACATCTATCCAACAACCGCGGAAGGTCTTTCGTTGACATATCCAAAGGCACTGAGAGTTGAGCAAGTCCACCGGTAGGTCTCCAGGCCCCAACTGGCCAGTGCTCTGGAGTCCTGTCTCCCAGGGAGTGGGTCTCCTCCTCCGGTGGAGCTGGCGACTTTGAAGTTACCAAGTCCCCTCTGTGACCCTTGCTCCCCTTTCCCCAACCGTCCTGTCAATCCCCTTCTCGTGGACATTAGGGACAGCCTCCAGTTCTCCTTAGTTCACTGGGACACAATCCTTCCCTTCACCTTTCCACTGGGGGTAAAACTCCGACTCCTTAGAGTGACGGGCAGGACCCCTGTGGGCGGGCCGCCTCTCTCTGATCTCATCCGTCCCGCCCTCCTCAGCAGCTCAGCTCCAGCACCTGGCTCGCCATCCATGCCCTCCAGGAAGCCCCAGCCCAGCTGCTTGCAGAGCAGAGAGCCAGCCCTGTGCTCACCTGGGTGAGGGCACTTGCTGCAGTGCAATTGGCTGACTGCTCCCTACTGGCCTGTGAGGGCAGGAGCTGTGTTTTCAAAGATTCCAGGACAGGACTAGCTGAAGGAGTGAACGTGGTCCGTCCCTAGCATCTTCTTTTGCAGTGGGCAGGTGGGATGTCTGGTTCTACTCCTGTAACTGGACAAGTCTCATTCCTTCTGCTTGTCCTTGGTTTTCTCTTTTCTTTTTGGAACCAGGGATGGAACCCACAAGTTCTTAACCACTGAGCCACGTCCCCAGCCCCTTTTATGTTTGATTTTGAGACAGGGTCTCACTAAGTTGCTTAGGACCTTGCTAAATGGCTCAGGCTGGCTTGGAACTTGCCATCCTCCTGCCTCAGCCTCCAGAGTTGCTGGGATTACAGGATTGTGCCACTGAGCCCGGCCTGATTTTCATATATCATAAATACATTTTAAAAAATGACTTAACACTCCCTAAAATTGTCTCCTTCGTTGACCTATATGGTGTTCTTCTCCAGTCTTTGCTCCCTGTGTTCGTGGGTTATTTAGCTATAATCCTAGTGGACATAGAGCATTTTCATTGTATCTTTACCTGGGACATCCTAAACAGATGTCCTTGTCAGTATTTCCATAATGACCTTCTCAGTGTTTTCCAGACAGCCCACACGCTCAGCGAAAAGTGCCTTTCCTCCTTGTTGTCCCATGCGACAGTGTGAGCTGCTGCCTTCAGCTACTTTTTTGCTCTGCTCACTGAGCCCTGACCACTGTGGACCAGAGAGTATTTCTTTTTCTACTTTATAAATGAGGAATCTGAAGCTTAGCTGTGCTGCGTCACTTCCTCAGGGTTACACAGCCAGGGCCCACCAGAGGCAGGAGGTCAAGTCAGGTGCATTGAACCCAGAAAACCACTTCTTTCTTTTCTTTTGCAGGGATGGGGGTGGAACCCGAGCCGACACCTGTGAGCAGGCCTCCACCGCTGAGCCCACCGCACAGAGGAGCACCTTCTTCCCCTTCTTCACTGTGACAACAGCGGTGTCTTCCTCTGGGACATTTCCTAAGACAGAGTCCAAGAAGAGGAGGGTTTTGCGACTCTCTACCTGCTTTATGGGATGCACTGACACATTCTTGCTCATCACCTTTTCATATCCTTTGTGGATACCTTAACAATGTCTTACAAGTTTCACAATTTTGAAAGCTACCAGCTTTAACTTTTGTACCCTACATGAGGTTCAAAATGTTTCAAAGTGGTTTTTCTTATTCTCATCATTTTTATTTACTCTTGTGTGAAACTTATTTTTTTTTATTTATTTATGGTACCAGGGATCAAATCCACTGGTGCTCTACCTCTTAGCCACATGCCAGCCCTTTTTATTTTATTTTGAGCCAGGTTCTCCAAAGCTGGCCTTGAACTTGGGATCCTCCTGCCTCAGCCTCCCCGGTTGCTGTGATCACAGGTGTGCACGACTGTGCCTGATGTGAAACATATTCTTATTCACTGACTTTATACCTGCAGCCTTGAGACTTCTCATTCACATGTAAATTTTATTTTGTCACTCTATTCCTTCACACTCAACTGCTTCAATATTCAATATTAGTCTCCTCCCTCCTCCTCCTCCTCCTCCTCCTCCTCCTCCTCCTCCTCCTCTTCACGGTACTGGGAATGGAACTCAGGCATGCTGGGCAAGTTCTCTACCACTGATCTACATCTCCAGGCCATTTTCTATTTAAGATCCTGTTTGGGGCTCATTTTTTTATGTATGGTGTAAGGTTTAAAATGATCACCAAATTTCCATAAAATACCAAGTGAACTTCCCATTGTCTTGGACCATTCCAAGGTTCTAGGAGACCTCAGGGCTCTCTGTGGAGAGAGACAGAGAGCTGTAGTTGGGGCAGCCTTTTCTCAAGAGGGACCAGAACTCTGGCCGCCTCCTGGCTCAGGAGAGCAGGCAGAGGGCAAGAGTGACGGCTCAGCTCCCCTGGGCCGCGCCACCCTCACCAGGAGCCCAGCTTGGAGCCTTCCTCCCAGTTACAGCCACAGGACAGCAGACCTGGCAAGCCCAGGGCGATGGGACAGAGCTGGAGCGGCTGGCCGAGCTGGGACCTTCTCCTGAGGACAAAGGCAAGCAGGTGACTGGTGACACACCATCAGAGCAGAAGAGGAGCAAACCTGCCTCCAGGAAGGGGCAGGAGAGGCTGAGCCCCTGGAGGCCACCTTGCTGAGGGCCATTACCAAGTAGGTATGACGCATCGTAATCCTTGCCAGTGTACCCCATGTTAAATGGACTTGCCTTGGAAATTTGCTGCGACCTTGCTTGTGTGCTTTAGTAAGATGACCCTGCTCAAGGTGATCGAGGGTGGATCCAGGTTTGAGGAAGTATCCTGCAGGTTTGAGGAAGTATCCCGGTCCTTGGGTTTAAGGCGTTTCCCGGTTTAAGAATATGGGTTTTAGGGAAGTTGAGGTTGAAGATTATTGCTGCTGGGATTAGGGTGTTCCTGCGGCTTGTTGAGTTCTCGTGAGATTAAAATGGGATTTGGAAAAAGCCTCGTGGAGTAGGATTTGGGATCGGACATATTGGAATTGCCCCTGAACGTGTGTGGAGGCTGGTGTGAGATCGGGAATAAAGAATTGCTGTTTGAACCTACAAAGCTGTGTGGTGGCTCGTGATTCTGTGCCAAGCCGAGACATTGGCACTTGGCTTTTGGCACCACCTTTGCATTCTGTCGCTGTGGGGCTGGAGGACCGTCGTCATCCTGGGTGTGAGTGAGGGCCGAATCCTTTCTTTGGGCTGTGGCAAGGCCACTGGTCACCATGACACAGAGGTTGGCCACAGCCACCCCTGAGCTGGCTATTACTGCTTCTTCTTGGAAATGACCAGGCTCCCCCTGATGCTTTTCCTGGCCTCTCTCCTGGGGGACAGGCCCCTGAGGAGTTCTCTCCAGCTCCTGGGCTTTGCCTCCGACTTCTGCAAATCCTACTGGAGGGTCACTCTGTTGCCTTAGGGGCCCTGGCTCCTTGCCTTCCCACTGTCACTGTCCCACACTGTCTGCGCCTGAGCACCTGCGAGGAGCACAAGCGAGGAGCTCCTGGGACCTGGCCTAGGGACGTGGAGTCCTCCCCGCATGGGGCAAGCACAGAGTTTGGCCACTATCTACCCAGAGGACCAGCCTTTGATGGGGAACGCTCGGTGAGGCTGGCCTCCACCCTCCCACAGACCCAAGTGTGCCTCTTCTCACACACTTGGCCTGTGGCTTGGTCACCGCCTGTCACAAGCTGGTGTTCAGTCACCTCTGTGCACTGCTCCTGGGACTCCAGACTGCAGGTGTCACTACTGGAGGGTGTCTTGAGATGACTGCACCGAGCTGCCCAGTGAGGAGGCTGCTGGGGAATTTCCTCAGGGCTTTTCCACATCAGTTTCTACTGATATAACAAGAGAGATCTGAGTTGTTTGTTTCTCAGAGAAATCTTCGAGGGTTTAAAAAAAAATCAAGGATTGGCTACAAAATAAACTTTCCCAAACCAATTCCATAGTTGGGCCTAGAGGAAAGAAAAAATGAATTGAGAATTTCAAAAATTCAATTTAGAAGGAAAATGTGTTGCACCCCATCACAAGGCTCCATCTGCTGCCTTCCATCCTTTCTTGGTAATCTTTTCCCTTTTTATAGAATATTTTTAAAACAATGGTATCCTGAGAAGAAGGAGGAGAAAACCCCACAGTGTAACAGAATCACTGTGGGACCATGAAGAGGAAGTTGGCTGAGAAGGGAGTAAAAAGCCTAAGGATTAAAAAGAAGGGATCGTTGGGACATTTTGATAAATAAATTCCAAAGAACCTACAGCAGTTCCTTAGGATTAATAAGTGGGCTCAGCAAGGCCCAGGGATAAACCCAATGGCATTTTCCAAGGCTGCCTGTGGACTCTGCTCTCCCCGCCCTGCCCTCTGCAGTAGGACTCACGGCCTGTCCAGATGGGGTCCCCTCCCCTCCCTGCCCTCTGGGCACTCACGACCTAACTCCAGCTGAACGTGTGCTGGGAAGGACGCTGCGGAACTCCCAGGGCTCCGCCAGGAAAGGCCCAGCACCTCCTCCCGGGAAGGGAAGTCCTTGTGTCCTCCAAGGTCATGCTCTGAGCGGTCCTCTCAGAACCCAAGCCCCAGAGGGGTCAGAGTGGGGATTTTGTGGACAGTCTCAGTAGAGTCTGGCCTGTGAGTCAGTCCTGCCCAAGTGCCCAGCATGTGACCAAAGAAACCTTCAGAGGGACACAGCCCCCGCTGTGCCAGCCAAGCCAGCTGCTCCTCTTCTCCGAGGAGGCCAGGACACCTTGGAGCAGAGAGAAGGCCCTCTCTGTGCTTGTCTCAATTGCTGATCTGTCGATGGCAAAGATGGCTGCTGTTCCATGCCAAGTCCGGGGCGGACTGTTACGCAACTTTGGATGAATAAAGCATGAACCAATAATAAACAATTAGAAAAATGAGATAAAACTATTTACAACAGCATGAAAAATCTTAACACCAAAGGATGAATCTAATAAAAGATGCATAAGGTCTTTGTGAAGAAAATTGTAGAACTCCGCTAAGTTAAAGATTCAGACAATGGGAGAATACACGAGTGTTTTAGTCAGCTTTTTCACTGCTGTGACTGAAGGATCCAATCAGAACAACTAGAGGAGAAAAAGTTTATTTAGGGGCTCATAGTTTCAGAGGTTCTGATCTGTAAGTGGCTGGCTCCATTCCTCAGGCTTGCAGTGAGGCTGAAAGAACATCATGGAAGAAGAGGGTGGCAGACAGAAGCAGCTCCCATGATGATCTGGAAGGAGAGAGAGAGAGAGAGACTCCATTGGCCAAATATATACGCCCAAGCCCTGCCCCAGTTTCCACCTCCTCCAGCCACACCTACCACTTCAGTTACCAGTTGATCCTCATGACAGGGTTAATTCACTGATTAAGATTCTTACAACCCGATCATTTCTCCTCTGCACCTTCTTGCTCTGTCTCACATGTGAGCTTTCGGGGACACCGCACATCCAAACCATAACAACGAGGGACACAAATCCAAATGTTTATGTAAAGACATAATCGTCCCTAGATTGGTCTGTGGTTTTGATCCTTCAAAATCAAAAGCAAAGAGTCAAGCATGGACCAAGAAGGAGGCAGGAGCTCTTCACCTCCAAGAGCCCTGGGCGTGTCTCGCAAAGCTAACCTGATTGAGAGAGTGCAAGAGTAGAAAACAGACCAGGGTACAGAGTGGAAATAGACCCATGTACTAGGGACACTTGATTAATGACGGAAGTGGCCCTATGGGGCAGTTGAGAAAGAGTAGTCAGTAAAGAAAAAAAAAAAATCAAGTTCTGAGTCACTTGGAGAACTCCGTCCTCACATCGAGGCTCCTTCCTCACACGGTGCCCAGAAGTTATTTGCAAGTGGGCTACACATTTAAATCTGAAGGATGAGATAAGAAGGCATCTGAAAGACAAATAGGAACGGACTTTCTTCCTGCCTCTGGGGGAGAGAAAGCATTAATCATAGAGAGAAAAAACGGAGAAACTGGATTGGCTGAAAATGAAGAAGTTGTGGTCATCAAAAGATCCTATCAAGAGTCAAAAGCAAACTGCAGAGTTCCAGAAATATTGTGATGTGTGTGTCTGACCGACAAAGAGCCCTGGTCTAGAATGTGTTAAGAGATCCTTCGTGCCACAGGGAATGCGGAGAACCTGGCCAGGCATTTCACAAACGAGAATATCTAAATCACCAAAACCCTTTGGAGAGAGGGCCAACCTCCCTGGAACACGCGGGTCAGGGAGGCCGAGACCCGCCCTTACCAAGAGCGGGGAGCAATTGCCCTGCCCTCTCAGAGGGAGGTAGAGCTCTGCAATCACCACGGAAAGGCAGGGACCTGTTCTGCGAAGGCTGAAGATCACGTGCCCTGTGACCAGCGAGTCCTCACGAGGCTCATACCCGGGGAACTTCCTGCCCGGGAGAAAGGAGGCGCGCCTGGTCACTGCCCTGGCCGCAGGACCTGCAGTAGCGAAGGGCAGCAAGCGACCTGAGGCTCAGCAGCAGCAGCAGAGCTGACAAACTGAAAGGTTGTGCGGCATTTTTGCTGTGGGATACCGTTCAGCAATGGTAACGAATGGAACTCAGAGACACACAGTGACAAGAAAAAACACCATGAACATTTTGACCCAAGGAAGCTAGGCACCGAGATTCCCTACTCCGCCCCCCTGTTAAGTTGGAAACTGGGGAAGACCAGTCTGTGTCGCAAAGTCAAGATGTGTGTGCCGTTATCCACCGAGATGCAGAAGAAGTAGGGGGTGGGAAGGGGTAAGGAGACTTTCAGAGCACAGGAATCATCTACTTCTTGTTTTGGGTAGGCACTCCTTGGTGTAGGCATTTTGGGGAGATGAACTGATATATATGTATACTTGTGATTTGTGCCCCTTCATGTTGTTGCAATTTAAAAGAAAAGCTTAAGAGGGACTCACAGGTGTAGCTCAGTGGTAGAGTGCTTGCCTGGTGTAGCTCAGTGGTGGAGTGCTTGCCTGGCATGCGTTGGCCCCAGAATTGATCCCCAACACTGAAAAAAAGAAAAGTCTAAAAAGTACTCACTGCAACCTCTCCAAGTTTATCCAAAGGAAAATGTGAGTTCTCCCCTCCAAAACAACAAATTTTAGGCTTTCCCAGGTCAATTATAAATTTAAAGTCAATTTCTGTTTATTCAGGGTATACTGAAACGGCATTGACTCTGACTTCTGAAAAGGGCTTCAATATTGTCGGGAAGCGTGGCTGGATGTGACTGGCAGAGAACGTAATAGTTTGCATTTTCGAGTGATTCTTTGGTAGATATTCTGTGTGTGGGTTTCCCACATGGGTCTCATTGACTCCTTTCTTTACAGCATGGCATAGACTATAATTGAGCATTTTTTAAAAACCAGTGCTGGCCTGCCTGCTACTTAATCCCAACTCTTTGCAGGCTGGCTTGATGGGCATTGGCAAGAACCAATCACAGTGATCCAGCCAACAAGACAGGACCAAACAACTGGCTAGTACATTGAACTGGGGACATGGTAAAAACAGAGGAACAAAGATGAGTCCAAGTGTTTTGGCTGAGCAAATGCGGGAATGAAAAACCTGTCAGCAGAACAAGGATCTGAGCTAAAGATTAGCACTGATTTTGACATCTATAATTAAACCAGTGAGAATGGGTGTAGGCAGCGGGAGTCTGAAATTCAGGAGAGAGAGGGAGGCTAGAGATAAGAGTGTTGGTGGAGTAAGCCTAGAGACGCATGCAAAGTCACCAGACTGGGTGATCTCATCTTAGGGTTGGCAAGCAAAGCACAGCAGGCCCAATTTCTAGAATTTGGTTAAATAGTGTTAGCACAAGTCTGCTTCAAGCAATATTTGCTTGTTAGCCAGGTCAGTATTTGGGGCCAGGAGATATTTGGGATGTACCTGGACTACAACAGGAGCTGTCCATCTGAAACTCCTGAGTTTTGTATTTTTGTTTGTCAAGTGTGGCAATGACATGGGAGGTGAGAGTGGGGACAGGAGAGGCCTGAAGATGACCACTGGGACCCTACAGCAATAAGAGGCCAGAGAGAAGAGAAGGAATAAATGAAGAAGACCTTAAAAGGCAGAAAGCACCTGGGAAGTGTGGTGACCTGAAACCCTGGGTGAAGAAAGGCCACCAGAGGGGAGGGAGTGATCCTGAGGTCCCCAGTGGGACAGGGACTAAAGTCAACCAGTGACTTGGATGATGGAAAAGCCAGTGGTAACCCCATGGGCCAGGTGCCTCCCAAGAGCACGAGCGTTTTGTGAAGCTGCTTGTAACTGCTTCCTGCAGTGGAGGACAGGAGCACCACATCAGCTGGCCTTACTCAAGTGATAAAGGGGTGGAAGGTGACTTCTGCGTTGGGGCTCACAGTAGAGTCTTCCCACTTTGCAGCTGTAGTTTTCGACATGTTCACAGCTGGCGTCCCCCAGAGCAGGGCCACTCTGAGCACAGAGGTAAGAGGCAGCAGGCGTGATGAGAACAGGGAAGACTCACAGGACAAGACCTGGAGGCTCCCGGCGCACCGAGCCTCGCTGTGGAGACCCTGGGAAGCACCGAACACGCCCAGCGGGGACCCATGCGTTCAAGGGCAACTTACCCGCGGGTGTCCACCTGCTCTAGCATCCTCTGGGCCACTTCCCAAAGCTCCGATTTCAAATGTGTTTTTTTTTCTGGAAGAATAAGGCATCGGTGGTGCCACTGGAATCCTTCAGATCTTGTCAAATGTGGCTGCAGCCATGCAGTCTCTTATTTCAAGGAGAAACATGCAGAGGAGCGTAGGCACTGTGTCATGGCACATAGGACCGATTTCTCTGAGTTGGCAAAATAGAACAAGCCCACAGAAACAAGAACATCTCGGGCTTCAGTCGAGCATTGTACAGTGGTGGGAGGTAGGTGACTGACACCGTGTCACATCAGCCTGGATTAGGACATTCTCTCACAGCGCGAGCAAGTCAAAGGGACATTCTGCTTCACTTCTGACAACACAGAGCTCATCTCTGTGCCCTGTCCAAATCACATCATGACTAGAAACCTTAGACTTCCGTGCTGAAGAACTGGACATCTGTACACAGCTGCCAGTCACTAGTGGTCATCTACTAGCCTTGAAAGAAACAATGATGCTCACGCTCACAGCCCTGGGCCTAAGCGTATAATTCAGGCACTTAAATCTAAATTCATTTTGTTTTTACAAATTAGCCCCCTGAATGACTCAATGGCATGGCTTTGAAAGGTATTTTGCAAAGGTCTCTATAAGCTTATTTCTATGTGACTTTGCTTATGAAAGCTTTTTGTGTATTGCACATTTAATCAAATAGGGATATCTGATAACCATGCTGCTGGTTCTTCAAAGAAATAAAAACACCTAATTGCATGACACTAAATGGAAAACAGTACGTATTTATTAATAATGTGTGAAAACTTACTTACCTGGTACCAAGCTAGTGGGCAGAAGCTCTATTTTCCAACATCCAGTGACTTTTGAGTGAGTGCTGCTCCCTTTCTATCATCTCCTGGAGATGCAGTCAATGTCCCCCAACCCAGTCTTCCATCCACTCAAACGGTGCTGCTCAGACTTATGAGACACCAGGATCACCTGCAGGGCTTGTCAGAGCACCGAGCTCTGGGGCCAAACCTCAGAGTTTCTGATTCAGTAAATTTGGTGGGGCCTGAGAATTTGCCTTTCTAGAAGGTTCCCAAGTGGTGTGCTTGGACAATGCCTGTATTAGGGCATAGTCGTAGAAACAAAAATTCACCACCCAGAACCATGGAGAGGCCAGGAGGAGCATCTGACCCTCACACCCCATTCTGCAGACAAAGAAGCTGTGACGCAGAGGAGTGACTTGTCAGTTGACCCAGGCCCAGAGTCCACGTCCTGCCTCCCAGGCTTCCAGGGTGGCTCATGGTCATTCCAGCTACTGCCAAGTCCCTCTTATCTATCCTAGACAGAGGACTAACTCTTCTTTCCTAAGTCCAAAGGGGACTTATTTTTACATGTGTTTAAGTTATGCCAAGATCTTTCCACCTTTGGCTAATACTGAGAAAAAAGCTTGAATCAGAACTAGAGGGATGAAGCAGACCTTGTAAGTATCCGGAACTTTCACATGTGCGCCTTTGTGTCTTTGAACTGGAGGCTTACTGTGCTTTTCCATCTGTGTTGGACAAGCCCCACCCCTTGGTGCCCAGAACCCTCTGGATGCTGCCTTCTACAGGCCTCTGCTCAGTGCCCTGAGAGACTCCTGGCTGGAGTCACACGCAGCCACTCGTGCCCTGGTCCATATGGCTCTGTCCTTCTGACCAGGGCCACAGAGGCTCTGGTCACTGAGAGGACACTCTGCAATCTGAGCGTTGGCAGGATGGCAGAGGTATGATACGAGCTGTCCCCAGCCCTTCTGCCTGATCCAAGCTGTCTGGCAGCTGGGGGACAGACTTGTCCCCTATACCTGCCCACCTGCCTGGGGGTTCTGCTGCCCCCATCAGGGCCCAGCCCAGGTGGCTGATGCAGGGGCAGTAAGCCCTCTGCTCACTCTCTCCCTGTTTGGAGGGAAAACAGGCTTTGCCGCCATCCCCTGTACTTTCTTTTTAGGCAGACACAGCCATATTGTGAAGAATCCCATTACTTCTTTAAAGACCCCGTCTATTTCCAAGTACAGCACCATTCGGAGGCACCGGGGTCAGGACTTTAGCATGAATGTTGGGGTGGATGTGATTCTGCCCACAACAAATAAGCCCAAGTTTTCTCTTTGAGACGATGAAGGTCTGGAAATGAACAACAGTGGTGGAAACGCTGCGCTGAGAAGGTACTGGATGCCTCTCAACCGCACAGGCCACCATAGTCAAGTGGTAACTCTTACATCATATTTTATCAGGAAAAGGACCGAAGCTAATGACCCTTGTGTCTTGGTGTCTTGTTCTGTGGCTGTCAGCCTCCTGGGCAGGAGGCACGTTCAAGGGCAAAGGAGGGATAGGAGGAAGTCCTTTGCTACCTTGTCTGTGCTCATCGCTGACCTGCTTTGCCCCTGAAGGCCCTGGGAGCTCCGTCCGTGCCTCTGCGGGTCCTGGGTGGGAATGGGGTGAGCCTTCTGGTTTGGAAACCGCACTGTCCTTGGCCTGCAGGGTGAATCCAACCCAGACGTGCTCTGGTGGAGTCAGCCACTGTCCTGTTCTGGGGCCACCACATTTCATAAGCACCCTTCTCTGGAAGCTTGTCTTCTCACTGCACAATGGAGGTAGGGTCCCCGATCGGTTCTGGGATTCCCTACTGCTTCAGCATCCTCGTCTACCTAAGTGCAAAAGGCCTCTGACAGGTGTCTATTAAGTGAGTGAATGTAAACATGATTATGGGTGTTTCCTTGAGAGCCAACTGAGAAAGGGTCCCAGTTCTTGACAGGGGGGAGGAGCTGGATGGCCCTGCGCATCTGCTGTCCTGTCCACAGGACGTCAGGTACTTTCTCCCCGTCACAGAGCACCAAAGAGGGCCGAGTGTTGTCAGCAGTTTGCATTGAGACAAGCATCTTGTCCTTTGGGAAAGAAGGCTCACCTGAGGATGCAAAGGAAGGGAGGGAGGGGAGGAGAAGGACCTGGACTAGTCCTGGAAAGTTCCAGCAAGAGAAGGAGGCCAGGCTGGGACCGTGCAGAGAGGGACAACTCCCTGGCACTCTGGAGTCGCCTGTGTTCTGCAGCTGGAGATGGAGGTGGCAGATGCTGCTGGTACCGTGAGGTTGTTCCTTTGAGGGTAGAACTTTGGTCTATTCACATATTGAGAAAAAAAGCAAATGTGTCTTCAGCCAAGAGAAAAGGAACAGAGATATAATCTCCAAAGATACAATCTCCTTCCTTTTAATCTTAAAATAATAATAAGACAGAATCTTGGTATTTGGAAACCAGAGCTCTTGGGAAAGACCATGTTAACTGCATAATAAACACCCAACTTGTGTTTTCTTGGATAATCCCATTTCTGAAAGAAAATTGGAATCAGATATGGCACGTCCATTAAAATGCGGTTACACACACTAATGCCATCTGCTCTTTCAGGCCGTGGAGCTCTCTACCTTGAGGCACACGGGACGCAGTCCCTCGCAGGGAGAGGGCTCCCTCCGCGGAGGCTCCTCTGCTGGGCAGGTACAGCCAGTCCCCGTTCAGCGCCGTGTGGGGTGAGCTCCGCTGAAGTCAGTTTTCGTGATATCTGAACCTTTCATCTTCAAACAACAAAATGGTTTTCAAATTTTCACAACTCTGAAGCATTTGTGCAAGAGAGTACTTGCTGTTTTCTCCACTGAAATATTCAGAACATAATTTAACCTTTTCCCTGTTGACTCACCATGAATCATCAATATGAATCAAAACCATAGTTTTAGTACAGAAGGGGCCTAGAAACCATGGGCTCCGCGGCTGGGCAACCCCAGCGCCGACGTGGAGGTGGGCTGGAGGTGGAGGCAGAGCATGCTGCTGCTTAGGAGGGGCTGGCCTGGAGCCCCCACTCTAGCTTGGTCTCAGCTCCGCACCCCCCAGCCTGGCGCCCATCACGTGCTGTCCACACCTGAGACCGGTCGCCCTTTCACTTGGACTCTGGATGTTTCTTGCACCTTTGCATCTGCTTTGCAGGGTTCTCCTACCTTCTCTCCCTTGTTCCTTGCAGCTGGGGTGTGTAGGGGGAAGGAGCTGGCTCCCCAACTCAACCCTCCTCTCCTCGGCCAGGGCTTGCATCTGCTCTGGGGACCAGGCAGGGGCCTCACAGGGACCTTTCTCCTCTGAACTACCCGTCCATTTTCAGGCCAGCTTCCTCTGGGTCCTGGGGACTGTGCCACCTCCTGTCCCCCCAGTGTGGCCTCCCTCGGGTCCCTGCCTTTACTCCTCACTCCTAAGACTGACCACCAGGTGTGTGTGTCGGAAAACAGCAGCAAGTTCCTCCTCACAGGCCCTGAGGTGTGAAGTCCAAGAGCCGGGTGTCAGCTGCCGTGTGTCCTGGCTTGCTGAGGGCCCCTTCTCCTAGACTTACCGGTGTCCTCGCCTCCTCTTCTTATGGGGACACCAGTCATATTGGATCAGAGCCCAACCCCAGTGACCCCGTCTTGACTCCATCTCCTCTCTGAAGGCCTTTTTCATCCATGGACACCAGAGGTTAGGACATCAACTGTGAATCTGTTTTCCCTGGGGACGTGGGGGCCATCAACCAGCCTATAATGGGTCCCTTCCACTTTTAAGGCTACAGTGAGTCACTCTGGGGAAATGCAGAGACACCAGTCCCAGGGCTTCATAGGATTCTTCTGGTCAAGGTCCTGAATGACCGCTGCTTGCTTATAAGAGGGCAGCTGGACAGAGGGTGCTGGGCGTGTCCGTTCCTGCATCCCACAAGGATTTAGTCCCAGTGGCTCCAGCAAAGGCAGTGATTGGCTCAGTAACCTGAGCCCTGGAGACCATCTTCCATGCCCTGCAGGGGCAAGGGGACAGTAAAGGTTACTCAGCTGTCCCCTGGCTGCAGGGCAGGAACACCCGACGGCAGGGACTTCCAGGCCCGGTGGTGGGGGCCTGTGTTCAAACCCTTGTAGTCCCATGCCTCTTCCCTCCAGCGCCAGCTGGCCAGTCACCCGAGTGCAGGAGGAATAAAAAGAGCAGGATGTGAGATACAGTCAGCGTCTGACCAGAACAGAAGGTTCCTTTGAACCTCAGAGGACTCAGATCTTGGCATCTGGTCACCAGCAGACCTCCTGAACGCTCACCCTGGACCCTGGGGCCTCAGCGCTGGGCCTCTGCCTGCCTCTCCACCCCCTAGTCTGGCCTACCCAGGACAGCTGTGGAGGCACAGGCCTGTTCCCAAGCGTCCCTGCCCCCCTCAGACCTGAACACGCCGGGGCAGGGTCCTCCCCTCACAGCCCCATTTTCTCTTTATCTTTGGATGAATCTCTGGGAAGCCTGGGCACAGATGAGCTCAGACCAGCCACACTTCAGAGGATACAGCTGGTGGCCGCAGATGTTCCCCACGACTCTTCCTTCTCTCTGGGTCCCGTACCAGGGAAACATTTTTTTTGCTTAAGAAAGATATTACTCAAGCTGGGCACAGTGACCCACACCTGTCATCCCAGTGCCTCGGGAGGCTGAGGCAGGAGGATCGAGAGTTCAGAGCCAGCCTCGGCAAAAGCGAGGTGCTAAGCAACTCAGTGAGACCCTGTCTCTAAATAAAATACAAAACAGGCTGGGGATGGGGCTCAGTGGTTGAGTGCCCCTGAATTCAATCCCTGGGAAGGAAGGAAGGAAGGAAGGAAGGAAGGAAGGAAGGAAGGAAGGAAGGAAGGAAGGAAGGAAGGAAGGAAGAAAGAAAGAAATTATTCAAAAAACAAAAGTGGGGGAGGGATATCAATGGAGACGTTTGTAGAAATCACTGTAGGAAGAGACGCCGACGGAAAACCATTCAGAAGTTTAAACAGCCTCTTAGACACATTGACCTGTTGAGATCAGAGTGGGATCACTCCTGATGCTGGCCAGAGGCGGCTTTGCCACGTGGGGGTGACCTCTGGTCCCCTGGCTATGCTCCTGCGTGGACCCATGAATGTGGATTCCCTCGGGCCGTTTTCTGGTACACACCCCGGCCCAACGCTCACTCCTCTGGGATTCGAAGACAGAAAGTTCCCTGGGGGAACCGGAGGCCTCTGCCCACTTTCCTAAACGTACTTCAGCTTCACCCTGTCCATTTAGGCTGCACCCAGCCCCCGCTGCCCATGCTTAGGCTGCCTCTGGCCAGGACCCACAGAAGAAATCCACGGAACACCTCTGAACCTTTGTTGTCACCTCTGTAAGGAGCATGTCCATGACACGCCCCAGTTCTGACCCCATCCTCTCACATAGTCCCTGTGACCCCCAAATCCTGTGGCCCTCCAGGTGCTCCTGGGCTGGTCTCACCCCGTATTCCTCTACTCCCCACTTTGCTGAGTGGGGGGTTTCTGTGAGTCCAGTGCAGCTTCCTGCTGACCTCACAGTTTTCCTCTCTCCTGGGCCTGGACCCAGCTGCCCAGCCTGCGACCCCAGCCCCCATGCAGCAGCTGCTCCACCAGGGGGTGGACACCCGTCCCGTGACCTCAGGCACTACTCACCATCCTTTTGAAATAATCCAGTAGCTTTGAGCTGATCACTTTGAGAAGACCATTCGTGGGTTTACCTGTTGAAAACTTGGAATCGTAAAGGGGACTTAGCTGCTCTATGAATGCCAGGCCAGCATGAGCAGGAATAAAAGGAAAAATGTTATTTCCATCACTTAATTGATGACGGACGCATTTGAATTCTGTCCCGGGCAATTAGACTATGCTTTTGTATTTGGGGGTATAGGTATTTACAGGCATGAAAGATCACCTCAGCCTGGTGGTGACACATACTTGTAGTCCCAGCGGCTTGGGAGGCTGAGGCAGGAGGATTGCAAATTCAAGAGCCTCAGCAACTTAGCTTGACTTCTGTCTCAAAATAAAAAAATAAAAAGGCCTGGGAATGTGACTCAGTGGTTAAGCACCTCTAGGTTCATCCCTGGTACAAACAAACAAACAAACAAACAAACAAACAAACAAACAACAAAATCACCTGGAACAAAGGGTGTGGGTAGCGCACCCCAGGAGGAGAGGCAGAGCCCCAGGGACTCAAGGCTGGACAGGTTCTGTTCTCAGATGTGTCCCTGACTTGCAGATGCTCCTGGAACCCAAGTCCCCAATTCTGGCATGGGGACCTTGCCTTGGTCACTCATGATGTGCCGGCCAGACACACACAGGGGACACAGGGTGGTGTTCGCCAAGAGCCCTGGTTTTCCTGCGCAGCTCCACGGGACGCAGCCAGTGGACTCCTGGGACCTGGGGGAAGGGAGGCTGTTCTCTGTAACTGGCAGGACGACTGGGAGCCAGAGGCACCCATCCCTCTGCCTGTGTCCAACACTGGACCATGATCCATAGCACAGAACCTTCTAAGGGTTTTAAAGTCACAATTCAGGACTTCCATGAGTCAAAGGTGCCTCTTACCAGCGGCTGCCTTTTAAGAATGTTGTAGAGTGGAAGGTGAAGCGTGAGGTCAGGAGGTGCAGAGAGGGGCACGGTAGACAGCAGGAGTGGCGCGTGGCAACACGCCCCAGGGACATCTCAGGTGCACGGTGGTGGTGCCATCGAACGAGACTCAGCAATAAGAGGCGCCTGCTTTAGTCAAAAGTAAGTGCATTGCAGTGACACACGTCTGTGATTCCAACGTCTCTGAAGGCCAAAGCAGGAGGGTCGCAAGTTCAAGGCCAGCCTCAGCAACCTAGTGAGACCCTGTCTCAAAACAAAATTTAAAGGGCTGGGGTGTGAGTGAGTGGTCAAGTGCCCCTGGGTTCAATCTCCAGTGCCACCACCACCACCAACAACAACAATGACAACAACAAACCCCCACACCACACCCTGGCTCTGTGTTGGGGGCGGACGGAGCACACGGTTGTAGGAAGCACCGAAGAGGGCCCAGTGCGTAAGCCCAGGACAAGGACCCGAGGACAGGCCTGGGATGCGCGAGAGCTTGAACCTGTTCCCTCCAAGTTCAGTGTTGCCATGTGACATGTTGGAAGTGGGGCTTTGGGACAGATGGAAACAGGGCTGGTGTTGGGAGGAGACACCCAGGTAAGCTGGGCCTTGTCTAGGACTGCTAGCTGGGGTGGCCCCCGACAGCAGGAGTGAGACGGTCCAGGAACCAGGAAGCTGGGGTATGGGAAGGTCAACGTCGGTGTGGACATCATTAAGTACCACTGAGTAGACAGGAAACCTGGTTCGGGTTCAGTGGGGGGAAGACATCCAGTGGTTCTGCAGAACTCGGGCTTGGTGGCGAAACAGGCCTAAGTCTGTGTCCTGGATCTGCAGTTCAATGTGCCAGCACCTTGCCTGCCTGGGGGAGGGAGCCAGGGTACCTGCCCAGTGGAGGTCATCCCAGGGCCCCCTGGCTCTCCGCCACTCCTCAGTGCCATCTCCTCACGGGTCCTCATGCCGTTTCCTGTGGTTTGTGATGGGAGGTGCCTGGCCCGTCACTGCAGCTCATGCCACCTCCAGGGTAGGGGCGGTGGAGGCTGTAGCCACACAGCCTTGCTCCAGGGAGCTCTCATTCCTTAGGCCGTGGGAGCTGGACGTGGCAGGGGCACCTCTGCTTTCTGAGCCTACCAATGCCAGTGTGGCCATTGGTCCCAGAGCCTGGATCCTGCCTGCCCACGCTGCCAGCTGCCCTCTCCCTGACCCTGCAAGCCCCTAAGTGCCCTCCTCTCTTCCTCCCGTGTGGTGACATTATCCACAGTGGAGCCCAGGTCCTCCTCCTCTCACAGGGGGTCCAGGATCTCCACAGCTGGCAAGTGTCCCCAAAGCCCCAAATGCCAGTGCATCTGCAGCCATTCCCATCGTCTCCGTGAAGTCCTTCCCAGAAGCAGGACGTCCGCTCCGCTGTGGCTCACCACCACCCTCTCTGCAGCCTTCTCCACTGGATCCTGCCCAGGTGTCCCCTGGCCTCTGGGAGCTCAAGAGGCACCTGCAGTGTGAGGGCCCTGCCTGGCCCCAGGACAGGAATGACCCTGGAGCAGGCTCCTTGGACTCCTGCTGCGGTTGGTCCACTGCCGTGGACAGGCTGCCCCATGCCCTCCAAGGTCCCAGGGAAGCACTGACCTCTGTGCAGAAGTAGGGCCCCGCAGCACCCGCCACATTTGCTGAGTCCTTGTCACCTCTGGAGCTTGTGGTGACACTGACAAGAGCCAGCCAAGACCTTCACCAAAGGCTTCTGACCCTCTGATTCAGTCCTCCCCGTCTTCCTTATTATTAGAAAGAAATGAGTGATCTATAGACTGTGAGCTCCTTGAGGTTGGAGATGGGGGATTTTCCTTTGTGCTGTGAAAAAGTTTTAAAATTGCAGAAAAAGTGCAGGATAGTGACAAGGAACATCCTTATACTCCTCACCTGAATTCACCAACTGCTACCATGTACACATCCTATGTTTGTGTATGAGTATATACCTGCATACATACACACATAAAGTTTTAGTAAAACTGTTTGATAGTTGTAGATATCATGAGACTTGACCCCTCAACTTATGTCACTCAAGAACAATAGAACAGGGCTGGGGTTGTGGCTCAGGGGTAGAGCGCTGGTCTAGAGTCACTGGGTTTATTCTCAGCACCACATGTAAAAAAATAAAGGTCCATTGACAACTAAAGAAATATTTTTAAAAATTTCTACATAATTACAATATGAGCATTATCTGGGGAGTGCAGCATTCTTCAACATCGGGCTCTGACACTATGTGCTCTGTAGCTCTTTTTTGGACACAATGTAACTTTCAGATTTGAATCTGCTCCTTGACCCCTCCCTGCATAACCATCCGACTCAGGATTGGGCCTAAGATGACACACACAGGAGTCCCCAAATAAATGTCAGTTGAATGGCAAAGAACGAAACAAACCTCTTTGGATGTGCCTTCAGCCGGGAAAGGCGGGCGGCTCCCTGTGGGAATTGAAGCGCCTTCGAGCTCTTCTCAGGACAGACACCTGGAGCTGGCAGAAGACAGAATCTGCAGCCGTGACTTTTAGTCCATTCGGTGACATTTAGGTTCTCAGGGTAAGGAAACAGGCATTTGGCCAAAGGGAAACGTTGGAATTCCCGCTAAGCACGCCTGATCCTGCCTGTCCACGCTGCCGCTGCCCTCTCCCTGACCCTACAAGCCCCTAGCACTCCCAAGTGCCCGGCCACCACGCTGGCCTCCAGCAGTGACCATGCGAAGCAGACACCACACAAATGAGCAGGAGGAGAGGACAGTGAGGGGAGGGTTCCCTGCTAACCACAAGGAGGGCACAGGGTCTTCTGTGGTCACACTCAGGGTCAGTGGTGGCCAGCACGAAGAGGTTTTTACAGAATCCGACAGCACGATTTATGCTGTGGGTGCAGCACGTGCCCAGGGCGGGCGGACCCCCTCCTGATATCTGAGGGGAAACCTCCTCTCCTATTCCAGGCCAAATGGTTCCAGCAAAAGCCCACGACGTGGAGTCATTGTGAATGAGACCCGTGTGTGCAGCGCGGGGCTGTGCGCCCTTGGGGGCTTGCCGGAGTCCTGCTGCCTCTCTTGTGCTCCCACCTCTGGGGGTGTAGATGGCCTCGAAAGAGTCACACCACGGAAGACAGGAGCTCGGAACCTCGCCCACCTGCCGAGGATTAGAGGCTGGGAGAGGCCCAAGTCCCTCCCTGTCCTGGGGGTCGCGGTTCCCTGGTCTCTTCCAACACTTCCCACGCGGGCTCTCGAGACCCTGCAGCCCAGTTTCAGCACAAATGGGCTGGAAGCAGTCACCGTTCAGTAAGTTCCAGGGCCATCAAAACCGTCACCCCAGAGCTGCCCGGCCCTGTGTCTCTTCCTAGCTGCCTGTAGATTAGAATGAGCCGCTGCTCGGTGGGAATCCTGAGGCCTGAGTTATTGTTCTGTTCTGTTTTTTTTTTTTTTTTTATTTTTTTTATTCATTTGGCTTCCTTCTCTCCTCAGCAATTTGTTTAGAAAACTGAAATTTCGCTCTCCAGGTTTGAGGGTGGCTTTGGAAGTCCCTCCCCAGCTCTCAGCACCACCCCTCCTCCTGCTCTTCCAGGGTGACACGTCCAGATGAAAGCCCCATTGTGCCACATCTGGAGTGACGCCGTGGGCGCACCACGGATGCTCCAGTCCCTGAGGTCTAGGAACAAACTGGCCCCAGACGGCCCAACAGTCACCCTGTGTCCAGGAAGGTGTTGCTTTCTTTTCCAAAAAACTCTTCCCGAGAACACATCTGATGTGAAACCACCAGTTCTGCAAACCAGGGCATGCAGGCTGGAAGCCAGGGCAGGTGTGCACTACAGTTAGGTGTTTGGTTTTAAACTATAGGTTTTCTTTTCTGTGTTTCCTTTATCCTCATGAATTTCTGGGCAACTTCTCCTAGTCTAAATGCATGACGTGTCCTCCTGCACAGTGGTCCTTCAAATATTACCTAAAATGAACAGGGACATAGCCAAAAAACAAGTAACTATTTCTGTTTCACAGTGCTGGGGCGGAACCCAGGGCCTCAGGCATCCCCAGCCTCCAAGTGACTCAATCTTCTCACAGTAGTGAATGATTTCCTACAGGATGACAAAAGAATATTAGTATCTGTGGTTTAGGTAGCAGGATACTGTTAAAATGGTGGAATTTAAGGACATGTTTTGGTTATTTTATAAACTTCATTACTCTATCCTTTATCTTTTAAATCAATGATAGATTTCTTAAAAGAAAATGATGACACATTAGAACAATCCCAATCTTTGATAGATGAAATGGCAACCAACATGTCTGAGGAGTACCGTACTATTCCCACTGTGAAGGGAGGGTACTGAGCTTAGATCAGAATTGGGATTACAAGCACATGCCTGTAATCTTAATGATTTTGGAGGCTGAGGCAGGAGGTTTACAAGTTGGAGGCCAGCTTTGGCAACTTAGGGAGGCCTTGTCTCAAAATAAAAGATAAAAAAAGGCTGAGGGTGTAGCTCAGTGGTAGAGTGTCCCTCGGTTCAATACCCAGTACCCCCCCCACCAAAAAAAATAGGTGACGTCATTGGCCTATCACAGATTAGCCCGTGTCACATGAAACATGCCCCAGGGACCCTGGATGTAGTTGCGATATTTGAGTCAGATGTATTTTTACCATCGGATTGAAGCCCGTTGCCTGAATTCAATGCTTAGGGGAGAAAATAGTCCCTGTAAGACAAGCTGTCCCCCAACTGACAGCGAGGCACTCACTCGGTGGTGAAGGACGCGTCCCTATGGATCCAGAGCCCTGGTGGGAAGCAGGGCGCGCCCGTGCCCAGATGGGGACCTTGATGAGCAGCCTCCTAAGCTCCGATAAAGCCACCCTCTCAGGAGAAGTGCCAGTGGGTCACCCGGGTACAACACTTCGCACTTGCTTGACAACAGTGACAAGTATTATCAACTCAAACCAGATGTTGTTTTGAACAAGAAATATACTCCGAAAGGTACGCTTCGACTTCTAGTCTAGAAAACCAGAATACACAGAGAAAGTTCCGGTGACTCTTTCTTTAGATGGAAGCAAAGGAATGTTCCCTGTCCAGTCATCGGGGTCTAGTTTGAGAACTGGGTCTGAGGCCCCTGCACTTTATTCTATTCCTGGCCAGAATTAAAATGAGACTCTAGAGTAGGGAAGACTCCTGGGTACCGAGACCTAGCGTACGGAGACCGACATCTGTTTTCCTGCTCAGGGAAACCCTGCTCCATTTTCCCGTGCATTCATTTAGATGTATTTATTAGACACTTATTAGGTGACAAGAATGGCATCTCAATAATAAGATAGTTTCTCTCAGGAAGATCCTTCCCATATTTCTAACCAACGGATTTTGTTTTAATGTTTATTTGAAGCATGAAAATCTCTGACCTAACTTAACAACCTTCTAGTTCACTTCTGAAAATGAGATCTGGTTCATCGCACTGATTTTATGTCGTCAAAATCATAGAACACCCAATGCTTGTGAAGCTTCTTAAAAGGTTTTTATGATGGCAAATTTTACACTAGGGCTCATTCTGTTTTTAAGCAGTCATCTTCTCTAAATGTGGAAAGTTCTAGAATGTCTCCCCTTTGACCTTGGACTCATCGCAGGTACCATGTTGGATCTGTGCTCTGGGCTGTCCTGTACTTTTCTTTGTACCCTCAGTGATGCAAAGCCCCTGGAAGAGAGTGAGCTGAAGTGAAGTTGGATTATTATGTCCCATTTAGGGGACAACTAAAAGACTTAAACTGAGCAAGAATACACCACTTATGGTAACTTCAAAAATATTCATGTTTTTAATATTTTATGCTTTTGGGAAAACTAATAGGAAAGTGATTAGTGATAATATTCATTAATATTATTTATGATAGCATAAATATTAATAATCTTGTTAATATTAATAATAATGAATTATAATTTTCATCCTATTTTAACACACCTGCATCAGTTTCCTTGAAATAGTCACAGAATTGAGAATGTGGGGTTTATTGGGTTAAAGAAATAAAAAGAAAAGTGAAAAGGGAACAAAGATGAGAATCTTAGAAGGAAAGAATCTTATCTATGCTTTCAGCTGTAAGACCAGATAAAAATGAAAAACGGTCTGTGTGGAGGTGTTTCTCTTCCATGATTTGAGAGGAAGACAAGTCACAGGAGCAGTGCTGGCCTGAGGTGGGGCTCAGGGTTGGATGCCGGCCCAGCCGGCACAAGGCCCTGGTTTCCACCCCCAGCACCGCCAAACACGCCATCAAAAAGGGACATTGCAGACAAGTTCAGCAGAGAGGGGGCAGCAGGTGAGAACTTGCAAGAAGCCTAATAGGAGGCAACGGTGTGGAGGTGACATTGTCCACCCAGAAACAACTGAGACCTCGTTGCTTACCCTAAAGGTCCCAGTTCAGAGAATCTCTCAAAGAAGATTGAAAACGGGGACCCATAGTAGAGTTATTCTCGGACCTCCTTAGAAAGGAATTGTCGTAGAGTTTCTCAAAGCGTTCATTATGATCAATTTTTCTTCAGGGCCTGAAGCAGTGGTGTCCCTCAGGCTGATGCCTGCCCAAGTAACTGGTCTGTGCTTCACACTGCAGCGTGTGAATGACACGGGGGACTCACCCTTGTCTGGAGGCAGGATGGCAGCAGTGGAGGCCAGACACCCAGACTGTCTCCACTCCCTGGTGCACACGGGCCTGTGCTGAGCAGGGAACAGGGACCTGTTGTGGGCTCAGCTTGCTGTTGTTTCCTTTCCTGCTTCGTAGGCAAGTGTAAAGAGTTGATTTTGTGTCACTTAAAAACACAAATGACAACATTCCACGGAACCACTCATCCCCAAAGAACGTGGAAAGCCCAGGGACATCCTGATCCGAGGAGCCTGGAAAGCCAAGTTCTGGCCGGCACCCGGGGGCACCCTGCTTACCTGGACATCCCTCGGGGAGTGGGGCCCTGGTGCTGGGAAATGAAATTCCGTCAGTTTCTGCCAGGTACATAAAGCGAGAGGCACTTTTATATAACAGAAATGCACAGTCCCTGGGACATGGAAAGTAATGCGGTATGACAGGTCATGCGGACGGACTGTGCACCCGCAATATCATTTTGTAGCTGGGCAAGTGGCTGGATTTATAGAAACACCTAAATGTCTGAGAGCACATTTTTAGTTCTAGAAGTAATTCACAATCATTTTCTAGTGTGTGTGAGATCTTAGTAGCAATTCGAAACTCCCTAGCTGAGCGAGGAAATGGAAAACTTTGTTGAGCACAGCAGAACCCCAGTCCTGGTTATTTTACTTCTGGAAAGTTGGATTTTAATTTTTTTTTTTTTGATACTGGGTATTGAACTCAGGGGCACTTGACTACTAATATGCTTCTACTGAGCTATATCCCCAGCCCTATTTTGCATTTTATTTAGAGACAGGATCTTACTGAGTTACTTAGTGCCTCGCCATTGCTGAGGCTGGCTTGAACTCATGATCCTCCTGCCTCAGCCTCCCAAGCCACTGGGATTATAGGGGTGTACCACCTCGCCTGGCTGGACTTTAATTTTGTGTGATTTTAGGCACTCTCGACAGGTACAGGAAGGAATCCTGGAACACTCAAGCAGGGAACTTGTTATTCACAAGCAAAGCACAGCTGCAGAGTTGAAGCTTCCGCTGAGTGACAATGATTGTAGGTTTCACCTCCAGCCTGGGTCTTCTCTCCTGTGGCTGACAAGGTAGGTCACAGCTCCGCCAGAATCTCCTGGGGCTTTCTCCCAAAACCAGTCACACCATGTCCATCTTCCCTGGGAATTCACTGTTGTCACCTGGTCATTGCAGAGAGACAGGCAGAAATTCTGCCATCAAAAAATTTAGGTCAAAAACTAGCCTGGTGTCGACGGATGGGAGACTTGAAAGGAAGATTTGAAATGGTGTCAGCTAAACATAAAAAGTTCTAGAAGTATGGCAGGGCAGTGGTTCTCCATGGGGAACAGCTTGGCCTCCAGGGGACACTTGGCAGTATCTGGTGACATTCTGGGTTGTCACAACCAGGGCTGACAATGAGGGCAACTGGCATCTTTTGGGTAGAGGCCAGGGATGCTGCTAAACATTGTGTGCTGCACAGCCCCTGAGGGAAGGGGCTGTCCTGCCTGCTGTCCCCAGTGCTGGGGCTGGGGAGGCCCTTGCTGGGGAAGGCAGAGTTCTGCTGCGTGTGCCGGCAAGGCCTTTGGAATGTCAGACGCACTGCATTTGTGGGCTTGTCTGCCCACACAGCTCTTGGCCGAGTCCCTGGTACACTCAGCTGAATCTGGGTGCAGGTGAGAAGGGAGGTCACCCCGGTAAAGCGCCATCTGAGACTTTTCCAGGAGTCTGGAGCGGTGGTGGCCAGACGGGGGCACCCTCCTGGATGCCACCACAGGCAGGAACACCGTGCTGCCCCAGGGCTGAGATCTTGTGGTTGCAGGAAGTACTGGTGTCTTATCATGAGTACCCACTGATTATAGGAAAGAGTGTTAGGAGAGTCAAGATCTCTACTTCTTCTGAACTGATTGTTAGAAAACCATTTTAAAGGTAACTGCTTAAGCACTAAAAGACAAACTTAGCTTTGATTTCCTTCCTTCTTTCTTTTCTTCCTTCTTTCCTTCCTCCCTCCCTCCCTCCCTCCCTCCATCCCTCTCTCCCTCCCTTCCTTCCTTCCTTCCTTCCTCCCTCCCTCCCTCCCTCCCTCCCTCCCTTCCTTCCTTCCTTCCTCCCTCCCTCCCTCCCTCCCTCCCTTCCTTCCTTCCACAGTGCTGGGGATGGAACCCAGGGACTCCAGGTGCCAGGCAAGTGCTCCGTCCCTGACCTCCTCCCCTCCTCTGCATATTTGATGGTAGCACAGAACACATTTGAAAAGGTTTCTCTGAAACGTTTATTAAATGTTAAAGTACATGCCATGCCATGTTCAGCGTTCAGAGGGTGGATTCCCACTGGAAGGCCAGAGCATGCATGGTTGGCTTGCTAATGGTGTCCCCCGAGCTGAGCACCCCTTGGTACCTCCTGCCCACCCTGCTCTTGCACAGAACTGGACAATCACTTGGTCCCCAAGTTCAGCTTGTGCTTCTCCCTCCTGGGCTTGGGGGAAGGTGCGGGTCCGGGAGGGCGCTGGGCTTTCTGTGGGGAGGTGGCAGTGGCTCTCTCACTGCACTTTGTCCCCTGGTGTCCCACAGGGTCACCCCTCTCTGTAGCCTCTCACACGAGCATCCCTGTGGCACAGGTGGTCTCAGGTGCTGTCTCTGCACTGGTCCCCAGGCTTGGGCAGGACAGGACCATCAGTGAGCAGGGGTCAGGTAGCACCTAAGCCAGGCTAAGCCTCTTGCTGGCCATTAGCTCTAGTCAGGCCAATCCGTGTTTTCTCTCTTCTAGAACATCCAGCTGCTACTCTATATTTTCAACCTCTGGCTCCTGTCCTATCGTCACTATTGTTCTTGAAGCTTAAAACTCACCTCAACCCTTTGTCTCTCCCCCGGCCACCAGATTCCTCAACATAGTAAGGTCATATTTCTCTGTCTACTTCCCCATCCTCTCTTCATCCTTTGGTAACACTTTTATTGAACTATTATCCACACACCGTGCAACTCATCCAAGAATGTGTGCAATTCAGTGGCTTCTAGTATAGGATCAGGGTTGCATGTCTGTCAGCACGGTAAGATCTAGTTCACACCCCCACCCAGAAGAGCCTTGTCCCTAGCAGTGGCTGCCCCGTCCCCAGCTGAGCCCCAGCCCCAGCTCCAGCCCCAGGGCTCTACTGTCTGAGTGTAGACCAGCTTCTCTGGAGAGTCACAGAACGGCATCGTCCACAGCACGTGGTCTGGCTGGCTTCTTCACTCACCTGATGTTTCCTCGTTGAGCCAGGTATCTGCGCTCCACTCCTTCGTATGGCGAGCAGTCTTCCGTTCTAGGCACGCACCATATCCTAGAGACACTTGCATGGCTTTATTTAAGGTGTCCATATTTAAATACCTGTGTAGGAATTCCGTTTTTTTTTCTACTAAAAGAAAATCCCCCAGTTCCTGCAGAACAATCCACGGTGAGTGCAACTAGGGCGTCCCAGAGCAGGGAAGGAGCAGGCAGCCAGGAAGGAGGCGCAGCAGCAGGGAGAGGTGTTACGGCCTGAAGGTCCAGCCACCTAGGGCCCGGAACCCTCGGGCCCCATCCCCAGGTCTGCAGGCCCCCTCCGCAGCACCATCTGTTGTTGTCCGCCAGTTCCCCACTAACACCCTGCTCCTGCCCCCCGAGGGCTTGACTCAGTGCTTAAACACACACTCTTCCTTCTTCCTGTGGCCATGCCACCGCCTTAGCTCTGGCCGCGAGTCTCTCTCCTGGACTTTATAGAAAGCTTTTGCCACGCTCTCCTGCTGTGGCCTCGCTCCCCTCCCAGCTGTTCCCTACAGAGGGAGCTTCCTAAGACACAGATTTGATGTGTCCTTTCCTTCCTTAAATTCCCTCAGGGGCTTCCCATAACCCATCAGAGAGTGGAAACTTTGCTGCACAGATTCGGAGCTATCCGGTAACCACGTCCTCTGACGCCTGTGGCCCAACATCTCCCGTTCCCAGGCCCCCACAGGAAGGCTGTGGCTGTGCCAGGGGACACGGCATGCTCCCCCTCGGCAGGAGCTCACTCTTTTCTTTTTCCCCTTGTGGCACTGGGCATTGGGCACAGGACACTCTACCACTGAGCTACATCCCCAGCTCTTTTTAGTTTTTATTTTGAGACAGGTTCTCCCTAAGTTGCCCAGGCTGGCCTTGAACTTCTGACCCTCCTGCCTCAGCTTCCTGAGTCACCGGGTTTGCAGGCGTGTGCCCCTGCATCCATCTGCCTGGTGTCACTTCTCCCACACCAGCTGCCCAGTAGCTTTGTGAGCATCCTGAGCAGAGAAAACCTGTCTTTATTTTTTACAGCCCTGGCAGCCAACCTATTCAGAACCCTGTAATTATTTGTGGAATACATAATGTAAGTCTGAAAAATAGTAGTGCTTCCCATTTCACATGACTTTTCATATCTGACTCTATTAAGCTTTTCAGTTATTTCAAAATAATGGTATTTTCTGCAGTGCTGGGAAAGGAACCCAGGTCCTTAAGCATGTCAGGCAAGTGCTGTAGCACTGGGCCACACCCCAGCCCATTTTCAGTTCACGTAATATGGGTAGACAAACTTCAGCAATCATTGGGCCATTCTGACCGCTGCCCATATTTGGTAACATTCTAGAGGGACAGAGACCAGTGAGTTCCATGTTCGTTCCCTTGTGCGCGGCCTCTGGTTGTTTTCACTCTGCAAAGCTAGAGGTGAGTGGTTTGGACACAGTCCTATGGCCAGCAAAGGCTGGGTTATCTACTCCTGGCCCTCTGTAGGAGTGTGACTGGTCCTTGGTACGGGCCTTGGCTGCTGGACTTGTGAGTCCACCAGAGCTCTAGGGTTCTTGACCTGACAAGGCTCTCTGCAGAGCATTTCCAGACCAGCACGGATCCCCAGCGTGGTCATGGCCAGCTCTGTGATTGTCATGTCCATAATGCTTTTCTAGCCACGAGGATCACCGTGGGGCCAGGATAAAATAAGCTGGGCAAGCAGTCAAATAACATTTTGCTGTTCCTAGAAAATAGGTTTGGGAATCACAAAACCCATTTCGGTCACCTTCTAACCTGTTCTTTCACAGGCCCCTCAACGAACCTGCTGAGCAGATGGAGAATCCTGGTGGCTTGCACCAGGCCGGCTGGCGTGGCCGGAGGGGACGTTCGTGACGAACCACTTGGGGACAGCCACCGTCAGGCCACGTGTGAGGTGCTTCTCGGTGTGTGGAGGACCCCAGGAAAAATGAGCCGTGTCTACAGTGACTTCCTCTCCCTGGGAGGGCGGAGTGATCTCCAGCACCACCCAAAACAAGATGACACAGTTACTTACTCTCCACGACGCGGTGATCACTGCCTGTCTCTGAATCCCAACCCCTGCTCTTTCCCTGGTGTTCAGAGTTCTCGTTCCAAACACCTGAAACTGGAAAGAACGGTTGTACTGATGCTTTCTAGTAGTTTAAATTACACGGGCGAGGGCTTGTTTGTGGAGAAACTTCAGAAGAAACTCCAGTTAGAAGGGAGTCACCTGTTGGCGGGCCGTGTGCCTCCCATTCTTCCTAAAGTGGCCAGGAGCACTGAATCAACTCAGGGACCTGCTGTCACTAATGTTGTTTGAGCCACCAAGACAAAAAGAACGAGAAGACCTGAAGACTGAAGAACGTCACCTGGAACTTTAAGCAGGAATCGATGGCAAGAAGATGAAAGCAGGCGGCTTCGTTAATCCCTGCTGAGAGGAAGAGCGGCAGTTGTTCTAGGGACAGCCAGAGCCATAGCACTCGGTGTCCGTGCCTGTCCTCCTGATGCAGCAACTCTCCATACTTTCCTAGATTTGAGCGCCTCGGCTGATGACCAATCGCTGTTCTCTAGTCATCCATGAAACCAACAGAGAGACAGCCACCAATCGCCCTCGTGGACCTACCGTGCCAGGGAGGGAGACACAGAGCCCTGCAAACAGCCCAGCGTAGATTCGTGTAGATACCTCCCAGTGCAGGCCAGGGATGGGGACGAGGACCTTGCCTGGGTTGCTGGGAAGGCTTCTGTGGGAGACAAGGGAGGAGAGGGAGTGGGAGTGGGCCGAGGTGTGGGGGAGCCAACAGCTCACTGCAGGAGAGCGGGCTGGACAAGTCCTCAGCACAGCTGGGCGGTCAGGGCGTCCAGGCTGCAGGAGCAATGGTCCTGGAAACAAAGCCAGGTGCTGGTGAGAGAGGCAGTGACGGTCCCTCGGGAGCATCTGGAGCTTGCCAGGCTTCCCACTGATCCTGTTCTGAGCGGCCCAACCCTTTTGGGAATCGATGACATTAGAGCCGTCAGCCTCTGGATCAGGTCAGCTTGCAGGAGGCCCAGGGGGTGTGCACGGAGGACGTTCTCAAGCCTAAGAGGCCAAGGTGAGCCCAAGGAGGCTGAGAGGCCAGTAAGGCCCGCTGCTGCTTGGGGATGGCTACTCACAGACAGGGTGGCCAGCTCGTCCGTCTGTCCTTCCTTCCTCCTCCCTTCCCTCCCTTCCCTTCCTTCCTTCTCTCTCTTCCTTTCCCTTTCCTTCCCTTCCTCCTTCCCTCCCTCCCTCCCTCCCTCATTCCTTCCCGTCCCTTCCCTTCCTCCCTTTCTCTTTCTTTCTCTCTCCCACAGCCCCCCATTGCAGGGGACTGAACCCAGATGCACTCTGCTGCACCAACCCTTGTTATTCTTTATTTTGAGGGGGGTCTTGCTAAGTTGCCAAGGCTGGCCTCCATCCTCCTGCCTCAGCCTCCTGGGTAACTGGAATCACAGGCAACAGGAACAGCCACTGATTCTGGCTTTTGTGGTTTTAAAACTGAAAGTCCCCCATCTCTCATGCGGGGAACCCTCTCAGTCCTGGGCAAAGCAGGAAGGTGGTGGCCTTGTCACTGGAGGAGTGTTCAAGGAGGCCTTGGAGAGGGGACTCTACTGGGGACGATGGGGTCCCTGATGTGTGTGATGGAGAACAATCGCAGCACACACCAGAGCATGAGGCAGAGGTTTACTGAGGAAGGTAAGGAGCACATGTTCACGTCCCCAGTCACGCTCCCAGCTGCTTCTCTCCTGAGACCCAGCGTTCTTTTTCTCTGTATCCCATATTCCTATCTCAGCCTCCCTACAGGCCGAATCAGAAGTGCCATGTTCATGCCAGGGCTGGAAGAACAGGGCATCTGCTAGAAAGTCACTTCGACTCATCCCTCATACTCCATCCTTGCCAGAGTCACCTGGTGACACTCCTCTGACCGGGCAGTGCATTGTCTCACCATGTTTCACCACGAATCTAGTGAAGTTCACATAATCAGAAACAGACGGAGTGAGGGAAGATCTTGGCCGCGAAGGTGCGTGTGGTAGGCCACCTTGAGTTGTCACAGGACATTTAAAAATCTTTTTTCATTATAAAGTGATATTTTCATACTGCCCCAAACCTAAAGAGCAGAGATGAGTCAAGTTGATGTAGAGTTTCATCAACAGAGCAGACTCTATTGAAATGCATCCTCCGTCTTAGTGCATGAGGCTGCCATAACAAAATTCCACAAACTGGGCTTCTTTCACACAGCAGAAGGTTATTCCTCAGTTCTGGAAGCTGGACGTCCAACATCAAGGTGCTGGCAGGCTCCCAGTCTGGCCAGGGTCCATTTCCTGTTTCGCAGGTGGTGTCTTCTCACCTGGTCCCACATGGTGAAGGGTGAGGGATGTCTCAGCCACTATTTCTATTCGGGAGGGCTCCATCCCCATGACTTCATCCCCCAAGGCCCCTTCCTACACTGTCACCTTGGGCAGCATTTCACCCTATGACTTTGGGGCAACACAATTTGACCATAGCAGTCCTCCAGTTGTTTATTTCTTGGAATTTATTTATTTTTGCATAATTGCAATTATAGTGAACATGCAACTTTGATACTGCTTTCCATTCAACATTCTATTGTAAACGTTTCCGTTCTTTTCCTCCTTTTTCCCAACGCTGGGGATCCAACGGAGGGCCTTGCACAGGCTGGGCCAATACTCTCCACTGGGCCAAACCCTCAGCCCTAGTAAACGTTTGTGCATGTCACACCATCATTTCCACATCTCTACTGTTTAATAACTGCATTACTTGTGAATGGTTATATTGGGTT
Source organism: Urocitellus parryii (assembly GCF_045843805.1). Classification (NCBI taxonomy): domain Eukaryota; kingdom Metazoa; phylum Chordata; class Mammalia; order Rodentia; family Sciuridae; genus Urocitellus; species Urocitellus parryii. The sequence goes on along the minus strand of NC_135538.1, from coordinate 6,766,872 downwards.
TGAAAATTTAAAAGAAACTCATTAATTAGCACATACAGTGCAGGCCATGATGAAGCCCCCCACATGCTCATTTTAGGAGCCCATTGATACCATGCATTCCTCAGTGCAAATAAGAAGCAAAATAATTGTTTCTAGATGGTTTTTATTCTCCTTTTCACCTTTTTTAGCTTCTGAAATGTGCATTAATAAGTAACAATTATTTTATTATAAAAAATAATGCAAAGAAACTTAACAGGGAAAAGTACTGAGTGAAGATTTTATGCTCAATAGTAACCCTCAAAAATGCTGCCTAATGCCAGGCGCGGTGCGCACACCTGTAATCCCAGCAGCTTGGAAGGCTAAGGCAGGAGGATCACAAATTCAAAGCTAACCTCAGCGATGTAGTGAGACTCTAAGTAACTCAGCAAGACCCTGCCTCTAAATAAAATATAAAAAATGGTGGGATAAGACGGACATCATTGCCCTAGGTGCATGTGTGAGTGCACATCTAGTGTGACGCTACCTCCTGTACAACCAGAGAAATGAAAAGTGCTACAATTGTGTATAATGAATCAAAATGCATTCTGCTGTCATACATGCCTAATTAGAATGAATAAATAAATAAAAAGTCTGGGTATTTGGCTCAATGCTTAAGTGCCCCTGGGTTCAATCCCTGGTACCAAAAAAAAAAAAAAAAAAAAACCAAAACCAAAAACAAAACAAAAACACACACACACAATCTGTGCTTCCTCCCTTACCTCCCCAGCTGTGCAAAACATACCCTCAAAGACAGACCCAAGAGCTCTTAGGATACTTTTATTGACAATTAAGCACACTTGTAGACATGCCTGTCAGATATTTCTTAACACATTTCAGGGAAAAATAAAGATTTTTCTGCAAAGATCTTACTTCCATTCTTGTGCTATATTTTATTACAGTATTCGTGTTCAAATAATATTGTGATTCATGTTCATACTCAGTGCCTATTTTTCCTTTAAGTTATTTTAAGAATCACTATTCTATTCTGGAAAAAAAAATAACCACAAAGGAGACCATGCTTGACAGCTGAACAGCTTCAGGGGCTGCTACGGTACCTGCAACTCACGGTGGCAAACCCAACACACTACGTGGATTTGGAAGAAGCAATAATGAGAGCATCACAAAGAAAAAGCTAAGACTGATACAAAGTGCCCCATGTGCCACAGGACAGGCCATGCCATCTGGGGTGTCACCCTGAGTTGGCGCAAGGATCTGCAATTGGCTGGGATTGTCAGTGACATGTGTCCTGATTGTGGTCGGGGCTCAGCACTGCCACGGACCTCCCTGTGGCCTTGAACATGCTGGAGCAGCTGTGCACATGGACGTCATTGCCCTGCCTTGTCCCGGCACAGTACCCGCGAGGGGTGGAGGGCAGAATGCTCCCTGGAGCATGAAAGAAGGTCCTCGGGACTTGACCTCGGAAACCCCTTCTCCTCCCACCAGCAAGGACCACAGAGAGCCACCTAGGAGGAGAGGACTGGTGACCAGTTTAGAATTTCCAGCTCCCCAAACCCAGAAGGGCCTCCCTGTGCCAGAACTCCTTTGCCCTCAGGTACATTCGCAGTCTTCCTGAGGAGCTGTCAACAGGCAGCTCTTGTGTTTTCTCACCTCCATTTTTGCCGTAGAAAATGCGTCTCACAGTATCTAGAGAAAAAAAAAAATTTTTTGATGTGTTGCATTTGCCTCCAAAAGAGAAAAGTTGAAAATCTGACCAACACTCAAATTTGATTCAGGTAACCTGAGGAATAAGTGAGTTTATTGTCCTACGCAAAGAACTCTCCTTGCAGGAGCTGGCCGCCCATGCATGGCTCCCTGGGGTAGCAGTGCAGGGGGAGTGGGGACGCATGGGGCCTGCACCCTTCTCATGAAGAGGGTCAGAAATGCTTTCATCTGGACGCCTGGGAAAGGCTCTTTCTTTAAAGATTCTACTTAATAACCTGCACTTTTGTTAGCATTCAATATCACTATGAAATGGTTTTTGAAAATGTCTCCTTTATAGCCCTTTATCCATTAAATTTACAGTAATGCCAAATGCACAAGCTAATTTCCAAGCTGCAAAATGAATACTTAAAAATCAAACGATAGATTTTGTAATATTTTCAGATAAGCGATTTCTTTCTAAAGTAGCAAATAATTAAATGGAATGAAAGCACATTAAGTGTTGCTTTCTTCCCTGTAATTTAAACATTCAACATTCAAATTGGCTTTCATAATTTCTCACTTAGTTGACAAGCTGATTTGTGCATAGTTGATATTTCATCAGCACAATTTATAAAGATAGAATTCTTAGGGATAAACACATATTTTTTACTACTGCCTGGGGTTTTTTGAGGACTGGATGCTCTCTGAAAAGTTAAATGTTGAATGTTGCTCTGAAAGCCAGGAACTCAGTTCTGAGAGTCCCTCAGTCCACCTTGCAGAGCCCCCTCAGGCGACAGTCCCCAGGAGCTGTCCCCACCTTGCCAGTGGCTCCTCCACTGTGTTTGTTGAAAGTAAAATGCAGGAGACTAATCTGGAGACTCGCTCCCTGTGCCGAGCCAGCCTGACTTGAATCCATGCAAGAAGAAGGATCGATTCAGAACAGACGGGCTGCACTTTACTCTGGGCATAGTTCTAAGGCCTGGAAATACCTCTTGCTGGTGTTGGGATTGGCTCTGCTGCTTTTCGTGGATGCAGTAAAAGAGATCCAGCAGCTTTCTCTGTCATTTTGCTTTTGTGATTGTGGAGAGACCTTGAAGCCTGTGTTCTCGTGTGTGAGTGTGTGTATGTGTGTGAGATGTGTTTAGAGAAACGTGAAGTAGAAAATGAAGGCAGGGCGCTGGGTGCTTCCGAGGGGAGGGCGTGGCCAGGGCAGTGCCCACGGCGCCCGCTACACGTCGAACCAGTGGTCGCCCATGCAGGTGCGGTTCCACTCGCAGCCGCAGTTCCAACACCACTCGAGCCGGCACTGGGGCTGCGGACACTTCATGTGCATGCATCCTCCTGCGGGCGACAAAGGACAAGCCATGGTGGGTCTGCAGCAGCCTGGAGAACACACCCCAGCCACAGGCTAGTCTAGGGGTCCCTTCTCAGGGAGGGCGCTCTGACGTTGGGACCTCTTTTTTTTTTATATTAGTTATTCACAACATTACAAAGCTCTTGACATATCATATTTCATACATTTGATTCAAACGGATTATGAACTCCCATTTTTACCCCGTAGTTGGGACGCTCTTGAGGAGGCAAAGAAAACGGCACCCCTCCACCCACGGCAAATTTTATTTGTGAATCTGAGCTTATCTGTTCTTCCTGAAATGGGATTTAGAGACAAGTGCTTTGTGTTTCACAGTCAATTCCTCATTTAAATACATTTAAATATATATTGAATTCAATGTTTTAAATACATTAAATGCACTTAATAATCTAACATATGATAATATGTTGTGATTACTTTTGTCATTTCTTTGGAGATACTCAGCTTGTCAAAATTCATAAAACAGGAATTGGAACAGTATGCTACTTCTCACAGGGAATACGTCCCTTAATGCCATTCTAAATTTAATTTAGGTCGAGAAGGACACAAAGGAGCTAGGAGGGGTCTGATGACTCATTTACTGCTCAAAAACTCAGGGGATAACTTGGTTGTAGACTTTTCTCAAGGCGAAGTGCTTTTCACCGTTGCTGCTTGGGATTAACCGAGGTCCGTGAGGTTCCGGTTGGTTTTGGAGCGGGGCCTGCCTCCTCTGCCTCTTCTCTGGGTCCTACTCTGGGATGCCTGGCTCCCCCAGGTGTTAAACGCTGTCTCTGTTGGCTCTGGGGAGCAGAAACCAGCTCTGCCTCAGGTGGAACGGGCCGTGTGCATGCAGCCTTGCACAGAGACCAGGGCTGCGCACTGATTTCCTGGACACGGGAGCTGCGCAGTGTTTCTGCGAGGCATTGAGCACTCCATTCTTCAATTTACCAATTATTTTGTAAGTGTCTCTGTTCTCCCACTCATGGCCACGTAATTGCTTCAGTCTTGTCTCATTTTTCCTAGAAAACTAGTTTGAGAACTTCCACTAATTGAAAATATGTATGAATATGTAGAGACAGGCATTTACCTTAGGATAACTTGGGTACATTTAAAGTCCTCTACTTTCTGCTTCTTTTAGTTTGTTTCAAAGATCATAAAAATTGCATATAAAAATAAATAAAATTTACCGTAGAAAAAATAATCAGATAACTTATTGATGACATTTTTATCTTAATACTTCCCATTTTGGAGAGTGCCATTTCAACGCATATTTAATGATTGTCCCTTATGATGTGAATAATCCAATAAAATAGTGTGGTGCTTTAAAACCACTTAGTTTCTCCAAAATATCAAATAGAATATTGAGCAATATATTAAAACTCAGTGAATTAAAGTAATTCTAAATGACAATGTTTTCCTATTACATCAAAATTTTAATGCACCAGAATCCTAGCGTAACAAATCACATTTTACCATAGAAACAGAATCACAAGGGCAGACAGAGCAGGGCAGGAAGTGGAGGAGGGGTTGGCATTAGTAGCGCTTTCCTGCTCACTGTAAAGCAGCCAAGGCCTCCTGCGGCTGACCTACACTGTCTAGGTTTGAGAAGGTGCGCTCAGGATGTTCACACAATGACAAAGTGGTCTGATGACACTTCTCAGAACAGCCCCTGTTGGCAGGTGACACATGATCATAAATACCAGCTGGGAGCTGCTGACAGGTGCACACCGATTTGAGATATTGGTATGGAGGGACCACAGCCTCCTCCCAGTGAGTCCTGTCCACTGACTGTCCCCAGCCCCCCTGCAGGTGCCGTCCCTGCTCTGGCCAGCGGCTCCTCCTCTGGGTTCTAATGAGTGAACTGAAGCTCCGGAGCCACCTGAAAGCAAATGTACCTGGCAACAGGCAATCACGGGTCAGAGAATGGAGCCAGAGTCCCGTCTGGAGAGACAGAGTAAGCAAGGACATTTCTGGGGCCTACAGGGTATCCCAGGAGCATGTGCCCAGAGTGTAAATGTCACTCTGTCTACATTTACGTGGAAACGGCTCTCCTGTCAGTGTCACCGAAGGAGAGCTGCTTCCTAAGATTCTGCTGAATGCGGGGCAGACCTAGAGCAGACCTCGGTAATGAAGCCTCACCCTTGGCTACACTGCAGTGATGAACACTAGAGCAACTGGGCTCTCACTGAGAAGCCAAAGCACCCCTCCCTCAGGCAAGTTCCAGTATAAACCCCTGGCACAGACAAGGACAATAGGCCCAGAAGGCCACACAGTACACAGCAGACCCAGACCCCCAAAGGCCCCTGGGAACCCAGAGTCTGTGTTCTCAGCCCCTGTGGTACAGCAGGGAGGGGCTGCGTGACGCTTCCCAGGGCTGCATATGGAAAACCAAGCTTTCTCATTCTGAGGCCACAGTTAGAGGACTCTGGGTTTTTCCTAACATAAATGATACTGCAATTAGCAGTTTTTGCCTAACGTGGGCACCCATGTGTGTATGGATATGTGGTATGTGAATGTGTCTATGTATGTGTTATATGGGTGCCTCTGTTTATGTTTTTTTTTTTGGTGTGTAGTGTATTTTCAGGTGGTGTGTGCACATGCGTATGTGCATGTATGTGGTGTGCATGTGCATGTATCTACAGCATGTGTGTATGCACTGAGCATGTATGTGCAAATGTGTGGCATGTGTTTTGATGCATGTCTTGTGAATGTCTATGTTGGTGGTATATGTTTTGCATGTGTCTGGCACATGTGTATGTGGCATGCCTGTATGTTTGCAGGTGTAGTATGTGCATGTTATGTGTAATGTGTGTGCTATGCATGAGTGCATGTGCATAAATGTGCATGTATGGCACTGCATGCATACATGCATGTGGATGTGTATTTTTGCTATGTATCTGGTGTGCTTAATGTGGTGTATGTGTACATATGTGTATGTATGCGGTGTGTGTTTGGGCATATGTATGGATACATGTGCATGTATATGCATGTATGTGTGTGTTTTGTGGAGTATGTATGCATGTGGTATGCAGGTCTATATGTGGTATATATGTGCATGTGTGTATGTATGTGGTGTGTGTATGGGCATGTGTATGTATGTATAATCATGTATATGTGTATGTTTGTGCATGTGTGGTATATGGATGTATGCATATGTGTTCAGTGTATGTATGCAATATGTGTTTGGATGTGGTTTATGAGCATGTGCGTATGCATGTGTCATGTATAAGCATGTATATGTGTACGTGTGCATGTAACATACATGTGGCACATGGACACATGTGTCTATGTATGTGACACGAGTGTATACATGTGTATGAACATGCCTATGTGTTGTATGTGGTGTATATGTTTGTGCAGTGTGTGTGTGGTCTATGTAGGTTTGTGGCATTTGTATTTCTATACACATGTTCTATGCATTGTGTGCTGTGTATGTTTGGGGATGTGTACATATATGTGGCATGTGTGTATGTGTGTGATGTGACAGGAGTGTGTTCATATATGTGATGTGTGTACATATGCATGTGTGTATGTGGCTGTGTATGACTGTGCTTTTGGTATATATGTGCATATGGGTATGCATGTGGTGTGTGTGCTGATGTGTATGTGCATACGTAATATGGATATGTATGTCTATTTGTATATGAGTGGTGTATGCATACATGGATGCATGTAGTGTACATATGCATGTATGTGGTGTTTATACATATGGGTGTGTGTTGAGTAAGGGTGTATGTGTTTGTGGTGTGTATGTTTTGTGGTACATATACTGTGTATGTATGTGGTATGTATGTAGGTGCATGTGTGTATGTATATTTGAGTATGTATGTGGAGTATGTGCATGTGTGGCATATATGTGTTGTGTGTACATTTGTATGTCTGTGGTGTATATGTATAAATATGTGTGTATGCATGTGGTATATATGTGGTATCTGTGCATGTGTGTATGTATATGTACTATGTATATGTGTATGTGGTATGTGCATGTACATAAATGCATGTATCTGTAAGGTGTGTTTCTACATGTGGTGTATGTGAATGTGCCCCCATGTTCACACATATATACACACGGCACATATATCCCAAGCTTACATAATGTATTGATACACCAAAAGCACATACCACATGCATATACATTACATAAACACAATATATATGCACCACACACATAAAACATACAGATATACATTCCCACATGTACACACATCACATTTATTATACCATTAACACATCACATACATACCACATACATATATACATGCTTGCAAACACATAATATATACACTACTGATCTATATACACACAGTAGACATGCAAACACATCACAAAGACACATCACATATATACACGCACACCAGTGTACATACATGCATACTCATACACATATTCATGTGTTTGCATGACATGCATACACATATAAGATACATGCACATATATACCACATGCATACACATACCACAAACATATACACAATGCATATACAGACATAAACACACCACATACACATCACACACACATCATATACCATATACACAAACACACACACATACATGCACACATACCACCACATACCCCATGTACATATACATATCACAAATACACATTCATACATACACCCACCCACACCATATACACATTTATAGATACACCACATACATGGACATATATGCATATACATATGCACACATACAACCCACACAACACAGGTTCACACAACACATACACATGCACATACCTGCACTGCAGACCATAAGCATATACATGCATACCACATACATCATACACATGCACAGCACACAGACACACACCCCACATAAAATATACCATATACAGACACTGCAAACACATACACATGCATACACATATTCGCATACACCACAAACACTCATGTACAATATCTTGCACATATACACATAACACAAATACACACTCATATGTACATACACATACATACATTCCAGATGCTTATACACATGGATATGTGGTACCTGCATGCATGTATGTGGTATGTGTGTGTACCTGTGCATATGTATTTTTAGTATAGATTTCCAGAACTAGGGTTATTGGGTCAAAGAACAGAGATACTCTAATTTCTTTACATATGTATATTGCCAAGTGGTTTCCAGAAAACTCTGGAATTTATCAACTTTGAGTATTATATTAAAAACAAAACAACAAAATGTACACAAAAGTTCTTTAATCCTAGCAAAATGGCCTCAGTATTGAATTCGTTTAAAAAATCCCTGCGCCTCTGAGTGCTGGCCCTGTCCCTCAGTAGCCACCACCTCCGCTCCTGTGAAGGCCTCGCCCCTTCTTTCCCTTGCGTTCCCGGTGCCCGCGGGCAGCCTAGGGGAGGTGGGCCGGACCCGCAGGTCCTCCCGGTCCCACGTGTCCTGCCCACGGGGAAGGGTCCAGGCTGGGGCTGAGTTCTGCAGGACTCCGCTGCTCGGCGGTGGGAACCTGGCCGGCGCTGCGCCCGCTCCTGCCGCTGAGCTGGGTGGCATGTGCTTGCTGAGCGACAGCTGGGGCAGGGGGACCGAGTGCCCCGGGGTGTGCCAGCTACCCACCAGGGCGCAGCCGCCGCTCAGAGCCGCCGTGGGGAAGCCGCGCCTGGGCTTGGTGTTCGCCTGGGCTCGCGCTGGGGGCGGCCACTGGCAGAAGCGAGGCGCGTCTAGAAGGGGCTCCAGGGCGCTGCTGCCAGGGCTCTAAATGGAAGACGCCACCCCCAGGGCGGACGGGGCAGGAACCAGGGGTGCGTCCTCCCAGAGCCCCGAGGACGCAGCCGTGCAGCAAGAGCACAGGACATCCTCCCCCGGCCAGTGCACACTCACCGTTTTTTTCCACGGGCACCCCACAGTGAGGGCACGGCTTGGTGGTCCTCTTGATGGTTTCCTTGGAGGCCTCTTCCCAGCGCGCGTGCTCTGCGGCTCTCTCATCCACCCTGTAGGCCTGGTGGGTAGACAAGAGGAAGTCAAACTCGGTCTCTGACCGGCATTGGGGTCTCAGCTTCTTGAAATTCTAGTGTGCAAAAAACCTTTAAAGACAGGGGTGCCTAAAGGTCCCAGAAGCTGGGACATCCCCTGGCCTGACCGGGGCTGGCCAACTCTGGACACACGCCAGACACATGTTCTTGGATCGGGGCAACAAGCTGTAACAGGACTACAGGGCACAGCCCTCCCTCTGTCCTCTCATCACTGTGAGGAATGCCACCTCCCTGGGGACTAGCGCCAGGCGTGGTGACCAGTGCTCACATGTGCATCTCAGCAGACACTCTGCCACGGGTGAAACGAGTACACTAGTCTTCATTTCACTTTGAGGGTCAGACGAATCGAATAGATGGCTCAACACCAGTCAGTTGGAGAGTCTGTGGGACTCCACAGTCCTTCCTTGTAAACTTCATTCTACATCTTGTTTTCCTTACTTCTTGCATCTGGGAAATGGGGAACTCCAACTGTTGTCACCGAGACAGCAACGAGAGCGAGGAGATGACAGAGAAGAAGGTGCCTGGAGTTGTGGACACAGGCTAGAACGCGAGCCGGTTGGAACCAGCTGCCGGGGGCTCAAGCCAGGCTCTGCTCAGAGGGTGACTTGTACACGATCCAGAACCAACGGAACCAAATAGAGCCACTGTGGGGAAATGTACCTTAGAAAGCTGAACCTGGGAGAAAGTACACAATATAAAACTCCAGGAAGCTGGACGGTCCAAAAGTAGGAAACTCACAACAGGAGAAAACTAGCCCAGTTCCCCTGTCACTGGAAAAACTAATACAGTTAGAAACGAGCTCATGAGTTCCACAGAAATGAGATGCAAGGAGAGGGGACTGTGATCTGAAAGATGGGGTGAAGAAATCCCACAGAAATCCCGCAGGCCAGAGAGCCAGGACCTGGAGGATGGGGGAAGGGCATCCAAGGTGAGAAACCCCAACTTCTCTAGAGCTCTAGAAGGAGATGACAAAGAACAGGAGGGACAAATGGCATTTACAGGGACAGTGGCAAAGAAAACAGGTCATCTGCAAAGAAGTCACAGTTATTCTGACAGCTGACTTCCTAGCCAACATGACCTTAGCGGACATGACCTTCAGAGTACTGGAAGCTCACTCCCGCTCCCAGGACTCTAGAGAAGTAAAGTTGATCTTCAAGTATGAAGACTTTCAGCCACAAGATAGAGAGTGCTACCCACTAAAAGAACAGATAGGAAAGGTTCAGAAGGAAGACGTGGGCTTCAAGGAACAGCTCTCAGCAAAGAGAGAGTCAGAGTCAATATTAGTTACGTAAAAATGACACGTAATTTGTTGGTTAGAAATCAAGGTGGAGAAGAATAACCTGTGAGAGATCATATAGTAGACTTTTCCACATTAATACGTTTAAATTTCTAGGTTCACTGGTGAAAGAGAAAGACTTTTCTTTCTAAGCAACAAAAATAGAATAAGTGGAAAAGGCAAAAATGAAACATAAAAGCCTAAAAGAAGGAAATAAATGATAGTATGGAATTATAGAAAGTAATAGAAGTCATAAAACTAAGTGTCAGAAGTGCCTGCAGGTGTCCCACCAACCACAGTGGCACACACGGCCTCTGGTCTGGAGCGGGGTCCTGCCTGTGTGTGCAAAGTGCCTCTGGTTGTGGCAGAGTTGAGTTGCAGGTCCTTGCAGGATTAATGACCTGTCCCTGGCTGTCTGACCAGTGGGTGGCATTCTTAGTCTAGAGTGGCCCTGATCCTGCGCCCAGGAGGGAAGGGCTGGAGGACCAGCAGTAGCAGCGTGTCTGTGACCTTAGGAGGGTGCTGCGTGGCAGTGGTTTTATCAGATCACTTGGTTGAGTAAGCGCAGCATCCCAAAGGCAGGGCCTGGCGTCCCCTGGCTCAGGGGAAGAAAGCCCAGCCCCAGTGTGGTCACTGGCCCACAAGCAGCAGGATCTGAATCCAGGTCCCAGGTTGCACCCTTCCAGCCCCTCTGGTCCTGCAACCAGGCTGTCTGAGTCAGCTTTGTGTTACTGTGACCAATATAACTGGCAAGAGCAACTTAGAGGAGAAAAAGGTTATTTGGGGCTATGGTTTCAGAGGTTCATCCATGTTTGGAGAACTCCATTGCTCTGGGCCCGAGGTGAGGCACAACATCAGCCATCATTCTGACCAGAGAAATGTGTCGTTTCACATGCTGTGAAGGGACCAAGGCGTGGGAGCTGAGGCAGCTGAGGTCTTTGGTGACTCTGGGGAGAGCCCTTCCTGGCCATCGCCTCTGGCTCTCTCCTACCTCCTGGCGCCCCGGAGTGACGACCACCCTCCTGGCCCTGACCCCCGACTCTGCTTGCTGTCACTGCCACCTGGGGGCTCCTACTTCTGCCTGAGCTGCTGAAATGACGCAGTAAGGACACATGGGGCTCCAGCTGCCAAAGCCCAGCCTTTTCTGTCCTTATCATCCCGACTGTCACTGATGCTAACCCCTGGGCCATCTTCCTTTGTGGCAAAGCAGAGTCACCCAGAAGCTTCTCAGGAGTCCCTGCCCCCAACTTCCCCTCGTCCCAGTACTTTCTGTGGCTTCCGACCTTCACCCATGGGAGTGAGGGACTCTCAGTGCTGCTGGCCTGCCTGACGGGCTCGGCCTGTGCCTGGGGCCTGCTTAGATCTTTGACCATCAGTTCCTGAGACGAGCATCCTGTGCTTTGCATCCTTCACGAGTGGTTTTAGTGCTAATGTTCCAACCCTTCTGGAATGATCTCAATAGTGGCCAGATGCTGGCTGGTAAGGTCATCCAAGGGACTTTTAAATGCTGCAGATTCTTGTGCTCACACCTTGGAAATTTGGATTCAGAAGGTCTGGGGTAGCATCCTTAGGAAGGTCCTTAGGAAGGAAGTGTGTATGTATGTGTGCGTGCGCACACGCATGTGTGTGTGTGTGCACAGGGGAGGGTGGAATGGGAGAAGTCTCTCTACTGACATATTTTATGGCTGAAAAAGAGCAATTTTCTCTGATATGTATCTGTAGTTTATATGTGAAAATGGGAAAGAGTCAGAAAGGGAGAAAGAGAGTAGAAGAGTCAAATGGCCTCTGCAAGGCCAAGTGCTGGCCCATAGGTCATCCACTGGCCAAGAGGGGATGATTGTCCTTGCTTTAAGTGGTGATCGGTTTCCAGTGAACTGGAGATGTCTGCGTCATGGGAAGTGGCCGGGGTTTTGGGCCCAGAGTCCTTCTCTGCTCACTGCACGTGTCCTTGCACAGAAGCTCTGGTCTGTCTCTGTTCACCTGCAGACGTGTGATGAGTGTGCTTCTCTCTCACAAGGGTCATCGTGACCTGGAGCTCATGCATCCTGGATACGAGCTGCAGGTCACATCACAAGCTTTGCTCCTTTGTCATCATCACCAGCATCTCTGCCTGACAGAGAGGGGCAGATGGACACTATGGGAAACTTGCCTGGATGCCCAGGCCACCTGGACTGGTCTTGAGTCTCCATTAAAAATGCAGGCAAAGCAAGGTGTCCTCACAGAGGTTGCAAACACCGAATTCATGCCTGGGAGGCTCTGTTAATGTACACATAAGCTGGAACAGCCTGAGGGAATGTGTATGCGTTATCCTCCCTGCTTTAGGGGACTATTTGTGACCCCTGGTTGGCCAGTAATTGGACAAGTATATATTTGAATCCTAAAAGTCAACTTAAATCTATTTTCCAAAAAGGATCAGATTGTCATTAGTCACTGAAAAAAATGGTTGGCTTAGTTCAACACGAATATTTTCAGGTAAATTTCACTTTCCTCATCAAAATCGAAAGCCCGGTTAATACCCACTTGTCAAACAATTACTGAAACCCTCCAGTGTAGCCTGGCCAGTTGCAAAGTCAAGCAGAGGTCCAGTTGCAGCCTTCTGCTTGGGAGCAGCCCGCCCCCTGCTGGTGACCAAGAAGACAGCACCACCTTCCAAGGGCCTTGAGCTAATCAATCATGCTAGTGAGAGAAAAGGAGGTCCACAAAACTTGTTTTGTTGTCTCATGACATTCTTTTATGGCTATCTGTTCTAGAGGAATGAGTGTGTGTGTTGAACTTATTATTTTTATATATTTTCAAAGAAAAAAACTCTACCAGAGTGCTGAGATTTAACGGAGTGTCTGGCTGAGGAATGAGTGGACATGAGACTACACTTTCTCCATAAAGTTCCAAACTCCCTGGGCCACACTGAGGACGCAGCGTGGCCATCCTTTCAATGATGATACGGGTGGTGGTGATTTCTGCTCTCAGTGGAATGTGTACCAACTGCCACAGGTTAGGTCCTAAACAGTCCTGCTCCTTGGGGCTCCATGCCTCATAAAGGGGAGGGAAGTGTATCATGTAAATAATGTCTGTTGAGCTATCCTGAAATTGATGGGGAAACAGAACAGCATACTTGTAAAGTAGAAAGATCATCGATAGGTACCACTTGCTGGGAAGATTTAAAGTACTTGGTGTCAATTATTAGCATAAGCAGATGAAAGTGGAAAAAATCTACACCTGATCGAGAAAGAAAAGCTAATTTGATAGATGAAGGAGATCTCCAGTTCTCTTAGGGTGTCAGTGACTAAAGTGACCAATAGAGACAAGAGTTAGAATGCAGAAGCTTCCCCAGCAGGACACCAGGGTGTCAGGGCAGAGGGGTGAGAAGGGCATACTGTTATTTTTGTTACAGCTGGCACAGAAGTTTTTCTTTAACCTGTCAAACATTTTTTTTGGGGGGGTCCTTAAGATGGCCAGGCGCTGTCCTAGACACTAGGGACATTGGTGAAGAGGAGAAATGAGGAATAAATCATGAAGATCCCTGCCTGTGGGCTTCCATGTGGGAACAGTGACTTTCAGCTCACACAGTGGCTTTCAGGCCCTGAGGCAGGTGCCGCACATGAGTTATTTCATTAAGTCCCCACAACTTCACAGTGTCCTGTGTCATGGGGACAACATTCACGTAAGGATGACCAGCCAGGGTTCGGCAGAGAAACAACCACATAAGAAACATCTGCGGGCTCACTCTAAGGCCTGGTGAGGCCGGACAAGCCCCCCCCCCCCCCCCTGGGCCGGCTGTTGGCCTCCAGGCGCATCCTGCTGGGTCTCAGACCCCCGCCCCACGTCAGGCTGAGCAGCTGGTTCTCGCAGCAAGAAAGGAAGCGTGAGCCCCAAGACCGCGCGCTTGGCACCTGCGTTTGACCCAGGGACATCCGCCAGGGAGCCTCGGTGGAGCCCACCAGCCCCTTCCACACTAAGGCCACAGCCTTGACGTGCAGGGACATAGGCTGCCCACGAGACCTCTCCTTAGCTCACGATGCAGGCTTATGGCCACCAGGGCCGCCTTTCCAAACCTGCTGTTCTCAGAAACGCCCTCTGGGGACATGCCCTGCGGTCTCAGCCCCGGCTGCGGTCCTGATGGGGCTTCCCTCGAGGCTCACGCTTCCCTCCCCTCCCCAGGTCATTTCATTTTTGTTTTGCAGAATCTTGTGTTTAACAGGGTCATACGTGTCACTGAGGTGTGGCCTGCTGTTTTGATGCCAGTGCCACTGCGCAATAACCCACCAAGGGCGGTTCGGCTCTGCGGCGTGCGAATGTCGCATGGCCTTAGGGATCCGGCGCCCTCTGGCGGCCAGCGGCGCTGCGCAGCCTTCCCTCTCCTGCTCCTGCAGAGAACCCCAACCGGAGGGACCGGAGGACTGGGTGCGTGTGCATGTACGGTATGTGTGCGGTGTGTGGTGTGTGTGCGGTGTGTGGGGTGGGCGTGGTGTGTGAACAGTGCAGAGGCCTGTGTGTGGTGCGAGTGTTGTTTCTGTGCTGTGTACGGTGGGTCTGTGGTCGTATGCAGTGTGTGGGGCGAATGCAGGTAGCATGTGGGGTATAGAGTGTGTGTGCCCTGCTGTGTGGTGTGGTATGTGTACGTGGGTGAGTGACAGCTGCTCTGCCAACACATTTCCTCATTACCCAGTGGTTCTGCGGCGTGCCGATGGTCCCTGGCGCACAGGGCACACACAGGACTGCCCTGGAAGCCTTGGTGGATCAGGTGCCAGGATCCTAAGACCCCGCTGGCATCTGAAGCTCTTGGGACACCTTGTCACTCCTGGGGAGGTGGGGGCTTTGGGAAGGAGCTGTGGTCTGCTGGGGCCCAGGCGGGAGAGCTCAGGACTCGTGGTGTGACATGGGTGGACCCAGACTGGAGGAGCCCCCTGCTGGTGGGCTGCAGCAGGGCGGGTGATGCTCATTGTGGAGTGACAGGCCCAGAAGAGAAGTGTCTCAAGACAGGGAGGGTCCCAAAGAAAAGAGAACTGATCTGTGGTAGGGTCTGTCGGAGGGGCAGGATGTCCTGGGGGGGATGTCCCAGGGGGTGTGCACCGGGTGTCAGTGCTGCAGTGTGATGGGGTCGCCCCTGACCAGGACTCAGGCTGAAGTTTGGCTTGGACCCTGCAGTGTAGGGAGGCGGAGCTTTCCAGAGGCCAGACTGGATTAGTTCTCATACCAGCATGTTGTCACCAAACAGGATGGCTTCTCTGTCCCCTCCCTCCTCTCCACATGCCCTCCTGAGAAAACCCCCGTGAGGCCCCCCTGAGAAGCTGAGCCCATGATCTGCACGTTTGACTTCCAGAACGGGAAGCCGTGCTTTCCTGTATGAATCACCACCTCCTCTGTCCTGTAGGCAGTAGACAACAGACCAGGAGAGCGTCTGTGCGTGTGCACGCACGTCTCATTTGTCTTTCAATCTTATCTTTCCTTTTCTCTGTAGTGCTTGACATTTTTAGCATTCAGCCATGAAAAACTCGAACCCCAAAGTTTTACATTCTGTAGTATTTTATGACTTATAAAATGCCTCACATTCATTCTCATTTCATTATTTATGGTTCAGAAGATCTTACGGGGCCCGTGTGGCAGGGGGGAGAGGGCTGAACGTGGTGGAGTGACTTGCCTGGAAGTGCAGAAGACCAAGCTGATTTGTGTGACGACCAGCCCAGGGCCATTTCTGTCCCCCTAGAGCAAGCCTTTTTTCACAGGCTAAGTGCTTTGGAAACGCACTACGGAGAGGCTGGTGCTGTCCTTGGCATTTATTTAGCAGCCAGAGATGGACTGCAGGCTGGGAGGCTGCGCCGGCCTTAATGGAGATCTATCACAGCCCTCCTGTCCCGCGTGCACATCCATTTAGGCTGTGCGTCCAGAGTCAAGGATTCTGCACAAGTGACATCAATAAAACTGTTTTACTTAAACCAACAAGTGATTCAAGAAGCACACTCCCAAATAACTAGGGAGGTAGATCTCCAGGAATAGTAAATCTCACCGGTCCCCAGTTCAAGGACTCGGCTCCTGTAACTGCAGGAAGTGGCTGGGAGGTACGTGAGGAGAGGCACAGGGGCAAAGCATCCAGAAGAACCGAGGCTGTCTGGAGTGGTTGCTGCTTCACTCCCATCTGGGGAGGCTCTTAGCTGAGCCTCTGGTGGCAAAGCATCAGAGCCCCTGGGTAGGGATGGGGGTAAGTGACAGTCATTTGGAGAGGAGAATCCCGTCTTCACTGTTGGCTCCAGGCCAGCTGTCCCCTCTCAGGGCTCTGTACATCCATTCCTCTGCCCACTGAGCTCCTCTGTGGAGGCCAAGGAGAACTCTCGCTCCCTGGACACTCTTATATTCCCAGGGAATGGCACCATTTGCCACCCACTCAGAAATCCAAGCATTGACACTAACTGGCCACTTCACATCCTGTCTTCTGATTTGCCGCCAGGCTCTGTGGCTGCTCTGTGGCTTTGGCCTCAAGCCTACCCCTCCCGGGCCTCACCAGTCCAGCTGTGTGACATCACATGCAGCTGCTGCAAGCCAGGCAGAGAATCCCCACAGAGGACTCCAGTGTTCGGTCACTAAGAGTTTTGTGCCTTTGAAAGAGAGCCCCCGGAGTGCCACTAGGCCTGGCAGAGATGGTGCTTCTGAGCCACATCCTCCTAAGGTGGACCCAGGGTTTTCAGGGACAGGCACAAGGCGAGCCACATGGAATGAGGCAGCTGTGCCCACAGGCGACACAGACTCCCAGGCTCCCACCACTGTGGCACTGTGGCCTCTTACAACCGTGGCCCCGTGGTGGTGGTGGCAGGACGGGGGGAATTGTTTGGGGGCAGATGAAGGATCCCCGCGTGGTTCATGGGCGAACTGCTCAGCCTGTGGGTGTGAGCCACAGGTGGGCTGCTGCTCTGCTGGGACCTCCTCCTGGTGTGGGCAGAGCGGCGGGCAGAGCTCCCAGTGGGCAGCGCTGGAAGTGCACCCGCTGGGGTGAGTGTTCGTGTGTCTTCAGGGTCAGGTGTGGAAATCCACTCACCGCGGTGACCATGTTAGGAGCTGGGCTGTTGGGAGGCGAGGAGGTCAGCAGGGGGGAGCACCCACGAATGTGATTAGTGTCCTTCTGCAAGGAACCCCAGAGAGCAGCCCGCCTCTTCCACCATGTGAGGGTGCAGTGGGAGACTGAGTCCTCACCAGACCAAGCTGCTGCCACGGGTCTTCCACTGCTCGGCCTCCAGAACAGTGAAATGAATTCCTGTTGTTTCCAGCTACACCGTCCGCGGTGCTCTGTTGCAGGGCTCCGGATGCGAGCAGTCGGCAGCTGACTGCATGCTCAGTGTGAAAAGAAAAGGGCTGAGCCAAGAATAGATGCAGACTCACAAGCAGGGCCAACATCTTGGTGACTAGTGAGATGGCTGAGGTAAGGCCAGGGCTTTGCAGGGCAGGCAGGCGGACCCGCCAGGGAAGGGCTTGCAGCAGGAACATCCAGCCCTCAGCACGCATTGGGAAGCACCCTTAGGCAACTAGGCGGGCAGAAGACCCAGCGCCGCGACCTGGCCACCTCATTACTGGCCACAAAGCCCTGCTTCCAGAGCGGAGCAGCGCTGGTGGCAAGACGTGAGCCCGGCGGGCCGTGCGGTCTGCATTTCCTCACTGAGGCTGGCTTGCCACTGTCCCTGCCCCTGTCCAAGCTGCTGTCAGCCGAGGCAGCACTGAGTTGCTAGGGTGGCCCTCTGAGGTCGTGTTGGTCACAGAGACGCCCTGGAACGGGGAGGAGTCCACCCTGACGGGAGCCAGCCCTCTTCTGGGCATGGGCTGGCCTTTCCTGACGGCAGAGCTTCAGGCGGCTCTACCTCTGACGCTGGCAGGACCCTGCATGGCCCTGCACGGGACCAATAGCAAAGGAGCTGTTCCAGTGGGGACATGACCACTCTGTCCTTTCGCGTGCCACACTTCCCAGAAGCTGTGGACTGGTGGGAGGGATGGGCCAGCTTCCACCTGCAGCTGGAGCTCCTCCCTGTGTGATGGGGCGCTGGCCCCTGTGACGAAGTGTCGGCCCTATACCCAGAGCCACCACACGGCTCCACACTCGCAACAGCAGAATCTAACGGTCCAGGAACCAAGGGGTGAAGGAGGAACGCCCCACCTGGGAATCTCTGCTCCCCTGTGCAGCGTGCCCTGCAGATACAGGGGCCTGGCTTGCACGAGAGAGTTCTGGTAAGCTCATCAGGGCGGTCATCTGGTCACCTCGAGTTCCCGTCTCTAAGTGACTCACAGGTGAAGCAAAGGGACAGGCCCTCATGGAGGGTGGGTATGAGAATGGGCAGGTACACTGGGCCCCCGGGAAGTGCACTGTGGCTTCTCTGGTACTCCTCGGCTGATTTTGACAATGCTTAGTCAGGTTCAGTGGTCATGGCTTTAGAATGGCATACCACCAGGAATGGGGACCACAGGGGTGACCACCAGGTAAGCCACTAGAGGTGCTCATCTGAGAGAGGGTCTAGAGTGGTCGTAGCAGGGGGACCACAGGAGCTAGCTGCAACCCAGAGACCCTGGCAGCAGTGTGAGCTTCTGCTCACCTCTCAACCTCCATTTGCAAGTCTCCCTAGTCTCTTCCCTGCTTAAGAGGCAGAGGTCTGGGCAGCATCAGGTGGACTGCAGTGGACGCTGAGACTGACCAGCTCCCTGCTCCAGGACTCAGGCAGTTGCTTCCTCAGCCTCCGGCTTCGTTGGCAGCTCACCACTGCCCACCAGGTCCCTGACAGGGAACTGCCCTCAGCCTAAGGAAGCTGCTTGAGCCCTGGGCGTGGAGCAGAGGGGAGGACATCTCATGCCCATGGGTGCCATCCTGCCCTCCTTCCTGATGCAAAATGGCTCCGAGGGACTGTCCCAGCTCCAGCCCTCCTGTGGGCGTGGCTGCTGCAGCCCATGGCAGTTCCCCTTCTCTCTGCCCAGCCTCACTTCCTTCCCGCTGCAGAGTGCGCCTCCCCAGGCACCCCAGTAACAACCATCCACAACCAGGTCTCAAGAGCTCAGAGTTTCTTCCTGGAAAACACGACCTGGGGTTCTTATTATCACTGGTAATCTTTGGAAACACCAATCTGATGAGGTTGACCTCGTGGAGTCCGTGGGTGATTTCTCACTGCCCTGGACTTCAGCCTCTGCAACGTGACCTGTCAGCCTCTGCTGGCCTCTGCTGGCCTCCTCTGCTGGCCTCTGCTGGCCTCCTCTGCTGGCCTCTGCTTACTTTTCCAGATCAGGCTGTTGCCACTGTCATTTCAGGCCATGATTAAGTGAGCTGCTTTCCTGTCCGTGGACACGCCGCTCTCTCATCTGGAGAACTCTGCACACCTCCTTTCTTTCCCTAGAGCACCCCAAAGTCCCCTCCGAGCTTGGACAGCTGATCCTTAAAAGTCTCAATTTCCACCTCTTTCAGGGAAAGGTCTGTTAAGGTTGGGATGTGGGGAGTCCTCACAGCTCACGAGTGAGACAATCAGAAGTTTACAGGAGGAACTGCTGGGTCACGAGAGCTCTACTCCAGTCACTGGATTCATCCCTGATGAGGTGAGCTGAGTTGAAGGCAGGTGGGGTGCGGCTGGAGGAGGGGTCCCTAGGGGCAGGACTTGGGTGTGTACTTTGTATCTGGAGAGTGGAGACCTCTCTCTCTCTTTCTGATCATCCTGTGAGCTGCTTCCCTCTGCCACCCTCTCCTGTCATGATGTTCAGCCTCACCTGGACCCGAGGAATGGAGCCTGCTGTCTGTGGACCGAGACCTCTGAAACCTTGAGCCCTTAAATAAACTTTTTCTCCTATAATCGTTCTGGTCAGAGTTTTTAGTCACAGCAGCAAACATTGGATGTATAGAAGACTGATGTCATTTCTATTCATCCACAGCCTCCTATCCTTCCTCTCTTGTTCCTCTCAGAGTACAGCAATTAATAATCTGTTCAGTTGCTTCTTCTGCGGCACTAGGTGGTGAACGTCGTGCAGTCAGAGGCCAGATCTGTTTTCCTGAAGGCTCAAGATACTGCAGGTGATGCAGGATAGATACCTTATGAATACTTAGGGAACATCCCTATGACTCCTTTTTTTTCCCATTGGTTAGAAGAAATAAGAGTTAGCTGAGACACAGTTGGAACGTATATAATGTAGGGAGTGTGACCCACGCAAAGTTGTCGGGGACTAGAAGGAAATTCTCCTTCAAAGATTAGCCTGACAGCCCCCTGGGAGACATCCTGCCTGGGAGGCATCCTGCAGCTACCTATCTCCCTGGAACATCCTGCGGTTATCAGGATCATCAGACATCTTGCAGCTGGCAGTTTTACCACCCACATCCAGCAATTGCAGAGACCTTCCCCATCCCTAGCATATGAATACCCACCCACATCCAGCAATTGCTGATTAGAGAGCTTTCCCATCCCCAGCGTATAAATACCCCTGTGTGAACAATAAAAGTTTGCAGCTTGATCAGAACTTTTGTCTTGCTGTCACCCTTCGTGTCTCTTGTCCCTTCCTTCCTCCCCATCTAGGTTCGCTGCCCATGTGTCCTGCCTGTCGGGATACAAAGTGAACCCAGATTCCAGGCCTCCGTGTCACTACAGTTGAGAGCTTGTCTCCTCCCAAATTTGGGAATTAATTGCTCATAAGAGTAATAAGGGGGGGTTCTTTAAGAGAGGAGGCGGCCATGAGGGTCCACCTTCATCACCTTCACGGGTAGGTTTTGTGCCCCCCCCTTTTTTTTGGTACCAGCAGTTGAACCAGGGGAGCTTAAACACTGAGCCACATCCCCAGCTTTTTAATATTAATTTTTTTTTGTAGTTGTAGATGGACAGAATGCCTTTATTTTATTTGTTTATCTTTATGTGGTGCTGAGGATGGAACCCAGGGCCTCACACATGCTAGGCAAGCGCTCTGCCACTGAGCTACAGCCCTAGCCCCCTGTTTAATATTTTATTAGAGTCAGGGTCTCGCTGAGTTGCTTAGGGCCTGGCTAAGTTGCTGGGGCTGGCTTTGAACTCGCGATCCTCCTGCCTCCGCCTCCTGAGCCACTGGCGCTGAGGAGCTGGGTGGCTGCCGCTTCCTTTGACAAGCCGCGTACTCCAAGGTTTGCAGCCTCTACTGTGGGCCTGTGTATGACTGTGCCCAGGCGAAGGTTCTGATCTGTTTTTGTTATTTCAGTTTTATTAGGAACGACAGCACAAAAGTGAACTCTATCCTTGTCTCCTTATCAAAATGCTGGGAGTCCCTGATTTGAATCGAGCCTATTTTGATCCTGTAAGGGTCTGGTCTCTGCCGGCGTTGGAGTTTTCCTTCCAGTCCCTCTGGAAGGAGGGCCCAGGAGGAAGACTTGCCAGGCCATGTCGCTGCTCCACGGTCCCACCTGCTGCAGCTCCCACACCCTGGGCACCATGATCACCTGGCGCTCATCAGCTCTGCTGCCCCACGGGCCTCTCTCCCTCCCTAGCCCTGGCCCATAATCATAGTTTACCACCCAAAGTTGTGGCGAGGCTAAAAACAAGAGGGCGCATTTGGAAGAGCCTTGTGAACACGTCCTCTGCAAGTGTACGTGGTTCCTGTCATCCCAGGCAAGATGGTGGCTTGATCTCCCACTTCAGGGGGCGGTGGAGGGAACCGCGTTTGACCATGGCAATCTTATTTTTCAAATGATTGCTGAGACGGAACCCAGTCTGGAAGGGACTGTCCATCTTTTTAGAGGTGGTTTTTCAACCTCCTGGGGAAGAGAAAGGTGTGAGGATGAAGGAGGGAGTTATCATTCATCCAATCAGTGAGTACCCACTATGTGCCAGGCCCTGGGGGATACGGAGAAGCAGGTGCAAATTCTGCACTAGCAAAACTCAGCCTTCGGGGGAGGGAGAGGAACACACTTCAATTGTCTCAAGGCTTAGAGGAGGCAGTGGGGTGGGCAGATGGCCTCACAGAGGAGGGGACATCTGATCCGGGTCTTGAGGGTTAAGTAGGAGCACAGTGGGCAGGGATGGGCACATTCCTCTTAGACACAGGAGGATTATTAACCAGAGAGAGCAGTCGCTGTTCCCAAACCACTTGATCAGGGATAACCACTGAAATTGATTTCCCTTTGTGGCTTTAGATAACATCATTAAAACTCAAGCTGTCTCAGTTTGTCCTTCCGCTAAATAGGGAGAGTAGTAACATCAACGACTTAGAACCACTGGGAGGGTGCATTGATCTATGGGGTTTGCAAGAGCAAGTGGTTAGTTATTAGAAAGCCTCTGGGGAACATGGGAGGGAACAGAACAGGGGAGGAGAACAAGCCAGCGAGAGCCAGAAGAGGTGCACAGGACCGGATTCTCATTAGCTTGAGATGGATTGATCTTCTGTCACTGAT
The DNA here is from genome assembly GCF_045843805.1 of Urocitellus parryii. Classification (NCBI taxonomy): domain Eukaryota; kingdom Metazoa; phylum Chordata; class Mammalia; order Rodentia; family Sciuridae; genus Urocitellus; species Urocitellus parryii. The sequence continues at coordinate 6,744,248 of NC_135538.1, read as the reverse complement.
TTCCCAAACTCTCAGCAGTTTCAACTTAAAGCTTGTTCAATATTTTAAAACCAATTTAAAACCAATTTTTGAGTTTCCTTTTTTTTGAAAAAAATTATTGCATTAATCAAAAAATGCATTAAGTTTTGAGTCAAGCTGCCCAACCCATGGGAAAAGCTGATTGGGCCCCCGGGGGGGAATGACTTGCCAGGCTGGAGAGGGTAATAGCAAAGAACAGAAACCAGTTGCCTCTAGAGGGAAGAGCAGTGGAGAGCAGCCATGAGTGGCTAAGAGGAAAAAAGTTGCAGGTGAACTGAATGGGAAAGAAGATGTGGAGAGGACCAAGGAGGGTAGTTTGTTGTATTAGCAAAACTCAGACGTCCAGAAGCATCTAACACCTGCATTTCAAGGGGCCGGGTGAACTTTGGATGGTCAGAGGTGCCTAGCAGGGTCCGTTCAGTGGAAGTTCAGAGGCCATCCTCCGTGAGATCTCTGCAGATTGAGAGAAATGTAGGGGGCAGAAAGTAAGGGGCTCCCTTAAAACCCAGACCCTCATTCTACTACCAAGTGGACCTGGCCTTAGTGTGGGTGCTGTAGCTTGTTGGGTTCACAGAGCATGACCTGGTTATTCTGATTCTTTTCCCTCCACTGCCCTGACTGCAGGGCTGGCTCTCATGAGCTGTGTCCCCAGGGTCCCTGGGGCTGGTTTCCCACTGGATCTGGCCACTGGGAGACAACAGTAAGAGCGCAGAAGGTGGAAGGGAGAAGTTGAGAAGTCCACCCACATTCTTGGCCTGCTTGGAGCCCATTCCTGGCAAAGCTGGACCCTCTGTGGTCACTCCTCTTGTCATGAGGCCCCTTTCTCTGCAGCTCCCACTTTGGGGTTCACAGAGCCCCGTTTCCTCCCCTGGCACCTCTGGCCTCGTGAGGTCCCGCTCCCACTGGGCTAGATTCCAGTGGTTTGGTTCTTGAGATCCTACCCCACTGCCGTAGGTCATCCCTCCATTAGGACCCCCTCCATGTGCCCGTCTGAGTCCGGGTCACTTCCCCGTGGAGCCCTAATTGATTCAGAGACTTGGGGAAATGGCAGCAAACGCAGCTCTGTGCAGTGGGTGTGGACCCACTGGACACTGTAGACCTTCTGCTTTAGGTCTGTTGGTCAGTTTGGTTTGTTTGTGAGAGGACAGGAGGCTGGCTCTGTCACCAGGGGCTAGAAGTAGGAGGGGGCTCGTCATTGGGAGGTCTAGGGACAGGGCCACCTCGCCCTGGTGTGGACTGGGAACTGCTCTCATATGGATTGCTTGTGCACCCTGTGGTGTTTGATGAAGTGATAGAAGTGCTATGAGAGCGGGGACTTCATCTTGCTCTTTATTTCCAGGGATCAGAACAATGCCTAACATATCAGAGGTGTTTTAATACACATTTGTGAAGTGGAATGATGCCTCTTTCATTATCGATGCTACCATCCCTCAACAAACATCTCTTAGGCGTGTATGCACCAGATTCTCTCTTGGCTTGGGGACTAGGGATGGATGGAAGAGGCTGGTTGAAGAGGTCCCTGCCCAAAACCTTTGCCCATGCAGTGTCCACTTCTGGAACGGTCCATCATTCCTAGTCTGCATCCTCTTGATGAGCTCTGAGCCATCTTCCACGACTCCCGGGAAGTGTTATACAGAGGTAGATATTTGCTGTGCTCTGGTTTGGCATATTGCTGTGATTATTCGTTTCCCTGTGCGGCTCCCCCATGGCTTCCCTTCAAGCCTCTGCATTTTGCAGGAGAGTCCAGCAGGCTGTGGAATGTGGGCTGATTGACACGTCGTAGACACAGCTCCTTCACCAGGGCCATCTGTGCTCAGGTCATCTTGCACTTCCTTTTCCCCATTTTTCTAAGCTGAATGTTAAGGTTTTCATACATTAAAAAGAAAACAAACTTCAACACCCAGGATGGCTGGATCCTCATGAACGAAGAATGAATAGGACTACAGGGACAGTCAGGGGCCTGGACAGGGTAAGGGTAAGGGACACACTCCTCATCTTACTGTTCTGTTTTCAAAGAAACGATGCCAGCATACCACTTCGTGGAAGCCTTGTCTCTGTGGTCCGAAGAGCGCATGGTGTTAACTGCTGGACTAATCCCATTTCCCAGAACCATAGGCTTTCCTTCCTGGCTGCAGTGACCCCAGGCAGAGGGTCTCAATACCACTATCATTCCTGCAGCAAGCACAAGAGAGCTTGCATGTGAATTTCCTTGAGCTAAAATAAATCAAGGAGCATTTACCCCTTTACTATGGAAATGACGGCTTTTTCTAAATTCCTTATACGCTCCTGGTCACCAATTTAGAAGCTGATGAGAAGGCCCAATTCACTAATGACATTTACTTAGTTATGCTAATTTTGGATAAACACCTCCGCAGAATACCTTATAGGAATAGCTTCTTTATGCTCTGGATTCAGATCACTTAGGTCTTTAATATTCTTTACTATAAAATGAAAATGTGATAGAATTTGTATGTCTGTTTACTAGGATCCTATCAAGGAAATGACTAGAGGATTTATCTGCATGGAGTTAGTGTTTAGACCCTGGTTAACATCTATATTAAGAGAAAAATAATGAGTAAATTCATCAACTGTGCTGAGCTCTTTACTTCTTTCCCCTAAGGTTTGGTTGATTATAATTAATAAATTAGACACATTTGCATTTCCCTGAGCCTGGTAAAGCACACTGGAAAGTCAGCCTCAGGAAACACGATATTTACTTAATCAGGACTGGAAGGTACTTTAGCATAGTTCATGATATTGCTACAGATGCCATTCTTCCACATTCCGGTATCCCTGTGCACATAGTCCCTAACTTTCGAAGGTTTTGATTTTTCTACCTTATGCAGTAGAAATTGTGTTTGGAACTGTGAATTTTGATCTTTTCCTGGCTAGTGATGTGTGGTGCCGCCCCCTCTGGAGATGCTGGACAGCAGAGGTAAGCTACGGCTCCCAGTAATTCCCCGGATCACCCGTGTCCCAGACGACAGTGTGCACCGTAATGTGTGGTAGGTGAGATGCGTTCAGGGCATTTTTGAATTTACACTATTATCAACTTAGAATGTTTATCAGATTCTATGCTCCTCACAAGGGGAGGACCATCTGTACCTGTCACTCAGAGTTTTTACCAAAAATTTTCAATGAGTCAGGTATAGTGGCGCACGCCTGTGGGGGCGGTCACATTGAATGACTAGCATTTTCCTTCCTGTGATTGGTAGAGGCTTTGTCGGTCACTTTCGAGTGGTCTGGTCACCTTCATAGTGGCCCTAGACACTGTCCCACCCTTGAAGTAGCAGAATGTGTCTTCCTGCGTAGGCTTGGCCTCCCACAGCCCCAGGGGTGGAATCACCTGTCCTTGTAACCCTGCCCCTCTTGCCTTTTTTTGGATGGAACTTTCTAAAGAATGAGGGTCCCCCCAATAAAAGTTCACTTCTGAATGTGTTAGCTCTCTCTTGTTAGCCTCTAGTGACATTCCTTGCTCTCCTATTTGGGGAGCTTGAGGCCGAGAGTGGAGGAGCCATCCTGGAGCTTGATTTAAAGGTGAATTGTGTGTCTGTGTTTTATTTGATATCCTAGTAAATTCACTAGAGGGACCTTTAGTGTAGCCGCCTGCGCTGGCCGCGGGCAGTATATTCCTGTAAACCCAGTAGCTCAGGAGGCTGAGGCAGGAGGATCATGAGCTTAAGGTCAGCCTCAGCAACTCAGCAAAGTGCTAAGCAACTCAGCAAGACCCGTCTCTAAGTAAAACTTAAAAAGGGCTGAGGATGTTGCTCAGTGGTTAAGCACCCCTGGATTCAATCACTGGTAACCCCCCCCCCCCCCAAAAAAAAGACACAAAGGTATTTAAAAAATAAAAGTGGGACCAGTATTAATTTCTGTGATAGATTGTTAAATTGTTTTATCTCCTCTCTAAATACCTCTCTGATCATGGATCTAAGCCCTACCTCTATCTTGTATTCCTTTGGGGAGAAACTGTCACTGAAGTCCAGATCCCCCAGATGTCATGGGAAGTCTACACTGTCCCCTGAGGAGAAGGGCTGTGGACTAGCTGTCTGCTCCTGGGCTTCAGGGTGGAACTCTTGAGCATTGCCCACCAGCGACGGAGCCCCTGGGAGGGCCGTGTGGCATCTGTACCTGTTTAGCTGCTGCCGAGGCTTCAAGCAGGGTGCTGCAGGATCCCTCGTGGTGCTCCTCCTTACAGTCCCGGCAAAAGATGAACTGCAAAAGAACAGAGCGGGTCAGGAGCGTTGCCTCCGCCAGGACGCTCTTCCCCTTTTCCAAACCCGTCAGGTGCGTTCCTCTGGCCTTCGGGAGTTTTCTGTGTCCCATTGACTTTTTGTTGAATTTGATGGGATCATTCACTCTTTACTAGAGTGTTCTGAGCACCTTAACAGGGTTGCAAAGGGGAATGAGTCATGTTTCCTTTCTTCCAGATGTTTCCAGCCCAGTGGAGAAGAAAGTAATGCAAATAAATATTGCAGCAAAGTCCTTGTTAGAAACAAGGAAAGCAAGTTCCTCCCAGAGTTTCACATTCAACATTTGTTTAGATACCTAGGGGATTTCTGTGCCCATGTCAATGGCTTCCTTTGTACTGAAAGCCTGTTATGAAAAGAAATGGGCGATTACAGGCTGAACGCCCCCCCCTGCATTCCTAGGTTTAATTTTAACCCCCAAATCCTCAGAGTATGACTGCATTTGGAGGCAGACTTTAAAGTGGTAGATAAAATAAAATGAGGTCATCAGGATGGGTCCCTGTGAGGAGATCAGAGCCCGGGACATGGGCTGGGGGTGACCCTGTGAGTATACAAGGCGGTGGCCCTCGGAGCACCAGGAGAGAGGCCTCAGAAGAAACCAATCCTTCTGAAGCCCTGGTCTTGAATTCCCGCCTCCAGGTTATGAAAATAAATGTCTGTTGTCTGAGCCCCGAGGGTGGGACTGGTCTGGCGGCTCAGGCTCAGGAGGCTCGGGCCTGGCGCTGCTTGGCTTTCGCCATCAATGGTGCTCGGAGCTCCTGTCTGTGTCCCTCCCACCCGCCAAGGCACCTAGGGGAGCCCCTGCCCTCACCCTGCATCTTACACAGAAGGACGCAGAGATAGTGGACTCCTGTTGGGTTCGTGCAAGGCTGTGCCTGTGGGGCTACTGTCTGGGATCCTGGCCTCCATACGGTCTGTCCTATTGTCATTGTCCCCAGCCACCCAAGATTGCTGCCCAGGCTGGGGGTGAGGGTCTGCATGTGATACCCTGGAGATGTCACCCCTCCCTGACACTGAGACACCCTGGGAAAGCCACCACTGTCTAGGACACCCAGAGAGCTGCAGAGGCTTGGACCCTCAGGCTGGATCTGTCACATCAGCCAGGCCTTCGGCTCGGGTGTGCGTAAGACGGGACGAATATGAGCAGAAAGATGACAACGAGATGAACAGGAGGCAGCAAGACCAACTTCATTCCAGAGACTTCCCCGGTCCTCCTTGCTCAGAAAGGGCGGCCCACCCAACACGCTTGCCCTTCACGACATCGCCCCACGTGGACACCCTTCTCCCCTGCCCCGTGTCCGGCTTCTTGCTTTAAAAAACCCAACCTGAACATTATTTTGATCTCAAGACATAAGAAGCAGAAAAGGAAGGCGTTTTAGGATGCATTTACGAGAGACGCCACAGTCGATCCTCAGGTACTGAGCATCCCTGACCCCAAATGCTTGGGGCCAGAAGTATTTTGAAATTTGGATTTTTTTCCCAATCTTTGGATATTTGTACATACATAATGAGGTGCCTTGGAGATGGGACCCAAGTCAAAACCTGAAAATGATTGTTTTGTATATACCTCGCACATGCACAGAGCCTGAAGGCAACTGTATACACTGTGTTCAGTGAGCCTGTGTTGGGACTGTGGCCTATCATGTGTGTGGAGTCCACTTGTGGCATGATGTCACTGCTCAAAAAGTTTCAGGTTTTGGAGCATTTTGGAATTCAGGTTAAGGATGCTCAAGCTGCATGTTTTTCCATTTCTCATTAGAGACTGGAGTCGAATGTCGTGGGACATTAACTTTATTTAAAGGTTTGGGGTGGTGGGAGAAGGCATGCGTGGAGATGTCCTTAAACCCATCACCAGCATGTGAGAAACAGAAAGTCCAGAGGTCCATTTTCAGAAGACAGTCTTTTTTTTTTTTTTTTTTTTTTTTAAAGAGAGAGTGAGAGAGGGGGAGAGAGAGAGAGAGAGAGAGAGAGAGAGAGAGAGAGAGAGAGAGAGAGAGGTAGAATTTTTAATATTTATTTATTTATTTTTTTTAGTTCTTGGCGGACACAACATCTTTGTTGGTATGTGGTGCTGAGGATCGAACCCGGGCCGCACGCATGCCAGGCGAGCGCGCTACCGCTTGAGCCACATCCCCAGCCCCAGAAGACAGTCTTTAGTCTTAAATGTAAAATTAGTGAGAAAGTAAGAAATTCAGCTGAACGAGAAATAGAACAAATGGCTACCAGCAGTTAACACCCAGTGTGATAGATTCAGTCTCTGTCAAACAGGAGGCCAGGGGGAAGGGGGTCACCTGACCCACAGAGAGAAACTTCCTGTGTGCCAAAATGCACTCAGTCCCAGAAAGTCCTGGGAGGGGACAACTAAAGGTGCACTTCTTTAAATAACCCAGTAGGAGACAGTAACCCCTTAGCACTCAGCCAATGAGGACCTGGGGGAGGGACCTTGTGTTCTAGGGGGTCTGATGCTGACTGTGACAGCCAGGTGTGTGCCTGTCCGGCACATACTCATCTTGTAAGATGGTCCTCCTTTTTGCCACACCTAGTCTCTCAGCCATCTCTGGCTTTGGACAGGTGGCGTGTTTCTCACGAGCACCACCAGGTTTCAGTCTTGGACGATTTTTTTTTTTTTTTTTAATCAGAACTGAAAGAGAATACAGCGAACAATGAGCTGGGTCCCAGCGATCCCTCCTGGGTCTCCTTCTGCCCCCGAGGTCATTCCCTCCTAGCTCTCCTTCTGCTCCCAACGTGGATCCCTCCTCGGTCTCCTTCTGCTCCCAGCATCCTGGGTTCCCTGGGCCCAGCCCTGTGCGCTCTGCTGCAGAGCTGTGCGCTGCACGGTTCAGTGGGAGGAAGCCGGATGCGATCTCACCACTGTGTGGAGGGAAGGGAGGGGAGCCCAGCCCCTGCGTGGCGGGAGAGAGCCTCACATTAGCCAGCGGATGAGACAGAAAATCAGTTTCATGGTGGAGGAACACCCTGGAGGTTGATCAGTTTGTCAGGATAAACAGGCCTCCCTGACACAGAGACACCGAATCCCTTCTCACTGGTGCTGCAAGAAACCTCCTAGAAAGAAATAACAGGAAACAAAGAGCGAACAAAAATCAAAGCCTTGCCACTTCAGGGTGGCGAGGGAAGCAAAGCTTCAGGAATGGGCTGGTGGTGACTCTTCGGAGCGTCCCTTCATTTGCTGTACTCTGACGGCAGGATGTAAATCTAGTTCTGTCACATGGTAGGTGCTTCCTGGTTACACATCTTGAATCTGTCTCATACCAGATGGGGAATAACTAGAAGGTCTGATTTGACCTTGCATGTGTTTGGGGTTTTCAATCACATTATTCAGAACTCAGGACTCTCAACAAGGCGCTGGTATACATGCTTAGGGCTTCAGTTCTCAAACTATGCACCAAGGCACCCTGGGGTGCCACAGTGAACTCACAGGGCTGAACAGAGATAGTTTTACAGTTTGTAGGAGGCACAGTGATGATCAATATCCAGTGGACATTGAATTATCCACTTGGGGTCATCCCTAGTTAGAGTGGAGATGTGTTCTTTCCCGTCAGTGACATTGTCGTTGATATTATGACAAATATAAGTACCATGTAAACATCTATTTGGATCAGGGATGTTGTTATTTAAGAATAAAATAAAATAAAATATATGTTTATCTGTTTTAAAAATTGATGTTAACTTTTTTCAGATTGTATTAAATTGGTCAGATATTAGATGTCTTACTGTGTGTCTTGGACCTAAATCTTTAAAAACTAGAACTATTAGGTGAGAAAAATCCACACAGAGACAGCCTTTGATCCACTCCATGAAAGGCATAAATAACATATACTGGAGAAAAGACAGTTTTTTTTTAAAAATAAATGGTGTTGGGGAAACTGGTTATTGCTATGTAGAAGAACGAGGCAGACGCTTACTGCTTACCCTGCAAAAGAGTCATCTCAAAATGGATATAAGACCTAGAAACGAGACCAGAACTATGCGACTCTCAGAAGAAAACGTGGGGCAGGTTCAACACTCTGGCTTTTGGGCACAGGCAACAACCTTCTCAATAGGGCTCCTAAAGCTCGGGACATAATGCCAAGAGGTAACGAATGGATGGCATCGATTAAAAAGCTCTGCACAGCAAGGAAACAATTAAGAATGTGAAGCGAGAACCTTGAGAATGGGAGGAAATCTTTGTTAGCTACTCTTTTGACAGAGGATCAACATTAAGAATGTACAAAAAGAATGCAAAAAATTTAACACCACAAAAAAACGAACCCCAAAGAAACTAAACAGACACTTTCTCAAAAGAAGAAATACAAGAGGCCAGAAAATATGTAAAACAATATTCAACAGCCTTTGCAGTTAGGGAAATGCCAAGCAAAACTACACTCTGATTTCATCTCACTCCAGTCAATGTGGCAGCCATCAAGGATACAAATGATAAATGCTGGAGAGGATGTGGGGAGAAAGGAACAATTTACACTGCTGGCAGGATTACAAATTCCCACTACGGGAATCAGTATGGAGGTCACCATCATGTGACCCAACCTTACCACTCCTCAGTATTTATCCTAAAGAATCAAAGTCGGCACACTACCATGACATGTTCATAGCAGCACAATTCACAAAAACCAAATATGGAACTAGCCTAGCTGTTCCAGATGAATGGATAAAAAAATGTGATATATGCACACACAATGGAGTTTTATTCAGCTATGAAGAATGCAATTATGTCATTTGCAGGAAAATGCATGAAACCTGAGGGTATTATGTTAAGTGAAATAAGCCAAACTCAGAAAGCCAAGGGTTGCATGTTTCCTTTCATGAGGAAGGTGAGAGGAAAAAGGAACAGAAAGTGTTGAGAGCCATAACGAAGTCAAGATGGCGCCTGGCATTTTGCCAGAAGGAGTGGTTGAGAAGTCACGCCAGCGAGCCATTAAGATGATAATTCAGTTAAGCTGTGTATAATTATGAAGATAATGACTGATTGCTGTAACTGGATGATGCTAAATTGAAACAAGCTGTGTATTCAGTTGTGTATATGGACCTCTGCTGTCCGGCAATAAGGCGGCTCCTGCTACCTTGGGTGCCTGCTACTTTTGAGTTCTTGCGGAGTTCCCGTCGAGTTCCCATTGGCTCTTGCGGAGTTTCCGTGGAGTTCTGGAGAGTTCCCGTTGGGTTCCGGCAATAAAGGAGTTCCTGTTTGAACCTACAAGTGGTTTGTGACCTCCCGGTTATTTTGTGCCCAGCCAGACTGCGGCAAGAAAGGTGGAGGGAATCTCATGATAATGAAGAGAGATCAGCAGAGGATAAAGACCAGGGGGAGGGGGAGGAGAGGGACGGGAAGTGCTGGGGAGGGATACTGGCCACACTGTATGATCACTCTGTGTGCATGTGTGGATACATAACAACAAGTCCTGCTATTATGCACAGCTATAATGCATCAATAAAAAGTATGGAGAAAACCCAGAACTGGGAGGTCTGTGACTTTTGGCCTGGAGATCCTATGAGAAATGCAAGAGCTGCTAAGGGTGTGGTGAGCACAAAGAGTTTGGGGACTGGCTGAGGCTGATACAAAGACTCCTTGAGATGGTGTTTTGAGCGAGTCTGCAAATTCTCCCAGTACGGCTATTTTCAGAGGCAGAGCTCCCTGAGGGAGCAGCTTCAACAAGCCGCGCTGCCAACCTGCAAGCCTCTGGTGGAGGCTCTGGATCTCTGTTTTTAAACTTTTTAAATTGGTGCAATTCAATTATGTGTAATAGTGGAATTCTTGGTGGCGGGTTTGTCATGCCAACAATATAACAATATGATCTGGTCACTTTTGTTCCCAGTACCTCCCCTTTGCCTTCCCTCCTCCCTCCCTCCCCCCTCCTGCGGCTCCCCAGGCCTCCCCTCTGCTCTCCTGAGCTCCACCCCCCACACCTTTCCCTCTCGCTTCTGCACCTGAGGGCAGACACACGCGTGTGCGGCTTTCTAGGACAGCAGCGGTGATTCCCTTGGGGATCTGCTGTCAGGTAACCCTGGTCCCCCACTTGCTGGTGCTCCCTTAAGACCTGAGGCACTCTCCAAGGCTCAGGAGTGGACGAGAACTGAGTGCTAGGGTCTGCCGTTCACTGCGTGGGGCTGGCCTCTACTGGACCAGCTTCTCTTGAGGAAGGCCGGCAAATGCCATTCCTGTTCATTGGTTTTCTTTTAAAAACCTTAAAAGTAATTATTCTCTTACTAGATTTTCTTGGCGAACAATCACATGCACGGACTGACAACTCCCAGGATGTCAGTTTCTGTCAGCTTGGCTGGACCTGTCTCTAGCTGATCCAGGTGCTGCTGGGAGGCACCCTGCAGATGTGAGAGCTATGGACAGGAGGCTTTAAGTGAGGGACATTGTCCTGGGTGGGCCTCATCAATCCACCAGAAGGACTTTGGAGCAGAATGAGGAGGCAGAGATTCTACCCGAGGACTGCAGAACCAGGCTGTGCCCAGGAGTCCCAGTCTGCCCTTCCTGAGGGCCTGCTTGTCATTTAGGACATGCCTATGTCCTAAATGCCCCCAAAGCCAGGTGAACCAATTTCTTGCAATCAATCTCTCCATATATATGTGTGTATGTCTGTGTATGTGTGTGTAAGCTGATATGTGGTCATACAGCTACATATGCATGTGCATGTATATACACACACGTCAGCATGTCATCGGGTTTGTATATCATATCTCTCACACACACATATTTATATATATGTGGGTATATATCTATATATATGTATGGATGGATGTGTATTTATACACATATATTTGGTATAACCCACATACATATGTGTGTGTGGGTATATAAAGCAATTCTACTGGTTCTGCTTCTTTGGTTCAGTCCTGGCTGATAAAGCTTCTATAGAAAAGACTAAAATAGGTTGGTTTATTCTCTGTTTTTCCAAAAGGACTGACATAAAAAAATAACTATTTGAATGTTCTGTGTTATTTACAAAATTGTAGTTCAAACCTCTCCCCGATTTTTTATAAATTCTAAGCAGCCAGATGAAAAATTCCTCTCATAATTCAATGCTGGGAAAAAGGTCATCACTCCCAATAGTGTGACTGTTTACTTTTAATGGACAAAGACCTAGTGAACTTGGTAATTCAAGTCTGTGAGCCCATACCATGTCATCCAATGACGGCTGACACAGAACCCAGTGCTTCATCTTCCAGTACATTGCAAGCTGGGAGAGGGGCCCAAGCTCTCATGTAACTCTAGGAATTGGCACCTCCTAAATGCCGACGATGAGTGTAATAAGCAAGCAAACTGGGATAGAAGAATGAAGGAACTTTGGTTTGTGTAGAGGGGAAGGTTTGTATACCATATCTCACACACACACACACACACACACACACACACACACACACACACACACACGGGGGGGGGGTTTGTGGAGGGGAAGGAGAGTAGAAAGGGCAGACATTATCACCACATACAGGTGTGAGTGCACTAGTGGAGTGAGGAACGAGAAGTTGTGCTCCGTTTGTGTCATTATGACAAAATGCATTCTACTGTAAAATAAATAAATAAATAAAATAATAAAATAGTAAAATACATAAAATAGTAAAATAAATAAAAATAAACAAACTTTTGAATAAAGGCTAACTTCAATGTCAGTTTTTTAAAAGAATTTTGAATCTTTTTTTAAAAATCTTTTAATTTTTTAGTTTTAGGTGGACACAATATCTTTATTTATTTATCTGTTTTATGTGATGCTGAAAATTGAACCCAGAGTCTCACACATGCTAGGTGAGCGCGCTACCACTTGAGCCACATCCCCAGCCCCAAAGTCAATTTTTTAAACTGAGTAGTAACTGAACCCTTCTTAGCAGTGCAATCTTATTTTGCCCTGTGACCCACATGTGTTGGGGACAGCCATGACCACACAATCATGGTCAGCCACCACTGGCCCTTCACACCTGGTGGTCACCAGGTGGTGAAACAGTTCCCAACAGGGAGCTCACAGCCCTGGGAGAGGTCAGGGAAAAGGCAGCTGTGGAGAAGGACCGTAAAGACCTGAGCAGACCCACCTGCAGGCTCTCGGGGCTCCTGCCCACCTGGGCAGGCCCTCCACAGCCCCGAGAGCACCCAGCACTGACGGGCGTCCACTAGGAGGAGGGCTCAGGCATGTGCTGCGCTCACAGGCAAACCCAGGGTGACACCAAGGGGCAACGCCGGCTACCACCCTGGGCGTGTTTCTGACAGGACACCTCCTCCAGAAGGCCCTGGGCAGGTCCCTCAGGAGGACTCCAAGAGCCCTTGTTATCACAGGAGGTGACAGCTCCACGCATGGGACTGCCCCCAAGGCCAAGGGACAAGACGTGAAGGTGGGAGATGGGGACACTCAGGCTCCTGCTCCCCTGTTGGCCCAGGTGATAAGTGTGTTTGTGTGTGAGTTTTTAACATTTAAAAAGTTAAAAAAAAAAAAAATAGAAACGCTTATAGAATAAGGGTGTAGAGAAATAATTTTTTTTTTTGTTTTGTTTTGGTACTGGGGATTGAACTCAGGGGCACTCAGCCACTGAGCCCCATCCCCAGCCCTATTTTGTATTTTATTTAGAGACAGAGTCTCACTGAGCTGCTTAGGGCCTTGCTATTGCTGAGGATGGCTTTGAACTGGTGGTCCTCCTGCCTCAGCCTCCCAAGTTGCTGGGATTACCATGCCCAGCAGGAAAGACGTGTTTTGTATAGCTGTACAATGTGTTTGTTTTAACTTGTTATGGAAGAGTCAAAAATTAAAAAGGTGTATGAAGTAAAAGTCACAATAAGCTAATTTATCATTGAAGAAAGAAGAACATTTTTTACAGCCCAATGGGCAGGTGCTGGTCTACGGCAGAGCACGAACATCCTGGCCTCACTCCTCACTGCTCACGCGCTGCCACAGCAGCTTCCAGTCCCATACAGCGGTGCCACTTTACCCTTTATACTGCAGTTATACTGTGTCATTTTTGTACATTTAGATCCACGAATGCTTGGCATGGTGCGCCCATCGCCTGCAGCAGGCAGTACGGGAGCAGGCCACCTGGGTTTGCAGTGCAGGGGCGACAGGCTCTGCCACATCATCTGGGTGTGTGATGGGCTGTGCATTCAGGTTGGTATCAGTGAGCACACTCTAGGGTGCTCCCACAGTGCAAAATTACCCAATGACACAGTTTCCAGAGGTGTGCCCGTCCTTATGGGCTACCTAACCGCATTTACCTTTAGGATGAGAAAAAAGTTTGACCTGGGTGACATGTGAAAGGACAACATATTATAATTCATGAAATAACACAGTCGATGTTTATGTTAAAAACCAGATATAGGTTAGTATTTAAAAAACAGAACCTCTGAAGTCAGAGAGACCTGGCTACAGAGGCCCTCTTTATTATCCTGCGATCCTAGCGTCTTTTTGTTTTAGGATTTTGCATCTGGAAAGAAGGCCAGCCTTTATGTTGGATATTTAGCACAGTTTCTGGGAGATGGTAAACTACAGTAGTTTTCTCGTAGGGTTATGATGCAACACGGTTCCATGGAAATGTAAGTGACAGAAAGCACCTTGTTGGTGAGAGGAATTCCCAGCATCCTGGTAATAATGATCACTATGTGGAAGACTCAGGGGAAGCTAGGACACCACTGTCAACTCCCACAGGGCGAGACTCTGCTTACGGAGGGGGATGCTGGCCTGCCTCCCTCTGCCCGCACGTATGAACATAGGGGTACGTCACGGTCAATCCCTTACACAATCCCCGCTACCAAGGAAGTGTCGGAATTGTCCACCGAGTCACTCCTTCCGTACCACGTCAGTGCAGCCGTCTATTTGATTGAGGTTTGAGTCTGACTTCTCGAATGCCCATAAGAGGCACATCCGAAAAGGAATGTGTGTATATTTTCTTTTTGGAAGCGTGAAAAAGAAGCAGAGGAACAGTTTCCACTACTATCAGGATGTTCAAGGGACTGCTGATCAATAGCATTAAGAGCAGGTTGGTACCCACAAGTAATGACCCTTTAAAATAAGATTTTGATCCTTACAGTTGAATGATCTCTATATGAAAGCCAAAATTTCTTTGTGCCTGTTTTCTGTCATGCCTGCATCTGTTAGGAAAGCGTTCTATTATGTGCCATTTATTTTCCTTCCACAGCTCTTGAAGTTCTGTGTCAAAAGAACAGGAGAATCAAATACCATCTTAGGACCCCTTACTATAGTCAAGGGAAACATCAAAAGCATGAAGCCCACATTTGTACTTCCTTGGGGACAGAAGAAATAGGATTCTTTTCAGTACATGACTTTCCTGAAGGTGGCGGCAGAGATATGTAAGTTCAGTCTCTCTGTGTTAAAAATAACGTATCAAAAGAGTAGGGGTCCCGGTGGGGTGACCAGCCGCTGATGTATGCAAAACTCGTACTGACAAGACAATGTCACAGAGCGGGAATGGTGTCAGATAACAATGCGCTAAAACATGATTTTGAAAAGAAGAAAGTGAAGTTATTTCCTTTCAAGCACACAATGTCTTAAAATCTCAGAATCCCGTGGTGGAAGGCCATCTTAAACTGTGCCAAGCTCCAATGCAAACAGACCAAGGCGATCTTTTATGTGCAACCTCCAAATGGCTAAATAAATGATTCTAAGGCAGCTGGATATAGCTGAGTGCCCCAATTTCTCTGTATTTCCCAAATCCTATATTAATGCACCAAGGATGTTTGTACAATGCTACCTAGTTTCCCATAAAATATGGTGACATCTAGGTAGTGTCCCCAAAGTTACATTTGTTTTAGGTCTGCTGCCTTGAAATGTCCCTTACTTTCCTTGGTTTAATTTCTACTCAAGAGGGCTCTTAAAGGAATTCTGAAAATACCCTTTGCTGACACATCCTCTGTCTCATCGAGGACAAGGATGCATCCACCTGCTGTTTCAGTCTTAACTCGCATGCTTGCTGCACAATGGAGTGGAAATGTTACCAGTATCTGCCTCAGAACCGGTCATGATGAAGACACCAGTTCCACTCAGCTGCTTCTAGCAGCTGAGGCTACGCTTCACAGATGCTGTGGACAGAGGTGTGGGGGGCGGCGCTCCTGGGGATGGGAACTGAGCTATTCAATCTATAGTTATGGACCAGGACATTGAAATTTACTTCCTACTGTAAGATAGTTTTTTTTTTTCAAACTGACAGATGTTTATTGGCCATTTGTTTTTCATTTTCTTTAATAGTTTTATTGAAATATAATTTGCATGGTCACATGTTTTAAAAAACAGATTATGTCATTTTTGAATGGATGACACATGTACATAAACACACTTTCAAAAGGTGCATGTGGAAAATAAGTCTCCTTCCTTGGTCAGTAGCAAGGCTTCACAGAGATGACCACGGTCACCTGTTCACGTGTGCATTGTTTCATAAATATCTGATGCCTTCGAGCATGCACGTACATGCATAAGTATGTTGTTTTTAAACAAAAGTGGTATGTAAAATATCGTATGTTGCATTGTGCTAACGTCTTTGGATTTTCGCTGAGTGCATCTCACAGACCGCTGGTTGGGTCCCTGGGAGCGGCCATGGTGCTGGACTTCCTCACAGCAGCATGTTGCAGGTGATAGATATGTGAAAGGAAAACCATGGGATCATTCCCAGAAGCAAAGTGGCTGGGTCAAAGAGTACATGCACGTCACATTCGGGTTGTGTTTGGGAACTCCACGGCAGGTATGTGAAGTTTGTGAGGTTCCTCTTCCTCTCCCCATCCTAGCTCCTGCATTACTGATCACTGCGTTTGTCAAGACACATTAAAAGAATGTCAAATCAAACATAAGACTTTGCTTTGTGTGTGCTTGGGTTTGAATGCAGGGCCTCACACTTGCCAGGCAAGTGCTTACCACTGATCCACATCCCCAGCCTGCTAAGCGCTTTTAATATGTGTTATGTAACCACAGAGACATACTCCCAGCCAAGGAAGTAACTCTGGACCACTTCTAGGTCTAATCCACGTGGCTGAACCAGGGTCAAGGTGGCTTGTGTCAGCGCCATTCGGTCCCCTCCCAGTTCCTGCTGTGTGGGGTCAGTTGTCTGCATGATCATCCTGGCCTGAGTCTGGCCTGTTTGCTGGGAAAGGACTTTGTGTAGATTTCATCACGGGAAGCCGACACACTGGAGGTCCCAGTGGAAAACAGAGGACGGGGATCCTCAGGTTCCCCCTTGTGCTGTGTCCGGGGACCTTACAGGACAGAACCAACCCTCAGCAAGGGCTACTAGGTGTCTTAACAGCAGCCCTCCAGGGTACACAGGAAGCTGAGCCAGGTACAATTTATGGCAGTGACTCTGTCCCTAACTCCCCCCCCTTCCTTTCTTACTTCTTTTTTACCACTTTAAAGAACAACTCCTATGGTGATGATGCCCTTCTTCCGAGTTCCTTGCCATCCCTCTGGATTCGTGGTTTCCCTCGTTTCCAAAGGCTGAAGTAGGATTTGGTAGCAGCTGAGACTCTTGGAGGATTTGACGATAACATTCGCACTGTCAATGTTCATCTAAACAAACTTGTTGGTGGGCAGATTTCAGTCTCTGAGAATTCCTTTAACATCTTGGAAGGCCTGCCCAATATTTCTTTCAAATCCGCATTTCCCAGACCTTATGGAGCATTTGGCTCCTTCTAGAAACGGAGCTCTGGTCACAGGGTATCAAATTCAACATTACGTTCAAATATTGCCATTCATTAGTGGACCCATTCAAATATTGCCATTAATTAGTGAACATGTTTGAATATGGCCATTCATTAGTAAAATGCATAGCATATGTCTTCTATAATTTTTAACTGGTCTCTAATCCGTGTGACCTTATCATTTACAATCTGCAGCAAGGCATTAGACTCTGTAGAAATGATTAGACTATGCCCTGGAAAATGTGAAATCCAAGCCATATGGCAATTTGAGCCCAATTTGTCCCACGCGCCTGTGGGCATCCTTATGCTCTTTAGCACAGCAGGGGAGACCAAATGCTTCCCCTGAACACCTGGGCCCGGCCCTTGGCACCCTGGGGCAGGGCCAGCTCAACCATGTTGGGGAGCCTTGCTAGCACGTTTTGGAGGCTTTTGTCTTTGGAGTTTCTTTTTCTTTCCAAACTCATCAATGATAAAAAAAAAATCAATCAAAAATATATCTTGCAGAGCCTCTGCCTTTGCCGCCCTGCAGCCTCCTACTAGACGCCTGAGTGCCCCACCTGCCACGGCCTTCCGCCCACTGCCCACCTAGTCCTGCTGGATGCTGCAGACCGCTGAGTGTGCCCCTGACTCGCATTTACATCTCCGAGGAGCTTAGTACCCATCCTGCATATGGCACCGAAGGGGAACGCCCTGGCCTCAGGCTGCTGCCCTTGCTTTTTCTTAGTTGTTGGGAATGCTGTCCGCCTGGAGGAGGACCAGGAGATGGAACTAGAAGCATTCCGTTCTATTTATGAAGGAGATGAAAGTTTCTGGGAATTATTTAATATAGGGTGTGACAATGGTCATGTGGTTATAAAAGAGAATGTTCTTAGGATACTTTACCCATGTATATTTGAAGACATTGCTTTCAAACTGTTCAACAAAAAACAAAGGAAAAATATCACACATGTTGGGAGAGTGGAAGTTGATTCTGTGATAAAAAGGGAGAAATAAAGTAAATGGAACAAAGAGTACTTAGTGAATATATTTCGACTGGTGATCCCAAAGCCTTCTTAATAGAGATTTCCTGGACAGAAACATATCCCCAAACACCTCCAATTATATCCATGAACGCTTTTTTTTATAACAACACCATATCATCAGCTGTAAAGCAGAGTATATTAGCCAAGTTACAGGAAGCTGTGGAAGTGAATCTTGGAACTGCTAGGTCCTATGCGTTGTTTGAATATGCCAAAGACAACAAAGAGCAGTTCGTGGAGAATCATCGTCCCCTGGATTCTGCAACATCTATAAGCAATATCATCTCTGTTGAAACTCCTAGTACAGCTCCATCAATAAGAAAAAAGACAAAAAAGGACAACTTTCTAAAGCCCAGAAACGTAAACTGGCAGACAAAACAGATCACAGAGGGGAACTTCCTTGGGGCTGGAATTGGGTTGATGTGGTGAAGCATTTAAGCAAAACTGGCTCTAAAGATGATGAACAACACGTGGAATTTGAGTCAAGGAAAGAGCATCCTTTAAAAAGTAAACTAGGTTCAACATCTTTCATCAACTATTTTCTGGTATTGAGGTGACTTTTTATAAAATGTAGGTTTTTTTTGTATGTTTCTTTTTTTTTTAAATATTTATTTTCTAGTTTTCGGCGGACACAATATCTTTGTTTTGTATGTGGTGCTGAGGACCGAACCCGGGCCGCACGCATGCCAGGCGAGCGCGCTACCGCTTGAGCCACATCCCCAGCCCCGTTTTTGTATGTTTCTTACATTAAAAAATGTTGTCAGTGGAAAGTTCATGAAAAGATCTAGTTGTATTACATTATTTTCACAAACTTGCCTTAATAAAAGGTAAGATGTTAAAAAAAATATCTTATGAAATAGTCCCATGCAGGCCACAGAGGCTCATAGGGAAGAGACCGGGTGGGTTAAGTCAGGGGGCAACGGCACCTGGAAATGGAATTTGCTTTTATGCTCATCACCTCTGTCCCTTCAGACAGAGAGGCCTAATCGGTGGCCTCTCTGCTAACAACTTGAACCCCAGCCTGTGTTCCTGACCCCCTCCGAGCTGCCTACCGTGCCTTTCCATTTGGATGGGCTGCAGTCACTTCAAACTCAAGTCAGCTCTAACGCTGTGTGATCACTGAGGAGGTACCAGGGGCTCACAGAGTAACTGCCACACAGACACGCAGATGGGTAGGTGGCACAGTGGTGAATTCCTTGGGTGACAAGGGAGGGGTGGGCCTGAGAGCTGGAGGACAAGCACAAAGCCATCTGGCCAGGGGACTTCCTTGGTGAACTCAGAGCCCACGGTGGGGGTCAGGGGTACCATGATGAGCTGGACTCCAGGGCTGGGGTCTTGGGTGTGAGGGGCGGAGAGGCTCCCCTCTGACAGGGCTCAGAGTTGTTGGAAAAGAGAAGAAGATGAGGAAGAAAGAGAATGAAGTGATAGGAAGAGAGGGTTAGGAGCAGACGGAAAGCCCCAGATAAAGTCAAGGCCTGGGAAATCCAAGTGCCCTTGAAGCGTTACGGCTGCTAAACAAGGTGGGGACTGTTCTTGAGGCAGACTCCTGGGCACAACTGCTGGTGAGAGGTCGTGCAGGGAGGCCCTGCTCCATCCCTGCTCTTCCTAATGGACCGCTCTCCCAGCAGGAGACCCTCTGGATCAGGGGAGGCCTGGATGGCCACGTCAGCAGGGGCCTCTGAAACATGAACTCAGAGGAGGCCCCGACGCCGGTCCCAGCAGTGATCGGGAGTCCCCAGACCAGCAGCCTCAGCACCACCTGGGACCTGGGAGACAAGTGGAATGGTACCGACGCCCAGGAGCACGGGTCAGGACCTGCATGTCGACACGATCGCTGTGACCGAGGCGGGGAAGCTGCTCTAGCTCATTCATGCTGCCCAAAGTCCCTGATGTCCACACACTGGAGAAATGGCTCCATTTGGACCAGCCCCGTTCCACGTGCTCAGGAGCCCACTGGTCAGTGCAGAGCCACTGCTCCGAGGGCTGCTCAGATCACGAAGGTGGTCAGTGAAGGTATCACAGGACAAAAGAAGAGAACACCTTCAACATTTCAGAGGTAAGTAGGGACATCGGGAAGGTTAGAGAGCCATGAGTGTTTTCATGATTCTAATTACTTAAATTCAAAGTTTTGTTTCCCCCCAATGATGGCTTGTCGACTTCAGCCTTTGGAAGAGAGAGTTGAGTTCCGTTTTGTACCGATGGAGGAAGGAACTGCAGGGTACAGAAAATGAGTCAGATTAAAGAAAACAAGGTGTCACTGTCTACAGTGAGAACATAAGATTCTTCCTGCCACACACTCGGAGCCATTTGTTCAAGAAGCGCAGACAGGAAGAGCTGTTCGGGGTTATCTCTAACCTTCACTGCGTCTCTGGGTGTCTGCTGTTCCTGCTTGTTCACTCTGTCAAATCTTGTACCAAGGATAGATAGCGACCAGACCATTCGTCACAGGCAGACTGTGCTCAGAGCACACTGCAGAGGAGGGGGACGCCTGCAGCAGCACCCTTCCTTATGGGGTGGCTGACAAACGTACCATCAGGATCTGTCCGTGTTCACCTTCGACCCGGTTATGGCAGGCTCTCCATTTAGCCAACCCAGAGGTTTGGGTTAAAGAGTTGCTTCCAGGCGTAAAGGCCCCAGAACAGAAAGCCTCTCACGGAGCAAGTGGACTTCCATTTGTGATAGCTCAGGCGGCAATTCTTCAGCACTTGAGGATTCGTTTGGAAAGTTGTCGTCAGGATTGGGATTTCACCCTTGAAGCGAAGCTCACTTTAAGGCAAGAAGCTGACCCAGACCTCCAGAACGTGGACTCCTTCCCGTGCCTTCTCCAGGGGAGGTTAGCAGGCCCGGGGCCTCTGCACTACCCAGGGCTCTGCTGGAACTCGGGGCTTCCCTGCCCCAGGTCCTCTGCCCGACGTTGCTATTCGTGAGCCTTCCAGCTAACGAGGGAGGGCAGCCACCAGAACCCCTGGGTCTGAGACGTCTACTCAGCCAGGCCTCCCTCAGGAGCTAAGGCGGCTCATGCTTCTGTTTGTGTTCTCCAGGCTCAGGGCAGGTCACAGCTGGGGCTGTTAATAATGGCGGGATCCATTCCCACATGATCCTCCCTGGATATGCATCTCTGCCCTGCCTGCAGACAATGGTGGAAGCCAGAAACACTCACAGAGCACTTGCCACCCAGGCCTTGGCCCATTCTGGACTCCGGGGCTCCTCTGGACAGCTGTTAGCACGAGATAACGCTGGCTGGGGTCCTGAGCAGGAGTGGAGGAGGCCCTTCAGTGCCCTGAAAGCCTTATCTGCCAGCAGCACTCACACCTGCGGCGTCGCTCAATTATAAAATAAAACTCAGACTTACACGACTCTCCCCCGCCTGTTGTCTTCCCTCCCCCATCTTACTGCTTTGCTAAGGAGGTAGAAAGCAAACTGATTAAGGCGGCTCAAGAGCGGGACCTCCACTGCATCTCCCAGCTGCTGAGACAATGGCGGACCTCAGGTGAGCGAATGAGGTGCCATCCTCCGCGCGGCCTCCTCACTAATAGCTTTCTTGGTCCTTTAACATTACAGGGACGCTCATTTAGCCGAATGACAGTGACCAGGAAAGGGCCAGCGGCTGGCTGTGCAGTACCCCCCTGGTTTGCAGCCACAAGGCCACTAGCGTCTGGGTCGATGCTCTCTAGGGTGGAATAGGTCCCCTTTTCTTCCAGTAATGTCACCCAACAGGGTGGTGGTGGGGGCGGCTGGGTGGCTAACACTATTCTATATTTAAAAAAATTGCCCAACAACTTGGATCACAACAAGCACCAATGGGCCTTCAGTGAATATTTAGGAATAATTACAGTGATCTAACTATTCGTTGAAATGCCATCCCTGTCTGTCTGTCTGTCTCTATGACTGGAATCAAGTCTTCAGAAGGCCAAAGGCTCATCAAGGGGCCTATGGAGAAATGGCAAACCGCTCACCTCCTGGAGGGGCTGCAGTGCACAGCAGGGGCCAAGCGCAGGGATGGAGGCCCAGGCCGTGCCCGGCTTGGTCTCTGGGGAGCCGCCCGCATCCTCTGCTCCTGAGCTGTGCTGCCCCTGCCACTCCCCCGGCTTTGCCCAGCTAACTATAACCACTCAGCTGTGATTCTCAATTCAGAAATCACCCCGGGAACCCCCTGAGCCCAGGCTGGGCTTGATCTTCTCTGGCATGTGCCCACTGCCCTGGACACACCCGACCTAGTTCCCATCCCCCACACTGTGTTCTCTTATGTGCCCCCCCACAACCTCGGGCTCCTTAGGGCCATGCATGTGTTCCCAGCACTTCCACCCACCGCACACTAGGCCCTGAGGGGTACCTGCTAGGGTTGGCTCCAGGAGGGAGAGAGGGGGGACACAGACACTCCTCTGTGATGATGGGCTGGAGTCACCATGGAGCAGGGGAGGGTCTGTGCTCCCAGCAGTGTGGCCACATTCCACAGCTGGGTGACGCTTGGGCTCTCGAAGGGCAAATAAGATTAATTGGGATGAGCACAGGACAGTGCTGCAGGCAGGGCCTGTGTGCTCAGAGCCCTCAGGCCTAGCTGGATCCTGGACAGAGGAGCTCATCTCTGGGGCCCCGTGGCTTCGATCAATTGTAGCTAACAAAGATTCAAAACTGAGATGCTAAAAATGGGCCAGGACTTCCCTCTGTTGACATTATCGGCGATAACACATTTCCGTGACTCTGTGCAGAAAGTCTTTTCTGGAAAGTGTATCATGGTGTATGTCACTCACGGCACAATAACAAGAGTCAAAATGAAATATTCAGAAGGCTCTGTCTCTAAGCACCGAAGTCCTTGTTGGAAAATATTAGGAAATGGAGCAGTGGCCACGCCTTCCCCGTATCGCTGTGCAGAACCCATTCCCCCATCAAGCTGGTAGCAACATCCTTCTGAAGAGCTGGAGAAGGCAGGTCACAAATACTGGGATGGAATTCCAACAGAAATTCCTCACTGGGATGGCGGGATCCAAGTTCATCATCCTGCATCTCACTGAAGGCAGAGGAGTGACTAAATGACCACATCGCCCCCTGTCACCTGCTCCAGTGCTGCCCCTCTAACCTGAACACTGATTTACGTCCCCAAACATCTCCCAGGCCAAGGACAGACCGCAGTGGGCAACAGCCCTTGTTGCACAGAGACAGGATTTACAACTGGACCGGGGAGAAAAGCCATTCATTGTCATTTGCTTATGGACTTCTTTTTCAAGATCGTTACTCATTCACGGCAGCTGCAGTGGTGACCTAGTTCCTTGACCCGGCAGCGGCCGCTGTGTCCACGACGCTCCTGGCTGGCGTTCTGGGCTGCACAGGGAACCCGGGCCCGTGGGCGCTCAGTGCCAGGCGGCTCGGGTTCCATCTCACACCTTCTGACAGCTGAGGAGGTTGTGCCAGAGACAAGGAGGAGGGTCATGTGCACATCTGCACCTGTCCCTCCACGGTGGCAGTTCAAACAGTGCCTTAAAAGATGGACTTTTGCTCCCATGAATTTTGAAAAATATCATTTTCTTTGCTGAAGAGGAAAGTCAAATTGGTTTCATGTATCTAAAATCAACACATATCTGACGTGCGTTTGGCACTGGGAACAGACCCAAGTAGGGGGATGGTAGCAAGTGGTCTGTGGACTGGCGACCTTCTGTCCACATCCCCCCCCCCCACTTTATGTACACTTGAAATTTGACCTTACATGAGTCTTGGTTTATGATAAGTCTTTCCACTAATTTTCTCATTATCTTAAAGCAGTAAGGTTTTATTGGATGCTTCTGAAAGGAACCTGGAGCCTCCATTGGCACATGTCAGGTATTTTACTCAAATCCACCCAAATGTAAGGTGGGCTGCTTCCAAGTTCTTCTGGAGAGCGATGTCAGCTTGACACATACGTGCCTTTTAAGTGTTAAATCACAAGACTTGGCAGGAGCTTCTCACTCTGGCTTCCTAGTCTCAGTGACACAGATTTGAGTGCCATGGCTCTCACGTCCTGGCAAAGTGCTTTCTGAATCAGCACTAGCCCAGAGGGAGCGGGATCCAGGCTAGCGTCAACGTCAGGAGGTCAGGGGGCTGTTCCTAAGCTCCCTCTGCCCAGTGCTTCCCGAGCTCCTCAGGCCAATGGACTCTGCCTTCATCCTGTCCTTCTCACTGTGGCTTGTTCCTGCCCATCTGTGCTCCACACCCAGTCGCGCTCCCGGATCCACTGCAAATCTGTCATTGCTTTCCAGACAGTGAATTACGACGTCACCCCATGGCATCTTCACTGAAGGTGGGAATCTGGCTGGCCCTAAAGAAGGAAGGGATCCACACAGGGTCCCCAGTAAGGACACGCTTTCCCTGCTGACTTGGAGATGCTGTGTTGACCCTGGGTTGGGGTTCACTTGGTATTTCTAATCGAATGGAACTTTAGAGGAATATAATTAAGATTTAATTTTAGGATCATCGAATTGTATTTATGTAAAAACTGGTACACTGAGCATGCCATATTAAAATTTCTTTATGTTTTACCATTTTTTTTGCACCAAGGAAGAGTCACACTCTATGTGGAAAATAAATTATTAAAATTATTAAAATTTCTAAGAACTACGCTAAGGGTAATTACTAGTGCATCGGAACTGTGGGGATGCACTAGCTTGACGACAAAGACATGAAACTTCCTGTCATTTGGCAAACGTGAAAAGAGGGGTGGTGTGGGGAAGTAGCAAAGCCACCTTGTGGGAGGGTCTGTACGTGGGACAACTGCTCCCGGGAGGCGGCTTGCCAGGACTGGAGTGCCTTAATTCTAAGATGGCATTAATTGCAAAAGGCACCTTCAACTTAATAACAGCTTGACAAAAGAAAGGAAGGAAAGAAAGTTACCACTGTAGACATCCACATCTATTTAAAACATCGTGCAATTTCAGGAAGGTTAAGACACAAAAAGACTCTTCTTATGGCCGAGCAGATGCTTTGTGTGCAAAGCCTTAAAAACATGCACATACTTTGGCCCTTCTAGAATTCTTTTCTAGAGAAAAATCAGTAATATAGTAAAAATCAGGCCATAGAATAATTATTGTCATTCTGTTAGGTAAGTTACTTAAGCAAATCATGGCGTGTCCTCATTAATGGTCATCATTAAACGTGGCATTAGGGAAATTATAAAGGTGTTTGTGATGCTATTAAGGGTGAAAAACTGGTAAAAAACCCATAAAACCCATTTCTGTTAAAAAAATGTGTGTGTGGATATAAGAAGTATTTAGAAAGCTCTATAGCAATGAATCAAAAATCTCACCTCCAGCTACAGGGGATTATGATTGCTGTGTTCTTTTTCTCCACCCTGCTTAAGTCTTTGACATTGCTAGTGAGTATGCTTTGCTTTTGTAATAATAAAATCTCTGGCATTTTAAGGAGGGTGTTTTGGTCCAGTCTTGGCTGGTTCCCAGGCGCAGCCCCCGAGGGTGCCCTGTGGGGAAGGAGGACTGGTGAGTGCAGGGAGGGCCTGAGGGGCGCAGACGCTGCTGTGGGGCTCTTGGCAGGAAAGTTGGCAGAGTGTGTGTGTATATATATATATATATATATATATATATATATATATATATATTGTTATCTTTGCAGTGTCACTTGAAGTCATTCAGGGTATTGAAAAAGAATCCAGAGGTGTCATGACAGTGACAATGCTTCCCATTGCTATCTTAAAACAAAATATTAAGAAATGGATCAAGAAATCTCAACCAAAATGGACTGACCTTTACCCATTTACATATTACCCCCAAATATGGGTGGTGAGCGTGCAGCGAGTCTTGCCGATGCTGTGTGGGGGAAGTCGATTTTTCAAACACTGTGGCTTTGTGGTTGGAAATACACTTCAGTGCTACAAGCATTTTGGACAGAAAATCTCTGAGACTATTAGGCCATTATGTGTTCTCTCGTGTGCCAGGTTAGAATGGCCATATGGCTCCTGAAGTAGGATCTTTGAGAATAAATTACAAAATGGCACACAAAAATGAAGCGTGCACACACTAACAGATGAACCCCGTGGAGAAGGACCCAGTCCTGATGTGGCCTCTTTCTAAGGGCAGAGATGAGCGGCTCTCACATCAGGATCCCGTCTGGTTCAAAGGGAAGTCATGTGCTTGCTGGATGTTTTAGGTTGCTGGAAGGTTCCCCAACCTCGGCATGCTCTTTTGCAATACACAGCAGTTCATGGAATGAGGGTTTAAAAGCCCATAGGAAATGACGCGCTGCAGACCCAGCTCTGCGCAGTCCAGTCCCCCTCCTGCCACAGCCCGCGGGGCCGTGTGCTTCAGAGCTTGCTCTTCTTTCTTTCTTTACCAAGATTCTCACAGCTGCCTTAGGTCAACAAAGCTAAATCTGAGTGGTAGATCCCTCCTCATGAAGTCTACCCTGGCTTGCTTTTCAGCTGAGAAGCAGAATCGGAAAATATCTCAGGGAGTATTTGCAACAGGAAGATTAAATTCTGTCTTATGTGAACGTTGAATCAAGTTGCTAAACTGGGCACTGATGACCTTTCTGGTCCCCATGCCAGGATTGAAAACATGACAGACACAGGTTCTGGGCACACTGTGGACCTGCTGGGTCAGCATCTTGGCACTTCAATGTCTGCTGCCCTTGGAGCAGTAGATGGGGAAGACATCTGGCACCTGGCTTGGGCAGCCAAGGGCCCAGGGCGTGAGGGAGGGAGGGAGGGAGGGAAGGAGTGGGTCTAGCCTGGTACCTGAGGAGGTGGCCGGCTGTGTCCTCCTTCAGCATGTGTCTGGGAGCAGCAGTCTGTGCAGATGCTTCTCTCAGTCCTCCTCTTACCCACTGTGCCCTGTTCTGTTTCAGTCAAGGAAAAAGAAGTCCCAGCTGTGAGCGGCAGCTCTGCCTTCCAGGGAGACTGGAGGCCCAGTACTTACTTCTCGTGGGTGGGCTGCAGGTCTGAGCTCCCCGACGGCTCCCACACACTGGCTTCTGGCTGCCAAGGACCTGCTGTGGGGCCGATGCTCCCAGGAGCCCTGGGTCCGGGCTGACCGTCCACTCAGCAGCGAGGCGAACTGTTCCTACACATGAGTCCTTGCTGTGGACCACAGGGTTCCTTCCGCGGCAGCAGATGGAGTGGAGCGGGGCACCCCAGCCGGGGAGCGTGGGAGGGAATCAGTGGAGAGGATTCAGTCGGTGATGGTGAGAGGCAGGGAAAAGTGCCATTGGAAAGACATCATCCGTCCTCAGGAAAAGGGCCCGTGAAGGTCTAGATGGCGCTGCATCAAGCACAAGCAGAATGTTTGATCCTCAGGATGATTCGAGGATTCTTAAAACAAAGTGATGGGACTTATCACCTCCACGTGAGAAAGGTAGACAGTGTGGCACGCTCATGCCTCCCAGTGTCCAGCAGAAGGGCTCATCCCGGAGCCCACTTCTTCACGTGGAAGAAGGCAGCGCACGCACACAGCTGGCCCTGACTGATTGTATTGTGCAGATCAATAAGTTAATACTGTAAGTGATAATACAAACCAGGGCACCTTTTCCAGGGCACTTGTAAGCTCTGGTTTCATTGCGAGGCAGGATTTATTCTCTCTGTTTTGCTGATGAGACCCCAGAGACCCTCCTTCAGAGAGTCTGGGTACCATGGCGACAGCCTGACCGAAGAGATCGATCCGGCTGCTGCGGACCTCGACGCGCCTGGGAACCTTCGCACGTTCCTTCATTCAGCAGAAGCTGATCAGATATCAACCATGGGTCCCTGTGACGCCTGCTGGACATGGGACGGGGGTCAGAGGCTCTCGCCTGCCCCCTACCACCGTGGGACTGGAGTATCTCAGGGACCGAGCTGAGTACAGGCAGCGAGTCAGGCTTCTTGGGAGATTTATTTACCTTTTCTGGACAGAAACATCACCAGGAAGCCAGGGATGAAGAGGTCCAAGGGAGCACTGCCGAGGGCTGCAGGGAGGGCCTGGCTAGCCTGTCTCTGGACAGTGGCCTCCAGGGCAGGGCCCAGAAGTTCCCACCTTGGGCCCTTTCTGTCCCACTGCCAGGGACATTTCTCTTTCCAGTGGAAGAAAGGTGATTTAAATTCATGTGTATCTCACAGGAGAGGGAATGGGGTTTGAGCAATTTACCAGCACAGCCTACCTAATAAATCACAGACGGCCCAGGGACCTGGCCAGGGCGGGGCGGGAAGCCACCGTGGGAACTGAGGGAGAAGGCAGGGCTCAGGCCAGACAGGAGAGCCCATGGGCTGAGGGCAGGAAGCCTGGACGGAACTGGCCACGCAGCGTCCAGGGCCACCTGTGGCCTAACCACCCACAAAAGGCCAGGGCTTTCTGGTCCCAGCCTCCCACCTTGCTCAAGCTGAGGAGGGAGCCGCATGGTCATTCTAGCGACCAGGATAATGCCTCAGACAAATGCGACGTCCAGTGTCCCCAGCTCTGAGGAAGTTGATTCAAAAATGCAATTTTTAATTAAGAGGAATACTCCCGAGAGGAGAGGGAAGCTTTTACAGCGGAGGCAGGCAGCGTGGGCCGCACGCATCCCCCACTGCTCCTTTCTCTCTTTCCCGCTGTCTGAAGAGGGGCCTGGGCGGATGATCGAGGCAGTGCAGGAGGAGGGCAGGCAGCCCAGCCCAGCGGCCAGGCAGGGCTGCGTCTTCAGACTGTTTCCTAGGACCAGTAGGGAGGGTCGGTGAGGGCAGAACGCGGGGCAGTTGTAAATTGCCGCCTTTGCTTCTTTGCTGCAAATGGCTCTCAGGAGCACAGGCTGTTAATTTTGCTTCTAAGTGCCTGGAGGTGAGACGGCGACCGCCTTCTGGGTCTCCATGACAATCAGCACAGGAAGCTCTCTCCAGTCATCTCCCCAAACTCCCCACACCTGGGAGGTGTGCACCCTGGTGTCTGTTCTGGCCTGGGGTGTGCCGTGTTCTGTTTGTCAAAGGCGGACGCCAATCTCTGTGGCCTGGGGAGCTCTACAAGTGACCTGATAGCCCAGATTCTGCTTGATCGCCTGAGGCCCACACAGGTAGGTTTGCTGCCCAAGAAGGTCCTTGACAGCCACCCCCAGCTTCAGCCTCAACCTTCTGAAATGCAAAATGTGCCGAGATGTTCTCCCCTCGCCTCATTGAAGCCAATAACTGAGGATCAAAATCTCATTTAGGAGGCTCGCTGTATCGTTGTTTATTGATGTGTAGCCTCTTGGCCCAAACGTACTTTAAGAGGTGGAGAAAGTCAGGTGGTTGGGGCTTCATCCTGTTAAACTGTGTCCTCCTCAGGACTTCACAAACACTGGAGAGTGCGGATCTGATTTTTTTGATTTTTTTACTTTTTATGGAGGAAGGTGATCTTTTCCTGAGGAAGCTGCAGCAAATCACTATCCATGAGAGGGTGGTCTCGTGGAGCAGGACGCATCTGAGCAGTGTGGGCACAGCCCTCCTCTGCCAAAGACTGCATTCCGTGACTGCTGGGAATCACGGGTTTCTGTTTTAGATACTCTCTTATCCTTCCCAGGAAATGAAGCTCATTTTGAAAAGGAGCTGAGTAAGGGAAGCATTTACTTTCTTCTACCTAAATGTACTCAGCTGCTGAGGGAGGACGCAGGGCTGGGCATTCTGTAGGGTAATGAGACAGCCACGTCCCCGTGCCACCTGAGTCTTGGGTCACGATTTGCCTGTGAGCGTGTGACCCACATGACCCTAAGGCCAGGAGGGGTGCTGAGGTCCAGCTGCAGGGCCGAGCTCAGAGCTGCAGGAGAACGCAGGTGACTCACCCAACATGACTGCCGCTGGAAAGTCACCGAGGAGTAGCCATGATGTAGCAGTGAGATCTGAGAACTCACTGCCGCTCATGTGGTCGGCTCTCTTTTGTTCCCCCTAAACTCATTTTGTAGATGTGGAGAACTGACACTCAGAGATTAAGAACCTTTTCAAGATCATGTAATTAGTAGGTGACTTAGCTCAGGCCCAGGCGAAGCCCGAACAGCTCTATGATAATGGATAACAGTGGAACCCTGACATTCACTGAGCAGTCACTGAGTAGTAAGCACCGTGCTGAGCTCTTTCGTGAAATAACCTAGTAGGTCGGCACACCACCAACCCCCGGGTGCTGTTCTTCTCTCCAGCTACACACAAGGAAACTCAAACCCCAGAGGTGTGCCAGCTCCTCCCTGCCCACATGGGATCCTTCTGGAATTGTCACTTCCCTCGGGTCTAAGCCTCCACAGACCTTGCCCCCATGGCTGCCATGGTCCCAGGCCTGCTCGACTTACCCGACCCAGACCTTCCCAGCAGCCGGCACCGAGCAGGGCTGTCCTCCATCCCCACGCCTCCCTGCCAGCCCCTCCGTTTCCCCTCCCCTCACTGTCTCTTCCAGCCACACAAGACCACGCCCAGCACTTTGTCCAGCTGAGCCTTGGTTCTCCCCTCGGCTCACTGGTATCACACGGAGGCTGTCCTTCTCTCCCCAACCCAGCACTGCCCATGCCCTGCCTGGTTCTTCTCCGCAGTGATCACCCTGCTCAGGGGACACAGCAGCACACTCTCCGTCTCAGGGACACAGCCACCCTGGGAGTTGTGACTGCTTTCCTACCAGGATGGTGGGGTGGAGCAGAACCAAGTGGCGGAGGCTGCCCTATGTCCCCCAGCTGACTTCTTGCCCTTTCCAAAAAGTTTGCGCACCTGGCTCTAAGTCAGTGATCTCATCATCCACACGCGGTTCTTGGTCTGCTTCCCGTGGGAGGGTATAACAAGTGAGGACAGTGGTCTTTGCTTCTTTGGATCACTGCCATGTCCCATATTCTAGAACAGCACCAGGTGTGTAGTTGGCACCCATCTCATTTGTGTTAATTAAACGCATAAAAGAGATCAGAACCACTTCCCAGGGTCACTAGTGACTGGCCAGTTAGCTTTTGCATCTAAATTCAAACCCAGGCAGCCTGTCAGCTTTTGTAAATCAACAACGTCCAATAATTCACCAAGCCTAGCTACAAATATAGAGACTCCCTCTTAGTTAGTGCCCTTCCCTCTACCCCGCTGCCTGCTTCCTTGTAGGACAAGCTTTCTATATTAGCTCATAGTCATGAGAGAGAGAGAGAGAGAGAGAGAGAGAGAGAGAGAGAGAGAGAGAGAGAGAAAAGCCATAATGAGCTTTTATTCTTACTAATATTAGCAAGAAAAGAGACACAAGCTTCTGACTGTAAGACAAATCACTTCTGGACAAGTCCTGGAGACCGGGCACCTCTCAGTCTTGGACTGTCAAAGGCTGAGGCATCACATGGTCTGTGGATGGGGAGGGGCTGTTTTTACATGTCATACCTACCCTGATGGGCGTGCCCGGTCACACCTAGGCAGCACCTGTTCCTCCTGCCCCAAGGACCTTGCTCTTTGAGGACTTGCCTACCTGGATGTCCGGCAAGTGCTAGAAGGTGCAGGGGAGGCGTGGGGATGTGGAGCTGGGTTTGGGAACCAGCTCCACAGAAGTGGCTCATGCTTTGGGATGAACACCAAGGAAGAGGAGAAGGGAAGACCAAGGAAAGAGATTGTGGAGAGGCTGATCTAAGGAAGGCGAGTGCTTGCCCACCCACATTCAGCCTTTTGAGCCCGTGGCCCCTCCCTGATCCCCATGACCCTGGTCCAGAGGGGGAATGAGGTCTACCTGTGAGTGCACAGTTTTTGACAAGTGGCCTTTGATGGCCTGTGAAACTCATCTAATGGCTTCAGGACCATATGCCATCAATTTAATCTGACTCGAAGTGCATGGATTCACTTCCACACAACAGTGAGAGCAGCATTTGGGCTCCTCACGGGGCCTGAGCTGGGGGCTCCCCACCTGCTGTTTCCTCTAATCATCACGGAGAACCTGCAAGTCACACATCTTCACAGATAAGGAGACTCAGATCAGATAACTTTCACCTATGGGAGATTTGGGTTGCCAATCACTGCCATCTGCCTCCCTGGGTTTAACTTTTACACCAAGTAAAAGTTACTCCAAATTAAATGAAAGTGTCAGCTTTTGTAAATCAACAATGTCCAATAATTCACCAAGCCCAAGGCCCAGGCAAGGTCTGGGCTTGGGGAACGCAGACAGACTACTCTCCACCACTGTCCAGGTCTAGGCCTGCTCCTGACCGGCAGCAGTGACCCACCAGGGGCACCAGGAATGTCAGGGACTGCAGCCACCTCCATGCTGACTCCTGGGATTTGAACCAGGTCTGGCTGACTCGGAGGGCACCTAGCAGAAGGTCACGGCGGTCATTGGAGTCGCCATCATGCCTAGCCTTGCTTATTCTAATTTAAATGTCCAGGATGGCGTGGGCTGGGCTGAATGCCATCCTGAATGGTGTTGAGCATATCAATAAAAGCATTTAAATAACAAAGCTTCAGAGCCAGATTTGGTTTGGAAATATTAATATGTAAATGCGTTAGACAAATAGTGTGTTTGGAACTGTCTCTGCCGATCTGTTTAATCAAAGTAGGGAGGAAAATCAGGTGATAGAAGCCAGACATTTTCACTTGGCACTTGAACTGAGATGCTTGGAGCAGCCCTGACGCTTTAGAAAAGAGCAATCTTCATGCCAGGAAGGGAATTTGCCTACATTCATATCTGTTTCTACGTGGTTTGATTTTTCTTTTTAACATCCGTGTTGGCTCTTTGCTCCCTGAAATCAAAACATTCAGCATTATTTGGGGGATCACACCCAGGAGAGGAATTTCTTTTCTTAGCAAAATTACTCTCCGCAACCAGTAGGTGGCGCTGTTTACTTGTCACAAACTGTTCCCTGCAGCCCAGACAATTACCTCGGATAAAATAACAAGCATGTTTTCTGGAAATAAAATAACCAGTGAGTACTGGGAGAGGATTATTTTCTTTCACAGGTGTCTCCAAATCAAAGCTGAAGTGTGAACAACAATTCACTCTTTCTGTGGCCTCCCACGTAGTATTTGCTTCCAGAACTTTAACACCATTGCGAGAGCTCCTTCTCAACCACGTTTGTGCCTCAGACCTCACTGCCTGACCCCATCAACATTTTGTGGTTGATTTTGCCTATAAAGTACATTGGCATTTTCAGATAGAAGCACTGGAGTTTCCTAGTATTTCAGCAGACATCAGAAAATGATCTCTACTGCTGCCTATCTGGAAATACAGTTCAAACACCAAAGAAACATTACGGCAGGTCTCTAAAAGTATGTTAAATGCAAACACATCATTTACACCAAGGTCTCAGATATACTCAGTGACATGCATATAATGGTTGCCGCTGTTCACTAGATAAACATCTACGCATTAAAATGACAGCTGAGCACAACTCACTAGACACGGAGTTCTCTGCCTCACCCTCATGATCTCACGTGGCCCCATCTTAAGTGGCCATTTTATAATTGAGAAAACAGGCAGACAGGGACCGTGAGGTCCCCACGTCTGTGCCAGATGATTTTGACCCAAACTCCTAACCACAACAGGCTTTCCTCTGACTCTCACAAGGAAAATAATTTGATTCTACTTTCTAGAAAAGGTTAAATTGCTAACCAGCCCGAGTTGCCGCTCTGACTCCTTCACTTGAGATCTGTGGAGCTGTGAGAGGGCCTTTGCTATCTCTGAATTGCCATTACTGGCTGCAAAGTGGGGAAGTCAGCACCTACTTGTGAGCTTGCTGAAGGGACTGGAGATAATGTGTTCAGGAAAGCTCCTCGCCCAGTGTTGTGTGCCCAAATGACACCTTTTTTCTTTTTTTGCAAACTTGATATTAAAAATAAATTTTTAAAAAACTTGATGTTAAAAATAAATAAATAATGATTCTACAGAAAAATACCCTTCTCCCAAATGTGTCAGGGAGGTCAGGAGTTAGTCCTTAGCAGTTTTCAAAGGTGGAGGAACAGGTGACCTTGGTTTATACACCTAAAGGGATACAGACTAAGCAAATTACCACCAATGCCTATTGGTGCCTGGTATTTTGTCCAGGGTCTGTGACATCATGAACAATTTTCTTTATTTAAAAAAAATAATATCTTGATTTTATAAAGGAGGAAACTAAAGCTCGGAGAAAACAAATTACCCCTCTAGGTAACAAGGTAACAGCTGAAGAGAGAGTTTGAGCCCAAATGTGCTGGACCTCTGCACCTTAGGTTTGTCCCTTTGCCATGCCGAGTAATGTACTATCGTGTTTTAGATTTTCCTCAACTCCACAGAGTTTGCTTCTCTGAAACTCCTCTTCCTTGCAAACTTCAAGACAGGGAGGACAAAGGGACAGTGACTGGGAAGTAGCAGAAGGAAGGTCCTCATTTCCTCATCCCTCAGCACTGATGTAAAATCCATGTGAATTCACCTGGGGGAGTCTTTGCCCTACGGGCAGCTCCGGGGCAGATGGGGCCCCACAGTCCACCAGAAAGAGTCAAGGAGTCCTCACGCCACGGCACCTAAGTAGTCATTTAAATATGCTGAATTCTCCCCAGAAATGGAAATACTCAGAATGCTTTGAACAGCAAAAATCAGTCATTTTTAAGCAGTTAAGTAGTGATGTAGAATTTCCTTCCAAAAGTTGTAGGGAATTGGTCAGAAGGGAATTGGCTCTTGGCAGTTAGGCCTGGAGCTTAACTACTGTCTGGGTCATAACTGATCCTCTGAGCCCAAGCACAAACTCATTTAATCTTCACCAAAGATCAAGGCGGATCAACGCCAGGGAGGCTAGAGAGTACCCGCTAACTTCTGTGGGTGGCCCTTCTTTGCCTACATGCAGGACCATTAAGAAAGGAGTGTAGGAGGCCCCTGGGGTCACAGGAGGACTTAGAATATGTCCACCTCTTGGGCCTGTTTCCAACCCTGGTTTTTATACTTTTCTAAAGAGAACACATTGGATTTTCAGAGAGAATTTAAAGATTGCATAAGGTTAACATGAGGGGAGATTTTGAATGGGTTTTACCCAGAACAAATCTCAAAGAGTTAAAAACTATAAAACAACGAGCCCAGAGTTTGAAATATGATCTTGACATTGTAGATCATCTGGTTTATTCTGTATCCAGTATATGCCAAGCTTCCTATCAGTGGTGTCAAAGAGATTCTTGTTGTATCCTTAGGCAAACGAGTGCTTATGATAATGGACAAAGTGCTTAGAATTTAGTGCATTTTAGAAGTAGAAAGTTTTGATAGAAATGAACGACTTAAGTTCCTTGGGACTTTGCAGGTATGATTTCTGTTATTGGATTACCAATATAGAAGCATATACAGTAGAAGAGATTATATCAGATTTTACTTCAAGAAATCATTTGAAATTGCTGGTGTGGAGGCTCCTTGAAGACGCTAGCCAACGGTTCCAACTTAGTTCTCCCGTTGAAAGCAAAACAATGGTCACAACCCCAAACAACTAATTAGGAAAACAAAAGCGAACCCTAAGAAAATTAACTTCATGCCTATCTCCTCTTTTTCTTTGAGTAATGCCTAAATCAACTCTTTCAGTTTATACTCTATTTTCTTGTTTCTTTGTTATTATCCCTTTCTCTATGCTGAAGAATTATGGGAAGGGAGAAACTATTAAAAGAAGGAAGAGAGAGAAAGGAAGGAAGGAAAGGGGAGGGAGGAAGGAAAAGGAGCAGGACGCCTCAGAAGAAAATGACATGTTTTAAAGCTACATCTTGATGTCAATTCCCAAATGAGAAATCACGCACTGGCCTTGCATCCTACACTCCAGCAAATAAGTGGGGATGATGCTCATGACGGAGATGCCCACGACAGCCTGTTCTAGCGCCACAGACATCCACCGACACAGGGCTCACAGCACGTGGACAGAGCACAAGACACACTGGGCGTGCATGCACACACTTGACTTGCGGCTTTTAGAAAGCATTTATATTTCCTATAAATCCATTCACATCTCAGCAGCACGATAAGCGAGAGATGCACCTGGAGGCCCTGAAATATCAAAGGCTGTGGCACTCTCAGAACGGACTTGACAACCTCAGTGGGCTTGGGGATGCCAGCATCTTTAATTTATGACATCCTTGGGTGGGTTTGGTTTGATGTCCTCATCTGAGGAAATGTGGCCCCCAAATGAAGAGCAGGTGTGAGAGCTACAATCCCCCGTGTAGCGTCTGAAGGTCATCACACCGTTTCCTGGTGCACCGGGGGGTGTCAGTGTGCACGAGGACCAGGGAGAGGTGGTATGCAGCCCTCAGCCTGCAGGTGTAAGTAACAAGGAGGTGAGCACTGTGATTGTCCACTGTCACCACCAGAACCCTACGTGGGAAGCTCTGGGCACTTACCCACTGTGAAGAATTCTTATTTGCATGGACGGTAGTCTGTGCTTGCCAAAGTGGATGACAAAGTACATGCTAAGGATCCTTGGTCTGGGGTCAATGACAAGCAAAACATTGAAGATTGAGACTGCTCGTCAGTCCCAGTCTGGCACTGGGAATGTCTCTGGGCCTCAGTTCAAAGTTGCCTCTTTTGAGAAGCATTCTCGGGCACCCCAGCTAGAGAAGGTCCCTTCCCACCTGCCCCTGCCTATCATCATTCTATTTGCATTCTGTTTGCTCCCTCATGGGACTCCCTGGAAGTCACCCCGTTGTCTGTCCCCCTCGTGTGTGTAGGAGGGAAGGCAGGAGAGGACTACGGGTCTCATTATTACCGTATAAACAATGACAGCGAAAGTGCCCAAATGCCGCAGTCTGGCTGGGCACAAATCACGAGCCACTCAAGCAGGAACAAACTTTACTTCCGAACTCACACGAACGCCACCCACACGGCCCTTCCTTGGAACACCATATACCAACCGGAACTTCACCAACCAACGCGAACTCCCCAGGAATCCCCGACAACTCCAAAGTGGCGGGCGCCCGAGGCGGACAGCAGGGGTCTGTATACAATTGAATACACAACCTGTTTAAATCCAGCATCATCTTAATGGCTCGTTGGCATCACCTCTCAACCACTCCCTTCTGGCAATATGCCAGGCGACATCCCGACTCAGCTGTGGCCCTCAACACCCAGGTTATAGGGGATGCAGCTGTCAGCTGAATAGATGAGCACAATGTTTGTCATTAGTTTCTGTTTTTTGTTTTTGTTTTAATCCTTAAAATACACACAAGCTGGAGACAGACATTGAGAAAATACAAGGCTCGTATTCAGACTGACGTGCAGCATACATGTTAAAAGATAGATGGAGGTGTGTTAGAATACCGAAAGGCTTATCTGAGTGAATGGTGACTGTGAACTAGTTCTTGGTCCACAGAAGGGTCACCCGGAAAGGCTCTTCTAGGGTGAACTCAAAAGCAAACTCAGAAAAACAGCATGGTACTGGTACCAAAACAGGCGGGTGGACCAATGGTACAGAATAGAGGACACAGAAACCAACCCACAAAACTACAACTATCTTATATTTGATAAAGGGGCTAAAAGCATGCAATGGAGGAAGGATAGCATCTTCAACAAATGGTGCTGGGAAAACTGGAAATCCATTTGCATCGAAATGAATCTGAATCCCTATCTCTCGCCATGCACAAAAGTTAACTCAAAATGGATCAAGGAGCTTGATATTAAATCAGAGACACGGCATCTGATAGAAGAAAAAGTTGGTTATGATCTACATGCTGTGGGATCGGGCTCCAAATTCCTCAATAGGACACCCATAGCGCAAGAGTTAACAACTAGAATCAACAAATGGGACTTACTCAAACTAAAAAGTTTTTTCTCAGCAAAAGAAACAATAAGAGAGATAAACAGGGAGCCTACATCCTGGGAACAAATCTTTACTCCACACACTTCAGATAGAGCCCTAATAACCAGAATATACAAAGAACTCAAAAAATTAGACAATAAGATAACAAATAACCCAATCAATAAATGGGCCAAGGACCTGAACAGACACTTCTCAGAGGAGGACATACAATCAATCAATAAGTACATGAAAAAATGCTCACCATCGCTAGCAGTCAGAGAAATGCAAATCAAAACTACCCTAAGATACCATCTCACTCCAGTAAGATTGGCAGCCATTATGAAGTCAAACAACAATAAGTGCTGGCGAGGATGTGGGGAAAAGGGCACTCTTGTTCATTGCTGGTGGGACTGCAAATTGGTGCAGCCAATTTGGAAAGCAGTATGGAGATTTCTTGGAAAGCTGGGAATGGAACCACCATTTGACCCAGCTATTCCCCTTCTCAGTCTATTCCCTAAAGCCCTAACAAGAGCATGCTACAGGGACACTGCTACATCGATGTTCATAGCAGCTCAATTCACGATAGCAAGACTGTGGAATCAGCCTAGATGCCCTTCAATAGATGAATGGATAAAAAAATGTGGCATTTATACTCTATGGAGTATTACTCTGCATTAAAAAATGACAAAATCATAGAATTTGGAGGGAAATGGATGGCATTAGAGCAGATTATGCTAAGTGAAGCTAGTCAATCTTTAAAAAACAAATACCAAATGACTCCTTTGATATAAGGGGAGTAAACAAGGACAGGGTAGGGATGAAGAGCTTGAGAAGAAGATTTACATTAAACAGGGATGAGAGGTGGGAGGGAAAGGGAGTGAGAAGGGAAATCGCATGGAAATGGAAGGCGATCCTCAGGGTTATACAAAATGACATATAAGAGGAAAGGAGGGGTAAGACAAGATAATACAAATGGAAGAAATGATTTACAGTAGAAGGGGTAGAGAGAGAAAAGGGGAGGGGAGGGGAGGGGAGGGGAGAGGGGATAGTAGAGAATAGGACAGACAGCAGAATACATCAGACACTAGAAAGGCAATACGTCAATCAATGGAAGGGTAACTGATGTGATACAGCAATCTGTATACGGGGTAAAAGTGGGAGTTCATAACCCACTTGAATCAAACCGTGTAATATGATGTATTAAGAACTTTGTAATGTTTTGAACAACCAATAATAAAAAAAAAAAGAAAAAGAAAATTCTATGCAACCACTAAAAAAAAAAGCAGACTCAGTCTAAGAGCAAACGCCATAGGTTTTCATTCCTTATTATTATTATTATTTATTTATTTATTTATTTATTTTTTGGTGCCTGGGATTGAACCCAGGGTGCTCTACCCCTGAGCTACGTCCCCGATCCTTCTTCTCATTTTTCATTTTGAGACCGGGCTTGTTAACTTGCCAAGTCGATCCTTCTGCCCCAGACCCCGGGAAGGTTTTCATTCCTGATGATCTGAACCAGTGTGTCCAGATTCTCAAGATCTCACGCTTTGTCAGACACGGTAGGGTGTGTGACATCATCCAGATTAGACCCACAGTTGGGTCACTGACCTCCCCATGTTCCCATGGAACACGAGCTATTTTTAGATGCTTCATGGGCCCCCCGGCAGGATTCCCGGGGTACAGTGGTCTGTCTCAGCATTCTTTTGGAGATTGACACCTGGTGTCAGTTCCCAAAGCAGGTAGGATTGATGGGGATGTATTCCCAAGTCGGCTGCTAAGGAGGACTTAATGAGGAGCAGTGACAGCCTCACGGGCAGACTGTGGGGTGTCAGCGCTCCGTGAGAGGAGAAAAGGTCAAAGCAAAACAAAAGGAGGAGGAGAAAGAGGACTGGCAAAAAAGTGGGTGGGGGGAAAGCGAAAAGACCCGTTGGCCCTGAACACCCAGGGGAGGTGCTCAAGGACTCAGTGGTTTTGTATGATGATAGCAACTGACATGAGGGTGCCGTGGGAGAGCTTTCTGTGAATCGTCCTCTGTGACCCTACGGTGGCCCCCACAGTTTCCATTCACAGTTTCAGATGAACAAATAGGGTCGGGGCCACCAGTGTGCCAAGGCCCAGCTGTGATTGGAACTCAGGTACCACTGACCCAGAGAATTTTTTGTTCCTCTCAAATGCTGAAATGCCCCTAGATTTGTGAGGCCATCTCCTGATTCTCTCTCGTCTGTGTTGAACATAGAATCACTAAGTGCCATCTCATATGCCATGGGGAAACAGCCCAAGATGCCCTGGGACCTGTGTCTCTTAAGGATGAAGTTGCTTAGTCAACTGCTTTCTGCACTGAGGGTTTGCTGGGGTTGGGGGTCCTCAGATAAATAAAGTCTTATTTCATCGAACAAGGAAGAATAAACCATCGGGCGTCGGCCAAGCCCCAGGTTTCGCTTGCCGTTTGCAGATGTGTGTCTGCTGTGGGCCAGCAATGTGTGACGGCGTCTCTGAGGCGTGATCAAGCCGGTCATTGACGTCTAGGCAGGACTTGTCAAGTCCTGCAGCAGAGGTTTCCACCAGGGGAGAGAAGTTTTGGGTTTGGGGATGGGCTCAAAGGGTCCCAGCGAGGGTTCAAAGGGGTCTGCTCACTGCTGTAGAGTGTCCTGGTGGTGAAGCTTGTGTTCAGACACAGTGACAGCCGTGAGCCACGCTCTGCTGCCCGTGTGTGCTGCACCTGTGCCGTGAGGTGCACTTCCTCTAGTCTCTAAGCCAGTCCCCTGAGCCCGGGGCAGTTCCTTATTTTCCTCACCAGCTGAATGAGATGAGTGACAATGACTTTCAAGGACCACCCCAACCGTGGACCCCTGCATTTCCTCTTCCGGAGAGCGTTACCTCAGTGGTACCTAAGGCTGAGGACGGTGAAGGTCACGTGACACTCTGTGGTGACAGGCAGAGATGGACAGGGGGAGAGGGCCGGGCTGCTGGGCTCAGGGGAGTAGACAGCACCCTGGCGTCCGCTGGGCTCTCTGAGCTGCAGGAGCCCCATCAGCACCCAGGGACCCTGTTCTTCCATCCTCAGCATGACCAGCATGGCACATGCAGGCCTGCAGACATAAAGCCGCGGAGCTGTCTGGTGTCTCCAAGAGTGTGGCATTGTGGCTGTGTTTATGTGGAGAATTTGCTGTATTCTGTGAGTGTTTTTCCACATGTCTGAAGGGCAATTCTTTGTCAACTCCTACTGCCTTGCTAGAGAATCAGCAATTCACACATCTAATGAGGCTCACGATGAAAAGCACATTCACAGTATTTTTCTCTTTTATTTTCCTGCCTGAATGCCTCTACCTGTGAAAATCTCCATCTTCTTGCAGATGTGTGTGCGCATACGTTTAAAACCATGTTTCTCCAGGCAGACAACCGTGTGAGTGTGGTCAGCACCATGGATGCCCACATGCAGGGCTGTAGCCACAAAGGTCACGGAGCTGTCTGGTGTCTCTGAGATACCATCAGGTGGCACCTTTGCTGGCCTTGAACATGCCCTGAGGTGCCTCCTTTTCCTTGGAGAGCATGCTCCAATCACCCATCTCACACTGTCCAGCAGGTAAGATGGAACACTCGTATTCTTACTTATTTACTAATTTATTCATTTATAAATTTAACCAATAGATATTTGTCAAGTGCCTGGCAGGTGCTAGGTACTAGGCTAGGTGTGGGACGTGCCGGTCAAAAGACAGAAGGTTCCTGCCCTCAAGAAGAGTAAACAGGTAGTCATTACGACAGCACAGCAAGCGCTATGGTGTATGGATGGGGACATGGGCTAGCATGGCTCACACCGGGGTCAGGGAGGGACGAGTCACACTGACACACTGCTTCCCTAGAGCTGAGTAGATGAAGGGGACAGAGGTGACTCCAGCATGACCCGCAGCTGGGTGAGGGAAGCCCTGGGGGAGCTGGGCGCGGAGCCAAGTTTTCCCAACAGCAGCTACTGAATGGAGGAGATGGAGAGAGTGAAGGAAAAGTGTAGGATGATACTGGGAGAACTCAGAAGCCAGGGAGGATGCGAGACGGCTGCTGGACACCCGGTTTGGGCCACAGGTGGTTCAAGGGAGAAAGAGGAGCTCAAGGGGATGTGGGAGAAAGAAGAGTCTCAGACGCATTCAGTGAGGCTTCCTGCAGGAATTCAGGACACGCCTTAGTGAGGACAGGCATCTGGA
Organism: Urocitellus parryii; assembly: GCF_045843805.1. Lineage (NCBI taxonomy): Eukaryota > Metazoa > Chordata > Mammalia > Rodentia > Sciuridae > Urocitellus > Urocitellus parryii. The sequence goes on along the minus strand of NC_135538.1, from coordinate 6,702,514 downwards.
CTTGGAAATGTTCATGGCTCCCTGAAGGTATCAGCAAAAACCCACATCTTAACTTTTTTCAAAAACTATGAAGGAGTTGAGACTTTTCTTCTCTTGAAAGTTAGAAATAAGTTGGTTTAGTTTCACAGAGGCTAGGAGAAGACAAGAGACTCCCGGGTCACAGGCAAACCTTAAGGCAATATCATGTTCCATGAACTTGCTTCTCAAATCCCAGTTCTTACAGAGTGATATGAAATGGCCCAGGTAGCACCTCCACAGGCAGTGGGTTGCATGAAAGGTGGGGAACCTGACCTTTTATAATGGGCAGCAAGCAGACCTGCCCTTTCTCTAGAGGGAGATGTTATCTTCATCATAAGCAAATTTATCCTTTGCTCTAGAGAGAGTATCTCAAATTCTAAGGATGTTCACTGTACAAATATCTTTGAAAGGATCATCTGGAACAAAGAACAGTGCTAGTGCCACTTCCTGCAAAATATGCAGAAATGGGAAAGACTCTGGGAGAATTCTCTCCTAAAGCTTCTCCCTGGGGAATTTCATTCCCTCCTGCGTTTGTATTCTAGCTGCTTTTGGAGTAGGATTTCAGGACAGAAGACTGGGAAGTATTCTGCTTCTTTTGTCTGAGTTGCTGTTCATGAATACTTGGGAAAGAGTGAAAGGAAGGGGAACCAAAGTAGATTCCTGTTACCCCCAGAGGAACCTGGTGAGTCAACTCAAGCAGCCAATGGTTCTATGTATGCCTATGTATTCTATTTGGTTCCATCTATTTCTGATCCAAGCCTGGATTCTCCCAAGTCCTTTCCTATGAAGGGTCATCAAATATTCAGAGATTATCAAGGTTGTGGTTAATTAATAATCCCATTACACACAATACTGGGCTTTAGTATTGATAATCCGAAAAATAGAGAGAAAGAACTATAAAAACATTTTGGGAAATACTAAAAAAAAAAATGACAGTAAAACTTACTTAAAACACACATGACACAATACATTAAAAAAAAAAGAGAGGTCAAAAATACGACTTGGTTTTGCCTTTTTCTCAGAATACTTCTGCAAAATGCTTCTGAGCACAGGGTTCATAATAGATGCAATGGTTGAGAGTTCCTCTGCTACTTTCTTGTGTTTTCTAGCAGCTAGCAACTCATGGGAAGCAGAGGCCAAACCCCAGAAATAGAGTTTCTTGGCCAGTTTCCTCCCATCAATGTCATCCATCACCAACCTAGAGTCGCATGCATACTATAATGGTTAATTTGAATCGTCAACTTGATTGGATTAAGATATGCCGAGGATTAAGAGGTTTATGGGTGTGTCAATGAGGGTGTATCTAGGAATGATTGGCATGTGGAATAGCCAACTGAAATGGAGACCAAAGCATGGGCAGCACTGTCCAATAGGATGATGGCTTGGATGGAATAAAAACTGGAAGAACAAGGAAGCAGTAGCAGATGCGAGCTCCATTCTTGGTGAACAGGTTCTTGATTGCTGCTGTGATTGTCTGGGGATATAAGCCTCTTGATTCTTCACTCTTCCAAAGTGGATTCTCCAGAAGCCTTCTGTCTTGGACTAGGGTAGCACCCTTGATCCCTCTCATTTGGGGGCTTCAGCTTCTTGGACTGTGCAGCTACTGGTTCTTCTAGCTCTCCAGCCTGTAGACTGCCACTGTGGACCATCCAGCTTCTGGTCATGTAAGCCAACCTAATAAGTCCCCCTTTTATAATTATACTTCCTGTTGATTCAGTTCCTCTAGAGAACCCTGACTAATACACATGCCAAAGCCAGAGAGCTCTAGGTGGGCTCAGATCTTGGCTGGCATGTCATTGAGTCCCTGGGCCTTTGATCCCTTTTCTCTTAAATCTGTAGTGGAGGATTTCTGGTGACTCTTCCAGCTGAGATTTGGAACCCACAAGATGTGGTCAAACAAAACCACGGCAATGACATCTGATACCGGGAAGGATGGTTCAGATGTGCCCCGTCGGCCTCCTGTGTGCGGGTGTGAGCCTCATCAGGTCAGAAGCAGCACCACAGAAGGGAGGGGGCCCTCACGTGAGTGACCTGCACCCAGGACCATGGATCCCTGAGGCACACGAGAAGACCTCCCAAGGCACCCAGGTGCTGATGAGTCAGGACTCTGCTCCCAGAGTCTCCACAGTGCCTGCATGTGATCTTGGTACCACAGGACTTTTCCTTCCCAGCCTCCTTTTGAAAACAGCCCCCTCCTCTATGAAAGCAAGGCCCACCCTTTCCCCACCACGCTCTCACCACTGGGAACCCATGAGGGGGGTAATCCCCAAATCTGTCTGGGGGTCAGCTTCATTTAGAGAAGAACCAGACACTAAGCACTCACCTCGGGCTTGTGGTACCTTGCCGCAACCCAGCTGGGCACAGAAACAGGAACCGCTCAAGCGGGAAACAAAGCTTTATTTAAAAAAGCCGCCAGCGTTCTGTGTGCCCTGTTAGCAAGCCAGTCGACCCACGTGTGTCACCGGAACTGGGTGCCTGGACCTCCCCCGGAAGTTCCCTCCTACTATCCTTCCCCAACCAATGGGAACTCTCCCATTACATGAGTGACAAGAGTAACCTGACTCCCGTAACAGGCCGAGGTGAACAGCAGGAGTCCAATTTCCATATGAATGTAAAGCTTAACATAATCATATCATCTCAATGGCTAGCTGGCAGTCACCTAAACCAAAGGTGCCATGTATCATAATACTTTTGCTGTGGCTCCTAGCAGTACCTCCCTGTCCTACAGACGTCACAGTTCAGTGTGAAGCAGGTGACAGGTATGGAGAGTTCTGTCCCCTGTCAGGATGTTGTGAAAGCAGATAGCGTGGGATGTGCAGTGGGAATGATAGTAATTTTCACTCAATTTTTGTCTAATGGCTTAACTTCTTTTCTCTCCTGACTGTTGTCAGCAAGCACACTGCTCTTGGGGGAGAATCTGGTTAGAGAAACAGAGAGAATGGCTGACAAACGCTGGGTGCTGCAACGGCTTTCCCCACGGGGGTGATGCAGGAGTTATGATTAGCGAGTCTCCGAGCTCATTTCTAAGGCACATCATGAGCGGGAAAGAAAGACTTAGAACCTTTGAAGCAGCTCTTTCTTAAAGATAACTTAAACATTTTAGGGACTACCAAATTTTTACATTTAATACTGGATCAGGTCAGCCGATAAAAATTTTATGTGGTTCTTTTTTTAGGTTTGGTGTGCATTATTTAACAAGGTAGTTAAGATCCATTTTATTAAATCACATCATGAAATTTTTATTCCAAGTGCAGCCCATACTTGTATTTCACATGATTCGGTGTTTCATATTATCTACCTTCAATTAACAAAAAAAAGTTAAAATTATACACTGGTTGCTGAATCAGAATCCTCTATATCTGATCTATCCCTCCACATGATTTCCACTTTCTCTAACTATATTGGCAGAGTTTGATCAGGAATGGAGTTACCTCTGAAATCGTCCACATGGCTCTTATTTAATTATTAACAGATGAGAAGCACCAGAATGCATTCAATACACGCACACTGGCCATGTACCCAAGGACTCCAGGCCACTCTGGCTAATAAATAACTCAGAGTTTTAGCTGCATGTAATATTCCTTATTGCAAATTAAGACAGATGTATTCATGATTTTAAAACTTGGTATAATGGTTAAATTAGCATTCAATTCTGTTATTTTGATTCTGATTTTCATAACCTGCCCTGAAAGGGACACATCCATCTTTTAGTGATACTTATAGTATTCCTTGGAATACATATTAGCATATTTAATTATGTTAAAAATAATCGACTTGGTCTGATTTTGTTAATTGGTTTAACGATGAAGACAGTTTGTAAAATATTTTACTTTTTCAATAAATTGAAAGGCTTATCAGCTTCCATTTTGGTAAGATATGTGCTGTATTTGAAGCATGTGAGGGAAGTATTTTATCAAGATATTTTATTGGTAAAGATGTCTTGAAAATAACAATATTTTAGATGATCTCAAACCTTTTTGAATATATTAGATAATGGGTTTCTAAGTTTATAAAATAAAGGTACAATAAATAGCTACTTGTTAAAGCTTCATAAAGTTGTTTTGGCTTACTCCTCAGAAATTGAAGAAATGAGTTACCATGCTTGTAATTCCATACTACAGCACAAAAATTTATTTGTTTCTAATTTTTTGTTTCTGAAGTTTTTAAAAAGTAAAAATCATTTTTGATAACTGCAAATGAAGTAACAATGGAATGATGTTGCTGGAAGACATTTTTTCCCCATTATAATCTACTTATAGGAATAAGGTTCTTTAGTGCTTACATTAATAAAAATTAAAAGTAGAAAAGGAATTCACGTTGGACTGTCTCATTCTGACTCACGCAGGTTCATCCCAGGGCCCCCTTCACTCATCATCTCCTTAACCTTTTGTTCAACAAGTACTCATCAAAGTTTAAAACACAGTTTTGTTTTGATTGTGTACTACTAAATATTTTAATGTTAACTAGGAAAACATATTAGCACTTAGAACCTTGTGTCTCTTTAAAAAATTAAAAATTTTGTACATATTTTTTGTAAGAGACACACACACGAGGTAACCAATAAAAGATTCCAAACATAATGCATTATATATAATGTATGGTATCAGACCTTGGGGAGAGCAGAGGAGGCCACCAGCAGTTTCAAAGTCCGGCATAAACCTCCCGTTAACCAAGTAGAGCTGATTCACGTGTTTGCAAAAGGAATGACGTGGGCACCTAATCCCTGTGTGGAGGTTCCACTTCGGTCATTTAAAGGAGTGCTACATCACTTTTGTTTTAAGGTCCTATGTATAATATTCCAGAAGCTTCCTGGGAAGGATGTTGTCAATCAACATAAAAACGGGCGAGGAGGGACCCAGTTTCCAGTGTGGGAGGAAAAGCTGTAGACCACCCTCTGCACCGTTCGGCGGGGGGCATTCTGCTCACTTGCTACGGTACCAGACTGTGGCTCCAGCTCACCACTGTCCTAAATCACAGGGGAAAAGATGACTTACTCTAATCTCGTCTGAATTTTTCTGTGTTCTCTTTTCCGGCCGCCATTATCCCTGCCTAACAATTCCTGCTGTGCAGGGCGTGGGGAGCCAGGCCGAGGCTGGCCCGTGTGGCTCAAGTCCCCAGAGGCTCTGCCCCCACTCAGATCCTTTCTTCTTGCTGTCAGATGGATCTGAAGTACAGGAAGTGGTCAGAATCCTCAAGAAAGCATCCTCAGGGCAGGGCCTCGTGACATAGCGCTATGTCAGGAGGCCAGCCATGGCAGAGACTGTTCTAGAGTCAGCACAGGGTGGGGCTTTGTTTAACTCTCCAACAAATCCGTTCATCTCCTGGACACTGACTATTCTCATCTGCAAAGTGAGGATTTACAAAGCACCTTTCCCCTCTCTCTTGAGGTTGGAGCTGGAAGAGGGAAGGAAAGCTCTTTGAAGATGGTTGCAATTTTAAACCAGAAACTCTTTGGGCTTCTCCTAAGTTGCATGGCATCTGAAGCAAAGCCAGTAGCATTTCTTCCTGATACAGATGCATCTTTAAAGATAAAACGATAAAGGACCACAACTGTGGCAAGGAGAAACACAGAGGGTAACAGGGTTCCCGGGAGGGAGGAGGGATAGCAGGTAGAAATCCCGGGGAGAAGCCCAGCTTCTTGGCAGTAATTCGCTGAAAGCCTTTGCCTGGCATGTTCTTTGTGCTTTTGTGCTAGTGACAAACAAATATAACCTTTGGCCAATTGCACTTCTGTTCCACTGGTAACTAGGTTAATGTGACCTGACAGGTCTGGTGAGACAGCATGGGAAGAAATAATAAATGCACTTCTTTGTGGCTGGATGTAATAAAGGTAAACTGGGAAGAATATCAAGGTTTGCCAGAAGAAAGAGAATATTTCAACATAAAAGATTTTGCCAAATCATATTTTATGAATATTCTTTTTGATATACATAAGTGGTTACATTCCCAACTGCCCTAAAATCTCCCAGAATTGTTGTAGCTTACTTTTTTTTTTTTTTTTAATCAAACCACGGTTTTTACACATCCTGCTGATTTACAATAGTCCCTGATGTCGAGGGTTAGCATGAAGGTCAATGACATCACCTCATTAGTGTTGTGAAGGAGTGTTGAGCTCCTACCCTGGGCAAAGAGCTTTGCAAATATTTACAAATATCAACTGATTTTAAAAATGGACTAAATTTAAATATAGGACGTGGACATCATTATCTGCACATCGTTATCGTGGAAACTGGGCTTTGTGGCTGTCCGGAGACCAGCTCACGGGGAGCTGTGGTTCCTTACTGTGGGGTCAGGACACCCTGTGTGGGGGTGTTTCTGCCTAGACTGCCTTCAGTTTGTCTGTATCACTTTCCTTTACTAGGAATGATATCCCAATCACCTGGTAGTTACTTGTACTGGCAGATCTACTTCTGGATTATTTTCTCCCCAGGGAAAACCAGTGTCCATACGACCCCCGCCCCCAGCCTCTTTTTCCCTAAGGGTGGAGTCCTCAAAGAGTGGTGGGGTGGGACCCCCTCCTCTGGGGAGGGGAAATGGACAGGAGGGGCCAGGGACTGTTGAGCGCTCTGGATGTGAGCATTCCATTCTCTGGGATGGTAGAGGAGGGCATCGCACAGAGACACAAAGTTCTAGAAGCTTCTAGCCTACTCTCGACCAACTGGAGATTCTTCAGGGGTTGGGGAGAAACAGCTTTTTTGAGGTGGCAAATGCTCTGGAGAAGAGTTAGAGTTCAGATGATTTGAAATTTCCTGGTGGGTCTCTGTATCCATGTGATGCAGAACAGCTTGCGAGGCGGGAGTGAGGGTGAGAGAGGAAGAATAATCATGGAAAAGTGATCAAATAAACTCCTACTCTAACCTTGTCCCCTTCCCGTCAACTCCCATGACACCGGTTGGCTCCTTCGGGACCTCTGCGTGCCCAGTACGCCTGAATTAGGAGCATTCTGGATATTACAATGTCTGTATCTATGAAAACAAATTTCTTGTCTGGAATTGGCCTTTCCTCTCTTTCTAGGGGTCATGTTCCATCTGGTGCCAACTTAGAAGTGTCAGTCCACCTCAACAGTCCTGGCCTCACTATTGGGTCCGGTGAAGAGGTTTACACATTTGGTATCAGTGCTGCCAAAATAACTGTTCTGCAGCTGACGGTGATGTAGACAGCGCCCTGGGGAGTGGACTTTGGAACTTGAAAGTTCCAAAAGGGATTCCCTTTGACTTTCTACATGGATGAGGTTGAAAGTGGCCTCCTCTGAATGGGCTGTAGGTAAAAACGAAGCAACATAAATCAACATGTTCCTAAAATGAACGGTAAAGTAAATAATGCCTTCCTCAGATTATCAACTTAGTATATCTCTTCACCTCACCTAAGATGGGTTTGTCTTTCTGTAGAAAATAAGCAGAATGTATTGGCATATTTGGCATATTACATTAAATAATGTTAAAATAAATAACGCCTTTTCCAGACAGGAGCATGGGTATCTCTGCCGGGTGCAGGCTGCTGGTGACAACTTGCTTGGTGAACATCTGCTTATTCTAGCCTTGTAGTTGGTGCTGTCCTTACACGAGCCCAAGGCTGTCCTTGTGCATCTACATACAGAACCTGTCTGAAGCTGCCCCAGGTCAGGGTGACCGTGCAGAGTGCAGAGATGCTCCTGCTGAGAGCATGGACGTGGCCAAGCAAATGTGAGCCACCTCTTTCAACACACCCTGGGGAGCTGGAAGCCTGTTCTCAGTGGAGCAGGCCACGGCTCTGTTTTCTTACCAACTGGCTTACAGAGGGTTTCGCTGACCTTCACCTACAGCACGCCAGGCCAAAGGCAAAGTGCGCACACCTAAGGTTTCCTACTCTCAAGTGTACAGCAGGGGGAAATGATGCGCATGGGAAATGGGAAACTTGTTAGTGCAGGCTCATGTGGGAGTTGAAAGAGAAAAGAACACAGGAATACCTATGGCAGATGTTTTCAAAGGATTAGCAAATTGTGAAGTGCTAAATAAATATGCGCCTGAGGGGTCAGCATGCCTGTGGCTATCTGAGCAAGGTTCCTTGCAACTCAGCCTGGCACATTAACAGTCCGTGTTTTACTAAATTGACTAGCATACATTCTACAGAAAGCAGGAGAGGGGGCCTGGCTGTCTTGTTTAGGAGGCTTAAAGAAGGCAGGGTGTGTGTGTGTGTGTGTGTGTGTGTGTGTGTGTGTGTATGAATGCATATGTGCATGTGTGTATGTGTGCGCATGTGTGCATTTGTGTGTGCTGTGTGCATTTGTGTGTGCATGTGTGCATGTGTGTGTATGTGTGTATGTATATGTGTGTAGTATGTGCGTATGCATGTGTGTGCTTATGTGAGTATGTGTGTGCATGCATGTGTGCATACGTGTGTGTATATGTGTGTGTGTGTGTTCTCATGCTGTCTCCAGGTCCTTGATGGAAACTCTCGTTTTGCACTTTCAGAGTCAGCCTGAGTCAGCCTGTGGCAGCTGATTGTTGCATCCTTTTTTTTTTAAGTCATGTTTCTTTCAGAAACAGGAGGAAAGTCAATCTCACTTTCTAAAAGAGAAAGAAAGGTGACTCTTGTCATAACAACATAATGGAGCGGGTCCCCAGGTGGGAAGAGGAGGAGAAGGCAGCCGAGGTCTCATAGTGCAGGCTGAAAGGAAGCTGACGCCCAGGAGCTCCTAGGAAGAACAATGACTCATTATGCCCTGGCTCATGGCAGGCAGATGCCCGTCTCCCACCAGCTGGCCTCCCTCCAAGAGCAAGGAGGAAATGGAGAAGCAGAGCGGGACAGGAGACTGGCCTCATCCAGAGCCCTTCTCACAGGCCAGGGCAATCAGAAAAGCGCGTGGGACTCACAAAATTAAAAGACAAGTGTCAGCTGTGGGAGACGAGGAAATGCAAATAGGATGGATAAATGAAAGCGTGCAATCACCCAGAGCTGTGTTTACAGCCCGCAGGTGACTCTGTCTATAATTATCTGGGTGACATTAGCTGCGTGGGCGCAGCTATCAGGGGGTGCATAAGAGACTCCTCTTCCTGGTCCCATGATGAGGCGAGATATTCGAGAGCATTAAATCTACCCCAAACTAAGCCATTTGGGCAAAAGGGCTAGAAATATACTTTGGCAAAAAAAAAAAAAAAAAAAAGCTGGATTTTCATTGTTTACTGCATATCTCAATGTAATTCTTACTATTGATTAAGAAAAGAGATGATAGGAGACTTGGCTTCAACAAATACGAATTGAAACCCACCACATCATTTAGTTTAATTATCATAGGAACCCTGTGGGGTGGGTATCACGGACTCTGATAGACTCTGTCAAGGTCAAGAGCTGAGATCTCAGAACCAGAGTTTTGGTCCCAGGTTTCTGCTCTTTCTGTTGTGTGTGAAGTTCTCACCACGGGGCAGCTTTTCCCTCCAGGGGACACTTGACAATGTCTGGAGACATTTTTCACTGTCACGTCAGGGGTGCTGTGGATACTTCATGGACAGAGGCCAGGCATGCTGTTAAACACCCCCCAAGGCCTAAAGCCCACCACAAAGAACACTCCTGCCCTCGTGCCAGACACGGAGGCTGAGGAACCTGCACTTCTCCCCAGCCTCAGGTGTGGCCTACTTCTCCAGGCAAATCGAATCTCTTGGGAGAGGCAGCCTTGGGCACCGAGCCTTGCCACGGGTCTGGGAGATGCTGGAAATGAATGAGAAAATCTTAGCTTGGTCAGGGAAGAAGGGAGAGGCGAGGCACTGAAAATTCATAACATCTCTGTCATAAACACACTCTGAGATTGCTCGGATCTAAATTGCCCTTTCAAAACCCAAGAGAGATTTCCCTCGCCACCGGAAGCTCTCAATAGCTCCCTAACATCATTCTGCACTGAAGTTAGAAAGCGGAATGGCCCTGGGTTTTCCATGGGTTCTTTATTTGTCTTCCAGAATATTAAAGACCAGCACCTCACAGAATACAGATAAGAGGTTAATGTGATAAGAGGCTGAGCCGATGGTGTCCCTAGAAAATTTAAGACTAAAATGTCAGTTGAAAGACAAAGAGAAAGATGGAATGGCTTTTGAGAACTCTCAGAGGAAAAGTCATGGAGGATTTTCCTAACAAAATGTTCTGAGCTAAAAGCATCTCAGAGGAATTCTAAATTTAAACCGGCTAAACGGCATCCGAGGTTCTGGGGGGTTAGTCAAACAGAGTCAGAAGGGGCTTGTCGGCAACACGGCACCGATGGACTGGCACCGTGAAAACCGTGTGGGAGGCTGCAAGGAGCTGGGCAGCGCCGCGTCCAGAAACGGAGGGCAGCTCCATCCCTAGAGAAGCCCCAGGCTGCGCTGGCCTGTCCAATTTGGAGGAAGCACCAACCAATCTCAGTTTTAGAGTTTGGTGGAGGTCTCGCATGACGGTGCGCATGTTTGATGATGTATTGATTTGTGAGTTATGGAGAGTCTTGGGGCTGCAGGACGCCCGGGTTCTACAGTTGTACCAGAGGATCCGGCTGCTATAGGTTCTGCTGCAGGGAAAGGGTTTCAGGGACTCCCGAAGGCTCAGGCGGCAGCAGGCCCGGGGGCTGCTCAGCCAGGGGCTCTGCACCCCTTTCTCCTCACTTCCTGGCCTGTTGCTCCTGACTCTCTGAGAAGAAGGTCTCATGGCTGGGAAAGATGCTACCATGGAGGAATGCTCTCTTAGGAAAGCAGATGAGAGTTGTCCCTGACTGGTGCCCTCTGCTAAGCAGCCAGCCCTAGTGGAGTCTCCAGCTGTGAGGCCAGAGGCTGACTTTGGTTGCAGAACCTACGGCAATAAGACGTCGTTTGGTGAGATAATGTGGCTACACTAATCAGTTTTATTTTCATCCTGGCGTTAATAAACACACAAGTGCCAAGCTGGCTCTGAATTATTTAAAACAACAGCATTCAGAAGGTAGACCTTCTCCAAGTCTGTCAGAAGGATTTTTAATCATCTTTAAGTAAACTTCAATTTCTCTGAGATGGGAGGAGAATCATTTTTCCACTTCAAAATTCAGGATGGATTCATTGAAGGGGCTTTCTATCTCCTACAATAAGTGAAAACACAAAGGATTAGTGCAAAAATACGCCATGAAATGAGTGCAAAGTCCTTACTCTTGAAGGTGAGGTTTAAGGCACTCTTACTTACTGTCTATAACAAGATTCACTTTAGTGATAATAACAAATGACCTTTATCCAAAGCCATTCCTCAATATGATTTAAAACCCCTAGGTTTACTCTCAAGGATGATGCACAGGGCCACTTCCGCCCTGGCGGATGAGAACAATCTGGTGCAGAAACAGAGGCCACGCTCAAGGGCAGGAGCTTGGGCAGGAGGATTACTTCCCCAGCGTGGAACAGAGGAGATGCAGGCAGCACTGCTTGGCTAAAGGTGCCGACCTGGAGCAGGGGTGGCTCTGCCGGCTAGGACTGGGCTGGCGGGGGACTCAGCTGTCCGCCCCAGAGCCTCATTCCACCCACTCGCTGTTCATGCTCCGGGAGGAAGCTGCTGACATGGCAGTGGCAGAGATAAAGGAGAACATCTGAGAGGCGGAAAGGGAGGTTCTCTGCCCTTTCATTTTGGACACACTAATAATTAGACGCGACACTTGTATAATTCTCTTCAGCACAAGCAGCGTATTTGTTGCCAATGGCTACCCTTGTAATTAGGCCAGTTATTATTCCCCCCAGTGTGGAGATGGGAAAATTGGGGCTCAAAGATGTTAATCTGCTCAAGGGCAAGAAAATGAGACAGGATTAGAATCAGGGAATGGAGGTCCTCACCACCAGCAAGTGTGGGTGGGGAACTGGCCATACAGTGGACAAATGGAAGCTCAGAGTTTGGTGTACGGAGGGGGGGGGGTTGTGGTGGTGGTGGGGGTGGGGGGGTGGGCACAGACAGTACTCTGTGAACACACTTGGGAAGGTGAAGTGTGTCATCTTGCACTCTTTGTCATAACCTAATGAAGGGAACCTGCCAGGAATTTTACAGATCATGCCACATATGTCATTCAATGTAGAAAATTCAGAGTGCTGGGTAAACACTGCTATTTATATGTACGACTAGTTTTTTAAATGGTCATTCTCCCTGGGCGATCATTAGTTTAGTCAGTTTTACCTCTGACAAAGATAAACAGGTTCCAGCTACTGGTATTCCTCCCACCTAAACGGACAGGAGCAGAGCCGGCCACGCACTTGGCCATCGCAGATTCTTCTCTAAGTGGTCAACTGTTCAGGTCCCAAGTGCATGCCTCATTGTAGCTGGTACAAACCCTGTCACCTTGAGTGACCAAGGCGCAGATGCTGGCCCAGCAGCCTGTTAGCATGTAGCTTACCTGGACTCTGATTCCATGGAACTAACTACCAGGCTGGTGTTGGGCCCAAGGCACAGGGAAATAAAGAGTGTGGGTCAGGTGGGGCTGGCAAGCCGTGGCCACGCAGGCTCAGCAGGCAGAGCTCCAAACCCTCCTCCAGGACCAAGGAGTGCGGACCCCTGGAAGAGACTCTCCGCTCCTGCCAATTTGTCCCCTCATTTATGGAATGAAGATCGTTCTCTGATTAAGAACACGGCCGCCACAGGCTTAGCCAAAGCGAGCCAGCCCCTTCCCTCTGGGACGGCTGCGCCAGGCCCCCACGTTCTCAGCACTGGTGCGTTTGTGACAGCATCCCCATTTCCACGCAGTGTTTGTCCATCTGGGCTGAACCAGCCCTCGGTGCCTGCTGTGCTTGGAGAAGTCCCGCCGCCCCCTGGCAGCGGTACATATGCAGCAGGCATTCAATCAACAAATATTAATTGATGCGGCGAGGCTGTGCTCTGAAAGGCTGGATTCCTCCTGAGAGGCTAATTCACTATGCTCAGCCTGACTGCGGGTAGCCAGGGCTTCAGAACAGGAGCGAGCTTTGGACAAGAGCTACCGTGGGGTGGTGGAGACATTTGTTCCAGTGATGGATGAAATGACACTCTTGACATACTGTATGGGCAGAATCTTTACATGTAATTTATTTTGCATTTCAATTACTTTGCAAAAAGCCTTCCTGTGGTTTTGGCCAGAGATATGTATAAGTTATCAGTTTAATGGATTTATTCCTGTTTTGCTAAGGTAATAGTTATTTATGGAACAACAACAACAACAACCCCAAATGTCTCTGGTCTGCCTTTTCATTATTTAGTCTCAGTATGGTATTTCTAATTAGAGTGTTTGGCACAATGTTTATTTATTTTTTCTTAGCATCCCCTGGCTACGTTTTACTCTGGGTCCTAAGAGCACTGACGCCAGGCTTTAGGGACCAGACAGGACACCCTCGCCTACAACTCATGTACTCAGCCTTACCAAGACCCATCACCCACACATTCCCACCCGTACCAGTCTACACAGGTCGGAAAGGGAAGGGGAGACGGAGCCAAACTTCATGATGGCCATCAGCATGCTGCCTGCCCTGGCGTGAAGAAGGCCAACGAAACACAGATCGCGGCAACCCTGGAGCCCAGGCTGACTGCGGAGGGAGAGTCCCTCTACCTGAGTGGGAACAAAGGAAGCTGCCCTTTCTCCAAGTTTGAGGAAAGACTCCTGTGACCCTTTTGCTGGACTTTGAGGCATCCAAGAGTCCCCAGGGTGCCATACCTGCAGCTGGTAGAGCGGGAGGTAGGTCACCTGAGCTGTGGAGTCCACCTGTGAGGCGGCAGAATTGGCTAAGCACAGCATCTTTTTACTTTTTTTTGGTACTGGAGATTGAACTCAGGGGCACTGCACCAGGGAGCCCCATCCCAACCCCATTTTGTATTTTATTTAGAGACAGGGTCTCACTGAGTTGCTTAGAGTCTCGCTTTTGCTGAGGCTGGCTTTCAACTCATGATCCTCCTGTCTCAGCCTCCGAGAGCAGCGCCATGGCATCTGGCAGGCACGGCCTATTGAGGGTGGCCCGCGCAGGCCAGAGCCGGTGCTGGAGTGCCAGCGCAGGGTTCTGCAGCGGGGAGAGACCCTGCAGCTGGGAAAGGAGTGGAGCCTGCTTCCTGCAGGGGGGGCTTCCTCTGCCTGGGGGAGGGCTCAGGGCTCAAAGTGCTGGGAAGAGGTGTGGGAGCCGAGGCGGGAGGAGCTCTTCTCAAACTGGAGTGGAGGCAGGGAGGTGCCCAGGGGCAGCAGAGAAGGCATGGGGCACGGAGGCTCTGGCCTCACTCGGGCCGGTACAGACGCTGCTCAGGAAGGGCTGCGGCTGAGGCTCTCCCTTGGGCGGAGTAGGAAGCACTAGGGTCGTGCCTTTGGGGTGTTCTCAGTGTCCGTGTGTGACCTGGAGGAACCCTGAGTGGTCAGCAGAGAGACCGGTCCAGTGAGGAGGAGCAGTCCCCTCCACCCCTGTGCCGGATCTGGTGTCCTGGCGCCTGGTGGCTGAGCCACATTTGACTTTGTTTAGAAGCATAAAAGGGACAGGACAGGAGTGACCTCGGGGCGAGGGAGGGGTCCTGTCCTGTTCTGGGGCAGCTCTTTAACCTCGGTACCCTGACCCTGCTTGAGCACTCACAGCAAGCCGAGCCTCTTCCCACCCGTGATTTATCAGGCCTCTCTGTTCTATCAAATTGAAGCTCTCCACAAATGGAACAATTTATCCTTATCTAATTTGCACCCCCTCCTACACGGGAGCCAGGAGCTGCAGCAAGGGAAGTCCATGAGGGAGCTGCGGCCACGAGCACCAGCTCCAGGTGTCTTTAAATCCCCGTGTGGTTCCGCCTGTCGGTCCGCTTCCCTGCTCTACACATGGGGACAATCACCCCCACCCCCACCCCAGTGAAATGTTCCTAGATTCATTTAGAAACCACTCTGAGCCGTGGGGCCACCGTCCTTCTCTGGTGCCAAAGTAGGTTCGTCCCCCCTCCCCCGCCAGGCTAAATGGGATTTCTTTTCTTCAGCTCAGGGTAGGTGACTTCTTAATGATCTTTAAGGAGAGAACTCGATAGAAGGAAAATATCCCTTTTAATCCCATTTCCTCCTCACCCCACACTGAGCTGTTACCATGGTAACATCCTACCTGCTTCTAGGACGGCTGAGTCCCCCTGCCAAGTTAACCGGAAGCTGCTTTCCCACTCAGGGGAAGGACTGCTGTTCATTGACCAGCTCTTCCCTGGGTGTCTCAATTCCTTCGTTCTCTATGACACACTCAGTCTCGGGTGCCCTGTGGCTAAAACCTAAAATTCACTTCTAAATCCCCAATGGCGTAATCCTCCAAACCTTTTCAGAAGAGAACCCGGTAGAAACAAATGTACATTTTGTTTTAGTTGTGATTAAGTTTCTTCTCTGCATTGGCTTGAGCTTAGACAAGGCCCCTGTGAGGAGATGGTTTGGGGGAAGCTCCCATACTCCTCTGCCTTCTTTCTTAGGTCTGACCTCTAACTGACCTCTCATGCAGATGGGTGTGTGCGTGTGCGCCAGCACGAGTGTGTACTTGTGCAGTGAAATCGTTCCAACACATAGAATACCAAGACTGATGCAAGAAGCACTCTCGTGGCTGCCTCTCGGACTTAACAGATGTGGGTTTGGGGGGCATTTTTGCTACCAAATTGGAAAAAATAAAAGGAGCAGATACAGTTAGAAGTCTTTGTCCTCCTGTCCCTCTTTCTTCTCTCCGCCCCCCTTCCTCACCCTTCTCTGCCACCCTGGAGGTCACATCCATCTTGAGGTCTGCGTTTGGCTTGCCACTTGAGTCCTGCCCTTTGCTACACACTTCTGTGCCGGACGGTTTAGTCCACTTCCCCCTGACCGGGGGAGGGGGAGATAGACATCTCTTGCTACACAGGCAGTCCCTGGAGATCTGAGAAGCTAAGAGCACCAAATCCTTCCTGTTCCTCCTCCCTTTCACTGATTTGCTGAGCAAATCCTTAAATGCGGGATTACAGGCTAACTTGCCCAAATGAGTAGCATTGCTACTTTAAAATAAAAGTATTCAAGGTAGAGGGTAATTTGGGGGCTCCTATAACACAGGAAGTCCAGTGTTTTCACCCTAAGGTCACCCTAAGAAGGGGGTAGGTATGAGAACTTGTCATCTCAAAATTGTCTTGCAGCATCAATAGAGAAGACAGCTACCACCCTGGGGGTGGATGGCTCACTTACAGCATTATGAATGAGCCTATCAGGGCTCAGGTAAGAACATTATCTTGGATAGATGGTTTGTGGTTATTGATCTGGACCAACCTGACAGAGGAGAAGCTCTATGTATTATTGTTGCAATTACTTGATTTATACCTGCAATTTATAATTTGTGTGCTCGGTCAATTCTGCCAATATCAAAAAGTAATGCTCTAGTTTCAAAATATGACATTTGGATTTTGTCTAATGATTTAGTATGTCCTCTAAGCAAATAACTGTCAAACCAGGTCACTCACCTCAATGACAACTTAAGACACAAGTAACGGCGCGGGGGGGGGGGGAATCAACAAATAAAAGTAAAGAAGATTTCGAGTTTCACAGACACAAGGGAAGAGAAAACATATTTTGAATCTGGTCTTAGATACTCTAGCATGGCTCTCCATGAGCCCCAGGGAAGGTTATTTTATGGAAAGGAGGCAACTCAGAAGACACCGGGCCTTGAGATGTGGGGTGTCTGCTTGTGCTTCCCAAGGACTTTCTTCTTCTGAAGCCCACACTCTACAGGAAGCTAAGTCAAGGCAAAATGTGAAGCAGCTGGCCGGTAAGTACCTATGTCAGAGAGGCTTGACCAGGAAACACATTCTGGGAGTTGTTGAAACTGGTGTCTGTACCTCAAAGGAGGGGTCAGAGCCAACACCAAGGGGACGGGTAAGCTCTGGGCAGTGACAGAGCAGCACTGATTGAATTTGCCCTCTAACCAGGGCAATTTCCAATTTATAATGACATGTAGGACTCTTCTTGCATCCTGAATGAACAGGTGCGTAGAATTAAAAGAGGAGAGTAGGAAGCAAAAAGGCTTGGGCAGGGAGCACTTGGGCCCCTCCTTTGAAACGCACCACCCCACCCAGCCACCCAGCCACCCAGCCACCCATCCAGCCAGCACACTGTCGATATGATACAGAGTCCTCCCCACCGGGGGCTCACAGCCTCCATTCTCAAGAGGCCAGAGACAGAAGGTCACGCTGCACACTCTACATTATCCCCCCACCTCAAACACATCCTGTTTACCTCTAAGAGTGGCCAAAGACAGGGAAACAAACTGCTCACTCTTTGAGCTGAGGAAGGCCTGTTGAGCAGGGTTCACACATTGTAGTCTCTCCCAGGGTCGGTGTGAGGAGTAGAGAAGGAGAGGGCAGGGGCCAAAGGCTCTTTCCTCTGGCAACCACAATCAACTTGGGCTGCAAGATGCTGAACCTCAGAGGTCATCTAGTCTCGCCTCTCACTTCTGTGACCTGAGAGACGCCTTCCGGCTCCCCTTCCCTTCTGGCATCAGACCAGCTGCACCCCAGGTGAAGCTCCTCTGTAGTTTCCCCTGATGGCTTCCTCAGGCCGGCCATACCCTCTCTCTTATTTGCCCCAAGATGTGATACAGAACCATCAGCACTGGTGCTTCCAAGGACTGATTCTTTTCTTGCATTCCTCCATAGTTTTTGTCACTATCTGTGGGCCATCTGCACTATTATTTGCTATTTTATTATTAATTTAATTAAAATTATTCTAAAAGAAACATCATACCACTAACATAGATAGAAAAAACCCTGTCACTTGCCATAAATAAAAGGTGAATGCTCAAATGAATCATATGCAGACGGAACAGAACGCTGTGGCGTTAGGGCTTAGCTAGGGTTGAGCACAGCCCCCGGGGGCCAGGCCTTGTAGATGTGGTGCTGGACATTTAGGAGGTGGAGACTCATGCAAAGTGATTAGGTCATTGCCCTTGGAAGGGAAGGGTGCTGGTCACACAGAGTGAGTTAGTTCCCTGAGAATGAGTTGTCCTAAAAGGGTAAGATGGACCCCTCCCACTCTCACGGTGTGATCTGACCCTTTCACAAGGGCTCCTGCCACAAAACCATCTGCCATGAGGTGAGGCAGCCCGCAGGACCACCCTCAGAGGCAGAACTGATGGGGCCACCCAGTTTCAGACTTTCAGCCACCCAAACCTGAGCTAAATAAAGCTCTTTTCTTTAAAATTACCCAGCTTTGAGTATCGGGTCATAACAAAGGAAAACAGACTAACAACTGCCTGCTTTCTTTATGTCAGAGAGTAAGAGAGGTAGGCAGGCGACCACGGAGGATCACAGTGGAGCGGACTCACGTGGAATGGTCCTGAGAACCTGGATGGAGAGCTGGCTGGAGGGGAGCCGGGAGGAGGGAGCTGGGAGGAGGGAGCTAGGAGGAGGGGAGCCCGGAGGAGGAGGAGGGGAGCTGGCTGGAGGGGAGCCAGGAGGAGGGAGCTGGGAGGAGGGAGCTAGGAGGAGGGAGCTGGGAGGAGGGGAGCCCGGAGGAGGAGGGGAGCCAGGTGGAGGGGAGCTGGCTGGAAGGGAGCTGGGAGAAGGGAGCTGGGAGGAGGGGAGCTGGCTGGAGGGGATCCAGGAGGAGGGAGCCAGGAGGAGGGGAGCCCAGAAGAGGGAACCGGGAGGAGGGGAGCTGGGAGGAGGGGAGCCAGGTGGAGGGGAGCTGGCCAGGAGCTTGCTTCCCCATGGGAATGTGTTTCTGTGCTACTTCACTTGGGTTTTGGCATTGCAGAAAATCATCTTGAGCATCTCTGAAAGCCAGTCTCTCACTGTGGTCAATGAACTATTAAGAGTGACCCCTTTTATCCTACTATCCCTCACTGTCAGATCAAATAGCCCCAATTTATCCAGTGAAAGATGAGAAGACCTCCAGAGAATGGTATCTTCTGAGAGTCCCCTCTTGATTAGTCTGGATCCAAGCAGGAGATGCAAAGCTCTGGAGGTGTCCCCGTGAGCACAGAGACCACAGAGGAACCACCCTTTCCCACCCCTGCACGTCTATCAACACACCCTGGGAGGCAAATGGCCTCAGGGTGCCCCCTGCTTCTGGCTTCTCCGAGGGACTTGCTGACTATAGCCTCTACTCCAAGGGGACCTGCCCAGTCCTACAGCTGAGGGACCACTCATCCTTGGAATGGCCAGTGGCCCGTCTCACTGTGGATATGAGCAAGGCAATTCCAAGAGAGTGGGCAGTGTGCACTGTAGATAAATGTTGGAGGGTCATGGTGGACCACGCACAAGCTTGGGAGGGCAGGGAGCTGCAGATCCAGTGACACCAGCTGAACCATGAGCAGTTTAGAAAATAGGGGGACTGCCAGAAGCCATCCGTGAGCTGTGGGTGAAGCAAATTGACACGGAAGCCACTGGGAAGGAAAGTCTGGTATCTGGGAATCCCCAGCAGCACTCCTGCTGGTTTGAGACCGCCCTCTATATGTGACTTCCTACCCAGCTCTGTCTGAGTTCAGCACAGCACTGGAGATGGGGTCACCCACTGGAGCCACGCAGCCTCTCAGAGATGGGCGGGGCTTGCCAAGATGCCAATCAACCTGTTTGCAGCAAGACTCCTCCCGCTGAACCCTATCCCTACCTTGGATGTATTCTCCATTAATAAAGAACTGGGGCCATTTTCTAGTTGTTCTGTTCCAGCTCCTATGTGAACTGGAGAATATATCAGGCACTCCACCTTTTTGAACCTAATTTCTGGCTCTGTCTCTTATTTCTCTATTAAGTATTTCAGACTTTCATTTTCTCAGGGGGCTCATCACCTTCTGAGCAGGAAACTCCCCTGACGGGGTGCTGGCTGCCCCGCGATAGGGTACTGCTTTGGTTTTGACAGATCTCTCGGTCAATTCACATGGATCCCTCAAAATAATTCTCTTAACTCCATAAAAAATTGGTGCCACCTTCAAATACTTTAAACTGCATTTATAAAATGAACATATTTATAAGTACTTCCAATGTCTGATTTAAAAATTAATTTTTTCCCCTGAGGACTTAAATAGCTCATGAATAAGTCAAAATCATAAATAAAGTGAATCTTCAGTTCTCCTAAAAGCTTTGATACTGTCTATAAACTTTGTAGAGTTCAACTTAACACCCCAAGTATGAATCAATTACTCAATTAAGTGTTTCCATCTGAGTCACAAGGCTGATCCTTAATAAACCATATTTCTTTAAATATTCAAAGTTCATACAATTCCAAATGTACATGAATTGCTTAACGTAAAATATCAGTTCTAGGGCTTGGATTCTCTTAAGCATTCTTCTACATCAATCTTTCTCCAAGGTAATGATTGCATCACTCCCCACAGTAAGTTATACTTCTATGCAATTGTGGGATTGTTTTCTCAACCTGCCTGAAGTTGCATCATATGCAACAATTTTAGCTGAGGCACCAATACATTCTGTATGTGACCTGCTGGGGCCCACTGAATCCTATTTGTAGTTGCCATGGTGATAATTCCATAACTCAAAGGAGATGAGCTTGGAGCCCTTGACTTTAGATCCAAGTTTTACATGCAGTTATCCCTCAACTTAGAGCAAGCCTGTGTCCCAATAAACATGCTGTTAGTTGAAAAATGTCATAAGTCAAAACAGTCTTTAATAACCTTCCTTATGAATATTATAGTTCATCAGCACAGGACACTGGACTAGTAGTACCTGGAAAAGATCCAAACTCCCAAACTCAAATGCACCAAGGTAGAACCATCCTTAAGTCAGGGAGTGCCTATACACATACTACCGCCACCCCGAGGACTTGGCAGAATTTTGCATTATTATCAACCTAAGGTGCACATGTATTTTCACTTTAAGATCTTTGGGCTTAATCATCCTTCCCCAGAGGAAGAAAAATTCTGCCTCAAGATGATCGCATCAGCTCCTGCTCAGTCCCCACCCTTCTGGCCTGGCCTGTAGAATTCAGACTTGCCAGCCCTATAATCATAGAAGCCAGCTCTTTGAAATAAAGAGAACTAGGACTAACACACAGTTTCTTCTTTTTCTCCCTCTCTCCCTTCCCTCCCCCAAGTCCAAAAGGGCAAACTTATGCTATTCTGAGGTCAGAAAATATATAATTAAGAATTGGTTTGTCAAGGGGTCCATGCATGCTATCTTTTTTATTTTTAAGAAAAATGGGGGAGTGGGGGAAAGAAGCAGTAACCATTCACATAATTGTTGCTAGAGGTGTTGGCGGTGTTTTGATGAGGACCCCACGAATCACAGAAAAGTGGTATGGGTGCCAGAGGTCCTGGCAGCACTGAGACCAATGGCATGTAATCTATTTCTGTGGAGCTACTTCTCATGCTGTTCTGGGTCCTGCAGAAGAGAGAAGACCTCTGATGCTATTAGGTTTTTTAGGTTCTGGGCAATTTGCCACACTCTGAAGTTCTTGGGGCGATGTGCTGGTTGGGATTAAGGTGGCTTTGGGAAACCTTCACTGTTCAAGAAAATCTTTCTAAATCTTCCTCAATTTGGCAGTAATAGTAGGGAGTAATTTATGATTTTGGGTCCAGTTTCCAGCATGGTCTGTTTCTCAGAATATTCCTAACTGAACAATAATGACGGCCGTGGAACCTTCCTAATGACTGGATTCTTGAGCTCCTGTTAGCACCTGCATGGTGTGCCACTTCATCTTCGAGGAGCCTTGGAGCACCTTGCGGTTGGAGTGTAGGATGTGTGGTCAGAAAGCAGCAAAGTCCGCAGGCAGAACCCAAAGCAAAGGTCAGGGGTTGAAACCCTTCTAGTGCCACTCCACTTTCTGGAGGCCAGCTGGACCTCACTGGGATTTTGAGGAACTCATTCTGGTTCATAGCTTCATCTAGGGTCTCCACTCAAGTGTCACCTCTCCAGTGAGACCATCTAGCCATTCTAAAAGAGCACCACCCTCCCGCTCTCCAGCTGCCTTCATTTCTCTGTATTGTCCACCCTCAATGTTGTGGCTGGATCTGGAATGACTCTCAAAGTCCTGTGTTGACAGCCTGGTCCCCAATTCACGAGGTTCATAGGTGGGGCCTTCAGGCCATGGCTGGATCAGGAGGGTTCTGAACTCACCTGTGCATTGATCCCTTGATGGATTACCCACTGATAGCTGGATGGACTACTGGCAGGTGGGACCCAGTTTGAAGAAGTATGTCACCAGGGGGCAGTCCAGGAAGGGTTTCTCCTTCTCCCAGACTCTCTCTCATACACAGTGATAAAAAGCCAACGAACACACTCCGCTGTAGTTTTCTTCACGGAACTGTTGACATTTTATTATATGTAGATTTAAAAATTTTTTTTTTTAGTTGTAGAGGGGCACACAATATCTTTGTTTCTTAATTTATGTTTTTTTTTTTTTTAAATGTGGGGCTGAGGATTGGACAGTGCCTCACACATGCTAGGCAAGTGCTCTGCCAATGAGCTACAGCCCCAATCCCTACGTGTAGATTTTTTTTAATTTTCTGGCTTTCCTCTTCGCACATCGACTTCTCCAGACGTAGACTGTGTCAGTTTGGTTTAATTTGAGATACTGTGTCTTATACCCCCGGCACGGTGCCTGGCGTGAAGTGGACACTCAAGAAACATTTGTGGAGTAGATGACTTGTCATTTATGTCAGCACACTTAATGCTACCTAGTGAGTAGAAAGATTCCCAATGAAAACACCCTTTCATTCCTCTAAAAATACAGTCCCATCAAGTCCCACCAGGTCCCCGATCTCAGGGAAGTTACAGAAATATTAGGGGACTAGAAACAAACACAAACATGCACTTGAACTCAATCTATTATAGAGAAACAAACGCCGAATCTTTTCTAGGTTTCCCACGGGTCCATAGTTTCTTCCATTTTGAAATTAATATTTAAGAGAAAAATGTTTTCTTAAGTAAAACGTTGGGCTCCAGGAGAAGCACAAGGCTCTCCATTCTTCCACTTTGCCAGCATTTATCCTGCCCAAGAATAAACAGGAACAAGGACAAGACATAGTACTACCAAAGAAAGGCTGCCCTCCAGGGATGAGGATCTGCCAGGGCCGGCCTCGTGTGGGTGGCCAGAGTAAGAGGGCCTGGGGCACCCAAGGGAGACTGTCTCCTTCCTCTTCCACCCATGGGGCCAGAGAGCTCTGGGGCTTCCCCAGGAGAAGAGCGGAACTCACTCTCTCAGCAAACCTGGAGGACATGGTGATGGGAGGGGTTTGGAGTGGGTTTGAAGGCGCAGAGTCCTGGCGTCTCAGAACCTGCCTCCATGTGGCACTGCAGGAGCACTGAGCTCTGGGACCTGGGCTCAGGCATGGGTGGCAGTGTGAGAGGGAGGAGAACCTGTCCGACTTGCTCCTTAAAGGACGTTCACTGAGGAAAGTTCCAGACCTTTTGTCAGGAATTCATGAGTTCTCTGCTCGGTCCATCCAAGTTTAACCGAGTTCCCCAAGAGTGCGGGGGGGGGGGGGGGTAAAGTCAGGGAAATGATGCACCTCTTGCTATTTTTCTTGCATGCATGTCTCCCTCAGAGTCCTCAGGGAAGACAGGCAGCTAAGCCAAGGCAGGATTCCAGTATTCCAGGTTCCTCTATTTACATGTGCTCAGAGCAATTTTCAACGCGTCCGCAATGAAGGCAGAGCTCTCATAATTGCGGCCAAAATTGTCAAAGGAATAAACAAGACTGATAACAGAGTTCGCTTCTTCTAATTGTCCTGCAGCGACACAACTGCATTATTAAAAAGCACCTGGATGTCATACGAATAATTTCCTAGTCATGCTCGTATCTACCAGCAGCCTCTAGAAGAACAATAGAACCTGATTGCAGGGTGGAAGGATGGGTAGCCAGATGAGCTGATGAGCTCTGTGACCCGGGGGCTGAAGAGGTGCTACAGAAAACTCAAAAAGGGCAGGTGGCAAAATCAAGGAATATGGAAACCTACTGTTGGTTACAGAGGCGTTACTAGAGGACAGATCGGTTCTGAAAAAGGAGAAGTTGGAAACCAGTGGCTTCCTCTGTACCTTACCATGTTATTTAAAACTGCAGATAAAGAAGGCCAGCATTTTGGAGATGACCACCTACGGAAGTTAAGAAATATAGCCTTCTTTTGTCCTCCTTTTGTAGCTCTGTGCAAAGGGAAAGTTAATCATCAGAAGACCTGCAAGAATTGTGATTTGGCTTTACAGAGGTTGTGGGCTGTCAGGTGACTCATGCCAAACGCTCACGTAAGAAACGGCGGCCCTCTGAATTACCTGGGGTGCTCCAAACTCTTTGAGAGACTAATGGGATGCCACCATCCGCCACAGGAACGCTAATAAGAGGAAAGGAGAAATACAGCTTTGCTTACATCCAGATTTCTTTTAAAACTGTGGGGACGGATGGGATGCGAGGACAGACGTAAGTCTCAGCGCAGCTGCCCGGCTCTCTGAAGGTGTCTCCCATGCCATTACAGATTTTAGAGACATGCTGCCGTTCTTTAATCAGGATCATTATTGGAGGAAATGATTGAAATTTTAATTATTAAGTAGAAGGAATCGTAGAGCGCTTCCACAGTGCCTGGCACGTGGCACGCCTGGTGGGAGAGGCCATCAGCACAGCTGGCGAACCTGGAGCCCTTGTGGCAGCCAGTGACCCCTGCCGCGGTGGAGGCCGCAGTCTGTCTACCTCCCACCGCTGCCTGTCTCCTAAAGTGTCTGCACGCTGTTTACTGCAGAGCCAGTATTTAGACCAAATGCTCAGTAATGGGAAAACATCAATTATTTCCTTCCTAGACTTCAATGAAAGACGATCGCCCTTGATTTAATAGCAAAGCAGCTTTCCCAAGGCACAGAGGCATTTCTACCATCAAGCACAAAAGCCATGCTGACCGTCCATGTTTGTTTTCTCTTCTCCTGTAGAACCCTGGGCACTTCATGGCTCGGCTCTGTGCTCACGGTGACCAGGTCTCCGTGTCTGATGGATTCTGCACTCACTCCCGTTCTGTAGCCTGGGACTAGGCAAATTGGCCCGCCAGGAAATACCTACTTTGCCAGAAATAAGTCGTGGTGGTGGGGAAAGCGAGAGGCACGTGGTCACTCTGCCTCGGAAGGACCTTGATCTAGACCTTGTAACTGCACGAGCCATTTTGAGTGTGTTTTCTTTCTCAGCTGCAGGGCTTGTCATCCTGTGGAGGGAGGAGAGGAGTGAAAACCAGCACCGGGGAGGCTTCAAGGCCAGACTGGCTTTCTAGAGCTGGTAAGCCCTCCCCTTGACCCAGCAGTGTCCCTTGCCATGTGGGGCCCTGTTGGTGGCCTGATGGCAATGGAAGCGACCTTTAGATGGGAGTGTTCACTCCAGCCCTGGGTCAGCAGAGTGTGGGTGAGATTTGTCGCAGGTTGGTGACACTGGAAGCCTGATTCCGCCTGACAGGGGGCACCTCTGTGGGGTTCGCTTTTGCCAGGCTGAATTCATAGGCAACGCTGTGTCTCCGCTTCCTGAGCACAACCTCAGAAATGCTCGTGAGGTGACGACGGATTCCAGAATTGAGTGCACAGTGAGTGCTCCGTTGGGTTTGGTTTATTTTGGGGAGAGTCAGGCCAGAGGCTTGGTGGAATAAATCAGGGATCCGCAGCCATGGTTTTGTGTGGGCAGCGTGCAGGGTGCTGCCTCAAGGCCAAGTCGTGAGAAGGAAGGCGTTTCCTGAGTCCCCTGGTCTGTTTGCAGCAGCAGAACTCCCAGCCTGGCTCCTCGGAGGTCCCCCGGCTGAGGGGCCTGGAGCTCCCACACAGGCAAGAATTCTGTTTCGAGGTTTCCACTTACATGGAGATTTCTTTGGGGTCTAGCAAGCTACCTAATGGGCACCTTTTGCTGTAGGTATAGAACATTTTAGTTGTTTTATCTTTGTCTCCTTCTCCTTCACGATTCAAGAGCTTTCAGGGACTTGCCCCCTAATGGGAGACTCATGCCCAGAAATGGGTCAGCAGAAGTCACTGCATTGGAAGTAGGGCTCTTGGTGGTGCTGACATTACTGTATCTAAACAGGATAACAGCTGCTGGCTTTGTGTGAGGAACGTCTTTACCCACCAAATCACATACTCCTTTTTTCTTCAGTTTGGCATCCATACATCAATCATTCATCTTTTTCTGTGTGCCCACAGGTTATTGCAGGTGTAGGAACAGTAGAGACCAATGAGAATAGTGGTCGATCCAGATACAAGAAAGCCCCTGTCTGGAGTGGAGGACTGATTTGGAGGTAACACGACCAACGTATCTATTAGAACCCTGGTCTCTGCTATTTGAAGTCACAGTGGTGGCAATGAGAGAATTATTTACCTGAGTGTGAGCAGAGGTTGATGGGGTTGTTTATAGAGGAAAGTACCTTTGACAAAGGACTTGAAGATCAGATTAGCTGTTGGAAATAATGGGTGAGGGGAGGGGTACAGTACTCCCTTTGGATGTCTCAGCCCCAAATAGACATTCAGACTCTCCAGACTGTAGCAAGTCACACTTGGCTATCGAGTCACTTAGAAGACCATATGTCAGAAAACACAGCCTCTCTTCAGGGAGGGCCAGAGGATATTCTTGAATCCCTAGTTAACTATTCAGGTTTGGGGAGCAAGGTTATGTTGAGGGAGGGAGCCAGGCTGAGTAGCAGCCCCAGGTCCCTGATGGGACATCCAAGTCCTAGTGAAGCTAGGAGACATAACTTCTACATCTATGGGCTCAGTTTCCAGGGAGGTCCACAGCCAAGGCTTCCACTAGATAATTAGAGCTCTAGCTGTCAAGGGTTAATACACCAGGCAGCAATCATTTTATCCAGAGTAATTACTACCTGTTTTTACCACTGAATAAACATTCTACCTGCACTGGGTTTTGAGGAAGCAGAACTGAAAGTCAAATTTGTCCTCAGAGAAGGAGAAAGGGTTTCACTAGCCAGTGGCTCAGAAGGAGCAGGATATACAGAGGTTGGAAATGTGAGAAAACAGTGAGTTCCAGAACTGGAGATAGACCACCTGAGTGGTACCACCGAGGGGGACGTATGAGGAACCGTGGAAGGAGAAGAAAGATGGGAGATGAGGTTTGGGGGTGGAGGGTCCAGAAAACCAACCAGACTATATTAAGGAGCTTGGCTCTTTAGCCTGTAGGCAATCACTGAATGGGAGGGTTATGATCACATTTGTATGGAATTGGTATGAAGGATGGATTACTGGAGGAAGAAAGAACAGGCCGGGATAGTAGCTGAGAAAAGAAAGTGGGGTGGGGTAGGAGGAAAGAGGAAATGGATGTGAGAATCATTTACCTACTGGAGCGGATTAATGGTCAGCCACTGTGAATAAGACTAGGTCCATGGATGACCAAAAATGTCCTCAAAGACTAAGAGAAGACGTGAGTGATAGAGGAAGAGGAGAAACAAGTTCAGATATTGACATTTCATAGTTGAAGAACTTATGAGAATTCCAAGGGGAGATATCCAGTAGGCAGGTAGAATCCTGGAGCTTGGAAGTAGCACACCTAGAGAGAGAGAGAGCCGTGGAGCCATCAACCAGAGAACTGACAACATAAAGGAGATGGCCTGAAGGGGACTGGGTCGGAGAGAAGTCAAGGTCAAGGATGGTCTCCTGGAAAATACTAACAGAAGACAAGCTTGTGCCGTAGACTATGAAATTATGTGACCGGAAGGTGGGCAGAAAGACAAATGAGACGTATACCCCAGGAGCTCTGGAAGAGGGAGCAGTCAACAGCACCAAACAGAGCAAGCTGCAAGGAGGGGCACCCCACAGGAAGCGTCTGGCCAGTCCATGCCTTGCCTCATTCTTCCGTCTTTTCATGCTCTTTGTATCTCCATCTCCCAGTACAATCTAAGTCGTTTTATTTAAAGAGATCAGATCACAAGTGAGCCCGGAATCACTTATATCTAACGACTTTACCTAGGCAGCATTCTTTTAATTCTAATCACCATGTCCAGGAAGACCTAGACTTCCAGTGATCTCACATTTTATGTCAAAATTCCACAGGGGGAGGAATTTCAGGCTCTGATTCGGTATTCAGTTGGTATTGTAGCACATGCTCTCCCATTACCTAGAAGCTAATGACTATCTAAATTAGTTATATGGCCCAAAGCAAATATAAGGTGGTTAGTATGTTTGACCACTCATTAAAGTGTGTCTTTCTGGAAAAATATGCTCTTAAGTCAAATGACACCATGATGTTCTATCAGCAGTAGAGCTGACCCTTATTAAGAGGTCTACTTTGAATGTCTCCCCAGGGTATCACAAGAAAAAAAAAAGAATCAAAATTTAATATGTCATTAACAGAAGTTGACTTGCTGAAAAATAAGCTGAACTTGTTGAAAACTGCTGCTAACACATTCTGTAGCTGGCAAATATGACTCTGATTCTCTAGAGAATGGAAGCAATGAAAAACACATACAATATGCTTTGCATTCCCAAAGTTGGCATACTTGAAGAATCAATGGATTTAGTTCAAAACTGGCTTAATAGCTTTTATACAGAGACCAGGGCCTGAGGCCAATAAAATTTCCTGTTTCTTCAGGATTTCTTTGCTCACTTTGTTTGTCTGGTTGAGCACACACTATAAAAAGGCATCACACAAATAGTAGAGCACACAAAGACACGGGAAGTCCTGTGAACAGTAGATTACAACGTACCAGGGGAGGCAGGGAGATAAATGTTTATGAAGTACCCCTTTGTTATGGTTTAGATATGAGGAGACGCTGAAAACTCACGTGTGAAACAGCACAAGAAGGTTCACAGGTGAAATAATGGCCATCAGTGGGTATGGATGAACTAGGTGGTGACTGTAGGCAGGTAGGGTGTGGCCTGGGGAGACAGGTCACTGAGGTCATGCCTTGGGGTTTATTCTTTGCTCCTGGTGAGCATTCTCTCTGCTTCCTGACTGCTGTGCCCTGAGCTGTTTTTCACCGTCAGGCCCTTCTGCCGTGACGTTCTGTCTCACCTCAGGTCCAAAGCTGTGGCGTCAGCTGACCATGAACTGAAACTCTGAAACCGTGAGCCAAGTAAATTTTTCCTCCTCTAAAATTGTTCTTGTCAGGTCTTTTGGTCACCGTGTTAAAAAAGTTGACTGAGACACCCTTGAAGAGGAACGTGCCCCAGCTGAGCTCCACAGGTGTCCCAGCTTGGCGTGGGCGCTGGCCACTGGAGTGGCCAGTGGGGCATCATGGGAGAGGTGGCATGTGGCTCCCGGCAGAACTCCTGAGGCACTAGCCTGGGCATCACGGCTGCAGGGTCACAGCCACCTTCAGCTGTGGCTCTCCTGAGCCTCCCCCTCCACAGGGACAGGCGGGCCAACCCTCTCAGCTTTCATATCCCTTGGCTCAGCTCAGCCTTCCTGACCCTGCCAGTGTGCCGCGGAGTCACGTCCTCCACAGGTGGACAGGGTCCAGACCAGTACTGGAATCCCAAACTGATCGTTTGCATGCTGCCCTCCTTGATCTTGGACAGGATGCATCTGAGATCTGATAGTACTTTCTGAGAGCACCGAGTGGTGAAGTTGAAGCGACCCTGGATTCACTGAATCTGACTACCAGATGCTTCCTCTAACCATTGTGATATCCACATGGGGAACATTCCAATTTCTTGGTCCCCGTGGACTGAAACGTCACTGCTAAAGTGTCTGATTCACTGTGGATCAGAAACTCTCTGGGATATGAGCCTGGAAGAGGTTGCTGAAACTCACTACCAGCTAGAGCAACCTCAGAACCCCTCAGATCGGTGTGCTGTGGGGCTGCCCTGGAAGGAG
Organism: Urocitellus parryii; assembly: GCF_045843805.1. NCBI lineage: Eukaryota > Metazoa > Chordata > Mammalia > Rodentia > Sciuridae > Urocitellus > Urocitellus parryii. The sequence continues at coordinate 6,672,861 of NC_135538.1, read as the reverse complement.
AGGCCTTATCTAGTGATCACTTTTGCCAGCATTTCCATCAAAAGTTTGGAAGCACCCCAAATTTTGGAAGACCTGCAAGTATCCCACAATATTGACATTCAGGTACATTGAAGACACTGCGTCCCATGGGGCTAGGAAGGTGGGCAGCAATAAAGACTTTGTAGACACATTCTCAAGCCAGGGACTGCTTTGGGAAAACTGATGGGGATGGTCAATTTCTAAGGAAGCCCCACTTAATTCCTGGAACTCTAGTCTCAGAGGTTTTTTAAAAAAATAAACATCACTGAGATATCATTTACATGACATGAAGCGCATCTGCAGTGAGCGTCCCCTCACCTTCTGATATCTAGGCCCCAAGGACTCTTGCTAATCCCAAGGGAATCAATCATTTAAATGTCAGGTAAAGGGTTCAGGCGGTAAATGTGAGTTTCTCCTCCTTGGCTTTATTTCCTACCGGGGAGCATCCTGAGGGAGCTTGACTTCTGGCTTGCTTCCTGACATAATGAAGATTTCTCTACCCTGGATTCATTTCATTTTTGCAGCTGATCTGCCTTTTACGCATTCGATGTTCCTCATTCCTTCCTTCAGCCCTGGCCTTCATCTGATCTCCTTTCAAACTGAAGAATTTCTTTTAATATTTCTTGTGGTGAAAGTCTTCTGAAGATGGATTCTGCCAGCTTTTATCTGTCAGAAAATGTTGAGTTTTTTTTTTTTCTTTTGGCCTATATTTTGGGGCGATTTTTAAACATAGAATTTCAGTGTGAGAGTTTTTTCTTTCAGCACGTGAAAGATATCATTCAATTGTTTTCTGGCCTCCAATGTGTTTGAGAAGAAGCCAACGTTCATTCTTATCACTGTCCCTTTCTACAAAATGAGTTTTCCTCCTCTGGCAGCTCTTGACGTTATTTTCTTACCTTGGGTTTTCAGCGTTTTATCTGACTCATTTAGGTCTGGTTTTCCGTGTGTTGTTTCTACTTGCGATGTACTGTGTTTTTTGGGTCTTTGATGTTTTTCATCACTTTTGGGAAATTTCCACCATTATCTTTCCGATGCTTTTCCTCCCCCATGCTCTCTTGATTTTTCATGTATGTTGGCATGTTTGATCTTGCTCCACAGATCTTAGATACTCTGTTCTATTTTTATTATCTTTCTTTTAAACTTTGGGTTTCTTTTTTTCCCCAGCTTTATAAAGGCATTATTGACAAATATAAATGTTATATATTTCTAGGGGTACAATATGACTTGATGTTCACATACATTGTGTACCAATAACCACAATCAAAACACATCGTAGTTGTCTCTCTCTGAGTGTGTGTGTACACTTAAGATCTACTCTTAACAATTCCAAGTATATAAAACAGTGTTATTAACTGCAGGTATCCTGATGTGCATTAGACCTCATGAGAGTATCTGAGTGGTTCACACTGTTCCTTGAGATCACAGAACTTCCCCTCTGCAGTTCAGCCATCTGATAACCACTTCTGATGACATATTCCCTTCTAGGAAGCACTTGTTACCTTTAAGTAGTTTTGTTCATTTAGGTTCCTTTTTGATCTCAGCTCTCTGATGGGTTAAACATTCTCTAAAAATGTTCAGCTTCTCCGATTTGTTCCTTTTGTTATAGCAGGAATCTAGAAAATGTTTTTATGTTTTCTCCTTCAGCTCACTAGTTCCTATTTTTTCATTCTTCATTCTGGCCTGTTCAGGCAGAAGCATAATTGGTTAATCTGCTTACTCAACTTAGTCAGTCCCTGCTGATACTAGGCTTTGAAGGTACAGGTTGCATATTAAAAGATAAGCCAGTACCTCTTGAGATTTGCCATCCTTTGTGGTGAGGCATACTCTCAAAATAAGACCAGGGCCTACTCTTGAACAAATACATAGACATGTAATGATAACAAAGACCCGGTGCAGACACAGACATAGAAACACGTACAAGCACAGGCCTTCTGACAAGTGATGGACAGGTTCATTCTAAAGCTCCCAAGGACAGCACGGTAAGGGGGACATCTCAGGGTCTTCTCAGTAAGATTGTGGGTCTCAGCCTGGTGCATAAGCTTTTCCCTTTCTAGGACATTCAAAAAAAGTTGATTACCTGGATTTTTATCTTTTGTTTTTGGTGACATAAATAAATAGGAATGAAGTTTAGTCAAAGACCCAGAGGTAGAGCTCCTGTCTGGAGTAGAGACCTTGCACCAGCTGGCTTTCCTCTGCCAAGTGCCTGACATTCCAGACACCCGGCTGGCTTGTTCCTGACTTCATGTTCTTCTTGTGTTTGCCTCTGGATTAGAAGGACTCTCTCACTGATGCTCATCAGTGAGGAAACATCTGTGTGATGAGTAGTTGTCTTTTTCAATGTCCAGGGAGAGTGGCATTTGGAGAAAGACTTCAGACTTAACTGCAGGCCGTTTATTCATTCGTCAACCAGTTATTGAGGACAGACTATGCACCTGGCATCATGTGAGTCATTTAGTACAGGTGTGGATACTATGGACAAAAGTCCAGCACAAATGGGGCTTATAATTCATTAATATATTGTAGTTTTGTCCCAGGGACTGAACCCAGGGGCACTTAACAATTGAGCCACATCCCCAGCCTTTTTTTTTTTTTTTTTTTTTTAAATCACGTTGAGACAAGGTCTCATTAGGTTGCTTTCAGTCTTTCTAAATTGCTGAGGCTGGTTTCAAACCTGTGATCCTCCTGCCTCAGCCTCCTGAGCCATCGGGATTACATGTATGTGCCACTGTGCCTGGTTTAACTCATTAACTTCTAATGAGTTCAGTTTAACCTACGTTTACCAAGTTCTCGAATGTGCTGGGCACAGAAGAGCATACTGATGTGTAAGATAGCCATCTCTCCTGAAGCTCCCCATTCATGGAGAAGCCCCACACATGACCTCAGTACAGGGCAGAGAAACACGCAGAGTGCGAGGCGGAGACTGAGAGGTGGCAGGTCTACCCTGGGGTTCAGGGAAGCTCTCTGGAGACAAAGATGCCTGAGATGAGTCTTGGAGAGATGTGGAGCAGTGAACCAGGAGTGGCAGAGGCGCAAATGCTACTACACAGGCACGTTCTCCTTCTCACTATCGGAACACCTCCTCTGGGCCCAGAAAAAGACAGCTTTTTTCCAGTCTAACTTGCACTAGGGCTGGCCAAGAGCTGTAAGTAGAGCCGTTGGGCGGTTGTTCCAGGAAGCTCTGTGCCCAGAAAGATGGTCCTGAAAGAAGGGCCATGGTTCCTTGGAGACCCTGGAGATTCTGTGCTGTTCCTCAATCTTGATTGTTCATTCCTCTTCTATGTGAGAAGGAATAAACGTGAATCCCTTCTAACTAGGAATTACCCCGTGTTTTTAGAAAATGGACTAAACTAATTATTAACTATTAACAGGTGTGCCCTGCTCATCCCGTGGGAGATGGAGCCTGGGAGGTAAGTCTGGAGTGGTGAGCAGGAGTACCTCCCACACCATGCTGAGGAATCCAAGCTTTGTTCTATAGGGTGGATAAGTGGTGTCGTGATATTTTCATCTGAGAAAATCAATCTTAGATGAGTACAGAGAATGGATTTAGGAGAGTGTTGTTCACACAATAGATGACCACACAGCAATAAAGAGCTATTCAGTCATGTGCAACGAAGGGTATATCTCATGCATTATGGTGAGTGAAAGGAGCTGGACAAAAAAGAGCGTGTCCTAAAAGACTCCATTAGAAGTTCAAAAACAGGCGGAACTAACTGATGGTGACAGAAGTCAGAACAGTGGCTACTTCTGGCTGGAAAGACACATGCAGGAGCCCTCTGGGATGATGCTAGTGCTTGATTATTAGATATAATAAGCTTAAATCCTAGTGCAGTTGTGCTTTTGTGGGAAGGTGACAGGTGGAGTAGAGACACATTGTAGTCAACAGGCATCTTAGTTCATCAGCTCTGGATTCTGTGCATTTGAAAGCGTCACTGCAGTGCACCTGCGCCCCACCTGTAACACCACTGTGGGGATTAATGGGACTGTTGGGAGTGGAATAAACACAGGACCCCCAGGGAACCCGTCTGTAATCTATCTACCCCCTCCAAAAAGAGGGACAGGGAATGTTCATGCTATTAAGTTAAAAATAATAAATTTCTTATTATAGTTTGGTTAAAAAAGGGAAACTAAGGCAGAATATATTCTGAATACAAATCCAAGGATATAGAATAATCCTCAGGAGTTTGGGAAAAATGACTCTGACAGCAGGAGTGAATGGGCTCCTTGGTTTAGAGGCAATGTTTTTATAGAACATAGGAACAAGTAAGAATTAGCTTCAATGTTGGACTCTACCTTCGTTATTTAAGCAACTCAATTATAGACCTACATGCTCCATGTTGCCTTGCTGGCTGTGATTAACTGTGGTTGCCACTCAAGAAGGCGAGGCTTGTACTGCTGTCTTGGTAATTCTGGTGGCTGATAGAAGTTTTACTTCTAGGAGCAGATCAAGGCAGGCCCATGAGGAGCTACTGTTACTGCAAAGCACACTGGCCATATGCATTCAACACTCCCAGGAGTTGCAAGGACTAAACTCAAAACCCAGACACTGAATCTTCTATAACCTGAGCTGTCAGCCATACTGCACATAGAGAAAGAGTGTCCTTTAAATATCAAGATGAACCTCAGGCCCGACCCTGTAATATTTGTACTTGATTGAAAGTACATTCATTCTTTACTGAAGTCTACCCAATGTCAATGTGATTTTTTTATTTTAATTTTTAAATTTGTTCTAATTAGTTATACATGACAATAGAATTCATTTTGACGCACTGTACACAAACAGAGCACAACTTCTCATTCCTCTGGCTGTACATGGTGCAGAGTGACATATTAGTGATTAGTGTAATCCTATATGTATATAGGATAATAATGTCACTGTGATTCTTCTGAATGTTCTTATTTCAGGAAGTCTAGGTTGCAGTGGATTCAACCTAAGACAGGAAGTTGACGCCCAAAGGTCAGCTCTCCATGACGGGTAAGAACCACATGTTGAATTGGACAACCTACCAGGCACGGTCCTAAGTCACATTGCTTGTTGTTTAATTAATCAGAAGGGGGGAGATGCTGAGGGCCATTACCAAGTAGGTACCTCATGTTAAATGGACTTGCCTTGGAAATTTGCTGCGACCTTGCTTGTGTGCTTTAGTAAGATGACCCTGCTCAAGGTGATCGAGGGTGGATCCAGGTTTGAGGAAGTATCCTGCAGGTTTGAGGAAGTATCCTGGTCCTTGGGTTTAAGGCGTTTCCCGGTTTAAGAATATGGGTTTTAGGGAAGTTGAGGTTGAAGATTATTGCTGCTGGGATTAGGGTGTTCCTGCGGCTTGTTGAGTTCTCGTGAGATTAAAATGGGATTTGGAAAAAGCCTCGTGGAGTAGGATTTGGGATCGGACATAATTGGAATTGCCCCTGAACGTGTGTGGAGGCTGGTGTGAGATCGGGAATAAAGAATTGCTGTTTGAACCTACAAAGCTGTGTGGTGGCTCGTGATTCTGTGCCAAGCCGAGACATTGGCACTTGGCTTTTGGCAAGAGTGTCTTGTGGAATAACACCCACCCCTCCAATCCACAGCCTTGGATTACTCTGCTGTTCACAGCCAACGCAGTGTACAGGGTGGACTCAGCCTCTGAGACTCAGTATGTTCTTCTCAAGCACAGGAAGCTCATGTGCAGTGTTTCCTGGTTTGTTAAAGGCTGTCTTCACGTTCTCTGTCTAGATATCACTCTGCTGTGGCTTGGTCCTTCCCATAAGACACTCCAAATACTGAATTTGTTAACTGGTAGAACTGGTTACAACCAAGGATACTTCCTTCTAATTCACCGGGATAAGATGGGAGGTCCTTATGAGACAAGTAAAGTTTCTCAATAAATTTTCTAGTGACTCTTGCAGATAGAATACCTCTCCAATGCCCCAGTCTCTGGCATCTGTGAATATGGTACCTCACATCTGGAGGGTGGTCACCCTCTAAATCTTCATTCTCTTCTCCAGTAGCTCCACCAGGAGCTTCTGCTGGGGCTAGGGGTGGGCAGGATCATTCTTCCCACTCATGATGTCTCCTATGTGGTGGCAGCTCAGTCATGAGCTCTTATGGTGGTTAGACTGAATCGTCAACTTGACGGGATGAAGAGATAGCTAAGATTGAGAGGCTTCTGGGTGTGTCAGTGAGGGTGTTTCTAGGAATGATCAGCATGTGGGATGGCAAACCGAGTGGGGAGACCCCCTAAATGTGGGTAGCCAAGTCTAACAGATCAGGAGCCTGAATGGAACAAGAATGTGGAAGAAGAAGGAGACAGCAGCCCTCCCAAGTTGATTCTTCTGGAGTGGGTACTTTGATGGCTGCTGTGACCTCTGAGGACGTCAGACCCCGACTCCTTCATTCTTCCAAAGTGGATTCTACCTGTTGATTCTCCAGCGAGTTTTCAGGCCAGGACGGAGCCTGCGTCATTGGTCCCTCTCGTTCCGAGGCTCTGGCTTCTTGGACTGAGCAGCCACTGGTTTCCCCAGCTCTCCAGCCCACAGATGGACGCGGGGACTGTCCAGCTTCTGGTTGTGGGAGCCAATCTAATAAACCTCCTTTTAATAATCATACCTATCAATGTAGATCCTTCTGGTTCTGTCCCTCTAGAGAACCCTGACTAACCCAACTCTCAGGGGTGACTCACAATGGATTAGAAATCCCTGAGTACAGCGCACTTGGATTCCCTGAGAGTCACTCCTGCTCCCACCCTTGCCCAGGTCAAGAGGTACCCTACGTTTTGGAGGGATCTGCCCTGACTTACTCTGGCCATGACCCTCTTCATGAATAAAAGAGTTTGTAGAAGTACAAAGCTGTAGCCACCATAGCACGTGTTCACTCCAGGTATCCAGAGCCCCAGAATCCCCTGCCCACTTGGGCTTGGGCCCGATGCAGGGCTGGGGCAGGAAACTTCCTCCCATCCACCTTCCTGGGGGTTGACTCTACCAGTATTGTGCCCACCCCAAGCTTGAGGGCTGGCCAATAAGCTGCTGAATGTAGGATGAGCTGGAGCTTGCAGGCTGTGTGTCCACCCATGTGTATGCGAAAGACCTTCTAGGCAGGCAGAGATGGACAAGAGAAGGGATTGGGACAGAGACAGGAACCAACTCTCCCCATTCTTGGAAGTTCTGGTGAAGAACTATAAGGGTTTGGAGAATCCTAAAAGGAATCTCAAGGTAAGAGGATTAAACAGCTTGCTTGTTTGACACAGAACTTTAAAATATGGAGATGTGGGACCTGTGGACCTACATGTGCCCTCTTGCCCCAGGACCTGCAAATATTCGGACTGGACCTAATCCTCTCATCAGAGGGAGAGACAGAGAAAGACCAGCTAAATAGAGTGAAAGAAATAGAAAAAGCGATCTTTTTAAAAAGTTGAGAAAGAAATATAACCAAACATCAAGATGATTGACAATTTCTGGGTGATGGGGATTTTGTTTTCCTTTACACAGAAAGATGCACTTACATAAGTGGTTTTATAATTAGAAAAATATTTATTTATGAATTTAAACCTATAAATATTCAGGAAGGGCCTAGTATAATGTCAGTACTTGACTAGGCAGCGTAAGAATGTAAAACCCAAACCAAACAAAAAGTAAAGAGGAAGTCCTCAACAGAAATGAAGAAAAAAAAAAGGGAGAAACATGAATTGGGTACAAGGAGATGCACCCTTCTTAAGCATTTTTATCAGCAATTTGAAAACAGTCCTTGATAGAATGATCATGAATTGGAAGGTATATCGGTAACAGAATCAGGGTTCAGAGACATCCTCCAACAGTTGGAATGAGGGGTGAACCTAGCAAGACCAGCAGAGCCAACCATACAAAGTAGCCTAAGTCCCAACACTTGCGCGTGGGCAACAGCTCTGCTGGCTGTGGGACGGCTTAGCAACTGCACTGTTATGAAGAGAATTAACTGCAGAGTGCAGCTGCTAAACGTCCCGTTAATCTTAGGTAACAAAATAGAAAGGGCAGAATGAAGGGATCTGTAGTTCTTGGCTACGTGGTGCAAGACATCACCTGGATTCTGTTTAGTTTCAACATCCATTTGATGGGACATTAAAAAAATTCTGCAGTTGGTAGAGAAGAAGTCCCCTTTTGTAAAGAATTTTAGAAAAGCCTAGTTTAATATTTTTAGTATGTTAAGAAGACAGGACTCGTGTCTGTTTGGATAAGAATGTTGGAGTGGGTGTGGTGGAGGTGGGCGAGGTGCCAGCATTTCTCAGGGATTAATGGGCACTATGAAGAAGTCATTCACAGCAGGACTCAGGATTCTGAATTCTCCAGGACGGCAGAGGGGGGGCCATGCCGGCTCTACATAAAGAAAAGCATTACAAAAAACAGAACTATTAAAAAATGAGGTAGATGCCTTCCGAAGAGGGTAAGTCTTAATTGAAGAAGGCGCTGGGGTTTAAAGAACCCCATGAATGGCACCCGTCACCCCTGCCTGCATCTGATAAAAAAGGACGGTCAACTCCTTTTTACAAGGGCACCAAGAAGACACGAGGGGACAGGACGGTTTCTTCAGTAGATGGCGCTGGGCGAACTGCAGATCTGCGTGGCAAAGAATAAAATGGGCTCTTCAACTTATGTCTTATACAGATATCAGCTCAAAATGGATAAAGGACTAAACCTAAGACCTGAAATTGGCAAACACCTGAAGAAAACCTAGGGGAAGAGTTCCCTGACCGCCGCCTGGCCATGGTTTTTAGCTACCATCTCACAAGCTCACATTATTCAAAAGCACAATGAGCAAGTGGGACTGCATCAAACTAAAACTTAAAAACAGCGAAGGAAGCGATCAGCAGAACAAAAAGGAAGCCTGTGGATTGGAAGATCATATCTGCGAACCATATATCTGACAAAGGGTCATTGCAAAAATATACAAGGAGTGAGTGCGACTCAATATCAAAACCAAAACCCCAATCACCCAATTAAAAATGGGCAATGGACCTGAATAGACATTTCAAAGAAGACAAAGAAATGGCCAAAGGGTAGATAAATGTTCTCAACATCACTAATCATGGGGGAAATGCAAATTAGAACCATAATGAGATACTGCCTCACAGCTGTTAGGATGGCTACTATCACAAAGCCAGGAGACAGCAAGTGCTGGAAGGGTGTGGAGGAAAGTGGTGAGCTCATGGAACTCACAGAGACTCGGGGAATGTAAATTGGAACAGCCGAGATGGAAAATACCACAGAGGTTCCTAAAAAATGATAAGTGGAACCACCATATGACCCAGTTACCCCTCTGCTGGGCGTATACTCAGAGGCAGTGAAATCAGCACCTCGTAGATATAGCTGCACTTCTGTGTACACAGGAATATTATTCATAAAACCCAAGATATGGGAATAACCTAAGTATTTTCTAAGTATTTGAAGGACAAATGGATAAACTGTGGTATATACCGTGGGATATTATTCAGCCTTAAAAGTTAGGAGATACTGCCATTTGCAACAAACTGGATGAGCCTGGATGACATGTAATTGGGGAAATAGGCCAGACACAGAAAGAAAAATAGGACAGATCTCACTTATTTGTGGAATCTTAAAAAAAAAAAAAAAGTTGAGCCCATAGAAATAGAATAAAGTGATGGTTACCAAGGGCTGGTGTGGGGAGAAAATAGGAAGATATATAGGTCAAAGGTACAAAGCTACAAATAATCAGGATGAATAAGTCTAAAGATACAATGCACAACAGGAGGGCTATAGCTATGTTATCATATTGTAGAGTGGAAATTTGCTAGAAGAGTAGATTTTAAGCAATCTTGCCATACACCCACACAGAAAACGGTGACTGAGATGGTGGATATACTGATTTTCTTGGCTCTAGTTATTATCTCACTGTGTACAACTGTATCAGAACATCATGTCCATCTTAAATATGTACAACAGAGAAATAAATAAATAAGAAAAAAGGTAGGGCCAGGGGTACGGTTTTGGATGTGTGATTGCCAGACTGGAGGCCATGGCTTGTGTGTGAACTGGTTGGTTTTCTAAGGCTCGATTCCAGGGTTGAGAAAATCCACCCATGTAAGCCTAGGCAAAGTCAGACTCTTGAACAAACAGAACTGACACAGGTCTCTCCAGGGCATCCGCTCCCGTTTTTGACTGGAGCATGCTAGTTCACTCTTCCAAACTTACCAGTAAGGGTGGATTTGGATTATGGCTCCACTGTTTGTGTTTTGCAACCTTGAGCAGTCTGGTGGGGATACACTGACCCCTTAGCCTGGCCGAGACCTGGCGCTCAGCAATCTCATTGTGACACTCAGCACCCTTCCTACTCTCAGCAGCTTGAGTCTCTTGTTTCTTACGGCACGGGGGATGCTAAAGAGATTCTATGGAGTTTGGGGACTTGGATGAGAAAAAAATTATGTATTTAACTTCATGACCCCTCTATCTAAAACTTGGCATTTTCTGCAACTGTAAATATAAGCCTCAATAGCAGTAGTAGTGGTGGTGAGTTTGCCGTAAATAAGAATCACAGATATTTTCATATTGAATTAGAGTTGCTGCAGATGACTTAAGATGTCACTCATACACAAGACTTCAGGTGACAGGAGGGTAATGTGAGCTCACCATCGTCCTCTGCCTGTGTGAGGGAGCTGAGGCCTCCTCCCCCCGGGGACCCAGACAGACACGTGGCTTTCCAGAGTTCCCCTGCACAAGGCTGCTTGGATCCTTGTGAGGAAGGAGGGGAGTCAGAGAGCACTGTGCGGCTCAATGTTCTAATTTAAGCTAAGCAAACTGTTCTTAGCACTGGTTTGACTTTAGGCAAAGAAACTCAACTGTAACTCCTATTTTTTTCTGCAGGGTAAGTATCTATAATCTGAAAATCTGAAAAGTAAAAAGATCCAAAAATCTCAGACTTTTTGAGTACAGACATGATGCCACAATGGAAAACTCTGTAACGTGAAACTGTGGTTCATGTACAAAAAATTATTTAAAATATCGTATAAAATCACCTTCTAGCTATGTGGAGAAGGCGTATAAGAAACAAATGGATTTTGTGTTTAGTCTTGGGTCTCACCCTCAAGATATCTCATTTTGTATATCTGAATATTCCAAAGTCTGACCAAAAAAACCCAAATCTAAATATTTGTGATCCTAAGCATATTTGAAAAGGAATATGCAATTTGTATTTTAAATATATAGATTGGTTAAATAAAGAAGCACATATTAAAATTAACTTTTATTATTTTGGTAGCTGAATTTCCTTTAGAATCATATAGTTTATATATTTAAAAATGTTATTTGAGATAGTATCTAAAGTATTAACTAATTTGTCAAAGGGATCCGTGGTACAAAATGGCTAGGAACTCTTTACTAGCAAGTCAGAATTTATATCAAGAAAACAATCAGATTCTAAAGAAAAGTTGCTGATTCTGATGGTTCGGTGGAAGACGAGAATATAAGGGATTCAGTTGTATTTAGTGATCTTTCTCCTTAGGGTCTTATCTGCAGGGCTACTATTTAAACCTGTAATTGGAGTACGTTTTAAAAGAAAACTGGCTTCAAACACAGAATTCAAACACCTAAAATGCACTTCTGTGAGAAAATCCAAATATTTATGTTTCCAGATCATGTTCAAAAAATTTTCAAGCTTGAGATGGTACCAAGAGTTCCCCGCTGTCCACGGTGGTGATAAAAAGGCCATTAAAGATGGCTTCCAGGGAAAGAGCAGTGGCCAGAGGTCAGGCTGCTGGGAGGCAGAGGCCCACCGAGGTGTTTCTTTGACACTTGCGTTTCAGTCGCACAGCAATCGATTTCCGAGAACTCGGGAGATGCGCTGGAGTTAGTGTGGGATTTCTACATGCCTCGGCTCTAACTGGGACATTCCATAATTACATTGAAATGAGCCCGCCTTGCCGCTCACATCATCTGTGAAGAAGTTATCTAGCATGAAAAGGAAGGGAATGGCAATGGAGAGCCCGCTCACAGCAACTGCTAACAGAGTGGCTGGTGGGCGAGCGGGTGAAATGGCTTTGATACAAACCAACACACGCGGTTCTAATTAGGTAGTAAGACAGTCAAGGAACTGAGTGTTATGTCTGTTAATTAACTTGGATGATGCTGGATAGCGAGGGATCCCGAGGAAAAGCCAAGAGCATTTAGCTCTCCAGGGTGGTGGGTTATTAGAGAACAGGTTCCTGTGCAATTTCCTTCCCAGCATTCTGAAAAGAGGCTCCGCTGTAAAAGTGTTAAAAACACCAAGCGACGGTTCTTGCGGGCTATCAGGAGCCTGAACTGGGGATGCAAAGATTTGTTGGAGATTTTATTTAGCACAAGGTTAAGGAATGAAAACTATGAAGACGGCTTTTCTGAATTCAGTCCCAGCATGGTAGAATGACTTCATTGGGGGGAGATACCAGACAGTGTGAAAGGAGGCACTGCTGTGGTGTTGTTAGAATACCTTCTGGAGGGACTTTTTAGTTTTCTGTGTGACAAGTAGGGAAATATTAAAATTGGAATGATTAAATAAATAGGTCATACCGCGGAGAATGTGCGAGCGTGACTAACGTAACTGTTTGACAGTGGCAGCAAGAACCCTGCAGACCCTCCCACCTGTCCAGTATGGTCTGGGGAGCAGGCGGTGTCCTCCTGCACTGCATCAGCCTGGCTGGACAGACTGTCCAGGTGAAGGAGTAACCAGGCTCCAGGGCAAGACCGGACCCCATGAAAGGGGGCCTCACCTTGACAGAGGAGTGAAAGCACAAACCAAGTTGACTCTACCTGAGCTGCGTCAAGGTGAACTCCCTGAACAGGCACAGTCACCATGTGTTTCTCGTAGCCGCTCCGAGGACAGCAGAATGACAGGGCACAAAGGAGGACTAAGGGCGTCTTCTTCAAGATCTGGGACCCAGTTAACTAGCTCCTAGGTAGGATAGTCACACTATTTCTTGTTTAACTCAGCAATTTGGAAAGAGGAAGGGAGCATATTGGGAGGGACTGCGAACAGCAGCAGAAACCAACTGGCTTGGGGCAAACCAAGAAGCACGGTTCTCTATTCCTCACTCCGCGGTTCTGTAGTTACATGTTGGGCTGATTCATAGACATCACATCCCTCTTTATGATCTGATTTCCATTGGAATATGAAATTAACATGATAGTTATGTAATTATACAAAGTTTATTGATAAAATAATACAAGTAGATAGTCCTCAGTATGGAATAAATAAAATACTACTTATCATTATTATAGTTACACATATAATAGTTAATTTAAAATACTTTCCTAGGGATAATTTTTATTTAACTCTCAATACAACTTTAAGAGGTCTAAGAAATTCTGAATGATTTGTCAAATAATAGTAGTAAATAAGATTTATGCAGATATACTAATGCAATGACATATATATTATAGGTAGTTAATACTTTAGAATAATCTTTAATAATAAGCAATATGATTTTACTTCTATTAATGTATTTGAAGAAAATAACCAGATGAATAAAGAGAGCTTTATGTATATGATTTTTTTTTGCAACATTGCTTATAATAGCAAAAAACATTAAATTTCATGTATAGGTAGTTCATTAAACTAATTATGACACATTCATAAAAGGGAGCATTATAGAACAATTAAGGCAGTTTATACATAGAATAAAACAATGTGGGTAGAAAAGGGAAATATATATATGTTTGCATATGCAGAGTATTTTGGAACAATGGCTGGTGAATAGTTACCTCTAGAACCTGTATCGGGGGCTGGAGGACAGGGGTAATAAGCCTTAACCTATGCTATATGATTGCCTATCAGGTGATTATTTCTCACAAGGGTGACGTTTAAAAAATAAAAATTATATTTAGTAAATACACATCTATACTATAGCACTGAATACAACACTGTGTACAGATTAAGGTGCAGAATAATACCGATATTTTTAAACAATGCATATGTAGGTCTGGATCCTTAAAATGCCTAGGAGGATGCAGTGAGAATGAGTGGTGGTCTTACTGTGGACTGTTACGTCAGGTTATCCCTTCCCATTCCTTGGAAAGCGTCGTAGCAATATATTTACATCCAGAATCAGGAAGCCAGCAGCCCTGCCCCTTGGTTCTAAGGATATGGCTCAAGGCAGCAGCGTGTTGGCTTAAATGTCTCACTATGGCTAGGAAGATTCCACCCTGCTGATGTTCTACTGTCCCCAGGAAGATGACAGTCAAGAGAATCTTGTACTTGTTGGAAAATAAGAAAATTAAGGACTTTTTTAAAAAAAATTTATTTTGGTTTTAGGCAATTTGGTTTTGTTTTGCTTTAGGAGGAATGTGAACTCTTAAGATGTACCTCTGAAGGATGGGTTGACCACAGCAGGGGCCATGGAGTACTATCAGATTGAGATAGGGTCGGTTCTACTCTTCATCTGCTCCCATTCTCTGATTGCCTGATTGCCAGGTACTGGGCAGGAATGCGCTTCCAAGGCCGCATGATTTGCTCTCGACAAAGAATTGTGAGCACAGTGACTGGTGCCACTCCTGGGCCAACCCACAATTCCTTGTTCCCTTTCCTTTGGTGTGGAGAGAATAGAAGCCTGGGCCAAAGTGAGCCCCCTTCAGCTGGGTTTCTTGGTGTGTGGAGCATCCTTTTGCAGGCACTGGCCAGGAGCATTAGCAAGAAATAAACTTTAAAGGTTTTAGAGTGCATCATTTATTATCACTGCAGCACTTCCTAGCTTATCCTGACGACACAATTTCTGAAGCCCAGTACAAAATGTAAACATAAAGCCCTCTTGGTTCAAAAACTAGTTAGCATTTCAAGATGGCGACTGTAGCCTGCCCAACTTCACAGGGGCCCTCTGTGCACAGGGCTTTGTGTGGATATGGAGGTCATGCCAAGAAGCTGGCCTGATTTTCCCTTTTAACCATCATGATAAGCTGAAAAATGCTTTTTAATTCCCTTATTTCACATATGAGGAAATTGAGAGCTTAAACAGCTTGCTTAAAACCACACCTTAGATATGCTGAAAGCCAGAATTTGATCATATTGGTATTTTTAACATTGTTATCACAGATCTTTGTGGATTCATGGTTCTGGGCTTTAGGGCACAAGGAACAAAGCACATCATTACAGACAGCAGACAAGACTTGGGAAATACTGAATCCTTTGTAGAAAATCACCCACTCTGTCCCCCAACAGAAGGGAGAAGAGTTAAAAGTCTAAACCATGGCACACGAGTATTTTCTTTTGCCAGGAAGTAGCCATTTTAGTCCTTATCTGAAATACCTGCCTCAGCACATGCTAAAGAGTATCAATTAAGAAAAGTTGGTGCAGCTGTTAATTTCAATGCTGTAATTAATTGGCATTGGAGAAACCATTTTCATAAACAAAGTGCTAGCTATCGCCTGGTTACTGGAAACAGAAGCGGAGGGTGCAGCTTTCTCCATGGTAACCAGGCAGGGAAGGAGCATCCTGAGCAACTAGGTGGGCAGCAAGTGGACACTCAACCTGAGCAGCCTGGGCAGCCACGCCCCCGCTGCCCTTCAGCTTTGCACATCACAGAGGATGTGGGAACCATCAACTCAAGAGCAGGGTTTTGAATTAAATACATTGCATGCCTTTGCTGAAATCTTTTTTATGTATTCTTTGAAAGCTGTTCAGAAAGCCTAGAAGCTATTGTTCAAAGGGCTGGTCCAATTAAAACCACACTTTTCCTTTGAGTGCTCCTGGACAACCCCCCCACGCCCACTTCCCAATCCTTCACCTCTCGTGAGAAGGCTGCCCCAGGGCATTTGTCCGGGGGCTAGTTGTCTGCGTTTTAGGTTCAGTTAGGGTCAAAACAACCGGCTCCCTTTAGAAGCCTGTATAAAACATTGGCCTTGTCCAGCTTCTCAAGTCAAGAAAACAATTGCTGCCTGTGAGAGTGTGAGTGGACACGGGGAATTGCATGGTCAGGTATTTATTTGATGTGAGAAGACGGGGATCCTGGCTTACCTACTTAGTTTGAGGATTGGCCTTTCCATACCTACTTTCTCCACATCATTTTGAATATTTTAGAAGGAAATTGGGATATAATAAAGTGGCATATGACGTGGATGAGCAGAGAAGCATAAAGAATGCTTTCTATGGTGCTATGAATTCCCCCACGTTAGTCTGATTAGTCGGCTTTGCGTGCCCGGCTGTCTTTGACCACAAGGCCAGTATGTGGCTAATGACCGCAGTCCCCGCGTCCTTTCCTGGTCCTCTTTTTTCTTGTACAGAGGTTAATTGAATGGTTACAAGGTTTCCTAAAGGACTTCCTCAACCTCTTGGTATTGAAACAAAAGGTTCTCTTATAACATGGCTCCATAAGCACTCTAAGTATTTAGCTTAGATTTTCAGTAACTGTGGAATATTTAACATTTGGTGGTTTTTGAGAATTTCCATAGACTTTCTCAGCGTCTTCCCTGAATTTAATCATGCATTCTGGCATTTCAGAATTGCTTATTCTCCCTCAGCTCCTTTTTAAGTTTGAAAGTGAATTTGGTTTTGTAGAACACTAGAGACAAAATTCATAGACTTCCCAGAAACGTCTCTCCGTGTACGGCAGATAACTCTTGTTCCTGATTTGTGATCGCCAACAATTTGATTTAAAATATACTTGCATATTTTTAATTAGATAAACCCAGAGAGATATGCTAGGGGTTACCTGAAGTAGTCATGTGTTTCATAGCTACTCTTTAATTGACTGAATTGGCTTTGTATTTAAGATCAAGTTGAGAAACAGTAGTTAATAGTTTCATACGAATATTTCCAAGGGCTCCATTTTGGCTCCCTTCACCCTCAAAACAATTCTATGGTGAAGAATGAGTGTGGCTCCAGCCTGTGCTGATTAGCTCTGGGCGCTGCCTCCCTGTCTCCAGGCCCCACCTATATAACGGAGAGAGGGGGCAACAGGCCACAGAATGGGACTTGCACTAATTTCCAGTGTGTAAAACCATGGAATCTTCCCAGAATTTACTAACTTTTTTTTAAAAAAATATTTTTTTTTAGTTGCTGATAGACCTTTATTTTATTTATTAATATGGGGTGCTGAAAAGTGAACCCAGTGCCTCACACATGCCGGGCAAGTGTGCTACCGCTGAGCCCTGGCCCCAGCCCAGAATTTACTAACTTGAACCAGCTGCAATTCTATTCTTCCCTCAACCCCCACATCTCTGAAGCTGACATCCCCATTAATGTTGCCTCCCCAAACCCAAGAGAGAGCCCGTAGCAGTTAGCTGTGCAGGTAGACCTTATCCTTGGGACCTCTTTCACTGGCCTGCAGGGCATGGGGGTGGCGATTCAGAAATTTTAGCCTGAAGAAAACTTCTGAGTTCACAGCTTGTGGCCACTTTCTGAATGTGCCCACGATGGGCTTTCAAACTGCAGTTTTTTGGAGCTTGCGGAGAAACTGTGGACGTTCAGCAAAGCTGAAGAAAGCCTTTGTTCTTACCTGTATCATTATTATCATTACTAATAGTCACCAAGATGCTTTGGGCATGTTGCACAGCAGGCAGCATCCCCAGAACTCACCTAATTTCCACAGTGACCCAGGCCCTGTGAGTTCTCTACGGGGATTTGCTCGGAGTCTTGGGAAGCCCGGGGACTCCCCCACGGCCAGCTGCGGTGTACAGAAGAGTCAGAGCAGGGAGCTTGACTCAGTTTACCCACTGTGGAGTCGCCCTCAGCCGCGGTATTCTTTGTGGCAGGGCTGTCCTATGCTCTACAAGATGCTCAGCAGCTTCCCTGGCTTCTGTCCACTAGATGCCAGTAGCGCTCCCAGTGTGACAACCAAAGCTGTCTCCACACAGGGCGGAAGTGCTCCAGGAACAAAATCGCCTGCATTTGTGAACCACTGCTCCGACTCAGAGCTCTGCTGGGAACCGGGGTTCTGCTGCCTCCCAGCTTCCCTGCCTTACTGGCTCCTGACCCCCACATCTAGAGGGAAATTAGGATGGACTCACACTGGTGGACAAGGAACAAGCTGGCCAGCTCTGGTGACAATTTTGACAGAGCATGCATATTTAGTACAGGTTAGGCTTAAGAATAAACGGGTAAAGGCTAGAACGCCTTTTTTTTTTTTTTTTTTTTTTTTTTTTTTTGTGAATCAACATTCAGGCTACCACAAATTAATATTTCAAGAGTTTATTATGTACCAACCCAGTTATTCAAATGACCCCACCCCTTAGGTCTTTTCGCGAAATGAACTGGATTTGATGGGGTAGGCTTGGCGAAGCGAGCAGAGAGTGCTTTCCATCTCCTGGTCACGCCGGTACCTGGTGGGTGATGAATGTGCTGGCATCTCATCCGCGAGCTCTTGTAATTTCCCCATTGACTCTTTAAAATGAAACCTGTGCCCTGATGCCTGCTGCCTCTTCCTGGCACCCATGTGCACTTGCATGCCTTCTGACGCCCGTTTCTCCCAACAGCACCGAGGGGTGGACACAGGCCATGAATAACACGCAGACTCAGCTGGTTTTGGGAGGCAACAGTTGTAAATATTAATGGAGTGAGTCACATACGGGAGTGTTTTTATTATGATAAGAAAGTGTATTTATTTTAGATCCCTGGGCCCGCTTGCATTTCCTCCAAACCACTCTGACTTATGTAGGTCAAAGATCAGAGGACGATGGGGAGGGATCTAAGTTTTTAGATGCTGTTCTGGTTTGAATGATGGTGTCTGCTACAAAATTCATGTTGAAACTCAGTCCCTGGGAGCATAAAAGGGAGTAGCCTCTGGCAGGCGACTGAGTCACCTAATAAAAGGAATAAAAGAACCGGAGTTTGAAAAGAGCTCTATCTTGACCTTCTCTCCCTTCGGCCACTGGAGGAGTGTGCTCCTCCACTTCTGGAAGATGCAGCAACAAGGCGCCATCTTGGAGGCAGAAAGCAGTCCTCGCCAGACATCAATCCTGCTGGTGCCTTGATCGTGGCCTTCCTGGCATCCAGAATCAGGAGAAATAAATTCCTACTGTTTATAACTGCCCAGGCTTAGGTGTTTTGTTATAGCGACACTAATAGACTCAGGAGAGACGCAGTACATATAAGAGAGGAGTTCCTACATTCCTCAGAAACCAACACTTGGACAGATTTACTTGGGAGGATGAAGAAAATTCAAGGAAAAAAAGTATCCTAAAAAACCCTGAATAGCTTAAAATGAGCTAGAATAACTAAAGACTTGCAAATATAAGACTACATTTTAAAGGGATCAGATATAACTTTGTATTAAGATGTTTAAAGTATGGCAATAATGTGAGGAGAAAGATCAGGAGAAAGTCTTTATCACATATACCGCTGATAAAGCATTAATCTCCAGGATGTATAAAAAACTCAAAAAACTTAACACCCAAAAAACCAAATAACCCAATCAATAAATGGGCTAAGGAACTGAACAGACACTTCACAGAAGAAGAAATACAATTGATCAACAAATACATAAAAAACTGTTCAAAATCTCTAGCAATTAGAGAAATGAAATCAAAACTACTCTAAGGTTTCATCTCACTCCTGTCAGAATGGCAATTATTAAGAATACAGGCAATAATAAATGTTGGTGAGGATGTGGGGGAAAAGGTACATTCATACACTGCTGGTGGGACTCTAAATTGGTACAACCACTATGGACAGCAGTATGGAGATTCCTCAGAAAGCCTGGAATGGAATCACCACTTGACCCAGCTATCCCACTTCTTGGTTTATACCCAAAGGACTAAAAATCAGCAAACTACAGTAAGCAGCCACATCAATGTTTATAGCAGCTCAATTCACAATAGCTAAACTATGGAACCAACCTAATTGTCCTTTAATAGATGAATGGATAAAGAAAATGTAGTGTCTATATTCAATGGATTATTACTCAGCTTTAAAGAAGAATGAAATTATGACATTTGCCAGTAAATGGATGGAGTTGGAGAATATATCACGCTAAGTGAAACAAGCCAGTCCCCCAAAATCAAAATCCAAACGTTTTCTCTAATATGCAGATGCTAATTCACAATAAGGGGGTAGGTGGGGCACTAGAGAAGAATAGAGTTACCTTAGGTTAGATAGAGGGAAGTGAAGGGAGGGGAGCAGAGGGGATGTGGGGATAGAAAAGACAGTAGAACAAAACAGACATTGTTACTTCATGTACATATGTGACTGCATGACCGTATGATTCTACAACATGTACACTCAGAAAAATGAGAGATTATATCCCATCTATGTATGTTGTATCAAAGTACAAAAATGCATTCTACTGTCATGTATAACTAATTAAAACAAAAAATTAAAAAGGTAAATACAATAAAGTATGGGAAAATCAGGTTAAAGAGAGAAACACCAATTAATCTATTGAGAGTTCTATATTTATAAGCTTATATGCCTTAAACAATAAGATTTGCTTTAGACTATGATTTTATGGAAAACAAGTTATCTTAAAGATTGATTATCTAGAAGAGATTTTCACTTTTCAGCAAGCAAAATATTCATCAGAAACCCATTGAAAACAGCAGATAAACTATCTATTTAAAAAAAGTCTTAAAAAAAGAACTTATTTTTAGTGAACACGTGTTCCTGGAATGCAGCATAATGGAGGGCAGCTGCTGTCCCTTGGACAATCACAGGACTTTTCACATGTGAGCTGAGTTAAACAGGCACAGAGGAGCCAGGTATTGGCTCAGGGTCACACGCTGGCTAGGCAAGGATCAGAAAGCAGGTCCTCTGCCTTTGAAACGTGTGCACTTTTTGGTTCATACTGCCTCCATTATTAAATTACTTAATTTATCAGAGCAAAAAGCAAAACCTTAGGGACACCATTAGCAATTTACTATTTCCAGTTCTTTTGGGAATCTGCTAATTGCCCTTTCATAAATGCTACTCATTATGATTAAGACTTTGATTAAATGTGGAAGTCTAGAATTTATATACTATTATAGACATATTTAAAGTGAATTTAAAGCACCAGAGTAACACGAACTCTGCGTTCCCTTTCGACACTATAATACCCACTGTTAATCAGGGATTTTTTTTTCTGGAAGCTTCTTTGTGCTGGGATGACCCTTTTACCCTGGAAGAATCTTACAGTTTAATTAAAGAGTGCTCGTGTTTGATACAACATGGTGTCTGAGCAAGAATTCAGGAGGAAGGCAGGCCAGCTTTGTGGAGGCTGGGGTGAGTGCCCTGTGGCGGGGGCAGAGGGGAGGACCCTATTCCAGCTGAGGGCCATGATAGCAGGATGGCTAACACTCACGGACCACATGCTGAGGCCTGCATGCTTAAAGCATTCTGAGTTCCTGCTCTCTGTCCTCCAGCCCTTTCTATAGGAGGAGGACCGGAAGCTAGCACCATTGGGTAGGTCTGCTGAGTTGCACGACTGCTGAGTGAAGGGATCAGGCCTCGGGCCCAAGCTGGCCTGACCGCACGGTGGCCCAGGCCACCGTCTATCTGCTCCACTCATCTGTGCACCCAGGCAAGGAAGACAGGCCTGCAAGATGGCAAAGGAAGCTTCCGGAACAGAGGGGGCCTGTCATCAGGGGACAGCAGCCAGGGCACAGGCCGGGTCCCACAAGGCCTCGTGGAGTGTGAGAGGACAGCGATGTTTGTCCTAAGGAGCTCCTGGTGGTCAGGATGCGTTCTACAGAGAAAGCTAGCGAGGTCACAGAGGAGTGAAGAACGGGACCAGAGGAGTCTCTGACCATGACTCCTGAGAAGAAAGAGACCCTGAGGCCAGGAGGAAAAAACTGAAAACCAAACCAAACAAAAAAACGTCAACAGAGAAAAAAGCGACTGGCCACACCGAAGGGCCAAGAGAGATGAGAGGGAAGGTACTGTGGACCCTCGGGAATGAAGAGGCCGCTCATCAACTCCGCTCATCATTTTATTCATGTCTCCGAGAAGACGGGGCAGGGAGAGAAACACCAGAGAGAGGAGCTAAGGGTCTTCCAACCCTCCCGATGCTCTTCAAGATGGATCTCCAAAGTCAAAACCGAGTTGGCACACTTGCCTCCAACAGGAAATGCACGGCCGCCCACCTGCCTTCTCTTAATGTTATTTGTGCTTTTTGTATTTTAGTGTCATTGTCAGCCAAGTGACAATATTCATGCTGGAAAAAAGAAAAACAACTAGGGCCTTATGATCATAAAAATTCAAATTTCTATATGGTAAAATAAGCTCTATGATAATACTTGGGTTTATTGTACTTGGAAAAAAAACGTCACCTCCTAAAGATCAAGGCCGTGACCTGCTGACGCGGGTTTCCTCGGCTGTCATTTTCATGACATTTCTGGCGTGCTTCCTTCTCGAGGTGTCGAGCCTGGGCTTATTAGCTCCAGGGTGACAGTCTTGTCAAGGGAAGGAACATATTAAACGTGGAGCCATCCCGCACAGGAGGCCCTTCTCCAGCTCTGCGGGACTTTGATGCTGGTGGTGCGACACCAGCTCTGGTTCCTTTGAGCTCCAGTGGCTCCTGTCATGTTGCTTCCAATTATGCTGAGCTGGGCATCCAATTCCCTCAGTCACTGCTGGGTTCTGCTCATCCATCTGCTTCTGTGGGGGCAGTAAGCCCCAGAGAGAAGGCAATTCCAGAACATTCCAGCCTACTGCCCCATCAAGAGGCTGCAGGCCAGCAATTAATGACTCCTGTCGGCAAGGTGACGAAGAAAAGGGGACAGCCAGAGAGAAGGCCAGAGAGTGTCCATGGGGTCACGCAGACTTGGAACTATGGTGGAGACTGTGGATAGTGACCTTTGGTGAGTGGCCTCCTGGCTGCAGTCCCCGTGGTGGCCTGCCTCACTGTTGGCCTGGGCAGACCTCTCTGCTTTGATCGCCACCTCTGCCGTGCTCAGATGCCGCTACCGAGAGTTGAACACCCCCAGTTATACGGCTGATTGCTTTAAGTTATTTCAAAATGGTTTGGTTCCCTTAGAAAGTTTTCTATGCACCGTTGAATGAGGGGCTTGGTGACCAGCAGGGAAGTTCCCCGAGGCCTTCCGGAGGGCTCTGGGGGAAGGTGGGTGGGATGTATTGTAGGTGGGCTCTACAAGCCCTGGCGGTGTGCCGTGGTGGAAGGGTCTCTATTAAATAGTCTTAAGGGACAGGGAGTCCCTTGGTGTCATAGGAGTGTGAGACCCTGAGAAACAGCTACGAGGCTCGAGATTTGGGTAAATGCTTCCGTCTGTCTGTCTGTGCCTTCAAAGCACTACGGAAATGAACGCAGAGATGTTCAGTCCAGCCTTTTCCTTTGCTCCTATAACTTTGTGTGGTCAAGTCACTTTACTGTTTTAAACCTTTCTTTGTTGCTTCTTTAAAGAAGGTTTCAAATATGACCTGCTTCCTAGGATTGTTGGGAGAACTAAGTGAGATAAAACTTAGTATGACCCTTTGTGTATTGTGACTCAATAAACGTCAGCTGCTACACACTGGCGTTGTTGAGAATTGAACTAAATATCACTGAGCCCTTCGTTAAGATCTATGGGAACAGTTTACAGATGCAGAAGGAGGGCTGGTGTGGAGCTCAGTGGTAGAGCCCTTGGCCAGCCTGCCTGGGGTCCATTCTCCGCACCACAGGAGGTGGTAGGTGTGTTTGTCAGACTGATGGCATATTTCTGTGCCTGGTAATCTTGGAGGACATGACCAAGATCACAGCCTTAAGGTGACACGTGAAACTTAACAAGAGGCAAGCCAAAGTTTCTTTTAGGTTCAAACAAGGAAGTGCATAAGAATTTGTGGAGCAATGAGTGTGCGAAGTCCCAGAGACGGCAGCTGGTGATAAGCCTCGGGCTGCTGACCAGCGCCTCCAGATGCCCAGAGGAGTCGGTTCCCCTCATCCTGCTCCACTTCCTTGGCAGATGGAATTTTGCACTTTGCTCTGGACACACACCTTAGTCGGGGCTTGTTATATGGGGTGGGAGGAAGCTTGGTGGGCAGTGGCTTGGAAATGCAGTGGATGAAGGGACATTAAATGTGGGAAGATGACCCCTGGGACAGGGCTCACACTCACTTCTTGTTAACGCAGCAGGTGGAAGAATGCGGGAGAAGTGGGCAGTGCAGGACAGTTTCTTAAAGGGAAAAGCCTATATTGTCTCTGCAGCCAACATGGCACCAATTAGTGACTGTGCCATGCCCAGTGGGTTTTGGTCAGGACTGGGAGCGGTGGGGACTCCCTCACCTGAGTGTCCTCTGGGAACAACTAAGTGCTAAGGTCCCTGTTCTGTGTTGTGATTCTATAGGACACTAGGCTACATGGATTATTTTTTTTTATATCTTAATTTTTATAAAATGTATTCATGCAAAAGACAGTTATAAAATAGAAACATTGAATTCTAGTTAAATGACATCGAGGATGAAAATAATGAGCTAGTTTCAAATTTTACTCATTGCAAGATGACCTCGTTGAAATGTCATCTTGATCATATAATAAGAGGATTTAAGGCCCAGTGGGGAAGATTTTTGTCTTGTTTGTATTTCCATCTCCTGCAACGTATCTGGCACATGTAATAATTTAAGTAGACAATATTTATTGAATATTCACTTGTTTTAATAAATGTTAAGCTCACTGTATTTAATAATTCATGGAACCATGCAAACTGCTCACGGAGTCTGGCACTATCTTTATCCCACTTGACCCACCGGGAAACTGTCACTCAGTGAGGTCGACGTGACTAATCCACCATTGCTCGGATCTGAACCCAACAAGTCTGATTCTGGGGACTGTTCCTCGTCCTCTCGTGTACCTGCCCCTCCCCAAACAAGGTACTCAATGATATTTATTCAGAGGGCGAGCTGCGGGACGGACAGATGAGCAGAAGCACTGAAGAGGGGTCCAGGTGGGCGTCATCTGGATGTCTGGAAGGGGGCCCGCAGCTGAGATGCAGAAGGAATGATGGCAGTGATAGCGCCTTTGTCCCAGGCCCTCTTTGGGTGGATTCTGCCTCACACACTGGGGTGCATGAGGACCCTGTGTCACAGCACAAGAGGCAGAGCGCTTGGTTCCTCCTCTTCCTTTCTGGGGGAGACATTTTCTGTCAGAATGATCAGTTAGATGCCAACAGTGAAGTCCCTCAATTAGCATTCCTTCAAAATGCCATCTGTAAGTGACTACAGAAGTGACAGCCTGAAGGCAGAACACAGGGCTATCTCCTCGGCAAAGACGAGACGGCGCCTGGGGAGGGGGCTGCTCCGTCAGCGGCTCCCAGCACGTTGAAGGTCCACCCACAGCACAGCACAAACGCTCCCTACCCCCGACACAGAGGCCGCGAGACGAGTTTTGACGGCAGCTATGATTTAGTGGGTGCTTAAAGAGGCAGCCTACACTTAGTTTTACACCAGATTTAATAGAACATTTCTAACTTCCATTTCCACTTGGCAGCTTGCAAGAATAAGGAACCTAAACAGCACAAGTCCATCCGGGTTCTGAGAAGAGGACCCAGGCCCTGCCTCGGGACTTCATCCCCCTGCCTCCATCTGCCCTGATCTGTGATGCAGGAAGGTCAGGGTCGGCGCCTTGCAGATTTCAAATCTTACCACAGACACCTTCCCCCATCCTGTTGCCAGGCGCCTGTGCCAGTTGAGAGGCTGGCTGGTCCTGTCCCCGCTCTGCAGCGCTGGGCTGAATCCGCAGAAGGCTCTGAGGCCTGTGTTTCTTATGTTCTACATCCAAGGAAGTGTTTCTAGGGAATTTAATGATCAATGTTTTTGTTTCCTCTAAAACTATCTAAATGTTTGAAGTCTGCTCGTACTGGGAGTTATTTGAATTTCCCATTTCCTCATCCGTTCGTCTAACCATTTAGCAACTTGAACAGTTTTACGTGCTCTTACTGTTAGTGCCTTACACACTTTATCCAGGATGGTCGATATATAAATGCTCTGAAATAAGCAGACTTATTCCCAGTGAAGAAAAGAGGTCTTGGGAACATGCGCAAGATGGTCAGGATGCCTTTGAGAACATCCTGCTTCAGGTAACGTGGTAAGATGCAAGGATTCAGCTGAATAGCCATGCCCTCTGAGATTTGTCCCAGTCTGCCCTGGTCTCCTTGGCTTTTCTTCTGCCTTGCCCTTCTTTGAACTCCACGGTCTGTGTCTGCTCACCTGCAATAGTTTGGCACATTTGACATGAAATGTGAGCCACGTATATAAGTCCATGTTTTCTATCACCCTCACGAGGGAAGCAGAAAGCAGTCGCAACTTTGGTATTCCATTTACCCCAACAAATAAAAAATGTACTTGACATCAAAGTGATGTTTCATATTCCTTTTTTAACAAGCAAAGTCCTTGAAGTCTGGTCTGCAGGTCGGATTTGCAACACATCTCAATTTGGACCAGCCACATTTTAAAGGTTCAATGGCTGCATGTGGTCAGTGGCTTCCACACTGCCCAGTTGGGTCCTCAGGGAAGCCATCTTTGGTGGCTATAATGTCAGTGGCTATAATGGCTATAATGCTGGCTGCTCTCTGTCCTGTTGGTGTTTGTCCTTCCTTTCTCCCACAATATTAAAAGTCTACATGGCTGCAGACGACATCTCCCAGCTTCCCCTGTGTAGGGACTGGGTGTAGACAAAGCGAAACCGGGGAGCTTGGGGTTGGTGCTCTTGGGAGGAAGGGCATGTGACCACCCTTCTTCCTTCTTCCTTCAGGCAGGCGTGGTGAGGAGCCCCCTTTGACCCCAGGGAGGAGGGCACGTCCTGAGCACATCCCAGGCACAGCAGAGCCCCCGCCTGGAGGGCTCTGTGTTCCTTCCCAGGCAACAGGACCCTGGATCCGTGACGGGGACAGGTTTCCACAGCCACCTTCAACATTCCTGGAGCCCACCCCTGCTCTGTTGGTGGGGCTTTCCTCAGGTCCCAGCTGAAGCCTTGCTAGAGCAGGGGACCTGTTCTAACTTTCTACTCCTGAGACGTTTTGTACTTCCATCTTCTCAGCATGCCTCTGTGGGGTGACTGAATGTCAACATTTCCATCTGGAATTCAGTGTCACGAAGGTAGGGACTTCTCCACGCTTATCACAGTGCTTGGTGCAGGAAGTGCCTGACATTTGCTGAAAGATCAATGTAAGTAAGGGAATGAAACGTTCTTGCTGCTCAGGGTTTGATGGGAATATCGAATCTCATTGGGATTTGCTGGGTCATGCGACATATCATCAGAACGATGCTGCACCCAGGGCACATTGGGGTGAATTTAGCTCTCCCAGTGTTAAGGGTTGAATTGTGTCCCCCACAAAGATATGTTGAGGTCTTCACTCCTCGTGTCTCAGAATGGGATCCCGTTTAAAAACTAGTGTCAATGTAGATGTAATTAGTTAAGATAGGGCCGTCCTGGAGCAGGGCGGGCCCTGATGCAACACTGTGCTTGTCTCTAGAAGGAGAAGAAAGACATGGGGAGAAGATGATCATTGGAGGATGGAGCCAGAGGTGGCCAAGGACGATGGCAAACACCAGAAGCTGGAAGAGGCCAGGAAACGTTCTTTTCTACAGGTTTCAGAGAAAGCCTGGCTTTGCTGGCACCTTGATTTCTGACCTCCGGCTTTCAGAAGTGTCGTTTCACGTCACCTGCTCACGGCATTTTATCATGGCAGCCTCGGAAACTTGCTTCCCTCCCAACAAACCTGCTCTGCACGTCTTTCCTTCCAAGGCACAACTCTACAGCCTGTTGCCAGGAGATGCCCACCAGCAGGGGTGAGGAGGCACTGCTGGCTGCCGGCCTTCAGGGTGGCTGTTGTCAGCTCTCCACTGCTTCCCACGTGGATCAGGTAAAGGGGTGCAGAACACTTGGCCCGAGAGTGAGAGGTCCCCATGCCTCCTGAAGGATAGAGGGTCCAGCAGGAGGGACGTCATCACTCAGCTGTCACAGAGGTACAAAAATTCCTCTTTCCAAAGAGACCCTCTGGCAAAGGGTATCATCCACTTACAAAAAATTCTTGCTCTTCAGTCTTGAACTGAAAATAAATTAGGAGGATAACAGACATCCATTACTCTTGGTGAACATTTCCACTGACAAGACCGAGGCTCGGGGTCCCGTGTCTGCGGTGGTGGTGATGCATCTCTTTTGGTTTTGCATTAGCATCTCCTCGTCGCAGACTGAGCACTTTCAACCACGACACATTTTTGAGCTGCTGCTGTCCTTGCCTTTCTCTTTCAGTTTAGAAGGCTAACTCAATTATCCCTTTCTATCTGACAGAATTCGCATCAAATGCAGACAAACGTGGCCGGGAGGGTGTGCTTTCCCTGTTGTCACAGTGGGAGGGAGACAGCAGCAGTGGTGAGCAGCTGTAATTGCTCCTACCTTTGCCAAGGTTAACTCTCCCAAGGTGTCTCGAACATAAATGCTCATTCCTGATGTTTTCCAATTATTTTCGCTTAAAAGAAATACTTTAATATATTTAGTTCAAATTGCATGATGGTAATTATGCCTCTAAATCTGATTAAGCGTCATGATAGAAGAAGCCTTTGCTTCCACGAGGGGATGTTTGTTGTTCAATAGATGGGTCTAATTTTCCGTAGTAGGAGGATTCATATTAGAAGCATCGAGACTGCCTTTTTTTCATTAGTCATTTATAAAGCTCATGGTAAGCTGGTTAAATTCATAAAAGGGGAAAAGGATAAGTTATCTTAAATCAATTTCTAATTTATTCACTACTTAGCTGATAGAAAACTGCTCAATGTGGGGATGTTTATTCAAACTGCAAATCATTATCATGCTGTCAATAAATAGAACATTCAGTTTTTTAAAATTGGTATTCTTGTTTATCATATTTGTTATGTCATTCTTTTCCTCAAAAACCCTATAAATTGTCCCTCATTCTGTAGCAGATGAGAACACGACCTCTGGCTTGGAGTGCAAGCCTGCCCCTGCCCCACCACTGACCTCCACGCTGGTCAGCAGTTATGCTGTGCAGCAGTATTTTCTGATCTCCTCTCCCTGAGAGGTCACAGGAGGATTGAACGGTCTTGACTTTTGAAGTCAGAAGTGGCCAAATCACTTGTTTGACCAATGAAATGAGAGTGGAACTGGCAATGTATAACTCGAGGCCAAAGCCTTTATATGCTGGTGTTGCGCTCCCTATTCCCACCCCAGCCCCCACTCTGGCTCCAGTGACTGTGACATTCAACATGTTGTGGTCTCCACAGTTGACCCTTGCCTGGGAACAGGGTGGCATAAAATTCCTTGCCAATCCTGATGGACATGTATCACAAGTGAGAAACAAACACTTCTTGTTTCCAAACACAGATATGTGGGGATTGTTTGTTATTGCAACTAACTTTAGTCTGTAATAACTAATGCATCAAGGATTTCCTTGTCCTTTTAAAACTGGATCAGCCATATTCCATTTTCAAGTGAAATCTGGCCTGGCACACCTATATGTAATAAAAACTGAGAACATATCGTTGAAGATGTGTGAGGGGTTTTGGCTTCCTCCTCACCTTTCAGAGCAGCCCGGGGTACTCTCTCGCAACCTCTCATCTATCTTGGAACTCAGAAACCCAATGATCCAGTCCAGACACACCTCCCCAGGGAAGTTTTAGTCCAAAGGTAGCACATGGTGGCCTGTGAGCAGGATCTGGGCCTTCAGATATGTCGTTGTGACACACAGTGTTGTAAGAGAATCTAAGACAACATTCAAGGTTTGGAAGACTTCACTTGCAATCTGGAATCTGAATTTCCCTTGATAAAGGGAACAGTCAGGAAACTCTGCCCTCCCCTCCCCAGTGTCACACTTACCTAGCTGTGACACATGGAGAAATAGTTGTCTATCCCACGTCTCCGTTAAAAGTGGGAATATATAGAAATAAAAGATTGAGTTTTCCCAAAAGTCAAAGAAGGATGCTTTGGCTGCACTAAGAAATACTTAGTATTTCCAAAGTATTCTTAAGTATCCAATTTCAGTCACTTGTATTAACTCTCCTTTCTTTGGGGCTTTAGAACTTGGGACACTTCTTCTAACCTTTTCTACATGTGTCTATGGTGAAAAGGTGGTCCCCAAAACACCTGGTTCCAAGACAGATGGGATGCTTGTGAGAAAGGCTGATCATGGGTCACATTCAGTCATGCTGAGTTAGAGTCAATTCATCTGGTTTCCCCAGATGGTTCGTAGGCCCTAATAAGTTCAGAATTACTGGTCTATGATTGAAGGTATCAGATATTCAGAACCAAGTTCTATGAACTGGTAAAGAATTTTAATTTTCTTCTAGGTTTAAGAAATCTAAGAAACATTCCATTGTTTAGATGTACTGATTTATTTATTCACCAGCTGAAGGTCACCTTGGTTGCTTTCAAGTTTTGGCAATTATGAATAAGATTGCTACAAAAATCCCTGTGAAGAATTAGATCGGGGAAATAATAATTGTCTAAATACCAAAGAGAGTGATCACTGGATGTTTAATTTTGCAAGAAATAAATCTGCCAAACTGCCTTTGAAAGTGACTGTTCCACTTTGGATTCCCTCCAGCAGTGAATGAGAGTTCCCGTCGCTCCATGGGCTCACCAGCATTTGGTGGTGTTGGTGTTTCGGAGCTTGGACATTCCCATAGGTGTGTGTGTTACTTCGTCACTGCTGTAATTCACAATTGCCAAAGGACACATGGTGCGGAGCATCTTTTCAGATGTTTATTTTGCTGTCTGTGTATCTTCCTTGGTGAGGTGTCTATTCAGGTCTTTTGCCCATTGAAAAAACCTGGTTGGTAATTTTCTTATATAACTTTTTAGAGTTCTCTGGGCACTTTGTATAACAGTCCTTTATCAGAAATGTATTTTGCAAGTATTTTCTCATGGTTTATGGAAAGCCATCTTGTATGGTCAGTCTGTTTGAAAGAGTTAGGAAGCAGATCATGAACATGGGCCAGCCATTAGGGTTGTTAGTCTCAAGCCTCTTGAACCTATAATGGTCTCATTTCCATTCATCTTTTTATTTCATGCTGGTCATTAGCTCCATATGATTCCTCACAATCTGGATTGGTCTAGGAGCCCAGTAGCTTCTCAGGTTCAGGGCTGGGCCTGTGTTGGGGTGCAGCTCAGGCCCAGGAAACAAGGTTTACTGTTCTGGTAGTTGAAAGAAGATGAGATGTGTAGTTGGGATAGTAGACATGTTCTATTTGGAGGTGACAGCAGCCCCTAGCCTTCAGCCCCAGTCCCCTGAACCATTTCCATAGGCTGTTTTTATATGCAGATGAGATAAAGAAGGCACATTGCCAATAGCTTACATAAGTGCATGCTCACAGCAAATGTTTATGACAGTGAGAACATACACTGAATCAGGGTGTTTACAACCTTGGTTACATACTAAAAACATGGTCTGCCAGAAGCCTTGTTGAAGGAGTCTAATTATAGCCATCTTGGGCCTGCCTAACACAGGCAAAAGTTCCTTAAACCATAACCCCACCAACTTATGCCCCCACAAAGGATATGACATCATGCTTATAAGTATGCACCAGGGAAATGCTGTCAGGGACAGGGGAGAGAAGATCGGCATATTTCAGTTATCAGCCACCTGAGGCAGCAATACCTTCACTATGGAATCATCAGGGCATAAATACTTCTTTTCTATGTGTTATGTTAAAAATTGCTTTTCATAGATCACATGAAGCAGCACTGAAATATGCTTTTGTCACCATTGCTAATAATGTCACTTTTATGTCACGCACTGTTCAAGTGTTTCTCGTATGCCAATTTATTGTATGTGCACACCTTGAAAGAGGCACTCTGATGAACCCCACTTCACAGTTGAGGATATTGAGACACAGAGAGATTAAGTAACTGTCAAGCAAGTCAATGACAATATGTTCTCTAAGCTGGTGAACAACTTTTGAGCATGCAGAAAATCAACAACAAAACCATGGTGTAAGTCAACCTGATCGATGGTAGAGGATACTTCTGCTCAGTCTTATGAAGTGTGCAACGTCCTTCCACACTCCAAGCTACTTGCTCCACTCCCCCCCCCCCCCCACAATCATGCCTGATGGCTCTCGTATCCTTCCCTGCATTCAACGGCTCAGACAATGGGTTGTCTACTTGCAATGACTGTGGGGATGGGGTACCAAGTGTACCCTTGAAAACAAGGCAAGTAATAAGCAGAGAAGAGAGAAATGGGGGATTTGGGAGCACTACCTCACGGGTACTTGTGCACTCACAGAAAGGTGACAGTCATGACAGTGTGTACCACCTGGTGCTAATGACGATGGAGAAGTGCTGGTGAAGGGATGGGTTGGCCCTGACCATTCTCAGTGGGAAGGACAGGTGTGGAAAAGTTGAACAGACGCTCTGGAGCAGAGGGCTCTGGAGTCAAAACCTACATACAGCTGATAGTACACGACTATATTTCCGCCTATGGGGAGGCTGAGACAGGAGGATTTCAAGTTCAAGGCCAGCTTGGGAAACTTAGTGAGACCTTGTCTCAAAATAAAAAAATAAAAATAAAAGTGTGGCCCAGTGGTTAAGTAGCCCTGGGTTCAATCCCTGGTATCAGAAAACAAACAAACACAAGCCTGACTACACTGTTAGTAGGTATGTGAAACTGGGGCTGGCACTTGATTGCTTGAAGCCTCACTTTCTCCGTTTAGCTTTAGGAGAATAGTACTTCTTGGGACTGGAGTTGGGGTGAGTTAGATAATGCACAGCAAATGTTTTAGCCCCATGTCTGGCAGAGAAACTTCTCAACACGTTGGAAGTCTACGGATGTTGAGGGATCTAGTGACGGTCAGGGTCTCTTCTGGCCAAAGGCAAGCAGCAGCTGTGAGCCGTAAGCCCAAGTGGATCTCCTGGAGGAGAAAAGATATGGGCTCCAGCAAGATCCAGTGTTATCTGTGATGTGGGCTTGGTTAAGTGGAGGGCAGAATGGGAGGGCAAAGGGGCTTCTGCTGTACCACAGAGCACTGATTAGTCTACAGGTGTCATTCTGGTGATCTTTATCTTTTTTGGGGGAACAAGTTACAGAACAATCTTGTATGTGACAGCTAACACTCATAAACTTTATTCTTTGCTAGCTACTCTGCTCTCTGTAGCGATTTAGACAGCTTTTTTCACTACTGTGGCCAAAAGACCTGACAAGAACAATTAGAGGAGGAAAAGTTTATTTGGGGCTCATGATTTCAGAGGTCTCAGTCCATAGAGGGCCAGCTCCATGGCTGTGGACCCAAGGTGAGGAAGAATATCACAGTAGAAGGGTGTGGCAGAGGAAAGTAGCTCAGAACATTGTATCAGGAAGGAGGGAGGGGAGGGTGAGGGAGGGGGGAAGGGAGAGAGAGAGAGAGAGAGAGAGAGAGAGAGAGAGAGAGAGAGAGAAGGAAACACAAACTCCCTTTGCCTCTGAGCTCTCTAGTATGGGGGACACTCATATCTAACCATAATATATTTATTATTTAGCTCATTCTCATGACAAACATGGGGTGAGCACGGGTTTTATCCTAAATAACCTCTGCTGTTACTGAATGATATGTCCCCATGTTCATCTCATCTAACAGGGCTGCAATGGCCCCAGCCGACAGGAACCTTTAATAACCCCCATGAAACTGAAGTGGGTGGGGGTTAGCTGACGGGGCTGGAGCAGGGGCCCCTGTCTGCTGGAGCCACCGCCTTTCTGGGAAGTCACTTTCAGAAGTAGTCCAGCCTGCATGTGTTATTTTTAAAAAGGGTGCCACAGGGTGGCTGCTACCCCGTGTCAAATGTGAGAATTATTGTCAAATAATAGGGATTTTGATAATGACAATGACATCAGTGACCCAGCTCTCTCTCTGCCTTGTCAAATTGTCCTTGCCGAAATATACCATCATGGGCCTGTGTGGGCAGTGGTTTTAGTCGGTTGACAAGAACAATGTTGGTTTACATTGTTTGGGCTCATAATTTCGGAGTCTCAGTCCACAGAAGGCTCTGGGTCCAAGGGGAGGCCACATGACATGGCAGAGGGCACGGTGGAGGAAAGCAGCTCAGGACGTGGCAAACAGGAAGCAGAGAGAGCTCTGCTCACCAGGGACAAAATATATCCTCCAAAGATGGTATAGATTTCAGTGGCCCACCTGCTCCAGTCACACCCTGCCTGGCTGCAGTTACCACCCAGTTCACCCACTGATGAGTCATCTCTGCATCCAATCATCCACCTCGGAGGGTTTTTGGACATGAGCTTTTGGGGTGACTCTTATCTAAATCATAAGAGCAGCACAACTCTTTTGCTTTATCCCTGATCTAGATTTTCAACCTTGACTTAGAGTTCAATAGTATTTTATCATCTCTATTCTCATAGAATGAAGAAAGGTACTGATACATCTTTAAAGTCACAGCCATGACATGGGCGTAGAAACAGGAAATGTGATTTTTTTTATACTCCGAGTTCAAACAATGATGAGATATTCAATAAATAAGAGGGTTGAAGGTAGATACCAAAGGGCCTCAAAGGTGGAAGAATGGGCCAAAAAAGAGCCCAAGGGGATTGCCCTGGGGACCAGTCAGGGACCCTTCTCTCATCTGGGAAGGTCACTGCCAAGGGCAGGGATCTGGGAGGAGAGGGTCTCAGGCCTGCAGGGTGGATTTAGGGAGGAGAATCCTTCAGGAGCCGCTGCAGGCTCCAGGGACAGGGCAGGGAGCCCAGCGGATATGGGGAACTTCAGTGTAGATCAGCTGCAAACTGCATACAGCTAACAGTTAGCTCCCTGGTTAATGAATTCCTCTGCACGTCCTCCTTGAACCACTGCTCCACGCCAGGCACTGAGCAAGAATCCACGGGTCTCCCAGGGTCAGAGGTGAGTAAAAGAGGGGCACCCGGAGTCTTGCCGGGAGGCTCCCTGGTAGACAGCCGGTGCCAACTGATGCTAGGTGTAAGGGAAACGCCAACTTGTTATGCATGCATTTCTTTTCAGATAAGTGTGATGTGGCTGCTGAAGAGTTTACCCAATGCTGGCTTGGCCCACGGTCTGGAGGACAGGGAGTCAGTCTGGGGAGCCACACTGAGGAATCAGCAAACTTCAGCCCATGCAGGTGGGGCGCGGTGGGGCTGGAGCAGGGCAGAGGCTGAGCCTCCAGAACAGAGGCCGCCGTGGCAGGGCAGCTCCACCTCGTCAGGGACTGTGAGGGGCAGCTCTCAGGCCAGCAGAGGGAAGGCAATCTTGGTCTAATGTAAGGAAGAATGCTTGCTTTTTAAAAATCCTTCTCTTAAAATCATAGTTTTCCCCCAAGGGATCTGAACTTCCTCTGCTCAGCTGGTGAGACTGGCGTTGGAGCCAGTCCAGTGACAGGTGGGTGGCAGATGACGAGTCTCCAGCTTCTCATCCCCTCAGGCTCCACGGCTCTGAGAGGAAGCTCTGAAGAAGGTCTGTTTGGGTATGGATGACTTCTGGTCAAGGAGTCTTTTTGGCTGGGCATTTGAAAGCTTGCTCACCTCTGTGGAGTGGAAGGGACCATCCCCTGTCCAATGAGTCTGTGGCCTCAGCCCTCAGTGTGCACATAACATTTGGGCAAAACCACATTATGTTCCTGTGTGCCTCTGCGTATGCTGATTTAATCCTTTAAGATGCCCTGGGGGCAGGGATGGGGGACACCAGCACTTGGGGTAGCATGGCCCTGGGCAGGCCACGGGTCAGGTTCTAGGAGCTGACAGTGGTGTACCAGGCTCCCCTCCTGGGCCAGCACACAGGGCAGTCAGGAGAGGTGTCTTCGGTCACTTTCTTCCTCCACACCCTCCTTCTCTGCCTCCTTTATGATTGTTCTCTCTGCTCCTGCAGTACCACGCATCGCTGATGTTTGCTGGCTGTTTAGATCTCATTTTAGGCAGCATTTTATATTTTCATGCCGGTCCAGTGGTGCATGCCTGTCATCCCAGTGGCTAGGGAGGTTGAGGCAGAAGGATCACGAGTTCAAAGCCAGCCTCAGCAAGCACAGGGCGCTAAGCAATTCAGTGAGACCCTGACTCTAAATCAAATATAAAAGAAGGCTGGGGATGTGGCTCAATAGTTGAGTACCCCTGAGTCCAATTCCTGCTACCAAAAAAAAAATCTATTAAATATTTTCATGCCTCCATTTTATTAGTTACCGAAACCTCCTTAAAACATGCAGCAAACTCTATTTAAGTAATAGGTTTCTATGTCTGATCTGAACCACTCCCCTGACCTCTAAGCCCTTTGACTTACTTTGTCTTTGCATGCTCATTGCAAGACATAGGTCCTGATTTATAATAGGTGCTCAATACATAATGGTAGACAAAATGAATACTCTACCTTTTCTGACACATGGGAATGGCTTCTAGCTTCTTATTTTTGGTAGAAAAGTTTCTGATCAAACGTAACCATGGAAACACTTCCCTAATAGAAGTACTGTACACGTTAGACATAAAAGCTGTACCATTTTTTAAGTGCCACAGCAGACTAATAACTGTTAGTTTGCAATCACAGACTACAAAAGAAATGATTGCATGAATATCTGAGATTCCAGGTGTTAATTCAATAGCACAAAATGTGTGTGTCCTTGTGGGTTTGCTTTTTATGGCTAGGAACTGATGTGTGCTTGCTTTGGAATTCACTGAAATCAAATTCAAGACCTTCTGTAATTCTATAGACTCAAAAGAACAGATGATGTCCTCAACCATCATCCACCACAAGCTCCTGCTGCAGGCAGAGCCTGATGTGGAAGGCTGGTGGACTGTCTGTCCTCTAAAGATCTGTCTCCAGAACAGAGAGAGGGCTCCTCTGCCTCTGGACATGCTTGTCTTGAGGGACAGCCTTATGGGGCAGTTGATGATGGAGTCTCCCTTCACTGGAAGACCATTCCATTTGCCCTGTCCTCAGCAGAGTAAAAGAACACGCGTTAGTGTCATCCGTACAGTGTCCCTTACCACACCGAGTGAATCTATCCCTGGATCACTTTTCCATAGACTTCATAAGCCTCATTCCTCATGCCTGTCCTCACAGATCAATTTCACAACCCTTTGATCATTTCATTCATTTTCCCCTCGTCGTTTCCAATTCATCTACTTCCCACTCAGGCCCCCGCCCCCCAATGAAACATGGTGATAATGCAGAACTGACCAGAACTAAGAGGAGGAGGAGGACTGCTTCTCTCGGGCACGTGGATCTCTGACAACCTCACAGAAACAGGCTGGCATTTTCTTTTTAGTAAGAATGACCCTGGCATGCTGGACCAGTGCAAGTCCTGGGCAAAGGTACCTTCCGCCTTTCTCAGCAGGGCTCCAGGAAAAGTATTTAGTTCGACATTAGTTGTTGATTCATCCTTGCAGAAGCAAGTATCTACCTAGGACATCCAGAAGAATGGAAGAGCCTCAGAGACAGGTCACCAACCCAAGGGATTTTGGAGCAAGATGGGAAGCCAGGGTAGAGGGCAGGTGACCAGGTGGGGTGGTGGTGAGCTGCGGAGCACCTGGACTGTTGAAAAAAGGGCTCTCTTCTTTACCTGTAGCTAAATTTTTCCCTCACATGAAAATAGTCATCTGGTTTACAAAGAACTTCCTTTTGTAAAAAAAAAAAAAAAGAGAGAGAGAAGGCAAAAGTTTATATTTTTCAAGTTAAAAATTCTGATTGAAAATGTCAATTATTTCAAATTTTATTCCAATACACAGCTCAGGGCTGTGAAGGTCATAAAAGGGCACATTTGCAGGCTTGGTGTTGCCAGGGGCTCCTGCATTCAAGCTCTTCCAGATACTAATCATCTGTCTTCCCTGTTATTTTTGTAATAAATTTCCA
The DNA here is from genome assembly GCF_045843805.1 of Urocitellus parryii. Classification (NCBI taxonomy): domain Eukaryota; kingdom Metazoa; phylum Chordata; class Mammalia; order Rodentia; family Sciuridae; genus Urocitellus; species Urocitellus parryii. The sequence goes on along the minus strand of NC_135538.1, from coordinate 6,635,231 downwards.
AAGATATATGCATCCATGGGAGGCATTATTTATACAAAAACATTTTTATAAGTTGTGTTTTAAAAGATTTGAAAAGACAGGAACTTTAAGCTTTCCACTCCCTAGTGAAGGAATTCCACAGAAAACGATAGTCTGTGCAGATGCACCTTCTTCGTGCTCCCTTGGAACCCAGGCTTCAGAGGAGGCAGACACGCTGTGGGCACGGGGCTGGGTCTGAGATCTCCTCGCCGCGTGGCTCATTCAAGTTGGTCTGGGAAGAGTGCAAAAAGGCAGCGCTGATTGAGAAATGTACCCATTTGAGCTCAGGATTCTAATTTCCAAACCCAGCAGGTTCAATTTAGTTACAAAGGTTGGTCTAGGATAGAGTTCTCAGTGCAGAAAGGCAATTTAACCAAAATGCTTTACCCTAATTACCCCGCACAACTATTTGCATAAGTAACTAGTCTGGATATTCAGGGACCCGAGAGAGTCAATGCTATTACAGCTAAAGTTATATTTTCGATAACTTTACAAAAATAATAGCAAGTTATACATGTTTTATCTTTCTAAAACAAATGATAGAGGAGTAATTCTATGTGGTTCAAGTCCGATGTGTTCAAGAGAGAAGCCTGCTCTGTGGTAAGTGGGTTGAACTTCCTCTTGGAGCGATTTTTGTGGGAAAGGGTGTTGGTCATACTGAGTGTGGACAAAGGAGAGAGGTTTATGTCACAGCAGAGAAGCCAGGTCAGACAGATTTTCCTCTTCCAAGGTGGAAAGTGCCAGTTTTAAAGAGACCCACTGATCTTTTGTCTGTTGTAGAAAATGATGCAATCTCTTAGGGAAATGGACTCCAACCATGACAAAGGACAGTTCATCTTAAAATTTGATAAGACATTTTTAACAGATTGATAAACAGTGATGTTGTTTTTTTTTCCTTACTAATGAAAGAAAAATAAATGTTCTCTGCAGAGAATTTTTAAAAAGCAGACAAAAGAATTACCCGAGAAGGTCAGTCTGGGGGGACCGAATCGCTGCCCTGAAGCAGCAATTCAACCCTTAGCTTGGAAGTAGGATGCGAGTTTTAGAAATACAAGGGAAAGGAACACAATCTAGGCCTCTTCTACACACAGATAGTCTAGATGATTTAAACTTTTGCAACAAAATGGTGCTTGGTACTTATTGGCGTTCCCTTCCGACAGAATATTAGCCCCGTGAGGCTGATGTAAACTGGAGGAGTCCTTTCGTTTCTAGAGGATAAAGAACATAAGCATCTTGAAGTGTGAGCAGACAGTAATGCATCCTCCCTGGACTCCACAGCCACCACGGACCTGTTATTTCTATGCAGGGTTTTAGACCACAGCAACTGACTGGACACATAAAGAATTATGGTCATACTGTCACCATTCATTCAAGAACACCAAGCCCTCATGACATGACCAAATGACAGCACAGACCTGCCCAAGTGACCAGACAATTCTGTAAAGGAGTAGCACTCAATTTGCAGCATTCCCAGGCCAGGGGTCAAAATGAAAAAGAACAGCCCAGACAGCGAGTTGCCAGGTTACTGGGGAATGAAAGTGGCAGATGGGGTGATTTTAGGAAAAAAAATCCGCCAACTGGTGCAGAAAACATTAGTCTGGGAGAAGGATATCTCACTTTAGTGGAGACAGCTCCCGCAGCTCCATTCATTACCATCCCCAGGAAGGCTCGGCCGGCTACGAGGGGCTACGTCTCCCCAACACAGACGCACACGTGCGCACACCCATGTCGCCATCACCGCATGCAGATGCTCCTGCCAATGGCCACAGTGACAGAATAATAGAGCAGCCTCAAGGGAGTAAGAAACAAGGGCATCATCTATTCAGGGCAGGTCTGAAAACGGAGAGACCCACAAAGGTCGACCTGCCAAACAACCGCGGGAGCCGCTCAGCCATTTCTACTAGTAAAAACGCTCTAAGAGCCCCTGCGTGCTGTGTGCAGTCCAAGCCTAGGAAAATGGCTTCAAACCATGCTCAGGAAGGGGCCAGTCATGGAAACGAACCTCCGTGAAAGTCAAATGGAAGTCGAAATGCCCTCTGTTATGGGGTGACACGGGGTATCCCCCCAAAGCTAATGTGTGAGATAATGCAGGAATTTATCTCACACACTAGCTTTGGGGGGACACCCAACCAGAGGATTAATCCACTGATATGGATGAACCGGTGGCAGCTCTAGGTAGGTAGGGTGAGGCTGTAGGAGGTAGGGCCTTTGGGGTTTATACTTGGTTCCTGATGAGTGGCGCTCTCTTTGCTTCCCGATTGCCATGTCCTGAGCTGCTTCCCCACTCCAGGCTCTTCCACCCTGATGTTCTCCTCACCTCAGGCCAGAGTTCTGAAGCCACCTGGCCACAGACTGAACCTCTGACACCAAGGGCACCAGGTGAACATGCGATCCTCTGAATTGTTCTTGTCAGGTGTTTTGGTCACAGTGATGAAAAAGCAGACTCAAACACATCCATTCTGGAAGAGATTCCTGATGGGTAACGGACATTATAATAAAGGAGTGGTGAGGCAATATAATAAAGGTGACTTTAATAAGGTGTATTGCTATTAATATGTAAGTAGATTTATCCTGGATCTCCCTCAGGGGGGCCTCCTTATAAGGAGGAGTTGGTAACTGCCCATTTATCATGATTATCTTGGAGGACTTCTGTTGGTTCAAGCTCTTGAGCCTGTCTGCCTTGGATCGAGATTCCTGTTGAAATGGTACACAACAGGTGTGTTAATACTGCCACCAAGGTAGCTACGATGGTTTAGGGGTTGAGTGTCCCCTGGAAGAATAACACACAAGACACACAAGAAGATTCAGAGGTGAAATAGGTAAGAGTTATTGCCCAATTAGTGGATGAATTCCCTGATATGGATTAACTGGGTGGTTCCTGAAGGCAGGTGGGGTGTGGCTAGAGGAGACAGGTCACTTGGGCGCATGCCTTTGGGGTTTATATGTTGTCCCTGGTGAGCAGAGTGCCAGGTCCTGAGCGGCTTCCCTCCTCCACATCCTTCCACCATGAGGCTCTGCCTCGCCTCAGGCCCAGGGCAGCGGCTGGATATCTGAAACCCTGAGCGCCAAATAGACTCTTCTTCCTCTAAAGTTGTTCTTGTCGGGTCTTTGGGTCGCAGCAGTGGAGGAGCTGTCTGAAACCGTAACCACGCAGTGTGGCTGGAGGGCTCTCCATTTTCAACACTGTGGGGTGTGGACAGCAGCTACGCCCTGCCCTGAGTTACTCCATCTTATAAAGCAACAGTTTGCCACGAGCGACTGTGACTCCATGCCTAGTTTGTACAGGTAAACAATCATCATCTGCTCCGCACAACTCCGAAGGCACTAATTGATAAATGTATTAATTGTGCTAATAAAAAAAGGCCACCTGGGACCTTACTGAACTCCATCACAAGCACACGGGTGCATGGGCCTATCAAACACTGCATCTCAAAAACCAGGCCCAAGGTTTATCAATTTCACTAGCTGTGACCTCTCACCTGGCACCCATAAACAAGAAGCACCCAAGACTGGCTGTGGCAGTGGCACATACCCACCTGTCGTCAGACCATCTGGAGAGCTCATCATGAGGTCCACAGGCCCAGCATCTCTGACTTTTTCCTTGGGTTTCAGGTCAGCTCTGTCTCCCTGCTCTGTGTGGTCCATTTCAAAAATGTCTGCTGTCTGGACCCCACTCAGAGTAAGTTCTAGGCTGACAGCTGTGATCCCAGAACAAGGCTAGTTTGGCTGGTTCCTCATCTTATCTGACCACCTGCAGTGACTCCTTTGCATTTTTATCTGCTCTTAGTTTTGGCTCTCTGGAGAAGCCTGGGTCCACTTTAACCCTTCCTTAGCCTTCCTGTAACCCACGTGTACCACTGTGCAAAGTGTGATGTGTGACTTGAGTGTTATAGAGATCAGCAATTAAGAGGGGGGTAAAAGGACTGGCCATTGCCTGGCATGTGACTACCAAGTGACCCGGGAGAACTTGGTGAATTGCAATGAATGTAAGTGATGCAGCTTGTGAATTTATTGTTATTCAATAAGTTCTGATCTTGTGGGAAGTCACAAACACACACGAGTAGTCTATGTTGATGGCGGAGTTTGCTCAGAACATGAAATTATTGTTCCACATGAGTGAAAAAGAATGATGAATGGACCCAACATGTAGAAGCCACTCGGCACCCCTTTTCTTGGTGGTATTCGGGACTGAACCCAGGCCCTGCACAGGCTTACAGGCAGGTCCTACCTCCCAGCCTCAGTCTGACTCTCACTTACAATTCTCTCCGTTTCTTTGGTCCACTGGGTGTGGGAGCTGGAGCTTTGTGTAACTACTCCCAGTTAAACTGAGGTGGTGCGGTTCTCCCTCTTTTTCTTGGGTCACCTCTGGGCTTTAAAACAGTGCCCTTGCTAACAGTGTCCCATGGTTCTGGGTCTGGTCTCATCAGCATTGTCACCAGCATTGTCAGGCACCCAGATTTCAGCAGGGTTAAGTCACGTGCTGTTTCTCTCACCCGCCAGAGAAATGCCCATCTTGCATCCATATGACCACCCGCTACTCTTTCAATTTCTTTTGTCAGGACTGGGACAATTCCACCCTCTAGGTCAGGCAGATGAGGAATTTCTTCTCTTGGGATTCATGGAAAGGAAAAGATTGGTTTACAGAAATAATAATTTGGCTACCTCCCTCATCATCTGTTCCATTCTCGAGTTATGACCACATATTCCCATTTGAGCTTAAGAATTGAGTTTTCTTTTCTGCCATTAAAAAAAAAAAAATCCCAAAACCAAAAAAAACGCTTACAAGATATATTTTTCCTTTTGTGTTTTTGGTAACATGCATTGAACCCAGGGTGCTTTACTTAACCACTGAGACACCTCCCCAGTCCTTTTGATTTTTTATTTTGAGGAAGGATCTTGTTGGATTGCTAAGCCTGACCTTGAACGTGCGATCCCGTTCCTCAGCCTCCTGAGTGGTTGGGATCACAGGCGTAGCCACACGCCTGGCTAGGAGATGTGCTTTCTAAGACAAGTGTAAGCAAAGGGGTAAACAGAAGGAGCCACTGCATGGAGACGGAGCCTTCCCTGCTGGGGCGTTTGTTGTTTGCAGGAAAGGGAGTTGGTCATACTGAGTGTGGACACATGAGAGAGCTTTTTGTCACAACAGAGAGGCCACTTGTGACAGATCTTCCTCTACCAATATGGAAAGTGCCACTTTTAAAGAGACCACTGAACTTTTGTTTCCTCCTCTATAAAATAGAGACAAAAAATAAGACCCTCTTCACGTGTGCCTACGTTAAAACCACAGCAGTGGCAAGACAGGCAGCATGACAAGATGGGAACACGTGTCCCACCGGAGCTGTGAGAGGAGCAGTCGAGACAGCAGATGGACTGGATTTTGCAAACCACAAAGGTATAGGAGAGGATTGGAACCGTCTTGTAATGGTGAGAATTTCAATGGCTGCCATCCACAGAAGGACCCAGTTCCCCAGGGGCTGGTGCCCGGTGCTTCCTCTGAGGCTGTGCTCCTCCTGTGAGCTCTTGAGCCTTCCTTTCTCTATGATAGGACCCAGGCTGGTGTCCCCAGAATGTCCCTGCTGGCTTTGGCCACTTTGTTTTGGTATGAACCATAACTTTGATCTGCCTCAGGAGGAGAGTGCCTCAGGAACTAGTGGTACCGGAAGCAGAGACTTGTTCCTTTGTAACGCTGTGACATAGTGCAGGTCCTGATGTCCCCAGCGTCTCAGGAACTGTGAATAGTTGACTGGACCTTGCCTGCAACTTCAACTGCTTGGGGGGTTCAGGCAGGAGGTCTGTAAGTTCATGGACAGCCTGAGCAACTTAGTGAGGCCGTGAATCAAAATAAAATGCAGAAAGAGTGGGGCTATGATATGACTCAGTGGTGAAGTGCTCCTGGGTTCAATCCCCAGTGTAAAACAAAACAAAAAAACAACAACAAAAAATAAGTGGATCAATGAAAAACTTAGAGAAAGCGAAAAACAGAGGACTTCTTTCTCCTGTTTTTGCAAACAAGAGAGATGTACTCATGGGATGCACTCTCTGGGCAAGCTGCCCACGCAGGGCTCAGATGTGACTGTGGCCCTGTTCTCTACTGTAACCAGGCCCTGAGCTCATGACTTGTCAGACCACTTGAGCCTGGGAACTGGGCCTCTGAACAGCTTTGAGGGGTACAATTTTATTACTGGGAATGAGAGGGGTTCTAGGTCAAGGGGTGCAGAGAGCAAGGTTTGAAAGCAGAAAGATACGAGGGTCAGTGGTTTCTGGGATAGACTTGAGTGGGTCCGAATGCAAGGGACAAAGAAAAGCAAGAGAAGTCCAGGGGCTGGGTCAGTCACTTGGGCTGGCTTGGCAGGGCAGTGACAGTGATGAGGAAGCCATCCTCGTGTGGTGGCAGCTTCTGTGATACCTGGAGGCTGGGGACCTGGGGCATTTCAAAGTGCCGGGGTCCAGGGGAAGGAGACTCAGCTACTAGGGACCAGAAGAGAACTTGGTGACTGTGGGAACTTGAGCCAGGAGGGCTCTGAGGCCAGGAACCCAGGCACAGGCCAGGCACCCACACCTTGGCAAGCTCCTGGGGTGAGCTTTGGAGTGCTATTGTCAAAGCAGGGCTGTCTGGCTACTCAGCTCCTGTCACCTGCAGCTGGGGCGTCCAGTGGTCCTAGGAAGGACTAAGCCTCAGGTAAAAGTTACGAGTCCCAACCCGCTAGTTAAAGAGGGACCAGGGGAAATATCACCATCACAAGTTGCAGAGTGGCAATTCCATACGTGTCTTAGTTCCTTAGAAAGAGTATTAAGCAGATGCGCACGGACTCCCAGCGAGCCCCTAAACTGTGCTATTAAAGTCTAAATTGACCCTATGATGGGTCCCACCTTTGCTGTTCTACCTTCACCCAGCTGCGTTTGCCGAGCGTGTATTATATGCATGGTACTGAGGAGGAAATAACAGCCAACTGTTTTCCTCCTCTGCATTACAAGAAAATATTAATGCTTCAATATTATAGGCATCACAGACCTTTTAAAATAAAAGGAACAAAAGTGACCCATAATATCACCCTATTAACCCAATAAACTGTGTTTATTCTGGATTTCCATGGGCAGGCCTGTTCATGTACTTGCATCATAACTGCAACTGTGTGGCTTTTCTTCTATGACCATGTCGCCTTTAGAGATGATTCCTATTTTTCAGGCATTTAGTTGTGGATGCTTGGGCCACGAGAAATTCAATTTCAGCATTTAAAGCAGAATCATATAAAATGAGGAGTAAATTGTATTATTTCATTTGAAACAATATTTCCTTCTGCTAAAGCAAATTCTCTCTAGCAATGAGTTCAGTATTGAATAAAGATGAAATTAAGAGTCCACAGACGTCTTCAGGGACTGAAGACTTCCACAGAGCCACTAAGGAACCCAGTGGGCACCTGTTTTCTAGCTGGTAAGCCTTTATCTCCACGAGTCTCCCGTGACGATGGACACGGCTGCAGGTGAAGCAGTCACCGAGCATAACAAGATATTGAGGGAAAAGGGAAAAGACAGCTAAAGCTTTCTGCATGTGCAAAGGAGACAAGTTTTTCTTCCTCTAAGACTATGAGGTTCAGCGTGAAGTGATTTATCACAATTTCCTGCCAGTTATTAAAAATTACCACTGGGTGTGGGGGCACACGCCTGTAATCCCAGGGGCTCGGGAGGCTGAGGCAGGAGAATTGCAAGTTCAAAGCCAGCCTCAGCAATGGTGAGGCACTAAGCAACTCAGTGAGACCCTGTCTCTAAATAAAACATACAATAGGGCTGGGGATGTGGCTCAGTAGTGGAGAGCCCCTGAGTTCAATCCTTGGTACCCCGCCCAAAAAATCTATCAAGAGGCAGGGGCTGTGTTCAGTGGGTGAGTGCTTGCCTAGCATGCATGAGGCCCTGGTTTAATCTTCACTACAGCAAAAATAAATGAATGAAAGAAAGAATGAATGAATAAACAAATAAAATAAAAATAACCACCAATCCCACTTTCAGAAGCTTCACTGGGGTCCTCCAACACAAGGCCCACGCTGACCGCTTTCTCCATATAACCTGAGAACAGCCGCCGGGTCCTTCCCAGTGTTTCAGGGCTGTTGCTTTAAGTAGAAAAGTGGGAGGCCTTGACTCTTAAATAAGCTCTCAGCATTTCAGTGGGTGCACTTATTATGGAAATGAAGTTGGCGCCTTCAGTAAGGCGGTTCCCATTCCAGACACCACTCTCAACAGCCAGGTTTAAACCCCAGGTTTCATCATTTTTTCTGGTTAGTGAAAACAGAGTGAAGCAACAGTGTTGCTCTCCCTTGGCGGGATTCTGAAGTCAACAGGTGTTGTCACTGTGGGCTATCAGAGAGCCACCACAGGACAGGAAATCTCTGCCCCTAGGCAGCAGGTCACCAGCACCTGCTTTTATCTGAGGAGCACATTTCCCACCAAGAGTCTGTGACCGACAAGGTGAATCTACTTGGGCAGCTTTGATGGGCCATGTGACTGTCCAGGTCCCTGTGTCTGTCTGTCCAGGTCCCCACGTGTGTCCAGGTCTACCGGCGCTGGCTGGTCTTTGTGGATCTTGGAGCAGCCCATCTACAATCACCCTGGTGATGCTCCAGTGCGTCAAAACCATGGCACGTTTTGGTTTCTGGTATTCCACGATGGTGGGAGACAGAGTGAGACCAAGAGGCAAGGTGGGAGTTACACAGGCCACCAGATAAAATGACCCAGGACTTCACATACACGTTGTAACAGTTTCCTGGCTCTGACCCTGTGCTGTCCTCATGCAAGATGTGAACACTGGGGGAACCCAGGGCAGGGCACTGGGCATTATTTTTTTGTATTTCAGAAAACAAAGTAAAACATAAGTGAAATTCAAGAGGACGGCTCTTTCCGCTGGGAGACCTAAGCTGGCGGAGTTGGCAGGTTGTGGCTTCAGGTGGAGGGAGGTTCACCTCCTGGAAGGCTGTGTCAGTCTGGCTGTCTGGACTCCCCAGTTACAGCCACTGGCCTGGCTCGTGCTCCACCTCCCGCAGGCAGCTGGACAGTGACTCTGAGCAGTGGGGAGGGAGGGGACCACACGGGCATGAGGGTGGCACTGCAGCCCTGGCTCTCTCTTGGGACCGCCTGGCCCTGCTGCCCAGTGGGTGACAGGGCTTCACATGGCTGCCGCCCGCTGAGCAGAAGAAGCGCCCTGTGCAGGGAGAGCAGGGAGGGCCCAGAAATGGCTGGCCTGCCACCTCAGTTGCCAGGCAGGGACCCTGGGTGGCACCCCTCATTGCATAGCCAGGGACTCTGGGTGGGAAGGGAACCGACCAGAGGCCCAGCCTCACAGCCGCCCTCTGTCCCACTGTGCCTGTCCACTGCTGGCCCATGGTCGGCAGCGGGTCCCCTCAGGGCAACACGAGCCAGCTCCAGCTCGGCTGAGCCCCTCTGCTGGTACCACTGCCAGTTTCCAGAGATCCTTTCCCGGGGCAGCGCTGTCTCCTCACACTGCCATGCTTCCCAGCCACCCCAGGTGCCTGAGTCAAATGGCACACAGCTCTCAGGCTGAAAGCAGCCCCCCCCGCCCCCCCGCCCCAGCCACGAGTGCCAGAAAGCAACCCGCTGTCCCGCAGATGCCTGGGCCTGCGCACGCACAGAACCGCTCTCACGGCCAGATCCAGGGAAGCGAGACACAGAGTCTTTCCTGGAGACTCCAAGCAGAGAGCAAACACCCGTGGGGACTTTAGAGCATGTGGCGGCAAGCCCTTGTGCCAGGCCCTTCCTCTGGGTGCTCAGGCGGGAAGGCAGTGTGCACTGTCACAGGAGAAACTGGGGGGAGGGGGAGGAGAGGAGGGAGGAAGGTCGGGGGGGCCTGGGGCTCACAGGTGCACGGTGCTGCCCAGGTCCTGCCCGTGCTGAAGGACCACCTTAAGGACCTCACACCTCAGACCCCCAGCTTCTCATCTCAAGGAAAACGATTGGGAATTCTCTGAAGGGTAGCCGGATAGGAACCTCCACTGAGGTGCAGCCATGAGAACTCAGAAGGCACGCTCTGCGCCCTGCTCCAGGCCCTGCTGATGGAGAGAAGTGTGGGCTGGTGAGTCAGGGCAGAAACCAGCTCCCTGGGAAGCTGTGGTCCAGGTGCGCTGGCAAGGCACCCCGCGAAGGCTGCAGGTCCAGAAGAGCCCCGTGCGAGGAGGGACTTAGGAAGGTACCAGGAGAAGGAAGTCATCTCTAAAAGGGACACTTGCTCGTATATTATACGTTCTTTCACAGTTTTCCGGAAGGTTGGTCCTCATGGTACTCTGGAAAAGTTCCCGTGTATGTGTGGTGTAGGGTCATTCTTAAAATTGGCCGTCACCTTCACTGCGGATCCCTGTCTCACAGAGCCTTTGGGAATCTAGAGGACAGAATGGTGGCCTTCAACACGTTCCCCTGTCGTTCCCCCGCCCATGCCAATGACTGGAGGAGGACACACTGTCAGTCAATTTGAAGCTACCTGCAAGAGGGCAGGTTCTGGTGACCATGAGAGGGGATTTAGTGAAGAAACCAGTCACCTGATTTGATGTATTTCTAAAGATGAGTGGCAGCCAATGTCAAAAGGTAGAAAGTGATGTAACTGTGGCAGGAGAACGGAGACATGGAGTAAAAGCATGGCCACATGACGATCTCACCAGTTCACATCAACTGACTTGTGTGTCAGGCGCACACTCCAGGGACGGCCATACTTAGGGTCTTCAGTGATAAATTTTAAACTGTGGGTGGAAACCCTTTTGAACTTTCTTCACTGTCTTGGATTCTCTATATACTCAAATCTAAAAAAAAAAAAAAAAGGGTGGGGGATCAATTATTCTGTAATACTCTAAAGAGGAGGGGAAAAATCTGACTATATCTGAAGATTAGAGGTTAACAGCTAAATACTGACAGTGAACATTGCAGCCAAAAATCGCCTAAAGTTTAGTTCTAGGTCTTACTTCCTTGGTGACTTGGATACTGTGTTTGAAATCAAGCTTGTGAGTTCACAGATGGTTTTTCAGAACACCTTGAACATGGTGATGGAAGAAGCCAGTGCTTATAAATGAGCTTGACTTATGAAAACACGGATCTTCTGCCACAAAGTGTAGGGAAGACATTTACATAAAGACGGAAGAAGCGCCACATGTCATCTGTGTCTCCGGGATGCTTGGCTGGTGCAGACACAGGGCCAGTGCCACTGGCACCTGTGGAAATCTTTAGGACTCAGGACACGAAAACGGATCTGAGCATCATTATTAATGGCCTAGTGTTTGCTTCCCTCCCTCCTCTGTGTGCGTCCTCTCATTAAATCTAGACTGAAGTGAGTTTGTCTCTTGCGCTGTCTCAGAGTCATCAGAGAGCCACAGGGGGTGACACTCCCTGGACAGTGTCAGAGCCGGGTGGCATCTTCGCTGGGTTGATGAAGCAGGAAGCCTCAGTATTAGACCCAATGATGAGTGGTAAACAGTGACCATACCAAGTCATTTGGTGTTCACTTGCCTACCTATATTCATTTTTCACTTTGGAAGAATATACTTTCCATTTCAAAGCATTTGTTACTGATCCATCTTTGCAGGGTCGACAAATTACCAAAAGCAAGATGAAATTAGGATAACTTATTAGGATAAGTCCCATAAAAATCATGCTGAAATCCAATCGCGCAGAAGAGCGCATCAAAGACCGGGCAGTCACCTGGGGAAGGCTGCTTTATTTTTGAGAATTAAACATGCTATTCTAATACTTGAACAAAAGGCTGAATAAACTTTGCCCTTGGAGAGAAGAGACACCACCTCTGACGTGCACTTAGTCCAACACCGTGGCCAGGTTTTAGAGCAAAAGAGCCCTCCTATGACGTCAAGGCTGCAGGGCCCCCCTGCCCATGTCACTGTGTGGTTAGCCTGACGGCCAGGGAGTGGCCCCCGTCTTCAGCCACAGCCCTGGTGGAGCCTCTTTCGTGTCTGGACCACCAGGCCTCTCAGTTCATTCCCGAGGGCCCTACGGACCCTTCCCGTGATCCAGCATGAAGATTTCCTGCTCATTAGACCACTCAAGACGAGTCTGCGTCCCACAGTGAAGGTGAACTTGGTGCCCGATCTCTGCTCTTGACGTTCTGGTTTGCCGCAGTCACCGAGCCGCCACTGGTGGGAATCAGTCCCTGAACACGGAGCCCATTGGAACAGGAAGAAAACAGAGTGAGGTTTTCTGAGCTCCATTCGGGAGAAAGCCTTCCCGGGGCTGGGTAGCGTGGCAGGAGAGGTGCGGAAAGCAAGCAGGATGCGGGATGTGTAGACAATGTTCTCCTCGGAGAGTTTTGTTTTTGTTTTTAAGCCGACTTGGTTTAAATGTGATATGTAACCAAATGCTGCCAAATTGTGCTGCCTCCCCAGGGCATTCGAAAAGCCATTAATAACGTGTTGGTTGTTGTCAAGCCTGTTCCCAGGCTCAGGCTGTGAAGGGCTGCCTCCGCAAGAAGGGAGGATGGCGAGGAGGATGGGGGACAGGGGTGATGGATATGTGCTGCCTTGCTGACAAGTGGTGAGGACAAGTGGGGCGATGGATCAGTAAGATTTTCCATTAAATCGAGAAAAACACAACTTGCCCCTAACGTCACCTCTGATGGCTTCCTAGACCAGCTGCTTCCCGGACGCCCTACTGAGGAACAAATTGCTTTCCTAGCGGGACATTTGGACACTCCTGCATTAATAGATATGGATCCCAGCATGCCAAGCCAAGCGAGAAGGCAATTTAATATGAGCAACACTGTCATCTCAATTTAGGACAACAGCTAGGATGCCCTACGGGGCACGGCACAGCTTCTGGAAGTACCGGGCACAAGACATTCCCACTGTCTCAGGGCCACAGAGAGCCGGCATTTCTAGTAAACAGACCAAGGACGATGGGAAATGCAATGCAAAGATGACACCACCACTGTCCTTTTGAACATGAGCTTTAATTCCTGTGACTTGACTGCTGTAGAAAAATGACCCTTCCACCCCAGTCCCGTCCCATGGACACAAATACGAAGCCCAGGGAGCTCCAGCTAATAAAGGAAGGGGCACCACTAAGTGGAAGGTATCACACCACCAGATCCTTTTCAAAATAAAAGAGGTAACTTGGAGTTATCAGATGCACTTATCTACCTTTTATGATAAGAAAGACAAACAAATGGAAGCCCTTTTAATTTGCAACTTGTAACACTAGAGTGTAGGCAATAAAAATCATTTTACTCTTTTTCTTAAACTAAATGCATTCTGTATTGGCACACACTTCAATAATAATCATTTCTATTTTGTTTTCTCCATAAAAGGCCTGGCCTTCAATCCTGAATGGCTGAAATCAATGTGTATATCGTTCTAAGATAATTAGGGTAACACAATATTTTTGATGGGGATTCTTACAATAAATTAGCTTTCAAAATCAGAAGGTAACTAAATTTTTATGAAATCTGGATTTTTAAAAGCAATATCCACTGGTATACAGTTTATTTTGTCAATATGGTTTCTGGCTTCTTACTAAACACATGGAGAGGGACTCATATATAAATTGAGAAGAAAATATATTCACATGTAACAAAAATAAAAATATATCTCCTATGTGGAATGTTTCTTAAATTAAATTATTTATTTATTTTAATTTGTTACACATGATGGTGGAATGCAATTCATTTCATATTACACATATAGAGCATGATTTTTCATGCTTGTACACAAAGTATTTTGACACCATTCGTGTCTTATACATGTACTTAGGGTGACGATGTCTAACTCATTCCACCATCATTCCTACCCCTTGCCTCTCCTTTCCCCTCCCTCCCCTTTGCCTATCTAAAGTTCCTCCATTCCTCCCATGCTCCCTGCCATCGCCATTATGAGTCAGCATCCTCATATCGAAGAAAACATTCGGCCTTTGGGTTTTGGGGATTGGCTAAGTTCACTTAGCCTATATTCTCCAACTCCATCTATTTACCTGAAGATGCCATGATTTTATTCTCTTTTAATGCTGAGTAATGTTTCATTGTGTATATATACTAAAGTTTCCCTATCCATTCATCTACTGAGGGGCATCTAGGTTGGTTCCACAATTTAGCTATTGTGAATTGTGCTGCTATAAACATGGATGTGGCTGTGTCCCTGGAGTACGCCTGTGTCCCTGGAGTATGCTGTTTTTAAGTCCTTTGGGTATAAATTGGGGAATATTTTAGAGTAAGACAGAGAAACGACACCTAGACTCACAGCTGAGTCTGGTGCCTCAAGGGTCGTGAGGCCTTCCACATTGTCATCCTGCAGTAGACACCTCCCAAAGTGACCTCATTGGTCATTGCCAAAAAGCCCACCTGGGAACGACCTGCCGGATGGGTCATGAGGTCGTTATGAATAGATTGCAAACATCCCTAGAGCTGACATTGATTGGACAGTGAAAAGTGTCTCCCCAGTTTCATGTGTCCTCAAGCGGGTGACACTACCTAAAAATTCATTTCACAGAGATTAAATATTTATTTTAATATATGTTTGCCCCCTTCCTTTGTGTTTTCTCCTTCTGCAAATAGTCGCAAACATACAACACCACCTCAGGAAACCCCTTAAACGCTGGGGGTGGCTGTGAGGCCACGGGAGTCTCCTGGAAAGGTGATTTGAGGGGTGAAGACTGAACAAAGTTCAGTTCAAGGATTAAAAAACAGTCATTTCTACTCAGGAGGTTTTCATTATTTTTTAATTAAATATTTGAGCATAAAACCCCTTTACTTATTTCTACTATTGCCTCCTACTCAGAAGGCAAGAAAGATGACGGCAGCTTCCTGTGCCTGGCCCCAGGGCACTTCCAGCAGCGTCTTAGAAACCTCCTCCTGGACCTGCCAATGCGTCTGGTGCACTATCGAGACTCCATTTCTTTTTCTTTTTTTTTTCCTTTATTTTAAAAAATATTTTCTTTAGTTGTCGATGGCCACAATGACCTTGTTTTGTTTTTTTATTTCTATGTGGTGCTGAGGATGGAACCCAGGCCGGTGCTCCACCCCTGAGCTACGGCCCCAGCCTGGGAGATTCCTCTTATAATGGACAGAAATGTTCCCAAGTAAATGTTCCCACGTAGAGAAACGATTGTTTTGTGTAGCTGTAGGAAGATGTTTCAAAACTGTCTTTAGACTCAACAGCAGAATTAGGTTAAGCTGAAGGTTTTGAAGCCCAGAGGCACGGAGCCTCGTCTGTGTGACGGGAGCCGGTGTTCATCAGCACTGAACAGAGGCCCACTCCGAGGAGGCGAAGACTTGCTTCTTCAAAGGAGCTTTGAAGATGAAAAGTTTTTGAAATTATACTTTCGCCCATTATCAATGTACAAAATAATAAGTGTTTTCCTCGTGGTTTGAAATGTTCCTCAGCTTTCCTTCCAGATGAGTGGGCGTGAGCCGGACTGAGCCCATCAGGAGGGGCTGGCTGCTGTCCCTGCCTCTGTTTGATGTAGAGGATCATAGGAAGCTTGATGGAAAATTCTAAAGCTTGTTTAAAAAAAAACAACAGATTTCAAAACATCAAATGTGTTTGTTTTAGTCTGTTTTTACCTCCACTCTGCCTGAGTAAATGATATTTCAATCTCTGAATGTGAGAATAAGATATGAGACTCATGAAGTGTCTCGTGTGTGTGTGTGTGTGTGTGTGTGTGTGTGTGTGTGTGTGTGGTGTGAAGTGGGCAGGGGAGGCCACAGGGCTGTACAGTAAAAGGTCATTCCTTGTGAGACAAGAGACTAAGCCTTACATAAGAACCTTCAGGACAGCAAACCTGGGCCAGAGTGGGACTGCGGCCTGTCCTGTTTCTGGGCCTGGGGGTGAAGGTCCACCTCTCACCAGCCCTGTGGACAGTCTCCTGATAGCCAGGCCTGCCAGTGAGTAAGCTGCTCCAAGCATCTCTCTCTGTGTACCCCAACATCCTCTTCCTGCTTTGCTCTCGAGTTCCTGGAAGACAAGGGCTAGCAAGCCAGGGGACAAAACCTTGAAGCTGTCAAATATTTGGACAAGGTAGTGGCATGCTAAATGACTTTCATTATGATGTGTGATGAGTAGAGTCATAAGCAATTGAACTTTGGTCATTTTGAGTGGTGTCAGTAGAAGAATAATTTTAACCAAATAAGTTTATGTTTTTTTGTTACTATATTCTGCTTTGATCATGTCTGAAATGGGAATCACTGTACAGAACCACTATTCCCAGTCTGGGTCAGCAGTGATGTTGGTATTGTCATGGTTTCTGTGGGTTCTCTCCTCCACTTAAGAATATTGGTATGATTCAGGTCTCATCTTTTTCTGCTAAAAATGCCTCCCCTGTTTTATGTTTGGAGTTAGTGAGCAAATGGGATTCCTAAGGTATTCAAAAACTTCCTTCTGAGAATCACTTTTCTGAAAGATTCTGCATCCATTTCAGATAGAATGGGACTTCTAGTTTATTGCTTTTATGAACTCAGCACAAAGCTACCATAACATGAACTTCTGCAAGCCCTGGGTTTTTAAGGAATCGGCAAGGGATTCAACACGGCAGTGTCTCCAGCGAAGAGCTCGACAAGGAGGTCCTGAGACAAATAATCCTCGGTAGCCATGAAACCACAGACGGCACCAGGAGGCACAATAACAGGAAAGCTGTATCCCTCAAAGACCTGCTGAATGAATCCCAGCCCTGTGGAACTCCCTAATTGTTCCCATCCTCAAAACTTTGAATATACTTCAGTCACATAGTCATGCAATTTAGA
This sequence comes from Urocitellus parryii, assembly GCF_045843805.1. Taxonomy (NCBI): domain Eukaryota; kingdom Metazoa; phylum Chordata; class Mammalia; order Rodentia; family Sciuridae; genus Urocitellus; species Urocitellus parryii. Next base: position 6,618,487 of record NC_135538.1, on the reverse strand, counting down.
TTACCTGAATGTGTCTCTGAAAGATTAATCAGAGATGCAAGAGAGATTAAATAAAGAACACGTTGGTAAAGGATGCTTTAGAAAAGGAACCGTGGAAAATAGTGCAATAACATCATCCCAACTAGACAGTGAATGGGAGAGCTGTTTCATTATAAAGCTGGAGAAGGGAAAATGATCAGAAGGCACAGAGAAAAGGTTTAGTGTTTAGACACTAGGGAAGCAATAAGAGGTGGCTTTCCAAACTCCATATATTAAAATAAAAACAGAGAGAAGGGCTCCTACCTAGAATTAATGTTTACATATCTGCTATCTCTGAAGGCTGGGATAGTTTAAAAAATTATTGTCTTCAGTTCATTGCATCAGAAATGTTTTATGCTAATCTAGAAATGTGTGTTTTATTTATAAATACTGAAAATGCTTTGTTTATTATTTGGCTATATAATAGTCTATAGGTATACTGACAAAATAGTTAAAGTAATTCTTGGTAAGCAACAAAATATCTTAGATGATGTTATTAATATATTCCTCACAATTTAATCTAGTTATATGGACAGCCTAGATATATGACATACACCACACAGAAGATGAATTGAAGGAAAGGTTGAAGAAATCTGTCCTCCAAAGCTGTCTACATACACAGCTTAGCACCGTGTACCTCTAAAGACCAGACACAGAGCAGTGTGCTGGTGACCCAGCACCTCCCCATCTCTCCCTAAGGTCAGCTCTGTGAGTACCCCTATCCTGGTCAATTTCACGTTGCCCACATGAAGGTAATGAATGTGGAGTTCAAGAAACATGTGCACAATGGGCACCTGTGAATGGGTACTTGTGGCTCAGGTGCCAGCACCTGCACACACATGTTCAAAAGATTTCAGGTGGTTTAGCGTGTTGTGCTGGATCTCAAATGATCGGATCTTACTTTGTAAAGTCCCTAGCTACAACAATGGACATGAACTGTGGACATAAGGAGTCTGAGTGCAGACAAACTAAAATTTTATATCATTATTTTTTATTGCTTTCCTTTATTTTCCTTCCTTCCTTTTTTTTTGTCCGGTACTTTTAATCCGTTCTTTTTTTTTATGTGCTATGACCATTAGAAGTTCTGCTACATAAATGCAATCAATAGTCATTGCCCCTGGAGAGGGGCCTTCTGCTGTAATTCTACATTACTCAGTACTCAGGCGTTTGTGGACATTAAGCAGCAAATGTGAAGCCGGAGCCAGGTCTCTGCCTACGTTTGCATGACTTATGCTTCACAGAAATGATTCCACCCACAGGGCCAGAGGGGCTTGGACACAGGACACTCATCCCCTTCCTTGGACTTGGCTACCAGGTGGAGGCTGTGTATAAGGGGAGAGGAGCCTTTAATTCACCAGAGGCCATCTGCTGGCCAGGTCCCAGGGTGTCCGTTTCCCTGAGGAAACATGGGGACATGTTTATGAATCTGCTTTAGGGAGGCTGAGATGTCACAGATTCTCGGCACATGGGGCACCCTTCCTTCAACTCCTTTCACTATCAAGAGCGAAGTGTTCTCTTTCCTTTCTACTTGAACATTCCCGGTCTGGTCAGGCTATTGTACTTAGAGAATTCCCCACCTCCCTGTCTTCCTTCCGAGCAGGCCCAGAGGTGTGGAGTCTCTTCTGACTGTGCCATTGGGTCAGCTGCCTGAAGAGCCCTTGGGGGAGAGAGGGGTGGCTCTGCGTAGGCTGCCTTCTCCTGAGGTCAGCTTAGGGCCCTGCAGGGGCCTTCAACATGGCGCTCCCTCTAAGAGTCTTCTCTCAGAGTTAGTCCCCAAAGACTTAGAATTAACTTGAATAAATTCTCCTAATCTGACGCAGTGTTCTAGAAATCTTTTTATCCCTCAAAGTACTTTACACCTACTAAAGGCTTAACGCATATTTGTGGAATGGAAGAATTTACCTAGATATCTGCATGGAACGTGACTGGTAAAGGAATCCCCGGGGCCTGGGTTTTCACTTGTGACTTTCCTTAGCAAAGTAATTTTGAGACAGAGTTTTATTCTAAAGGTTATTTTCTAGTCTCTCCTTCTGTGTGTGAACACATATTATTAAACTTCCTTTGCACAGCTGAAGTGGGTGTGGGAACGCACAGTGGCTCGGCCTCTTCCAGAAGACACTATCCTTTCTTCTGTGAAAGGAGAGGTGGGCTCCTAAACTCTCTGGAAGAGGTGAGCATTCTTGAAGCCCCCAACAGTGCCCACAGCCCTCTATTGTTGGGAGTCACCCCGGCTCCAAAGACTAACTTCCCCATCCCCCAAGAAGAGCCGTCCAATGGTAAGCCTTGCTGGCTCACATGATCCCTACTCACCAATCAGACGAGCCCTGCTGGCTCACATGATCCTTACCCACCAATCAGACTAGCCCTGCTGGCTCACATGATCCTTACCCACCAATCAGACTAGCCCTGATGGCTCACATGATCCTTACCCACCCATCAAAAAGCACCCCATGCCAACTGTCAAACCCTTCAACCATTAAACTGTCATAACTGTCAAACCACCCCCGGCTCTATAATATGCAGAGCTGTTCCTCAATAAAGGGGCATTTTCTCCGACTGCAAGCCTTGAGCGTTCTTTCATCTATGGAGGCAGGAAGTAAGGTGGGGACCCCGAGGAGACCCGGGGAGGTCTGAGGAACTCTGCATGAGGTATTGTTACAGGTGCACTGGATTGAGACTTGAGCAAGAAAGCCCTGGAGCCAGACACTGGGGACTTCTTACCCTGCAGGTAATCAGAGGCCGCTGCCTGGGAAGATGGTGTTACTGCCTCCCCAGCGGTGATGTTGTAGAAAAGAGTTAGTTATGTGAAAGCAGGATTCCGGAGGGGATGATATTTGGAAATTAAACCATAACTAGAGAATGCCTTTTTCAGTGCCTCATCCCATGTGCCAGGGACATGGATGTGCAGTTTGCTTCCCCTGTGACTCTACCTTACAAGGCAGGAACCTGTTCTGCTTTATTTGAACTGTTATTTCTATGTTCAGAAGAACAGTCCTGATGTGTTGTGATTTTGGAGTCTGTTGTTGTAAACAGGGTGTATTGAAGTGACACAAAATTCCATTTTTGGTCTCTCTCTACAGCCAAGGCACATCTTCCTGTTTTACTTACATTTAGGGTCTCAAGGCAAGAGTTTCACCATCCAATATCTGATTTGGTGGGTGACTGTGAGGACAGGACCTAGGGCCATGGCCAGCTGCTCTGTCCCTAGCTGCCTGGCCTGGTACCATGTTAAACTCCAAGTTCATGGGACTGGTAAGATGTCACACACTTGATTGATACACAAGAACCTACTCAGGGATGAAAGGGACTCACTTTGCAAATAAGGAAACTGAGAGATGAAGCGGTTTATTTACAACCTCACAGCACTGGAATGGAGAGATGGCTGGATTCTCTGTAAATTCATACTGTTTCCGTTTCAAGTAATAAATGATCTAATCTGTATCTGAGCTAAATATGGTCTACTTATATAATGAAGGCAACTCAGAATGAGGTTGCTTTGAAAGTGTCTGTCTAAACGTAAGCTGTTTTCTGCAAAATAAGGCAAAAAAATAATATGTTCCAAATGAAGACAGTTATAGAACATTATGGATGCGATGAACTTTATGTCTAGCTGGAAACTTCTGCATGGGTTAACTGTTCTTTGGTGTATCTGTCACCTTTGGGAAGAGGAGATTTAATTGCTTACATTTTTGATGATGAGGGAAAGGATTGCTTGATAATAATTAATGTCAATCCTCACAGGACCAGTTCCCTCTACATGGCAGATCAACAAAATAACACAGGAACATTAACTTGCTTCTTAGAGCAGTGAAACTTATGGAGCATGTTACAAAAGAGCAGCAAAAGCACTTTCTGTAAGAGCATTTTTAAAAATCTTGATTCATTTCACACCACCTTGGCATTTTGGCCAACATTTTTATTGGGCTTTGTCTGTGTGAGTTTCTTGCCATCACTTAAATCAGCACTTCTCAGACTTTCTGTAAGTTGTTCCTGGGCAGCAGAGGAAGAAGAAGGCAAGGGACACTTTAAAAGCCTTGAGGTTGTAGGAATAAAGGAAGGGTGGTGATTTAGAAATGTTTTGAAGATTCATATGATTGATTCAAAAGGAAGATCATTCTTTTTCACTCAGACCTTCCCCAAGTTGTCCAAGGAAATGCACCTTTTAATCTTCCCCATCAAGCACTCTGATTTGAAAGTCACACCCATGAGAGAAATCGCCCTGTCCATTTTCTTAACCCTTGTGGAGACCGGCAGAGATTGGAGTAGGGGCAGACTCGTCTCCCCACATGAGCCCTCAGAATCTTCTCGTGTTGTTCCAAAGACTGTGTGGCTCTCTTCCCCAGGGCAGAGGCCAACTCTTGACTTGGCTTTAGTGATCACTTTGTGACAGTAACTTTCACCTCTTTACCACGGTCCCTGCGCATAGCCTCAACTTCACATTCCTGCTACCTGCCGGAACCTGTCGCTTCCACCACCACAGCACTCACTGCCTGAACTGCCGTCTGGAATCCTGTTTACCTGAGCATCAGCTCTCTCTGCTCCCTCCCTGGCCTCTGCCTGAGAAATTCTCCAGCAGCCCCCCAGCCTGGTTGCCAGGAAACCGAGGCACCCCCACATTCTGGTGACTCCTGATGAGGAAATCAACTGCAGGAGCAAAAAGGCTCACAAGGTAAGTGGCCTGGTAAGACCCCAAAGGAAGGAACATGGGTGAAATAAAAAATAAGTTTAAAAAGAAAGGATTTTGTGTTTCTCTTTAAGGGTGTTGTAATTGTGTGGACATGTACCCCACAACTATAGGGGATGTTTGACAAATAGAGACTCTGCAGGTCTGTGCCTCTCTTAAGGACCCAGGTCAGGTCACATGACTTTGGTCCCTGCTGCGCTGGACAACATGGCTCCCTGGAGGAACCGTGGATGGGAGGAGGGGAAGCTGCTGCCTTGGTTCTGAGGTTAAGGGGCTGGATTACTGGGTGGCTTCCTGTTTCCTCTGGCCATCCTCACTCCGACTCTAGAGGAAGCCTGCCTGGGGTGGACCAGGGCAAGGAGCAGGAACAGCAGATGTCAGAGTGATCCTCCACCCAGCGCAAGTCACCAGAGGGTGCTGTTCAGGCCAGTGGGTGGCAGAAAGCCCGGGTCAGGCCTGGGTGGGGACCACCATAGTGCCAGGTGGGTGGGGAGGGACCTGCAGAAGAGGCCGCCGGGTCGTGTGGAGATGTGAATAAAGCTTAGGGGCAGGAAGACCAAGGCCAAGGCGACCTTTTGTTGTGGGCTTTGGCCAAGGCCAGGAAAGAGGGAGAATTAGTAGGGTCATGAGAACTGGGAGGATAAACTGCTCCTGCAAGTGGGAGAGAGGGGGTGGCCACAGGTCCCACTGCAGGCCTGAGGCAGCCCTCCTGCCTGCCGGGAGGCCAGCTCCCACATAGGAGAGCCATGGTGAGTCACGGGCGCCTGAGAAGACGAGCAGGGACATCACCAGTCACCTTTCCTGCCTGCCCCCTCTGTATCAGGGCACCTCTCCCTCGGAAAGAGACAGGCTGCCTTGGGAAAAATGTCACTGGCCTTACCAGCTAGGGGCTCCGTAAACCTAAATGTCAGACCCACAGGTAGATTGCCCAGGTCCCTCAGCCAGACTTGGGAAATGCAGGAGTCCAGAGACACAAAGATGGACAAGGCCGATGGAGGACAGCTTCAATAAGAAATGTTCTGGGACTTCTACAGTGAGTCTGCTTCTAGGGATAAGTAGAAAAATCTTATGTATCAGACTTCAAATAATGAGAAATATAGAAAATACAACAAGCCATTAAATAGATGGTGAAGGCTTTCAATAAAAAGGGGTATTGGTAAAGTTGGATCGTCTTCACCCTCATAAACGACCCTGAACAAAACCGGCCCAGCTCGAAATTTTTACTGGGACCAAAACAAAACATACAAAGTGCTTCTCACAGGAAAATCTGGCTTTGAGACCCAGAATCGTGCAAATGTCTGGGAACCATGGGGTTCAAGTTAGAATTCACTAGCCTAAGTGTTTATCTTAGTGCACAACCATTCTCCTGTCAGTAAAATGGTAAGAAATGTATTCCTGGATCTAGTTTGTGAAACAAGTGTGGGAGGGTATGCCTTCTGGTCTGTGCCCGGAGAACACACGTGCATTGTGTGGATGTGGCATGTGTGTGTCTGCATGTGGAACCAGCTCCCTGCTCAGTGGTGACATTTATACCAGGGTGGGGTTGGTGCCAGGGTGGCCGAGGCTCCCCATACGCTCATGGCGAATGGTGTAGACATTAGCCTGGCTAGGGTGTTGAACATCAGCTCGTGATTTTCACTCACATCTGTGTTTTCAAAAGAACTTAGCTGCCTTGCTAAGCAGAAGCTAAGGGGGCTAAGAGGGAGATGCTCATGAGGCACCTGGCCTGAAGTCCCACTGTCAGAATCCCTGACTCTGAGAGCTTGGCAAAGCTTCTGCCATGTGCCTCTCACTGTGGGGTGCTCCCAAGGAGCACAGACCCGGGTGCTAAGATCTATCTGAGCAGAGCATGGTGCGATCACTGTCTACACCTGGCCACCTGCAATCATAGGTATGAAGCATTTTAGACTAAAACTTAAAGACAGAAAATTGTGCACCACAATAAAGATTGGTGAGTAATACTACCCAGTGCCCACCACATTATTATTCTTGTATGTTATCTGTCCCACGTTATGCAGAAAGTGGCTGTGAATTTAATTCCTAAGTTCTCTCTATAATAAAGGTCATCTAGATTTCCCACATCCCCATGTTATTGGTCTTCAATAAAATAATATTGCAAAACTAAAATCCTTAAAAGAATTTTGAAGAACTAGTGTGTGAAGGGAAAACACAGTGATTTCTGTTTTGTAATGTTGCTGGCACAAAATGATATTGGCTGGGAAGGTCTTGGTTCCTCCAGGGGCCCTCCTTTCCTCCTATCCTCCTCCACAGGCACATTAAATTCCTTTTCTGAAAATATCCGACCCTGTCACCTCCTAGGAAGGCCCTGGTCTCTGTGGCCAGCAGGGGGGACCCTACTTCCCTTGCTGCCTTCGTTCTTGATCAGATCACCCACTCAGGGCTCCCTGCTCATGCTTCTGAAGCCCCCGATCTATACCTTGACTTTGAGGCAGAAAGTCTCTGCCTGAAATATTTCTCCATCTTTAAGGCCCTCGCAAAGCTCCCGCCCTCGACAGGATAAGGTTGAGAGTTTCAACCTTATTCTCTCGTTGTTTAATGGGCTACATATTTAGTGGGTGTTGGATTCATTGTGAGTGAAGCTCAGCCCCTCACCGTGCTGGGGCCTCGCAGAGGGAAGAGGGGAGACTGGTATGTGAACCGGCAGCATATGAGCCTGCAATGAGGTGTGCTCAAGGTGATGTGGGCCCTGGGCAAGAAGGCCCTCCCTGCTCTGGATTTCTGGGGACCTATGTGGCATGACCACGCTGCCACTTGGATATGACATTGAAATGTCACTTGAAGATTACATACTTCCTGTACACTGTGGTTGGGGGGCTGTAGTGTCAGGACAGTGCCACATGTGTAAGAAATAGTACCTGATTCATGTAGAAAGCACAAATGACTTTCCTCTGTACGAATTACTGATTTACTTTAGATATAAGGAAGAGTACATTAAATCCCCACCCCATGAGTGTTTCTTATTAGAATTGCGTGGTTGCTAAAAACAGCATGATTTCTTCTGATTACAGTGGAACAATAAAAGCTAAACTCCTAGGAGTTGGGTTAGAAATGTAAATCAGAAGCTGGCATTATTCTGAATGCTGTGTGAAATATCATATTCAATTTGTAACCGTGGAAGTTTAATCTGTGGCATGTGTGGTTCTACATGGCTAAGCAGCACATCTGTATGTGAAATGAGAACAACAGGACCAGCAGGTGAAGATGTCAGCCAACTAAGAATCCTCTAGAATCTTGCCTCTGCTCTCAGTTCCTGGTGATGCTGGATGCTCGCTCCATTTGCACAATTTCAGGAGGTCGTTGAAACAACACCTCTTAATGTGAGGGGCAAATGCAATTTTATGGGTAAAATTGAGAGTTGGAGGTCTAATTTTTCATGCCTGGGAATATAGAGAGTGAGAGCGTGTGTTGTTTGAAGAAAGATCATTGAGCAAATACTCAGTCCTGTTGGAAATAAGAAAGAGAGCTCCGGGACAGGAGACTTTTCCCCCTGGGAGAAAACACAGAAGTCGAGACTGGAGAGAAGCAGACGGTGTTGGAGCGAGGACGAAAGGACAGAGAGACCAGGTGCGGCAGACTGGCCTCTGCTTCCGAATCCACAAGCCCTTTCCTTCTCAGGAGTGACTGGGAAGAAAGACGTCTCCCCCTGCCTGTGGGGCCCGCCACGGGGCCTGGCGACTGCTTCCTCCAGTGGGATCCGAGCACAGCGCTGGGGCCACTCGTGGCCTTGGCCTTCGCAGGAAGGGAGTGCCCTCCTTGCCGTCCTCCTTGCTCCTGCTTGTGATGGACCTGTGCAGAGCCTGCGGGCTGCAGGGGAGAGCGGAGGTGGCGGCACAGCCCACATCTCTGAGGAGAGTCAGGGGACAGAGAGAAATGACCTGCCACCCATGTAAGGTGCTGCTGTGTTTTGGGCCTTGGTCATACCCCACAGACCCGGTGTCTGAATACTATGATGGAGTCCACACAACCCTCCTAGCCGGAGAGGAATGAAAAGAATGTTGTGCTGCTGGTTACAGCAACGGTGGACCCCAGAATATTATAGGACACAATCTGATTTTCTGCCCCAGGAATGAATGAATGTCCTTAGTGAATGAATCCCTTCGGTCAATATGAAGACAAAATAAGAGACTTTTGTCTATAGAAACAGAAAGCCCCAATTCAGTTGGTTTAAACTGCAAGGAAATTTATGATTCTCCCTAACAGGCATCCCAACACTCGTGTGGCTTCAGAACTGATTAACTGGGTTGTGTAGGAATGTACAGGAGAACAGGGATCTCCCCAAACCTATCACGAATAAGGGCCACATAATTATCATGGCTGCTGAGATGACTCAGTACTCCCTCCTGACCTGGGCATGGGGTCACCTCCCCAAAGAATGGACACTTGTTAAAAAAATCAGTGTTCTGTCAGCAAGAAAAAGGGGGAGATGGGTGTCAGCAGGGAGCCAAGGGCAGCCTAAATCCAGCCCGCGCACACACAGGCTCTGATGGCCGCCCAGAGGAGCCCTGCCCCAGCTGGGCTGGGGACCAGGCCTGTGGTCTTGCTCCAGGGGCCAGTAGTCCTGTTTCCACGGAAGGTAAATGGCCTTCAGAGGAGGGTTCCTGCTGGTTATGTTCTTCACCTTCTGGGGTAATTTGTGTTCCTGCCGGTGTCTGACTATATATCAATGATGCTTAAAATGATGCTCAGAATATTAAAAACATGCCCCATAAGCGTTTCATTTAAATCACATTCATTATGGAAGTTCACCGCTTTTCTGAGCTCTTACAAAAACAATCTCTGGTTTCTTTAGAATAACAAACTAAAAATATACACGGTGACAGAGCCTGTAAACAACAATTTTGAGACCTTTTTAAAATCTCTTAACATTCTCAATGTGAAGTAGTTTCCATCCAGCTCACTATGGGAAGTAGATTCCCGGGTCAATAATATTCGGTATAACAAAGATCTTATCTCTTTAATCCTACCTTTCTACTTCAACTTTTCTTATTGATTAAGCAGCTTCTGCACTTTACAATGATACAATGCTGCTTCCACAAAGGCCAGCCATGTCTCCACATAAAAGGGTCTCTCAGAAGCTGATTTGATTTAGATTTCTTTCTTTCCAAATAGTAGCCATCTTCTGAGGACAGCCTTGGCCATCTTCTCCCTGTTCACGTCTAAAACCATTTATGTGGAGGGTATAGAGAGGGCTGATGAATAACTGGGGCGTTTCCATTCCAAGCACCGTGCTTTCTTTAAAGACCTGAGCAAGTAACACGTCATCTGATTTCGGCATGAGGCTAACTTGTAGGTTGACTGAATCCAATATTTCTTATTAATTCTTGCAAGTAATCAGGTTTGCTCATATGGAGAACAGCACTTGCCATTCTTAGAAAGATAGGATACAAAAACTTGTATCTAGCCATTTGCTTAAGAATTCTTTAGGGATAGTGACCTTCTGTCAGTGGAGTGGGTCCCTTTGTGCAGGCAGCCCTAGGAGTAGTTGATGAGGGTTTTGTGGTTATCAACCTGTCAGTTTAACACTAATACCTTGAGAAGAACTCAGGGGGAAATCACTAGACCTTGAAACCCCAGACAGTCAGTGAATGCTGGTCAATGACCAGTGTAGTCTTTCAAAGGGGAATGTCTGTCAGGAATGATGTGATTTCCTTCAGAAAGAGAGTGGCATGTTGTATGGATTGGGGGAAAAAACTGGCATTCTGGGCCCACCCTACACAGAGGAGGAGGAAAATTGCTTTCTTTCTGGACCTGCAGTAGCAGGCCCACTTGACCAATGACTTCCTGTGTATCAGCGAGAGTGGCATCCCTGGCCCCTCGTTGGCATACTTCCCACCCTCCTTGGAGAATGGGGGTAGTAGGATTCATCATTTGCTTGTGCCTTACCCACAGGATTGGAGCCTTACTTGATTTTTAAAATTCTCTTTGAAGAAAAATCTTTAGGTAAAAGGGAAATAAAAAAATTCTGTTGCTTGTCTCTACCCACAGAATCAACTTCAATCGACAGGGGACACCAAGGCTCACGCAGTAGGCTCAGGTGTTTCTGTCCAGTGAGCCTGGGAGGGCATCAAACACAGAGGAGGTGGGGTGCAGAGGAGGCCAGCCAGGTCAGACTGGCCTGGGGACCCTCCAGTTTACATCCTTGGACCTCACCCATCCTTGGAGAAGGGCAAAGACTTAGAGGAACACAAGGGCAGAATCCTGGGGTCCATTGAAATGCAAAACAGAGAACCCTGTTCCCTCCCTGCAGCTGGTGGACAGCCTTTTCCAAGGGAGGGTGTAAGAAGCCAGGCATGAGAAAGGCTTGCTCCTCCAGCACTGAGCACTCATCCTGTTTGGCCACATGGAACTCTGTCTAACCTCCACTGCAAATGGGCAGAAAAGCAGGTCTGACTTTGTGTTCTTGTTTCGTTAGAGGGATAAGCAAGAAGGAGCTGTTTCTCTGTCATTCCATCAGGTCAGCCTGCCACACACATCCAGTGCACCACCCGGGACCATTTCCATCCTCACACCTACAGGGAGTTGCACAGACAATGCAGCAACCCAGCCAAACCTAGGATTCAGGTGTGTGTAAAGTAGCACTGGGATATATTTTCTGTAATTTAGGAGGTATTTAAACATTACATGAAAACTGAGACCCATCCATTTGCACTGGGTGCTCAAGGCTTTGGGTGGCATGCTTCCTAGGGCTTGTTTTGAGATTGTGACTTGAATTTCCCAGTAGACTCCATTCCCAACTTTCTTAAATATGTCATTCAATTAAATCAGTATGACAGGAGTGTGTGCTTGATGCAAATCATAAGCTTGAAAGAATGCTGAGCTGGGCCACCTGCACCAGCTCCCCTGGAGAACAGAAGCCACGATTGTGGGCTTGGTTTTCCTGCTCAGTCTCTGCCAGTGCAAAGTGTATTTCCTTCTCCCAAGTCTAACCCCCAAGAAACAGGATCTCTGAGATGGAGTGAAGTTCTACCTAATTCAATCACTGGTCAAACTGCATCTATCTATCCATCCACCTGTCCACCCATCTGTAATTTTCCTTCTCCTTTTAAAAATTTAATTGACACATAATGATTGTGTATATTTATGGGGTATGGTGAGATAATTCAATACATGAATACAATGTGTAATGATAAAATAAGTTATGCAGTTAGCATCTCCATCTTCTTAAGCACTTATTTCTTTGTATTTGGAAGCTACAAACTCTTCTCTTCTAGTTCTTTATAGAATATACAATGTTATTATAAACTATAACTATGGCTCTATTGTGCTATAGAACACTTTAATATTGTATCTGTGTTTAATAAGTGATATTACTAAATTTTTCTTAATATGGATGCTAAAAGTCTCATTTAGGAAAAAGTAGCTCATAATATCAGATACTGTAGCCTCTAATGTCATAAAAAGCAAAAGTAAGCTATTGACATTCCAGAGACCTGGATCATTACAGAAGGTTACAAACTGAGAAGCATAAACTCTCTCCCATATCCTTATTCCTCCACCCAAAGTACTAAAGTTTCTTTAGTACTTTCCAGAAAATATTTTATGATTTTATAAGCACTGATCTTATTTTTTCTTGCTCTTTTCACTTAGTTCTCTATATGAAAATTTTTCTTCACCAGGACATAGACTGACCTAGTTCTTTGTGACAAGGTGTTGTATTTTACTATATAGGTCTGTCAAAAACTAATGTATTATAATATTAATAAAAACATGATTGCTTCCAAATTTCATCTAGTATAAAATAGTGCTACAAAGAATATCCATTTATATTTAAGGCAAACTAATTTTTAGCACAGAAATTAAAAAACCCAGATCTGGACATAAACAAAGCAGAGGCTTTCCAGGTCTTTGGGGACAAAGGGAACAACTGTGCTGTTGAAGCAGGACCTGAAGGTGAACAGTCAGTGCTTCAGATGGGATGGGCTGAACCCCAGAGCCAGCAAGCAGTGATGTCATCCCGTCTGGGGCTCCACACCAAATGCACGTGAGTGTGTTCCAAGTCCTGGGCCTTAGGGCAGGGCTAGAGGATTTAATGTTAAACCAAGATTTTTTTTTGTTTTTGATTTTTAATTAGAGGTGAGGTGTTTTTAAAGAATTGAGAGACTGTGGACTGTGTTTTATTATAAAGTGACAGTAAGACATTTAATGAGTGTCTAAAAGTCTGAGATCCTGCCTGCCCCTCCTGTTTTTGGCATTAGGGATTAATGTTAACCACTGGACTAAAACCCAAGCCCTTTTTATTTTTTATTTTGAGACAGAATCTCAATAAGTAGCCCATGGCCTTGCCAAGTTGTTGAGGCTGGACTTGAACTTGCCATCAATCTTCTCTCAGCTTCCGGAGCCACAGGGATCACAGGCATGTGCCACCATGCCTGGCCCTGCCCGACTTTTGACTTTTTGATCTAGGGTTCAGAAAGACTAATCCAGTTTAATAAATTGTAAAAGGAAATGGAGGAACATGATATAAAGCAGTGTGTGTGTGTGTGTGGGGGGATATTATTGGGTTACACAAAGGAAGGAAAGTCTGACATGTGTGACAACATGAATGAACCTTGAAAAGTTGATGCTGAGTGAAACAGACACGATAAGCAAATATGAATCCACTTAAAGGAAGGCTCTAGAACAGGCAAAGTCAACACATGGAAAGGAGATGAGAGGTTGCCCGGGCCTGGTGGTGGGGAGGGAGTCAGTCATTGTGAATGAGTGCAGAGCTTCTGCTTGGGGGATGAAAACCTCGCAACGGACAATGACAACCGCTGCACAACACGGAGGATGCGCTTAGTGCCACCAACTTGTGCACCTAAACCTTAAAATGGAAAATCTTGTTTGCCTGAGTAAAGAATAAAGAGGAGGAAGTGAGAGGACAGAGGACCCTGTCTGGTGGCCGTCCCCGTGATCCTGGGCACGTAACACCATGGAAATGGGGGTGAGGACCAGAGAGCACGACAATGGGCTGGAACCCACAGAGCCCGACCCGCGAGCCATTTTCTGAGGTAGGAAGGGAAAACTAGAAAACCCACGCACGGAGTGAACCGCGAAGGCCGTGTCTTAGGGAAGCTGCAGCCCCTCTGGGGGTGGGGACCAGGAGAGAAAGGGGGCCTGGGGGAAGTCAGAGAGGGAACCCACACAGGATGGAAGACTGAGGAGAGTGGGGTGGAGAGGGAGCGAGAGCAGTGAGGCAGAGTGCGACTGCCTCCGTGCCCGCAGCTGGAAAGGGGAAGAGAGCCCGCCATTCAGTGTCGCATGGCGTGGGGACTCAGACCTGCCACCCTGGGGGAGGCTCTGGGTCAGTTCCAGCTGGGCTGGGCTCACGGTGCGTCTTTGTGATTGTTCTTGTCAATGTGCTGCAGTGATTTCCTCAAACGCAGAAAACAAAATCTGAATGGCACGACTCTTTGTTATTTCCATAATGTTCTATGCAGTTAACATGAGATTGACACCCACCATGAGAAAATATTTTATGGCCTATAATATAACGTATTCTATGAAATTTTATAAAATCTTTCATATTCATTTAATAGGGACCCTTTGAAAATGAGTTACTAACCACACACTCATAAAATTCTCTCCCATCTTCTCTAATTGATCTTAAACCCATAAAAATATGTCAATAGCAGTTTTAGAAAATGAAAAGATTTTACTATAAAAACCTAGCCTCAAAAATACTTTTGAGACAAACACAGCATGCAATTAAAAAATCATTTATTAGTTCTCTACAAAGAGGGAAACACTGTGGGCCTAATGGTTCTGATGTTTAGCTTTGGCTGGCTCATTATGCCTTGTGGTGTGCTACTTAGCACTGTGCATTAAAAAAACATGGAGAGTGATTTGAATCACAAGTTGTTTCAGGAGACACCTGTCTCACAAAATGTGCCACACAAAAGGCAGTTATTGTCTATGCAGTTGGCTAGTTTAAGAAAAACGCATGTCTGCATATCCAAAGTCTTAAGTCCTACAAAAAATGAATTCATGGAATCCAGTTTAACTCAGGCCTCCCAGCTGTGTGATCATGGATTTCTGCCCCATCTCTGCCTTCTGTTGAGAAAGAAAATAAAAATGGAGCATCACTGGTTCTGGGGCAACCAAAACAGAGCTGGGATGCCACTGTTGGATCAGGACTCAGGCATGTCCTCCTAGCTGAACTTCTGAACTGGGCCACAATGTAGTTTCCTGACACATTAAGGGCTAACACATTTAACTGCTGATGGGTTGTGCAACACCACCCCCAAAATGTACAGAGAAAGAGGCCATACCCAACCCCCACATTCCCAAGGCATTTTAACTCTTGCCTGCACCAATCATAATCCCTGACAGACAGAAGACGGAGCCACCGTTCCATAGAACTGCTTGAACTGTGCTTCCTAGGAAAGAATCCTCATGATCCCCAAATGCTGTGATTCTTTTTTCTTCTCTACCAGGCTTAGTCTTGGTTGATACTCCCCACATCAGCCCTGCTCCTAGTAACGTTGCTTGGAACCTGTTTTGCATGATCCTCACTTTGCAGAAGTCTATTCTACATTTGTAGCTCAAGAAAACTGCTTTTAATTCTGGAAACGTTCTTATTAATTACCACCAAAGAACTCAAAGTGCCTATGTTGGAGACACAAGAAGCTTTGAGTTTGTGACTGCTACTCCTTGGATGGATGTCCAAATCTTTCCCCAGTCTGGCAATGTTCAACAGAACTTTTTGCAATGATACAGTACAGTAACTGCTTGCCATCTGAGGCCACTGAGCACTGCAAACGTGACTCCTAAGACTGGGGACATGAATTTTTTCACTTTAATGTAAATGGCCACATGTGGTCAGAGGCTGCCATGTTGGGAGCATAGATCTCCACAAGGTCAGAGCAGGACCAAAGTAAATGCACACAAGCTCTGGCTTCTGCAGAACAAGTGTACATTCTAGACTGTTCAAAGAAGGGTCTTTAGTTAATCTGCAACAAAATTGATTTTCTAACACATTAAAGAGATGGATTTCAATATTTTAAAATAATTAAATTATTTCATACTTCCCTTTATCTCAACCCAAGCTGGTAGAGATCGGGAGAATGGCCAATCACCTGTGATAGATTAGAAAGTATTCACTTCCACTGGAGAATGCTTTTCTTTCTAGGAACATTTGCCAATTAATAGATACTTTCCAGAGGACTGGTAAGCAGAGCTTGCTTGCACATTTGTGAACGGTTTCTTTAATTAAAATAAATACCCTGCAAAGCTTTCTATCTTTGCACTTCAAGCTGTCTCACAGGCAGAAAGTCTAGCGAGACTTATTTCCAATCTGCAAATGAGCCAATCTTGGAGTTTAAATTAGATTTTTGGACACATGTCAAGTAAACATGGAATGCATATTTTTGACATTTCATAACATTAACTTTCTTTAAAAACGATTTTGGATAAAGAACACTTTGTATATTAAGAAATAATGTGTCAACAAGATATGATTCCACTCTCAACATGCTGTTGGGTCCAGGTGGCTGCAGTAAGCCAGGTACACAAGGCTAGAGCTTCAGGCTCCTGTGCGCATTCAGTCACCCTGAGGAATACCTGTCCTGCTGCTCTCCTGAAAAACTTCCTGGTTTAATCCACATCCACTTGGAGTCTAGATTTTAATCCTTAGTCTTTAAAAAAAGAAAGAGCCCATGTAGTTTACAAAACATTTTAGAATAATTTAATTAAGTTAGCATTTTTATAAAAATAAATTTCAATCTTCTTAAAGAATAAGAAAAATAACCATTTTTCTTTTTTCTTTTATTATTAAATATTGACCATCATTTTGCTTTCTATTTCTGAGCTTTAAGTACTGAATAAAGGGTCCTCTATTTTTAACATAGGTTTTTAGCTCACTGATTAACTGGAGCTTTGAGTAAAAGGCTAGATAATCACCATTTTCTTCACGGACTCCTTTCTTACACGCAGGCTGAAAATGAGGTTCAGACTCTCATTCGACTAAAACCTTCAGCAATATATTAATGCTATTTTATAAGTAATTCAAAACTCATCATTTTCAACAAAAATGTACACAGATTTCTCATCACAAAGTAGCCCATTTTCCACAAGAAGGTCTCTCTCAAGGGCCTTCATGCCTTCAGCTTATGCACTCTTTGGGACCCTCTTTAAGGAAAGCAATGCAAGGAGACCCATTTGGTGACGAGGACTCAGAATGGCTGGGTGGTAAGGGGCCAGAGGCTAGTGCCTTGGATAGGCCTGTCTCTGAGCTGCAGGAGATACCATTTGTCAAAGGAAGGAGTGACTTCAGATGGCTGAAGAGATTCTCTGTGATTTTCTTACCTTAGTAATACAATGTCTAAAGTTCTCCTGTTTTCACTGTTTTTGTTGTTGTTATTAATCTTGTCCCTGGATTTGTCGTTTAAAATAGAATACCATTCCTTCAACTTCAAGTATGACTTAAAAACTTATCTCCCAGACATATAATAGTCTAAGATAACAGCAAATAAGACAGGGATATTTTATTTACAGAGAATGCACAAGCATTCCAGGTCGGTGAGTACGATGTATCCCAGATTCTCCTTGTTTTCCAGGATTGAACACGACAACAGCTCACACTGCAGTCATAAAAGTTAGTGAAACAGTCCTGATAACGAGCAATCAGGCCAGAAGAAAGGATAATGAATAAATGAATTCCTCTGGAAATCAATTAATGTTTTTATGAGCAATAGTAAAAATATGATCAAGGGTTAGCAGAGAATGAGGTCAGATTATTTGATCCCCAAATATATTCTTTGTTGAATTCTATCAGCATAAAAATATTCTGTGCTGAGTCAAAATTAAAATCTTAGTGCTTCCAAGAGCAAGACATTTATGTCAGAAAGTGCAAAACTCTTTATTTGGCAGGCTATGAACTCCTAATTTTTGTAGTACTTTCTGATTCGTGGATCTCTGAACACATTGGTGTTCTAAATTATGTACCATGTGTCCTAAACACTACATAAAAGCATGTGAAAATACTTTGATTATTTTTCTGAAGAGATCTTTGTTGAGGCAAAGTATGCAATCCTCTCCTGGGGTGAGTGATGTTTAATACTGGAAAATAAGAGTGATAATGTATTTCTATTATTTCTACCTTGTTATGACTCACTTGCTCATTCATTCATTCATTCAATGAATATTGAATCCCAACTATATGAACTTACTGAGAACAAGAATTTAGAGTCAGGATAGGCATATGAAGCCACCAAAACAGGCTAACACTTCAACTTGAATTCTAGGAGTTGGTACTTTCTCTCAAATAACCCTCTATAGTGGTGCTAAGCGTGTGGTGGCCAGCACACACGTCAGGACTTTTCCCGTGGGACTGGAGTACACTTTGCGTGGACACCCTGTCTTTGTGTACTAGGCAATGTGCACAGCTCCCCAGCAACACGTGAGCCTGGTGAGAGCGCGGAGCACGGTGCCGGGAATCTCCTTTTGCAATCGACATTACTGCATATTTGAACAAGAACATCCTAGAGGCTAAAGCTAGCATCTAAAGAAGCCCAGAGCCAATCCAGACACTGGAATCTGTTTCTTTGGATGGAAACTACATCAACAGACCCGAGTGCACCGAGGGGCACGCAGGCCCACGGGGTAGTTAAATGCCTAGGTGAGAACCCTGGGGCCCTGGAGCGCAAGCAGGGCTGTCTCAGCTCTGAAACCGTGGCTGAGGGCCCATCACAACCCATCCCAAGACTTCATTTTCAAGTTATGAATGTCAGGGAATTTGGTTTTGACCTTTTTACATGTGAGAACCTTTTTGTAACATGAAAGATGTCTTGCATACCCACATAATAAGAGTTGTACTTTCAGTTTCTGTCGACAGTTGAGGAAAAAACTAAGTACAGATGGATTCAAAGATACTTTTCCATAAACCTACCAAGGGTGCCCGAGAAGCACTGGGATTAATGCTATCCAGGGCTTTCCCCCACCCAAGACCGCAGGGTTCTCCTGCAGCTTCCCTGCCAATGACGTTTCCTGGAAGGCCACAGAGGACAAGGCCCTGGCTGCTCCTGGGGCAGCCCATTTTTAATTAGGAAAGTCAAAGAGAAATAAAAGAAAGGAAAGCCAGGAAATGAACTTCAAAATCCATTGAGTAACTTCAAAATCCATTGGCTACAGACGTACCAGGCAGCACACAAATGTAGATATGGGCTTTCTAGTCATCAGCTTCCAGAGGGAAACACTGTCAGGTGCTCGATTAGCAATGTACGTAAGGACAGCTTTCCTCAGGACAGGCACGAGTGCCCCTGATATTCAGATCAGACTTGGAAAACTCGCCACTGTTCCTCCAGCAAAGCTTATTGAGATGTCTTGAACCAGGTACATCATCAAATTTCCCACGTAACCACCTTAACATGAACAAATAACATCATTGCAAAGCAGTATTTAGGAAAAGTAATTCTTAGAATGGCTAAAAGAGATGTAAGTGTGTAATTATCTGCTGAAAATCTGGCTTGGTCCAGGGGTTGATTCTACTATTTGGAAAATTTTAAGCAATTTTACTATCGTAAGCAATAAATATTGATTCAATCTTTGATTAATTATTAAACGTATCTGTCCTTATTCTGTACTGGACACTGTTCTATGTATTTTATACCTATTACCTCATTTAGTATTCACAATAATCCTATACAGGGTTAACATTGTGAAGCCTATTTTAGAAATGAGGAAACTGTGGCAGAAAGATGAAGACCACTAGTATTTGCTGGGGCCAGGATTTAAGGCATCAATTCCACTTCCCGTTTAGATGCTACAGAATTTCTTTAGCTTTAAGTTGGGTTAACATCCTTTTGTGAAAGTAGGGATTTGAAGGGAGAAGGCAGAGGTGAGGTCAGTTTGTCTCTGCTGAGAAGCCACAGCTGTGGGAATGGATAGCATCCTGGACGGCGCAGGCTGGAGGGAGACGAAGGTAGGAAGCAAACGTACTCATTGCAAAACCATTTGCTGATTTTTAAATTCAGTGTTTTCAGATTGCCAGCTGGTGGTGGTTTAGAATATGCTAGTGAGTTCTTCAGGCCCTTGAAGAGGGAGCCCGATTCCTGCCCTTTGAGGGTGGGCTGGTCATGGTACCTTGCTTCCTGGGAGTAGCATAAAGTGAAAGGGAAGGTGTGCAACTCTGGAGAGGAGGGCACCGTGGCACCCTCTTTTGTATCCCTTGCTCCAGGGGAAGTTAGCTGTCACCATTGTGATGAGGCCACCTGATGAAACTGTGGCCTCTGACCACAGCCAACGAGGAACTGAGGTCTTTTTGCCAATAGTCATATGATGACTCATCCTGGCAGTGGGTCTCCCAGCCTCAGTCAAGCCAGCAGAAAGCTGTGCCCACCTTAATGGCCAACCTATGGGAGCCCCCCACAGGTGATTCCTGACCCTCAGGAAGTCTGTGAGGTGATAAATGCTTGTTATATCAGGTTGTTATAATTTGGGCCATTTGTTACGTGGCACTCATCAACTAATACACAAATCAACAAGGATACCTCCTCAAACAACAAAACAGACCAAAATAGACTCACCACCTAGAATTTCCAAAGCCCAGAGGAACATCCTGAGCAGAGCCATCTTCCTTTAGGCAAAGTTTGTCCATAAACTTTCTTAATTCAAAGGCACTGAAGCCATTCGATTCACTCCTAATGGAGTTTTCATGATTTGAAGCTTAAATACATGTTATTTTCAATGTATTATGTAGAAAAAGGAAGATAAGGTCTTCAAATCTGTAAATTACATAAAATTCTTAGACTTTTCATAGTAAAATTGAATAAGTGCAGGCAGAAGATGGACCAAAGAAACTGTCCACCTCATCAGGAAAGTTAAAATCTTAAAACCCAGTGGGACTACAGTAGGCAGGTCATAGGCAGAAGCACACAATTTAGCCCTTTGTACAAACAACTGTGACTCTTTAAAAGAAAACTTTCACTCACATGCTGATCCCTGAATCTGGCAGCCTGCCTTGGCCACACAAGATCTGTGAAGATGACACCGAAGCTGACGACCACAGAGGCCGCAGAACTGGCTTGATTTCCATATTCCCCAGGGTGGCAAAGGTGAGTTGAGTTCATCCTGATGCAATTATTACCCTTAACTCAGAGGCTCTCTTTCCCTTTGGGCATCATTGGCCCCTCATTGTTTTCCAACTTCCACTTGCTGCATCTATTTCTCAGCCCAGGGTTTCATGAGTCCCATTGCACAAAGGATCCGGAGCTTTCCTAAGAACAACAGATGCTGAATTATGTGCAGGTGACTTAACAGGACTCAGCCAAAAATTAGGTGTGGGTAATATACACCTGCTACCTCCATCCTTCCTCCACAAAGCTCCTCATGAAGCTGCAATTTTAAAAGAAACATTTCCCATCAAAATTCAACAGCATTTCCTAAGCACATATGCTTCCTTCCTTTTCCAGCCTGCGTGAAATTGAATATCAGGATTGTTGCCCATTTGCCATTCAACCTGTAATCTAGTGAATCTTTGTGGGCTGGAGTTTTGCTTCTCGACCCCTCAACTGCCAACTTGTAGACAGAGACTCACTCAAAAAGCCAGCCAGGTCACATGCTTTGACCTTTGGGAACAAACATTTTCCACGTTTCTCATTCTTCCTCCCTAACAGGCATCATTAGCTTTGTTCATCTCTATTTAAAGTGAATTTTATGACACAATAACATTTCAGGTTTTCCACATTCATCTTCATCTTATTTCTTGAAACACTTAGGCCAACAGTGTCCTACGGCAGCCCTCCTGGGGAATTTCCCTCCTTCACTCCAGCTACTTCAAGGCAGTGCTGGAGAGAGAGGACAGTTCTGCTCTGAATCATACAAGCCCTGGTGGGAAAAAGTGGAAAAGTCTGGCGCAGCGGTTCACGGGGCTTAGAATAAACATTTTGATAAGCAATTTAAACAGAAAATCTCAGTACAACTCCTCCCAAAATAAAAATATTTTCTTATGTGGGGTCCTATGTGAGAATTTAAAACCCGATTTTCCTACATATCAGTTCAAAAATATCTCAGTTCAACAAGAAATTGAAAATAAAACATATCATCGTAGACCATTTGCAAAAGCCATCGAACACAGTGCCCAACACCCCTGGGGGCGGGCAGTACTCACCCCGCAGCCCAGGCCGTTGCCCGCTTCACAGGTGACCTTCCTCTGGCCTGCTTCGGGCAGGAGCCCGGCTCCACAGCCAGGGCGGGGGCACAGCACGCCCCCCATCTGCAGCACGCACTCTTCCGCACCGTACTGCTGGTACCGGTTGTACTGCAAGAGGACAAGGCAAGATGAGCTTTCAAAGTGGACACATGTGGACTAGGAGGCATTGTTTCAGCCCAAGGTTGATGGTGATAGAACCTGGGATTTCCTGCTTGACATGATTCCAGAAAAAAAACAAGAAAATAAAAACATGGGTGGGGGTCAGGGGGGGATGGGGGAGAGCAAGGAGTCCTCCAGTAAATTTTCCAGTTTGGTGTTTAATAAGACGGTATCCACCAATTGTATTTAAATAGTCTTATTCATATAAATTTTAAAGAATCAATGTGCATATTATAATGATTATGATACATCATCATCAATCTTATAAAGCAATATCTTTTCATGCTTCTTCCCTTTGACCTTGTAACTGCTGGTGACCCCTGTAATAGCCATGAGCATGCTCAGCTTCAACGAGAGGACTGAGTCAAGGAGCACCGTTGGCCTTTCATTGTTATTCTTACTTGTGAAGCAGGTTTTCTTTACCCCAATCCCATCTCAGTGGACCAAGCCTGGCACTCACACCTCCATCATGGTTTCCAATCCCCTCCCACCCAGCAGCCTCAACAGGACAGCATGGAGCCCAGGGCAGCCCCAGGCTCAGCCACAGCCTCCCGCAGGCAGCACCAGGTCTGGAAGGGAGGATGGGAAGGGGTGTTGGGGGCGGGGAGGGGGGCCACAGGGACCCCAATGAATCAGAAAAGCACCGATGGTCAGTGTGCCTGTGTGTGTGCTGGAGTTTGCTGTGGTCTGGAGATGTCCCTTTCCTTCTCCCACGGCTGGCTGGGCAGTGGGTCTGCAACACCTCTCCTTCCCCAGCACAGGGGAGGCCCCCCAGGCCGGAGGATCCTCTCACTCACCTGGCTGGAAGGAGACCTGCAGTGTGGGCCTGGAAAGTCCTGTCTTCTGTCTTTCCCTTTCCCTTCCTGAGACTCTGGAGGTCCCCGATTTGGGAGCCCTGAGAAGGGGGTGAACCTGTCCCTCCGCACAGAAACTCCCTGAGGAGTGACTCAGTGACTCGGGACAGACCAAGGATGCTGACTGGCAGTGAGGCTCTGCAGACCACGAGGAGTGGGCCAGGGTGGGGCCCTCCCTCCCTCCCCACCACTCGGGTGCACCTGTGCCTTTCAGGGTCCCTCCCTGTCTGGATCTCTCCTCTCTGGGTCATTTCTATCCCTCAACGTCCTTCTTGGGCACCGGACCTCATGCTCTTCCCACAGGTCCTCCTTGGGCCAGAGGCCTGGGCTGCTCCCCCAAAGCCTGTGCCTCTAGAAAGTTCTCTCAACTACATACTCTATTCAGTTCCCTTTACTGGTTTCTTTAGCTGCTGAGTAAAACCATCCTCCGTGGTATTGTTTTCAAGGTCTTCTTCATTACATTTCTAAACTATGTTCTCTTTACGTTAGGCAAGCTCATTATCCTCCAAACTCAGATCAAGTCAAATTGATTTGCTCAGCTATAAATGAATCTGGGCAGCATTTACAGCCTACTATGTGCCAAACACTACTGTGGATGTAGAGGATAAACACCTCTGTCCTCACCTACAAACCATAGCAATAAACACCCGAGAAGAAATACCTAGTAGTATTTTCAAAGGTGATGTGTGAAGGAGAGTAATAGAGATTCAAGGGAAGATGGGGATCACACTTTTAAAGAGGTGACTGAGAAATGCCTTATAAAGAAGATTCATTGAAGCAAACATCTGGAGGAGACCACAGCACAAGCCCTATGCTCTCTGGGGAATGAGCTCCATAGAGGAACCAGACAAAGAAGGAAAGCCCTGAGGCTGTGATTTGCATGGTTAGGAGGCCCCGTGGCTGAGGCACAGCGAACAAGGGGAGATAACAGAGGGCCAAGGAGAGCGTTTGTGGGGAGCCAGGGTGTCCGGTCCCTGATGGCTGTTGTAAGAACTCCACTGTTATTCTGAAAGATACCAGAGCCACTGGACAGCTCTGAGCTTAGGAGACATGTGACTTGAGTACTGTTTTGTTCAGAATGGACTCCAGAGGGCAAAGGGGATACAGGAAGCAGAGGTGCAGTAGAGGCTTCTTTGAGCATCTCACACAAGAGTCGATGGTGGCTTGACCCAGGGAGGTGGCAGTGGAGGTGGGATTAGTGACTGAGTTTTGGATATATTTTGAAGGTAGAAATGGTGGAGTTTTCCTATGGATTGGATGGCTGGTGTGAGAGAGAGAGAGGAGTTCAGTATAATGTTTTCCCTGAGAAGAAGGGGGCTAAGGAAACAGGGAAGAGGAAGGAGGGATGACTGTTTGTGTGTAGAGACACTGTGTGTCTCCAGGGAGTGGAGAAAAAGAATCATTAATCATTATTTCCATCATGCTCATGTTCAGTCCAACCTCTATTTCATAGGTAAGTAAAAATGTTGGCCAGCTCATTGAATGGATGAGTTTGGAGTTTAGAAGAAAGGTCAAGTTGGCTGTAGGTACAATTTGAAGTTATCAGTCCTTTCTTCTGTTTTCAACTTTTCTGGTCCCAGGAAAGAAAGAGAGATGGCCTGGCCAAGTTTCTTTGTACACGTTAATGAACCTGCCAACCATGGCATTTACTAGGAAAGAGGTCTTCCTGTGGCATTCCTAAGACGGTATGTGGTAAATATATTAGAATCTGTGGATTTATGAAATAGGACTCTCTTGAAAGTGTCATGAATTATGCAATTATCAGGGGATGATATGAAGACATTTCATTAAATGATGAGTGATGAGACAGTTTATATAATTAAGAAATTATATGTTAGTGATTATTCCATGAATTTCTTAGAGTCCTTGTGTATAAATCTTATCTAGAGCACATCTTAATATGCCAAAAAAGGATCTGAGGAACCACTTTGGTGACCTGGACTTCTTCATATTTTTCCTGTGCCTCTTAATTACTTACAATCTTGAAATTATTAGTAATACTTGACACTAGGTTAGATCTCTGATTCTGATATGTCAGGATTGAAAATGTGACTCTGTCATAAGCCATGAGACTGGACAAGATTGTCCAACCTCCTCAGGGAAGATGAGAAGAAGCTGGCAAAGGACAGCAGCACCTTTGAGGTAGGTGGAAACCGGAAGGACGTGGGTGCCCTGAGAGCCAAGGGAGCCAAACATCTCAGGCAGGATGTGGTGATAAAGTGTCAAGGCTGCTGATAAGCCAACGGTGGAACACTGGGTAGAGTTTAAAATGTAGCTGCAACAGCCCCAGAGTTGCGTCCTGGAGCCAAAAGACTCACCAGAGTGGACCGGGTCCCAATTAGAAGGGGCTGGGGGGGCAGACAGGTTAAAATTGTGGACATCTACTCCAATAGTGAAAACAGAATTAACACAGAGACTGTCAACATCACACCTATGAGAGGGTCTCAATTTAGTTCACTCCTATACCCCTTTAGAATATGCACAGTTGTTCAGTGAAGAGCAATGATAGAGTTTATATCCCACATACTCTGTTTATATAACACTATTGCTGAATCTACAAGAAAGACCCCACTCTTGTGAGACCTACAGGAAAAGTAGGATTCTCAAGCTCTGATACAATACAAACTGTATGAAAATATACTGGTTATCACAACCCCCCCAAAAACAAAAACAAAAACAAACCTAGCAAGGAAATTATACTATGAAAACCCCTTGGAAATATATAGAAAATTTCACAATATCCTGATATCCCAGAATACTTTGACAAGAGAGGTCTATACCCTAAAAAAAGTCATGCATATAACAATGGAAGAGAAATCCATCCCAACTGATGCACAAAATCCAGCACAGGAAAACAAAGAACATGAAGAAAACACAACATAACACTTCCTAAA
Source organism: Urocitellus parryii (assembly GCF_045843805.1). Taxonomy (NCBI): domain Eukaryota; kingdom Metazoa; phylum Chordata; class Mammalia; order Rodentia; family Sciuridae; genus Urocitellus; species Urocitellus parryii. The sequence continues at coordinate 6,592,729 of NC_135538.1, read as the reverse complement.
GTTCATAATTCACTAACAACTGACTCCAAAGATATTGGAGTGGATGAAATAATAGTTTTCAAAAGACTAGCAAAATGATCAATAAATTCCAAGAGAACACAGAAAAAATAATTAAATAAAGTTGGGCTGGGGATGTGGCTCAAGTGGTAGCGCACTCGCCTGGCATGCGTGTGACCCGGGTTCGATCCTCAGCACCACATACCAACAAAGATGTTGTGTCCGCCGAGAACTAAAAAATAAATATTAAAAATACTCTCTCTCTCTCTCTCTCTCCCCCCTCTCACTCTCTCTTTAAAAAAAATAAAGAATTCAGTATAGAAAATGAATGAGAAATTCAATAAGAAGATAGAGATACTAAAAAAGAATCAAACATAAATCATGGAAATGGGAAGCCCATTAAATTGAACAAAATGTTCAGCTGAAAAATCTCTCTAATAGAGTAGACCATACAGAAGACAGAGTCTCAGTCCTGGAAGACAAAGTGGCCAGCCTTGAACATTCAGACAGAATTAAAGAAAATAAAATAATTAGCCATGATCAAAATATATAAGATCTCTGAGACATTAAGAGACAAAATTTAAGAATAAATGGAATTGAAGAGGTTTGTGAAAAACAGGCTAATGGTATGGATAACCTCTTCAGGGAAATAATAGCAGAAAATTTCCCAAACCTTGCAAATGAGTTGGACCTCTAGATACAGGATGCATTCAGAACCCCAAATAGACAAGATAAAAAAAAGAACCTTTCCACAATATGCAGTAATCAAAATTCCTAGCATATAGTACAAGGTTAAAACTTTAAAAGTCTCAAAAGAAAGTAATCAGGTCACATTTAGAAGAAAAACAATCAGAATTTCTTATGATTTCTCAAAACTCTAAGATCCAGAAGGGACTAAAATGATGAGTTCCATTTCTTAAAAGTTAACAACTGTTGACCATGGGAGACAAGTAGGGAGAGAAAGGGAAAATACTGGGAAACATTATTAACAAATTATATTGTTATAACATGTGCAGGAATGACTATATAACAGCAAATCCTACCATGATGTATAATTATAATGCAGCAATAAGAAATATGGAAAAAAGATGAGTTAATCTGAATATAAAGTCATGGGATTTCACTTTACTCCCACTGAATATCTTACATATTTTGCTTCCTTTTCTGTCATAAAGTGTTATGGAAAAGCCTAATAACAACATATTGGGTTTCCCCCCTCTATTAATTAATTCATCTTTTTACCCTGATGCCCAAAGAATTATTTTCTTTTCTTTGAAACCCAGGAATTGTATTAGAATATGTCTCAAGTTCACCAAAATCAATAAAAGACAGGAAATAGTTAAAATCAGAGATGAAATTAAGAATAAAAATAATACAAAGCATCAATCAAAGAAACAAAGAGTTGGTTTTTTAAAAGGATAAGCAAGATTGATAAATCCTTGGCCACACTAACCAAAATAAGGAGAGTAGGCTTATATAAAAAAATTAGAGTTGAAAAAGGAAATATCACCATAGACACTTCTGAAATCCAGAGGATCATCAGAAACTATTTTGAAAATTTATACTCTAATAAGCTAGAAGACCTTGAAGATATTGACATATTCCTAGAGACACATGATATACTTAAATTGAACTATGAGGATATAAAAAATTTAAACAGATCAATATCAAATAATGAAATTGAAGAGCAATCAAAGTCCTTCCAACAAAGAAAAGCCCAGGACCAGATAGATTTTCAGCTGAGTTCTACCAGATTTTAAAGGAGAACTAATACCAATCCTCCACAAATTATTCCATGAAATGTAAAAGGATGGAACACTGCCAAATTATCAGCCACTATCACCCTGATGCCAGAACCAGACAAAGACACATCAAAGAAAGAAAACTTTAGGTTGATATCCTTAATCAACACAGATGCAAAAATTATTTTTTAAAAATTCTTAATAAAATATTGGCAAACCATATATAAAAACACATTAAAAATATAGTACACCATGATAAAATGGGTTTCAGCCCAGGGATGCAAGTTTGGTTCAACATAGGCAAACCATTAGATGCAAGTCACCACATAAATAGAATTAAGGAAAAGAATTACATAATTTTCTCAATAGATGCAGAAAAATCACTTGACAAAGATCAATACCTATTTACATTTAAAACAGTAGAGAAACTAGAGATAGAGGGGATTTGCCTCAACATTGGAAAGAGCGTATATGACAAACCAAAGGAAAACATCTTGTTGAACAAAGAAAAACTAAAAGCGTCCCTCCCCCTGCGCTTGCAAGGTAGGCGGAACTGTGACCACCGGCAGAACAGGCCCAGAGGCCTGGTGAGGGGCAGAGCTGCCCCCTCCCCCCGTGCCTGCAAGGTAGGTGGAACTGTGACCACCGGCAGAACAGGCCCAGCGGCCAGTGGAGGGGCAGAGCCGCCAACTGAGCCTGCAAGGTAGGCGGACCTGCGACCCACCGGCAGAACAGGCCCAGGGGCCTGCGGAAGGGCAGAGCTGCCCCCGTGCCTGCAAGGTAGGCGGACCTGTGACCCACCGGCAGGTCAGGCCCAGCAACCCGTGGACTGGCAGAGCCGCCCCACGCACCTGCAAGGTAGGCGGACCTGTGACCCACCAGAAGAACAGGCCCAGCGGCCTGCTGAGGGGCAGAGCCGCCCCCTCCCCCCCGTGCCTGCAAGGTAGGCGGCCTGTGGAAGGGCAGAGCTGCCGCCCGCGCCTGCAAGGTAGGCGGACCTGTGACCCACGGGCAGAACAGGCCCGGCGGCCTTCAGAGGGGCAGAGTCACTGCCCCCGCCTGCAAAGTAGGCGGAATTGCAACCACCGACAGAACAGGCCCAGAGGCCCGCAGAGGGGCAGAGCCGCCGCCCGCGCCTGCAAGTTAGGCGCACCTGCTACCAACTGGCAGAACAGGCCCAGCGGCCTGCCGGTGTGGTAGGCACATTGCCCCAATTGGAGGAGGAGCAGAGCCGCCTCCACGCCTGCCCGGGAGACTTTGCAACTATACTAGAGTAATACAAATATATAGGGGGAAAATTCAATAACACAACAGTTTCACCATGCAGAAAGAAATGCAAACAGTATGAAGAGACAAGGAAAGAAAGGACCACAAGCAATGCAGGTCAACTCAACGTTAGAAGAGGTAATATCTGCAGCAGATGGAATGTCAGATAAAGAATTCAGGATATACATGCTTCAGATGATCTGGAGTCTCAAGGAAGACATTAGACAGCAAAATCAGACAATGAAAGATCACTTCAACAATGAATTACATAAACAAATCCAGGAAGCAAAAGATCAACTATACAGGGAGATAGAGGTTATAAAAAACAAACAAACAGAAATCCTAGAAATGCAGGAAGCAATAAACCAACTTAAAAACTCAATTGAGAATACTACCAGCAGAGTAAGTAGAACACTTAGAAGATAGAACATCAGACAATAAAGACAAAGTATTTCAACTTGAAAAGAACATAGACAGCTCAGCAAGACTGTTAAGAAACCATGAGCAGAACATCCAAGAAATATGGGATAATATAAAGAGACCAAACTTAAGAATCATTGGGATACAGGAAGGTATAGAGGTCCAAACCAAAGGAATGAGCAATCTATTCAATGAAATAATACGAGAAAAATTCCCAGACTTGAAGAATGAGACAGAATCCCAAATCCTAGAAGCCTACAGGACACTGAATGTGCAAAATCATAAGAGATCCACACCTAGACTCATTATAATGAAGATGTCCAACATACAGAATAAGGAGAGAATTTTAAAAGCTACAAGAGAAGGAAGCAGATTATATTTAGGGGTAAACCAATCAGGATAACAGCTGATCTCTCAACACAGACTCTGAAAGCTAGAAGATCCTGGAATAACATATTTCAAACATTGAAAGAAAATGGGTTCCAACCAAGAATCGTGTATCCAGCAAAATTAAGCTTCAGGATGGAAGATGAAATTAAAACCTTCCACAATAAACAAAAGTTAAAAGAATTTGCAGCTAGAAAACCATCTTTCCAAAAAATCCTCGGCAAAACATTACAGGAAGAGGAAATGGAAAATAACATTGAAAAGCAACAGTGGGAGGTAGGACAGTAAAGGGGGGAAATACTCAAAGAGGAAAACAAACCATGTTTAGTAACATAAATAAACAAATATGGCTGGAAGAACAACCCATATCTCAATAATAACCCTAAATGTTAATGGCTTAAACTCACCAATTAAGAGACACAGGCTAGTAGAATGGATCACAAAACATGACCCAACAATATGCTGCCTACAGGAGACACATTTGATAGGAAAAGACATACATAGACTGAAGGTGAAAGGTTGGGAAAAATCGTATCACTCATATGGACTGCGGAAACAAGCAGGAGTGTCCATACTCATATCAAATAAAATATATTTCAAGCCAAAGTTAATCAAAAGGGATAAAGAGGGACACTACATACTGCTCAAGGGAACCATACACCAACAAGGCATAACAATCATAAATATATATGCCCCAAACAATGGTGCAGCTATGTTCATCAAACAAACTCTTCTCAAGTTCAAGAGTCTAATAGACCACCATACAATAATCATGGGAGACTTCAACACACCTCTCTCACCACTGGACAGATCTTCCAAACAAAAGTTGAAGAAGGAAACTATAGAACTCAATAACACAATTAATAACCTAGACTTAATTGACATATATAGAATATACCACCCAACATCAAGCAGTTACACTTTTTTCTCAGCAGCACATGGATCCTTCTCAAAAATAGATCATATATTATGTCACAGGGCAACTCTTAAGACAATATAAAGGAGTAGAGATAATACCATGCATCTTATCTGATCATAATGGAATGAAACTGAAAATCAACGATAAAAGAAGGAAGGAAAAATCATGCATCACTTGGAGAATGAACAATAGGTTACTGAATGATCAATGGGTTATAGAAGACATCAAGGAGGAAATTAAAAAAATCTTAGAGATAAATGAAAACACAGACACAACATATCAGAATCTATGGGACACACTGAAAGCAGTTCTAAGAGGAAAATTCATTGCTTGGAGTTCATTCCTTAAAAAAAGAAAAAACCAATAAATAAATGATCTCATACTTCATCTCAAAATCCTAGAAAAAGAAGAGCAAAACAACAGCAAAAGAAGTAGAAGGCAAGAAATAATTAAAATCAGAGCTGAAATTAATGAAATTGAAACAAAAGAAACAATTGAAAAAATTGATAAAACTAAAAGTTGGTTCTTTGAAAAAATAAATAAGATCGACAGACCCTTAGCCATGCCAACGAAGAGAAGAAGAGAGAGAACTCAAATTACTAGCATACAGGATGAAAAAGGCAAGATCACAACAGACACTTCAGAAATACAGAAGATAATCAGAAATTATTTTGAATCCTTATACTCCAATAAAATAGAAGATAGTGAAGGCATCGATAAATTTCTTAAGTCATATGATCTGCCCAGATTGAGTCAGGAGGATATAGATAACCTAAACAGACCAATATCAGTGGAGGAAATAGAAGAAACCATCAAAAGACTACCAACTAAGAAAAGCCCAGGACCGGATGGGAATACAGCAGAGTTTTACAAAACCTTTGAAGAGGAACTAATACCAATACTTTTCAAGCTATTTCAGGAAATAGAAAAAGAGGGAGAACTTCCAAATTCATTCTAGGAGGCCAACATCACCCTGATGCCTAAACCAGACAAAGACACTTCAAAGAAAGAAAACTACAGACCAATATCTCTAATGAACCTAGATGCAAAAATCCTCAATAAAATTCTGGCGAATCGGATACAAAAACATGTCAAAAAGATTGTGCACCATGATCAAGTAGGATTCATCCCTGGGATGCAAGGCTGGTTCAATATACGGAAATCAATAAATGTTATTCACCACATCAATAGACTTAAAAATAAGAACCATATGATCATCTCGATAGATGCGGAGAAAGCATTCGACAAAGTACAGCATCCCTTTATGTTCAAAACTCTAGAAAAAATAGGGATAACAGGAACATACCTCAACATTGTAAAAGCAATCTATGCTAAGCCTCAGGCTAGCATCATTCTGAATGGAGAAAAATTGAAGGTATTCCCTCTAAAATCTGGAACAAGACAGGGATGCCCTCTCTCACCACTTCTGTTCAACATAGTTCTCGAAACACTGGCCAGAGCAATTAGACAGACGAAAGAAATTAAAGGCATAAAAATAGGAAAAGAAGAACTTAAATTATCACTATTTGCAGATGAAATGATTCTATACCTAGCAGACCCAAAAGGGTCTACAAAGAAACTATTAGAGCTAATAAATGAATTCAGCAAAGTGGCAGGATATAAAATCAACACACATAAATCAAAGGCATTCCTGTATATCAGCGACAAATCCTCTGAAATGGAAATGAGGACAACCACTCCATTCACAATATCCTCAAAAAAAATAAAATACTTAGGAATCAACCTAACAAAACAGGTGAAAGACTTATACAATGAAAACTACAGAACCCTAAAGAGAGAAATTGAAGAAGATCTTAGAAGATGGAAAAATATACCCTGTTCATGGATAGGCAGAACTAACATCATCAAAATGGCGATATTACCAAAAGTTCTCTATAGGTTTAATGCAATGCCAATCAAAATCCCAATGGCATTTCTTGTAGAAATAGAGAAAGCAATCATGAAATTCATATGGAAAAATAAAAGACCCAGAATAGCAAAAACAATGCTAAGCAGGAAGTGTGAATCAGGTGGTATAGCGATACCAGACTTCAAACTATACTACAGAGCAATAGTAACAAAAACAGCATGGTACTGGTACCAAAATAGGCAGGTGGACCAATGGTACAGAATAGAGGACACAGAAACCAACCCACAAAACTACAACTTTCTTATATTTGATAAAGGGGCTAAAAGCATGCAATGGAGGAAGGATAGCATCTTCAACAAATGGTGCTGGGAAAACTGGAAATCCATATGCAACAAAATGAAACTGAATCCCTTTCTCTCGCCATGCACAAAAGTTAACTCAAAATGGATCAAGGAGCTTGATATCAAATCAGAGACACGGCATCTGATAGAAGAAAAAGTTGGCTACGACCTACATACTGTGGTGTTGGGCTCCAAATTCCTCAATAGGACACCCATAGCACAAGAGTTAATATCTAGAATCAACAAATGGGACTTACTCAAACTAAAAAGTTTTTTCTCAGCAAAAGAAACAATAAGAGAGGTAAATAGGGAGCCTACATCCTGGGAACAAATCTTTACTCCTCACACTTCAGATAGAGCCCTAATTTCCAGAGTATACAAAGAACTCAAAAAATTAGACAATAAGATAACAAATAACCCAATCAACAAATGGGCCAAGGACCCGAACAGACACTTCTCAGAGGAGGACATACAATCAATCAATAAGTACATGAAAAAATGCTCACCATCGCTAGCAGTCAGAGAAATGCAAATCAAAACCACCCTAAGATACCATCTCACTCCAGTAAGATTGGCAGCCATTATGAAGTCAAACAACAACAAGTGCTGGCGAGGATGTGGGGAAAAGGGTACACTTGTACATTGTTGGTGGGACTGCAAATTGGTGCAGCCAATTTGGAAAGCAGTATGGAGATTTCTTGGAAAGCTGGGAATGGAACCACCATTTGACCCAGCTATTCCCCTTCTGGGTCTATTCCCTAAAGACCTAAAAAGAGCATGCTACAGGGACACTGCTACATCGCTGTTCATAGCAGCACAATTCACAATAGCAAGACTGTGGAAGCAACCTAGATGCCCTTCAATAGACGAATGGATAAAAAAAAATGTGGCATTTATACACAATGGAGTATTACTCTACATTAAAAAATGACAAAACCATAGAATTTGGAGAGAAATGGATGGCATTAGAGCAGATTATACTAAATGAAGCTAGCCAATCCCTAAAAAACAAATGCCAAATGTCTTCTTTGATATAAGGAGAGTAACTAAGAACAGACTAGGGAAGAAGAGCATGAGAAGAAGACTAACATTAAACAGGGAGGAGAGGTGGGAGGAAAAGGGAGAGAGAAGGGAAATTGCATGGAAATGGAAGGAGACCCTCAGGGTTATACCAAATTACATACAAGAGGAAGTGAGGGGAAAGGGAAAAATAATACAAGGGGGAGAAATGAATTACAGTAGATAGGGTATAGAGAGATGATGGGAGGGGAGGGGATGGGGGATAGTAGAAGATAGGAAAGGCAGCAGAATACAACAGACACGAGTATGGCAATATGTAAATCAATGGAAGTGTAACTGATGTGATTCTGCAATCTGTATACGGGGTAAAATGGGAGTTCATAACCCGCTTGAATCAAAGTGTGAAATATGATATATCAAGAACTATGTAATGTTTTGAACAACCAACAATAAAAAAAAGAAAAAAAAATACTAAAAGCACTTCCTCTGTGGACAGGAACAAGACAAGGATGCCCACTTTCACCACTGCTATTCAAACTAGTCCTTGAAATTCTCTCCAGAGCAATCAGGCAAAAAGGGAAATTAAAGGAATGCAAAAAGGAAAAGAAGAGATCATTTTTTTTCTGTTTGCTGATGACACAATTTGATATTTAGAAGACTCAAAAAACTTCACCAGAAGATTTCTAGAGTTGATAAACAAAGTTAGTAATGTAATAGGATCCAAAATCAATATTCCAAAATCAATTATTTCCCTATACTCCAATAATGAATCTGCTGAAAAAGAAATTAGGCATATTATCCCATTCATAAAAACTTCAATAAATAAAATACTTGAGAATTAATCTAACTAAGGATGTGAAGGACACTCACAATAAAATTATAGAACACTGAAGAAACAAATTGAGGAAGACCATGAAGATGAAAAATCTCCAATATAATTAGATAGGTAGACTTAATATCATCAAAATATCCATACTAAAAAAAGTGTTATACAGATTTGATGAAATTCCATCAAAATACCAACCGCATTCTTCTCAGAACTAGAAAATGTCATTCTAAAATTCATTTGGAAAAATAAGAGATGCAGAATAGCTAAAGTAATTCTGAGCAAAAAGAATAGTGCCTGAGGCATCACAAAACCAGACCTCAACTCATTCTACAGAGCAATAGTAACGTAAAGAGTGTGGCCCTGGCACCAAGACAGACATGAAAACCAAGGGACTAGATGGCACAGAGACAAACCCACAGAAATAGTCATCTGATACTAGACAGTAACTATCTCTGTGCCAAGAACATACATTGGAGGAAACAGAGCCTTTTTAAAACATGGTGCTGGGAAATCTGGAAATCCATATGTGGAAGGATGAAACTTAACCTCTATCTCACCCTGCACAAAAGTCAACTTGAAGGATTAGACCAGAAGCTCTGAACTGCTAGAAGAAAATGTAGGGCCAACACTCCAATGTTTGGCCTGGCTCATTAATAAGACTCCTAGAGCACAAAAAATAAAACCCAAAATTAATAAGTGGATGGCACCAATTAAAAAGCTTCTACGCAGGAAAGAAACAAGAGTGTGAAGAGAAGCCTTGGGAAGGGGAGAGATGTCTGCCACCTGCTCTTCCCATAGGACATTAATATCCAGACTACATAAAAACTACTCAAAAAACACCCAAACTCAAATAATCCATTAACATATGGGAAAAAGAACTAATCAAACACTCCTTAAAATAAGAAATACAAATGGCCAACAAATATATTTAAAAAGCTCAACATCTCTATCAAAAAAATCCAAATCAAAACTACACTGAGATTTCATCTCATCCTGCTCAGATTGGCAGTTACCATGAATACAAATAATAAGTATTGGAGAGGATGTGGAGAAAAAGGGACACTCATACATTGTTGGTTGGACTGCAAATCTGTGCAACCACTCTGGAAAGCAGAAACAGTAGGAATAGAACCACCATGTGACACAGCTACCTCACTCCTTCTTATATATCCAAAAAATCTAGAATCAGCGTACTATAGGGATCAATGTTTATAGCAGCAAAATTCACAATAGCTAACCTAGGAACCAATCTAGGTGCCCTTCAACAAAAGAATGGATAAAGAAAATGTGGTATATGTACCCAATGGAGTATTACTTAGTTATAAAAAAGAATTAAATAAGGACACTTGCTAATATATAGATGGAACTGGATACTATCATACTAAGTGAAATAAGCCAGATCCCCCAAATCAAAAGTGTAATGTTTTCTCTGATATGTGGAAGCTAGTCCAAAACGGGAGTAGGGTGGAATTGAGGGTATTCCATCAAAATAGACGAAGATTGGAAGAGTAGATGAAGGGACTGAGGGAGAGGTAGGAGAGACTGGGTAAGGGAAGAAGAGTGGAATTAATCTGACCTAACTTTCCTATGTGCACACATGAATATACCATAGTGAATCTCACCGTCAGGTATATCCACAAGCCATTAACTAAAAACCAGCCAACCAGCCAACCAGCCAACCAGCCACAACAAACAAGCCCCACACCACTATAAGTAAGTAGCAGAAAGATGAGTGGACTAGAGGGAAGGGAACAGGCAGGAGAAGGGGAGGGGAAGGGGAAGCAGAATCAGAGCAAATTACATGCCATGCTTTCATAATTAGGTAAAAACGAATCCTAATGTTATATTTAATGAAAAAGAGCCAATAAAGAGAAAAGAGGGATATGTCTTGGAATCCGTCACCTTTGGTCAGTCCACAAACCTACTAGGAGGACGGTTGTGTTGAAGTTGATCTTTAGCGTTTGCTCTGTTCTCTTGCTTTGATGAGTTTCTTCATTGGATCTTCTTTATCTGATTTCTAAATCCATTAGCTCTCTCAAATCTTCTAATTCCTACCTGTTTTTCAGAAGTTCCTCCTTTTCCCTTTTGTTTCTGTTGAGACCATCTTTTGTACTTATTTCCACTCGTAACAACAGCTCACTTTGAAGCAGCTCTGAACAGTTGTTCTACTTTTCCTCCGTCTTGTGGCTCTTCTTTCATATCCTGTTCTCCATTCTCTGTATCCTTTTAAGAACTTTTTATGGGATTTCACTTCACTTCTTTTCTGTTAGGGCTGCTCAGTTGTCCATGAAATCTTGCTCAGTTGTAGCTGAAATTAATTTTCCTGAAACTTCACAAAGAGGTAGGACTCGGAGAAGCTTCTAGGGCGCCTTTCCCTATTCTGATGATTTGGGGCGGTGTTCAAAATTACATGGGCTCACTTTCTGCAGCTTCCCAACTCTGGTCCTCACTTTTTAAAAAAATTTTTAGTCATAGATGAACACAATACCTTTATTTTATTTATTTATTTTTATGTGGTGCTGAGGATGGAACCCAGGGCCTCACACGTGGTAGGCGAGCGCTCCACCACTGAGCCCCAGCCCCAGCCCCAGCCCCATGGTTTCCCACTTTTAATTGGAATTTCTATTTTCTTTTTTACTATCAACTATTCTAAGGAAATTTCTTGTTGGTGTGGGATATTGTCCTGAGGGGTTTCTTTGGCTGATCAAGTTGTTTGACTCTTTGGGTCCTGAAATGCTCCTGTCCTTTTTAGCCTTTTGAAGATTCTCTGCACGCACCTCACATCCCTTTACCTATTAACATGCCCTGAACTTGGCATAATATCTCGTCAATAGCCGGTATACAATAACTGTAGAATGGATGGATAAATGCCATTAAGTTTTAATTAGTTAAGGAATTCTAACAAAATAGTGGCAATGGGAATTAATAATAGAGGGATTCAGAATGTTTTTACCTACATAAATATTTTAAATTAATTGCTCCTGGGCTGGGGCTGGGTCTCAGTGGTAGAGCTCTGGCCTAGCATGTGTGAGGTACTGGGTTTGATCCTCAGCACCACATAAAAACAAATAAACAAATAGATAGATAGATAGATAAATAAAGGTATTGTGCCCATCTACAACTAAAAGATATAAAAGAAATAAAATAAGTTGCTCCCATAACTGACAACTAATCATTTATCTGTTTGACTTACTTGGCTTTACTACTATCTAGGAAGAAGTTAAGGAATGGACAAAGTCCAATGAGACTTCGTACATCTTGCTGACTTCATTCATAATGGTTGAAATGCTAGTGGAATTTGTAGAACTAATATCCATTAGTTAAAGAATTTGTTAGTAAGGACTATTGCATTTATTTTGTTTGTGATAAAAGAGCATTTGAGCATGTGATTCTTTTTCCAAGGGGAGACAAATATGTTAACATGTGCATCTGGTGATTTCTGATGATTCAAAATCACACACAGTGTCTGAAAGGTGCCTTCTGAAAGAATAACATTTTTAAATATTGTGAAATTAAAAACAAATACCTTTTGACCTAGAATAAATATTGTGCTAGAATCTGTAGAAATGATTTAGACAAGTAATCACCTGGCATTAGCAAAAATCCTCCTTTAGTTTCCTTCCAAGCTTTGACCCATATTTCCATAGACTCCTTTTAACCACACACTGCAACAAAAATGCAGTTCACTGCAAGCATGCCACTGAGCACTTCTTGAAGAGTTGTGACAAATTAGCACCAAGCAGAAGGGAACATCTGTATTTATCTCAGTGTACATCATGCAGCCGTGGTAAAGGGATTGATAGATGGGCTCCGACTGGTAGAAAGGAACAAACATTGTTCTTTCGCTATTACTTCTATTTCCAGGGCCTTTTCACTTATCAGTATTAGATAGCATTTTACAAACAGAACCAACTTGGAAGAATACAGTCTATGTAGAATCCGTTCTCAAGTGAGCTTAAAGCAGATAATTAGCCAAAATCACTTAAGCATCATTTTCCTTTGGAATTCTGTGTGTGTGTGTGTGTGTGTGTGTGTGTGTGTGTGTGTGAGATAGAGAGAGAGGGAGGGAGGGAGGAGGGAGAGAATGTGTGTGCATGGATGCATATGTAGGATAATATTAACCTGTCAAACTATTATTTAAACCTTGATCAAACCTAGTTTGTACATTTTTAGGTTTGCTTTCATAAAGTGGATAATCTACAGATAACTAAAATTATTTAGAATTGTCTATATAACATTTGCAAACATTTTTGAAAATAAACATCAAAAGATTCAAAAGATACTACTCTGCACTTGGAATAATTATAAAATTCTTCCTCTTATATTTCATCAGATTAGAGTGGAAAATACATGGTTACTATGCTCTACCTAGGTAAAATCTTGACTCACTGCATGCTTTATATTTTATTTATTTCAGGAGTAAATTATTCCATCTTTATGTGCGCATGTTCGTAGATTCTCTTAAGAATAGGAAACATTCATTTTAAAGTACAGAATTCATAGATTCTTCCATAAATTCATGTTTTAGGAATCTAAATAATGAGTCATGGGAGAATATAATGAACGAGGTGCTGTTTTTTGTTGGCCTGAAGGTAGTTAGCAGACTTGGCTGGGGAGAATATCATTCTGTAATAAAGCAGGGGTCACTAGTTCAAGCCCCACAGGGGCCAGGCAGCTTCCCCTCTCCTGCTGGCCACTGGCTGCAGATCAAGCCCAACACAGGAACACGGGTGGTCACCTGCGGGTCCTGCTGGGCAGGGAGGAACTGGGCCTCACACACCCTCTCCTGTAGGAGGGGTCACCTGGCTTCCCGGGCTGTGTCATTTGTATGCTTTCATAGGAAAAGGAAGCAGGAAGGAATCTAAAATCTAAAACGGCAAAAAAAAAAAAAAAAAGAAATTGAAGTATAGGGAAATTAAGTAAAACTAAAATCTGGGAAAGCTGGCGAATGTTCTCTCAAAATGAGTCACAGCTTGTCAGCAGTCCAGGAGCTGCTGGCCCCCTATGAGTCCTTGGAGCCGGGGACAGGGGTTTGTACTGCCTGGTGTTCTCCAGAGCATCCTCTTGGGGGCACTCAGGGACAGCGCTTGTCCTCCCTCGTCTCCCCCCGGAATTCTGGCTTCCCTTAACTCTGAGCCCAAAGCACCTGGGTTCCCGGGGCCTCTCCCTCAATCTCCAGGGAGCACAGAAGCCCTGAGCAGAGCCACTGCCGCCGAGGGACTGTGCGGAGCCCACAGCTGTGGCAAGGCTGCGCCCACTCATGAGTGCTTCCCACCCCCAGGCAGAGGATGAGACTGCGGGGTTGCACAGAAGCAGGATCTGTGGCTGAGGGCCATCGTAGGACCAAGACCCAGTCGGAACTCAGCCAGGTTCCAGAGGCCCCCCCACAATGCCCCTGACCTCCACCCCCCTTTTTTTTTTTAATTCTCTCTCTCTCTCTCTCTCTCTCTCTCACACACACACACACACACACACACACACACACACACACAGCAAAAAAAAATTCATTTGCTTTTCCTTGGCCACAAATTAGAAACTAATGAAAACCAGATGATTACAGACCTTCCTCTTTGGGTTGAAAAAATCTGAACAAGTCTACAGAGGAGCTAGGTTGGGTTGAAAATATTTCTGTTTCCTATATGGACAATGTCCTAGCCATTGTGTGTACTAGAATTTCTTTTTTTCTAAAACAATGACTCCTCAAATTGTCAGTAATCGTCATCTCATTTTTCTTTATTTGCAGGTTGTTGGCCCGAGAGAGTTAGTGGCCGTCTCGGCGGCGGCTCCTGTGGCACCGCGGTTTTTATTTTCTGTTCCATGGCTAATAATGTTCTTTTCATCCCTGGACATCTGTCGGCTGCTGATGAAGTGAGTTGGCTGGAGAAAGGGCTGGACTTTGCTCACTGCCTGGGAAAAACAATCATTCGAGGGAGAAATCAAATGCACGATGGAAACAGATCAAACGGCACCTAAAAAATAATTGGAGCTGCAGACGCACCCTGGGTTGCAATTTAGGAAGCCCTTTGCAGAAGACGAGATGCCAGAAAGTAGCCCGACTTCCAGTGCTTGTGGAAACTTCTGGAAGGAGGTGCAAACCAACGGTCCTCTGTGTCCCTGTCGCTGCTGGGGCACAGCCGTCCTGCAAGGCAAGGCTGAGGGCATGTACCCTGCTAGCCCAGGGGACTCAGGGAGAGCGGGAGCTTAATGCTCTCTGTCCTCAGGGGCTATGGCAGCCAGCAGGGCCGTGAGGGCGCAGCCATTAGTCCTTCACTGCAGTCCCGGGGTCCGGGGGTCCCAGAACCTCGCCCTCTAGTGAAATGGAGCCTGCATCTGACTTCTTCAAAGTAGTGGGTCCTCACCACCTGCCCCTCCTCTGTCTCCCTGGGACTTTCCCCCACCTGGGCACTTTCACGCCCCTCCCTTCTTCACCCAGTCCTGACACAGGGCTGCAGGTTCCAGGTGATTCTGAGGCCCGTGGAGGGGAACAGCAACCTCCTGTCTTTGGTGTGAGATTACGGGAGGGGCAATGAACTGCTAGTTCCTCTGCACACTTAATGAGCTGATTAGAATTTGGGTGACCCAAATAGCTTGTAAAAATGTTTTTTTGGATTGGATTAGGTAACATTACATTTATAACGAACTGGAACTTTGAAGTCCATCAGCCTATAATGCTGAGGAAACCTATTATGGTTTGGCAGTGAGGTGTCCCTCCAAAACGCTCATGTTAATGCAGGAATATTCAAAGGCGAAGTGATCGGGGCTGTGGGAGTTATGACCTGATCAGTCCAAGCTAGTGTGAAGGGTCTGGGAGGTAACTGTGGGCAGGTGGGATGTGGCTGGAGAAGGGGGTCACTGGAGGGTCTGGGAGGTAACTGTGGGCAGGTGGGATGTGGCTGGAGAAGGGGGTCACTGGAGGTGGTCCCTGGAAGGCTGCATCTTCCCTTCGGCCCCTTCTGCCCTTCCCTCTCTCTGTGCTTCCTGACCCCACTGTGAGCGGACATCTGTCCTCCCCTGGGCCCAGAGCCACGGAGTCAGCCAGGCATGGGCTGAGACCCCTGAAACTGTGAGCCCCCGAATAAAATTTTCCTCCTCTAAGTTGTTTTTCTCTGATATCTTGGTCACAGCAACACAAAAGTGGACTAAAACCTTTGAGATGGAGGCTCCTGATGCTAACGGTCACACCTGAGAGGAGAAGAGCCAGGTGGCCAGATTGTGTCCCTGCCTCCCTGCCAAGATCAAGGGAACACACCCCGCCCCCCTGCCACCTCACAGCCCTGTTCCCTCACACCCAGCCTCCCCGCACTCTTCTCACCCAAACGCTGCTCCATCCCCTGTGGGGCTGGACCTCCCCAGCACCGACCAATTTCTACTCCTCCCTCTCCTCCTGTTTCTCTCTGAGTTAAAAGGAACTATCTCCCTTGCAGCATCTGAGACAAGGGCTGCCTTCAGTTTCACCTACACATATTTGGAGGCCAGAGCTGGAGCTTGTCTCCCGACTCCTCAGCCCTCAGTCCCCCTCTCTGGAGCCTGTGCTGCCTGGCTGCTCACCTCCCTCTCCTCCCTGCAGCCCCAGGGTCTCGACCCAGCCCCTCGCTCTTGGGAGAGCAGCTCCCAGCTCAGTCTCCACCTGGGCTCCTGTTTCCATGGCCATTCTGGGGCCTGGGCGCCTCCACCTCTCCTCCTGCTCGTCCAGTCTAACCTTCTCATCTCCTACGACCTCAGGCCTTATCATCCTGAGAAACCGCATTACCTCCAAAACCCCAGTTCTGAACGTTCTCATTCTAACTACCGTCTCTATCTCTCCAGAACTCTGGCCAGCGGTGGACACTGCTGAACTCGTTGACTTCTTCTCATCAACTGATCCAGCCTTTCTCCCTGGCTGCCGCTGTCTTCAAGTTTACCTTCCTTCCTGGTCTGCACAGACTCCGTGATCCACCACATACACAGGACCTGTGAAGATCTCCAAGATCCTCTGCATCTGTCGCTGGCACAAACCACACTTGGAAACCCTGCCTCCACCTTCCTGGGGCAGATCCCTGGCCCTGAATGCAGATGACAGTAGATTCTCCATCACTAGACACACTTTCTCCACTGCTGATCAGACTTCAAATGGGCACGTGCAGCTAGCTACCTCATGATTTATCGCACTTCTCCAGTGGCATGATTCCTCTCTTTTCTTGCCAAATCGCTCGCATCCCATCTCTCTCCTGTTTTCATCTGCACAAGCTACTTCACGGTTGGCTCAGGACAGGAGCCATGAATGATGTTCTTGTTTATGCAGCAAATATTTACCAACCATCCTGTACGTGTGAAGCCCTCTTTAGTGCAGGGTGACACGCAGTGGAGAAGGTGCCTGCGTTCGTGGAGCCATGGCGTGGAGGGGCCCACCTGCCCTCGCCCCTCTCACGGCGAAGACAGCTGCCCTCTCCCCGCTGAGCCCCCATCCCTCCGGCAGTGCTGGATGCAAGCCCTGCTCAAAGCCTCTCCCTTTCTTCAGCAATCGCCTTTCTCTCCTGAGTCACCAAGAAACCCATCTCTGTGGCTCCTGCCAGGGAGCAGAACAAGCTCCGACTCCCCACTGTTCACGCTTCATTCCGTAAGAATCTGCCTCCATCTCCAAGGACTCCTCCAAAGTAGAGCCGCCCTGATCTGTCTGTCTTCACAGGCAAAGGGCACTGTACTGACCTCGTCCTTCCAGCTTCTCCACTCCAAACCCACGCCTTCCTTCCGGCAGGGCTTCCTCTCCTGCCTCTTCAACACCTCACAGCTCCGGGTCTTCCCTTCCTTGCTGGGTGCCCATGCTGGCTGCCACCCTCCTGCTCAGCTCCCGAAGGCTGGTGGCTCCTCAGGGGATGTGCATTAGGGTTCCTTCCTTCTTATGTTCTCTGTCCATCTTGTGGATTTGTACCACCCCCATGCGGGGGACTCTGCATTTATCTCTCCACCTCTGACCTCTGACCTCCACCCCCACCCCCCACCCACCCCCTGTGCTCCAACTCACCAACTTAGCTCAATGCCTCAGGCACCTCAGACACACTCAGACGTGGACCCTGTGTTCCCTGCCTCTGTTCTCCCCTTTCTACCATTTCGCCCGTCTCAGTAAAGCAGAACTTTCATTTCCCACTGCGAATCAGTGACCGAATCCTCTAATTTTACCCTGAGTGGTCACTTCTGGCTGTCCCCCCTTCCAGCCTTTTAGTGCACATCATCTCCACGTTGCAGGGAGACTGGTGGTCTTTAAAAGGTAATTTCTGTAACATCAGTATCCTGCTTAAACCTCCAAGGACCGCCCATTGAACTTAGAATAAAACCCCAAGTGCTGACCATGGCCTCTGAGCCATGTTTTCTAAGCACACTGGCCGTGTTCAGAGGCATAGACCAAGCTCCTCTTTGACACGTGCTTTGTCCTCTTCTCTCCTCCTGTTACCTGAGATTGCTCAGTAGTTGGTATCTCCTGGATCTTTGGCCTCAGGGTTTCTTGACTCCTTTTCCAAAGCAGGGGACATCTCAGCCACCATGTTTCCGTATTAGCTCTCTCATGATTAGTCCTCGTGATTTCCTGTTTACTACTTAGACCAACAACAGTACAAACAGGTGTTCAGCACATTTGTTGGATGAATGAAGATCATTTTCTTAAAACGACCAGGGAGGTCAGTCTGGAGGGTGGCCCCTCTGAAAGCCCACCAAACCTCATGGCCTTGCGGGGTCACGTGCGTTCTTAGGCTCACCCAGGACTTTGGGGTGGCTCGACTTATCTGTGATGTGTTCACAACTTTGCCAAACAGTTTGGAGAAAGAGGTGAAGATGCGTTATGAATGTGAATTGTCAACACAAAGAATCTTCTCAGAGACAGGGATAAGAAGCTAAAATAAATGTCTCATTTTAAATTCCATAGATTCTAAATTTTATTTTATAAGTTAAGAGTTTATAATATTTAATGATTTATCTTTAATCCAATGTCAAAAAATCAAATCAGTCTTGATCAAAGTCAAGATCAATAAAAATGGAAAATAATCACCTATAAAGAAATCAGGTAGCTGGCGTTTGCCTCTACCATGCAGCAATGCATTCAGTGATTAACCAGTATCTGTGTGGTTTTTATAAATCCATTTTCTACATGAACATGACACTAACTTTGATATCTATTTTGTTGCTAGTACTTCAATTTATTGGTGGGGGGCAAACAGTATTTAAAATCAGAAATATTTTAGTGGAGCACAATATTCACAGCTTACCTTGCAGCCCTATTTACTTATAATAATTCTGAGAGATGGTTGAACAGTGCTCTTCTTTTTATGCAAAAGTAGAAGCCACTTATTGAGACAAAAATGAATTGTCAAGGACATTTTTTTTACAACTTACATTAATATAAAAATGTAATATAGCTGCCTCTAGCGCTCAGTGAGGGCCTGGGCTTCGCCAGTGACTGCCCACGCCCACAGCAGGAGAGGGGTGCTGGAGCCTTCTGCTTCCTCTCCAGAGCCTCACACGGCCATCTGCCTGGAGGCCTCTGGGTCTTGCAATGCATCATCAGGATATAAATATCCTGCCATGGCCTGTTTTATATCAGCCACCAATGGAGTCCCTGACACTTGAGCCAACTCTCCAGGATGACCCCACACCCACATATGCCTCTGTGCATCACTT
The DNA here is from genome assembly GCF_045843805.1 of Urocitellus parryii. Classification (NCBI taxonomy): domain Eukaryota; kingdom Metazoa; phylum Chordata; class Mammalia; order Rodentia; family Sciuridae; genus Urocitellus; species Urocitellus parryii. The sequence goes on along the minus strand of NC_135538.1, from coordinate 6,573,291 downwards.
CCCCGTGCCCCGTTTTTCATTTGTCCTCACCCTGATCCCCTGGTCCCATGTTGGGGGAGCTCATGGGCAGCCAGCAGTGACGCCCTGTGACTGCCGTCGACCTCCTCCTGGTTGTCCTTACATTCTTTGCTAACTGAAACTGACTGCACCTGAGGACACGGCCCCCCTGCAGTCCTGGGAAGTCTTGCTGTTGTACTCTTTATGCCACTAAGCACTTCTCAGCCGTTTACCACGTAGGACGTCTTTCTTCTGCACCTTCTAGACACCTCTACCTTTCAGATTCAAGCCATCAGGCCACGCTGCACTCTAACTCTCCTTTTTTAAAAATTTTTATTATTGGTTGTTCAAAACATTACAAAGCTCTTGACATATCATATTTCATACATTTGATTTAAGTGGGTTATGAACTCCTATTTTTACTCCATATACAGATTGCAGAATCACATCGGTTACACATCCACGTTTTTACATACTGCCATACTAGTGTCTGATGTATTCTGCTGCCTTTCCTATCCTCTACTATCCCCTCTCCCCTCCCCTCCCCTCCCCTCTTCTCTCTCTACCCCCTCTACTGTAATTCATTTCTCCCCCTTGTTTTTTTCCCTTTCTCCTCACTTTCTCATATATGTAATTTTGTATAACAATGAGGGTCTCCTTCCATTTCCATGCAATTTCCCTTTTCTCTCCCTGTTTAATGTTAATCTTCTTCTCATGCTCTTCCTCCCTGCTCTGTTCTTAGTTTTTCTCCTTATATCAAAGAAGACATTTGGCATTTCTTTTTTACGGATTGGCTAGCTTCACTTAGCATAATCTGCTCTAATGCCATCCATTTTCCTGCAAATTCCATGATTTTGTCATTTTTTAGTGCAGAGTAATACTCCTCTAACTCTCCTTTTGCAGTCAGCTGCCTGATAACCCCACTGTCCCCCACACCTTCAGTCCTTGGCTCACCAGAACTCTATGTTTGCTCCACTGAGGGTTCTGAGTGAGCTCAGTATCTGCATGGGTGATTCCTCCAGCACCCTGGTTTCTCAAGTTCATGACCTCTACTTCAGTCATCATGTCCTTCATCCTAGCTAAGGTCCAACATCCCTGGACCTGGTCATTGCTGACCGTGGCCCTCCTTACACACCCTTAATTTCAAGTTTCACATTTTCTGGCTAGTACCTATTGTTTCAACTAGTCTCTTCTAATACCAAACTCCAAACATTCCCTGAACCCACTGGGATCTGTAACTGATTGCCGCCCCCACACACACACATTCTTTCTCAAGGCTCTGCCTGCCCAGCTGAAATCTCATGGGCCATCATTATAATCACTCCCTGGGGTCCACCCTCCCCTTTGTGCACTCTTACTTTGCTATACTTGGATGGGAGAACCCCGATGCTGGTTAAATCTGCACCCATCAAGGTTGAATGTGACAGCAAAACATCTTCCTCCTGATCCATCCATTTCCCAAATTTATCCAATACCATCCTCCCCAATGCACCTTGACTGCCCCTCCTCCCTCTGTAAACCCCTCCCTGTCCTCACTCTCAGCTGATGGCCTAGCTCACTGTTTCACAGAGAAAAGAGAGGCCCAGCCCAGGTCTGTGCAGGATCCACGCCAGCTCCCACGCTGCACCTGCCTCCTGTGGCACACGCTGCCTTCCTGCTGCTGCCAGGGGCGAGGCCTGCCCTCTCCTCTGAGGCCAGGCCTGTGGCCCGGAGGAGACATTGCTTCTCTTTTGCGTCTGCAATCTCTCTGTTCCTCTGCCAAATCACCCTTCAGTACATAATGTGCTGTGATTGTCCCATTAAGAAGTCAGTTTGGCGGCTGTGAGTTTAGCTCAGTGGTAGAGCGCTCACCTAGCATGCGGGAGGCCCAGGGTTTGATTCCCAGTATTTAAAAAGAAAAAAGTAAATTTCCTTGATCCCATATCTCACCCACAGCTCCCTCATTCCTTTACAGCTAAATTCTTAAAAAAGAAAAAAATAGTCGTCTGCATTTGCTGCCTCCTGTTCCTCTTCTCCCCGGCACGTGAGCCCATTCCAGGGAGGATTCGCCCTCGCCAGCCTGCCAACGGAAAGCCCACGATGCCCAGTGGTCCAGGACACCAGTGACCTCCACTTGCAAATTCCAGGCCTCCTTCCAGGCTGGTCCCACCGGATGAGCCTGGGGCACAGCTGCCCCTCCTCCTCAGGCGCTGGCCTCCTGGCTGCAAGTTCACGGCGGTTGCCTGGGTTTGGTTCCGCCTGCCCCAGCCCTGCGTGCAGCTGGCCCTCATTCCACTCCAACCTCCCCTTCTACAGCTCGTCCTCTTGCTTAGCGTCCCCAGCCCGTCACCCTGGGCCGGGACTGTGTGAAGAGGCCAGGCACGTGGTCCCTCCAGGCAATCTGCACTGCTCTCTCCTCTCTCTGGAAATCTCCTTTCCCAGCTGGTGCCATGATGTTTCCCTTGGCCCTTCCGGTCATTTGTCCCTACCACCTGAGTGGTGACCCTTCCCCTGACCACCTCAGGGAATGTCCCCTGCTCCCCCGCATCTCAGCTCTCTCGTTCCTTCCTTCTCCACGGCCGTGCTGAGCAGTGTGTAGAACACAGCAGAGCCTTCCCCGCTAGAACAAGAGTCTGGGGACACTTCTTCACCCCTCTATCCCTGGACCCAGAATCAGACCGCTGGCCCAATGCCCTACCCCGCGCCACATCCCCAGATGGATGGAGCTTGTGTTTGCAGGACCGTTGACGCCTGTTCTTCCCAGAGCTCACAGTGTGGGAGAGGAAGGGGGCAAACAGCAGCCGGCCAGCCCAAGGCCGCGGACGTCGTCCCAGCCTCTGACTCTTCCAGCTCCTTCCTGGCTGTAGGCTCGTGTTGGAAACAGGCAGCCATACTTCAGCACGCCCACACAGACAAAAGCACGAACAAATGAAGACTCACGGACAAAACTGAGCCGCCATGACCCCACTTGCACGCCGTCTGGTCACCGTAGGCGGAGAGAATCGTTGCCAGTAAAATTCCGTGACAAAAGTGTAAGATAGGTCAACAGACACAAGTCCTACCATTTGGTGTAAGTATTCAAGAGTAAACTGACCACCTGACCCCTAATGCAGAGCCCCTAATTCCATACAAGGATGAAGAGATGCACAGTTGAACCTCAGTATCCATGCAGGATTGATTCCAGGACTCCAGGGCAGGGTTTAAACTCAGGGGTGCTTAACCGTCCCCAGCCATTTATGTTTTATTTCAAGACAGGGCCTCGCTAAATTGTTGAGGCTGGCTTTGAACTTGCAATCCTCCTGCCTCAGCCTCCTGAGTCTCTGGGATTATAGGTATGCCCCCTGCATCTAGCTCATTTTATTTTTGATTGCTATTTATTTTTCCCCAAATATTTTCAATCTGTGGTTGGTTGACTCTGCAGACGTGGAAGCTATGGCCATGTATAATCAATTTTTTTAAGTAGTAAAAAGTATACACATGTGTACATACACATCCACTTAGCACCCTAAAGTATTTTCTTAGTGCATCTATTTTAAGACTGGTGTTCCTTACTAAGCACAACAGAGCACTGAAATGATCTGTCCTTTAAGGGGCCATCCTCTGTAGGAATGCACACACCCACACAGGAAGGGGCTGCTGTAAAACACTGTTGACGCACACAAAGGATGGAGATCTGGTGAAAGGAACTTGCACGTGCACCCAGATGTCACATCGGAAATGTCTGTGACTATTGATTCCTTAGGCATGATTCATCTCCGCATCTACTTGTTTGCTCATCTGCCACTATGCAGAGCCTGCTCAGGGCTCAAGTCTTGAGATGAAATGCTCTGGCAGATAGCAGATGTACCAATTAATAACCTGTCAGGTCTGATGGATAGAAGAGGAGAGCAGCACCCGCACATCTCCAGCCTGGCTTCCTCCCCCGTTCAGGGCGCCCTGGGTCAGGAGACACGCTCGGCCTCCCTGGAGGGAGCCCAAACTGTCTCATTAGCGTCTATCTTTAGTGACACAAGGATGCAGCTTTGGAGAGGGTAACTCACCTGCTCTTCTCCAAGAATCCTGAAGTGGTGGAGCTCTTTAATCAAGGAGTTGGGACAGCCAGCTGTTGGGAAGAAGAATTAATCACAAAAATGTCATTTGCATTCCGTGCACTAGAATGTTCTTCCACACAGTTATGACAGTCGGCAACCGGGGCTGATGTTTGGGAGGGTGAAGTGTGTCCCTGAGAACACCTGTCTACCCAGCCACAGAGAGGTGGATCTTCAGAGGAGCTGTGGCTCATTCGGGACAGGCTGCGTGAGGCTCTGGCACTGCCTGACTCTTCTCTCCTCTCCATGTGACCTGCACAGTGCGGGGCCTGGGGATATCATGCCATTTCTGGTCTTTGAAACATTCCCAATGTGTCACTTGTTCCTCATGCAGAATCAGGATTTGTGGGGCCAGAGTAACTGCAGGTTCTCACCTATTGATCTTACTGGGTGGCCTCACCCTTAGGGCCAGGGTCCTGCTCACTGAGTTGAGAAGCTGGACATGCTGGCTTGGCAGGATTCCCTGAGCCTGTGACCTCACCTGGTCTCACAGGAGGCCACATCAAGACCCGTGGGATCCCGCACTCGAGTCTGGGAAGGTCCTTCTGGAAGGACTTGGGGAGAGCCCTGTGGCCGCCTGTTGCCTGTCACTCTCGAGCTCTGCCAGTCCAGCCCTGCCTCTCCAGGCCTTCCCCAAGTCCTTTCCTCATTGTAAAGTGAAGTAGCCACCTAAATCAATCACACGTAAACTCACATTCACAGATGCATAAATTTATAAATGCTTGATATCAAGGAGAATGTGCTCCATCTGTCTTTTCAATAGAATTATCCCTCCGTGTTAGGTCACCTCTATACTTTGAACTCCAGAAACAAAATTGACATAAAACCCCGATTCTCTGAGAGGAGACCTGTGCACTGCGTGATCTGCTGAAGGCTCTGTCAAGGACTTGGACCGTAGGCGGGACACGCCGGGGAACTCCCTGGGTGCTCACTTCATTCACTGCGATGTAAGGTGGCGTGCAGGGACGGAGGTGTTTGGGCGAGGACAGGCTGAGGAATGACCAACAGGTCTCCACGTGGATGGAGATGTCCTTTGCAAGAGTGGCCTGACTTGTGCCTTGTTCTGGGAGGTAGGATTTAAACCAGCAGGGAAGTGGGGAGTGCCTGGCGGGGACAGGAGTGGCCAGACAGGCTTACAGCACTGTGCGCGTCACTTCAAAGAGGACTGTGGCTGCTGTGACGATTCATGTCACGTGTACACTTGGTGGGACAGTCTGGGATCCCCGATGGCTGGTCAAACGTTATTTCTTGGTGTGTCTGTGAGGGTGTTTCTGGAAGATATTAACTGGCACTTGGACTGGTGGACTGCACAAAGAAGATGACCCTCACTGGGAGCGTGGGCACTAAGGCCTGAGCAGCAGGAAGACAGGGAGGGTGAGTGGTCCTGGTCCACCTTCCCCTGCCTCAAACTTTAGAGCACCTGGCTCTCAGGTGCTGATTCTGGGACTTTCACCAACCCAGAGCCCTGCACCTGCATCCCTGGCTCTCGGGCCTTCACCCTTGGACTGAATTACAACACCCTTCCTGTTTTCAGCTCCATGTGAGACACAGAGTGACGCTTCTTGGCTTCCATATCACGGATGCTAATTATCCTAATAAATCTTTTCCTGTGCATGTCTCTCTCTCTATATCCCATTGGCTCTGGATGACCCCAAAATACTGGGTTAGTTCTAATTTTGTAATTTTATAGTCATGAAAGTTACCGTAAATGGAACATCATTTTAGCCTTTGAGATTATATAGTATCTAACACCACGGAAAGTGGCTCATAAATGTTCATGGAGGTAGTGCAAAACGTTTCCTATTTAAAAAAATACGTGAAAATCCTGAGGCAGATATTTTGGTGGAAAACACAATGAATTAGTTGCCACAGGCGCGTCTGGTACTGTAGAGGTGGAGACTGGATCCTTAAAGAGAGAGACTGTCCTAGAGCCAAGTGTCTCTAGCCGCGGCCACGAATGCTTGAGGGTGGAGGTCTGTTGGGGACGTTGCGCACTGTGGGCTTGTTCTTTGATGCTCATCTGAACAGTTAGTAAATGCACATCCTGGCTCGTCGGACTGGCTACAGTTTGACCAAGAGCTGCTATGCAAAGTCAGTCCTTACGTCAGTTCTGTACTTTAAACCTTTTTGGGAGCAAGTAGCCATTGCTGAGTTTTCTGAAATGAACCAAAAAGAACAGGGGCAGAGAGTGGGTGAAGGAGGCATGGCCAGCAGGGGCGGGTTGGCCCTTTAGGCTGAGGGCCTGAGGGGAGAGGCGCGGGAAGAAGCAGTGGACGCCAGAGACCTCTCCCCAGGGTGGTGGGCAGGGGTGGAGGGCCTGTGCCAACCAGTCAGGGCCCTGTTAGGTGTCAGCAAAACAGCACTTGCTATATTAATATCATGCATTGGCTTTGTACTTTCATTTATATTTAATTTATAAAGTTTTTATTTGGGCCTTGGTTACATAAGCATGAAGTCTTTAATCTCAGTTTTTATCTAGGTATATTTAATAAATGATCTTAAAAATAAGTTTATGCAACCTAGAAATTTTGGAGGATTTTTTTTTTAACATCACTTGAACTTGAGAAACATGGTTTTGACTTGTTTTTACTTTAGGTAAAATAAGCAACAGAATTTGAAATGAGCTTCAGGATCTATATTCTGGCGTGCTCCTAAGGTACAAGTGAAGGGATTGATGTCAATGAAGGCTCAATGTAAACATCTTTAACGGGAGGCTACATAATGACCCGGGACACCTGGTAGGGGCAATAACGCACACTAAGCGAGGATAGGCAGGCAGGAAGCTAGAGGGGAGAGGGACTGGTGGAGACGTGGAGGGAGATGGAGGCATCTACATACCTCTCCTCCCTGGAACACCAGTGTGGGAAACGGACAGGTGCAAACCTAGTGTAAAGAAGGAGACTAAAAATAACAAACAGGAATGCGCGACACGGGCACAGAGTGTGTCAGCGTCGGGAGCGTGGAAGCTGTCAGACTGAAATGGAGCCACTTGTGTCAAGCCTAACAAATAAGAATCGATAAACCATGCGGGAAGCTCATGGAGGAGCTAGTGCATTATGCTGGTAAAGAGAGCTATTCCCAAAGACTCCGCCAGAACCGCAGCCTTGCTCCAACAATATTTCTGCAAGGACATCTGTCCAATAAAGTCTCTTCAACCTTGGTCCTTGTGACCAAGGATTGCTGCTTCTAAATTTCTTATGCCATCCTGTCTGGTTTGCCTTTAAATCTTGCCTTCACCTCCGTCTCTTTGAATATGCCTGTAATTTGCCATGGCACATGAGTTCCCACCGTGGCATTCTGCTCTTCCCAAATAAACTTGGCAACCTTTGGAGAAACTTTGTTACTTAGGTTGATGAGAGAAAGGGAAAAGCTAGCACAAGGGGTGGAAGAAGGTGCAGAGGTCCTGGCAGATAGAGACTGAATGACAGGTGTTGACAGCTAAATAGGTATGCTTTCTTTTCCTCAGTTTCCTCTACACACACACACACACACACACACACACACACCACAGTCAACTGTCTTTTGAAGCCACAGAGCTACAGCTGCCCACTTTGGTCACATCATCTGCCCACACTGTGCTGGTCTCCACCTGCAGGCCCCAGTGTTAGGCCTCTCCTCCAGAGAGCAGTCTGCAGGATGCTGTTAGATGTGTGTATCAGGTGTCACGCCATCTGCCCTGGGTATCACCCTCACTAGGAGTGATAGCTGAGGTACTGGCAGTGGCCTCCGAGGCCCTCTGCTCCCCTTCCCTCTCCCTTGCCTCCTGCCCTGGGCCACACTGGCCTGCTCTTGCTCCTGATGGCCCAGGATGGCTGCAGGCTCCGGCCTTTGCACTGGCTGTTCACCATCCTTCAGGAAAGCTTGGCCCTGATGTCTGCATGGAGGGTCCCCACCTCCAGCTCCTCGGCGAGGCCTTGCAGATGCCCTGGTTGAGATTGCAGCTGCCACCCCCACCCCTGCTGGACGCTGCTTCAGAGCTCCTCTCTTCTTCTAATGGACTCTAGATCACGTGGACTTCCTTCCTGCTGCCCATGGTTGACATGCACAGCAAGGGCTTTCTGCCAGCCACTGGGTGCCACCTGTGCCAGTGCCAGTGCCTGACAGGGACACAGTGCCAAACGGCAGGCTCTCCACTAGTGAGTCAACGGCCATGAGGTCACGTCCCTACCTGGCTCAGGGATGGTGGCCCATGCAGTCCCCAGCACAACACCAGCCTCTCATCCCTGGGGCCTGAGCCTTGGCAGGTGCCCTGACCTCCAGTCTTGTGGGTGCTTTGTCGTTTGGTTAAGTGACCTTCTTCTGACCTGTCACTTCTCTGCCCATAGACCCCACATGGGAGGACATCAATGGCACTTATTACCCATGAGTCCGAGTACTCTGCTGCGCCTGCCTTGCCTGTCACCACTGTCTGCCACCTGGCTTCCCTCCTGCTCCACAGCCAGGGCTGCAAAACAGGACGAGTTGATCCCCTCCAAAAAAAATCCACGCCCTTGCTCTGAAGCTGTGTCCTGTTGAAGGTGATGCTGCTACAGACTTGGGGTGAACCCCCGTGGGACCCCCAGGCAGTGGCCCCTGCCACTCCCCTCTGGGCTCTTCCACACCAGGCCATTCTCCTCTATCAGCCTGTATGTGCTGAGTCCTCAAAACGGGACCCCTCTTCATTCCGTGCCAGAAGCTGAAAGCTATGTGCTGGGTGTGGAGATGGGCTGCCCAGACGCCCTGCGAGGAGAGACCGTGACTGAGCTGCAGGGGTGGAGGGGGCAGGCCCTGGGGACCCCTGTGAGCTGGTCCTCTCAGCTGCAGACACCTGGCTGAGATGGTGCCTCTCCCAGGGCCCCAGGTCTGCTGACAGAGGGAGGTGAAGGGGTGAAGGCTGGGCTCTTCTGTCCCAGCCCAGGCTACTCTTGGGTACCCCTTTGCTCCAGAGTTCTCTGCTGCTCCCCGAGGCTCCGTTAGGCCTGCGTGGCCATCCAGCTTCTTCCTCTGCCCCATCCTGCCCCATCCCTGGCCTCTCCCAGGTGCAAAGTATAAAGACATTTGTACGCGACGTGCCCCCCGGCCCTGGGGCCACCGAACTTCACCTTGAGGCAGGAGTACAGGGTTAGAAGTGGGGGAGCTCACAGAAAGCCACTACATGCTCCACGCTTAAGACCAATGGCAGGAGCAGGAGTTTGGGGGTGAAGCCGAGACAGTTAAACACTGCAGTCTTTATATCCGAGATGAATGGTATCAAGGCCTCCCAAGCACACGTGTTGTTCATGATAAACAACAAGAAAGCATCAAGTCAGTGGAAGCAGATTGGACCACAACCTCCTCTCCCCGCCCTGCATTCAAAGATAGGCCAGGACGGAGGCCTAACACAATGTCGTGCACATTTTGAACCATGTGCAAACATTTCTGACCACATACAAATAGGTGCAGAAACAATAAGAGGTTGCCCCGTCGCTTATGAATATGCTACAGACCCCAAACACACAGATGCTCTTCACCCCTTGACTCCCTTGCTACTCTTCTTTTGGGGTCACAACCATAATGCAATGGTGGCTTCTAGTCCTGTCTTTGTTAGCAGTGTTTGATTCCAGTCCTGCATGTGCTAAAGGACTCGCTGAGCCGTGACGGCATCCCTTCCCAGTTACTTTCTCCTTTGCCCGCATCTCTCCTCTGCCTCCAAGACCAACAGGTCTTCCTCACCCACCCTGACCATCCCGCTCTGCTCTTGTGGCCTAACTCACTGTTCATTCACTTTCCTCCGCCTCCACAGCTCTCCAGCTTGTTCACTTCAAACTATGTATCTACTGAAATCTTCTGCCTTAAAATTCAGGAAAAATCCGGATTTGGGCACAGAGTTACCAACCTCTTACCTTCTTCTTTCATCCAATTTTCTCAAAAGAATAGCCTACAGCACTGTCACCAAGGCAGAGTAATTGGATGGATGGGTTACAGAAGGGAAATCCTAAAATTGGGGGTTTTACATTGTCTAAAGCAAGCTTGGGACCAGTCGAAGTTCACCTTGTGCATTAACCAGCTAATTGTACCCTGTTGATAAATCTGTTACTCTAATGTCAATTCATTTATCAGGAATAATCACAATGTCAGCTTCAAAGAGCTTTTGTGAGTGCATGCAAAATAAAGGAAGATGCTGGGTAAACGTGAAATGCCAAAAAAAAAAAAAAAAAGCAAACTTATTACCAAAGATATTCCCACATCTAATAACTGCTAATTATCTTCAGAGATTTCCTTTATTTAAGAGGGAAGGAGCTGGGCTTTCAAGATGGTGGAAAAGAGAAGGTGGCTTTCCTGGCTGCTGTAGGTGAAACCAAGAAAGCTTCTCAGCAAGTGAGGAAAGAAGGGACTTGACTGGGATTTCATCCTGGACATTCAGAGCAGGTCCGGGACTCGGTGGTTGGACATAATAGAGTCAGGAAGAAATCCCAAACTTCATTGTTCTCTCTTTCACTCTTCCTTTAATTCTTCACTTATATTTTCTCTCTCCCTGTTCATCATTCTAAATTGTAAACCCTTTCGAAAACTTACTGTTTTTACGGTGCACAAGACCCAACAATATGCTGTCCCTAAGAGACACACTCATAGGCAGAGAAATCCACAGACTGAAAGTGAAAGGATGGGAAAGAAACATATCATTCCCATGGATCTCATAGACAAGTAGGGGTTTCCATCCTCATATCAGACAAAGTGGACTTCAAACCACAAGTAATCAGACAGGACAAAGAAGTTCATCTCATACTGCTTACGGGAAGTATACATCAACAAGATATGACAATTTAAATATTTATGCACCGAATGATATAGCATCTGTGTCCATAAGACAAATCCTTGTCAATTTCAAGAATCAAACAGACCACAACACAATAATACTGGTGACTTTAACATGCCTCTCATATCACTGGATAGATCTTCCAAACAAAAACTAAAGTAGCTCTAACTAAAAACTACAATTAATAGTTTAGACTTAACAGAATTATATAGACTATTTCATCTTCCATGATTGAATACACTTTCTTCTCAGCAGCACATAGATCATTTACTAAAATAGACCATATCTTAGGCCACAAAGCAACTCTTAGCAATAGAGATAATATCTTGCCTTCTATCAGATTGTAATGAAATAAAATTGGAAATCAATGATAAAATAAAAAAATAGAAGGTACTCTAACACCTGGAGACTAAATATTATGCTACTGAATGATCAATGGATAGTAGAAGAAATCAGGGGTGAAATAAAAAAAATACTTATGTAAACAAGAATTGCAATACAATGTATCAAAAATTCAGAGACACTATGAAGGTGGTTCAAAAGAGGAAAGTTGATTACATTGATCTCACTCTTTAAAAGAAGAGAAGGTCACCACAAAAAACCCTAACATTACATCTCAAAGTTTTAGAAATAGAAGAACAAATCAACTCCAAAAGCAGAGAAGATGGGTAATAATTAAAATCATAGCCCAAATGAATGAAATTGAAACAAACAAGGAAATAAAAAATAATTAAAAAAAATCAATGAAACAAAAAGTTGGTTGTTTGAAAAATAATAAAATTGATAACTCCTTAGCCAATTTAACCAAGAGAAAAAAACCCTCAAATTTCTAAAATTCATGATGAAAAAAGGAAATATCACCATGGACACTACTGAAATATAGACGATAACCAGAGACTCTTTTGAAAATTTTTACTCTAATGAAACAGAAAATATTGAAGACATCAACAAATTTCTAAAGACCTATGACCAACCCAAATTGAATTAGGAAGATACAGAAAATTTAAACAGATTGTTTTCAAGCAATAAAAGTAAAGACACCATTAAAAGCCTAACAACAAAGAAAAGCCCAGGACCAGACAGATTCTCAGCTGAGTTGCACAAGACCTTCAGAGAAGAAGTAAACCAATCCTCCTCAAACTATTCTACAAAATAGAAAAGGAGGGAACCCTTCCAAACTCATTTTATGAAGCTAATATCACCCTGATACCCAAAACCAGACAAAGATACATCAAGGAAATAAAATGTCAGATCACTATCCCTATGAACATAAATGCAAAAATATTTAATAAAAGTTGCATACAAAAACACATTAAAAAAATAGTACACCATAATCAAGTGGGTTTCATCCCAGGGGTGCAAGGCTCATTCAACAAATGGAAATCAATAAACATAATTCACCACATCAATAGACTTAAAGATAGAATCATACGATTAGCTCGATAGATGCAGAAAAAGCATTTGATAAAAATATAGCATCCATTTATGTTCAAAACACTAGAAAAACTAGGGATATTAGGAACATACTTCAACCTTATAAAAGCTATATATATTAAACCCAAGGACAACATTCTAAACAGAAAAATTAAAGTGTTCCCTCTAAAAACTGGAACAAAACAGGGATACCCTCTTTTACCACTTCTATTCAACACAGTCCTTGAAACTCTAGCCAGAGCAATTAGACAGACAAAAGAAATTAAAGGGATATAAGTAGGCAACAAGAGATCAAACTATCCCTATTTGTGGTCTGACGTTATTCTATATTTGGAAGACCCAAAAAACTGTATCACAAATCTTCTAGAACTTATAAACTAATTCCACGAAGTAGCAGGATATAAAATTAATACCCATAAATAAATTGTGTTCCTATACAATACAACAAATCAGCTGAAAGAGAAATTAGGGAAAAACTATCCCATTCACAATAGCCTCAAAAACCCCAAAATCCTTGGGAATCAGTATAACGAAAAAGCTAAAGACCTCCACAATGAAAATTACAGTACACTAAAACAAGAAATTGAAGAAGACCTTAGAAGGCCCAGAATAGCCATAGCAATCCTTAGTGAGAGACACAAAGCAGGAGGCATCACAAACCAGACCTTAAATTATACTACAAAGCTATAGTAACAAAAACAGCCTGGTATTGGCACCAAGACAGACATGAAAACCAATGGTACAGAATAGAAGACCCCGAGACAAACCCACATAAATAAAGTTATCTCATTCTAGACAAAGGCACCATAAATATACATTGGAAAAAGACAGCCTCTTCAACAAATGGTGTTGGTAAAACTGAAAATTAATATGTAGCAGAATGAAATTGAACCCCTATCTCTCGTCCTACACAAAACTCCACTCAAAGTGGATCAAGGACCTAAGCATGAGACCAGAGACCGTGCACTCACTGCAAGAAAATGTAGGCCCCAAACTCCATCACGTTGGCTTAGGAACCAAATTCCTCAAAAAGACTCCTAAACTACAAGAAACAGAATCAAGAATTAATAAGTGGGACAGGATCAAACAAAGATCTTCATGACAAGGGAAATAATCAAGAACATGAAGAGAGAGCCTAGAGAATGGGAGAAAATCTTTGCCACCTATACCTCAGATGGAGCATTAATCTTTAGGATATTTAAAAAACTCAAAAAGCTTAACATCAAAATAAACAAACAAACAAACAAAAAAACCATAATCAATAAATTGGCAAAGGAACTGAACAGGCACTTCACAGAAGAGGAAATATGAATGGTCAACAAATATATAGAAAAATGTTCAACTTCTGTAGCAATTAGATAAATACAAATTAAAACTACAGTGAGAGTCCATCTCCATCCAGTCCGAATGGCAATCATCAAGAATGCAAGTAACAATACTGTTGGTGAAGATGCGGGGGAAAGGCTCACTCATGCCTTGCTAGTGGGACTAAAAATCGTGCCACAACTATGGAAAGCAGTATGAAGATTCCTCAGAAAATTTGGAATAGAACTACTATTTGACCCAGTTATCCCACTTCTCAGCATATACCTAAAGGACTTAAAAGCAGCATACTACAGTGACAGGGCCACATCGGTATTTATAGCAGCTCAATTCACAATAGCTAAGCTATGGAACTAACCTAGGTGCCCCTGAACAGATGAATGGATAAAGACAATGTGATATATATATAATGGAATATTACTCAGCCATAACAAGAATGACTTTATGAATTTTGTCAGTGAATTGATGAGTCTAGAGACTATCATGCTAAGTGAAATAAGCCAATTCCTTAGATCCAAAGGCTGAATATTCTCTCTGATATTCAGATGCTAACACACAAGAGAGGGGTGGGGAGGGCAGAATAGAATTTCACTGGATTAGCCAAAGGGAAATGAAAGGAAGGGGATAGGAATAGAAAGACAATAGAATGTTTCAGACATAACTTTCCTAGGTTCATATGTGAATACACCACCAGTGAAACTCACATCATGTACAACCACAGGAATGGGATCCTAATTAAAATTAGTTATACTCCATGTTTGTATAAACATGTCAAGTATACTCTATTGTCATGAATATCTAAAAAAATAAAAGGGAAGGAGCTATTGGAAGAATCGCTACACTATCTATCATATTAAGAAATAAAGATCGGGGTCTCTGTTTTCAACTCGGATGTGTAAAGAGCTTGGGATTTATACCTCCACCCTTACCAGAAGATAACCTTGGAAAACTAAAGAACAACCACTTAAGAAATAACATCACAGGGAAGAGCACCTTCCTAAATCTGGAAAGAGGGCAAATTCAGCCAGTCCCATGAGTCCAGCCCGCCTGGAGCCACAAACTGGCAGCAACTATGACCACGAATTCCCATTAGTCCCCGGAGCTTGAGTCCACACCTAGCCTGGCCAGGGGAGAGAAACTTCCGGAGCCCGGTGACCTCGGGATCTTCTGATCTTTACCTCCAGGTTGCTCTGAAGATTCTCTCATGGCGCGGGCAAGGGGCGGAGGGAGAACTGTGAAACAGGCCTGGAGCCCTCATCAGGACCCAGGTCTGCTCTCCCAGGTGGGGAGGAGGGCAGCACCGGACTCCAGGCCCGTCAGCCTGTCTCCTTTCACGGGGGGCCGTCAGCCAGGGCTTCAGGGAGGGAGGCTGAGCCCTAGAGGGGAGCTGGCCCAGGGAGGAGTCTACCACTGGAGAGCTCTGTGAGGGGACAGACTGGAAAATCACAGAGCAGCCCCACGCACAGCTCATCACGTTAGCAGTGGAGCTCTGATAAAACACGGAGAATTCTACCCAGGGAAAGGATGACAGGCCTCCCCCCGAGGAGGAGGAGGAAGCCCTGGTCAAGAGAGGAGACATCAGCAAGAACAGCTGACCCCCTGTACCTTCAACTAACACTCACCGCAGCCCAGTTCCTGGGCACATGACCAGAGCTCTGTATCAAAGGCTCCTTTGCCCTACCTCCTAGTCATGCCAAGAGTCAGAGAAGACGCAGTTTTAATGAGGCCAAGTAAACATCAGACCCCGACGCGGTTGTGGCACAGATGTTGGGAATGATCAGGCAGGGGATTGAAAGCAGCTCTGGTTAACATGTCAGGGGCTCTCGGGGAACAGTAGGGACCGGGAAGAACAGAGATGAGTACGACAAGCAGAGATCGAAACTCAGAGAGGGAATAAAAGGAGATGAGAGAAATCAAAACCCCCAATACAGAAATGAAGAACATCTTTGGTGATCAGTAAGTTTGAAGAAAAAGAACCTCTTCAAAGGGAAATGCACAGAAAAAAATAAAACAGAATATTCTGTCATATAATCTTGAAAGGTGGAGCCTATCTATAATTCAAATACCACAAAGAGAATAAAGAACGGAACAGAAGAAATATTTGAAACAATAATGTTCCCAATGTCAGTGACAGGTGCTAAATTAGAGGTCAAAGAAACTTAGAGAACATTAACAGGACAAATCTCCCCCAAACACCTAAATATGTCAGAGTCAAACTGCTGAAGATTAGTAAAAAATGAAAATCTTGAAAGAAGTTGGAGGGACGAGCCAGTTTACCTCTAAAGAACAATAGTAAGAATTACAGAGGACCTCTCATTGTGAACTGTGGAAAGAAGCAGTGACCGGAAGAAAGTATTTAAAGTATTAAAAGAAAAATATTCAAAATCTAGAATTTTATGTCCGGGCAAAATCATCTTTCAAAAGTGAAGAAGAAACACAAACTTTCTTAGACAAGAATGGGGGGAATTCATTACCAGAACTTCCTTTTTTTCCCCTTCACATTTCAGTTGGAGAAATTTTTTATTGACCTGTTTGGCAAAAAATGTTGAAAGAGTTTCTTTAGGTAGAAGGAGAATCATACAGGTCAGAAATCTGGATCTACATGAATAAAGAAAGAGCAACGGAGAAGGAAAGATCTCTTATTTTTCTTATTCTTGATGAAGTTGAAAGAGCTCTTGAAAGTATCAACATTGTGTTGGGTGATGAGAGGGCATGGGTGGGCAGATGGGTGACAGCCCGGTCAGGGGGATGAGGAGGAGGAACAGAATATTCTGGTCTAAGATACGAGCACTAGACTTGAAATACTAGTGTTCACTTACTGTTAAACTACGTGGGCTTTGTTAAAAATAAGAATCACTAAAGGAACCGAACAGTTTAAATACACCAATCAAAAGAGAGGTTGTCCTATGAGGATAAAAAATAAATAAAAACAACAAGAAGTAAAGGTTAGATGCTGAGCCATTTCCACCATCAGAAGTTTGATCAATTCTGACTTCAGCAGGTGGCTCAGAAAACCCCTGAGGCTGTCTCCTCTGGAGGGCTTCCCGTTGATGGGGAGGGGCCGGGCAACCCCTCCCTGGGTGGGAGGTAAGCCGTTCCTTGTCTTGGGAGGGCAAAGGCGAAGGTTTGAGTTGCTTGGAAAACATACTAAACGTGGCTTTAAGGTAAGAGATGCGGAATCAGACAACACGTACCACAGCGGGCATCTTAATTTGCTGTTAAATTATGTCCTTGAAAGAAAAGGGCTGAGGAAAGGAGCTCAGGATCCGCCCTGTTCCTGGCACTGTCTGTGGTGTGACCCTGCTGCCTGCCCGACCTCACAACTCAGCTGCAGAGAAGGAAGGTCCTGCATGTGACACGTGGAGGGAGGAACGTGTGTGTGACCCACAGCGTGGGAGGCACACTGTGCGCGTGCAGAGGGCGACCCACACAGGGCTGGAGGAGGTGACCTGGCCACACGGGGGCTGGAGGGGAGAGGAGGGGTCACTCATCTCACCACTGGCTAGTTATGTTGCCTGAGCCAAGAAACTCTCCAAAGCCTTCATTTTCCACCTGTGAAACGAGAGCAGGGTCTTCCTTAGCTAATGGGGTTGTTGTAAGGAGTGAGCTGTGTGTACCTGCATGCTTGTGTGTATGTGTATACACAGCTCCTTGTATACAGCAGCTGCTTCACGAATGCCAGTTGCTGCTTTCAGAACCTCTGGACCTGTCCTACTTAGTTTTTCTGTTCCTATCCCAGAGATACCATCTCTAGTTGTCAACATTAGAAGGAAATTTTGCTAAAGAAACACAAAATCCAACCAAGTATTTGAGGTTTAGTATAACAATACGCTGAAAGATGACAGGTAAGTATTGTGTGTATGTGTGTCAATGCACATGTATTTATACATATATAATTACATAAATGTGTAGATGAGCAGATCATAAAGCTTAGAAAAGTATGGTTTGCATACCTTTAAGATTTACGTTGCTATGATATTCATTCACTTATTCATTTCCTCACTATAATAGTTAAAATAGTTAATTAGGATTTGATATTTTTATTAAGATAATAAAACTTAACGGCATCTTTTTAAAGCTTTTTAGCATCTCACGGGTCATTTCAAATGTCATCCCTTTTATATATACATTCATATAGTAAATCAATAGAGGTAATGATGAAAATAACCAAAGCCCCAGATCCTCAAACACAACCCCTTACCCAAACATAGCAAAAGGGAAATACATTTCTGGATGAAAGGGACAGTTATCCCTGCCCTATATGCCTTCTCCTTAGCTTCTTGAGTCAGCCACAGCATAGTGAGGGCATCTCTGGAGAAGACAACCAACAGCCCGGTGAGAAAAAAATCATGGCATTTGCAGGTAAATAGCAGCACAGTTCACAATAGCTAAACTGTGGAGCAACCTAGATGCCCTTCAGTGGATGAATGGATAAAAAAAATGTGGCATATATACACAATGAAATATTACTTAGCAATAAAAGAGAATAAAATCATGGCATTTGCAGGTAAATAGACGCCATCTGTGGCTTAACAACAAACATGCCAGAAGGAGTCCAAGAAGAGACCCATGACTCGGAGTTCCATTTAACCAGAGTGATCACGTCTTTCATTGGACAGAGGAGAAAGGGTCACTGTGTTCTATTTGAGGAGACTTTTTTTTTTTTCTTTTTGGTACTAGGAATTGACCTAGGGGTATTTTGCCACTGAGTTATATTCCTAGCCCTTTTAATTTTTTTTTTTAACCTGAGACAGGGTCTTGCTAAGTTTGCAGCAACTGTGCAATTGTCACGGTAACTTACCTTCTGCCAACCAGGTGGTAAGTGAAGAAGTGACAGTCCTGAGATGCACAGTTCTACCAGAGAGTCTCAGACTGCACACACACCCAGCTACTTTTTACCCTGTGATGGCAGTTTAACCACCAAAGATGCTGGACTTTCCTTATAAAAATACTACAAGTTCAGAATTATGTACTGTACCCTAGCCCTCAAACAAATAAGACTTGGTCTGAGTAACTTTATCATGGGTCTTATGTCTGGGGAAGAAAATATACTCCTTTAGAGACACCAAAAATTACACACACACAAAGCCCAACAAAATTTCAGTGGGAGAAAGTGCTCATCAGGAAGAGGTGGGCCCTCTGCACCTGCCCCGCACAGCCCTGGCTAGCTCTTTGTTAATTATTTGTTGGTGCCTATTCTCACAGCTCAAATATAGGATCCATGACAACAGGGACAGTCTCGCTCACTGCTTCCTCTAGAATGTGGTATGGAAGAACCTAGAACCCAAGGTCAAAGCAGAGTGAGGCACTCCCAAGATATCAGGGCCAGAGGACAGGGGAGACCAGGCTGCGTCACACTTACCTCATCGCCCTCGTGACACTGTGCAGGTGGGCATCCTTTCCCAGTATCTGAAACCCCACCAGCCCAAAAGGCTACATCCTGAAGCACAGGTGCTGGCAGCCACCTTTTTCACTAGGGCACAACATCCTGATCCAACAGATAACCCCTGGGGTCCTCTGGCCCAATTCCCTCTGTTCCCAAGAGTTTCTCTGTCCTTGTCCTTTCCCCCTCCTTTTCTGAGAAGTGCTTTGCCTGCCTTCTTAAAGTTGCCCCCCTTTCTCACCTAGCCAGCTTGCTACCTGCCTGCAAGTCCAAATCCTTGACAAATAACAATCTAATTCCTCTTGTGGCTTTTGCTTATAAAACTCATTTGAAATCTGTAAGATCCCAGAGAGCACACATTCAAGTCTTCTAGAGTCTGTGTGTTTGAGAAGGAGAACTCTGATCAGCCCAAGTAACTTCTCATTGTTTCTGAATCAGTCTGTACCTCAGCTACTCCTAAGGGTCCACAGTGGGAATCAGCACGGCATCGGTACTCAGTAAACATTTGCAGAATGATTAAATAAAGAAGAAAAAACGTCACTGCCTCTAATTCTCACAAGTAAGAATTTCAAAAAATAAATATTTTGTATACCTGACAAATCTGTGCTAGAGTTAGTAGAAGAACCATGAATTAAAAAGCCTATTTGTCCTATCAGTCAATGTGTTAAATTCCCAGAATGGCCACTTCATATTTTAAGTACGAGGTTTCATTTTTAGAGAAAAAATATCGGTATACCACTATTCAAGCAAGCACAGCTTCCTTTTCTTTCTTTCTTTCTTTTTTTTTTTAAGTTCCCTTTCGCTGCGGGCCATGTCAAAATAAGGTTTTCCAAGGGTAGGACTCTTGTTAAATAGAGGATTGAGGCCAGAACTGAGCTAGTTCAGACTGGAGCTACTGTGATAGGCAATCACTCGGATCATTGTTGAGACGTCACAATAGTTCTAATACAGCCACACAACACCCAAGAGCGATCTGAAGATTTTGTTTATAACAGTGACAATCAGATCCAATTCCTGAATCATGTGGACTTCCTGGCATTTGATTTCCATAGTGATTCAAGGCAGATTAGGGTAATATGGAGTCACTACTGAAGAATGACAGTGCTTGGCTTAGAAGAAACATCAGCTCCAGCAACCTGGACCTACGGTCGCCTTTCTAGAAGTAACGTGCCCACAGCTGCGCTGCCCTCTGCCCCAGGCCCCAGGACAAGGCCCAGGATCTCCCGAGGCTCTGCAGGCCCATAAGGAAGTGCGCCTGTTGGAAAGGTGTTCTAGATAGCAGCTCGAGGTCAGGAGTGGTCAGGAGCCCTCATGAAGCTTCCCTCCCCTGAGACAGATACTTAATTTCCTGAAGTCATCTGTAAAATAGGTGCAGACCTGGGGCAGCACCCAGCAGTGTGCCCCTCCCCTGCTCCAGGTGGTGACTTCCCTGTTGGAAGGCGGTGGCCGAAGACTCCCGTTTATTCGTGGTGGCTGTGTTGGTCCATGTATTGGGTGTCAGATGCTTGACCACAGGCTGGGGCACCTGAGATGACCGAGGCGGGAAAAGCCTGCAATCCTGGCTGCTTGGTTCTGAGGTGAAGGCAGGGTGTGGAGAGACATTTCTCTTCCTCTGAAAGGTCAGACTTGTCAGATGAGGGTTCTTTTCTTGGCTACCTTTTGTCCTCATTCTAACACCCCGAAGTTGGTTTCCGCCCACCCGACAGGCAGAACTGCTGTGGTGCTGTTTGAACTCTGAAGCCGTGGGTAGGTCCCTTAGTGCACCCCCGGTCCTCGGGCCCAGTGGAAGTGCAGCCAGGGAACCCAGAAGGAGCCAATCCGAGCACACCTCTTGGACAAGTACTTTTGAGCCCAGGCAGTTAAGAAGCCACAGAGGACACCATTTTTATCCTTCCCCCATATTCTACCTAAATATGAGATAGGATTCTCCTCTCTTAGAGAACGCTCATCAGCTCAGATATGGACCCAGAGGAATCTACAAACAGTAGTTTCTCCCCATATATTTACCTCCCCACAGTTTGCCCATCTCAAAATGCTTAAACTTGCTTTCTCTGACCCTGCCACTTCTCTAAAGTCTCTTCTTTGTTGGAGATGCCATGTAAGCCAGAGGTCGAGTCACAGCTGAGTCATCTCTCGTTGAAGCTCCTCCTGTGTAACACGCACTGCATGTGACAATACGCTTGCTTGCTTTTTTTTTCTTTTTCTTATTAATCTGTCTTTTGCTACAGGGGACTGTCCCAATGACCTGATGAGGGTTGAGCAAGGCTTCTATCTCCTCCCTCACAGGTCACCAGCAGTGAGGGGCCAGGGTGAGCCACCTGGAGTAAGCCTCCTTGACAGATAGTTCTGAGTTAAAGGCAATTAAGCAGCAGCAAAGAGCCTTTTTTATTTTAAAGTATTTAAAAGTTGAGCATTTAAAAGTTGTAAACTAAACAAATTGTTAAAAAAAAAAAGATGCTTCACACTTTTTGGCAACTTTGCCTGTGCAAGATCTGGAAGGTGATGCTGTAGGATCCTTGGGCTCCTGCTCAGCATGGCCACCCCAGAGCCGTCCCTCCCTCCTCCCTGCACCCTGGCTTACTCCCTGTGCCAGGCCGCTCATACACGTGGTGGTGCAGCGCTGGCCACTGCCCTCAGGAAGACAGAGCAGTCGAGGGTCTCAGCACTGTCGCTGCAGGAGTTCCCATGTCCCATGGAGCCAGGGACTCAGGAAGGGCTGGTCTAGTGGGCTCCTGGGGGAGAGGTGAGGGTGAAGACGGAGGTGTGGAGGCCCCGCTCGCCTAGTTAGGCACTTCTCACCTCCCATGGCCTTGGTGGTCTCCTTCTCTTGCTGACAGTGGAATCTCAACCCCAGTCGGACCTGGTGTCCTTTAAGCTGGGAGAATCACCGCCCACTCTCGCCCACCCCACACTGTCCTCTTTGTGGCCCATCCCTTCCTCTCCCTGTCATCTAAGTCTGGGCTCTGCCTTTGTAATGGCGTGATTTATTTCTCGGTTCTTGGATTCTCAAAAGAAGGATTTCCGTTGGGGACAGTGACTAAGCATGGGGTTAGCTCAGTGAAGAGAAGGTATGCTCCAGGACACACGGAACAGCCGTCCCAAGAGAGGGAGGCGCCTGGAGTTTTTCACAGGGTGAGTTTTTATGTTTGTTCTGGAATCTTCTATCTGTGTGTCGTTTATGTGGGGAGGTTACGTCAGTTTCACATTATGGCTTAGTGCACTGTGCTGACCTTGCCATGTTGGAAAACCCCTTCAGTCTCTGAGCAAAACCTGGGTGTGTGTGTGTGTGTGTGTGTGTGTGTGACCGCCATGTGATATTACAGTGAATGCAGGGTCACCCAGGTGACAGTCCTTCAGGGCTGCACACTGTCTGAAGGTGGATATTACTGGTGACACCTGGTTCCCTTAGTTTTGAGAAGGCAGAATCTCACCAAGGCGGAGGGTTTATCGTCACCTGAGGTGGGTGCTCTTCCGCCACTCAAGATGGAGTGAGCCTTGCTGTCCCTCCCGTCCCCACACTTGTCACCTACCTACCTCTCCACTTGCCCATTGCTCCTTCTCTACTTCCCCTTCCACAGCCAGTAACTGCTTGAACAGAACCTCTCTGTGTGCACCAGTCTGTCCCCAGCTGTCCCCCAACCCTTGCACTCCCAGGTCCCGTTATGATCTTAATGTCAAGAAGTCCCCCTGATGGTCACGTCACCTTCTCCACAGATGAGTTCCTCCTCATACAGTGCTGGTGAATCCAAGTTGGCTCATGGGATTTCATATGCCTTTATGTTCACTCAGTGTGTGTGTGTGTGTGTGTGTGTGTGTGTGTGTGTTGGGGGTGATGGCCGAAACCCACATCAAACTCACTGCTTTTTAGGGCCGATAGTTCTTGAGTTGGAAGAGTTTAAAAATGCCTCACAAACCACGTCTCCAGGGCGTTGAACTCCTGGTTCTCTCTGGTATCTCCAAGATTCCTGGCAGGACTCTGAGATTCTGTACAGTGTTTGAAGTGTTTATTTAGCACCTAAAATGTGCCTGTGTTCCACTTCTGTTGACACTTGTCCTAAACACAGGCTCCTCCTCAGGGTTCCTGGGTGTCCTTTGTCAGGTGTGCCACGTTCCCTTGGCAGGGACTCAGCACCCAGGTGGCTCTTCCTATGCTGATACCACCCCTGGTTCCAGCAGGCCTTGTCCTCTCCGTTTCTTCTCTATTTCTCTGGACCCAGCATTTGGAGCCCACTTTGTTGCCTGTGGTGATTTGAACTGGGATTTCCTCCTGCCCTCCATGAGCCTGGACCACAACTACAGGTTTGTGCTTGGCTGGTGTTTTCCCCTCTATTAAACTCCTGGGCCATCTCCTGCATGTGCTTTTTGAATCTGAGCTTGTTGTAAATGAAAGTAAATTTCACGGTATTAAAAACGACAAGCTCATTTATTAAAAAAAATATGAAAATAGCCTTGAATCTTATTTTTAAAGGATGATTTTGAAGCTGGGCCTTTTGTTTCAATTAGTAGCTGTAATCAACATTCACTTTCATTCTGTTCTTAACCCATAAAATCTCCAGTTGGGAATCTCCTCGATGAAAATGCATCATGAACTGTGGATCATTTCCACCAAGTCTCTGATGGCTGTTTAAAAAGTAAACCCCCCAACCTGACAATGAATAGACAAATAACTTGGAGGGATTAATTGAACGACAACTTTTTCAGAAAGCTTTTGCTGAATTTCCTCAATAATCATGCTATAAAGTGGGGGAAACTCATTTGCAAAACATATTCCTTGGAAAGGCATTAAAAACCACACGAGTCTTCAATCCCTATCTTTTTTTGTTTAATTTCCTTGCAAATCATCACAGGGGCAATTGTGATATCCTTTGGGTTCAATGGAAAACCGTGAGCACCCAGGCTTGGGATAAAAATTGAAATGGATTTCAGCTCTCTGATGTTCTCTTGGCACTGGCCACAGGACACAAATAATCTGCAATTTGCAGATTGCTGCTGTTTGGTGTGAAGCGCTTTGAGGATTAATTTCTCTCCTGACTACAGCTTAGAATTCCTAACGGGGGCCTGGCAATGACAGTTACCTTCTATTTTTCCCTTAGGTACAACTTTGAAAAGGGAACCAGCTAACGAAACAAGTGATGATTCAATGTGATGAAAGACGAGGCAGAAACCTGAATCACGGGGATGGGCCCATCCACAGGCCGATCCGGGTCAGACCAGCACAGTAAGTGGGATTGATTGGCCCCTCTTCACTGCAGCCACGCCAGGTTGATTAGGGTCTCTGTGCACTTTTCTGAAGGGGCCATTTCTGAATTATTTCAAGAGCCAGGAGTTGATAGAATCAGAAGAAAATTCACTAAGATATCTTGGCCAAGAACTGCATTCAAAATCAGCAGTAGGACTTTTACATAATGCAATTCAAAGCACTATCTCTTTGATAAATAAAGCCAAACTTAATATTTCTCTATGGTGATAGGTTTTGATTTATGTCTGCAAAAGAATATTTACGTCTTCTTTTTCAATAGCCAACATTTGATGAGTCCCAAGACATCCTGAAACAGTTAAAAAGAATCTTGACGATGCCTGCCTTTCACCAAATGGTTAACTTGTAGGGAGAAACTCAGTTACAGTAGGAGAAATGCATGAGATTCCTACAGCAACTTTTTTGTGATAATAGCAACAAGAAACAGAAAACACTCAAGATGACCACCTATAGAAGAAGAGACGGGATCATTTAACAAGGTTCTATTGACTGTCTACTCTGGTGAGGGATTTGGTGCACTTGGATCATGTTCGTGGGAAAAAATGAAAATAGTCAAAACCCCTGTGTTGGTCAGTTTTTTGTTGCCATGACCATAATGATGGAAAGAACAACTTTGGGGAGAAAAGGTTTATTTTGGCTCATGGTTTTGAAGGTTTTGGTCCTTGGTCGGCTCACTCTGTTGCTCTGTGCTAGAGGCAAGGACAGAACATCACGGCAGAAGGGCATGAAGGAGAGAGTTGTTGGCTCCCGTCAGCCAGGAAGGAGGGGAGGTGCAGGGAGGGACCAGGGTAAGTCAGTCCCAAGCACGCGCCTCCGGTGGCCTACTTCCCCCAGTCCTGCCTACCAGCCTACCGTTTCTACCACCTCCCAGAGCCCATTCAGAGTAGGAATCACCAGATGGATTCATCCACTGGTGAAGTCAGAGCCTTCTCGATCCCATCATTTCCTAAAATCTCTACCTCTGCATCGAGGACCAAGTCCTCCACACAGGAGACTTTAGGGCCATTTCAGATCCCAACCATAACATCCCTCATGGAGTTTGCATTCTAAAGAGGAAAACAGTAATAAAAATGACCCAGTAAATATGTACATGACGTCACATTTTAGAAGATGATGAGCATCACATGGAAAGAGAGAAAATAGACCCCTGTACAAGGGATGGGAAGACGGGAGGAGAGGGGGTTTGAAAGGTTTTTTATTGAGAACATGACAGTTAGGCAAAGACTTTTTAGGAAGAGAGTGAATAGGATGAGGGTAAAATATATGTAAACGAATAATTCTCAAAACAACATTGAGCAAAACGTGGTAATGGTTTAGAGTGCAATGTCATATATAAAGTTCAGGAGTCTGGATAATACGGACACTGCACGGGTACTGAGAGTACAGAATAATGCACGTGAATGATAAGCATCATCCAGGAGTTCTTCACACTCAGGGGAAGGAGAGGTGGAGGAGGGTCATGGAAGCTTCCTGTCTTTCAGGTGTATGACAGTGAGTATGAGAATAAAAAGTCACACTCCACAGCGTTTTCTGGGGACAAGACACTCTTCTTGGGGCCTCACACATAGCTCATGCAATCCATACAATAACCATATGAGGTAAGGACTATTATTATCCTCATTTTAAAGAGAATGGAACAGAAGTAGATAAAGATCAATTAACCTGAGAATTGTCAAAAAAAAAAACAACAACAGAATAGTGTGAACATAGGTGTTTGTGATGTTATTTTCTACATGTTAGTGGATGTTTGTAACCTCTCTTAATAAAAAATTCTACATTCTTATTACAAAGAAAAAAACCAGAGGTTCAAAATAAGGTGTGTTAAGCTTTAATGTTCATAATTTCATAATCAAGGGCAAATCTAAAGATGACCCTGAAAAGAAGAATTCTATAAATCATAGTCCTGGGTTTATTTTTAATTATGAAAATATATGAGCACGTAGTCTGAAAAAGGAACAACTTCTAATTTAACCACTATATTAGCAAGCATAGCTTATCTGAGTAAGATGGCATGAAAATTTGTAGATTTTGGAGGTTTCAGAACACACTGAAAGAAACCATGAAATATTCATTCAATTTCTCACTTGTAGATGAAGCAGTTTCTATGCAAGGCGTACACAAACCTCCAAGGAGTTCAAAATAAGGTAGATCAAGCCCACACATTGGTGATTTCATAATTTAGGCCAGAATTCATGCAGATCAATACTGTGTGTGTGTGTGTGTGTGTTGTTTGTTTTTGTAGCTGCTACATTAATCCAGTGTCCCTGCTGCATCTCCTCCCAGTGGTCACGAGATGCCTATTTTCCAGGGGGACCCACTGCAAAGGAATCAGTCTTATTGGTAAGAAGGAAAAATCACAAAATTTTCATTTCACAAATAGCAAATATTGGTTTTGGCAGGAGGTGAATTTCAACCACATATTGTTTTATTCTTTATCAAACAACTTTCAGTGTAAGTGTACTCTGCATAAAGCCAGGGGTGATAGAGAAGGCAAAAACAAATCAGGCAGGAAATCTGCCTTCCTGTAGCTTGTGGAAGAGAAAGCAAGCCCATCAATAACCCACCTAAATGTAGAAAGAGCCAAGTGAGCAGACAGCAATCAGGAAGGAGGGAGGGGGAGAGAGGGAGGGAGGGAGATGGAGGGAGGGAGGGAGGGAAGGAGGGAGGGAGGGAAGGAGGAAGGAAAAGAAAGAAAGAAAAAACGAGAAAGGAAGAAAGGCAGAGTGGAATCAAAGACCTGGAGGGCGAGACTCTGAGGGTCTGGTGAGACCAGGCAGCTATGAAATGAAAGTACCCACATCCAAATGGTTTAACTATTGTGGCTGAAAACTGAGACCACTGAGACCTAATTATTTGTTCCAGAAAAATCCTGCCCTGGAAGATAAGCTTGTAAAGCAATAAATAAATTCACTGCCTGCTTCAAGAAATTCCTGCAAGTAATTTAACCAGACAGTTTGCTCATCTGTGTAGCCATCTCTCTTGACAGGACAAAAGGTGGCTCACCTGAGCCCTAGTTCATGCATCAGACAAGTGACCTTATCAAGGTTTCCTCCAAGGACCTTGTCTCCCACTGTCCACCAGCACCGATGGTTATGTCCCAAATTTACCCAACTCCAATCAGTTATCTGCTCTCCACCTTGAAAGATCTGCAGTTACTATTGGAGCCAGATGGCCAGGCCCCATAAATTCCTTCCTTCAGTCCCCCTTTCTGTGACACCATGACTGCCCACTGGTGGTGTAGATCTCATCAAAGCTGAGCTGTGATAGATTTTCTGGGATCATTTGGGAATGCTGACACAGAGTCTATGAAAGACCAGGTAGAAAATGCAGCAGCAAAACATTTAAATGCAACGTTCTTTCTTATTTCTGTGTTGTTAGATGTCAGAACAATTTTAAAGTCTTGAAAAAATTGTTCCCAGCGTGTATCTTCTTGGTATTCTGCCTCCCCTTTGCATTTCACCCAGCTCTTCCTGAGCTATGGACCTACATTTTGAGTGGCTTTGATCATACATTTCTAGAGGGTGGGGATTTCCACCACCACCCTGCATACCTCGGGTTACAGACTTGATTTGAATGTCCAACACGTCAGTGAGGGCTGGGGTGAAGGGCTCGCAGAGGTAAGTGTGGCCCTCTGTTCCTTTTAAATGTGTTTCACCACAGATTATGAATCCAGATGAGCATGTCAATGGCTAGTTAGCACAGAGCAGAAGAGGGCCGGTGGGGTTATGATCCTGGAGTGGATCCAACCACGGAGGCCCGCCAGATCCACACAGGTCCCAGAGAAGGCCTGGGTGCCCAGGGCCCCTGGGTCAGCAGTGACAGGCCCCCTGGTGGTCCTGTGTCCACACTTGCACTCTGCGCTTTGCCTGAGAATGCGTTCTTTAAGCTGGACCACCTTGGGACGTATTCAGGCACACTAAGATTGGGACATAAGTAATATCCTAAACAAGTATTAAATAACTACAAGTCACTGGACACTATCGCAGTACTGAAGGGGGCTTAAAGATGAGGTGGAGGGAGGGGCTATTGAATAAGGTGGGACGAGGCACGAGACAGAGACGCCTGCATGTTATTACATGTACTTAATGGTATTTTCTGATTTTTTGGAAGCTAAATTTATTCTAGTGATTTCTCTTGTTACTTTAGGACCATGTATGTTGTTTCTTTTATTTGTCTTGGTGTGAGAATAATTGCATTCATTACTGAAAAGCATATTTCATATTCTTAAAATAAAAACAAAACCCAATAATTTTGTATGCCCTCTAAATTACTGTCACTTAGATTCATCGCCGCCTTTATGTAGCTCAGATAGTTAAGTGTTTCTGCACTGGTGTGAGGTCATTTGAAATAGAAGAGATACAGAAAACAAAACAAAACAAAAAATCCAATTTAAAGGACAAATAACATTTTCTATGATGGGTGCCAAAAACTCCACAAAAACATAGTTTCAGCCATATTCTTAGTTGTGCCACAGTTTTATTGCATAGATCTTTACATTTTCCCACATTACAAATAGCAATCATCGTTCTTCATTTTAATTAGCCAGAATGGCTCAGTCTGCGCGATTCTCCTGTGTCAGTGGTTATAACAGTGGGTCCAAATTTATGTCTTGCAGTACGTCTTTCACAGGCATTCAGCCAGGCACCTTCCATTACGATGAAGTCCCCAGAACAGGCTGAAGAGCTTCCTGTCACCCTATTGAAGACCCCAGTTGCTCCATGTGCTGCTCAGGCCTTGGAGTAACTGCATTCTTAGGATCAATGTGCCCTAACCAAGTCGTTGTCCCATCCCTCCGCTCACTCTGGCTGAACGCACGCCAGGCTATTTTTAAATGCCCCCTCTCCCCCAGTTATTTGCTCTCAGCACAGACCACCGCTGACATGGAGCCTCATCCCCAGCCTCGGCCTGGGAACCTGCAGATGTTCCGTGCTGTTCTGCTGTAGGAGTCTCAAACGGCAGGTTCTTGGGGTGCTCCCTGCAGAGCGAGTGATGCAGGGAGACATTGGCTCCCTCAGATACTTGTTGGGCATCTCCTTGTTGAGGCAGCAGTGGCCTGGAGGGAAGGAGACAGGACTCTGGGGACCCAGGGCAGATATGAGTATGAAGCCTCTCTTGGCAAGTGCATCCTGCTGATTGTTTCCTCAGCCACATGCCTGGCTTTTGCCCTGACCCCTCTTGACCTCAGCAGACTCTGGGCCATCTACTTGGCTGGCACCCTTGTCATGATGCTACCCACCCTGTTCTGACAGATGGCTGTCGATCTGGCTCACCCAGTGCCTCCGTTCTTCAGCCTCTGGTTCTGTTATTGCTCCATGACCTCATGTCCATCCTGTGTCATTGCTATACCCAGGCAAACACTGATAGTGCTGGTATAAGAACACGTCACAGATCCACTCATACTGGCCTCTGCAGGTTTTCTGCCCCACCAGGAAGAGGGTGGACCCTGGCACACAGCGAGCAGGGTCCACCCTTTTCCTGGTGGGGCAACACTCGCCAGAGCCTAGCCTCTGGTGCAGGAACACCCCTTCTGACCAGTGCACCACCACGAGAGCCGAGATGTAGCCTAGATGGCTCCCAACAGCCCACCCGGGATCCAGGATCTCAGGTGGCCTGGTTCACCCGTCCCCTGGTGGGGCAGACAATACCAGAGCCCAGCCTATGGCGCAGGACTCCCCTTCCTACCAGCAGACTACCAAGGGAGGTCGAGCTCAGAGGCCCATATCCAACTTACTCAGGTCCCAGACCCAGGTAACAGTTGCATCTATTGGGGGACATCGCCAGGGTCTGGAAGACCTACATCAGGGTACAGATAATCTGCACATGTACTAGAGGAAGATAGGGAAGAAACTGTAATATCTCAGATCCACACTGCAAGAAAGGAAGACACACAGACAACATGAAAAAACAAGGGAGGAAAGTGCCCCAAACAAACCAGGACACTTAATAACAGAACCCATGGACAGCAAAGTTGATGAAATGTCAGAGAAGGAGTTCAGAAGGTTCATAGTCAAAATGATCTGTGAATTAAAGAATGACCTAAATGAGCAAATACAGGCAAAAATTGATCACTCCAACAAAGAGATAAGAGAACAAATTCAGGTAGTAAAAGATTACTTCAAAAGAGAGAGAGACCCTGAAAAAAAAGTCAGAAATCCTTGAAATGAAGCATCCGATAAATCAAATTAAATACTCAATAGAAAGCATAACCATAGACTAGATCACTTGGAAGAAAGAACGTCAGATAATGAAGAAAATGTATACAATCTGGAAAATAAAGTTGATCACACAGTGAAAGAAGTTAGAAACCGTGGACAGAATATCCAAGAATTAGGGGACAGCATCAAAAGACCAAATCTAAGAGTTATTGAGGTAGAGGAAGGCACAGAGTCTCAAACCAAGGGAATGCACAATCTCATCAATGAGATAGTATCAGAAAATTTCCCAAACATGGAGAACGAATTGGAAAACCAAATACAAGAGGCTTACCAGATATCAAATGTACAAAATTACAACAGATCTACACCAAGGCACATTATAATGAAAATGCCTAGCATAGAGAATAAGGATAGAATCTTAAAAACTGTAAGAGAGACGAATCAGATCACATATAGCGGGAGACCAATATGCATCTCAGCAGATTTTTTCAATTCAGACCCTCAAAGCCAGGAGATTGTGGAACAACATATACCAAGTATTGAAAGAAAAGGGATACCAACCAAGAATCATATCCAGCAAAACTAAGCTTTAGATTTGATGATGAAATAAAAACCTTCCTTGATAAATAAAGTTAAAAGAATTACAACAAGAAAGCCTGCACTACAGAACATCCTCGGCAAAATATTCCAAGAAGAGGAAATGAAAAACAATGATGAAAATCAGCAGAGGGAGGGATTACACTAAAGAAAAATCTAATCAGAGGAGAAATGTTACATACCAAAAATAAATAAAAATGGCTGGGAATACAAATCATGTTTCAATAATAACGCTGAATTTTAATGGCCTAAACTCGCCAAACAAAAGATATAGACTAGCAGATTGGATTAAAAAAGATCCAACAATATGCTACCTCCAAAAGACTCATCTCATAGAAAAAGACATCCACAGACTGAAGGTGAAGGGTTGGGAAAAATCATACCACACATGGACTTCAGAAGCAAACAGGGGTTTCCATCCTCATATCAAATAAAGTAGACTTTAAACTAAAGTCAATCAAAAAGGATAAAGAAGGATACTACATACTGCTCAAGGGAACAATACACCAACAAGACTTAACAATTATAAATATATATGCCCCAAACAATGGAGCATCTATGTTCATTAAACAAACTCAAGTTCAAGTCAAATAGACGACAACACAATAATTTTGGGTGACTTTAACACACCTTTTTCATCACTAGATAGATCTTTTGAACAAAAGTTGAACAAAAAAACTATAGAACCCAATAATAAAATCAATAACTTAGACTTAACTAACATATATAGACTATTTCATCCTTCAGTGAGAGAATATACTTTCTTCTCAGACCATATACTATGCCACAAAGCAAATTTTAGGAAATATAAAAATGTAGAGATACTACCCTGCGTTCTATCAGATCATAATGGAATGAAATTAGAAATCAATGATAAAATAAGAAATAAAATCCACTCCAACACCTGGAGACTAAATAATATGCTACTGAATGAATAATGGGTTACAGAAAACATCAAGGAAGAGATTAAAAAGTTTTTAGAGGTAAATGAGAACAGAGATACAACATATCAAAATCTCTG
Organism: Urocitellus parryii; assembly: GCF_045843805.1. Classification (NCBI taxonomy): domain Eukaryota; kingdom Metazoa; phylum Chordata; class Mammalia; order Rodentia; family Sciuridae; genus Urocitellus; species Urocitellus parryii. The sequence goes on along the minus strand of NC_135538.1, from coordinate 6,541,282 downwards.
GGACACTATAAAAGCAGTTCTAAAAGGAAAGTTCTTGCATGCAGCTAATTCCTTAAATGAAGAAAAAGTTAACAAATAAGTGACTTAACACTACATCTCAAAGCCCTAGAAAAAGAAGAACAAATCAACACCCAAAGCAGCAGAAGACAGGAAATAATTTAAAATCAGAGCTGAAATCAATGAAATTGAAACAAAAGAAAGAATTGAAAAAAAATGGACAAAACAAAAAGTTAGTTCTTTGAAAAAATAAATAAAATTGACAGACCCTTAGTTATTGCTAATGAAGGAGAGAGAAAACTCAAATCTCTAGCATATGTGATGAAAAGGAATTATCACAACATTAGAAATTATTTTGAAAACTTGTAGTCCAATAAAATAGAAAATATTGAAGGTATTGACAAATTTCTAGAGTCATATAATTTGCCCAGATTGAATCAGGATGATATAAACAATTTAAACAGATCAATTTCAAGTGACAAAATAACAGATGCCATCAAAAGTCTACCAACCAAGAAAAGCCCAGGACTGGATGGATACCCAGCCAAGTTCTACAATACATTTAAAGAAGACCTAATACCAATACTCTCCAATTTATTTCAGAAAATAAAAAAAGAGGCAGCACTTCCAAACTCATTCTATGAGGCCAAAATCACTCTGATTCCAAAACCAGGCAAAGACACATAAAAAAAAGAAAGAAAGAAAGAAAGAAAGAAAGAAAGAAAGAAAGAAAGAAAGAAAGAAAGAAAGAAAAATTTAGACCAATAGCTCTAATGAACATAGATGCAAAAATTCTCAATAAAATTCTGGCAAATCGAATACAAAAACAAAAAGATTGTGCACCATGATCAAGTTGGATTCATCCCAGGGATTCAAGGTTGAATCAACATACAGAAATCAATAAATGTAATTCATCACAACAATAAATTTAAAGATAAGAATCATATGATCATCTCAATAGATGCAGAAAAAGCATTTGACAAAATACAGCACCCTTTATGTTCAAAACACTAGAAAAACCAGGGATAACAGGAACATATCTCAACATCTTAAAGGCTATCTACGCTAAGCCCCAGGCTAACATCATTCTAAATGGAGAAAAATTGAAGGCATTCCCTCTAAAAACTGGAACAAGACAGGGATGTCCTTTTCACCACTTCTATTTAACATAGTTCTTGAAACACTGGCCAGAGCAATTAGACAGACGAAAGAAATTAAAGGGATATGTATAGGAAAAGAAGAACTCAAATTGGTACTATTTGCCGATGATATGATTCTATACCTGGAAGACCCTAAAAGTTTCACCAGAAAACTCCTAGAACTAGCAAATGAATTAAGCAAAGTAGCAGGATATAAAATTAACACTCATAAATCAAAGGCATTTCTGTATATCAGTGACAAATCCTCAGAAAGGGAAACGAAGAAAACTATCCCATTCTCAATAGCCTCAAATACAATAAAATACTTGGGAATCAACTTAATGAAAGAGATGAAAGATCTATATAATGAAAATTACAGAACCCTAACGAAAAAACATCAAAAAAGACCTTAGAAGATGGAAAGATCTACCTTGCTCTTGGATAGGCACAATTAATATTATCAAAATGACCATACTTCCAAAAGCACTATACAGATTTAATGCAATTCTGATAAAAATTCCAATGACATTCTTCTTAGAAATAGAAAAAGCAATCATGAAATTCATCTGGAAAAATAAGAGACCCAGAATAGCTAAAGCAATCCTTAGCAGGATGAGTGAAGCAGGTGGCATCACTATACCAGACCTTAAACTATACTACAGAGCAATAGTAACAAAAACAACATGGTTTTGGCACCAAAACAGACTGGTAGACCAATGGTACAGAATAGATGACACAGAGACTACCCACAAAACTACAATTATCTTATATTAGACAAAGTTGCCAAAAACATACACTGGAGAAAAGACAGCCTCTTCAACAAATGGTACTGGGGCAACTGACAATCCATATGCAACAAAATGAAATTAAACCCCTATCTCTCACCATGTACAAATCTCAACTCAAAATGGATCAAGGACTTAGGAATACAACCAGAGACCCTGAGTCTAATAGAAGAAAAAGTAGGCCCTAATCTCCATCATGTGGGATTAGGCCCCAACTTCCTTAATAAGACTCCTGTGGCACAAGAATTATAATCAATAATCAATAAATGAAATGGACTCAAATTCAAAAGCTTCTTTTCAGCAAAAGAAACAATCTGTGAGGTGAACAGAGAGCCTACATCTTGGGAGCAAATCTTTATTCCTCACACATCAGATATGCCCCTCAGTAGATGAATGGATCAAAAAAAGTGGCATATATACACAATGGAATATTACTCAGCAATAAAAGAGAATAAAATCATGGCATTTGCAGGTAAATGGATGGAGTTAGAGTAGATAGTGCTAAGTGAAGTTAGCCAATCCCAAAAAGACAAACAGTGGATATTTTCTTTGATATAAGGAGGCTGATCCATAGTGGGATAGGGAGAGGGAGCAAAAGGAGGAATAGAAAAACTCTAGATAGGGCACAGGGTTTGGAAGGGAAGGGAGGGGGCATGGGGTAATTAATGATGGTGGAATGTGATGATCATTATTATCCAAAGTGCATGTATAAAGACAGGAATTGGTGTGAATATACTATGTGTAGAACCAGAGATATGAAAAATTGTGCTCTATATATGTAATAAGAATTGTAATGCATTCTGCTGTCATATATAAATGAAAAAAAATTACATAAAAAAGAATACATTGTAATATGTTCACATATTTAAAAGTAATGTAAGGATAAAGCATTAGGGCAGCATCTGGTGTCAGGGACAGACATATAAACTAGATTCTAAATTCACCTTGTTATGCATGTACATGGCTTCGGTTCTGTAAGTGCTTTTAATTAAATCAATAGAGTTTTTTTCTTGACTTTAAGTCAGCCATTTCACCGACAGCAGTTACAGCAGTTCCATGGTCAGCAATAGTCGGCACTGGATGGATATCCACCCAGCCGGGAATTCATATGAATATCATTAAGAACCAAGACTCTCAACGTAGGAGAAAACTGATAAAAGTAAAATCAAAGGACTCACAGGGAGCTCTGTGACCCTACATCTGCAGGTTACGTCAGTGAGACCACAGCCCATTTTTCCTTCAAGAGCTCTCTTAGTCCACGGGGCTTTGGCGATGGAAGGTCACAGCTGGTGGCTTACACACAGCGAGCATTTGTTTCCCACCGTTCTGAAGACAGGAGCCCAACATCACGGTGACCATGGATGGAGAGTCTGGGGAGGTCCCCTTCGGCTCTGTGCACCCCTTACCATGTCCTCTCATGAAGGCCAAGGCAGCCACATGAGGCCCTTTTGATAAGGCCACTACATTCTCCTCCTGTCCTCATGGAATCATCACCTCTAGAGGCCCAAATACACCCAGGTTGGTGGTCAGGTTTCAAAATGTCCGGTCCACAGTGAGCGCTCCCTGTGTCTTCCGTTCTGGCTAGGGCAGGAAGGTGAGGGCAAGCCTGTACCACGGCATCACTCCCAAAGCAAGGAAGCTCCCAAGAGCTGCCAGGGTCGTGTTAAAAGGGCACGAGAGCCATCACGGAGGGGCCCCCTGGGCTGAAGGATGGGATATTTTGAGCACTAGTAAGAAGGAGAACCATAATACCTGAGTATGCATCAGATAGGTTCAAAGAGTAAGTCCCTCGGATGTGTTTAAAAACATCCCTCACTCTTCACCTTTAGGGGATGCAAGAAAACAATGCATTGTATTTGAAGCTGGTAAATAAAATAGAAAAAAACCAAGCAAACACCCCCCAACCCCCACCAGCAGGCATTTAACCTGCTTTTAAATACACATGAGCTATGCCTTGGGGTGACCAAATAGGGGACACAGAATTTCGATTTTGAGTGGTTCTCAAAGTATGGCACCCAGACCAGTCGCATCAGCCCTAATTGTGGCTCATCAGAAACACAGATGTCAGAACTAGAGCCTAGGCCTAGCCATCTGCATCATCCCAGGCTTCCAGCGAGATCAGCTTCACTAAATTGAAGGACTCACTCCTCAAACTACCCTCGTCGCAGGTACAGCAGGATGTGGGAGCTCTCTAGGGCAAAGACCCAGTTTCTTCAACAAGTGCAACCGTTAAGAAGAGAGGACTCAAGAGACCCATTAGACATGCCTCCCAATGCCATGTAGGGACTTTCTTTGACTCATAATTTTGGGGAAAAAAAGACACTGTTAGAAATTATGGCACTGGAGATTTAAATAATGATGGAATTTGATATAAAATGATAATTTATGATTCAGGTGTGACAAAGACATTGTGGTTTTGTTTAATAGACAAGTCTTTACTGTTTGGTAGCTCTGAAGGATGCACAGGGTCTCTGGGATTTCTTCTAATTGACCCAGGGAGTGAGGCAGGGGCCCAACAAGACTGGTGCTATGGCCGGCCGCTGCAGCTGGGGTGGGGTGGTGTGTGCAGGCTGCCGACCTTCCACTGCCTTTTCACAGCAGACGTGGAAGGAGGGGAATTTCAGGGTGTCAGTGGGCGGGAGTGAAAGATGGGCAGGAGGACACCCCACAGCTTCCGTGGGGCCACAGGCTCCACCCCTGGGTGGTGAGGGGCCCAAATCTTGGAGAGGGGTATGTGGATTGAAAAAACCCTCAGGAAATTCTGACATCCCCCCACCCATCTTCCAGGGTTGGGACTGGGATGGAAGAGGGACCAGTACTTGTGGCTCAGGGAGCTGAGGAGACACGCGGGAGATAGACTCCTCTCAGGCGTCTCAGCCTCCTGCCCACTCCCACCTGAACAGGTCTCCTGCTGGCCCACTGCACACCACCAACTCCTCAGGGCCAGAGGGGGACATGCAACTGTCCCTCCCAGACCCTGCCCAGCACTGCACACCCCTGGAAGGTGGGTGTCGGCCACAGGGCTGCACCACTGTCAACCACTAGTTCTTTGGCAAAGTGATTTTTCTAAAAGGTAAAGTGGTTCATACGGAAACAAAGTCTTAAAAGAAACATTTTAAGAGGCATATTTTCCAGTGATGACCCAATTCTTCTGAGAATTCATCTCATTTTGTAATAGCAGACATGTTTTTATGTGAGAAAATCAACACTGAGATGATCCTAAGCCAATGCAGTGTCTCCAAAGTTGAAGGTCCTCTGAAGATCTGGACACTACAGTGCTGGGTAAGCTGTAAAACACAGCATCTGCACACTCACATGCATCACAGTCAGGGTAAGAGAAACCAGATATGTCACGCTGCTTCAGAGCTGTTGCCTTGACTCCACACCTACCCCAGGTTGGGTGAAGCTCATCAGCCACATCCATAGAGTCAACCCCCACCTGGGCCTGAGCCCGGGATGAAGACAGTGTAACTCTGCATCCTGTTCAACCACAAGAATGGAATCAAAATTGGGATGGATCGCACCCCATGTAATTATCATATGTCAAAATAGACCCTCCTGTCATGTACACCTAAAAACAAATAAAAAAGAGCAAATAAAATATCCCTTTTCTCAATTAAAACAACAAAAAAAGACTGAACAATGAGTAAATTCCAAGTAATATCTTTTTAGCTGAATGCCCTATTTCAAAAGGTGGAAAATAACTCTCCAAGATCTTGAAAACAATAAACCAAACCAGATTCGTGGTTTGCTGGTTAATTCTATGAGCATGAGCTGTGTAGTTCTGCAGTAAACCTGAGACTCTCTCTGTCTAAACTTCATCCTTCACTTTTTATTGAAAATGTCATTTTGAGTGTAGAGGGCACAGGGCTCATCTAGTTCCTTGAATGTGCATTCCATCTTTAGATCCACTTTAACATTTCAGGACAAGTGAGAACAATATTTATACAGATGTCTTTTGAGGTTGATATTTAAGGCAAATGGAGTTATAGTCTAAAAAGAAAATGCTTAGGACAAAAAGCCTATCTTGGAACAAGAAATTAAGAACACAAAGGAGCAGTGCTATCGAGGTCTTGCAACAGGTATTTGTGTTTTCTTTTTCGTAAGAGAGGTTGGTGCCCAATTATTTCCAGAGGGGTTTCCTACTTAGGAGAGAATCAGTGTTTAAAATTTTCTTTCCCTTAAAAAAAAGTGTCTCAAAAAATGAAAACAATTCTTTTCCATGGCCACTGTAAAGTGTGAAAAGTGTGAATTAGCAATTCCACCACCTGGAGATGGTTATGATTAATACATTTTTGTGAATAGTCTGCTGATAACTCTTGCTGTGTACACACACACACACACAGAATTCTAAATATGTGACATTATACTATGCATGAAATCCTGCAACATGCTTTCCCACATAACAGTATGAATGGGATGAGGTAGGCATACATCATCATTGGTAAGGGCTGCTCATCTTTCCATCTTAGGACAATGTCCTTTAATGAAACCGGTGATGATAATACTTGCATCAGCGAACCACCCATAGGCAGATGTACGTAAACCATTCAGACAACTAAGCAGGACATTCCCCAAGTGCAGCCCCCACTGGGTTAAAGTATCAGTGCACTGAAATTTTGGTAAGCCTTGCTGAACCACTCCAGAATTTGTGCATAAGCTCAGGCTACTAGCAAGGGTGAGACCAGTCTCTCCCACCTTCCCTGGCAGATGCCTCAACTTTCCCCTCCTCCTTCCTTGGCTGTATATATATTCATCTCTTTTTTCTTCCTGAGATGAAGCTTGGCATCTCTCCACACCAAGAGAAATGAGGACAGTTCTTGCATTTCACCTCAGTCGGATCAAATTAGGACAGGTGGCAACCCTGCAGGCAAGATAATTATGAAAAATGTCTGCGCTCAGTATAGGCTGTCCTTCCAGCTTCCCAGTCAAATAGGACACCAAAGCCCAACCCGTGACTCACAAAGCCGTCACCCACACGCTCTGTGTATCATGGTGCAGCGAAATCTGAGATTAGACATAATTTAACAAGCATGAAAATCTACTTTGTCAGATCAGCTAGTTTAATATCAGTTCTTCTATTACAATCTTCACATCCCAAGTTGGGGAGAAAAAAAAAGCAAAACAAAACCAAGCCCTATGGCTGGCCTATTTCCAGGAAAAAATATTTCATATCCCGTTCATGCTCTGCCAGCCAAAAGTAAATGGAGATAATGTGGAGGATTCCCTAGCTTTATTGTGAGAGAGTAATTGTCCTACCCAAGAAAATACATGCAGCGAATATCTCTTTGAACAGATATGAGGTAGGCTGAAGGTGATCCACCATTCCTTTCCACATTAGGGGGATTCTTCACCCAGCCTCATTTAGGATATTGCTTCTCGGAAGACATCCCCGGCCCCTCAATAACAAATGTTATTTTGAAAATGCGCTCAGCAACAATTGCAGTATGGGTCTCTGTGCGGTGATTTTTCAACATCAAAATTATACATCACACCATGGAAACAAATTCAACAGCACTCGCGCGGCTGCTGGGATGGCCTCATTAGCAATGCAGAGTCGTTTCATCAGGAGTGCATGGCTCCCGATCCGTCAGCCGTGTCACCAATGGCTTCTGTGTTACTGAGGGAGGAACTCAACCCAACATTTCAGAATCTGGTTCCATTTCTTCCAACGTTTAAATGGAATGAAAGGAAGGAAGGAAGGGAGGGAGGGAGGGAACAAAGAGAGCGGCCTGATGATTTGATTTTTCTGCCTCATATGAAGCACGTCTTTTCTTTTCCAGGGGCCTGTTTGGGAGGAGCCCTGAAGTGTGCATTTTCGGCACTAACCTTCTCTTTCTGCAGCACACAGCACCTCCGGGTGCTTCCTGACAGCTCAGAGAAAACACAGGGTACACAACACATGCCACGTGAGGTTTTGTTGACCAATTAGCATCACGCATGTGGGCCTGAGTTTTCTTGTATTTGAGAAAAATGGCACTCTGCAGGCTCAGTGGAGCGTCACGCGTTCTGTGAGTCACGATTGGACCTTGCTGTGGAAACATTTCCACCGATGTCAAAGTAACCAGAAGAAAAATGATCAATGTTAGTAGATGGGCGCTTAAGAAACAGAAGTCTGCTTCTGCACATAGATATGCTGTACCAAAAAGAGAGAACCCAAGATTCTATGATGAAGTCAAAGAGTCTGCTGTATTCGCCTCTCAAATTTTGTATCCATACCAAAAGTGAGGTTTTAAAATGCACCCAAATCATGGCTACTTTTTTAAAGGATAGTTTTTCTTTTCTTTCTGACATCCAGGTCAGAATGGAAACTGTCTCTCTCAGACGGTGGTAATTAAATAGATTCAAATTGTAGCTCAAATTAGCGAAGAATTGCTCATTCTCAGAGTGGGTACACCAACATTTCAAGACACAGAGACAGCATTTCAGGCTTTGTCAGGAGGCTTGGACAGATGGCTTGGCCCTTCCCCAAACTGGACTATGCAGGTGCTCCGCCCCCTCCCATGCTCTTTTCTTACAAAGCTGCCTTTGACCCTAGGCCTGCAGCCTTGGCCCAAAGTGTCCAGTGGCACTCGACACACATTGCAACCAGGGTCTCCTCACCCCTTACAGTCCCCTGTCTCTCAGGGGGATTTGGCAGGAGGGGCCTTGGAATTCTTCCTTTAACACACAGTGCTAGGCCTGGTTCACATCTTTGGTTTTGGTCACAGATATTGCCATGGTAAAATCTGGACCAGGACAACATGGGCCTTGGCTTCCCTCCGGGTGCCGCGTAACTTGCCTGTCACTACTCCAGCTGCCTTGGTGACCTGCTCAGGTGTGGCAACCAAACGACCTCTGTCCTCATGACACTTGATCCACGCTCACACATTAAACTTCAACTCTGAATGGGACTTTGTAAACTGAATAAATAAATGAGACTAAGAAAAAATTTCAAGGACTAAACTCTTTCATTTTGTCTTACCATATGCTATTTCCATTGAACAAAATTTCTCCATCGTACCTCCCTGAATACAAAGCCCTGCATCCTTTGTTGAATAGCAGGGTTCCACTATTTGCCAGTGTATGATATTTTAGAGGAAAGATCTCTTTCTCATTATGGCTTACAATAGAGAAATAAACCCCCCTGAATTAAATCTAATGTCGTCCTAGAAGCACCTTATATGAAATGTCCCTGGAGAATCACTCCAGATTGCCTTTCTGCAAAGTGCTTCCTTCATACATGACCTGCCAGAGGACTTGTCTCGCAAAGCCCCGTAGCTCTCCATGATGCTCTGGCCTCCTGGATCCGGAGCAGTGATTGCCAATGATGAATGTGTGGTCGCTCCGGCTGGTCTCGTGTGCACATGAGCAACCTATGCAAGGTTGTGATTTAAATTTATAGGTGGGGCTCTGGGTTAACTTCCACTGCCTTATTCACTACACTTACCAGTATTCAAGGTCCTTCAAAAGCTCTGCTATCAAAACTCACTGATCCAAGTCAGTTTATAAAAACACTCTCAGATTAACAAATCAATGGTACTTATGCACCACAAAATTGGCTAGCACTTAAAGGCTTTATCCAGACTAGATTTATAGCCTGCATAAATCCTGCTCTCATGTTATTCAGATGGAGGACAAGCAAGAGGTGCCGCTGCTGTCTATCTGCAACCAAAAAAAAAAAAAAAAAGAAAAGAAAAGAAAAGAAATCCTTTATCATTGATGGATAGCAGCCTGTGTTCAAAAGCTGTAAGAAGCTTTTGAGAATAAAATTGTCCAATTCCTGAGTTTTCATTGAAATATAGTTTAGGAACCTTTAGAGGACATTATAAAGATGCTAGTAAAATGACTTAAAAATCAAGGTGTCATTATGCATTTGCGTAACAAATGATTTCAGAAACAAAAAAAGTCTCTTTTCAGTTTTACAATTACAAATAAAACAAAACTTGTTTCAAATAAAAATTATGTTCCCAAGTACTTTTAGGCTAAGAGGAGGTAAGAATGAAAATTACAAGATGAATCCTTCTTATGAAAAAAATGGATGTTATTCAAGTATTGGCTCTATTCTGTTTCCTTTCAAGGGAGTTTCTAACGTATATAATCTACTGCTCCTAATATAGTCAGAGCACTGGATTCTAGCAGTAGCACCCACTATGTTCTTGAAATCTCTTCATTTCAGCTATTGGTAAGAATTACTCCTAATACTTCAAGAATGATGTAACACCAAAGGTTTTACTTGGAATTTATGATGAAAATTCAAATTTTAGTTCTTGGTCTATTTCAAGATGGTAGAATAGAGAAGGTTGCTTTCCTGGCTGCTCTGAGTGGCATAAAATCAAGAAAGCAGACAGGCAGCATCTCAGCAAGGTGGGTGAACATAAAGGAAGGGTGAGGGGCTTTATCAGAATTCAGTATTGGACATTCAAAGCAGATCTGGGACTCAGGAAGTTGGATATAATAAGGAAAAAATCCCCAGCACCACAGCCATTGCTGCAGCCACAGGCACACCCAGGTCCCTCCCCAGGCATAATGGAAGGACAAGGGAATTAATAGAACCTGCATTTTTAGGAGGACTGAGGCATGTCTGAGAACACAGAGTTTAAAGATCAAAGAGACTGCCAGACTAGACTAAAAGGTGCATTGCACAATATCCTTATACAGGAAAGACAATGCTTCTCCCCTGGCTGCTTGTGGAAATCTAAGGAAGGAACCATTTTGCAGCTGCTATACAGGGGCTGGCAGCTGGAGGAGCTGATTCCTGGGAAACCCAAGTATGGCCCCCAACACAGGCTGGAAACCCACACTACATGACATAGAGTGTGATTAAGAGACTGGGAGAAAATCGAATGTGGAGAGAGGTTTACACAGGGGAATATTGGTCCAGGAAACCCACCTGGCTCCCCCTGCCCCACAACCTACCTGCTTGCAGGACGGGGGGCTGGGAGAGACAAACTGGCTGGGAATTTGAAAGGGCCGATTTGAGAGTGATTGAATTTCAAGACTGAACCCAAGACCAGGAAACAAGCAGGTGACGTAGTGAACTAAGAATTGGCTCCTCTAGCACAGGAGTGGAACCCAGGCAAGATCCTGGGGTTCAGTCTTCCAGCATGGATGGGCAATTGCTGGGCCCTGGAGGTGTGCTGATTTAGAATCTCCAGACCAATTGGCATTCAGCAAAGAGCCTGGAGTCTACCTAAGCCTACACCTCACCTCCCAGTGTTCCACCTGTGGGACTACCTCTCTCACTCCAGGAACCCTCCCTGAGGGTGGAGCAAGCTCCAAATAGTCCCATCTAACACTGCTGACAATGGAAGCTGAGAATCTTTTGAACTCCAACAGAAACAATTCTTTAACTTTTCATTGAGTTTTTTTGTTGTTTCCTTTTTCTTTTCTCCATTTAATACTGACCCTAAAGGTTAATGGACATTTATACATATTCATGTTTTTCCCCTCATTTCTAGATTTTTCAGAACCAGTTATTTTTTTATGGATCAGTTTTTTGAGGAATAGGATATTGATCCGTATATTTCAGTTTAGTTTTATATTCTTTTAAAATTTTTAAAATTGATTTTTTACATTATATATATATATTTTTTTTTCTGTAACTTATATTTCCCTTAATTATCTTTCTCTTTTTCTGCCAACAGCCAATCTCTATTTCACTCTTTAATTTTTTACTCCTATCTTCTCTCCTTCTCCCTCAAAATCATTACATCCTACATCACTTCTATTATTTCCCTGACCACCTTGAAAATTGTAAACCCTTTTATAAACTTACTATTTTTATTGTAGGCAATAACTGATCATATCATTTCTATTTATCTTGACAACATTATAGACATCATAGCAGTAACTATTTAGTTTAATGATGTATAGTTTGCATTGGTTGTTATTATTTGTCTTCCCCTAAAGAGTGAGTACTGGAAAACTGCAGCGACATATAAGTCTACAGGGTAGAAACTCTACTGCCTCAGATCCATACTGTTAGATGGGCAGGCACACAAACAACATAAAAAGCAAGGCAACAAATCACCCCAAGCAAACCAAGATACTTCAATTACAGAATCAATTGATACCACAGTGGAAGAAATGTCAGAGAAGGAGTTTTCAGAATACACACAATCTGCAAAGTAAAAAGACAAAAAAAAATGTAAGTAGTGAAACCAGAGAGAGACTACAGGAAGTGAAAGATCATGTAAATAAAGAGATAGAGATTCTGAAAAATAAAATCAAGCAGAAATCCTCAAAATGAAGGAATCAATAAACTAAATTAAAAATTCAATGGAAATCATCACCAACTGTCTAGACACTTGGAAGACAGAGTTTCAGGCAATGAAGACAAAAGTATATAATTTTGATTATAAAGTTGAACATGGAGAAAAGACATTAGAAGACCATGAACAGAACATCCAAGAAATATGGGATAACCTGAAAAGATTAAACTTAAAAATTATTCATATCGATGAAGGCTTGGAGATACAAACCAAAGGAAATGAACAACCTTTTTGATGATATAATATCAGACAATTTCCCAAACCTAAAGAACAAAATGGAAAATTGGTATAGGAGTCTTACAAGACCACAAATATACAACATTACAACAGAGTGACACCAAGGCACATTATTATAAAATGCCTAACATAGAATAAGGATAGAATTTTAAAGGCTGCCAGAGAGAAATGACAGGTCATATTCAGAGGGAAACCAATCTAGATCTCAGTTGACCTCTCAACCCAGACCCTCAAAGATAGGAGGTCTTGGATAATCTATAGCAAGCTTTTAAAGAAAGTGGACGCCAGCCAAGAATACTATCCAGCAAAATTCAGCTTCAGAATTGATGATGAAATAAAAACCTTCCATGAATAAATAAATGTTAAAAAATTCATAAGTTAAAAGCCTGCACTACAAAGCATACTCAATAAAATATTTCATAAATAAGAAAAGTAAAGTGAAAACCTACAAAGGGAGGAATTTTACTAGAAGAACAATTAATCAAAGAAGAAATCAATTCAAGTTAAAAAACAGAAATAAATCAAAATGAGAGAGAATAAAAACTATTTCTCAATAATAACATTGAATGTAAATGGCCTAAAATCATCAATCAAAAGACAGACTGACAGATTGGAATTTAAAACACACACACACACACACCCCAAAATAAATAAATAAATAAACACCCAACAATATGCTATCTCCAAGAATCCCTCATAGGCAAAGACATCCCCAGACTGAAGGCAAAAGGATGGGCAAGAACATCACTCACATGGTTCTCACAAACAAGCAGGGATTTCTATCCTCATATCAGATAAAGTGGATTTCAAGAAAAGTTAATCAAAAGGGACAAAGAAGGACATTTCATACTGTTTAAGGAAATTTTAAATCAATAAGACATAACAGTTGTAAATATTTATACCCCAAAATGTGGAGCATCTATGTACATCAAAGTAACCTTTCTCAATTTCAAGAATCAAATAGACCACAACACAATAATATTGGGTAAAATTATCTAATGATACTGGGTAAAAAATATCTCATCACTGGATAGGTCCTCAAAAAATCATGAAGAATCTATAGAACTAAAAATTACAATTGATAATTTAAATTTAATAGAAATATATAGAATATTTAATCCATCCATGACTGAATACATTGTCTTCTCAGCAGCACATGGACCCTTCTCCAAAATCATATCTTAGGACACAAAGAGTTCTTAGTTAATAGAAAAAAATAGATATAATGCTTTACATTCTATCAGATCATAATGGAATGAAATTAGAAATCAATGATAAAATAAAAAACAGAAGCTACAAGCCTGGGGATAGAGCCCAGCTGGTAGAGTGCTTATCTTGCATGCACAAAGCCCTGGGTTCAATCCCCAGCACCATAAACACACACAAAATAAATGATAAACAATAAAATAAAATAGAAGCTACTCTAACACTTGGAGACTAAACACAACACTGTTGAATGATGAATGAATAGCAGAAAAAAATCAGGAATAAAAAATGTACTTAGATGCAAATGAGAATAATGATACAACATATCAAAGTCTCTGGGACACTATGAAGGCAGTTCTAAGAGGAAAGTTCATTGCATTGAGTTCATTTGTTAAAAGAATAGAAAGTCATCAAATAAATAATCTAATGTTACATCTTAAAGCCCCAGAAAAAGAGGAACAAACCAACACCAAAATCAGCATGACAGGGAATAATTAAAATCAGAGCTGGAGTCATTGAAATTGAAACAAAAAGATTTGATTCTTTGAAATAAACAAATATAATGGAGAAGCTCTTAGCCAAGCTAATGAATAGAAAGAGACAGAAAATTCAAATTACTCAAATTTGTGATAAAAAGGAAATATCACTATGGACATTACTGCAATACAGACAATAATCAGAAACTGTTTTGAAAATTTATACTCTATTAATACCGAAAATCTTGAAGACATCAACAAATTTCTAGAGACTTATGACCTACCCACATTGAATCAGGAGAAAATAAAAAATTTAGCAGATCATTTTCAGGCAACAGATTTAAACACGTCATCAAAAGTCTACCAACAAATAAAGCCCGGGACCAGTTGGAGCATCAGCCAAGTTTTACCAGATAGTATTCCAAGAAGAATTAACACCAATCCCCCTCAAATTATTCCATGAAATAGAAAAGGAAGGAACCCTTTCAAACTCATACTATGAAGCTACTATTATCCTGATACCAAAACCAGAGAAAATCACATCAAGAAAAGAAAACTTTAGATCAGTGTCCCTCATGAACATAGATGCAAAAATTTTTAATAAAATACTGGCAAATCATAAGTAAAGCATATTAAAAAGATAGTGCGCCATGATCAAGTCTGGTTCATCTCAATGATGCCAGGTTGGTTCAACATACAGAAATAAATAAATGTAATTCACCACGTCAGTAGGCCTAATTGTAGAACCACACAATTATCTGAATAGATGCAGAAAAAGCGTTTGATAAAACACAGCATCTGTTCATGTTCAAAAAACTAGGAAGACTAGTAGAAACGTACCTCAATATTCAAAAGTTATACATGTTAAACCCAAGGCCAACATCATTCTAAATGGAGAAAACTTGAAAAGCATTCCCTCTAAAAACTGTAACAAGACAGGGATGACCTCCTTTAACACTTCTATTCCACATAGTCCTTAAAACTCTAGCCACGGCAATTAGAAGAAAGAAATTAAAGGGATTAGAATAGGAGAAAGAAGAACTAAGACTATCACTATTTGCAGATGACATGATTCGATTCTATATTTAGAACATCCAAAAACTCCACAGGAAAATTCTAGAACTCATAAATTAATTCTGCAAAGTAGCAGGATATAAAATTAACAGTTAAGTTCCTAAATATCAGTGATGAATCAACTGAAAGAGAAATTAGGAAACATCCCCATTTACAATAGCCTCAAAAATTTTTTGAGAATTACTCTGACAAAAGAGGTAAAAGATCTCTGTAATAAAAACTACAGAACATTAAGGAAAGAAATTGAAGAGAACCTTAGAAGATAGAAACATCTCCCATGTTCTTGGATAGTAGAATTAATATTGTTAAAATGGCCATACTACCAAAAGTGCCACCCAGATTTAGTGCAATTCCTATTAAAATCCCAATGACATTCTTCACAGAAATAGAAAAGGCCGTCATGAAATTCATTTGGAAAAATAAGAAGCCCAGAATAGTTAAAGCAATCCTCAGCAAGAAAAGTGAAGCAGGAGGCATCACAATACCAGACCTTAAATTATTCTACAAAACTATAATAACAAAAACAGCATGGTATTGGCACCAAAACAGACATGAAGGCCAAGGGTCTAGAATAGAAGACACCGAGACAAACCCACATTAATAAAGTTACCTCATCCTAGAAAAAGGCACCATAAACATCCATTGGAGAAAAGAGAGCCTCTTCAACAAATGTTGAAATCTATAGGTAGAAAAAAGACATTAAATGCCTATCTCTCATCCTGAGTAAAACTCAATGTAAAGTGGAAAAAGGACCTAGGTATTAGACCAGAGACCTAAAAGAAGAAAAAGTAGGCCTAAACCTCTATCATGTTGGCTTAGTAACCAAATTCCTCATCAAGACTCCTGGAGCACAAGAAGTAAAATCAGGAATCAATAAATGGGATGGTATCAAACTAAAAACCGTCCTTACAGCAAAGCAAACAATCAAGAATGTGAACAGAGGGCCTACGGAATGGGGGAAAATCGTTGCTACTTGCACCTCAGATCATTAATATCCAGGATATATAAAGAACAGAAAATCTTAACACCCCAAAACCAAATGACCCAATCCATAAATCGGCTAAGGAACTGAACAGATACTTCACAGGAGAAATATAAATCATCAACAAAGATACAAAAAATGTGCAAGTTAAAACCACAGTGAGATTTCATCTCACTCCAGACAGAATGGCAATTACCAGAAATACAAGCAACAATAAATTTTGATAAAGATGTGGGGAAAAGGTTCACTCATACATTGCTGGTGGGACTGCAAATTGGTTCAGCACTCTGTAAAGCAGTATGGAGATTCCTCAGAGAACTTGGAATGGAACCACCATTTGACCCCATTATCCCACTCCTGTACATGTGCCCAAAGGACTTCAAGGCAGCATACTACAGTGACAGGGCCACATCAATGTTTATAGCAGCTTAATTCCTAATAGCTAAGCTGTGGGACTAACCTAGGTACCCTTGAACAGAAGAGGGGGTAAAGAAAATGTGATGTGGGGTGTGTGTGTGTGTGTGTGTGTGTGTGTGTGTGTGTGTGTGTCATGGAATATTATACATACAATGGAATATTACTTAGCCATATGAAGAATAAAATTATGCCATTTGCTAGTAAATAGGTTGAAATGGAGACTATCATGCTAAGTGAAATAAACCAATTCTTTATATCCAAAGGCCGAATGTGGTCTCTGATATGCAGATATTAACTCACAATAAATGGGGGATGGAGGAGGGAAGAATGGAAGTTCATTGGATTAGACAAAGGGAAATGAAGGGAAAGGAGGGGGTGTAGTAAGGAAATACAGTCAATGAATAGTACATAATTTTCCTATGTTCATATATGAATACATGACCAGTGTAACTGCATATCATGTACAACCCTAAGAATAGGAAGTTTTTCTCCATGTATGTATAATATGTCAAAATACATTCTACTGCCATATATAACTAAAAAGTGCAAATAAAAAATGGAAGATAACTGTAAACACGTACAACATTTTCATGAGTATGGTAATTGACGAAGATAGGAAAATCATCAAGTGCCCTACTGTAAGTAGAAAGTTATGTCATATTACATATTTAAGTTGTCAAAAAATAATTTTAGTTCATGTGGTTGATATAGGAACATTCTCTGAATATTGATAAGAACATATCAATAGACATAATTGTTAGGATTAAATTTCTTTATTCTATAGGTATAAATTATAGTTATATATTCAGTTATTTTAACACACCCTATGTCTCAATAAATGATATGAGACAGTTTAGGAATGTCCCAACAAGCAAGATGGTGTCTCCATACTGTTCCTGCTGTTTTGATGAAGGGAGGAGCGGAGGGGGTCTGTGGGGGAGAGGAACTGAGAGAGGTGGGAAGGTGGGCAGGACCATGAACTGACTGCACATGATCAAGCCCAAGACATTGCTCTGGGGGTCCACCAATGGGGTTCAGAGTTTCCTGGTGATCAGAGCAAAGAGAAGCACATCAAAATCCACAGAGTAAAACCAAACCAGTTCTTAGAGAAGCACAGGACCTATTTTGATATAAGCCTGGGATCGTTAGCTTTAGCCAACAATGCAGGACACCTAAAATCGAGTTTCAGATATACTTGAGTTTCAGATAAACAGTAACTTTTTAGTACATGTCCCAGATATTTTTGTTTTCCTGGAATTCAAATGTAACTGGGCATCCTATAGTTTATCTGGCCTTCTGACCAATTCCAAATTTTAAATACATTTGTAACAGAAGGTCCCTTGCTGCACTTGTTTCTTGATTTCTTATGGGATAACTAGAATGAGTTGAATGAGAAGTAGGATACCTCCTAGAAACTACAGCTTCGACCTCAGCATCAGGATGTCATGAAAACACACCCATGAAAGAGCCTGCTATTGAGCTCTGCCAGCTATTTTGTACTGGACTAGAGAGGAGTGGGGGAAGGAGGATGGACACAGAGGCCAGCCTGCCCTGGAGATCATCATGCACATGCAGGACCTCTACACCTCAGAAGCCTGGATCCTAACTCGGTTCTCCCAGAGGTCCCAGCTCACCCTACTCTAGGACTTAGTAGAAAAGCAGAGTTCATGTCAGATAAGGCTAAGGTCCCACCACACAGTATGAAACAAACCTCTCCCAGGATGTAGAATTATCTACATTTCAATACAAGTTTGAAAGGAAATATGGATTTTTTCCCCTTTCAAAAAGCTTGGTAACATCCAATCTTCCTCTTCAGGCAGACAGTTCATGGCCTTGGTTTTCAAAGGGCTTGACATGCAGGAGAGAGGGAAACAGGTAATAAGCACACCCAGAGCCGTCCAACCCATGTCTTTGCGAAAGGCTTGCTTTCCCACCCGACTGCCTGCAGACATCTCTTTTCTCATTTTGAGACACCAAGAAGCCAACGTTCTCTACCTGTGCATGTTTTCTGCTGAATTTCCTTTAAACTGCAACGTGATTGAGGCGGATTAATTTCTGAAGAGGAATTGTGATTTCATTCAGGCTCATTTTTATGTAAATAAATATCCTAATCCCAGTTTCATGGAGAGAAACCTGGCAACCCCCACTCCAACCCAGTGATCAGAGTCCCCCTCACCAGCTATGGGACAGGTGACATGGTGTGCCTTTTGATAGGGCATAGCTCATGGCCATGACACTCCTGCCAGAAATGCCTAGCTTGGATTTCAGCCTGAGCCATCATCAGACAAACCCAAATTGAAGGACAAAATAACTGTCCTGTAATTGACAAAATTGTTACTGTCACAAGATGAAAAGAAGGACGCAGGGACTGATGCTGATGAGAAGGGAGAAAGGCTTAGGAAACGGAACACAACGCGTCAGCTGAAGTTCGCCTCTCCTGTTAGGTACGTCCTTAAGAAATCTAATTAAGCTCTGTGTATTAGATAAGAGGCTGGCATCAGTACTGGTTTCCTGATTGTGATAATTATGCTGTGGTTATATAACAGATTACCCTTTGTTATGGTCTGGATGTGAGGTATCCCCAGAAAAGCTCACGATTATTGCATCAATGATACGAGGTGAAAAATTAGATGATGAGAGCTGAAACCGAATCATTGGATTAATCCATTGGGTGGACTCATAATTTGAATGGATTCCTGGGTGGTAACTGTAGGCAGGTGGGATGTGGCTATATAAGTAGGTCACTGGGGGCGTGTCCTTGGGGTACTCTGTCCCTGGCTCCTCATTCTGCCTCTGCTGCCATGAGCTGAGAGCATTCCCCCACCCTGTCCTCCACTCTAATTCCTACTTCCCCTCAGGCCAAGACAAAATCACCATGGACTGAACCCTCAGGAACTGGAACCCAAACTCAATTTTCTTCCTCCAAGTTGTCCTTGTCAAGCATTGGGGTCACAGACATGGAAAGCTGACTAACCCACACCCTCATATCAAGGACACCTTCAGGAGTTTTTAGAAGCACAGAAGCAGCACGTTGTCCATTCGCTCCCAGCAGCACGGGGGGAAGGTCTGGGTACAGACATGGATGTACACGGGGGAGACGGTGACGGGGGTCCAGCTGGAGACCACGTGGAGATTCTCTCTTCTAGTCTGACAGCTTTCCTCGGAAGCCTGGAATTAAGTCAAGATAAACAGCTAGAAGAAGCCACGTTTCCCTGGAGAAGGCAACCCAATTTCATCTGGAGAGCAGTCGGCTTTGTTGTGCAGCCTGCGGGGCCTGAAGACGGTGACATGGGGACACCACGGCCAGCTGCAGCCTGCTGAGCCGTCCCTGGGTGTCCCTGCAGGGGCGCGGGATGGCTCCCCAGCCTGTGGTTCTCAGAGTGCTTTGGTGTTTTTTTTCCTTTTCAGCTGAGAAAATTTGAGTTCCTCTAACGCCCACAGACAATTTGGACTGTATCTAATCAAGCCAGAGCCGGGCAAAGCAATGTTTCAAATTCCTAATGGTCAGGGTGGTTCTTTTTTGATTGCTACTGAATCTAATTGAACAGCATTACGAATCGACTCAAGTGGCTAAGTCCCCTGGATCTGCAATAACTCTGCACCTCCTATTCCCCATCGTTTTTCTCCAACTATCAAATATTCTAATGGGGAACAAACAAAGGCATTTTATGGCATTTTTGCCTGACTTTTTACAAGGTAATCCCACTTTTTTTTCCTATCAGGGTATTGAATAGGGAATATTTTTTAAAGGACCAAAGCCTTTACCTCGAGGTGATGTTCTGTACCTTGAGGTGATGTCCTGAGTTTATGGCATGAAGGATTATTTTGGTGATAAAGGAACTAATATCTATCCTAAAGGTTGAGAACCAAGATATAAAGAAACACTACACTGGTCTTTTTTGCTGAAGAGGCCATTTGCTAATGTTGGTGAATTCTTACATTATTTTGAGTCTACTTGGTCAGCCCTCTGGACCCAGGGCTTCCGCATCCTCAGATTCAACCAACTGCAGACTGAACACATGTCCAGTTCCCCCAAAAAGGAAAAAAAGGTGCATCTGCACAGGACATGTACAGACTTTTCTTGTCATTGCTCCCTGTACAATATGGAATAATAACTATCACACAGCGTTCACACTGCCTCAGGTGTTTTAGGTAACCTAGAGATGATTAAAGTACATGGGAGGACTGCAGGGCTTAGATGTGAATGTGACACCATTTTACCCAAGTGCCTGGTCACCTGCAGGCTTCAGTGTCCTGGAATCAGCCCAGAGTGATGGAGATAGCCATGGTCAGACTGTGGAGAGAGATCGAGTCCCGGGGAGGGAGCGGGAGGTGGAGCAGGAGGCAGAGCGTCAACTCCTGCTGGAGGAGGTGTCCAGAGTGGAGTCAAGGGAGGCCAGGAACCACCAAGAAGACTCGTGGGCAGAGCGGCAGGCAGAGTGTCCACAGACGGGGCCCAGGGGAGGCTGAGGTGGGAGCAGGTTTGCGGGAGACTGGGAGGTGAGTCTGGGGTTGGCCAGTCGCCGATCAGGACCAGGATGGGTTCTGCAGGCCAGGATGAAGGGTTGAGTAAAGGGAGGCACTGGAGGATGTCACCTATGGCAGGGACATGGTCTCCTGCATATTTTACAAACAAGTTTACTTAGAAATAGGTCTGGTTCATAGAAGAGCTGGGAAGACCCCCCAGCCTCCCTGTGTGTGAACATCTTCTGTAACTGTGGAACGTGTCTCAGAATCTCTAGGGTTCTCAGGGCTCTGCCCCCTTACCGTGGAAAACAGGTGTGCACTGAGAACAGTGGCCACTGTTCATCGAGCCTCAGTGTGTCCAGGGGCTGTCGTGAGGGCGAGTGCTCACCCAGTCACCAGAGTATGGGGAAGTATTTCTCTCCTACCCAGTTTCACAGGTGAGGATGTGGGCACAAAGAATGAAACTGTGTCCTACAACGAGTTTGGAGGAGGCTGGTTTCCAAGCTCCTGCTGTGCGGTTCCCAGCCCGACCCCTGGGAATGGCAGGAGGGCTGACCTAGAAGCAGGGAGCCCAGGTAGAGGGCCAGGCTGAGGTCCCAGGAGAAGGATCTAGGGTGGGGGGGAGAGGTAACGGCACCACTGTTGGGCTGCACACTGGGGGAGGAGGAAAGCGGGTCAAGGGGCGTCTACACTGATGTCCTGAGCAGGTGGCCGAATGGTTCCTTTTACTGAGAGGAGGAAGACTAGGAGAGCAGGTGGGAGGGAGAGAGCTCTGCTTTGGGCACCCTGAAGCGGGGGTCTGTGAAGCACCCAGCGGTAGCTGAGAGGGGAAATTGGAGAGGAGAGAGTCCCCAGCCGGGGCCACCACTGAGAATTCAGGTCAGTGGGGGCCAAGGGCTTGACCATGGACCTCATCCCATGTCTGCTTCCAACCAGTCTGGAACTGTTCAAGAAACGAAAAACAACAAGGACTTTTCTCCCGTCTTCTGTCCTCAGCCGTCTCCTCCTGTCCAGGTTCCGCCCAGCCCTGTGGTATCAGGGAGGGACAAGAAAAGTGAGAGGGACAGAATGATTCAGAGGGAGGCGCAGGCTGGGTGCTATGGCTTGGCCGTGAGGTGTCCCCCAAAAGCTCAAGTGTGAGTCAGTGCAAGGAGGTGTGGAGGAGAAGGACTGGTAGGAGAGCCTTATCCTCATCGGTGGGTTCATCCCCGATGAGGTTAACTGAGGGGTAACGGGAGGCGGGTGGGATGGGCTGCAGGAGGTGGTCGTTGGGGTGCGGCTTTGGGGGATATATTCGATCTGGTGAGTGGAGTCTCTGCTTCCTGATCACCACGTGAGCTGCCTCCCTCTGCCACCCTCTTCCACCACGAGGTTCTGCCTCGGTTTGAGCCTCCAGGAACGGAGCTGGCCTCTTATGGACTGAGAACTTTGAAACTATGAGATGCCAAACAGACTCCTCCTCCCCTGCAACTGTTCTGGTCAGGTCTTCCAGGCACAGCAAAGTAAAAGCCGACTGAACACTGGGAGAAGACAACGACAGCGTCGCAGGTGAGCTGACTGCCATGAAAAACCTAGTCCTGAGCTCAGCCAAGTACTTTGTGTTGGACTGGACACCACAGAGGGACAGGGCAAGGAGGAGGACGTGGCGGCCGGACCTGCCCTCCCACCAATAACTCACCTCATTTCTTTCCCACATTCATATATCTATGATATATTTTGCCTCAGATTGCTACTAGAATTCAGTCAAATTGTCTGTTTTAGAATCTGTTAGTAGCTCCTTGGGCCTCTAATCACATGGCCACCTATTCGATGTCTTAGCATCACCAATTAAGTCGTTTCCAGTGTAACCTTCACTAAGTAAGTGTGTGTGGATGGAACTTATGAGATTTCAAATCTACCGGGTAACTTTCTCAAAAACTGATAGCATTTTGAAAATATTTGGGGAATATAAATAGATGTATGAGAAAATCATAGATAATAATATTGTAGTTAGAGAAGAAGAGATAAAAAAATACATGTCAAAAGACAAAGAATAAACATGAGAAATAAATGGATGCAAATTCCAGAGAGGAGGGGTCCCAAACAGCCAGCCAGGGGTCAGGTGATACCCAAGTGAGCAGGCTCCATGCAGGTGATGTGCTACATTCCGTGAGAAGGTGAGAGCCTACTCGTTGCTAGGTACCGAGAGCGGCCGGGTGGGTATCCCCTGTGGCATTCCAAAGGACAAACAATGCTGGGGAACTCTGAATTCACCATCTAATTGTGACTCCATGTTGTAATTTTAGCTATAAAGTGACAAAATAATTACATCCGTGCTTCTATTCTGTGTCAGGTAACAGCACAAACTCTGGCACCCCCACATTATGGGAACATCAAAGCCTGTGTCACATTCAAGTGCTGTGACACTCAGAGGTGCTCATGGCAGACCCTCCCACTGGCCAACTGCCACAGGAAGAGGCTGCAGTGGACTCCCTGTGGCCCGAGGCTCCGGTCTCACCCACAGACAAGCCGCGGAGGAGGAGCAGAGCTGTTCAAGCCCACGGGAGTCCAATGCAGAGCCTCCTGAGACACGGTGGGTCTGACCTGGGTTCCTGTTACTGTGACCCGACTCGTCCCTTCACTCTCTTTTGTCACACCACGAAGTTAGCTTGGGCTTCCTTCCCCAGGCGGGAATTCACACAGGACAGCTGGGGTATCTGGATTTCTAACAGGACAGCCCAGGACCACTGCCTTAGGCCCACGGGCATCTTCAGCACCAGACCTGGCGCAGTGTCCTGTCCCCTGTGCCCAGTGGGTGACAGCAGACCCACGCCAGCCAAGATGCAAGGGCCATAAACCTGCCCCTTGGTGGCCAGAGTCCACCGGCAGCAGGGTTGATTTCCTTTATGACAATTTAGGTGTGTTTCATGCGAAACGTGAAGGCGGTGCTGTGACTTATGGAAGGCAGCGGAAGGAGGAAGGACACCCAGGCCACTGGCACAGGTGCTCCCGTGGCCTCGGGGCTGACTTGGAATCAGTCTCCAGGGCCTCCTGAGTGGGCAGCCCGCCGTGAGCAGGAGGCGAGGAGCACATCTGAAGACCACCCGGCCTGGCCCTTCCCGGGGTCCCTCCCTGATGGAGCCTCATGGCGGCCCTCTGCACGTCTCACGGCTGAGGGCATTTGTCTGGAAGCCTGCGACCCATGGATGTTTTAATAATTCCCCTTTCCACACGGCGAGGGCTGACTGAGGAAGATCACTGGCCCGGGGTTGAAGGAGGAAGCATGGCAGCCACACCCCAGGGTTGGAGACGGCGACCTGCTCCTGGGACCCAGGGCACTGACCTCCCTCACACGCCCAGGCTCACGCATCCCAGGGTCTTTCCCTCCTCTCTTCAGAGGACTTGCCTGCCTGCCCAGACGAAGGCCCTGTCTGTCTGTCTGTCTCCCTGGAGGAGAGGAGGACAGAACGCAAAGTGTTGTGTGATCTCAGGGCTCCTCTTTGGCTGGGGTGGGTCAGATACCCAGCTAAAATGCATGAACATCCTGGGTGCCTTCTTCAGAACAGGAAGGCATCAGGCGCTCTGGCTTTCATCCGAATCTTCAAGGAGACAGTAATCAAAGTACCAAAGAACCACTGTTCCATCAACTACTACAGTTTCTTGAGGGAAAGGACATTGTCCTAATACCTACAGGGTGTCGCATAGTGCTCAATCAAATCAGATTCACTGAAAGAACAGAAAAGTGAGTCGTATTGTCCTCTATCCATGTTCTGTGCCTCCTGCCGTCTAAGTATGTGACATTTAAATATAAACCCATAAGCCACATGCTCATAGGAACAGATGCACACTAGACAAAATTATATTGGTAAGCATTACATTCTGATAAAGTTCTATATTAGGAAACACACACAATTGTATGGTAAAATAGAAAATAATTTTGTACATCACAACATTTATTGTGAGGAAGAGATATGAACTAGAAACAGAGATCAGTGTGAGCTCTCTACTTAACATACGGCCTTAGTTACATTAAACCCTCATTTTGCATCTAGACATTTTAAATTCTAAGAATTTTAATTTGTCTTTTTGGCAATGAGAGGCTAAAGTCAAACCCCCAAACATACACAGGATTTTGAGTGTTTTTCTTTTTTCAAAGAATGATCTATAGGATTTTTAAATAATATATATTACCAAATGACACATCATGAATAAATTTGTTAATTCTCTAAACCCTTTTTCCAAGAACTGCTTTCTTTTGGCAGTTGGGGACAAGTGAGGGTTGTGGGCTAAACTATTTTGCAGAATGAAAGGACTGAGCCCTAATCCTAGGTACCGATTGATGTGCCTCCCTTGGAAACAGGGTCTTTGCAGATGTAGTCAGATTAAGATGGGGTCATCAGGGTGGGCACTGATCCAATATCGCTGGTGTCCTTATAAGAAAGGACACAGAGAAAGCCAGCCACATGACCAGAGAGGCAGTCGTAGGAGCGACACATCCACAAGTCCAGGAAGGCCAAGGGCTGGGTGACAGAATCTAGGAAAGGCGTGGACGCGTCCTCCCCCGGCCCCTGGAGAAGCATGTCCCCCACCTTCATTCAGACCTTGGGTCCCAGGACCGTCCCCCACCTTCATTCCGACCTTGGGTCCCAGGACCGTGAGCTGATGCCATCCTAACTTGTGGGTTTGGGGGATTGGTCCTTGTGGCGCTCTGGCGGTCCTACACGACGGGCCAGGCTCTCTTCCCGTGCCCAAGATCCTGCCAGTGGGAGGCCGACTCTCATGGGTCACTCTGTGAAGTTGCTGACCTCGGTGGGAGAGGGTGGACCAAAGAAGAGCCAGTCACGGAATACTGAAGCAGCTGAAAGGAACCTTCTTTTAAATCCGACTGCGGTTTAACTTTCAGGCTTCTTTTGTAACCACAGAATCACAATCTGGCTTGCTCTGGAGTCTCATGACTCTGGACTCGGGAGTCAGGAGCAAAGAACTGCCTTCCCGTCTGGTATCATGATCGACCTTGACCTGGGGGAGGCGTCTTGGACGTGTTACTTGAAAGCAGGGGCCTCCGTGTGTCCTTTGCGCCAGGCAGTCCTCCACAGCTGTCACAGACCGTCTTCCCGTCAGCCTGGGCTGGCGATGGCCTTTGGTGGAGGAGGCAGAGCGAGGTGGCGCTCTCTCACCAACAGCCCTTCTCCGCTGCAATGCCCTTCAAAGCTGTCCCTTAAGCTACCTCAAAAAGCATTCTCTTGAAGACTGGATCATCATTTGTTCTTAGGAGGAAAAGAATGAGCTTGATGGGTGGGGATACAAAAAGACAAGAAACAGAGCTTCCTTCCAATCCGTCCCAGTGGCACTTAATCGACTGCACGTGGGGCTTCGCTTGGGTACAGTTGCTTCTTGGTCGTTCGGGGTTTTTTCATAGGAGACTCCAGGGATTGATTTTTTAGAGGTTTCTGCAGATTTCTGTTTGGAGGAGGCTGTCGGTCCTCGCTCAGACTCTTCTTCCCCCTGTTGGGCTCCTGCTTCTCTCCCTTCCCTTCTGGTCAGCTGGGTACGTTCTGTTCCACTGCGGGGTGGCCTGGCCCGGGACCCATCCCACTTCTCAGCTCCCTTCCTTTCCAGGCCGAGCTTGTCTGGGAGGATGCGGAGCCAGGGGTCCCCAGCAGCTGTGGTCCTGCTCTGTGCCTAGTACCAGGCCACGGCAGTCAGGGAACCTGGGCACCGTCTCTGCCCTCGGTGTGTCCTTATGGGTACCCCTGGGCAGCACCAGCCGGTCAACGGTGTCCATGCAGAACGTGCCCTGGGCGGGGGCCTGCTGCATGGGCGCGCTCCTGTGAGGGGACTGGTGTTATTTTCCCCGCAGTGACCTCAGGTGGGCTCTGTACCCAAGGCAAGGCCCGGTTTTGGGATCCATGAGTGGGAAGGAGAAAACATCTCAGCCGACAGAGGGTCTTTCCTGTGTCCCATGCTTCACAAAACTCTGTGGGCCCAAGTGACAAAGAACATCGCGGCCCCTTCACTTGGCCACAGGAGACAAACAAGGCCGAGACGTCTTAGGGAAGGTGAATGCAGTCTGCCGACCCTGGGTGGCCACTGTGTGCCCTCTGGAAGTCACACTCAGGGACATGCTGGGCTACGAAAAGTGGCATTTGATGAGTGCTTCTTGACAGGTGAATGCGTCACCTGGCTGGGCTCAGCGCTGGGGCGGTGGCGAAGGAGACATGCAGAGGCGCTGAGCAGCCTGAGGGGTACAGCTTTGAAAGGGCAGAGCCAGGGACGCTCCTGCAGGCAGGGAGCATTCCATTCCGCCCCTGGGGGGACCAAGGCTGCGGCACTGGGTGCTGTCCTGCGGGGCTGACCCAGTGGCCCACTGTGCCTGCCTCCTGCTGCTCTGTCCTCTGCGCCATCAAGAACAGATGGCAGATCCCTGGGAAGAAGGGAGGAACCGGAAAGGCCTGGCAAACGTGTGCGTCTCCGCTGACTGACGGGAGGCCTCTGCTCCTGGGTACACATGGATATCTCCACTCAGGGGCCCCCAGGCCCCCGCTGCTATTTTGAGGAACGAAGCTCAGATGAACTGTCATTAAACCTATTATCATTTCCCACCCCGATCTGTTCTGAAAACTCTGGTAAATGCAACAGAAAGTGACAAAGGAGCAGGTACAAATATTGGAGAGGAAACGAGGAAAAGACTGTTTTAAAATCATGAGGAAAGTCTGCGGACGCGCTCTCTGAAGCCTCATCCATCAGGGGTGAGCAGAGGTGCCGACTGTGTACAGATCCAACACAGAAAACCAGCTGCAGACAGAAGTCGTCAGAGCAGCCTGCTGTGAGCGCAGCAGCCGACCGCAGCCCAGCGGGGCAGAGGAGGGAACCCAGGTGAGCCCACTCACCTCCAGCAAAGCCACGTTTGGCCAAGAGTCCGCGCTGGAGAAAGAAGGAGGAGAACCGGAGACCAACACAGGAGCGAAGCTGGGCCCCCCTCTCCCCAGTTACAGACGTCCACTCCACCCAGATCAGAGACCTAAAGGTCAGAGCCCAAACTCTGAAACCACTAGAAGGGAACAGAAGCAGCACGTGAGGATGGGGGAAGGGAGACGACACAAGACCCCAAATGCACAGCGGAGAAAGGCAAACTGGACAAAGAAACCACGTCAGGTTCAAAAGCTTCTCCACAGCAAAGAGACAACGGGTAGAGGGGAAGCGGCAGACCGTGGAGGAAGAGGCTTGCAAGGTGCCCACCTGACAGAGGCTGGTACCCAGGGTGTGGATGGTGCCCCAGACCTCAGCAGCAAAACTAAATAGACAAAAGTCAAAAAATGGGCACTGCAGCCCATGAGACATTTCCAAAGAAGACACAGAGTGGTCAACAGGAAGAAAGCCCAGAACTACTAATCACCAGGGAGATGCCAAGGAAATCCACAGTGAGACATCGCCTCACTCCAGTGAGAACAGACTGAAGACCACCAGGGCTGGAATGTGGAGGGAAAGGGAGACGTGCACCGTGGGTGGGCATCTAACTCAGCCCAGTCACTATGGACAAGGGTAGGCAACAGTGGGTTTTTGAGGGAAAGAGTTCCTCAAAAAGTTAAAAAGAGAACCCTCACACGATCCTGCACTCCCACCGCTGTATGTATCCAGGAAAAGAAAGGGAATCACTGTGTTGAAGAGACACCTGCACTTCCATACATTCCGTAGCACTGGTCACATACCTAAGAGATGAAAGCAACCCGAGTGTCCCTCAACTATCGAATGGCTCCAGAATGAATGTCTGTGTGCACGTGCTACCCCCACACAATGGAATATTACTCAGCCATTAAAAAGAATGCAGTCTTCTTGTTTGCCACAACATGGATGGAACTGGAGGTCCTTGTGTGAGATGAAAGAAGCCAGGTCCAGGAAGATAAGCACTGCTTGCTCTCACTCAGGCGGAATCTGAAATGGTTGATCTCCTAGAGGCCAAGAGTAGAATGGTGGCCATTAGAGGCTGGGAGGAGAGGGGCAGGGAGGGATGGCGGCAGTCCATCAGAGGGGACAGAGTTAGACAGGAGAAGAAGTTCAGGGGTGCTATTGCACAGAGGGGAGCTGCAGATGTCTGCTCTGTACTGTATACTGCAAAAGGTTAGAAGACGGGGTTTTAAATTCTTTCTCCATAAAGAAATGATAAATGTTTGAGAAAATAGATCTCTTTACCCTGTCCTAAACACCACACAGTGTACACATGCATTGAAATGTCACATGGCACTCCAGACATGTATAATTTTTATGTTTTTCTAAAATATATTTTTAGTTGCTCATGGACCTATAATATTCATTTACTTATACGCAGTGCTGAGAATCAAACCCAAGGCCTCATAGGTGCTAGACAAGCACTCTACCACTGAGCCACAACCCCAGCCCCTAATTTTTGTGTTTTTATGTATCAGTTTATGCCTCGGAAAATGCGTGGTGTGCTGTGGATCAAACCCAGGGTGCTCCACCACTGAATTGCATGCCCGTGCCTTTTTATCTATTTTATATTGAGACGGGGTCTTGCTGAGTTGTCCAGGCTTGGAACTTGCTGTCCTCCTGCCTCCTGCCTGTTTCCTGAGTAGCTGGGATTGTAGACATGAGCCACCGTTCTGACTCTAGAAAAGCTTTGACAATGTGATTATTAATTAATAACAACCCCTGGTCACGCTGGTGTACACCTATAATCCCAGCGACTTGGGAGGCTGATGCAGGAGGATCATGAGTTCAAGGTCAGCCTCAGCAACTTAACTAGAATCTAAGCAACTTACCAAGACCTTGTCTCTAAATAAAATATAAAAAATGGAATGTGCCTCAATGGTTAAGTGCCCCTGGGTTCAATCTCTGGTACTAAAAAAAAAAATTAATATAAACCATAATAGCAAGAAAAAAACACAAAGATTTATAAGCAGGAAAAATGACATATATTATATATTTCTAAATTAAAATATAATTTTTCAAAGATTTTATTCTTCTGTAAAATATTTCATACTTGGAATATAATCTGTATCCAATTTTAATACTAGTAGTTTATAAATCTAGCAAAATAAACCCATTTGATTCAAATGTACAAAATGTCAAGATCATTGTACTGTCATGTGTAACTAATAAAAAAATAAATAAAAGAAAAAAATAAAAAACCCAAAGTAAAAATTGATAAAAATTTGTCTATGTAAAATTAAAAAGTTCTGTGTAAAAAAGAAAACCAAAAATAAATTATATTAAAAGCCAAAAGTTAAATCAAGAATTTTAAAAAGTTGATAAACAAAGACTTTCTATCTTTAATATATAAAGAGTATGCATGAATCAAGTAAAATAAGAATATTCAATGAAGATGATGCTTGAGGATAAGAACAGAGGACATACTTTAGAAGAAATATGAATGTCTAAAATTTACCCCCAACAGTAGAATAAGGCTTATGGTTCATGAGAACACAGACAAAGCACACCCAAACATTTCAGTAAAAATAATCTTACAACACACCAACAAGCCAAATTAGCTAATCCTTCCTGCTATGTCACATGAACTTTTTGCAATAAGAGATAACAAAAGCATTTTAATTACAGTACTGGATAATCATTTTTATTTTCAGAAATTATTTTCTATTACATTTAAGGCACTGAATTCTGAATTACTCACCAGATGACCACAGTTACAGGGTAGGTGAAAAGTTGTGACTTAGAAAACGTCAATCCTGCGTCTCTGAGAAACTACCGCATTTTCAAAAGCCAATGAATGACAAGTTCTCCTAAGAAAACATTTCTTTCTTTCTTTTCCTTCCTCCCTCCCTCCCTCTTCTCACTATACATTATTAAAACAGCTAAGTTATAATATTATAGTCCAGAGCAAAGATTAATTCAGAGCTGTTAGTCCCCAAACACTTGCAGGAAAAATAAAACTAAATCAAACTCTTATTAAAAAATTAATCGCAGTCACCCTTGGGAAACTTCCTTTCTTCCCTTCATTCATAATTGATCAGTGTCATTCTTAATGGGAATTCCTAAGTGGCCATGTATAACAAAATCTTCCTAAACTATAGGAGTCTCTCCTAAACCATCTTTAGTCAGACTGTGACTCAAATCCGTCAACATCACCCTTCTGAGAATTCGCCATTTTGTTTCCTATTGGATCATTGTCTTTCTATTTGTATCTTCACGGGCTCGGGCTGTTATTGAGGCAGACCCTACACTGGGCTGTTTGCAGCAGGAGTTCATCCCCACCGTTCTGGGCTGGGAAGTCCTGGGTAAAGACCTGGCAGGTTCTGTGTCTGGTTGGGGCCACTTTCTCACGGATGTGTCCTCTCACTGTGGCCTCACTCGGGGGAGGGGGCAGACGAGCTCCCTGGAGCCTGTTTGACAAGGGCTCGAACCCCTCACGGTCTTCCCGCCCCCACAAAGGCCCCACCTCTAATACTGTCACCTTGGGGGGCAGGATTTCAACACATGAATTTTGGGGTGCACAAACATTCAGGCCACAGCAATTTAGTTCATGGGACAAAAATGAAAGAAAAACAAAACTTACAATAATGGGTTTTAGAGTTATTAATTAAAACACAATGTATTTGATAAAACTAAAAACTTTGATTCCATAAAATATCATAGTATACTTAAATATCAAAGAAGCTAATTCAGTATGAACTTGTACAATAATTTATATTCCTTGACACCCCCTCAGTAGATGACTAAACCTCTGTCCAGTCACAGTATAGTTTGACCCAAGATCTACCTGTGAACCTA
Organism: Urocitellus parryii; assembly: GCF_045843805.1. NCBI lineage: Eukaryota > Metazoa > Chordata > Mammalia > Rodentia > Sciuridae > Urocitellus > Urocitellus parryii. The sequence goes on along the minus strand of NC_135538.1, from coordinate 6,509,527 downwards.
ATGTACATCTATTACCTTTTATCATCTATTTTCTATCATCCATCTATCATGTGTCTATCTTCCAAAGCAACTTCCCAGACACAATTGAAATCCATGCTATTCATATGTATGAAAAAACTGGATTTTTATGTCAGTCTCTCAAGATCTGGCAACGATCCTTCCACACAAATAATTTGCTAGAATAAAACTGGGTGCAAGTAAAATCCAAAGCAGCCTTGTCTTCCAGTAGCCTCAGTGTCTCTGATGTGACTAATTGGAAATACAAGTGCCGTCTCATCTGGTCTTAATGTCTGTCTGGTGCTCAGGCCCTGTTAGACATGTTATATTTTGTTAGAGAATGTTCACACTGAGTACCCTCTAATGGAATATTTTAGTGCGAGACAGAAATGTTGAGGTTAAAATTGCCAAGAGATCTGCACTCTGTGGATTTCTAGATTGTCAATAACCAGCCATTTCCTGCATCCTGTTATGGCTCGGGAGGGAAGCGTCCTCTCTCTGCTCTTACAGAGCGTGACTTTGGCTTCTTCCACCTGTCACTTAGATGGACATTTCAGACCACTTTCAGGATGAGCAATTCACTTGTGCCTTTACTAAGCAGCTCAATAAAGGAATGCTTGCCATGAGCAAACTCAGGGCTCCAGGGAACACAGGCAAGATGCGGTCTTTGCCTAAAGAGTGCACAGCGAGGTGGAGGAGAGGGTGAACCGACTCAGTAAGGGAGATGACTGGGCGGAGCTGGTGAGGAGCTGGCTTAGGCAGGCCCAGGGCGTCCAAGCCCCTTCCACTCACCAGCTCCCTGAGGTGCACGAGAATGCCTGGGGCGGACCCGGCAGACTGAATCATCTCCAGTTGGGAAATGAGAATTAGAAAGTCCTGGGCAGGTCCACACCCTTAAGTGGTGGTGTCCCAGAGCAGACTCACGGATTCCTCCATGACATTCTTAGGCTGAGGTGGCTGCAAAGCCCTGGGTTCCCATGTGAGCAAACTGAAACCTAGCAGACCCTGTGTGCAGCTGACTCGAAAGCAAACGGAGGGGCTGGGGTGGTGGCTCAGTGGTAGAGCGCTTGCCTAGCATGCTCGAGGCCCTGGGTTCCATCCTCAGCAAAACATAAAAACAAAAACAAATAAAATAAAGGCATTCTGCTCATTTACAACTACACACACACACACACACACACACACACACACAGCAAGTGGAACCAGCTCAGCCAACCACAGGTGGCCCAGCTCCCCAGGTGTTGCGTGAACTCCCTCTTGGATGCCCCAGTGAGTCAATTGGCAACTTTAACCTAAGGAGTCGCCTGTTTGCACTGCTTTTGAGTTCAGTCTAAAATTTTGCTTTATCTATCTCCAGCAGAGCAATGATTGTTTGCGGCCCTATTCATGAATAGCTGTTTGCTCAAATAAACTCTTGAAAGAAAAAAATATTTTTTTGGTACTGGGGATTGAACACAGGGGCACCTAACCACTGAGCCACATCCTCAGCCCTTTTTTTGTATTTTATTTAGAGACAGGGTCTCACCGAGTTGCTTAGGTCCTCGATAACTTGCTAAGGCTGGCTTTGCACTTGAGACCCTCCTGTCTCAGCCTCCCAAGCCTCTGGGATTACAGGCCTGCACCCCCTCACCCAGAAACTCTTGAAAAATTTAATGTGCCTCAGTTTATATCTGACTCTGTGTTCTGAAGTGCTGCTGGCATCTCCCATCTCTCAAACTCCTTGTTCTTACGGATTTGTGTTTTCTATTTCTTTTCTTTGTGTGTGTGTGTGTGTGTGTGTGTGTGTGTGTGTTTTCTATTTCTTCAACATTCTTTGGAGGGGGCTTTGGGAGGACAACGAATAGAAACATGGAATGTCTCCGGGAGCCAGTGAGGGGCAAAAGGCTCCTTGCTCTAAGCTCTGGGAACGCCTCATGGAGAAGACCAAATCTGACCTGGGTTTTAGGAAGAGTAAGACACAGTGGGTGGTGGGATTCAAGGTCCCCATAGGGTGCATAGGGGGAGAAGGTGGTCCTCTATGAATGTTAGTGTCCCTCAGTTATTGCCTTTATAAAAGAGAGCTCTCAGCACCCTCCCCCCCCGGGGACCTAGCGAGCAGGTGCCTCTGTGAGGAAACAGATACCAGGTCTGCGGCACCTGGGCCTTGGACTTCCAGTCCCGGAACCATGAGGGATTCACTTCTGTGGTTATTACCACCCAGACCATGGTATTTGGTTATAATATAGCAGCTCTAGTAGACTAAGACAGGGATCTTTTAAATGGATGTCATAAACTATGTTAATATTAAAGAGATCACATTTTTCTTCAGTGTTGAAACTCAAGGGACAAACACTTGAAACTGCACAAAGTTCTGTAAACGAAAAGAACTTTCAAAATGCAGAGACCACCAAGAACACTTCAACGAAAGCCTGAGCCTTCAACTAGAGCAGGTTCTCCAAGTTGTAGGTATGAAGCTGCTTAGGGAGAGGGCAATGTTCACCCAACTCAGACAAGAACGGCTGCACCAAACCACGAGGTGGGGCTGGATGGAGGCGGGAAAACTTAGCCTACGAGGGGCTTGGGGGGCAGCTCCCTGGGCAAGGTCCCTGTCCAGGGCAGTGAGAGGCCACAGGGAAGTGGAGGGACCATATTCAAAGGGAGGGGAGCTCGCAGCAGGGTTGCTCGCTCACATCTCAGATTTGTTCCTACTCCACCAGGACTGGGTGGAGACACAGTGGGCCGTGGAATTCAAGGTCCCCATAGGAGGCATAGGCATGTCAAGAAGCAATCTGGACTCCGACAAAGAAACTTGGGAAAGGGGTCCTCGATACTGAAACTTAGACTAGATTTTTTCTTTGATTAACAAAACAGCTTAAAATAAACTTTAGTCTTAAATTCCTATTCTACCTTATATTAGAGTAACATAGTCGAGTGTCTCAAAATCGACTAGATGTACATTCTCACACCAGTTTTGTGAGCTAAGTATTCGCACGTAGCCGTGAGGAGTGGCTCAGTGTCCTAGGCCTCCTCTCATGGCTGGAGACTCAATGCTCTTCCTAAAGCTGTAAACAGGGATTCAGTTTCATGAACTTTACTTCATAAAGTTAATGTGGGAATGTAGAATTTTACATGAGATGATTCAGCTTTAATGTCTCTTTCTCCAGATGTTTAGCAGCTCATTTTCTTCTGTGAGAACGTACGTATGCTGCGTGTATGTGTGTATATAAGTGTGTATGTGGTGTGTGTATACTGTGCACGTGTGTACACAGGCACGGGGTGTACACGTACTCACTTATGTATACACGTTTCCACATCTTAAGTGCCCGGGGGAGAATGACTGAAGGTGACAGCAGTCTATTCTCTGTGTCCAGGGGAGACAGAGGTTTTGAGGCAGGAGATGAAGGAGGGAGTGGGGCTACCTGCTCCAGGCAGGAATTCCGAGCAGAGAGGACACACTCTATCAGTGGTAGGGGGAGGGGCCCTGGTGTGGGTGCAGACATGTGTGCAGAGGCCTGGAGCCCGGAGGCCACCTGGGGAACCCCGGCCCTGTGGTGAGCCCTGTCGGGGGTGTGGGGTGTTCGTAGGGTCTAGGAAATGCAGGTTTTATATGCAACAAAGTACATTTCCTTCATGACAAAGACTTTGAACTTTATTCTAAAGGCCTGGGGGGAGCCATCCAAACATCCTCTTGAGGAAAATGACATGAATTCCCCTCTAAGTGTCCCAGCAGTGTGGGGGACAGGGCGATGCTGGGAGCGTGGCTCGGAAGCTGCTCAGTCTCCTGGGCAAGGTGTGGGGGATGGACAGCGGAGAGGCTGCGGCAGAACGGGAGGCTGGGGACATGCTCAGGGACATGCTCAGCAGGCAGCCTTGACCAGAGTGGTGACTTGTCACAAGACTTGGTGACAAGCACTCTAGGGGACAGCCTGAATGTGGTGGAGGAGGAGTCTGGGATGGCTGCAGAGTGTCCGTCTTTGGCCAGGAGTGGAGGGTAGTGACAGTCACTGAATAAGGAACCTAGGTTGTCTGTCCCAGGTGGCAGATGAGCAACTGCATCTGAATCCCTGCCACCCCCAGGCCCCACCGAGATGAAATAAAAAGGAGTAAGAAGGAGAATGAATCGCTAAACACCCCAAAGCTGAGGATTTTGAGAGAGGAGAGAGAGGAGGGTGAGCAGCTCTTCCAGGTGAGAGGTGTTCATCAAATAGCAGCACCTGGAAGAAGAGTGCGAACATGTCACGGAGATGAGACAGCTAAGCCCACCTTGCTGGAGGAAGCTGAGCAGCACACACGCCCAGCCAGGCTCCGACCCCACAGCCAGGGCACTGGCCTGCAGAGAGCAGGCAGGGCCAGGCTGAGAGCCCCAAGTGCAGCCATGAGCCAGTGTAGGGTCCTGACTCCCAGTCTGCAAAGCCACACCTCTTCCCCGCCCTACTCAGGCTGAGGACGGAGGTTGATTATCCAAAGTCCTTGCAGAGGGGACCTGGCTCAGGACACCTGGCACTGCTCAGGAGATGAAGGACTCAGCTGCTGAGATGGGGAACAGAGCATGAGTGGTGGCCGCTGGTTGGTGACACCTTCGCTCCTCTCTGCTGACTGCATCTAGGCTGATGGAGTCAGTCAACCAAGACCCTCCCCACCCAGTGGGAAATTACTGTAGTGTGCTCCCTGGACAAACCAAGGGTCCTCTCAAAACTCTGGAATGTGGGTGTGGCCCCTTCCCCCCACTGTGTTCCCTGCTCTCCTGCTCTAGAGAGAGAGACCTGCATTGACCCAGCCCAGCCCAGCACACAGCCCCCGGGAGTTTTAAAATCCTTTTTATTTTTAAAAGCTTGAAGAACAAAAGAAGACAAAGGTACCCGAGTTATCAAAATGAAAGACAAGAGATCAAAAGGAACTGAAAAGAAGTGAGGGAGGAGTAGGAAAGTTAAAGACTAGGCAACCAAAGCCCACAGTAGCAGACTAGAACCCAGGCCTTGAAGGGACTAGAGAGAAAAGACATTGAAGTCTTCAACATCAAAATGAAAATAAGGGAAGATTTAAGAAGCTCCATTTGGAAAACAAAGGCAGAGAAATCAGAAAAGTCCAGCAAAGGGTTAAAGGTGGGAAATAGGAGACAGAAGATTTAAGGAAAGGAAAACACAAAGGATTGACCCAACCTGGGATTCCACAAAGAGAAAACAAAGATCAGGAAGAATTAAATGCAGAAGCTCTTCCCAGATTGCCTGGGTTTCTAGATTCTGCTGCTGTAGCAGTAGGGACCCGAGAAGGAAGGGGGAAGCCCAACCAGGAATGCCCTCCGTGTGCCGATGGAAATACAGGTCAGGAGAGGACCAGGAAGCTGGTCACTGATTGTCTTTTTCCTTGGCCAGCTCAAGAGATTTTCAGCCTATTATAAAGTTTGGGGGATAAATTTATAAGTCCATAGAGAACCAAGCAATACCTGAGACAATTACTAAATCCAAGACGAACAGCATAGTTGAATATTTCTTCTCATGTTATTGTAATAGCCCACCCTGAGCAATGCTTTCACACATCAGGAAGAGGAAGGGAGAGAGGTGTGTGCACCTGTGTATGAAGACAAGATAAAGCCTTAAACCTCCACCTTTCATAGCAAGGATTAGTAGATGGTCATTAAAATTCATGAAAGAAGAAATAGCAGGAAGATCGTCCTACACATTTTTTTTTAAGAGAGTGAGAGAGAGAATTTTTAATATTTATTATTTATTTTTTAGTTATCAGTGGACACAACATCTTTGTTGGTATGTGGTGCTGAGAATCGAACCCGGGCCGCACGCATGCCAGGCGAGCGTGCTACCGCTTGAGCCACATCCCCAGCCCCGTCCTAGGCATTTTTACCTACGATTCATCTCAGGCCTTTCCACTGATTCTTCTACTTGCTAAAATTAGGAAGCATCAGCCTGCGATTATCATCCAGGTGGCAGTTTGTCTCAGCCGTCACTACCTGCACATGCCCATCAAAGCTCACAGAATGGCTGTCAGCAGAGAAGAAAACCCCAAAGACAAGAGTTGATTGCTTTTAGGAGATGTAGCCTTTCTCCAGGAGGGGCTATCTGGAACCCAGGAGAACCATCGAGTGGTCCAGGAGATGTGTTCTGACGAGAAGTGCCAGCAATGTCTTTCGCTGCTTTCCTTTTAATTTTCAAACACATGTTCAAAGAGGATAAGAAATGAAAAGTGGTCTCAGAAGGCCGTCCTGTAAAAGCACTTCTGATAAACATCAGGGGTGGGGAGGTGGGAGGTGACTGACAATCCTGCCGGCTCCCTTGTGTGTCTTGGTGGTAAAGAAAACGGTGCTGGCTTCTGACTGTTTTCTTGGTAGGGACTTGGTGAGGCTGCAAAGGAACAAGAAGGAATTCTGCCAGAGGAAGTGGGTGCAGTGTGAACAGTAGCTTCACCCCTATAAGCTACTGTTTTCAATAAAAAATGGAAATTACATAAACGGAAAAACCCCTAGGAGAAGGGGCTTCAGGCCGAGGGTGGGACAAAGTTGAGCTGGGCCTGAAATTCCAGATACGTGGAAGTGTCTTTTGAACATGGGTGCTTTTCCCATGTTCTCACAACCCCGAAACACGCAGCCTGCAGAACGCGCAGAGCCTGGGTTCCAGGAGGCCCCCGGCAGGCTGGGGGCCTGGAGCTCTGCTGCTGACTTCTTTAGTTGCTGTAACAAATCACCATAAACCCAGCTCAAAATGACACTTATTATCTCACAGCTTCCGTGGGTCAGAAGTCCACACAGCCTGGCTCCGATCCTCGGCTCAGAATCCCCGAGGGAGAAGGCAAAGCCAGCCTTCCCTGGGGGAGGCTCGGGAACAGCCCACCTGCAGCTGCTCCGAGCCAGGCCGACCTCAGTGCTCAGTGGCTGCAGCTGGGGACCCCCACGCTCCTGCTGGCTGCCAGGCAGGGTCCCTCCGGCTTCCAGGCTCCACTTCCTGGCCCCTGCCACCTTGGAAGCTGAGTGTTCCCCAGAGCCCCTCACTGTTCTCTGCTGCCTCCAGGTGGGCGAAATGTCCTGCTTTTAAAGCTTCCCAGCGATGAGCCTGGGCACCTGGCTGACCCAGCGTGGTTCCTTATTATCTGAAGGTCTGTGACCTTGATGGTAGTTGCTAGGTCAGTGTTTGATCGAATAACCAGGAGGTGGAATTGAGGCGCAAGATCTTTAGGACGCTGCCTACCACACTGAGTGTTTGTCTTGCGGGAACATTACTTTAAAATTTTAAAAATTAATAAAACCAACTCATGGAGTGAGCTCTGTTAACTCGACAATAAGAAACAAATTTGAGAGAGACAAATAGTTTAAACAAAGCTAGGGAAGGCTTTAAAACAGCCTTGAGCATGAGAATTATATGCCACCATAGAATAAGCTTTCTAAGACACAGCCGAGAAGACCAGGGTGGTGCCTGCTTAGATGTGCATTGCCAGGTTCAAAGTGGACAGGCTTAGACACTCTGCTGCATATTTCTGCTATTTTAGAGGTCCGAGTCTTGATTACTTAGGTATTTAATCTAGATGCTTGAAAAACTGATATTATTTCACACGTATAATGAAAGCTGTTATTCAAAAGCACGCATGCCACACGTACAAAAGCATATTTAATGGCACAGGTGTTGAGATACAGTAGAATGTCTCACTTCATAAAAACAGATCTATTTAGTGTCACTAACTGATGAAGCTTTGACAGCTGGCAAAAGTCAAATGACATTAATAGAACGTCAAACAAAATCCTCACTTGGTGACACTTTGTCCTTCCTTCACCCTTGATCTTGAAACATCGAGTTGCAGGCAAGATACGGCCATGCTTGCGGGTGGATGGTCCAGTTGACCTCGTGGTGCTTTGTCCTCCTCACCCCCTTGGCCACAGCAATGATTTCTCATTTCCCGTTTTCTTGTGAGGGAGGACAGGCACAGCTTCCTGGCTATGAGAGGCTCACACCGGAATAGGTCTTCAGAACGCAGGTGGGAAATGTGTGTCTATCCAACGGGACCACGGGCACCTCTGCAGGGGGGGGCTCTGCCCACCCCACCTCCCCCCAGTGCCTCAGCAGAGGGGAGGCTCTGTGCACCCCCAGTCCCTCTGCAGAGGGGAGGCTCTGCGCACCCCCAGTCTCTCTGCAGAGGGGAGGCTCTGCGCAACTGGGTGCATCTGGGGTCATTTTTGGGGTGCGGCCCATTCCAAACTGTCTTTCAACTGTCCCTCATGCTTTAAGAAGAGTCTCAAAGCCGGTTATTAACGATAAATGAAAAGTTGGTGGGGAATTAAGAGAGGGCAGAACTCTTTCTATTTCAGTGATTGTTAAATACCAGGTCTGGAAGTATATCCAGGAGACGCACTCATGTTAATCATTTCCTAGCTATTCTCATACAACTCAGCGCCAAATTTTAGTTAGAAAATAATGGGGTGATGATTAAGAGGAAAATGAACTTTGAGGATACCCGAAAGACCATTAAATTCTACGTGTGTCCAACTGAACTAACAAAACCGCCAACAGAGGCAAATGAGAGAGCCAAATGGTGTGGCAGCAGTGGGGGCTGGCCAACAGAAGTCACGCTGGCCCCCACACTTACTCTCCTTCCGGAAAAGGGGTGTCTGTATTAGAATAGAAGTCTGCATCTGAGAAAGCTTTTGCTTTCCTGACAGAGGGACCACACTTTCCACCTCCCACTCCTCCTTCATGGAGTAGGGTGTGATGGCTGGAGTGGCAACAGCCTAAATCTGATCACGAGACAAAGGTAGAAGAATTGCAAAGGTGGCTGATCTGATGCCACTTAATGAACCCATGGAACTATTTACCCCGACCTTCTGGCCAGGTGAGGAAATCATCCTCCACCTGATGAAGCATCTGCATCGAGTCATCTCCTGCTTACAGTCCCCAACAGCCATAACACAGATATCCAGGTCCTGCTGGGACTGCCTCTGGCTCTCCTAGCCACCACCCCTTGCTGGACGAGCCGATTGGGAGGCACAGCTAGTCTCTCTTGAGGCTCCTCATCTGGTCTGGACTCCCTGTCCTGGGCCACTCTCTCTGCTCCTCTGGTGCTCAGACCTGGGTGCACTTCTGGTCTGGTGGCCTCTGCAGCTCAGTGTGACAGGTGCTCCATCTGGGAAGGTAACGCAACACAGATTTGTCCCTGGCTCAGGGGGAGGGGCTGGACCCATCTCTCCTTTTTAAACTTTAAAAAAAGTCCTGATATTAGAACATAAAAGTGAACATTAGTGCATTTAAAAAAATGTCCCTGGTGATGCGTGCACCTCCCTTCCCGAGTGTTCTTTTTGCACTCAAAAATATTATTAGCAGTTTAGTGTCAAATCAGGAATGAAAGAAAATGAGAATGAAATTTATTCATACCATTATTAACAGCCTGTATCTCCCCATGCCTTTTAAATACGTTCATTAAGATTTTAGAATCAATTACTCTGAACCAGTATTTCTATTTAAGGCGGCAGGAACACGTACATTGTGCAGTTACCCAGGAGTTCAAGGGGATGGGATTACAAACGTTATGGGCTGAGCGTATGGTATGTTCATGGTTTGGACGTGAGGTGTCCCCGGAAAGCTCATGTGTGAGCCAAAGCAGGAATGTCCAGAGGTGAAATGCTTCATTATGAAAGCTGTAACCTAATGGTGGATTCGTCCATGTGATGAACTAACAATTGAAGGGAGTGCTGGGTGGTAACTGGAGGCAGGTGGAGTGTGGCTGGAAGAAGCAGGTCACTTGGGGTGTGTCCCTGGGGATTATATTGTCCCTGGCTCCTCCTCTTTTTCTCTTTCCACTCCCTGGCTGCCGTGTGCTGATCAGCTTTCCTGTTCGGCCTTCTGCCATGATGCTTTGCCTCACCGAGGCCCAGAACCATGGAGCCCGTCCCCCACGGCCTGACCTCCGAAACCATGAGCCCTAAAAAACTTTTCCTCCTCTAGGTTGTTCTTGTCAGGTATTTTATTTGCAGTGACAAAAAACTGTCCCACCTGGAAATATCAGAGAGGAAATTGAGAAAACTTAGTTGATCTTAGAATGGGTTTGGAGTGTGAGCTTGTTTTATTTATTTATTTATTTATTTTTTCAAAATACATGACTAAAATTTATTGTTCAAGTACCCAGATATTGTAGGACATTGTCATCATGGTAGACTCATATATATGAGTTATACATGACAGTAGAAGCTATTTTGATATATTTATTTTTTTTATTGGTTGTTCACAACATTACAAAGCTCTTGACATATCATATTTCATACATTAGATTGAAGTGGGTTATGAACTCCCAATTTTACCCCAAATGCAGATTGCAGAATCAGCAAGAGAAACAGTAAGAAAGGTAAATAGGGAGCCTACATCCTGGGAACAAATCTTTACTCCTCACACTTCAGATAGAGCCCTAATATCCAGAGTATACAAAGAACTCAAAAAATTAGACAATAAGATAACAAATAACCCAATCAACAAATGGGCCAAGGACCTGAACAGACACTTCTCAGAGGAGGACATACAATCAATCAACAAGTACATGAAAAAATGCTCACCATCTCTAGCAGTCAGAGAAATGCAAATCAAAACCACCCTAAGATACCATCTCACTCCAGTAAGATTGGCAGCCACTATGAAGTCAAACAACAACAAGTGCTGGCGAGGTTGTGGGGAAAAGGGTACTCTTGTACATTGCTGGTGGGACTGCAAATTGGTGCGGCCAATTTGGAAAGCAGTTTGGAGATTCCTGGGAAAGCTGGGAATGGATCCACCATTTGACCCTGCTATTGCCCTTCTTGGACTATTCCCTGAAGACCTAAAAAGAGCATGCTACAGGGACACTGCCACATCGATGTTCATAGCAGCACGATTCACAATAGCTAGACTGTGGAACCAACCCAGATGCCCTTCAATAGACGAATGGATAAAAAAAATGTGGCATCTATACACAATGTGAGCTTGTTTTATAGCTGGGATGGTGGGATTGGATTAAAACCCTGGGCACCAGCCCAAGGACAAGGTAAGGTCAAGTTATAAGGGTATGACTTCAGTCTTTTTGTTAAATCTATGGACTCCGTGTCCATTAATAGATGCTCCAATGTTTTCACAAATGAACTGAACACAGGAAAAGGCAGAAAAATGTAAACTGCGCAAGAATCCCCTGACCTACCAACCCACACCAGCCAAGCCAGACCACGTGCCACGGGGGCTAGTTCACCCCTCCACGTGCACATTGAGACTTGGCACTATTTATAGACACGAGAGCTCTTCTGTATTCCTGATACGTTTGCTAAATTAACGTTGCTTTGGTTTCATTATGTATGTTCCAGCAAATTGTGACATATATTTTTTCCTATTAGTATACGAAGCCTCTGGAGTGGGCCATGATTTTAGATCCCTTGCTTGTTAATTCCCTAAGCACAGCTCCCATTTTTCAAGTGCTGCTTTGAAAGAAGTCACTTTGTCTGAGAATCCTTTCCCTCTCCTGACCTCGTCCCCCCAGGATATGAAGAACTTCAGTGGGAAATGCACAGGGCAAGTACTTTGTACTTTGCCTGGAAAGTCACAGAAACCTTTGAATGTGACTGACCCTCTTTCAAGGATAAAAAAGTAAATCCATTTTCTTTTTGCTTGCCCAATTCTGTTTTTTCTTTTGGGGGGGACGGGGGCAGGCTTTTCTTTTCTCTCTCCCCTGCCCTCAAAAATAGTAAAAAAAAAATTCACTAAAGGCTTATTCTCCATTTTATGCCCAAACCTACCTACAAACTATACACCAATATGAGACTAATTGTGCATAAAATTTAAATTCTATTGCACTGCCCCATAAAAATGCAAAATGCTTCGGTGGTGTAATGTCTAGTACTGAGCTCAATCCAATCAGGGCTGCCCCAAGACAGCTCGGCAGATGCAATTATCTCTCACACACTCAAACTGCTTTCACAACATTACTTTTATTATGCAAATGCATGAATCTAATTTTAATCCTGGAGACCATCTAGAAGATTAAAACTGCACTCATGTCTTACTTTCACTAACTGTAATTAAAGATATTAAAGGTCTTTTTCATTGGGGGAACCATTTCAGCTGCAGCAAGAGCTCTGCCTTGCTCTGTGCCTGTAGGTCAAGAGATCAGAGGGGGCATCTCAGAGCTGCCTCAGGGACCTCTTATCCTTCCTCATTCCCGAGTGGAAGGGACAGCAGGACCAGCCACGGCCAGAGCGGTGGTCAGCAGAGGGTGGTGGCCGTTCTCTGCTTTGGTGCGGACCAGTCGTGCCCACGGCCTGGGACATGATCCACCTTCCCCAGACTGGAAATGTGGGCTTGTTGATCTAGAAGACTCAAGATCTCTACTGGTGATGAGGACACAGATTGCAGGGTGTTCCAGGGACATGTGGTCACTGACAGGGGAATTCTGGCAATCCTGCAAAGCCAACCATCACCAAAACTATCTTCCCTAAAAAACAAAACAAATAAACAAAAACCCCAAAACAGCCAATTCTGGATGCCCAGAGAAGTGACGATAGTGCAGGGACACTCTAGATTGTCAAATTGGTTTTCACCCTTTCCTTTTCTCTACGTACAACTCTGTGTTCGAGGTAATGGTCGCCGCATTGGAAGTGTTTCTCATCCTCCACGAATCTCCAGATGTTTGTTAGAATTTAAAACTTTCACACGTAACATCCATAATGACTATTTACATCACCGTAGCCAACAGTTCTATTGTTCCTACCCTGTGCCAGTTGGTTGGGCTCTTTGAACAATTTTATTTCAACTCCATGACTGAAATTGGTTATCAGGGCCATTTTCTAACGAGAAACTCAGGCCCGGCGTGTGGTCTTCTCAAAGTCGTCCTTAGTAAGTGGCGTGAGTCTCCCTTGACCTGGACTTGGGCCTCTCAGACACCAGCATCTAGAGCTGCACCCTCATCCAGTGGCCCCGAGTCCCAGGTGGCTGTTTGGTGGCAAGGCGGGATGGAGACGGGTTGTGTCAAACACACGCTGGGCTTTGAAGACTCAGAGTGAGCAGCAGAGTGTGAAGTGTCTTGATAGTGTTCCTGTCGATTACGCGTTGACATTGTGACGTCATGGACATGCTGGGGGCACATCAGCTCAGCTTTCGTGTGGCTTCTGGGAAGCTTCCCCTGATGTCTCCTGGTCCTGCTGGCTGCCCAGCCTCCCCTCCCACACCCGCTGCCCTGTCCTCACGGCCTCCCGCATCACCACGCCCAGGAAACGAAGCATTCCAAGGAAGTCAGAGGTCACTCTAGGAACCGGGGGGCTCCGTCCAGGAGCGGACTTGGGTCGGGGCGCGGCTTGGCTCACGCCGAGGCTCCCTCGTCTGCTCTTTCTCCCCACGAGGTTCACTCCTCACAGGCCTCTCACCGGGAAAGGCAGTGGGGGCAGGGGGCTGTGAGGTTCCAGGGACCCTCGCAGGTGGCAAGGTGTCCCCTCTCTGCCTTTACGGTCAGTGTGTCGAGGCCTCTTTGCACCTCTGGCTCCTTCCGGTGGCGCTGCTGGCGGCCGGGCGAGGGCGCGGGTGGACCCTGGAAGGAATCGGGGCATTCGCTGTCTGACATGTGTCACTCGCCTCCAAAGGAAAGAACTTTAAGCCTCGGGATCTGCTGCCTCCAGCCTGAGGCCCTGCCTCCTGGGGAGGTGCTTCCCCTGGTTGGTGGTGGAACCTGCTGCCCTCGGGGCTCGGTCTTCTCTCTCCTCCTCTCCAGGTGGCGACGGGGGGAGGTGGGAGAAGAAAAGGGCCTTGGAGGGACATGGAGATCTGGGCTGCTCTCTGGGTCTCCCCAGGTTTTGCAGTGGTGGTCCCCAGTGCTCCGTGGCCACCGCTCGCAGTGTAGCCTGGGACTGCTACGTTTTCTGTGGTGGCCCCTGAGATCGGGCTGCCGTCCCCATCCTGTCCCTGGGCTGGCAGGTGGCCAGACTCAGCACCTGCACCGTCCATTTCCAGCATGGCTTCTTCCTTGTCCCTTGCCAGGGCAAACGGAGGTCTGTGGGGCACGGAGCAGGTCCCGGGACGCAGCACCAGGCCCTGTCCGTCTGGACCACTGAGCTCCTGGTTAGCCTCTGAGGCAGGCCCCACGGGCAGTGGTCAGCCAGCTCCCCCTCACTCTAAGGAGCCCTCAGGGCTGCCTCTAAGTCCCTCTTCATCCCACAGTCCTCTTGGGGCCGACAGAGGTGCCACATTCCTCTCGTGTGTCCCGCCTGACAAAGGGGCTTCCCCTCCAGCACCCCGCTCTGAGCACTAGGCTTTTGGGAAAGGACGTCTATAAGGAAGAATGAGAGCGAGGAGCAAGAAAGAATCGAATGAGCAGAAGAAATTGGAAAACTAGATGGTTCTTCTGAACCTCCTGGGTCGTGTCTTCAGTGGGACTCATCAGTCTGTCTAAAGCTTGGGGTTCTCAGGACGCCATGCATTCCTGCTTTATCCTAGAAAACTTTAAAAAAGCATTCCTAAGTCGAACGTCAGCATGTAGACGTCTCCTGCCATTGAGGCTCCTGTGCACGCTCCTCCATTGGAAGGAGGAGCTGCCAGGGTCCCTGTCTCGTCAGCTTTCCAGGTCTCTTGAGCTGTCTGTTCTTCTGCTCTAGGCATTTCAGAGGACATCATGAGCCCTGGCTTGTTTCTAAGTAAAGTGTAATTTAAAAAAGGGTCTAAGAAATGCCATACGCATGGGGCGAAGCCCCGGGTGACGCTGACGTGCTGTGGCGACACCTGTTCAGGCCCTTGCCGAGGCCCTTGGTCACAGAGGGGAGATGGCCCAAGAGAGCCCGGGCCACCAGTACCTCCCACTCAGCCTCCCCTGGCTGGCTTCCTACCATGACACCCGAGGGGTATTTTTTCCCCTTCTCTTAAACTGTGTTTCCTTATGAAAGAATTTGCATGTATAGACAGAGGTTTTTAAAATGATTGTGTGAGTAACAGATACCAAAGGATTCCACTGTCATGTTCTCTAGTCAACAACAACAACAAAAAAATGCGAGTTGCACACCTCCACCCTCGAGCTATTTAGAATATCATTTAGATACCATATTACTCCTAAAACCATAGGGAAGTCAGAAAGTAACACACAGCTTTTTAAAAATGGATTTAAAAAAAAAAAAACCACACATCCAAATCAACATTTTCTATTTTCCTTCAATTTCAACCAAGCTCTTGTGTAAGTGTCAGGTCATCCCACCACTTTAAAAAGGGAAGTCATTCTTCCATCATCCACTGTCTTAAGGCATGTATGCAGGTATTATCTAAATTTGGGTTAGAACCACCTGCTTTTATTATTTTCTTGATGATTTAATGCATTTTTTTTAGGCAGATCAGCCAAAAAATGGGTAAAAAGCAAAGAATAGAGAGAGAAGAAATGCAGAAAATATGCTTCTGTTAGTACCTTCCCTTTAGAGTTCAGTGCACGTGGAACTATGATCCAAAGACACATGAAATCTCTATGTTTATGGAACCAAGTGATTTAATGGTTGTTTTGACTTCCACTAAAGGTTCATCTAATATTTTGTTAATAAACATCACACTTTGGTTTTTCACTTTTTGAATTATAGGGAGAAAGTCCTACTGTGAAAAGCCTCACCATGAGAATTCTCAGTATGGTCTTGAATCCTGTAGGAATTACACTGTTTCCTCTTGACATCTTGTAATAAATAAAACTGTTAATATTTTGACTTTAGACAAATTTCTCTTTTGCTTTCAGCAGCTAACAGTTATAAAAAGAGACAGTGCCACATTAGTCACAGCAATTTGGTTTAGGGGCACCAGCACAAACATATAAAATCCATTAGTGGTGCCAACAGTTATATCCAGCTAAAGTTTAATAAATAAGACAACATACAGTTTATAAAATGAGTCTTAAGACTTCCCAGAAAACAGAATAGAGTTTAGATGATCTTCTGAGTAACTAAAGCAACCACCCTTACTGAACCTAAGCTGAGATGTGTGTTTCCAAAGGACTATAACCGGACGTGTTGCCGTTAAGATGCTTGGCATTGCCAAGTGAGCATAAACCAGGGAGACGCTCTCTCCGCTCACACACTTGGTCCATTAACCTGGGTTCCTGCCTCTGGCAGTGTTTCATGCTTTGGAAAAAGGCAACTACAACAAAAAATTTATAAGGAAAATTATAATAAATCTCTAGCTCAATCATGCAGTGTTGGCATCGGGGGAGACACATTACTCCCACTCCCAGAGGAGCTGCGTCCTCTGTCTCTGGACCTGGGAAAGTATCCTTACCCCAGGGGCAATTCCCAGATTGTAAACAGACACACACATTCTACTTTCAAAGATCATTTTTATTAAAACACTTTGGATTGATAATTGATTAATAAGCATTTTCTAAAGGAATGGGGCCATTCCTAAAAGCCATTTTGTGAATCCCTTTTCGTTTGAAAAGTGCCTCAGAAGAAAGCCGTGAAGCTATGAGGAGTTGGATTCCTGTGGAGGACTTGTCTTTTACAAATAATGAATACAGAATGCTTGAAAAATGAGAAAACGGGAATGCAGTTGGAAATAAATGTAAGAACAAATTGCTGGGCACTCCTCTCAGAGTGGCGACTCTGGGTCCCACTTCTTATTTGAGCTTTTCCCTGGTAAAAATTCTAAGACCTTTTCTGCACCGATGATTTCTCAAGAACTGCTGCTGCGTGGAGCGGTCCCTGAGGGGTGAGTTCCGAGGAGCCATGCGTCTGCCAGGTGGAACCTCTTCTTAACAGGGAGAATGATGTCTGACACTCGTGCAGCACAATCTGTGCACAAAATGCCAGCCCGGGGTTCAGCACACATGCGAACTTTTCAATTGCCAGAACATCCCTGTTCAGGGTCTCTCCATCAGCCCGGATTCATCAACCACCTCACTGGGCCACAAACCCTTCCTTACAAAGAGAGTGGGGAAGAGCAGCAGCTGAGGCCAATGTCTGGCTGCCACTTCCCAGACCCTTCCCCATCCAGGGTAGGGAGTGGGGTTATTATAGGACACATAAAATCCAGTGCAGATTAACAGTGCGGTTCATGTTTGGAGATCATCTAATCTAACTTCCTCATTCCTGCTGAGGAAAGTGGGCCCAGAGAGGCTCTGAGGATTCACCAGGACCAAAGGCCAGTCTGTTCTGGGAGAGGGTCACCTGTGCTCCCAGTCTGACCCACTGCCAGGACAGAACAGGGTCCAGTGACATACTGTGTGTCCAGTGAATAAAACGCAGGAACTGGCCCCAGGGTATAGCTGGGTAGTGGCTGGACTGTTGTTGGAACTCTGATTTCCTGTGGATTTTTTTCTCTGGGTAGGTTCACCAAGGAAAGATAGTTCTAGAAAAGTATCCTGACACGGACAGACCAGGATATCACCCTTGGGTGGATTCAGGTCCTTTTAGTGGGGCTTCCTTGGGCGCAGAGTTAAAGATAAAGGGAACACACCCCTACGTTCGCACGTCAGCTGGGTCTGGCTAACCCTGGGGTCCTGCAGCACGTGCGGTCACCAAACCCAAGGAACAGAGAGCTGTACTATAAGGTGGGGAGACAGAGAAGGCCCAACTCTGGCTGCACCACCGGCTTTTCCAGCTTGGCTGGTGCAGGCCTGGAGCTCAGTTTGCATGGTCTCACACACACACGCCGTGAAGGAGCCGGAACGCCAGTGGGGAGTGCCGGAGCCCTGTGGACCTGATCAGGTGTGCAGAGAGGACCTTACCCACCCCACCAGGTAGGAGATAACGTTTTTGAAAAATAATTCAGCAAAGTTGCATTTTCTGAAACAAAGGTCCACTGAAACATGTGCATGCTTCTCTGAAATAGCTTCTTCAATAAGCTGACCAGAGAGAGAACTGCGAGGAGCACAGTACACAGATTGCTGTGTCCTGAGACACGAGGCCCAGGGTTCAAATGCCACTGAAGATTGATTCAGAATATGTTTAAAATATAAAAAGTGTTTTCTTCCTCCAAGGACAAGAAGAGTGTAGATATTTCATCAATCTCTTTCATTAAACCTGTCACCAGACATCGGTTATGAGCCCCTGAGAAGACCTCAGAAGACCTCTTCCTTTGGGTGGAGAGTCCCACTCTAGATGTGTTTCTCTGGGGCAAAGGAGAGTGACCTTCTATCCCCCTCTGCTGCTGGTGCCTTAATCTCAATTTGGGGAGCAAGTGGCCACACTCTGGCATGGGCCCCATTAGCACCGACTCACCCCTGTCTCCCTGTGGCTCCCAGACCACTAGCTACTAGGAGAGCTCTCCAGGTGCTTGGGCTCCATCAGCATGTGCTTTGGGCAGCCACACTAGAAGTTTCCAATTAGAAACCTTGCTGGGGGCTGCATATGGTTTCATGGGCTTATAAATGCCCCCGGCATTAACCCTCCTGGACTGGCTCTTTGTGGAGAGCTACAACGTCAATACTAGTCAAAGCCAATTGATAATGATAATAAAAGAGTTTGCTATGTATCACATCAACTAAAGCAATGTTGAACAATGGAAGTATTCAATATCTCTAAACATTGAATTATTGCTTTCCTTTCTTATTCCATAGAAAAGCTAGATTAAAAATCAAAGTCATTCATAGGATATCAGTCCAACAAAGAGCAGGAGTAATTTGTTCATGTCCTTTATTTTGAGGAAATGTGGGCGTCTGCTCGGGCTGCTATACCAAAGCACTGCAGACTGGCACGTTCACCAACAATAGACACTTGTTATTTCTCACAGTCCAGAGGCTGAGAAGTCCTGATGTGAGCAGGTCAGTGTCTGGATAGGGCCATTGTCTTGTTGTGCTCTCCCTGGAGAAAGGTGCAGGAGCTCCTTAAGGTCCCTTGGATAAATAAGGGCACTAATCCCATTTGTGAGGGAGATCACCGCCCCAAATCCTCGTCTCCTAATACTGCCACCTTATAGAGGTGAGGGTTGCAGCACATGGATTTGGGGGGATATAAACATTCGTATTATATGTTAAGCTGAGAGCTGTGGGTAAACACGCAGGGCTTCAATATTCACTAGTCAAAGGATAAAATGCCAGCCAGCCAAGAGAGTCGGAGCCAGGCTTTCAAGAGAATGGGAGAGATGGAGCTTGGAAGTGGGTCCCTGGCATTCCCAGAGGTGGTCCTGCCCCACACTCAGTCCCTGCTACAGTGCCATCCATGAACGAGTCCCCACGTCCACTCAGTGGACACTTCTCACACAAAGTCAGGCCCTGGGGAATGCTTCAGGGGTGCCATGTCGGCCCTTGAGGTGAAGAATCAATAGAAAACAAGTGGATACCAGTGACCAGCGGGCCAGGTGGTGGGTGGACAACCTCGGTGGACCCAGGCTCTGTAAGAGTTTAAAGGATGAGTAATGAGAGTTGAGGGTGGAACAAGCTGGGGCCTGGACATCATGGGCAATCGGAGAACTGAAGGGGAGCGCCGAGGAGCCGTGGGCCCCGGGGAACCTGGGATGATAATGGTGTCTCTGGGGGCCCTGGGCTGACTCAGGGGCCAATGGAAGACCTTGCTGGAGGAAGGCGGTGAGACTTGTTCAGGAAGTAGGAAGGCGCCTTGGAATGCGTCTGATCAAACTGTCAGCTGACCACAGTGAGTGCAGGAAGAGGACTCTGGTGGACGTGACGAGGGTGATCTGGATCCAAGAGAGGACATTTGTGAGGCAGAATGAAACTGAAAATAGCTCGAGGCGCTGAATCCCAGCAGGGTCAGTCCAGGGCGAACGCAGAAGGCCGCATGCGGGCCTCCCCCTGCACCCTTACAGCAGCTCCCCCCACTCCTGTCCAGTGCTCCCAACCCTTGTTCCCTGGGCCATCAGTCCTCTTCTAAAAACACATTCATTTGTAACCCCACTTCTTGACTATGAAATTTAAATTATTCATTTAGCCACAAGGGACCCATTATGACTGGGCTCTTCCTGCCCTCCTGCCCTGCCCTCTTGCCCCTCCCGGCCTGGCCTGAACAAGGGCTTTAAATTTTGTGATACTGAGCGCAGAGCCCAGGGCCTCAGGCATGCTAGGCAGGTGCGCTACCACCGAGTGCACCCCAGCCCCTGACTTTCCCTTAGAATCCTCCAGCTCTTGCTTGCCCTGCCTCCCCCACTCCCCAAATGACTGTGTCATCTCCAGGAAGATACTGTAAACAGACTAAGTCAAGAATCCAGATTAATCAAATTGAGCTGAGTGGACGCAAACCCTCGGGGTGACCGTGGTTACCTAGTGACCCACATTTCTGAGTTTTACTAATGATGATAAAAGCTTTGTTGGCAACCCCTTTCAAAGGCACTTTGCGTCCACTCCTAGACAACAGAGCGAGGTCCATCTCAGCCTAAGGGTCTGGGAAATGCTTTCAGGTTTTTAGCTGAAGGACTTCAGGAGGCTTCAGGCACGCTGTGAGAACTTTGTCAATGAGCTCCCTGGTGTTTCATTGTGTAGAGTCGCTCTAGATAGTAAAACAACAAAACCCTCTTCAATTTCCAGTTTGATTAAATTGCACCCTGAAAAGGCCTATATTTCCACTCTGTTTGAGCCAGCCGCTCTCTTCCTGGGGAAGCTTGGAGTGGAATCCGGAAAGTAGAGCCTCAGGGGTCTGAAAAGTCGCGATCTTAGTGCCTGACACCACCCCCCACCTCCACCCCCAAGCCCTGCTGGTCACTCACCAGTAACTTCTCACTTGAAACCTGGGTTTAGTGAAGCCACGTCTCAGAGGTGAAGTCCCCCTGAAGAGTTGCACTGAGGATTAAACAAGGTGCTTTGGAGGAACTGTACTAGTGGGATGTGTGTGGCCTGCTCTCAATCAGTGGGAGTTAGCGTGGACATTATAATAATTCACACTGTCATCATTTATAACAATAAATTTCAGAACACAAACAAATGAAACTATATGAATTTACTTAATTTTATTTAGTGAATTTCCAAAAGCAGAATGTCCCAAATCTTTCTGTGCTTCCAAGAACTAGTGTTTTAGAACATTTTTAAAAGCAGTTTTAAAAGTATAGATTAGTGCCATTTGCTAGAATAAAAGGCACACCCCTGGACTCTGCTTGGACCTTAGCTACCATTTCCAAACTGCAGACCTCCCTGGATGCTGCCCCTGGGCAGGCACCCGACTCTTCTGTTGTTATCATTATTGACCATGCACTTGCCATGTGGAGACACCCCAGAAGGACAGCAGTGATGAATCAAAAGACACGGGGCTCCCTGCTCCCCAAGGCTCTTCCTCCGACACTGACATGACAGCAGAAGACAGCCCAGAGACACAGCAAGTTCTAGGTCTAAACTAAAAATTGTTTTCTTCCCAAATGCCGGCCACAGGTCAAATAGAACACAGACAAAAATAATCTTCCCGGCCACAGAAGAGAGGAGAGGAGAGAAGAGGGGAGGGGAGGAATTCCTGCCAGGGCCATCGGGGCAGGGGGAGATGGGGGGGAGATGGCAGGAGAGATGAGGGGCAGTGCTTACTCAGTGCCTTCAAAGCCATGAGCTGCCCTGAGTGGACGCTCTTCCAGGATGTAATTTCCTGATGTTGTATATGAGACAGATCCTTATTGAGTATTTAACATCTGCAAAGCACAGATTACTAGTAAGTCATACAAGACACTCAAGTACCTCACGGTCAGACTGCTAAGACGACGAGACAAGAACAACTTTACAACATGTTTCAGGCAAAGTGCCAACCACAGGTGCAACAAACCCACGGCACAAATATTGCAGGCATTCAAAAATAATAGGCACAAATAGAAAATATAATCTGGGATAATGACTTTTCTCTGCATGAAGACATATTATCTTTTGAAAAACCTATCCATGTTAACATGAGGATGACTTGAGGCTGCTAGAAATTTATTGCACAGCATCCACTCAGTGGCAATGGGAAATGCTTTTTCCTTTTTCCCTTCAGTGTTGGAGATTGAACCCAGGGTCTCGCTCATGCTAGGCAAGTGCTCTACCACTGAGCTATGCCCCCAGCCTATGAAATGCTTTTTGAAATATTGCTACCTGTTGTTAGAAGATTATTTTTTCTTTCATTTCTACTTCATTTTCTATATGCCAGTTGCTAGGCGTGTGCACACACATGCACACATATATACATCCATATACACAGTGATTTCTCAGGGATTTTTATCCACTGGAAATTTGCAAGGGCTAAAAATGGAAGAAAATCGTGTCTGTGAAGAGCTACTGAAATCAAAACATATCCTGAAATACAATCCTACCCAATTTACCCCATTTAGGACTACAGAAAGTATCTAGGAAGAAAAACTAATAGAAGAAAAAGTGTGTGTGGTTAACTAGGTCTTGTTAGAATTCTACTTCCCCCCAGCAGTACATTAAAATGGTCTGTTCAAATTGAAAGCTTCAACATTGAAAGGACATTAAAACAAACCAAGCCAAGTCTGCATACCAATGTCAGAGCGCAGATCCTGCTGCCAATTAAAAGAGACATCCAGTGGAACTGGTGCCTCCCGGCTCAACATGGCGGGGAGGTCTGATTTATTTTTTTAAGTTTTCATTTCAGTTTTAATGACACTCATAACGTCACACATTTTTTTGCTCATTAGCATAGATAAGGCCTAAGGTTACAAAAGCTATGCAGAGACAGCTCCTTAATTGTGTGGGTAGCTCTTCTAGGATTTATTTGAGAAAAGATCTGTAAGTGGCACCAGCCAGACAAAACACTGTGAGCACCAGCAGATCGCAGGCAATTTGAAAATTCCTGCCTTAAAGCTTCCCTCCAACATTCAGAATTTGTCTCTGTGGCTGGCCTGTAAATCCCATCACCTTCAGTTTTATTTCTCGGAAAGAATAGAATAAAACACTTGTCCCTGAAAGCCAGAATTGCCCCCTCCTTTCTTATGAATGGATTATCAGCAAAACTCTGCTCAATTTTCCCAAGGCCATCAAAGTCCACAATAGAGGGGCCTCAGGGGGCAGTTGACATATTTCTGGACCTTGAGAAAACATGAGCTGCACACCCCTAGCGACCTGCCAGCTTCAGGAACCCAACCAGAGCCCAGAGACCACGGTCAGGTATCCTCATCATGGTGGGAGAGCTACCCACGTGTCCCTGGCCAGTGTCTAATGGGAGAGTTGCCCAGTTATGCCCAGGATCCTGCCTTGTGCTGCAGGCTCATGGTGAGGAAGGGGCAGGGCAGAAAGAGAAGGTGGAGCCTGCCCCACCTCTGTTCTCTTCTTTGTCCAGGGAGGTCCTATCAAGGCAACACCCAGCAAGTGACACAGGGATCCCCTGGGGAGACGCACACTAGAAGGACAGAGCAGTAGTGATGGTCCCCTTCTTTGGTTTTGTGGCATGCTGTCTCTCCCTCCAAGGTCCTCTCATTTGATCAGGAAAGAAATGGTGTTTTTCAAATTCCCAGAGCTGGGTTCGAATCCTGGCAGTTTCCATTAGTTGTGTGCCCTTGGTGATGTGGCTTGCCCAAGTCTCATGTCCTCATCTGCACATTGGAAAGGAGACCTCCTGGGCTAGCGATCCAGAGAGACGTGCTTGCCAGGCCCCAACAGAGAGCCTCACACGACCAGCGCAGGCTACAGTGGCGTCCTGTACTGCAGGCCTGCAGCACCTCCCGCCTCCCCAGCCTACGACAGCCTCCGGCCTCCCTGCTCCCCACCTCCTGCAGTTTCTGCTGGTTTTCCAGGAGAATAAAGAAAGACCCTGATGACAATTTTGTGAGAATGCAACTGCTTGCATTCCATTTTTTTTTCTTGTTGTTGTTGTAATGTTTTGATCCTTGTCCTGGGTCGTGTGAAATTTGCCCACTGACCTCAGTTCTGCACGTGGAGTTACCAGGAGACAGTCGAGGACCAAACCACAGGGTGAATCCTGCAATGAGGACTCGGAATGGTGGTCAGCTTCCCCATACCAATCCCGCAAGAACAGAAGTGCCCTGCTGCTTAATTTTACTAACATGTATTGGGTGTGGGCCGCATTCCAGGTTGTAGGCCGTGTGTGTGTACATTATCACTGAACACTTGAGCCTCTTCCAGACCCAAGACTTGATGGATTCAGATCTCATATTTCAGAGGATTTTATTTTTTAGAATTTGCTTTTCAACATATATGTTCTACATATAAAAATCACACACACATATAATGTATTCAAACAACTTTTAAATTTTAAAATATTTTAGAATAATTAAAAATTTGCAAAATTATATAGAGAATTCATATATGCCCTTCGCCAATGTCTTTTAATGTTAGTACATTTTATATTATTTGTTAAAACTAAGAAGTCAACATCGGTACAGTTCTCTTAACCAACCTTTATTTGGGTTTCACCTGTTTTTTTCCACTGTTGACCTTATTCTGAGATGGTGTGTGCCTTTCCCACCCTGAGTTCATGAAACTAATTCAGGAAACAAATGGATCTGGAGCAAAGGAGACTTCGACTATTAACCTTATCTTACAGGAAGGAACTGACCTAAAGCACACAGTTAAATAAAGGGCCCAAGCCACATAGTCACTGATAATTGAGCTGAAATTCAAACAAAGGGCAAGAGGACCCTAGTACCTGCACTACCACAACAAATCCTACCTACGAATTGATTTAGAGGCACAAATGGAAGCCATTCTGTAAAGGCCCAGATAATAAGTATCTCATGCTTTGTGTGGGGCAGGGTCTGTGTGGGGCAGGGTCTGTGTGGCAAGAGCTCAACCTGCTGTCCCTGCAGAGGGGTGGTCACAGACAGTATGTCAAAAAGTGTGCATAGCAGACTATTTGTAAAATAATAATAATAATAATAATAATAATAAGCATGACATGAGAATCCTGACATTGATCCTTTGCTTTAGCCCAGGAGCTACTCATGTGAGATGACCTCATTGACAGGCACTACGGGGACCTGCTCTTCCAGGAATGGGAGGTGCACAAAAATGAAGCCACTTGCCCAGACTTCATGTGAGCAAGGAGCAGAGCCTGCCTGGGAACCCACCAGCTCAGCTCCTGACAGAGGCAGGCCCTTATTAGGGGATGCTGCATCCCAAGGCCTGCTCTGTGTGCCGGGGTCTCAGCCTTGGTTGAGTCACATGTATATATATGCCATTGTGGATTGAATAGTATCCTCTAGGTACCTGAACGCCTAAGTCCCAGACCTTAGATGTGACTGCAATTGAAGTTAGTGTCTTTAAAGAGGTTATTAAGTACAATGATGTCATGTGGGCGAATCCTAATCCAATGTGACTGCTATCCTTTAATAAGAGGAAAAGACCATGGTCCCAGAGAGAACTCATGAGGATGCAGAGATGATGGACACCTACTAGCCAAGGCCTCGAGGGAGACCCAACCTGCCCACACCTGGATCTTGCACATCTGGTGGCCCAAATTGTGAGAAAATAAACTGGGGTCGTTTGAGCCACCTGGGCCGCGATGCTTTGCTGTGGCAGCACTACCAGTCAACGGACCCTCGGGCTCTCTCAAATCCATCCACCTAGAATCTCCTAAGAGGGACCTGCGAGCTTGTTCTGTTTAATGCTGCCCAGGCAGCCCCGGGTGGAGTCATTCATATGGTGTGTCACCTTAAACCAAGGATTCCTGTGGGGCTGCGATTCCCCGTGGCTGAGAGCTTCCCTCCGGCTCGGAGCACCTCTTGGTGCTCAGTGCTCTGCCCGCCCGGCCACTAGGGAACATGCTTCCTAGTGGGGCCTCCTCTGAGGAAGCCTTCTTTGACTTCCATTATGAATTAAGGGAACATGATAGAAATTTACAAGACCAGGACCTGTGAATGGTTCCAACAATGGAACTTGGCCTTTACTTGGTAATTATAGTACAAACAATTGCCAAAACATTATCTGTTCATCTTGTGCTTAGTATTATAGCACTATAGCATTTGAGTGACACCACACCTTGGTGCATCCATCTCCTGTTTTACTCAGTATGAAATTGAAAAATAGTTTCCCTTTTGTTTTATAGTCACCTTGAAATAATGAAAGTCAAAATCAAGCCAGTTGTCTGGAAAATGTGTCTGTTTCTAAATATTCAACAAACCATTTAAAGCTTTGCAGATCATTAAGTGGCTTCCTCTATAAAACCCAAGGTTCACCAATTAAATTTGTACCCCAGGTTTTACTGTCCAAACAATATTGTATTTATTTGTAACAGAAATCAAAACTGAAATATTTATTCCATAAATATAGAGGTATAATACGTTTGGTAACAAATGTGCACACATGTACTTACGCATAAGTGCATACACATACACACACACACAGAGGAGTTGATTTAGTTGGTTTTATTTGTTTTCTGATTGCCAAACAAGTTTCTCTGCCTTTGCAGATCTATTCTCCTGGTTCTAGTCTATCTTAGTGTATTTTCCTTTTCCTTCCAATTGAAGATGTTGTACCTAAAGATACAATGTTCTACAGAGTCCATTTCAATTCATACTGTATTCCCTTTAGTAATATTGAACCCTTCAGACAGCTGCTAAAAGTCAGGTGCATTAAGCTAACAGCATAATAGGGCTGTGATCTCTGGAAA
Source organism: Urocitellus parryii (assembly GCF_045843805.1). Lineage (NCBI taxonomy): Eukaryota > Metazoa > Chordata > Mammalia > Rodentia > Sciuridae > Urocitellus > Urocitellus parryii. The sequence goes on along the minus strand of NC_135538.1, from coordinate 6,483,111 downwards.
TTTATCAAACAGATTAACATTATTGACTTTTGAACAGACACTGTAGAGAACTGGGAGGATTATCACAGGACTGGGTAAAAGCCACATCCCACTGCATGGCAGGAGGTGCTACAGGTGCTCAGTGCTCCTGGAAGGATGAGGGAGCTTGGTTTAGGGAGTCCCCAAGGTCACAAGGCCACCAGCGCCACTGTCCTCCATTGCCTAGCATCTCCTCCAAAGAGAGAAAAGTGCTTTTCTACTATTTGTTTCCAAAACTGTTGTGATTTGATTAGAGTGCTTGGATGGAGCCTGTGTGAGCTCATCCAGGTGACAGTGTTGGTGCTCTTGAAATTCTGAATTGAGGATTAAGATGCAGGTGGAGGGGTAGCTGCTCCCATGGCATGAGGATGGAAGCCCCCATCCCCTGTCCTAGCTTCCTTTTGTCCGATGAATTAAAGTTCCTCTGGGTGCAACCTGGGTGCTGCAAATGTGTGTAAGTGCATGCCTGGGGGAGGGGTCTTAATCACTCAGAGAGCCTAAGACGCCACACAGACACCCCCTTCCCCACTAGAACTAGCAGTTCACTGCTGATGGGATGGATCATGTACCACAGTGAGTGAGGATGGAGAAGCAGATGCCTGTGACAAGGTGACACTGTAGAGCAGGATAACAGAGCCCACTGTCCCCTTCTCCTCCAGATCTGGATGCACTGGACCAAGAGTCCCGGACATGCCCAGCAAGCTTGTGAGCAGTGAGCTCTGCCCACCAGTGGTCTCTTTGAAGGCCTCGCTCTTGGCTATGGGAGGGGTTCTCAGGCCGAGTGGGACCTTGCAGGAGGCGGACTGTGTGTTGTTCCACCTGCGTATAACGTACAGGTTGAGCACTTTACCTGGGGCACCTCATTCGGCCCTTAGCCAGCTCTCCCACCTTATAGGCCAGGACATGCCATCCTAGCAAAGTTAGGCCACTGGCTGCGGGGAGCAGAGCTAGCAGTAAGCATTGGGGGTTTCCATGGCCACCCGCAAGTCAGATGGCTCTTGATTTCTGCTCTGCTCCACCTCATGCTCAAGAGGACATGAGGATATAGGGAGCTATGGGTCATTCAGGCCTGAGGGTGATTAGCTGTCCTTTGGGTCTGGGCTTTCCAAAAGAGAAGAGCAGTGGGACAGCCCTGAAGGGATCCCTTTGGGGCCTAGTCAATGTAGATGATTTTCAGGATGTTTTCCATATTCCTGAGCCTCAGCAAGGTAAGGAGAACTCAAAAAGAACAAACTCATCTGTAAACATCAGTGCATACTTAGGGATACCAAGGGTATGCCAGGGTCGATAGTCATTGATAAATCACCAAACCCAGCTGTGGCGGGCAGGAAAGAGAAAGTGGGTCTCTGGTTCCTGCTCCAGAGCTCTTTTCCTGATGCTGGGATAAACAAGATGCAAAAATAAATAAATTTTAAAAAATAAAATCATCAAGCAGAAAATTTAAAAGCCAAAGAGAAATCATTTTGGAATGCAGCAGAAATGGTTTCTTTCCATAACTTCCTATAATCAAAGAACAGGTAGGCTCCCGTCTCAGTGAATGCTGCAGGAACATCTGGTCTTATCCAATGAGCCTATTTACATGGGCTGACAGATGGTCCTAAGCAAAAATGCTTTGCTGGGCTGATTACAAGTCCCAGTAAACCCAAACCCCTCCATCAGGTGCCTTCCCGGTCCCGATGCATTTAAGTGGCAATCAGTATGACGAGGACATTGGTGTGCAGGCATTTGTCAATAATTTGCCAAACAACTCTATTTGAGTGTAATCTGATGCATTTGATTTTAAAGAATACCAGGTTTTATGCAAAGCCGCCTGTTCAGTTTTATCTTGTTGCTTTTTCTCATGGAGGAGGGGCCCTGATGGAAGGAAGACCGAGAGCTGCACAGGCAGAAAAGGGATGAAAACAGGAGACCCTGAAAGTCCCAAAGAGGGGAAGGGGAGGGTAAATGCCAGGCTGAAACTGTGGGGGGACTGATGGCCTAGGACAGGCCAACACTTTAAGACACACACATTCCTGGACACTCCTGCAAGAGCTTCATTTAAAGTTAAAACAATGTGCTGATGCCTTTTTGGTAGCTCACAGAATGTGTCCAGAAGTGGAATCTGGGTAGAGCTGGGATGTGGCCACCAAGGGCTCCGTGTGCAGCCAGGCGCCTCTCCATCCCGAGTGCCCAGGGATTCGTCCTCCAGCCCAGCACCTTCTGCCCCCTTCTATCCTCTGCAGCCGTGCTCCCTCTGCTATGAAGTCCCCGACCACTAGGTCTCCAGGCTCTGGGGCCATCGTGAAGAGGGCTGTGCAGAGCCCAAGGCCACCTCAGGAGGCTTCTCACTGATCTTCTTGTGGAGCTCACCTAGGTAAACACAGGAATGCCCAAGGGAGTGACCCTGCCTCTGCTCCTGGTCTAAAGGAAGCTTCTAAGGAGAATACACACCTCTGTCACCCAGCCCTGATGTATAGGCTGGGAGAAGGGGATGTGGGGCAGGGGGACATGAGGGGCTGTCCACTTTGGAGACATGTGGGGCCTGACCTATGAAGAGAATACGGGTGGGGACATCATGAGTGTGGGGCTGATGTGACTGCAACAATGGACTGAGCTCCTCAGTGGACACACCCAGGAACCCCTGTGCCCGTTGATCCCCCAGAGTGAATGCACAGTGCGAAGGCCTCTTGTCCCTTGTTTGGCATGCCCCTGTGAATGATGGCCACACTAAAGGGCCAAAGTCAAGACTAAAAAGGAGGCTTGTTAGAAACAGGTGTGAAAGTCCTAAATCCACCTAGGATGTGCTAAAGCTCCAATCTGACAGACGGAAGGGGAAAGGGAAGGGTGACAGGACCCAGGTCAAGAACAGTGAAGACATTTGAGGTGCACTGCCTGCCTGGTCATGTCTGGTCACATTAATATGAGATGAAATTTTGTAGAAAAATAACACCGGTTACCAAAAGTGCCAGGCCATCCCATAAACCAGCTCATCAGAATTTATCAGCCACGGCAGCAGCGTCCAGCATCTCTAAGGGGCTGGTAGAGCAGGACCTCATAAAAGACAGGAAATGAAGCCACAGCCCAAGGTGTTGGTGGAAGGGGTGAGGTGATTTATAGAGCACTAATTCATGCTGAAGTCGGAGTGGGCCTACTGAGGGTCTTGTTTTTAAAACTGATTCATTTATGTATGAAATGCTTCTGAGGTTCCCCTGGCCTAGCTGACATGGCACTTCTGGGCCACCACTTGAATGTCCTAGGTGTAACTTGGGGCACGCTAGGGACCGGGATGGAGCAGATTATGTAATGGGATCCATTTCATTATCATAAATAAATGTCAAATGGCCGCAATCCATTTTCTGTGATTGAACTGTCAAGGACGAAATCATGTAAGAACAATGAGTTTTTATTCCTGTGGCAAAAGAGGAAGACAAGAAAAAGTAATGAAAGTATCTACATAATTTAACGTCTGCAAAGAAAAGAAAAACCCCAGGAGCCTGTGAACAGAGGGCCTCGTTCCAAGTTGCATCACACAGTGCCAAGTGGGGTCTCTGCAGGACAATACTGCATTTGTTATTAGCTCTAAAGCACAGCTTAAGAGTGGCCCCTAGGTACCAAGGACAGAGATTCTGTCCCGTGTATCTGGAGAGGCACCTAAAATGAAACTCATTTCTCCTCTCCCCTAAGGGTGTGTGGAAAGGAAGGCCCTAGAATTGGCCTAAGTCTGTTTGAATCTCTGCTTCCCTCCTTGGAGAAGAAACTCCTGAGGGTGCTAGCCCAGTCCAGTGCAGTGGATCACCGTTGGCTGGCAGCGGGCTCCTGCCCAAGGCCTGCCATTTAACCAGCAAGAGGCAGAGGTGGCTTTAGGTGCCCTCTTGAAACTCCACCAGGCACTCCTGGAACTGGGCCTTGAAACCCAGGGTCCAAGTTGAGCGCCCAGGCTGTGCTGTGGTCAGATGAGCATTCAGTCATGGCAGATCGGCACTTTGACAGTTTGGAAAGAAACTCTTCAAAGTGAAAAAGAAATGAAGACTACTTTCCTACTCTGCAGATGGCAACTGAGGGGCACTGGAGGGGGACTAGGGGGCAGCAGCATCTCCTGCCTGGCTTCACCGCTCCCCTGGATGGTCACCAGGTAGTGGAAACACTCCTGGTCTCTCCCCACTCCTCAACCCCTCTTCCCCAGAAGAGCCGGAAGGAGTATTTGTTGATCAATTTGGGAGCAGAGACTGGCTGTAGTCATCCCTGTCTCCTTCTCCTCCTTGGCCCATTTGCCTGTCCTGAATCTGGTCTGCATCTCCATAGAATGCATGTGACAGAGACGCCCCCTTCCCCACGGAGACAGAGGCTTGTAGTGGTGTTGGTCCTCCCAGGACTCAAGAGGAGCTCAGTGCAGCCAACCGAGGTGGGTCTTCATTGTATTCTCCTTTTCTTTCTGCAGTCATCCCCGTCTGGATGTTAGAGCTCAGGCGACAGAAGGAGGCTGATTATTGGGCCCCTTGAACTGGAAATCACAGCTGTGAGAGGCACATGCCCCACCCATCAAGCCACACTCCGCAGGTGGCTGTGGGCTGAGCTCCTCTGGCAACTCAGAAGGGGACACTGGCTACGACTATTTGACTTGAAACTTCTGGAAAGCCCCCAGGGCTTTGCTCCTCAGAGATCTGAAGCTCTTTTCTTGCTGACTGGGAGCCTCCAATGACTTGCGCTCAGGCTGACCGGAGGTGGATTCTGGTCTGCACTTTCCATTTGTTCCTACCCTCTTAATCCTTTCCCCAGTAAAATTATGCAAAAGCCTGATTCTTCACATTCATATGAAAATTGACTTTATTCCCTGCCACTACCATTTTGTTGATGGTCCTTTTATTCCTATAATCAGTTGGATTTGTTTCACGTAATGAAAACAGCCATCTACATTCCAAACTCGCTCTTCATTAGCTTCGAAGATACACATAGATAAAGTGAAGAGCCCAAACTTTATGAAGCATTTTAATTTTACGTGGTCCCCAAGGCGTGCACCAGGGTCGTCACCAAGCACACGCAGGCTTGCGATCTGCACTCTCTGTGTTCAGCTACGTTGTACAAGCAGATGTGATTATCAGCACCAATTAGTCTAAACTGTATGCGGTGACACACGGAGAGCCATGGAGTATAGACATGTTGGCTCACAGAGCAGGCTGCCTCTCCGGCTTGAGAGTCGAAAGTTCATAGAACACACAGGGACCCTTGTGGTAGGGACAAGAATGTATTCTGGGGTCAGCCTTGAGTTGATGGCCTCTGCCATCAGGGTTTCCTTGGAGAAAGACACCAAATGAGGGGAAATTATTCAAGTTGGTGGCACACAGGGTAAAACTGCATCCTCCCCAGACTGCCCCTACAAATAGCTTGTAGAACTGTCTGGGATCATACAGTTTTCTCAGATTATCATGGCTGGCTGAGGAAGATTATTTTTCTGAGAGATAAAGTCTAAAGTGGGCCATCCAGATACATTAACTTTATAACCAATGCTCTTCCAAAAACCTTCGCTCAGAGAACAGGCGTGAAAGCTGACCCCTCTTTGGGATGATGCCCCACTAAGGAGCCATTGTAATTCTACCTGAAATTCTGCATGACGTTCCAAATCCTCGCACAGCCCAAGGCGAGAGGTGTAACCAAGGGAAAGCGCCATGTGGTGTTTTAAAACGCCTCTTGCGCCGTATGCCATCCTGAAGGGAAGTACCAACCCTCCTCCAATTCCATCACCGCCGATTCTGCACAAGGCAGGCTTTGGATCCACCAATCAGCACAGCTCACTACCAAACATTTCCCAATAATGCCGAAGCTGCTGTAGTGTAAAGATTTTACGTACTTTCTGGAGCGTGCAGAACCAATCGCCTAAGCAAAAAGTTTATAAACTTCTGGCTGACATAAAATAATAAGGACCTCCCCCCCGCCCTGCCAACTACTCTGGGCTAGGTTATCTCATGTAGTGGAACTGAAAGTGAAGGGTCTGCCCATTGAAAGTGAAAAAATAAGAAGAATCTTTGCAAGCTGTTTTGAAAATCCACCAGAAAGTAGTCTTGCTGTCTGTCCTGTTTGTTTCAGTATTTTCATCTATGGAGAATGAGTTTTGTCCATAAATGTACCGCCAACAAATTAAAACATGAGTTTTCACCATCAAGGATACATTCCACTTGGATTAGTACAAATATAAATTAGATATAGATATTTGGATGTTTTTCTGATTATGTTCCTTGGGCGTGGGTCAAGAAAATGATTGGGGTGCTTACTTAATAAAAATCTGATCTCTTTCTGGAATTATTGTGATGTTTAGGGAGTAAAAAAGGGGTTTCTGGTATAGAGAAAACAATTATCATCTTTCAGGAAAGAAAAAGGGAGAGCAAAGGAGACTTTTGAAAGTTTCCAGACACTAGTGTTTTAGGAAAGACAAATCCTAAGGGTCGGTATCAAAGGCAGCTCTGAGAGGGCTGAGGCAGGCTGGCAGGTAGGGGAGGACTCCGGACAGAAGTCAGGGCAGAGGTTCTGAGGCAGAGGCAGAACCCAGGCCCAGGGCTGCCTGCTGCAGGGTGAATTTGGTAGGTTAACCAGAAAACTGGCAGATGTTTCCTTCATTTTGAAACATGTAAATATAAATCATGTTGCAATATTTTGATGGTGAATCAAAGCCTTTTCTATTTTTTAAAGTCTGAGTCCACTTCCTGAAGTGTCATCCTTCTTCCATGATTAGTTTTTCTACAGTTTCCAGTTTGGATCTCTTTAAAGTAGAACAAGGACATGAAGACAGTAGTGAAGCAATCAGAAGGCAGAATTGATTTTTAGAGTTTTTAGAACTTAGAATTGTTTAGAATTTTGTCTTCCACTTTCAAAACCATTCCACATATAAATAATTCAAAACAGCTTCTAACAAACACGCCTTATTAAGTCTTTGTAAATCACTCAACTCGGCTTTTTGTAGAAACAATTTTCTTTGCATTGATGGTTCATTGGCTTATGTGATTTTTAATTAAATTAAGAAATTGAATATTAAGCACAACTAGCAAAAAACAGGCCTAGAAACCAACACAACCGACCTGTGAAAACATCATTTAAGTTGGAGGGCACAGAAACATTGAAAGTCCTTGTCTCCCATGTGGCATGTGCCCAGGGTCATTAGGGACGCATTCCACAGTGTGTGAGGTGCTGGTTGACTCTGAGAGCCTCTTCTGCACTCAACTACTCGGAGAACCTTCTTCATTCTATTAAACGTAGATAACCCAAACTCAATAGTGTTCACTTTTGGAAAAAGAGATACTCTAAGTGGACATCTGTACTCAGAAAGTTAAGTTTGTGTTAGATACAGGCCAGTGGGCAGATATTAAAAAGTATGTCTGTGACCTACTTTATTTTGGCACTCTGCAGATGTCATAAAATCGTGGCTTGATAGCTCGGATGAGTCAGTCTTTGAATTTGGATAACAAATTCAGATGGAGAAGGACATTGATCTCATCTCAAAAATTACCTGACTCTTGAGTTTATGATCCCTGACTTTCATTTGATTAATCTCTTTCCTGATCCAATTTTTTTTTTACTCAGATAAACCAAAAACCCAGAAACCAAAAGTAAATTTAAACATTGGCCCTAATAATAATCACCTTCATGATGGTATCTATAAAATTATCTGTAATGCCTAGTGTACTTTCTCCAAATTTGTTAAATTGGCACTAACTGAATGTCTACTAGGTGCCAGTTTGGTTGACATGTGACTATTTTTTTTTCTTTAGCCTGCCTAATCTTGGGGACCACTGTTCACCCTGCTGGAGGAACTGGTAGGAAGCCACTGACAAGCTGTGGCTACTTCTCGTGTCAACTGATAAGTCCTGTAGGAAAGAGACGATCTTTTCTCCAACATGGCTTATCTAAAATCACAAAGGGAAAGAACTAAAGCTTCTTAGATGGGTTCTGGTTCTTTCCTGTTTATAATGAGAGGTGTGTGGGCATCAGGAATCTTCTAGGTTGGGGAAGGCCAGTTTTCTTACCTCAGCTTATCTGTTAGTTGGGTACGGAGATTAACTCAGGGTAAGGTTCAGACACTTGGCCATAGATTGACAGTCCATAAAGAAACACACTTCATTTTTAGAATGTATTTCTCTTTTCATTAAATGTTGTATGTGACAGAGTTACATAGTAGACAAGGGCATTTTTTGAAAATTTTATAATAGAAAAAATATATATGGACTCCAATTAACTTATAAGGAAAAGGTGGTAGACGTGTGGCTTTTGCCCTGTCTTTACTTCCTTCCATTCAGGGCAGGGAGTGGGCAGGATTGCCCCAAGTCTAAAGTGGGCCACTGACCACAGAAGAGCCAATCAGACCTCTGAGCCTCTTAGTGGCACCTGTTGGTTCACATGTGTGATTTGGGCTAAGCCATGGAATACACATGGGGACCAACCCTGGTCATCTTTGTTACCAGCAGAGCCTATGTGAGAGCAATAAAGACAGGGTCAAGGAAGCTAAGTGAAGGGAATGTCTTCAGGAGGACCTCACCCAAGAACCTGGACCCAGGCAGGCCACAGCAGGGCTGCCCTCACCCACGAAGATGCACCAACAGCTCTGTCTTTTGTTTGAATTAACCTTGGTTGGATTCTGTTACCGACCACCCAAAGACTCTGGCTAGTACAGTCAGACCAGGAGCAGAAGGACGGGAAGACCTGGAATCCACCCTAGCAAACCTCTAAATCCGTCATCATCCCATGGAGAAAGTAAAGGAGGTGGGGTTTTATGTCCGCTCTTGCACTGATGAGAGGAGAAACCCTGAGAGGTGAACGAAGCCAACGTGTCACTACTGGGCGAGTGCTATTAGGCAGGGCCAGGGCTGCCACCCCCGCATTCTGATTCCGGGTTTCCACTCCAATTGTGCGAACCACCCGACTGGTGACACTTTTATAACTCCTCCCCCTCAGGAAAGAATGAAGGGAACATCTGAATGCCGATGCTCAAGTTCACTACAGGCACCATCCGACTGGTCAGCCTGAGCTTAAAATGTCCCTCAACAAAGGCGTGTCCAGGCAGGCTCAGTGAGGTCCGTTTAAAGCATTGGTCTCCTTCAATCATTAGGATAAATGATAATATGACCAAACTTCTTAATTCCTGAAAAATTATACCAACCTTCTCAGAGCATCAACTTAAAAGTGAAAATTTTCATGAAGGTCTTATTTAGTGCATTATCCTATAAAGTGGTTTGATTTGTTTCTTTTCATTCCCATTCAACTATTTTAGTTTTTACTCAATTTATCACATGGCAGAGTCATGGGTGCATATGGAATTGCTGCCTAATTAAAACTTCCCTAGAGTTATCAATGCAATCACAACAAGGAGTCTCTCACTTTGTATTATGTGGGCATAGAATTTAAGGTCAAAAGAATGGCACGGCACCCCATATCATTTTATGTGTGAAGTTTCATATATAAAATCATGCCAACGTGTCCATTAAGAACAGACTTGAGAAGGGAAATAGCTACAGAAGGGGAGCATCCAAGTGTGTGGTGCTGGGGCAGATGAGTACAGGAGTACAGTGGTCATGGCTCCTATGAGGTAGCCTCCTGAACCACTGGTCCATTTGCAGATAGCTCTTATTGGTGAGGCACAGTCAGAATTAGGATGGGATACCACATTCTCAACATGAGTGGGATCTCGAGTCTGGAGTCTGTAGACTTCCTCAGTTCTCGTACCCTACAACTTATATGGATAGTTCCACTGGTGCTCTGGAATCCTGGACATCTTTCTGAAAGTTTTATCAAAAATATTCCTCTATAGGAAAGTATGTACATTCATCAGGTATTTATTTATGATTAAATAGATAATCTGAATTGTGATAAGACCAGAGGCATCAAATGGAAATGGGAGACACTGAACACTGTTGTGTTTCTCGCTGAATGTGAGAAGGAAATTGTGCTAACCACTTAAGGTGGTGGAGTGGAAACTAAGGTAATGGTTAGGTTGTGAGCTGGTGTCCTAGAATTGTCCCCAGCTAGTTATGTGACCCTGGGTGGTTCACTTCACCTGGAACACACCTCCTTATCTGTAAGGATCTGCATTTGGAGCCTTGTAGCCATTGTTTCCAACTGTGTATGCTAGACATTACGTGGAACACACAAAACAAAACAAGAGAGTGTCTGTAAGGGCAGACCACAGGGCAGAGTAGAAATCAGAATATCTCATTAACAGGCAGGGGTCTCTGCTCCTCCTCTTTCAATGGTGGTGCCACCAATCAGGCCAAGTTCTCTCGTCAGCCATTGGTTGTAGTGCCTGTGAATCAATGAATGCTTAAAGACAGAACCAAGTGAGCAGAGATGACAAGAAATCCTGATGCCAGCACAGATCCTCTGTGTTTAAAAGTGCAACAAGGGGATGAGCCCATATTCAGAGAATGTGCTCCTCATCAGCATTTTTTCAGTCAATATAAATAGGAAGAGTTTCAGATTTGGGGTGTGCTGATACAAGCATTCTCAAAATATCATTTAGAAGAACATATTAGCCATCTAAATGAGGGAGTTTGCTAATGTTCTAAATCTTCCTATCCTGGGATATAATTCTGTTTTATTTATTTTCTTCAGTGTTAAGCACATCATGTCACAGAAACGCTTTTAGCATTAGGAAAAAAAATTATGTTTTAATTTTAATCCTTTTGGATCATTTCTCTTCTTTAAGAAGTAAGAGTTAGCATGCAAAGAACATAATTAACTGAGCAATAAAAATCTTGATATTTTCACACGTCTAAGAAATTTAATATGTAATGTGATTTGCTGGAATAAAATCGATTCAATAAGCATTCCTTTTTTCATCTTTCTGTTTACTTTGGGGTTTTATCACCCGTATGATGCTCAGGGTGGGTAGAAACGCAGGCTTGTGAAGACTCCCGGTGCTCCACCACCCAGTTGATCCAGGGGCAGAAAGCCAAGCTTTTTTCTCAGGTACAAAGGCCGACATCTTTAGGAAGCCCACCCAGTTCTGTTTCAAAGTCAGGGGCCAAAAGCAATTGTGGTTTTAGCTTATTATTATATTTTAGCTCATGCAGATCTCCCATGGGACAAAATGTATTTTCATGTAGTGAGGATGCAGTAAAAGCCTCAGCCTAGAGCTCAGTAGGTTGTAGACAAAGCTTTGCCCCATCAGGCAGGGCTGGCTGGAGATGGATCACTCCTGCCCACCGCTGCACTGTATACTGGATAGATAGTTCGGTGTCAGGAGTTGTGAGCACTAGTGCAGAGAACCATGCTGGAGCTCATGTTTACAAGGCCTGTGTACCTTCCTGCAGGTGTGCAGAGGACCCACCCGGTGGGTCTTCATTACAGCATGGGTCGTCATATAATTAGTGTTCTGCGTTTATTGGTAAGTAGCCATAGAAAATCTCCTCCACCCCTGGTCACCTGCCTTAACTGTGATGCACTGTTCATTCTCCGCACTGGGGATAACTTCCATTTGCCTTTTTAATTCACTGCATGAAGACTACTATTTGCAATTCAAGCTTAGGTTCAGATCCAGTAGATCAAAAGCATAATTCTTTGTAGAAAATTTAAGCATTCGAGCTCAATCTAGAACACATTTCAGAGTATGCCAGAATATCCTAGAGCCAAAAGCACAGCCAGAGAACAAACTATGAACTTGGAAAATCGTCCAGAGTAGGCCCAGCTATCAAATGCACTGCCTCACAGGAATAAAACAATCAATTCAGAAATTAAATTTTCTGCTCTCCTCCTTCTTCCAGACCTTAGCCACATATATGACTTCCTTCAGGGATTCTTAAGATTGTATTAGCCATCTGTGAGTGTGCAAGTAGCTAAATGCACCACCTACAATTATTGAATTATCAAACAGTGTCACTGAAAAGCATCGCTAGGTTTGTCAAATGGGCTGAAATCAGTTCTAAGCTGAGAACATGTTCAAGAACTAAATTTCCTCAAAATTGGAGGAAAATAAAAGAAACCCAGCTGACTCACATCAGCGAATGTGCATGCCAAACTCTCTCTCCTGTGGTCTCCTGATGATGATGGCACCCCCAGCAGACTAGGCTTGGGGCTGGTGCCCCTGGGCTCCCTGCAGACCCAGGACCCTCACCTCAGGGTTGTCATGATGCAGTAGTCATGTAGCACGTGACACAGTGCAGATATTTTCCCTGCCTAGAGAAAACACCCAAATGGTGTGGATTTCTTTTGTTTGCGACATGAGTGTATAACAAATAAAAGAGGAAAATGTTTGACTTTACCTAATGGCTGTGAGCACTTGGGACACATTTCTGTAAGCTGCATATATAAATGGGCTCAGAATGGTTTAGAAATGTAGTGCATAGATCTATATCATACTAGAAGAAAATGAGAAATTTTTGTATTTTCTCTTACCTTCTGAATTTAATTTTAAGGCTTTTCCCCAGAGAGAAGGCAAACAGAGATACAAAAATTGTGGTATCTATGTGTATTAAGAATTGTAATGCAAAAAAAAAAAAAAAAGAATAGCATTACCTTAGATTAGGTAGAGGGAAGTGAAAGGAGGGGAAGGCAAGGGATTCCAGGATAAGAAAGATAGTAGAATGAAACAGACATCATTACTATATGTAAGTATGTGACTGTATGACCCATGTGATTCTACAACATGCACACTCAGAAAAATGAGAAATTATATCCCATCTATGTACGATATATCAAAGTATAAAAGTGCATTCTACTGTCATGTATAACTAATTAAAACAAATAAAAAATTTAAAAAAGAGAGAATGAATGAAATGACCAAATTGCTAGATCCAAAATGCGGACAACTGAGTTCTCCAAAGGCATTTGCCATGATATCACTTGTTCTAAGGTTCTTCTCACCATATCATGTTGACCCTTCTCCACTGAGTTGCAGGGACAACGTCCCCTCCTTGGACCTAGGCAGAACTTCGCGACTGCTTCACTCAACAGGATGTGGAGGAAGTGATATGATACAGTGGCTTGTAAGGCCAAGGTCATAAACATGAACTGCCACCCTCTTCCTCGGGGGTCTCCATGTTGGAACTCAGTCACCACACTGGGAGGAAGCCCAAGCCACACGGAGGTGAGGTGTTCCAGCAGCCAGCCAGCGTGCACTAGGAAGAAGCCTCTTAGTTACACCAATCCCCAGAGGCCAAGTGGTCCCAACCTACAGTCTTTCTGAATATTATGGAACAGGGACAGCTACCCATTGACCCTGCACGGCTTCCTGCCCTTTACAGTCCAGATGCATAATGACTTATTTATGTCCTAGGGAGTGGTATGGTTCACTTTTCACTATTCCTTAAGATTTGCTCAGAGAGAGAGAGAAGAAGAGGGAGGAAGAGAATGTTAAATGGCTCAGTTTCTAGACCTGAAGACGGAGGCTGTGTTGGGGCATGGATTGTCCTGTAGCCATTCTTAGTCTAAGGATGTTTGTGTACTTAGGGCGGAATGGACAGCACACTGTTTCTATGTGTTTAGACAGTTTCTCTTTGCCCATTTCCCAGCACTTCAACCAATATGTGTACAAGGAGACTCATGTCACCAGACACTGTAAGTGACATCTGGGGGGGGAGGCGGTGATGAAAAGAGAGGCAGAGACATTACCTCACTTTCCTTGGCCTCACTTTGAATCTAGTTGAATATGGCCTTTTGGCGTATCTCATATCTCGTGGACCTGGGAGCTCGTGAAATCCCTGCCTTTGGTCGCTACGCGTTCCCTGGCCCCCAGCACGGCACCCGGAGTGCAGAGTGTCCTAAACGCACAGGGAACTGAGCACGAACCTCCCACCGTCCTGGCCTCTTGTCACCGTCCTGGTTCTCTGTCATCCTCAGTCAATCTCTTTCCACTGACGGCTATTCGCTCGTCCCCATGATGGGCTCCATTTTGTGCTTGTTTAGCATTCTGAATTTATTACATGATATTCTTATTATACTCAATCACCTTCATGTCCCTCACAATCTACACTTTTGTTGAATTTTCACACGGATCTATTTATTCCTTAAATAGATTCCATTTAAGAAAGCAATGGGTTAAGACTCCATTATCACAGGGAAATCTAATGCTTATCGATACGAAGAAAGATTCAGGTTTAATTAAGATATATACATCTAAGATTTATCACGTAAGTAGATACTTAATGTCTGTGTTTGGAATGTACTAATTAGGTTCCAATTAGTGGGGTCAAAACAAGTAAATCAAAGGCACTTTCACCCCCTTGATGTCTCCTTCTCTGTCCCAACTAATTACCTGGATTCTTCGTGCTCCCAGCAAGTAGGAACATCTCTGATGGGGGCTGGGACCCAGGGTGCTCAGCCTCCTGGTGACTGCCAGTCTGTGGCCCCTTCCTGAGTCAGTCTCTGAGGGTGGAGGCTGAGGAGTCCGTATTTGACAAAGAAGGCCAAGGAATTCTTATGCAGAATTTAATATGAGAAATGCTATTTTTCAGCTACTGAGGTGGAAACTGTCTCTCAGCTGTGTCTGCAAGCGCCTCTTTCTTTCCAGTGGTTGGGAGGAGTGGAGGAGTGCCTGACCAGCATCCCGTCCTGGGCACAGAATGGAAGGTCTCACCAGAGAATGGCCCTAACATGGGCGAGCTTTTCAGTTACTCAGGAAACTCCCGGCTTTCCTAGGTTGGCATGCCTTTTAAAATTCTTTTCTAAATTAAACTTGGCGAAAAAGCTTTCTCGTCAGAGGAGATTTTGGATATCTCTGTTTACTGTTTCTTGTGCAAATCACACACATTTACCAAGAGCTCTGAGTGGAGACCCAGGGTGGAGAGCAGAATCCACACACAGGCGCTCAAGGAACCTGCGCAGCCAAAAGACACCCATCACCTTGCACTCATGCCCCCGGATGCCTCTTAAGTACAGAATTCATGACGCTTTGCATCTTTTTCCAGCCAATTTACAAATGACGTTCATCCCTCATTTATTACCCTACCCAGAGTCGACTTGTTCTTCTGGCACCATCAATCTGGCTGACGGGGAGGCTTCACAGCAGCGGTTTCATTTATGCAGACAAGGACCCAAGCGTCTCAGTCACTCGCGGCGTGAAAGGGGGACAGCGTAAGATTCATCAGGAAACGCTGTTTTTGTTATACATATGCGTCTAATGACAGGGTTGTTTGTATCAAAGAAAGTCAGGATCGTGACAGACAGGACTAATGCATCAATGTCAGAGGAAAACACAAGTCAAGAATGGCCACAAAACTCAGAGTCCCAAGGTACTTGTCATTTAATGCCCCGTGGGTAAAGGTGGCAGAGTATAATCACCGAATTATCAATGATGGCCCACCAATTAGAATATACTGTTGTAATTTATACAACGAAATCTTTACCTCGTGTCCAGATAGAGGGGTTTGTGATACTTGTAGTATTTTCCAGTTTGTCTTTAGGCATGGTGTAGGTTCCTGAGATGTAGGCATAGGCAGTGACAATGGATTACGGACATTAATAACAAGCTCTTTATTAGTGGAATTTTAAAACAACAAATGAACAGTAATATAGAGTAAGAAAAACCTTATTTATGGAGATGTTTAGAAAAAATACAAGGTTCTCATAGAGAATATTTTGTAATATTCTCTTCTGTGATTTTGTGGATTACTTATTATACGGTATTAACAAAACAGCTACTGAAAGTTAAGGGGAGGTGGCAAACTTGAAAGTCCTTGAAGTGACACTTCCAAAGAGGCCCAGGTGATTTAAAGTAATAAAACCTGGATTTACTTTCCATATCAATTTGACATAGTTTTACAAACTGCCTGCAGATGCCCCGATGACATTAAACTCAATCTGTAGGGGAGTAAGCACTGTCCTTCACTGCAGCTACACGCCTTGCCTCGTCAGAATCAGTGTCGTCGGCTGCTGAGGACCAACAATCCCTCCAATTCTTTAGAAGCATTTGCTCTGTAAGTTGTATGTATCGGCTGCATGAGGCAGCACAGGCCAGGCCCTGCGCTGGAGATTCCCCGAGTGCTCCTACCATGAAAACTGCTGCCCCCAGCACCCCTCCCCACACACGTCAAAATGCTTCAGTAAATACCACCCAGGTTCCTGTCCTGAATATCATGCCGTTCTTCTAGAAGCTTCCCTTTGCCAACTGCAATGTTCTCTTTAGATGGAGAGGAATACCTAGCTCACTCTTCCCTTGTCCAACACAGACCAGAGAGGCACATTGCTGAGTGCACTGTACAGACCCTGGCTAGTGATTTCAGCCTGACCCATCTGTTGTTTATTGTGTGTCTTTAAAATTTGTTTGTTTGTAGGAGTGTGTGTTCATGGGAAAGATGCAGAGGCCTGGAGTTGAACTATGCAACTGAAACCTCCTATAGCCTCCAAAAGCTGGCCAGTGCTTTCAGAGAGGGATCTCAGGGCTGCACTCTGGGTTCTTCCGTCACTGACTGGCATGTGACAGAACCCCAATAATGTGGGCCAATTGTCTCAAATGTTATTGAGGGAAATAAATAAGAGACATTATTAGAAATGAGAAGATCAAAATTGAGTCACCAAAAATTCAGCAATATTTTATACCCAAAGAAACATTTTGCTAAAGTCAATTACATTATTTTCCCTTTGCATATGAGCAGATCTTACCTGCAAATATATAGATTAACCAGTTGATATCCTGGCTATTCTGAGAAACATGTCGATTCATGAATCCCTGGAGCCCTGAAGATAGCACAGCCCACAGGGGGGAGGGGGAGGCCTTTCTGGAGAAGGAGGTGAAGACTTGGGAAGGTCCCAGCAGAAACCTTCCTTCACAAGCAAAGAGTCCCTGGGAGGGAGAGGGACAGAAAACCAGGAGAGGCCAGGGCTGGGACCCAGGGCTTTTCCTGGGTTTCCTTCCTGGCCTGACCCACTGGGGAGCAGCAGTTACTTAGAAAACCTCTACCTGCTCAGGTTCAGGAGATGCAGGAGCAGAAAACAGCAGCTCACGAAAGCCAAGATTTGCACAGATACTTCAGCCATGCGTTTTGATTTATGTGTGGTGCAAATAAGAGCAACTGAGCACCTGCTTGTTCACCTCCAGAATAAGCTGGTTTTGTTACAGCTTTCCAGAGGAGCAGAGGTGCAGCGCCGACTGGGCAGCTCAGACAGCTCCGGAGCCTGCTTTTCACCTCGGATGCTTTAGACTCCTGCATATTCACTGTGGGCACATGACATGTTGAAAGATGACCCACTCTTCCAAACATTCTGTCAATGACCACAAACTCAGGGATGGGCGTGAGGACAGGAAGTCAGCACCTGCGGCCCTGCCTCCTTTGGATCTCTTCTAGACCCTCGCACCACCTGACTGCTCGTCGGCCCTCCTCTGTGCCTCTCACGGCTCCCTTCTTGACCCGTCTTAGATTCCAGTTTTTCATGCCCTTGGACTGATGCCCTGATTGTGTGTTTGACCTTGACCTTCTGCCCATCCCAGAAGGCAGCATCAGGAGCTCTGCTATCAAACTTCACCAAATGATGCCACAGGAAGGAGCCCTTCCACAGCATCCCCACGCACCCTGAGTTGTTTGGGGTGTGCCCTGGGGAGGAGGCCTGCAGAGCACTCGTTCTAAATCTGGAGAGATTTCAGTCCTGCCAAATCTCTGCCTCTAGTCTGGATCTTCCATCTGATTCCAGAACCCGGTGAGGGTCACAGAGGCTTCCCTGAATGTGGGAGCAGCTCTCAGCCTCTGCCCATAGTTTTTCAGCCCCAGAGCCCTAATTCAACTCCTGCAAAATACCCACCAGTAGCTAACCCAACAGAACCTATCTGTTCTCTTGTTCCTTGCGTGTCTCCCCTCTCGCCCCTCAGACTCCCGGGGAATGTGCTGTGATGGTCTGAGGCACTCATACGGTATGGCATTAGGATCAAATAAGAGACACAAATATCAGTGGAGGTTGGTGGAAAGCAGGGCCTTGGGAGTTTGGTGTTCCTGACCCCAGAATGCTACTTGGCACCAGTAAACTCTCAAACAAAATATTTGGTCACAGCCTCTCCAACCTAGAATCCAAGGGCACACCTGACATTTCCCCTCAGTCATCTCTCAGACAACTACAAACTCAGTCCCAAACTGAGTTCGTGATGGTTCTCTGCTAGTTTCCTTGTGCTCAATCGTGATTCAGGGGCCCTGGTGTCCATCCAGTCACCCAGTCCAGACACCTGAGAATCCCCTTAATTCTTCTCTCTCTTACAGCCCTGACTCCCCAGACGGAACCAGCCCCTCAGTTTGCCTGCAGGGCTCACAGACATCTCTGGGACAGACTTCTCTGGTAGCTCCTCCCACTACACTCTCCTCTGCAGACTGGACATGCTCGGTGTTTTAAAAGCAAATGTGCCAGGCACAGTGGCGCACGCTTGTAATCCCTGTGGCTGGGGAGGCTGAGGCAGGAGGATCAAAAGTTCAAAGCCAGCCTCAGCAACCTAGGGAGGTCATGAGCAACTCAGCAAGACTCTGTCTCTAAATAAAATACACAGAAGGGCTGGGGGGTATGGCTTAGTGTTTAAATGCCCCTGAGTCCAATTCCCAGCACCAAAAAAAAAAAAAAAAAAAAAAAAAAAAAAAGCAAAAGCAAAACAGCAAATGTGATTGGGAAGCCTTTCTGTTCAGCTCCCAGGTGGCCTGCCGCTGCTCCTCACCTGCTGCCCGTCTCTGGAGACGCACATCAGGCCCTACGGGAGTGAACTGCCGATCACCTGCCCCTTGGCCACCATCTGGCCATCCCCTGATACTCTGATGCTTTATATTTTTATTACTAACTTTTTAAATCCCTCTAAGCACCTGTTTTATTTTGCTGAAGAGACAGCTCTGCTCTGAAACATTCCACATTAGCAACCCCCTCACCCCAATTCTTGCCGAACCCTGGGTTTGAGGACTGGATAGATACGCCCCCTTCCTCTTTGCTGCCAACCTAACTTGCCATTGGGCGCAGATGGGCTTCCCATCTAGCACAACTTGAGGTGTGAATTCAACAAGGGTACACTCCCAATTTATAAGGATGTCACACAAATCTGGGGCATATCACAGAGGGCTTCCTTTCCTTTTGCCCTGAGGGATGACCTTCATCAGCACAAGGAAAGGAAGTTTACTGTGGCATGTGTGTACTGAACCCCAGTTTTTTTTTTTTATTTTTCTTCAGAAATGCCGTCCTGATATCTCCTGAACAAAGAGAGTGACTTCCTTATTCACCAGCCCTGCTCCATTCACTGGAAACATTGGCCAGTGTGACACAGATCTTGTCACCTGTCAATACAGAGACATGAGTTCCCTTGTCCTTTCCTCTAGTCTTCTCCTCCCAGGCCCAGGACTCTTAGACCAGCAGCAGAGCTGTCATCTGCTAGGGGATGTTTTAACCACCACCATGACTGGGCAGCGCAATATGGGATTCCTAGGCGCCTCTGACGCTTTAGATTTTTATTACTATCACAGGATTTAGATAAAGGCCACACTTTTTAATTACAATGGGTCCAGGTTTTACAAATCAGAGCCATTGATACAGAAAATGATCACCTTTGAAACCATAGGTCTCTCAGTAGTTCCAAGCTTTACCAATATCTAATCTTTAAGGACAGGAGTTGGGAAAAGCCCACGGGGAAGCCATGTGATATTCCAACACAGCAGGGAAACACTTATTCCACCGAACAAGAGACGTGAATGTCAAGAGCAGGGGTTGTTCTTAACGTGGTCTTTTCTTTAATCCAGTTAGTTAGAATTTCTGTATGTGACAATTCCTTCCTTTAGTCATGAATTCCCTCCATCTAGAAACCACTTTCAGAGGACATGGAAGAGACTCAAGCACATTCAGTGGTGAGCGGTTAGACTCCCAGGGAGGGCCCACCCACCAGCTGCCCGCAGCACACGCCCCACATGTTGGTTGATTTCAACCTTCATGTGTAAGGATTCTTGTGTCTCCTGCACTGAAATGTGCTCAAGATGAAGGGTTAAGAGCCCCCTCAAAGAGGTAGTCATCAGACTCTCATAATGGAATGGAATCACACATAATTAATTTTGAATTTTTGCAATCCAGCATAGGCTGTATATGCCCAGATAGATTTGCTAAGTGCCTGACTGAGGCCCACTGTGAGAACAGCACTCTAAGTGGACAGGATCAACAGACCTAAAAGACTGGCACTCAGTGGACCTGAGGCCCTCAGTGTACACCTGTAAGACAAGCAGAACCAGAGACGATCCATGATGCAGATTGCAAGGGGTGGTAGGTGGGGACAGTCTTCTTGTCTAAGTTGTCAGGAGGTAGAAGTGTGGTAACCTCTAGGCGGGCACGGGACAGCCTTAGGTGTGGAGTAGACAGACAGCACTGGGCCCAGAGCTCTGCAGCCAGGAGCCAGGATGAGTTGTCCAGGACTCTTTGGGAAGGCTGGGGGAAGTGGCCATGTGGCTGAAGGCTGCAGGAGGCCAGACACAGACAGGGGAGGAGCGCACAGGTATGATCTCCGAGACAGCCTCGGAGTCACGGGGCCTGAGGCTGAATCCTAACCCACTGTTATGGGCTGGGTGATCTGGAGGAATGATGAGCAATATTTCTAAGCCTGTGTCCTTGTTTAGAGAGAGGGCAACCCAAAGACTACCAATTACCCAAAGGTGTTCCATTCCAAGTGTGGACATTGAGATATTTGATGTGAGACTCACCATGAGCTATTATCTACATCCATTTGGTTAGTGAACTCATACAGCAAGAGTTCAATAGAGAGGGTTATCAGTTGTTTTTTTTTTTTTTTTTTTAAGCGTCTTAGAGTTCCTTTAACTATGACACGAGACAGTGTATGTAAATGGCAGTATCTGTGACATAGTGAGGTCTTAACAAGCCTTGGGGCTGCAGCTGCTGCAGCTGTTATCAGCATCACGGATGTTGAGATGTGACTAGGGGGACCCTGGATGGTACTGTGGTGCTGCTGCACCCATCCTAGCCCTGATGCTAGCATATACTTATGAATCCCTCCCTCAATATCTCACCCACTAATCAATAGAAATATAGGAGTATTACTCACTGCAGCCTCATCAAACCTTGCTTTGCTCTGCTAGAATGGAATGGTTTGGTCTTGAATCAAGGGGCAACCATTTTAAACAGGAAATCATGGCGATAGAGGTGGCTTGGAAGCCTAATAAGGCTGCGGTGCTCAGACCAGCTGGGCAACAGGCCAGAGTCAGAAACACAGAGAGGCTCAGTTAGGAGTGGGAGGGCTGGGGCTGACTAGGGTGGTCACGAAGCTCCAGTGGATGGGGTAGTTCTAAAAACACTTCAAAGGGAAAACAAGATACTGATCAAAAACTGAAAGGTGATTTCTGTGAAGATCAAAGACGAGCAGCTGAAGATTTTTAAGGAAAAAATAGATGAGCACCAGCCATCTCTTATGAAAGAGTTTCACTGTGAAAAGAAGAAAACAGACATTAAAGGTGGCCGCAGAGCCGCACTTCTCTTGCTGTGTCTGGAGTCCTGGCCACCCTCACCTCTGCTGACCGGTCCCCTCTTGCAGGCTGGGTGGCCAGTGCCCTGGGACCAGGCCTCAGGCCTCGTCTCTGCTCTGGCCAGCCGTCTGCTCCGGTCGCTGACCAGGCCTTGTCCTGGCTTGGTTCTCAGATGTCCTGGGAGCAGCCATCTGCTTTCCCCATCCTGCTTAACGGCTAAACCTTATACTGTGGAGTTTGACCCCCAGCCTGCTCCTCCAGGGCCTCCCTCTCTCCCTGTAGGGACGCCTGATCTTCTAGAGACTCACCTCCAGTCCCCTGGTGCCATGGCAGACTCTGCTCTTTATCCTACTCCAGGCCTAACCCAGACTCCCCACACGTGTTCAGAGCGGCCACTGCCACCTTGGCGGAGGCCACTGTCCCCTTGACCTGGATCTCTGTGACAGACTTCCATGTAGTCGCCTTCATCCACCCACCGACTATTCTCCACCCAGAGCCCCTCCTCATCCCACTGAAAGGACCCTTGCCCAACTCCCCCGGCTCTTGACCCTGGCCCTGCTACTTCTGGAACCCATTCCCAGCCACTCTCCTCCCTCCCTCGGCTCTGCCAGGTTCAAGTCCCCGGGGCTGCTCAGACCTCAGGGAGAGCTTCGTGTTCATTCTGCCCAGAACTTCCCTCCTCAGGCCTGTCCATGGCTGTCCATCCGGCTCATGTGGATGGACACGCCTATATCATCTACCCCGAAGAGCTTCCCTCACCACAGAACGCCCTCCCCACCACCGCACACCCTCAGGCCGACTTTCTCCATAGTGTGTATCCCATTTCCCGTGTGTTTACTTCTGTGTTAACCTATTGTTCATTTGCATTCCCAAGTGCAAGTTCTCTGAAGGCAGAGGCACTGTACTTGTTATAGCTCTACTTCAACCTCCCAAACAGACTTGATAGAGAGGTCCTCAATAAATGTGGTGCATTGTTTTGTTAAAATATGATTATTAAAAATATGATTATTATATTCTGCATGAAAGTATAATGAAAGAACTGCATCAAGAAAATGAAAATGTTGTTATTGGCCAAACTGAAAAATCCTTTGGTAAGCCAAAGAGATGGGATTAAAAAGCTCAAAACAAAATGCAAACAGCAGTGGTTCTGAGGAGGAATGTGCTGCTTTGCAGTGAAGTTTCTCTGACAGCATTGTATTTGCTGGTGATATTCCAGATTTGGGGCGGGGGGCACCATTTTGTCAGTTAACTGGCTCCTGATCCATTGCCAACTCACTTCATTCCAGGAGTGTCCACAGTGGTGGTAGGTGAGAAGGCTCGGGCTTTGTGGTTGGTGTGGTGTGGTGTGTTTACCTGTCTATTAGCCTGGAACGTATGTGGATCACCTGGCCGGTGGTGACAGTTTCCACAGTGGTTGGCAAGGCCACTGCCCACTGCCATCCACTAACAAGCACTCCTGACAGTGGCTAAGCCCTGACCACCAATGCCCCTGTTCCTTCCACAGTAATATCAGAAAGTGACCACGCAGCCTCATATCCCTGCCCAAGATCCCAGGGAGAAAGGCCGTACCTTTTGCACACCGATGCTACATAAGACCCCGCACAGTGTCTGATCCAACACATTAATCTACCTGGATAGTCATACTTGGTGCGATGAATTCAGGACACAAACAGCCTCGTCTCAGTTCATAGTTCTTGCTGCTGAGAGCTTAGGTCGGCAAGTTTTGTCTCCAAGTGAGTCAGAAATACTAGTTCTTTTCTTACTACTGGGTTAATACATTTAAAAATTGTACTGTAAATGAAAAGTCAAAGGAGTTCATTTCATTCCTGATGTTAAATGATGATATTCTGTTATATTTAGTCTCTGTTCTTTCTTTATCTCCTTCTCACGAGACTCTGAGCTCCCAGTGGCCACCCTGGGGAGAGGGGCATGGGAAGCAGCCCACTTGAAGGAGGCCAAGTGGCTGCACGTGGAGGAGTGGCTAGTTCCGTGGGCGGCTCAGGACGGGAGGCCCTCAGCTAGAGCTCCAGCACCTGTGCCCTACCCCAGCCCTGGAGCTCAGGCAGCGCTGAGGACCTGTGCCGAGTGCCCTGGACCTGGCCCTTCTCCTCCTTCCCATCAACTCCAGAAGGCCCCTGGAAGCCACCCCTGGGAGGGAGCTGCTTGGCCTACACCAGGAGCTTGTGGAAGGGTTGAAGTGACCCAGGTCCCTCTGCACTGAGCAGCAGGGAATTGCCGAGGAGCAACGGGGGCGGGGGTGGGGGTGGCGATTACTGAGGAATCTCAGCTCCTTCCCACAGCTGAGGTTCTCAAGTCGAGACAATGGGGCAAAATAAACAGAAGGGAAAAGAGAGGTGGAGACGGCATTACAGACAAGAGGGTCTCATGTGTCCCACCTGTCAACAGAGCCAAGTGGTTGTGGTCCGGCTTTCTACACGGCAGGCTCTGGCCTGAGAGCCGCATATGTATTGGAGTAATTGTCACTTATTTAGAGCTCTCCTTAGAAGGGCATCCTTTAACACACAGTCGAGCACTAAAGGAGATGACAAGAAA
This sequence comes from Urocitellus parryii, assembly GCF_045843805.1. NCBI lineage: Eukaryota > Metazoa > Chordata > Mammalia > Rodentia > Sciuridae > Urocitellus > Urocitellus parryii. The sequence goes on along the minus strand of NC_135538.1, from coordinate 6,459,175 downwards.
GCCCAGAGCAGAAGGGCAAACTGCGGCCATCAGATACAACCAAGGTTTGCATGACAGGGAGTTTGTCAATGCCAAGGGCCCGGGCCTCCAGGAACTGCCCAAATACTGGGGCAGATCTCCATTTGAGTTTCAAGACAACTAAATTAATTTAAAACAAAACCAACAAAAGAACTGGTGAAAAGTGTTAAACTTACTAAAACAACAAGAAGTAACTTAAAAATCCATAAATCTGGAAAGAGTGTAATTAAATTATAATGTTAAAAGAACATGTTTTAATTTATAAACAATGAGAGCATTTAAATAGATAATTTAATATTTTAACATTACCTGTGTTTCTAAGTCTGGAATCAGGCTATATTTTCTTCTGAAAAGCTTCAAAAGACCAAACCTATATGTGGACAGCAAGATAACTCAAGCTAATTTTTAGAGTTGAATGTCCAACTCAATACATGAGCATCTTTGAAAGGAAAGATTTTTCTATTGGCTTTCTAGTGTTTTGATGACTACATCATAACTGGATGTGTCCATGTGGATGACATGAAATAGTACCCAACATCCTCTGCCCCCACCAATGGGCCATAGTACTCCATCAGGAGTCCGCCTCCAAGTGGGAAGGCAGGCTCATCCTTTCCCTGGATCTCAGCTTCCCATTTCCCCCCAACCTTGTCCACTCTATTTCAAAAGGTCTTGGGGCGCTTCTGGCATCATCCTGAATCCCTTTAGGTCAAGGCAGCAGTTCTGACCTTCAGGAATTGTGTTTAAACTCAACATGGACAAGATAACAGACCTTCTTCCACCTAAATCCATGAACATCTGTGATGTGAAACACCCACACCAGGACACTGCTTTGCTCTTTCCACAGCCCCAGGGCATGGTCACCACGGATCAGAGCCCCTGGTCTTGCCCTCCTCGTTGAGCATCTGCCTGAGGCAGTCCACACCCAGTATGGCTGTTGGATTGGGCTTCCTCCCAGGCCAGCCTCCTGGGGGGCATGTGGATCCCAGAAGATGGAAGTGTCTGAATTCCACCCCAGCTGGGCCATTTACTAATTTTACCCAGGTGGGCAGCCCCACAGCCCTTTATGCCTGCATCTTAAAATGCCTTTGTTTCTGAAATAGAGAATAAATGATATTACCCATTTTGAAAGACCGTTGGACAAACCTTCCATGAGAACTTTGGTTCCTCTAACTCATGCATACAATTCTGGGGAACACTAGTATCTACTAATTACTGATTTTAAGTAAGATATTGGAATACAAACTACTTGAAAAATTGGCAAATTTGCTTTGAAATGTCTGAATTTCCTAGAAGTTATGTTTGCTTTTTAAATCTTTTTTAGATTTTATTAAAGAAAAAGAAAAAAAAAATGCTTTACTGTTCTAAATAATGTAAGACTATAGGCTGGGGTTGTAGCTCAGTGGTAGAGCACTTGCCTAGCATGTGTGAGGTACGGGGTTCCCTCCTTGGCACCACATAGAAATAAGTAAATAAAATAAAGGTATTGTGTTCATTTACAACTAAAAAATTTAAATAAAATAATAACATGAGACTATTCCATTGGATTCTAGCATGGGTCCATGATTTCTGCCTGGAAGAAAGCTGTCTTTCAGGATGCAGAATGCTCCCTGGCATACCTAGGAATGGCCCAAATTTTGCTGGAAGAGGTTTAGCTGCTGGGTCCTTGCCCCCTCTCCATCATTGTCCCCATGACTTCCTTGAGAGAGCAGAGCACATGAGGACCATTCAAGACTCCGCTGTGCTGCCGTTTATAGGACTGCAGAAGACAATGCCCGAGTCCCTTCGCTAGTGCGTTTCACGTGTTCTGAAATGTCTGTCTCCTTAAGTGACTGGGAATGTCTGGCCCACAGAAAGGGACACCTGAAGCAAACCCTCATGACACGTCAGGGCCGTTGGTAAGCTTGTGTGAGCTTTGTGCTTGAGTTTTACCAAGCCCCGCTCAAGGTGCCACACGGAAAACTTGCAGCAGTTATCAGCCTAGTAACAAAGGAACAGAACAAGCACCTTGCAGAAGAAGAAATACAGTCCACAAATACATACAAATGTTCAACATCTCTAGCAATTAGAGAAATGCAAATTAAAACTACACTGAGGTTTCATCTCACTCCAGTCAGAATGGCAATTATCAAGAATACAAGTAACAATAAATGTTGGCGAAGATGTGGGGAGAAAGGTACACTCATACGTTACACATTGCTGGTGGGATTGCAAGTTGGTGTGACCACTCTAGAAAGCAGTATGGAGATTCTTCAGAAACCTTAAAATGGAACCACCATTTGACCCAGCTATCCCACTCCTTGGCATCAACCCAAAAGGACTTAAAATCAGCATACTACAGTGATACGGCCACATCAATGTTTATAGTAGCTCAACTCACAATAGCCAAGCTGTGGAACTAACCTTCAACAGATGAATGGACAAAGGAAATGTGGTATATATACACAATGGGATATTAGCCATAAAGAAGAATGAAATTATGGCATTTCTAAATGGATGGAACTGGAGACTATCATGCTAAGTGAAATGAGCCAATGCCAAAAATTAAAGGCTGAGTGTTCTCTCTGATATGCAGATGCTAACACACAATAATGATGGAGGTGAAGAATGGAAGCTCACTGGATTAAACAAAGGGGGATGGAGGGAAGGGAGGGGTGGTAAGAGTAGGAAAGACAGTAGAAAATATCAGACGTAACTTCACTATGTTCATATATGAATACATGACCTGTGTAAATCTACATCATGTTCAACCACAAGAATGGGATCCTATTTAGAATAAGTTATACTTCATGGTTTATGTCAAAATACACTCTATTGTCATGTACATCTAAAAAGAACAATAACAAAAATGTTAGCCTAAGAGATCACCACGGCCACTATTACATCATAAGTATGGACTCCACAGCAAGACAGGATAAACTCTACCATCCCCAGCACAGGCCACAGGTACTTCGCATGGCAGCCCGGCCTTCTATCATCCATACAGCTGCAGGCTGGCCTGAGGGCCTCGGCCCATCCCCTTGCCAGGGCACCCCCTGGTGGGCATCCGTCTCCATCCTAGGAACAGGCTGGTCTGACCTCTCTTCTTCCCTCCTCCCTCCCCCACTCATCCTCCTGCAATGTCTTCTCTCCTCCTTGAGGCCAAGTCTACTTTCCTCTCTAGATTACTGCAACTCCTTGTGGAGGGGACTGTTAGAGGGTCTCTGATGTGATAACACAATGGCAGCTAAAGATAAGGTCCTTGAGGTCAAGGGTGAGTTTTATGCATTGTATCCCTCAAAACTTCCAGGTTCATGGCATATATAGTAATCAATGCCCATGTGTGGCTAGATAGTGACTGAACAACCCTTATGCTTTAAATTTCATTTTAAATGTCAAAAAGCCAATAGACTGCAACACCATAACATTAAGAGTTTGCTAGATCCACAATATTTAAACTTTTCTTCATCTCACAAATTCAATATTATAGCCCTCATCAGAGAGAATGAATGAGAGAGGGAGGAAAAACTTGGAGAGTTTATTTATGGAACATTTCAATCAAATACTGTTAAGCATTAAAATGTATTAGTCTTTCCTAATAAATGTTACAGGGACCTACTGTTTCCTACATGAGTATAAGGATTAGAGTAACACAAGTTACTTATGGAGTTCTCTAAAATATGATGTATGTTTTGCTAATTTAATCTGTCCTAATTCATTAGCTTAAGTAGCTCAAGAATTTCATAGCTGTAAGTCTTGCTTACCTAGCTGTAAATATATGTTTGGTATTACATGCTGACACTTTACTAAAGTAGATTATGAGTCTTTCTATCAAGACCTTGAGACCATAAATAATTCCTTTTGTTTCTAAAGAAATCAAGATTGCTATTTTTAAAAAAGAAAAGACTTGAATACAAATGCATTTTGTTAAAAACCAGAGTCCCATGAAACTGGGTATAGCTCTCATTTCGAGGAGAAAGGAAACAACACATGCTTTTAGATATATGCAAATTACATGCTTATTAGGAATGTAAACAATTATGGAAAAGCATACTCATGAGAGTGATAAAAAGTGGCCTATGGATACCCCACTTGAGTTGCTGGTATCTCCACATTCAGGCATGTCCGTGGGTCACTAATTATGACGCATGGAAAGAGGTTCTGGACAGGGGCAAAGCCCATCACCTAAGGATTGGGGCTCCCCTGGTTCTTCTCTACGTATGCACTTGGGGTCTCGTCAGCGCAGGAAGCTGGGATCTACTGGAGCAAGGACGGGGACAGTTGATAATAGTCTATATTTTAAGGAAAACACACATTATTCTTACAGATACTTAGCACACAGGAGAAGGGCAGTCAATATGGATCAATGGATTGGTTGATCAACATTACCAGGGCTCCGTATGCCTTAGCAGAAAGATTGTCACAGCATGTCATGGTGGCTGACTAGTGCCCTTATGACAAGGCCCCAGAGAGCTCCTCTGTCCCTTGCACCATGTGAGGTTAAAGTGCAAAGATGCTCTCTAGGAACCAGGAAGTGGTCCCTCAACAGACACCAGATGGGACACTGCCAATTTTTCTGTTTCGTCTTTGTTTTCCTTCCCAAAGCCTCCCCCAGTGATGCCACCTGGCTCCTGACAACTCTATGTAAAACAGAAATCCCGAAGTGAAAAGTGTGGTGGGGAGTCTGCTGGTTACAGGTGGAAGAACTCTTGGGGAGGGGGCTAGGGACTTATGTTTTATTTCAGAAATGCCATACACCACAACAACCCACAGAATTTTCCAGAAATCCATATTAAGGATCAGCAAAGCACTCTTCTAAAAATATTAATAGAAGACTGGCATTGCTAGTCTCAGTGGGAAATGTCTCCCAACAGCATCACTTAATGGGGTGGGGCTGCCGCATCTCCCACAGAAGGAAGAGTGGCATGGACCCCCACAGCCCACCCCCGTCTTCATCTTGAAGAACTCCTCCAGCTCATGAGGCCTCCTGTTCCTTGCTCTCCAGGCTTCCTAGACAAGAAACAGAGTGCGGCCTACTTGGATTTGACCTCCCTGGTGTGACCAGCTGGGACGGGTTCCTCACGTTTGTCATCTCCCGGACCCGGATGGGAGGGGCCAGCTGGCTGCCAGTGCAAACCCAGAACAGCCCCAAGAGCGAAGCCGGAAAGCACGCACAGTTCTTCAGAGCTCACACTTACACACTCATCATTTGAGATCACTGTTCATTTTCTCCCCAGAGCACGCCATCATAGATTGAAAAGAGAAGAGGGAGACGAAATGTAGTATAGACCAAAGTAACTCACACTGTGGCCTGCTTCAGTGGATGCCACCACCTAGTCCCTCAGTGGCCTTGGCCCCTGGTTGCTGTAAGTTTCATTCTAGAAACATTTTCTTCTCAGATTCAGAAGAAACTTGAACATAAAGTTCTGACATCTCGCAGTGCAGCTGACGGTTTTGGACATGGTGAGACCCCGGGAACTCCTGAGTTGGAGCACTGGGGCTCCGGGCGACCTCAGTCCCCCTTTGTTAGTGGTGGCGAACAGTTAGGCTGAGCTGGGTTGAGCTCTTGGGGTGGCTCTTGAAGATAAATGCGACCTGCTGATACATTAATCAACCTGCAGAGTGCCGAGGGGCACCTGACCACCTCAGTCCAGGCTGCATAGTCACTTCTGAGAGAAGACTAGGGGACGTAGCTATGTAGAAAACATTTATAAACCAACTGTATAAACTATGTATCTGACAGGAAAAACAAGCAAAAACAAATACAAAAGGCCCTTACACCATTAATTGGCCATGCATCTGTTTTAAAATTCTAATGTTAGATGATCAACAGCTCTTTATACCTATGAAAATGTCTAAACAAAACTGCAAAAGCTATAAATAATGTATAGATTGACTTCTTCGTAATTACTTTTAACAAGTCTGTCACTTAAGTAGGATATGGGATGCTCATATTAATCTTAAAGATACCACAGCACATTATCAATTTAAAAATACTAAAATTAAGCCAGGCATGGTGGGATGCCTGTAATCCCTGCAGCTCCGGAGGTGAGCAGGAGGATCACAAGTTCAAAGCCAGTCTCAGCAGAAGCAAGGTGCTAAGCAACTCAGTGAGACCCTGTCTCTAAATAAAATACAAAATTGGGCTGGGGATGTGGCTCAGTAGTTGACTATCCCCGAGTTCAATTCCCAGTCCCCCCCCCAAAAAAAAATACTAAAATTAAATAAAGCCTTTTCCTGTACTAATCTATAAGCAGCTTATTTCATTAGGACTCTTGACTTTCTGGTCTATTTCAGAGTCATCTAAAATTAAAATTACTCTAAAAGATATTCAAAGAGTCTCCTACCCACCAGGTATAAAATTAAAATGCCAATGACATGTGGATTATCTGAAAGATCGCCACTGAACGGATCCTTCGTAACTCTACGATAATGGGGTCAATGAGCCACACACCGAGCCCGGCCATGTGACTCACTCAGGGTGCTGTCCACTTTTGGAGCTTCTGCTGGGCCTGAGAGGTGCAAGACTGAGACATGAGGACAGGATCAAGGCATGAGGACAGGGTCTTGATGAGGATCAGGAGGTCAGGATACATGCAGACTTCAGGGAAAGGCCCAGAGCCCGTGAGCCAGTCCCTAGAGCTGGTGCTATGGAGTGGGGAGCAGGGAATGCCTGCAGGGGACCCAGGGTCCTCAGAGGAGACCACTACCATGAGGTCACTTTTGAGCAGAGGCCTAAATGAAGTGAGGGGGTGAGCCGGATGAACCCTGGGAAAGCCTTCCAGACAGAGCCAGAGGGGCCCAGACACCCTGCGGGGAGCAGACTTGAGCCCTCGGAGAATGGCCGCAGAGGGGCCAGGCCACCGTGTCCTGGCACCCACTTATGTTGAGGTCACTGAGGAGCCATAGCAGGTATTTGAGCTTGAGGAGGCTCATTATCTGACTGAAGAAATGACCACTCTGGCAACAGATGGAAGAGGCCACACAGAGGCTGGGAGATGGGAGATCAGCCGCAAGGCTGCTGCCAAAATCCAGGCACGAGCCCACAGTGGCTGGGATGGGCTCGGAAGCAGAGGTCATCTGCTGGAAGGTGTTTTAAAGGGTTTGTGAAGGATTTGCTGCGGGTAGTGTGTGTGTGGTATGAGAGGCAGGAAGGAGTCAAGGGGACACGAGGTGACGCTTTTGACCTGAGCACGGGGGTGTCCACCTGGGGAGGTGACGAAGACTGGCACAGAAGGATCGTGTATTCACCCTAGGCAGCGTGGAGAGGAGGTGCCCGTCAGGAATGCACAGGGGCTGACTTTGGCACTTCAGGCAAAGTGGGAGCTAGAGATACAGATTTTGGGGTTATCAGCATACAGTGAGCATTTGGATCAGTCAAGAGAGGACAAGGTAATGTAGGGAGGGAGTACAGGTAGAGAAGAGGGCAGAAGGGAGGAGAAGGGATGAGCACTGGCCTCTGGAGGAACACAGCTTTTACACAGAGTCCATGGAGCTGAGGAGGAACCACTTTCTTACCACAGTGATAAACTATCCTGAGCAAGGCTTGACTTCACTGGCAAAGGGTAAGTTTGCTATATTTAGGGGTTTTTAAATTTTTTTTAATCCAAAGCTCAAGTAAACAAAATTTTAAATTACTATATAGATTCTCCTTGACTTCAGATGGGGGTTAGGTTCTGACAAGCCTATCCTAAGTTGGAAATAGCGTTGAGCTGAAATGCATGTATTACACCTGACCTACCAAATGTTGTAACTTAGTTCACTTTACCTTACATGTGCCGAGAACACGCCCATTAGCCTGTGGTTGGGCAAAATAGCCTAACACAAAGCCTATCTCATAAAAACCTTGACTATCTCATGTGCACATATAGAGGGGTGTCTTGTAGACATGGATTTGAAAGTACAAAATGCAGTGTGCAGACGATGCTGTCGATGAGGCACACTGTAAATCACTGCTTCTTTATCCACGTGGTCACAGACCTGCTGGGATATCTCACGTCAGATCTCCAGGCAGGAAAGGATAAAACCCAAGATTAGAAATGAATTTTCTACTGAACACATTACTCCACATCACTATCAAGTTGGAAGATCTTGAGTTGAACTGTCATAAGTCAAGGACCTTGTGTGCTCATGTGGATCATTGCTGTTGCCACTGAAGTCCCCATTAGGTTGATTTCAGTTGGTGGCACCTCAAGGATGTACTCCCAGAGTGATCACATATTATTAATCCTAAGATGCATACTTATTTACACACACACACACACACACACACACACACACACGCATCCTACAGTCGGTGGCATCTTGGATCTCATGCATTAACTAAAGTCTCTACAGTCATGGCTGCCTCCAGTTGGTGTCAGGGCGAGAGGCTGCTTTTCCATATAGTAGCACATGGGACCAGTATCACAGAGTGCCAAAGGGTGACAAAGAGTCCAGGGGAGGAAGGAGAGGCAGTGACAGGAGCCGCCTGTGGGCCAGGCTCCTGACAGGCACCGTGTTTTGTCCAGGCTGTGCTATTGACTAGTTCTGGTGCCAGTCACCTGCAATTACTTTGGCCCTAGTAGGAAACACAGTCTGAGCCGCACCAAGGCTTGCTCTGTTTCCACTCTGCAGACATGTCTTTCTGGATTCATACACCCCCGAGGAGTTGAAGCGTGTCTCCATTGTCTTTTAGTTCCCAGAAGTTAGCACAATGCTTGAATACAGTTGGTGCTCAATAAATGTTATTTTTTAAAAATGAAACCTACCCCCCAATTTGGATATAAAGTTTTGTGACCTGTAAGTGGAGAGGAAATGTACCATGGCTGTGTCTCCTGGCTGCAATGTTTGAAGGTTATATCTCAGTGCCCAAAACTAGATCCCGGTGTCGTCTCCATGGAAACACAGAGAGGAGCTCTTGTGTCCTTGCACCGAAGCAACGAATGCATTCTTTAGGATAATAACAAGCTGCAGCATTTACAGAAAGGATGATGACCTCTGTTATGAAACACGCAATTTAATAACTCTAACAAAACAGCAAAGCCAACCACGATGCCGTAATTGACTCCTGGTGGTACAGGTGTCTAGTTCACGGGCAATGGTGCTGAGCAGCAGGAATTAATCTTCCTCATCTCCTTGTCTACCCGTTCTATGCTCGATTGCTGCTTCCAGGGCCACTTTGTCTTTTTCTCCTTGTTGTATTTCCAACTCAAATGTCCTAAGCTGCTACTCCGCTCACTTCTTCCTGTGCGTGTGGTGTGACCTGTATGCTGTGTTCCTCCTAAGACAGGAGTTACAAAGGGCTTTTAGAAATACAGACATTAAATATTTTACAGTTCCTACAGAAGACTCTTTGTGAAGATTGTGCTTTACATGTATTTAAAACACCTAGGAGAGTAGCCATAAAAGTCAATTTGAAAATGCCTTTGAAATGTAAATAGTGTTTGCATAGGTCATGCGAGCAGCTTCAGGGCACAACAACATTTAGCAAGAGCTCTACTTAAGCCTTGAATTATCCTCTTCTCCCAGTTTCTTGAATTATGTGACTTCCAAGAAACATTCTGAGTACTAACGGGTAGCACTTGGTATTGACAATGGCTGCGGTACAATTCCTGTCCTGGCCTGGCCCACACCATCTCCTGAGTCAGCGGCATCTGGGCATGCTCTGTGGTCTTCCACAGGAGCAAGGGCTCTTTAAAAATTTCTTTGAGAGACATGCATTTGTATAACCTGGGCCACAATAGATCAATGAATCAAGATAGAAAAGCTCCAGTGGCAATTCCCTAGAGCAGGCATCTCCAAGGCCAAAGTGCCTCCAAGTGGTTAGCACACTGGCCCAGCAGCTGAGAATGGATTTCACTTTTTAAATGGTTAGGCCAAATAAAAAATAAAAAAATAAATAGGTCCTCTTTTGTAACAAGTGGAAATTATATGAAATTCAGTTGCACCACCATGAATAAGTCTTATGGGGCTCCATCCCCACTCGTTCATGCATCTAGGGCTGCTTTTGCTTCAACTGCATGGTTGGGAAGCCGTGACAGAGACCATAGAACCTGCAAAGCCCAAGATATTTACTATGTGGCTCTTTGCAGGAAAAGTTTCAAGGTGGCAGGTGTGTGCTAAGGGGACCTGATTTGTAAGGTCATCTGGATCACATAATCATGTCCCAATTGGTTCAGGAGGAGACAACTGATCAACCCTGGCTTCACTTGGTGTGTTCCTGATTAAATTCTGGATGGCAGGGGAGAACATTCCAGAAAAAAAAATGGCTCTGTCAGATTGCAGGGATGAGAAAGAAAAGCTCCTTGGTGGTGTAATTAGTATTTTAAGTAGCTTTGTCTGAAATGATGCTAAAGTAATCTGCAGTCCTTTATCATGTTCAACCAGAGAGCACAGAACCATTCAGCTCACTATAATTGCAAATATCCCTTAATGAATATATATTTGCTTTGGCTCCTATGCTCTATTTTGCATCAATGCCTGCAATTTTGCAGATCATAAAATGCCCCAGATTCCTTTCATTAAGGTATTTTCACCTGGATAAAATGATGAAAACAGATTAGAACAATTCTAGGTGAGTTATGCAGGAACCAAGGGTGATACAAATAGATTATGTCTCTTCTTATCTGGAAAAGTAGGACTGGTAGAGAAGAGAAAACTAGTTTCCTACAATGAACTCTCAGCCTTGGAGAAGGGTCTGGGGAGGACAGGAGTGGGGAGGGGCGTCCTGAATGACTGCTAAGTGGGTCATGGCCCTGTGCCCAGGATGCCTTGCATGATCCCACGTGGTATCACAAAGACCAGGAGTAGGGATCTGATGAGCTGACCCTGAGAGCCAGGTTGTCCACATCATCACTGTGTAACCCAGGATGGACCCTCATTTTTCTCCAGCCTCAGAGTCCTTTCTGTGAAGTGGCAGCATGAAGGATTGCTGCTATGACATCTCAACCAGAGGGTGGGGGCGTGAGGCCTTTCTGCGTGTTGGGTGGTCCTTTCTGTTGCTGATGAAGAGCTCACTGAGAAAGGTCTCAGACTTTGAACAGAGGCCTAGTGATCCTAAGGTAAGATTTAAAAGTCCCTCCATGGCCAGCATTAAACCCAGGACACCCAGAAGGTGGTGAGGAGACTTTTCTGCAGTCCCAGGCTTTCCTAACAGCTGCACACTTGACTTAAAGCATGTTAACTGTTTCTAATAGGAAATGAAAACCTTTCATCCGCTGACTGACAAATAACCACCAAACAAGAACAATATTTGATAGAGGTGAACCCAGCTGCTCTGGGGATGCAGGTTTTCAATTGTAGTGAATGGAGCTGTGGTCTTGGCTATCTAAATATCAAGGATGTTGGTTTTAAGACCCACTGGATAGCTTATTCTTTTGAAACCTAAATTATTTATTTAAACAGCAAAAAGTGAAAGAGTTCTATTTTTAATGGTATTAGTTTTGTTTTAAGAATGCCCTTGAAGTCAAGAAATAAAAGATGTTTATTTATGCTAAAAAGTGATTTATATATAGATTTACAATTAATTATACTACTAGATCATATTTTTTCTTACTGACCCATAGGTCCATTAGAAAGTTAGGAAGCATAAATAACTGATTTCTCAACAGAGCACCTGGGCTTGCAGAGTGGTTAAGGCCCAGACTCTGGAGACAGATGCAGACCCTAATTCTGACCTAGCTGCTACCAGCTGGACAATGCCTTCATCCCTCTGAGACTCAGGTTTTTCATCTATGAAACGGGCACAACTATAATACCCGTATTTACAAGGCTGTTGTAAACACCAGTGAGATGAGCATGGAGCACTTAGCGCAGAGTAAGAAGGAGAGCAGCCACAGGGCTTAAGAGCAGGATTCACCTTTCTCCCCATGCTCCACACAAGGCCGCTCAGCAAAGAAATGTACAAAGTCAAGCTGCAGTGCACATAGTTACCCTTCACTGACTCCCAGCTTGTGCAGAGGACAGAGACCCCAGGGGCTCAGCAGGAAGGACACATGCCTATGCATTGCACACAAACACACACACACACACACACACATACACACATGCACATTGCACACATTTATGCACACATCCTTCAACACAATATAAATTTACCAAAGACACTGACTGGCATAACCCCCACTCAACTAGGAAAAACCTTTACATATCCCTTTTATCACGTTAGTGCCCACTTTTATTTAAAAGCTAAAAAGTCAAGCCTAGAAAGAAATGTACAAAGAAAGGATAAAGGGTACATTTATTTCATGATCTTCTTGCTTCCTGAGACCCTTGATCCTGAGACCCTGAGTAGAACTTTTTTTTTTTTTTTTTTTAAATCTGGGTGTTTTTTAACCACTGAGCCTCATCCCCAGGCCTTTTTATTTTGAAACAGAATCTCTCCAAGTTGCTGAGGCTGGCCGTGAACTTGTGCTCCTCCTGCCTCAGCCTTCCAAGTCACTGGGATTGAGTAGAACTTTATATAGTGTGAATCAACGAGGTATTTGAGGGAAGGAAGGACACATGCCTATGCATTGCACACACACACACACACACACACATGCACATTGCACACATTTATGCACACATCTTTCAACACAATATAAATTTACCAAAGACAGTGGCATACCCCCAGGTGACAGGGTCTGCTGCAGTGCACATAGTTACCCTTCACTGACTCCCAGCTTGCGCAGAGGACAGAGACCCCAGGGGCTCAGCAGGTGAGGGTTTGGGCCTGGCAGATGTGGTCATAAATAGCTACTTCCATTCAATGCCCATAGGAGGAACACGGTGTTTTATGGCTTCAAAGCAAACACATCTCAGTGGAGCTTATCTCCCAGGGCTGCTAACGAGGATGCTTTCAGAACTGGCCTGAGGAAATGCCAGCAGGGTCCTCTTCAGGGGGGCTGAGCTGGGCCAGGAACACCCAGGACAGCTTCAGCCCTGACCCCTGCAGCACTGAGCCCTGCAGCCACCCTCAGGAGGAAAATCACGCTTGGACCTCAAGTCAGAATGTCCTCTCGTGCTCCTCCCCTCCAGGGTGGCCTCAGAAGTGTTTATTGCCTGGGCTCTTCTGTGACACGCTGGTGTTTCAAGTCTTAAACGCCCACCTAGAGGACTCCAGACATTGCAAAAGTGCCAGAAAAACTGGGGAACCAGTTTTTAGCAATACACCTTTAGTATAATACCTTTCTTTAAGAAATGGAAACATGGTTTTTGAATATTTTCAATGAGGAACCGGCTCACTGTTACATGCAATAGCTCCATACAGTCGGCCTTCTTGTTGGGAAACTTACTAGGAGTGCATCATACTGCTGTAAATAACCTTTTTGATCAAGAGATGGAAGTGCATCGGCACATCATGAAGGATGTGAAAGAACCTTCCCCCTTTCTCTTTAATTAGAGCACTGAGTACTTGTGATGAATTAGGCTGACTCAGGAAACTACAGGAAATAAATCTGCTGAACAGTTCCATTTTCCGATTGCTAGCTAGGTTAACATGCTTTAATAAACAAATAAATATCTCCATATGGACCATTATCTCAAGCAACTGTAAATCCTCACAGTATGGGGCAGTATATGCCCGTACCATCCTTCAGATGGCCCAGGTCCGCTGCTGTCCTCAAGTAGCTGCCCGAGTGAAGGGTGCCCTTCACTGAGGGGAAAAGGTGACACTTTGATTAATGTGATGCGCATGCTGCCGAGGGCTACGGTGAGTATTAAAATGGCATGTGCTAATTTAAAATCTCAGCTGTCATTAGACTGGAGTGCAAAGGGGAGTCACCTTCTTAGAAGAGCGTTTCTATCCTGGAGGGGACAGAAGCAGGGCAGCCTCCTCTCACCACTGCTGGCTCTTGGTACACCTGCTTGGGCTCTGGACACATCCTGGGATAGTTTTATTTTCTTTTTGAAAAAAAAATACAAAATGAAAAGATACTGAGCAATTTCCTTGTGAAAGTGTATGAAATTAAAATGAAGATTTTTAACAAAACTGCAAAAAAGCCACAAAGCAGAAACTGGAAAGTATTAAAAACTGACGTTATCCATGTTGCAATGGCTATAAATAGCAACAAGTCTAAAATGGTATCTGATTTCCCCAAATGCTCACTTATGTATTTCGCTTTAAACTTAGACACTCGGGTAGCCATTATCTCATTGGGGTCCTATGTTAGGTAATTATTGTCTGACTAGCAGATCACTGGTGACCAAGCTTTCCTGACCACGTGCTCCCCGGAGCACCTTGCAAAGCAGAGCTGTCCCTGGCCCAGGACACAGCTCACAGGTCCCCTGTGGGGGGAGGGTAGGCGAGCATGGCCGGCTCGGCTCATGTCCCTAGTCATGCTGTGGTCACCTGAAGTTTCCTTCTCCATTTCCAAACGGTGGCCCCGCCTTTGGGGGTGGCTCAGAGGAGATTTGTTCCAATTGTCAAATATCAAAAGGTGCCCAATGACCAGTGGCCACGCCCCTAACCTGTGTGAAAGCTCAAATTCACTGGTCATTCTGGGAGTCCTGGAGGTGGTTGGAGAGAGAGAGAGAGAGAGAGAGAGAGAGAGAGAGAGAGAGAGAGAGAAACAGGTGATTTTCAGGGCAAGAGACAGGTCACTAAGCAGATTCCCTAAGACCAGGAAAGGCTCAGGGTTCTGAGGCTCCTGGAGGGAACACTCTGGAAGCCCCTCAGGTCAGGGGAGATCAGGCTGCCAGAGGCCAGGCTGCAGAATGGGGCCCACAAGGCAGCTCCAGCTGGCACGGAGCAGAAGCATGGACCACCTTGGAACATGTGGGCTTGTGGCACATGTCTGTAATCTCAGTATCTGGGGATTCTTCGGGTACCGCAGGAGCCTGATGCTTGGGTGATGTGCAGGAGGGAGAGAGCCGGGATGACTGAGAGAGGAAATCCTGGTCAACCTGGGGCCTTATTTGGTTTTAGGAAACTAAATAAGTGTAGCAGTTCTTGCCACGTATTTTTTAATATTTATTTATTTATGTATCTTTAGTTTTAGGTGGATATATTAGTTTGTTTTTATGTGGTGCTGAGGATCGAACCCAGTGCCTCATGCATGCTAGGCGAGAACTCTACCACTGAGCCACCACCCCAGCCCAGTTCTTGCCACTTATGCTTGTGGTTTAAAATTTGTACCCACCAAACATGCCTTGTGATGACGGAATCAACCAGACCACAGAGAGAGAGGAGTGAGAGTCCAGATGGGGAGAGGTTTTGCGTGAAACAGCTGCCTTGAACTGACCCTGTGGGGGAGAGAGACGAAGGTGGGCGTGGACATTCAGGAGGTGGACCTTAGAGGTGAAGTGAACCGCTTCTTGGTTGTTGGCTGTTTCTGAGATCCTCATTCTAAAACCCTCGGCTTTGCAGGAAGGAACCGAGCATGCTTACTGGGCAGGGAGGCCAGATGAGAAACGAGGAGGGAGGAACACATGTGGCCACAGGATAAAGAACCATCCTTGTGCTGGGTGCAGTGGCACCTGTCTGTAATCCCAGCAACTCAGGAAGCCAAGGCAGGAGGTGGCAAGTTCAAGGCCAGCCTCAGCAACTTAGCAAGGCACTAAGCAACTTAGTGAGACCCTGACTCAAAATAACAAATAAAGAGGACTGAGGGTGTAGCTCAGTGGTGAAGGACTCGTAGGTTAAATCCCTAGTATAAAAAAATAAACAACAGCCCTTGTACCACACAGCCAAGACTGGCAGGTGGCTGGATGGACCTTGAGCCCAGAGGAAAGTCCTTAACCACTTGGTCCTTCAGTTATCTCAGCTGCCCTAAGGGGGCTACGTTGTCTCCCCAGGACAGCCGCTGTGAATCTCCCCGAGATGACAGCTGTAGGATGTCAAGTATCTCACATCTGACCCGTGGCTGCTGGCTTCTAGCATTTTCCTCGGATTCCCAGGGGAGCAAGGAATAGCAGTGATTTTAGGGAGGACGTGGCGTGACTGTCTTTGCCTTTGACTTAATTTGCAGGGATCCAGGTTCAGCAGACTCTGACATCCAGGTGCAAGACCTCTTTTTCCACCAAATGCAGTGTAGGGTGGACAGCTGTCCAGGGTGGCTCTGCCACAGAGCTTTGACTTTCAGAAAGGAGACTTGTCCCAGAAGTCTGAAGTGCAGCTCAAATCTCTCTTCTTCCTGTTCCCCAGACTCTGCTGAGTCCTCAAAGTAGACCTCGAGGTGGGAAAAAGCCATGTGTTCCTGATTCTCAAGACAAGCAGCGAGCACCAGGCACCATGGGGCCCCTTCCACAGATAGGACAAAGGGCAGGCAGGGTCCTTCTTTCCATTTTCCTCTTTCCTGGCCCTTTGCCTTGACTCCCCAAAGGGCTCAGGTCTTCTGTCACCCAGGGCCAGGTCCTGGGAGGGCAACTTCTGGGCTCCTGAATGTCCAGTCCTCACATAGGAGCAGATGCACTGTTTGGCTGGACAGAAGAGGCCAACAGAATACAGGAAAGATGCCCTAATGGACTCTCCAAATGGCAGAAGGTGAGCTTCACATTATGACTTATGGCTGTGATTTCAACCAGGTTCACAGCCACCTGAGTGGGGTCTGGGGAGGCTGTCATCGCTGGAAGAAACCAGAGCACTGCAGTGGAGGGGCTGGCCTACACAGAGGGTGGCAAGTGGACCAGGTGGGGGACAGCTGTGGCCAGTCAAGAGAGAGAGTGCAGGGATCTGGAATAAGGATGTGGCCCAGGGGCCACAGGCTTTACTCCAATTTTCTATCACTGAGTTACTTGCATAAAAACAGAAGGGGGAGAAGCCAGGTTTCACTCTTGAGATGGGGACAACATATTTAAATAGGAATATACTCTAAAGTATTTTTAAAAACATACATTCAAAATGATTTTTTTCCTCATTCTTTCTAGGTATAGGATGTTGGATGCACAATGTTGGGTAATTGTTGAAATTGGCATACAAGTATTTAAAGACCACGTGAACTTGGAGAAAACATTTGCTTCTATCAACCAAAGCCCAACACTCAGGATTTCTTACCAAGTGGCCAAAAAATTGTTACATGATAGAAATGAACAAAAATTTTATTCAAACAAACAATATTATATTCAAAGCTTTGCATAGTGTCTCGTTATTCTAGTGCCAATAAATTTGTTATACCCTTATCAGAGAAAAAAATAGTTATCTAATACTTGGAAAATAAAATAATTTGGTAAATAAAAGTTTCAATTACAAAACTATAATTATTTTTAAAGTTTTATATTTCATGCCATTGTTGTGGTTTGGATGTGAGGTGTCTCTCAAAAGCTCCCGTGTGAATGCAGGTATGTTCAGAGGTGAAATGATTGGATTCCAAGAGCAGTAACCTAATCAGTCCATCCTAGTTGGAATGGACTAACTAGGTGGTGACCATAGGCACAGGGGACATGACTGGAGGAGGCGGTTGCTGGGGGTGTGCCCGGGAAGGGCATGTCTTCCCCTTCCTCTCTCGGCTTCCAGCTGCTACGAGGGCAGAAGCTTTCATTAGCCATGCTCTTCTGCCATGATGGGCTGTTTCACCTTGGTTCTGGAGCAATGGGGTGGGCCATCTGTAAACTGAGACCATTTGTAAACTTTGGGTGATGGAAATGTTCTAGATCTTGATTGTGGTGCTGGTTACACAGGCAACCAGAATTGTAAAAAAGCATTGCACTACACACTTTAAATAGCACGTTTTTATTTTATGTAAATTGTGCTTCAATAAAGTTGATTTTAAAAGAAAAAAGGAATGGTATGCTTGTTAAAGAGATCATAGCCTGTAAAGAGATGCTAAGTGCTTTGCAGAGAGGCAACAGAAAAGGTGTCTCAAGGACATCTTGAGAATTTGAAGACTATATCCTTACATAAACAAGGATTCAGAAGTCAAAATCCTTTGAGAGTAGGACCTGGGGCACCCTGTTCACAAAGTGGTGGGGAGGCTAGGATGTTGTTTCATCATGCTCAGCCACTCAGAGCCCACTGCAGCCATGACTACGGGGGACCAAGGACCTGAGTGAGCTGGCTGCAGGTCTTGGAATCATCCATGCGGTGCTGGTTCTGCAGGAATGCAGGGTGATATTGTGAAGGGGTCATCGAAGCTTCCACTAGGATTTTCAAAGGAAGGCAAACTGTAGCAGGGTCAGAGTGGGTGGGGTTGCCAATGCCCTTTAGAGAGTACATCTTCCCACCAAGTTTCTAGAAACTGGATGTGGAGTTACAACACATGTTTGCTCTTGTTGCATGGCTGGGTTTTAGTCTTGCTTTGGCCCCGTTTCTTTTTTCTATGCGCTATTCTTCCTTTTTGGATCGGGAGTGTTTACTCTGTGTTATATTGGAGATATGTAACTTGTTTTTGAGTTTTACAGGGGCTTATAATAAGAGTTTGCTTTGAATCTCAGAGGAGACTTTGGATTTCACTGTTGTGGCAATACTGAAACCATTAAGACTATGGAACTCTTGGAGATGCACTAAATGCATTTTTGCACTGTGAGATGGACATGAGCTTTTGGGGACCAGAAGATAAGAGGTTGTTCCCTGAAAGTTCCTGTGTTAATATGGGGATATTTAGAAGAAAAAGATTAAAATATGATAGCTGTAAGCTCATAAGTCCATCCAAGTTTGAATGAACTGACTGGGAGATAATTGTAAGTAGGTGGGGCATGGCTGGAGGAGGTAAGTCACTGGGGATGTGCTCGGGAAGGGAGCATCTGTCCTGTGGTCCCTTCTCCTCTCTGCTTCCTGGCTGCCATTAGGGGAACAACTTCCTTCCACGATGCTCTTCTGCCATGATGTTCTGCCTCACATTGGGCCTGGAACAATGTAGTTGGCCATTGATGCACTGAGACCTCTGATACCTTGAGTCAAAAATAAACTTTTCTACTTCCAAGTTGTTCTTGTCATGTATTTTGGTCACAGCAAGGCAAAGATGATGAAGACAGTCAGAAAACACTTATTTTTTTTTTAAAAATATAACTATTCCTATGCAGCACTTTAAAGATCTAAAAGCATCATTAAACATCTGAGAAATGAATTTCTTTCCAGAACAGAAGGGCCATGCATGCATCACTTACAATGTATCTGCATCTAGTTGATTAACAAGTGAGTTAAAATTCTTTCATTAGGCATCAGAAGGCTTTGAAAATGGAAAAAAAATTTGCTTTGAAGACTAGTGGTAACAATCTCATTGTTTAATCAGAAGACAATCAATTTTGATGGACTTATCAGTACTCTGACTAGGCAATTTCTTCTTCTTTCTGGAGGTAACTCTCCATTAGGCCCTGTGTTCACTCTATGGAATGACCTTCACATAAAGGACTGTGCACATCCTTAGCAGTCACAAATGCTGCTTCTGTGCGATGAACTTAGCACTCTAGAGAAAGTGCTTGAGACCCTCTCAGGATTCCTGTGGTATCAGAACCAACTATATTGTGGATGTACACTGTCCCCAACCTTCCTAGAGAGTATCTTAGAAAATCTGTCTGCACAACCCCAGCTTGAAAACTTCACAGATCATGTGTTCTTATTAGTAATGACCCTCTGGGCAAGCCCCTTCAGAAATTGAACAAATTATGAATACATTATCAGTATGTGTGTATATGTATATACATATATATATATATGTGTGTGTGTATATATATTATATAATATACATTATATATTATGTTATATATATATATATATATATATATATATATATATGTATCATGGCCCCAGTATTTACATTCATTCTATATAGAACAAAAACCTAGTACAAATACCTATTAAAGGGCTGGGGATGTGGCTCAAGCGGTAATGCGCTCGCCTGGCATGTGCAGGGCACTGGGTTTGATCCTCAGCACCACATAAAAATAAAATAAAGATGTTGTGTCCACCAAAAACTAAAAAATAAATATTTAAAAATTCTAGCTCTCTCTCTCTTTTTAAATGGCTTTATTGTATGAAAAAATAGTAAATTTGGGAGTGTGAGAAATTTGTGATCAGCTTTGAAGTACCTGGGAGTTTAGTCATTAGCATTTAATTATCAACATCACCCTTCCACTCCTGTCTTTATAAATGGATGCCTAGAGCACTTTGCACGACTTTGGCAATAGTTTAGCGGCTCTCCATGCAGCGTCAGAAGATGGAATAAAAGGGGTGAGTGCCTTGACACATGGTATATATCTTTCCTCGTTTCTTCCCCGTTCTTCGCATGTGTTTATGTCCTACTAATCTGTACAGATCAAGTTGTACACCCTCTGGGTAGGAATTATGCATACATTACAATGCTTTTATAAGTCTTTACACTTTGTTGGCACTGAATAAATATTAAAAAGCATAAATCACAGAAAAATTGCTACTGAGTTTTCTTATTATGGGTCTAATCTACCCAGTGGCTTCCCATGACCTATACAGTACATTATAAGTTTCTTAGATTGGTATAAAACTCCTCCAGAGCCTGTAGCCATGACTTTCCAGTTTCTTTAAACTAGTTCCCATCAGCAGATGAGGCTCCACTTAAGTCAGAATAATGTTCTGTGAGAGGAACATGGAGAGTCTGCCTCTGTCTTGGCTAGTGTTCTTCCCTTGACCTTGACCTTAGTGTACTTAATAGACTCCACAAAGCAGTCCACATGGTCTCTTCCTAAGGTTCCCCCCAGGAGCCCTTCTGCTGTTCCCAACACTGCGAATGTCACTCAATCAGCAGGCACCGCGAATGGACTTGGAGGCCCAGTAACTTGGCGCTCAGCTCACTTCCTCCTGGACAAAGTTGACTCACAGATTACAGAGAGAGTTTCTTCCAGCTGCTCCCATGATGTGCGTGTCAGAGAGAATGAAGAAATGGAGCCATGAGTGGAATCGAATCCAGAAGGCATGTTTGGGGTAGTAGACATGGAATGGGCAATACCAGTTAATAACAAATGAAACAAAGCATTAGCAAAATAAGGTGTATCCTCATTAAAGTACCTGAAGCCTATTTGTCTCTCCCTGGAGCTCATGAGAGGTGGTTATAACATCAGATGTCTTCTGGTGCCTGTTTTTTGAAATGGAAATCTAGCCACTGTTGACGTCTACCCTGCTACAATTACTGAATTGGAACAATATTAAGGGTACTATTTTAATAAAAAAAAAATGTTTCATAATACACTTCCCTCAGACTCCTTTCCATCTCTTTATTTTCACATTTTACCTTTTTATTCTCTATCTTCAACCCATAGGAAATATATTTTATAGCCTTTCTCCTTTGACCTTTGAAGACTCTCCTCCCGACTCCCCCTCCTGCAATGAAGCTCTGCTCCCGACCACCCCTCCTGCACCCTCTGCTCTCCTGGCTCCCGACCACACTGCTCTTCTGTGAACTGCAACGGGTCTTCACGAAGGGACAGAAGCACAGGTGGAAACCAGGGCACACCACCCCTGAGCGCTTCAGGGACACTGGATCGTCTCCACCCCCACCCCCCGGGGCTGGACTGCGTGGGGACGCTGGCCTCTTGGCTCTTGTGGCAGAAGCCAGGGCGTGGCGATTTCCCCTGTCCCCGGGGAAAGCATGTGACAGGACCAGACGGAAGGATGATGGAAAGACAGGTCTCGGAGCAGCAGAGGAGTCTTATCTCCTTATGCTCAGATATTCCAGAAACAGGTTCTATCAAAGGTTTACTAAGCCCATAAATTCATCAAGATATTTAAACTAGACCATAACATTTTGAAAACATAAATTTTATCATTTACAAACTTCAAATTATTTGCCACCATAAAAACATGCTGCTGTGGCTTCTGCTCTTCGGATTTCTTTCTGCAAGTTTTTACGGAGCGTCTCTTATGGCTGGGAACTATTCTGGGTCGTGCAAACACATCGGCCAACCAGGGGGGCACCTCCGTACTCAGGGGTTCTAGGTTAGTGGGTGAAGCAGGAAATAGGGAAGTGAATGGACAGCCAGCCTGTTGCTCCCTTCCCTAGTCAGGTAAGGCACAATGGGCTCAGATGGGCTGTCGACCATCTTCTCTGGCAAGGTCAGAAGCAGACATCCTGGATGGACAGTGGCTCCTCTTGTGGGGCACAACAATATTCTTTGTGTTTTTCTGTGTGGGGTGGAACCCAGGGTGCCACACATGCTACGCAGGGCTGTACCATGGTGCCCCACCACAGCCCTCCCGGTTCTTGATCCTGACGTGGAAGTGGAAGGAGGCATGGAAGTTGCAACTTCTGCTTCCAAGGAAACAGATCCACCTACAGCCGCCAATCCACGTGGAGGTGCACGGCAGAGCTGGGCTGAGCCACCCGGGGAAGCTGGAAACTGATCGCTTTCTAACTTTATTCCTTTGACTGCAAAACCTATGAAGAGAACCTAGAACTTTAATATAGCATTCCTGATTTCATGTGTTTAATTCATACTCTCTTTACAATCCCTAGAGTGCATTCACCACGTGTTAGGTTTTGCCTTGGTGTTCGTTTGCATCAAGGAGAGAATTAAATCGTTCACCAAAAAATAAAAAATAAAAAAAGGAAATCTAGACCCCCGTCCCCTTGAGGCTGGCCTGAAGTTATTGTTTGTGTATCCGTTTTAATCAACTGTTCCTGTAGTACTCTTTGTCAATTCATGGTGCTGCTAACACTTTTTTTTTTTCTAATGATTAACCTTAACACACACAATTGTGCCTTAGATCAGCCATTTAAGTTATATAATAATTCTGAAAAAAAGGTCAATTTTACAAATGTCTGGACTATTCAGCATCCTCTGGGGGTCTGCCAAAACCTTTTAAAATGAAAGCTATTATTTCCAGAGCTGGGTTTGTGGCTCAGTGGTAGAGTGATGGCCTAGCACGTGCAAGGCCCTGGGTTCGATCCTCAGCACTGCATAAAAATAAATAAATAAATAAAATAAAGGTATTGTGTCCAACTACAACTGAAAAAAAAAAGGCTATTATTTCCTATGTTAAGGAATCACTGGGTCACGGGACACTGGGTGTGTCCTGTTCTCGATCCCAGCACACCCACGTGTCCTTGGTTAAGCATTCCTGGCTCAGACAGGAATTTATTACACATCCTTTTTAAACATAAACAGTTTTTGTACCTAACTTAGCCATTTATCAAGGTTTTTTTTCTCTTATGGGTAAGCAATTCTGAAGAGGAATACAAGACTTAATTCAGAGTTAAATGAAGTAGAGGACTAAGTCTTCCCCGTTCTAGTCTCCTCATGCAGCCAGGGAGGGAACAGAGGCCCTGCAACACCCTGGGGTGGACCCCACAGGAAGAGCACACTGTGTGGAAGCACCACCTGTCACACCTGGCTGCCACCACACGCACTGCCGGGCTCCTTCCCTTCCACCGAGGGAGGGCTGTCCTGGGTGAGGCCAGCTGCCCTTGTCACCTTCCCTGCCCTCTGGTCACAGAGGCCTCAGTGTCCAGGGGCACAGGGGTCTACAGTTGCCCAGAGTTGGCTTGGGCTCACCTCCATGGCCAACAGGCACGGCTCCCTCCCAACCGCAGACTGGAGTCCTTAAGCAAGACCGGGAAGAGGCGTGGCCCTCCTGGACTTGGCCCTTCACCTGCTGGTCCACTCTGAACTGTGTGACAGTTTCTATGTCAACTTGACTGGATTACGGGCTGCTCACATGACTGGATGAAGATCATGTGTGTGAGGTGTTTATGGAAGAGAATGGCATTTGAATTGATGGCTCAGTACAGCCGATGGTCTTTCCCAGGATGGGTGGTGACATCCAGTCCTTTGAGGGCATGAACACAATGGCAGAGGGGCACAGAATCCACTCTGCCTGATGTTGTGAGCTGGGACATGGGTCTCCTGTCCTCAGCGCTCCTTCTGACTGGACTTGGAAGGAGTGCTATTAACTGAAAGGCTCTCAGTTCCCCTGCCTATAGATGGTGGGTTGTCGGACTTTTAATCCTCCACAATCATGTGAGTCAGTACCTCAAAATAAATCTCTATTGTCTGTCTGTTCATGCATCTAGTTGTCCTTCATCTGTCCATCCATCCATCCATCTTATGGCTCCTGATCTCTCACTTGGCCTGAACTGTGGATCTTGGAAACCTCCACCTTCTCTACCCGACAGTTTGGTCCCCGGCTGCATCCCTTGTATCAACAGCCTGACCTCTCACTTCCTGAGCTCAGTGATCTGAATAAACAGCTTCTCAGCCTGATCTTGGCTCCCAGCTCTGGCCCACCCTTGCAGCGTGGCCAGGCCTTAGTGCAGACTAGTTCTACTTATAACTCTGGATATATCCAACCCACAAGTTCTGCTTCTAAAGCTTTTCTGAAGTTGGGGGGTCAAGACAGGCTGGGACTGAAATAACCATTATCTAGGAAGAAGACCTACTTAACATGGACAGCCGGCCTCTCAGCATCTATATTTTTGAAGCCCGCAGGTGCAGGCTGTCTGGAGCCTATATTTAAAACTGTCTCTGGCTACAGCAGCATAGCTAACACACATCTACTATGCTGCAAGGGAACTTGAAGGGTGAAAACGTGAATATTCAGAACAGATAAGGAGGATTTAGGGTGAACATTATTTTGTGAAAATTTTTACCATGCTAGTCCTTTAAAAGTGGACCTCTGATACATTTATTTTTTTTAAAGATAGAGAGAGAGGAGAGAGAGAGAGAATTTTTTTTAATATTTATTTTTTAGTTCTCGGCGGACACAACATCTTTGTTGGTATGTGGTGCTGAGGATCGAACCCAGGCCGCACGCATGCCAGGCGAGCGCGCTACCGTTTGAGCCACATCCCCAGCCCTCTGATACATTTAAATTGTAAATTGATTATTGAACTTTTGATTTTCAAAACCTACTCTTTAAAACTCAAATAGTGTACAAATGTGATATATAATTTTTATACTTCTTACCATTTATGGTAGTTGCGGTACCTAAAGCTGCTGCCAACACTGATTTGGCATACACCGAGCAGGGTTGGATCCTGTGGACCTCTGGTGACATTTCATCCACCCATCTATACCTAGCCTTATTTCACATGCGCTTCTGTTTAAAGGCACTTTATTTAACGCACATCGTTGTTGATTTGTTAACATTAAACCCAGAGCCAACAGCGCTCAGGCCTGAAGGAAGCCTCTCTAACACATGCTTCCTCCATGGGGCACGTCACAGTCCCCTGGCACTTAGGAACTCTAGACGGCACCTCAGCTCTGCACATGTCCACGACAACTGAGAGTGGGACAGACCCACTGTGGGGTTACAAGGAAGTTTCAGCAGGTGGGTGAGCTGCGAATAAAGAGTCTGGGATCCCACTGCCACTGTACTTTATTGTTTGGGTTTGCCCGTGTGTGGATGAATAAGTGCCTGTGCCCACTTTTTATTCTCTCTCCAGCTTTCTAGATTTTGCTCTCCCTCTAGGTCAACATAGGACACTGTGCAGGGATCAGGGCAATGGAGACACCTGGACCATGAGCGGGCACAGGTTTTGTGTGGTGAGCACTGAAGGCCGACGTGCCTCTGACACACTCTGGGAGCTTCAGTGGCACCACTATAGATGGATACATTTGCTCTAAGGAGAACAATAGCCAGAAGAACTTGAGCCTTACAATTAAACACCAAGGAGGAGAAAACGTAGCAAAAACACAAAACAATTTCCTTTTACACACTGTTTTCAAAGAAACACTAAAAAAAAGTAATATTAAACCCTCAGACTATAATTGCCCCTGAAATGAGTATTGTGAACATAATTACTTTCTCTTGCTAACATAAGCACATGTTCCTCTCCTTAGCTCCCAAACTTGAATGATTTCAAAGAGAAGCCAGAAACAATAAGCAGGCCATGGTTCCCATAGTTTTGCAAGTCTTCACAGTCTGCTTTTCAAGGGATCTTTGTGGGAGAGATTGTGGATATAGTGTTAGAAGCAAAAGCTGTCCTCTTAAGGACCACAGGAAGAGAAAAGGTGAGAATCTTCAGGAAGAAAAGTGAGTGCACATCGCTACATATTTTAAAATGAAACTGGCTTTAGCAGTTCTGGTAATTTTTGTCCTTGATTTTAAGTTGATGTGTTTATGATTATAAAAAAAGTGGTTTTTCCTGATCATAAAAATAAGCATTGTCTTTACAATCTGAAAAGAACACACACACACTAAAAGGATGATCTAAAGAGTCTGTAAACCATAAGGAAAACCAGTCCTAATGATTTAAATACCGGTCACGATGGATGCCATTTAACTGTGATCTTCACAGGGCACTGCCAACAGACTTTTCTTTCTTTCTTTCTTTTCTCTTGGTGCCGGGGATTGAACCCAGAGGTGCTCTACCTCTCAGCTACATCCTCACCCCTTCTTATTTCTTATTTTGAGACAGGGTCTCACTAAGTTGCACCGGCTGCTCTTGAACTTGTAATCTTCCTGCCTCAGCCTTCCCAGTCTCTGGGATTACAGGTATGTGCCAACACTCTTGGCAAACATAGATTTTGTTTGTTTGTTTGTTTCAAAAGATGTTTCTTTTTGTCTTCGAATTTTAAAAACAACAACAGTCATCTTACAGGATTGTAGTGTTTTACTTTACCAAGTGCCTTAAAGGGTACTTACGGATGTCAATTAAGGGAAATGCACTTGTGGCTTTGTCACTCAGTCAAGTTCAAGATGGGAGGAACAAGTAATGGAACTTGGCAACTTTGGGGCACGTTTTTGTATTTGAATTCTCAGGGGGAGACATTCAAAATGATCCATCTCTGCTGAAAGATGCATACAATTAAAACTAACTTCGGGAGTTTGGGAGCGGTGACTCTAGGGTTCAAACTCACCCTGCAGTGAAGCGTTATAACGGAGCGCCTTCCATTTGCTTCTAATATTGGAAAGCCACATCTCGTGTAACATTAATAAGATAATGAGCAACTCAGGCTTTTCCCAATTTAATCATCTCTAAACTCCTTCTGATAAGTTTTCTACCCTGGACCTAATTTTTTGGAAATTCTTACATATAATTACTTCTTATAATTGGTTCACAGCTATTAAATGATGTGCAGCCAATTTCCAAAGTTTCGAATGAATAAATATTAGCCCGATGTGCTCAATCAATGCATAGAAATACCTCTAAGCCCTCTTTCTGCAAGGGAAAAAGAAAATATTTACCATATATCACTGTTAGATTAGCCACAGGCACTAAGCAGCTGACAGAGAAGCCTAGAAATCCTTGTAAGTGTCCTTGCACATCTGTGAAGGACATCCTCAACAGTGAGAAGGGGAACCATACCCTGGATGAAACCCCTGTGCACGTTCTGTGAAACACACTGACAACAGCCCTGCTGGGCCCAGCCCCTAGACACAGGGAGTCCCGAGGCACTGAGCACCAGCACCACCAAAATATAAAGGTTACAGAAATCATGGAGCATTCTTCATTTACCCCACTATCGCTTCTGTGGATAGTTTATAGCCCTGGACAAGCCTTGTTCAATGTAATATGGAAGACCATAAAAGCCTGTGCCTCTGAACCATGATGTGACCCATCGGCAGAGCCACCGTCTAAGGAGTCTGACTTCAGAAGAATCCAGTGAAATACTGGTCAGAGGACTGACACGTAATATTTTCCTGCTAACTTTTTAATGGTGGCACAATATACAGAACATTAACGTCCTTTGCTTTTTTTTGTTTCTGAATCAATTAGGCACATAGTCTGCGCCCTGAAACTACTATGAAACAACCCTGCTTCCTTCCATTTGAGCAAAAATCACTATATATTTTTTAAACATTTAGCTGTAGAGAAAGATGGTTTTCCCCCACCAATTTTCTTGAATAAGAAATCCCTGAGAATCATGTCGTGTCCACTGCGTCCTGATATTCAGTTTCCACTAAGACCTAGACACCATTGGAACAGTTCAACTCCCACTATGGATGCCCTTGAACTGATTCTTGGACTCAGTCTTTGCATTTCACACTCCTCCGGGAGCACTGGGTGAGTGAGGGCCTCCCTGGCGGCTGGCGCGAGGACCGGCGCTGGAGACGCGGTGTGGGGTGGGTTGGCCGCTTTGTGCTCGATGTGCCGCGGTGTGTCAGGATCTCCTGGTGAGCGCTCACAGCACAGGTCCAGGCCTCACCCTGTAATGCAGCTTCCACTGGTCCTCCTGGGATGAGGCATGGGCCTGCTTTAAAACCTGACTCTCTCTGACCCAGTCTGAGGCCCACAGATTGACCAGTCAGCCAACACGTGCTCCTGACCACTCCCTGCCTTTGTCCAGGGAGGATGGGGTTGGAAAGCATGATACCTCTGCTGGCCACACGGAACTGCAGAACTCCAAGGAAGGCCCTGGAGGCAGAACATTCTGGAAATCAAGGAAATTGATTCCAACTTACTGAAATCAGGGTGCTTTCTCTAAAATAATGAACAAAGGACGGAGAAAATGGATCCCATATTGTTTTAATCTCATGATCTGGGACCAATATAGGAGTCGGAAGAATTTTTCCCCTCTGAACCCTTCCTTGCCCTCTGTACACTTCATAAGCCTGGTCCTCACCCTGGAGGCATTTCCCGTCTCTCCCACTTAACGTGCTCTCAGCAGACGCCAGACCTCAGGCACCTGCACTGGGGGTGAAGGCAAGTTCACCTGGCAACCTGACTCAAAGGCATTGCATTTTGAGCCCTAAATCCATGGAATGAACTGTTTGGGCCACTTCAAAAGGAATTTAAAGACTGATTTCAAGCAGGGACTTCCTTGTTGGGAGGAGATCTCTTCCAGTTCATGTGAGATCTCTCCATAGAAGCAGCTGCTGGAGAGAAAGAAGGGAGACCAGAATTTGGGAAGAGAAGGCTGGGAATGAGATGGTCAACCTTGAGCACAGGAAAAGTACAGAGAAGTTAGTGATGCGATGCTCTTTGTTTCCATGAAAGCAGAAAGAGTGAGCTTCAACCATAGACTGGTCTGAGAAGCACCTTTCTGATTACGGAGGAGACCTGGTGATGGATGGAGGCTGCCGAATTCCCTTCAGTGGAAATGCATAAAAGCAGAGTAGCCTCACATCTGCACAAACATCCACCATCACTGTATATGCCCCTTCCTCTTCCCATTCATGAGAGAAGATGGACACAGCTCATGGCCATCAGCCTAGTCCAGGCTACGGCACAAAGCTGAAGATGGCCACAGGGTGTTGGACAAAAGGTATGAAGCATTACGCGATTTTGAAACCAGTTGTTTTTCTAGTGTGATGAGGCCCCTGCTCTTCAGGGCCCTGATTCAACATGAACATCTCAGGGACTGACATTGTGCTTTTAGGCTAAAAATATTTAAGCCAGATATTAAAAGTTTCTGCACTATGGAACCAAACTCTATTAACTTAAAAAAGCGAAGAACTCTGTCAAGCAGCCTGCAATTTATTTAAATCCCCAAAGACAATGTCGAACTTGACCAGACCATTCATTTTATTACTTCAGATTTTCAATAGTCAACGTGTCTGGTTTAAGAACACAAAATGTCAACATTCCTAGCTTCTTTTGCAAAGGTGTAAAGCTATTTGATAATAAAATATATTTAGTGGGCAACTTAGGGGGTAACATTGACCTTCCTATGTATGTAATGGCTTGCAGTGCTGTGCATGTGTGAGCATGTGTGTGCATCTATGCACATGTGTGTGCATGTTCATGCAAGCATACAGCTAAAGACAGAGATATGGATATGGGAAGAGCATTCCTAATTTAAAAATCTGGAATCCAAAATGCTCTGAAGTCCAAATTTTGAGTGCTGATATGAATTTTAAAAATTTGCATATTTCAAAGTATTTTGGATTTGGGAGTTTTTGGTTAGAGATATTTACTTGGTAAAGTCTATGCACATATTCTAAAAAAAAAGAAAGAAAGAAAAAAGAAAAGAAAAAATCCCCAAACTGCTCCAAAATCTGAAAGATCTGGTCCTAAGCATTTTGGATAAGGGATGTTCAATCTTGTATGTGATTACACTTACTTAAGTTTTATTTCTTTTTAAGATTATATCAGAAGCACAGAGCATAGTTATGAACATGTGTGGTAAATTGATCTAATTAATGCTATGCATATTGATGCAGCACTTCTTTCTGATTTTATTGTAAAAAATAATATTTACAAGCTCAATCAGTATCAGTAAGCATTTCATACACAGTTGAGGAGCACAGGATTTGGGACCTGGCAGAACCCTCCTCATTTCGGTTTTGTCTAATTACTCTTCAGTTAATTCCTACTCTCTGGCAGAGACTAATGCCTATCTTTTCCCCAGATGACAAGCCAATCCCAATTCTCGACTTCAAGGAAGGTATAGTTAGCACCACTCTCCCCCAGCCCCTAGCTTTCTGAATTGTCAAGCCACTCCACCTCTCTGGACCTCCAGCATGTCTTCAGTTAAATAAGCATAATCACACTAGGAGCAGTGGCATACACCTGTAAAATCAGTGGCTCTGGAGGCTGAGGCAGGAGGATTGCAAGTTCAAAGCCAGCCTCTGCAACTTAGTGAGGCACTGAGCCACTTAGCAAGGCCCTGTCTCTAAAGGGCTAAGATGTTGCTCAATGGTTAGGCAACCCTGGGTTCAATCCCTGGTATCAAAAAAAGCAACAAAACAACAAACAGGTATAATCATGCAAACTTCACAGTTATGTGAGAATTAAATGAAATACTTAAATAAAATGACAAATACGGTGCCTGTTCTATAGTATGTGCTCAATATTTTAAAAATATCCACATAATAAGATGTATACTATTAACTCTGTTCTCTTATACAAATTGACATCCTCAATATACATTTGCTTTGATGGATGGATAATGATTGACTTTTGTTTCATCTGTATGGTATTTTTATGTGTTTGGTTACTTTCTCCATCATAAATTACTTTGAATTTGTTGATTTATGAGATCCATTATACTGTTAGACTATCCCTCTGCAGTCTAGCTACATATTTGTATTGTGTGGTTTTTTCCACATTGTTTTTAGAGAGCTTAAATATGCAGATCTTTAAATACATATTTGAAACTTGAGACATTCTAATTTTAATTGATTCATTTAATTTCCTTAATGACAATTAATTTAATGTCTCATATCAGAATCTCTGGTTGATATTGACTTACACTGGCACATTTGGTAATTAAGCTTGTGCCTCACTGAAGTTATTGGGCATGGGATTGCAGCCTATGAGTCCCTGAGATGGAGAGGAGCTCTTGGAACAGTTTTCAAAAGTGGTTGTTAGGAGGGATTCATTTAAAACTACAGAATTGGGAAAAAGGAATAAACATAAAAACAAAAAATGTGAAACAGTCTTCATGAACACCGACTCTGATGTGGACAATCATCCTACGTTAGAAAAATGCCAAGGATTGAGTCTCAGTAATTGTGCCTTCCTGATGTTTAGTTAAAAAGCAGTCTCAACTTCATGGTCATGGTGAATTAAGTTTTTCTAGATGATGGTCAATGAGAATGTGTTTGGAAGCAAATATTTAGCCAATCTATGGTTGCAAAGATTAAAGAACAGAGAGAAAAAAATTTCAATTTTGCTGATCAGTCCTGGGTAAGCAAAGTATATTTTACACACTGTCAGTTCAGAGAAACAAACTGATCAACAATAAAGATAAAGGGTGTTGAGACTAGAGATGAATTTATTGGACTTTGAGAGAGGTCAGGTTTAGATCTGCAACACTGTGGGAGGCCTTGTTCATAGTGACCACGAGGAGAGGGGATTCTTAGAGGTAATGGCTCACTCATTGCTGCAGAGAGACTTGCAGCCCTCTTTTAGGCCATTCACAGGGAGCCCAGAAATAGCAGCTGATATTGTGAAGTGCATGCTGTGCTGTTGTTGGCTCTCCTTCTGTACCCAAAGACGGAGATTACAAACATCAGCCCTGATAACGCCACTGTATCAGAAGCCCAGCTTAGGAAGCATAAAGCTTTGTCCCTCCTAAACATTCAGCTCATGTGTCATATCAGTTGGAGAACTGCCCACAGTGACCAAACTTTACATCTGATATTAGGATTCTCTTGCCTCTTGGTGCTAAAGAACTAGCGGGTGTGGGGTACTGAGCCACATGAGGAAAGAGTGCAGCAGGATACCTTGAAAGCCTCTGTGGCTTCAAGGATACCAAGGTGTGCTGCCAGCCCCAGTTGGATGTGGAGCAGAGGAACGTCATTATACACACATGAATGCTGGCTTCTGCCCAGGGTCCGGGAACTCACTATTTCCGTGAAAGCATGTAGTGTTTGCATGTTCCTTTTGGTTATGGACTCCAAATGCATAATGCAACCACAAAATATGAGCAAGTTCCCCCAAATCTCCAATTTGCTTTATCAATCTACTGTATACCCTCCACCCATGAATTTAACTTGAGCATTTTTTTTTCATAGAAATGCTTTGTAATTCAACTCAGAAACAAGGAAAAGAAAGTGTTCTATGATCTCCAAAGGAGTGGGGGAAAAGGACAGAATTTTAAAAGTACCAAGAGAAAAATGACTCGTCACATTGAGAGTTAAACCAATCCAGATCTCAGCCAATTTTTCCACCTAGATGGTAAAAGCTTGGAGAACATGGAATAATATACACCAAGCTCTGAAAGAAAATGGATGCCAACCAAGAACACTATACACAACACAATTAAGCTATAGATTTGAGGATGAAATAAAAACCTTCCATGATAAACAAAAGTTGAAAGAATTGCCAACCAGAAAGCTAGCACTACAAACTAAACTCAATAAAATATGTCATGAAGAAGAAATGGAGAATAAAAGTGAAAACTAGCAGAGGGAAAAACAGCACTAGAAGAATACTCAATCAAAGTTGAATCTAATTCAACTTAAAGACTAGAATAAAACAAAATGACAGGAAATAAAAAACACTTTCAATAATAACACTGAATGTAAATGGTTTAAACCCATCAATCAAAAGACATAGACTAGCAGATTGGATCAAAAAACAAGACCCAACAATTTGCTGTCTTCCAGAGACTCACCACAGACTGCAGGTGAAAGGACGAGGAAAAAACATGTCATTTACACGGTCCTCGTAAACAAGCAGGGTTTCTATCCTCATCCCAGACAAAGTAGACTTCAAACCAAAGTTAATCAGAAGAGATAAAGAAGGCCATTTCATACTCCTGAAGGGAATCATAGAAAAAGAAGAAATAATAGTCTTAATTATTTATGCCCCAAATAATAGGGCAGTTACATACATCAAACCCTCCTCAATATCAAGAATCAAACAGACCACAACTCACTAATACTGGGTAACTTTAACACACTTCTCTCCACACTATATAGATCATCCAAACAAAAACTAAATAAAGAAGCTACGGAACTAAAAAAAAAAAATGCTGTCAACAATCTAGACTTAACAGACATATATAGAATATTTATCCATCAATATATGAATATATCTTCACAGCAGCACTGGAACATTCTCTAAAATAGACCACATTTTGGGCCACAAGGAAACTCCTAGAAAATACAAAAAATGGACATGATACCCTGTACACTATCAGATCATAATGGAATAAAATTAGAAATCAACAATAAGATAAAAATTAGAAACTATCTAACACCTGGAAACCAAATAATTCACTATTGAATGATGAATGGATAGCAGAAGAAATCAGGGGTGAAATAAAAAAAATACTTAGAAGTAGAGGAGAATAGTGATACAACACATCAAAACCTCTGGAACTCTGTGAGGGCTGTTCTAAGAGGAAGCTTCATGGCATTGAGCTCATTCATTAAAAGAATAGAAAGACACCAAATAAATAATCTGACATCACATCTCAAAGCCCTAGAAAAAGAAGAACAAAATAACACCAAAATAAATATGAGACAGATAATAATCAAAATCAGCTGAACTCTGATTAGGCCTTTAAAGAAGAACTGACAGCCATCCTCCTCAAATTATTCTATGAAATGGAAAAGGAGGGAACCCTTTCAAACTTGTTCTATGAAGCTAGTATCATCCTGATACCAAAACCAGACACAGACGCATATAGAAAAGAAAACTTCAGACCAATATCCCTTATGAACATAGATGCAAAATTCTTAATAAAATACTGGAAAATCACGTTATAAAAACATATTAAAAAGATCGTGCACCATGATCAAGTGGGGTTCATCCCAGGGATGCAAGGCTGGTTCAACCTACAGAAATCAATAAATGTAATACATCACATAAATAGACTTAAAGACAAGAACCACACAATTATCTCAATAGATGCAGAAAAAGCATTTGATAAAATATAGCATCCAATCATCCTGATAACACTAGAAAGACCAGGGCTAGAAGAATCATACCTCAACATTGTAAAAGCTAAATATGACAAAAGGTTTCAGTGCATGGGTTTTTGGCACCCTTGCTTTTGGGCTTGTGTTGAGGCACAACATCAGAGCAGGGAGTGCAGGTGAAACAAGGTTGCTCATCTCCTGGAGTATGGGGAGCAAAGAGACAGGAAGGGGCTGGGGTCCCAAGGTCCCTTCAAGAGCAAGTCCCCAATGACCTAACTTCCTCCCAACATCATTCTCAACAGAGAAAAACTGAAAGCATTCCATCTAAAACTGGAACATGACAGAGATGTCCTCTGTCACTCCTTCTATTCAACATAGTCCTTGAAACTCTAGGCAGAGCAATTAGAAGAAAGAAATTAAAGGGATATGAATAAGAAAAAGAGGAGCTGAAACTATATCTGTTTACCAATGACATGATTCTACATTTAGAAGACCCAAAAAACTCTACAGGAAACTTCTAAAACTTATAAATGAATAAAACAATAAACGAATTCAGCAAAGTAGCACATATACCAAATTAACACCCATGAATCATTTGCATTTCTAATGATGAATCAGCTAAAAGTGAAATTTAGGGGAGGGGAAGAAGAGAAGTTCAGATTAGACAAAGGGGAATGAAAATAAGGGAGAGGATGGGAATAGGAAAGACAACAGAGTAAATCTAACATGTGAAAACACATCAGCGAACCCTACCATCCTGCCAACCCCCAAGAAAGGGGTCCTGATTAGAATAAGGTATATTCCATGCTTGCATAATTTTATCAAAACAGATTCTACTGTTGTGCGTAACTAGGAAGAACCAGTTTTATAAAAACAGTAAGGAAAAAGGGCCTTGAACTATCCAGTCTTGTCAAATTCTCTTTGGGGATGTTACAAAGCTCCCTTCACAAACCTGACTCTGTCCAGAAGTGTACTTCTATTGCTACCAAGGTTCTTATTCATTTCTACCAATTTAATTAAGACAATGTGCGCTTGGACTGCTTCTTCTGATCAACAGGGAATAACAGGAACTACTGTTGAGAGCCACAGCCAAAGGGGCCCCAGCAAACTTCCAGCTGCCAGCTGATTGGCTCCTCTGCAGTGATGCTCATTGGGCTGTTTCCCTGCCCTTTCAGACCACGGAGCTGCTCATTGGGGGACTCTTTTGGCTCCGCCCCCACGACCCAGCCAATCGGCCTCAAGAGCAGGAGGAGGGGGGCGGGTAGAGAGGCTTGTGGGAAGCTGGTGGTGGCAGTTGGGCTCTGAGGGTTTTCCTGAGGAGCTGTGTGGTGCGGTGTGTGTGTTCTAAAAATAAAGTTTGTTTCTGCTTGACAAGTGGCTGCTGAATTGTGCCCAGCCAGAATGTGGCAAACTAGACTTACTTTCCTTCCTGAAAATAAATCAAACCCCTCCCCGCAAAAAGAAAAAAAAAATACCATGGTTCCATGGTTTATAAGATTGCTATAGCTCAGGTAGGGACAGAGCAAATTGATGAGCCTTCTTACTCAGCTTGCTCCCTGGAGAGGTTCCAGACTGTGGCACAGGCAGGGGAAGCCCATGTGGAACCCTGCAGACTCCCTGTGTCAAGGAGGAGGAGCTGCATGTCTGGGTGAAGATCAAAGCTGGAGTTTGCAGGATGGAGTGCCCGAGACATGTTGGTCAGCTTTTCATTGTTGTGACAAAATGCCTGAGATCATCAACTCCTAAGGAGAAAAGTTGTATTTTGGCATACGGTTTCAGAGGTTTCATTCCATGGTTGTTTGGCACCATTGCTTTTTGGGCTCGTGTTGAGGCAAAACATCGTAGCAGGGAGTGCGGATGAAAGAAAGGAAAGCACAGCCCCTGGTGGACTGTCAGAAATGACGCAATAGAGTAGCAAACGAGGACATTAAATCACTCCTAGGAGAAATTAAAGGCTATCTTTATACTGTGAAGATGTCAATTTTTCAAAAATCCATAGATTCCATATGCTCCCAATTAAAATCCCCACTGCCTTTTTTTTTTTTGAGAAACTGACAAAATGATACCAAAGTTTATGTAGAAGCACAAAAGTCCTAGAATGAATCTTTTAAAAGAAATCTGGATAACACTAATTGTTTTCAAGACTTATTGAAAAGCTAGAGTTATCAAAATGTGCAGTGATAGGCAAGAAGATCAATAAAGAGATGTGAGAATTCATAAGTAGACTCACATCTGTGGACAACTGATTTTTGACAAAGATGCAAGGCAATTAGGTTGAGAAACAACAGTCTTTTCAACAAATAGTGCTAGAATAATTTGATGCCCCTATGCAAATAAGTAAACTTTGATTCATACCAATTAGCACAAAATGGATAATAGACCTGAAAGTAAAACTCTAAACGACAGAACTTCTAAGAGAAGACAGAAAAGCATAACCCGTAGAAGAACAAATTGATAAACTGGAATTCATCAAAATTAAAACATCTGTTCTTTGAAAGACACTGTTAGAAGACTAAAATGACAACCCACCCGCTGAGAGAAAATGTTTTCATATAAGTGATAAAGGACATGTAATCAGAACATAGAAATAATACCCGAAACTCAATAATAAAGATTTTATTTCAAATAAAGAAAAATTATAATGGACACTTTCACAAAAAACAAAACAAAACAAAAAATCCATAATGGTGGCAAATAAGAACAGGAAAAGACGCTCGACATCATTACTCATTAATAAATGCTAATTAAGACCACAGTCTGTACTGCTATCTACCTACAAGGACAGCTAAATGTAAACAGACCAGACAGGTGTTGTGTGAAGGAACGAAAATCCTCATTTTACTGCAGTGGAAATGTAAAATGGTACAACCACTTTGCAAAATAACTTAGCAATTTCCTAAAAAGTTAAACATAAATTTTACAGATGACCCGGCTACTCTGTACCCAGTAAAATTTAAAGTGCACACTTATAGATAGCGTGGTCTATGAATAGTGTTTTATTTTTAAGATCCTTAACCTGGAAATGACCCAAACAGCCACCAACAGTCAACAGACTGGCAGCAAAGGATAAAGAACTCATCCATATAGTGGAGTGAGTGGAAAGGGATGAACTATGCTACTGGTAGATGTCACGACTCGGATAACTTCCATATCATCTAAATAACGGATGTGTCACTCTAATTTTGAGGAGTGCAAGAAGCTGGCCGAGGTAAGAGTGCATGCCATGTTCCTCCATTCATGTAAAAGTTTAGGAAATGCAAAGTCATTTCACAAAGGCACATGGGTGGTTGCCCGTGGGTGGGGGAAGGTAGGGAGGTCTAGGAAAAAGGAGATTCCAAAGAGGACCCATGGAAACTCTGGGAGTGATGGAAATGCTTGTTATCCTGAAGGGAAGGTGACTTCAAAGATTTCACCTGGGTGCACACACTCAGAAACTTCGCCCATTGCACACTCCAAAATGTGCAGACACTTCCATTGAAGTATTTCAGAATTATGCAGTCCTTCAATTTCCCCTTCCCTCCATCATCTACAATTGTGTGTTGGTCCTAGGGGTTCGGAGACCCCCACTGGACACCATGTTGCTGGGCCTGGGCTGCACTCAGGGGGCTGTAACCTGGGCCTGCTTTCTTTTCCTTGGCTCTTATTCCGGGACCAGTCGGCTCTGGGTCATTGCTGGCACCATCTTCTAAGATCTCACGCTCCCTGCGTTCCTCAGACCTCTCTCCCACCTTCCCTCCCACTTCAGTGCCGTTGGGCTGAAACAGGGCCCAACTGTAAACTTCTCCACTAGCCAGAGAACCATTTAAGGTCATTGTTTCCAATGAAAGCCAAACAGAACATTCGTTTACGACCTGTGATCACGATATAAGACGTTCGAAAGGTGGGGCCAGACCTTATTGAACTCCCATTTACACCGGAAGCAGTCTCTTACTATGGGAGGACAATTGTGCCCTAAGAAATTCTCTCCTGCAGTGTTTAAGAGAAGGAAATTATGAGATTGCAATTGCAACCCACTTTGTGGTTTTCTCAAACCTGGTATTAGTACATAACCCAGCCAAGCAAAGACAAAATGGAGACCTGATCCCACCTGGAACTCTAAAAGAAATTCTGCAGGATGGGTAGATTCCAAACTGTGGAGGCCGCTGGGCGCTTCGTCTGGTTGTCTGTACAGATAGAGCATATCTTACCAAAGACCACATTCTTTTCTGACAATGGAAAAAAGAAACCTGTGAGATTTGTTGTGAACCCTTTCTAGTGACCCATCATTCCTGTAAGCGTGTCTGTTGATCTCTAAAAGTTAAGAAAGGTGATGGAAATCAAAGTAATCGAAGCAGAAAAATGTCACAGTAAATGCCACCGATATTCTAACTGTCCCTACGATTTGCTCTCTCGGGGAAACTGTTCTCTCTTTGCATTAAACAGAAACATACTCAGCCTCAGAGGAACACAACCATCTTTTTCAATATCGAAGGCCATTTTCTGTCACTCCCTGCTTTCCATCTGTGGGCAACAGAAGGGGATGTCCCCACGGTCACTCTTCTTCCCTCTGAACTTCTTGTAATAAGCAAACTGAAGCTGGAGGAAACAAAGCTGTAGATTTGTTATACCTCAGTTATGGGTTGCTGGTAGAACTTGTATTGAAAGCAAGACCTTTTTAAATAAAGAATATCCATAGGAAATAGATTAGGCCCTAGTCACGTCATCCATCGTTTTATTCTTTACAACTTACTACAAAATTATAAATCATTAAACTGTATCCTCTTCAGTGCCATAATCAATTCCTAATAATTAGCTAAAAATTTAGGTGTAGGTATTAACTAGTATTGCTTGATATGGTTTGTGTATACAAAATGTGCCTCAATTTTTTTCCCATGGTAAATAAATAATAATGAAGCTGCACAATTGCTGAGTATGTAATTCATATGCATTTAGAAGTCAGCATTTCAAGACACATTTCAAGTCAGTGTCTTTATTCTACATTCAAGATATACCTTTATTTATAAATAAAACATATTTCAAAGGCCCTTTGGGAGCTCTGAACAGTGAATGTCTGGGACCTTTCTCTGATGGCCCCAGTAGGGAGCACCTTCTGGTGAGCTGCTTACACGTGGGAATCCATGGACAGTGCCCAAGTCAGCGAGACACACTCTTTTACTTAGTTTGCTGTGATTTATTTCAATACTAATTGAGAATAGTTCTGGTTTTTTGGGGAGGGATATCCGGGATTGAACTCAGGGCACTTGACCACTGAGCCACATTCCCAACTTTTTTTTGTATTTTATTTAGAGATAGGGTCTCACTGAATTGTTCAGTGCCTCCCTTTTGCTGAGGCTGGCTTTGAACTGGCAATCCTCCTGCCTCAGCCTCCTGAGCCGTGGGATTACAGGCATTTGTCACCGTACTTGGCCAGTTCTGGCTTTTTATCTTTTCAAAATAATTTGGTTACCTGTAATCTTTTAAAATGAACCTATATTTCATTTTTTTCCAGTTATTCAAGGTAGCTTTAAAAAAAGAAATGTAGATGCCAAACTGCTAGACATAAGAAAATCAGGTTCTGTAACAGAAAAGATGCCTAAAGAGAAGACAGAAAGCCTAACAAAACTGGTGAAAAATGAATGTTTAGAACTTCGAAAATAATATCTTACCACAACCCTAGGGGCTGCTAGGGTTGTGGCTCAGCAGCAGAGCGCTCGCCTTGCATGTGTGAGACCCTGGGTTCCATCCTCAGCACCGTATAAAAACAAAGAAATAAAATAAAGGTATGTATCTGTTTACAACTAAAAAAAAAAAAAATTATGCAAGACGGAAGCCACAAGCCAGGTACGCAATGATGAACAGGACGGATGAACCAACAGTGGCCACCAGAGGGTGCAGCACTGCACAGCCCTTAGGGGAGGGACTTTGACAAGTGAGGCAGCTGGGGGACCCTAGATACTGAGCTAAGTGAAACAAGCCAGCCACAGAAGGACAGGTCCTACGTGACTCCACTCAGGAGGTGCCTGCCCTCCTCACAGCTAGGGACAGAGCGAAGCCACACTTCTCAGGGCTGCAGTGGGGCTGATGACTGGCAGCTGCTGTGTAAGGGTGCAGAGCTTCTTTCCGGGGAGGTGAGGGAAGTCCTGGAGATGGCGGTGATGGTGGCCCACCAGTGCTGGTGAACTGCATACTTAAAACGATCGAAATGGTAAGTTTTATGCTTTATGTAATTGACCACAATAGAACAATAAATGCAAGATGTAAATGTAAATGCTGTAAAACTTTTAAAAGAAAACACAAGAAAAAAAAAACTTCCTGATCTGCGGTTAATCAGAGCCTTCTTAGCCCTGATATTAGAGAATGAGTCACAAAGAAAAAAATAAATAAACTGGATTTCATCATCATTATATTTTGTTCTGAAAAAGATACAATTGAGAGAATGAAAAGGTAAACTATAGACTGGTAGAAAATGTTTAAAAGTCACGTACCTACCAAAGGACTTATTTACAGAAAATGCAAAGAACTCTGAAGATTCCATAGTAAGAAAACAAATACATGAACAAGCCCAAATCAAAAATGGATTAAACAAAAATTGAGCAGACATTTCTTCAAAGGAATTAGGATGGCAGATAAGGACATGGAACAGTGATCAGGACCATCAGCCATTAATGAAAAATAAAAAAAAAAAAATCAGAGTGAGAAACCACTTCATGGCTGATTGGGGGAAAAGTCCTAGCAAGAGCACATGCTGGCCACAGGGCCAAGCACTAATCTCTCCATGGAATGAGACTGGTACGTGGAAAGCCAAGTTGGCATACCACGTGTGCGGGCTATCTCCTACAGCCTGCGACTCCCTCATCCTCTCTGCCAGTCTCTGCTCCAGCGCCATCTTTCCAGGAAAATCGCCAAGGATGGACCCGCTTTGTGGCAGGGGGTCACCCCTCCTCAGCTCTCAATCCCTCATCCTAAATCTCCATGACCTCAGCACATGACACTTGCTTTGATCTCACAGGCTCCCAGCTATGGGGAGGGTGCCTCAGGACGAACCCCATAGCTCTATCTTACCTAATTCATGTGGCTCCGGTCAGTCTCCATGGGCCAGAGTGCAGGGCACAGGACAGGTACGTTTTTCCCTTTGGTTTGGTGCCTACAAGAGCCTGAGGCCAGTCGATACTTGTTGAATGGCTGCATCCTCCCAGTGGGTTGGACCTTCAGCCCATGAACTGGCCTGTGTATCCCCTCCTTGGTGGGTGGCCCCGTCATCTCACCAACCTCACATCCCCCCACACCTGGCTCAGGTGGCTGTCCATCCTCAGGTTCCCTCATTCTCTATCGAAACCTTACATTTCAAACATGCCCTGGAAGTGACCACTCCAGGCTTCTCTTCTTTCGTTCAGCCTCTGAGTCTGGTTACCCTGGGGATCGATGCTTCTTCCTCCTGCAGCAGGCCTCTTTGTGCAGCCCCCAGAGGGTGGCTTTGGTCCCTCAGCAGTGTGGTATCCTTTCCATGGGCTTCAGAATCACAGGGTGCCTTCTAAAAATATCCATTTGGCGGCTCCAGCCCCAAAATTCTGATTGAACTGTCCTGGGGTTCAAATGGCAGTGGGCCAGGCACTGCCATTTCCCTGGGTAGTGGTGGTCTGCAGCAGGACATGGATTCTGCTGATAGTGAAGGGGCTTTGGCGTCATGCACACCTGCCTGGGTGTTTACACACCTGAGTACCAGACCCTGAGTGTTAGCAGGATCCTGACATGACTGGACCTATTCACAGGGATTTGCATGAGCCTCAAAGGGTTACTAGGTAGATTAAAAGAGATTTAAAATTCCTAATAATAAATGGCAGGCACTTGGTACAAAATAGTTCTCTGTCTCTCCAGTTTTCTCCTCTGTAAAATGGAAACAAAAGTGCTTAGAGCATGGGCTGCACTGAATGAAGTAAAGTTCCCAGCAAGGCACGTGCCCCTAGCCCTTTCCACCTTGTCCAGCTGAAGGGACAGATGGAGAACACCTGAGGGGATCAGACGTGGCCAACCCACTTCTTTTCCCATTCCTGTGCTCCATGTTTCTACAGTGGCCATGGTACATACAGTGCCTGCTGAGCTGTCCCTCCGTGGCCTGATTGATAATGCTCCAGTCATGTCATGGTCCTGCTAACACTCACTGGACACCCTCTTATCATGCCCCCCCTGCCCTCACCAGGGTGGGGCAGCCCATTGCTCTAACCAGACCTCCAGGATTCCGGCCTACCCCACATGCTGGGAACATGCTGCCTCAGTGTGCACGACCTGGCCTCTCTCCTCTCCTTCTCTGTCCCCCTCCTCACTTCTACCTACCAATGGTCTGCCATTATAATCCCCCTTTCCTAACTGTGCCAGTCATTTCTGGGGTAATGTCATGACTTTCCACAGGGTCATTTGAGGGACAGCATCTAAAGAAGCCCCACTTCTCTCTCCTGGTACACGACAGCCATCACCTAACTCAGTCATTGCATTACAACACCCAAACTTCCAAATTCAAAGGCTTCTGCATTCTAATCGGTCTCCTGAACCAGAACATGGTCTCAGAAAAGGACCCAGGTGGGTGGGACTGCTGCAGGGGGAGTGAGGACCCCCGTCCTGTCTGTGTGCCTTGGGTCCTTCTCCCACTGGTCTCGTATCACACCATTGATCAGTGGATGACACCTTTGTTTCACACATTCGGAAGCGTCTCAGAGCCCAGCTGGCGGGAACTAAAACCAGCCTATCTGTCCCTGGGTCCCTGCAGGCCTGGCCTGATTCCCGTCACTGCATCTCTCGGCTACTGCCTGGGTTCTGGACTTCAGCCCGTGGGCTAATGTGTCCCTCTGTGTGTTTCCTCGTACCCCCTGCCTTTGCCCACACAGGA
Source organism: Urocitellus parryii (assembly GCF_045843805.1). Classification (NCBI taxonomy): domain Eukaryota; kingdom Metazoa; phylum Chordata; class Mammalia; order Rodentia; family Sciuridae; genus Urocitellus; species Urocitellus parryii. The sequence goes on along the minus strand of NC_135538.1, from coordinate 6,416,258 downwards.
CCCTCCTCCTTCAGAACTCAGCCTGGGGCTCCCCCATTGAGGGAGGCTGTTATTGATTGGTCTTCACGGGTCACATGCCCACCAAAGTGCTCCATAACCCTTTGGGGCTCCCTCCTCTCATACGATGCCACCATCTTGTCCAGCAGTCACCGGCCCTGCTGCCATGGCCACGGTGGGGGCCTACTCATCCGTTCTAGGACTTTGCAGGTCCATGGGAAGGAATCAATAAATGAGAGAAAAGCAGGATCTGAATCTATGTGGGACTCCAGGTGACACTTGCTCTGTTCTTACAAGAACTATTAAACCAGCCAGAGAAACAATTCTTAAATGTCATTTCACAATAATTAAGAAAGATGAGAAAACTGTATTTTTATAGAAGTTATATTTAAAACAATTATAGAAATTTTCACCATCTAAATCATGATTGTCACGTATTTCTCAGAAACCTCCTATTTTTTTCCATCTCCTTGTTAGTCTTATACATATGTTTGGTAGCTACAAAGTGAATAGAGATAGCTTAGGTTTAAAAAATATTGACTTCAATATTATGGTGAATTTCCTGTGGGATATTGTACCATCTACTTAAAAAACAACACTTGGAGAACTAGATACTTGTCATTTACATACTTTAATGTTAGCAATAAATGGAAGGAGTTTAAGCTTAATAAATCTGCACGGCCAGAAGAGAAAGATGGAGATTGATTCTGAGTGGGTCTTTGTGACCACCACCTGTAGAGTCCATCACAATTGTGCATTAAGGTGAAAGAACAATGGCCACTAAGTTAGTGGTCCTTTGAGAGTTAATGAAACTGTCTTTCTCCAACAGGAAAAGAATGCTTTTCAAATTTATAAGACCATATGGACACTAGGGCATATGGATGGCTCATAAAGGCTCTATAGTAAAGTGTTATTTTTACATTTTCAACATAACAAACACACTAAACAGGTGTTTTAAAATGTCATGCTTTGAACAGCAGTCATTTAATTAGCATAAAAAATTCACTGTTCTTAGTAGTCTCATTGAAGTATTAGTGGATTAGAGATATTTTAAGTGTGCTATGCTTCCACTATACATTTTATAGGTAGTTTTAAATGTTTGAATTTTTTTCTCTCTTTTGAGAAGAGAGTCTCAATTTCGTTCTAATGATTGTGCCACAGGACAACAGATCGGTCTTCTCATCCTTCACCTCTGTCAGGATCTTTAGAGTTATTCTGCCAAAGCCGGGGCTTCATGAGCAGATCCAAACTCCCGGGGAATCAGAAAGGGCTCTGTAGGCTGTTTGCTCAGACATTTACAGACTAAATCTTCTCAATTAAAAATAAAACTCATCTTTGAGAGTATAAAAATTATTTAAGTAATCAAATATAAGAATCTAATCGTCTACTTGTTTTGTCTTCTTTTAATGACATAATACTTTTTAAATGTCTAAAATTGTGCTTGGCATTGGTTATAAAAATGTCTGTTTCTAGTTATGAATATGGTTCTTCCTAATTATATAGAAAATTTCTAATAATGCAATGTTTATTGAGAAGAAGAGACTATGAAATTTCTCAAAGAGCCTATATGAGATTTGTTTTAGAAGTTTTGTGAATTAAAAAAGAAATCCTTAAAAATTACTATCTGGTTGTAAAGATTAGAGGATATTTGTTTTATATTCTACTGTAGCATTTTATAATTTTATTTTGTAGAGTTATATTAACTTTTAAACAAATTAAAATATTCCAAATATTATAAATAATATAATTTTTTCTTCTTTTAATTTTATTTCTAGTGTAATGACCTAGTTTTTTTCCCCTTCAGTTTGTTTAGTTTTGCTTGATTTAGAAAGAAACAGATAATGTATAATGGGAGGTTTCTGTGGGGGGCACTAAGACCATCATTCACTCAACCATTCCTACAATAAGCACTTTCTGCATTTTCAAAATAACTGTAACAGCAGTAACACTGAGTGTATAAAAAGCTCTTTCTATGTTTTTGATTATCCGTGATAGATTATCTCATTGAGTCATTAGTTATTCACTTTATATAGAGAAAGAGAAACTGAGTCTCCGAGCAACGCGGTGACGGTCCCAAGGCTCCTGTCAGCCGTGGAGTGAGTCTCCACAGCTCTGCTGCAGGGGCCACGTGTAGCATGGGGAAGGGGCACTCTCCAGCCAGGAGACCAGACTCTGCGGTCAGGGAGGTGAGCCACGTCAGCAACGCTCTCTGCTGTGATTTGCACGTGACCCCCAAATTCCACGCCTTGGAAACGGAATCCCCTGCAACAGCACGGGGGTGGGGCCTGTGCTGGTGTTCAGTCAGGAGGACTCTGCCCTCACGAATGGATTAAAGCTGATCACAGAAGGGCTCCAGGCTGTGGGTCCATCTCTTGCCCTTGCTCACTCTCTTCTTGCCCTTGAGCCATGGAGTGACACAGCAAGAAGCCCCTTGCCAGATGTGGGTCCCTTGAACGTGGCCTTCCCAGGCCACAACTAGGCACATGCTCTTTAGGAAGTGCCCAGCCTGTGGCATCTGTTCACTGCAGCTCCAGTGGAGTACGACCATCAGCTGGACCCGAGAGCAGGGCTGCTGCTGGGGCAGGTATCTGAGGATGTGGACGCAGCTCTGGAGCAGGGTGATGGGCAGAGGCTGAGGGAGCGTGGAGGACTGGGCTAGGAAACACCCAGGGTGCCATGGACGGAGCGTCAGGGGCTTGGAGGGAGATGAGAGCCGTCAGGGGAGCCTGGTCTTCTTACGGTTCTTGAAGAAGCCGTGATCTGAATGTTGGTGGAAATATGCACAGTAAAGGCAATTCCGATGAGGTCTTGGGTGGAAATGAAAGACTAGGTGTGGAAACTGGCATCGGCCATCCTGTGGGCTGGTGTGGAGCTCCTGCCTGGCATGCATAAGGCTTGGTTCTGTCCCCAGCACCATGGAACAACAAAGACTCCAAACTACAGTAACAAACCCAAACAAAAAGCTTTATGATTGTATAAAGACCTCCTTGTTTTAAACAGGCAAAGACTCAGCTGAACTGTGTCCCTTCCCTTGGGCTTTCTGGGAGGTGAAACTTAGGAGAAAAAAGGGAGCAAAGCATCAAGGAGTGGCACGATGTCTTTGGATGCTTCCAGTGGAATGAAAAAAGAGAGAAGTGGCTTAATGTTGGAATTTATCATTAAGAGGGAAGCAGAGCGAAAAGACTGGAAAACTCCCAGCCTAGCCAGGTAAAGAATTCCAAAAGCAGTTAGGGGAGAATAGCAAAGATGAAGCCAAGCAACTGTTCGCTAAAGATGTGAGTATAGACAGGAAAAAGCCAGGTTCTATGCACCCAGACAATGGAAGAATGACCACAAAAGGCACTTCAGAGACCCTCGAAGCAAGCGCGGACCTTCAGGGCAAGCTTTCTAGACTGGCACCTGTGGGACCTCAGCATCTATGGCCCAGGACTGCCAAGAGACTCTATTCCTTGAATTCTAGTGCAGCGCTCCTGAGCTGCTCCAGCCATGGCTCAACAGACCCAAGAGCATCTCCTGCTACAGCTGTGGAGGGCACCAGGAGTGCTGTCCTGCAGACACACAGGCGCACACGCAGTGGGCCATGCTGGTCTCCATCTAGATTTCAAAGTATGCATCTTTGCATTCTTTGAATGCAGAGATTCAAAGGGGAAGAGCCAAGTCAGAGAGTCCCCACTAGGGCAATTCCTAGTGGAACCACAGGATTGGGGAAGTCCCCAAGACCTGAACCGCAGAGCCATCAGCATGCAAATTTTATTAGCACTACCAGCACTAAACTCAAACGTCTAGAGTGCTGGGTGAATGGAGACCAGCAAATCCTTTGGGATAGGGCTGTCTGAGGCCTGGGAGTCCAGCTTCTGCCCCAGTGTGCCCAGATATGGGACATGGAGTCGATAGAGATTATTCTTCAGCTTTAGTACTTAACATTGCTTTCACTTTTGGGTGTTAGACTGATTTGGGACCAGATCCCCCTTTTTTCTTGCTTATTTCTCCTCTTGGTAAGGTAAGGCTATGCCATCCTGTCCTGCCATTGCACTATGGAAGCACATAACTTGCTTTGTTCTCACAGGCTCCCAGCTGTGGGGAGGGTGCCTCAGGATGAATCCAACCTTGAGTCTCACCCACATCTGATTTGCTTGAGACTCTGGACTTTGGACTTCTGAGTTGACCTGGAATGAGTTAAGACTTTGGGACTATTGGGATGGAATACATTTTTGCAAGGAGGACATGCATTTTGGGGGTCAGGAATGTAATGTTGGGGTTTCAATACATCCCCCAAAGTTCATGTGTTGGAAAGATAATCCCCAATGCAACAGGGTTGAGAGGAACTTTAGGAGGTGGCCAGGATGGGAGCTCACTTTATGAATGGACTAGTGCTGTCACCAGGGTGGGCTAGGTATTGCAGGAGAGAGTCCTAAAAATAGGATGACTTTATTCCCTTCCCTGCCTTCCTCTCCCTCTCCTGTTGAGAGCCACAGCCAAAGGGGCCCCAGAAAACTTCCAGCTGCCAGCAAACTCCCAGCTGCCGGCTGATGATTGGCTCACAGTGGCCCCAGCAACATCTAGCTGATTGGCTCCTCTGTGGTGATGTTCATTGGGCTGTTTCCCTGCCCTTCAGACTGCCAGCTGATGATTGGCTCACAGCGGCCCCAGCAACATCTAGCTGATTGGCTCCTCTGTGGTGATGTTCATTGGGCTGTTTCCCTGCCCTTCAGACTACGGAACTGCTCATTGGGGGACTTCTTTGGCTCCGCCCACGCGACCTAGCCAATCGGCCTCAAGAGCAGGAGGATTGTGGGAGGTGGTGGTTGGTGTGTGGGAGAGGCTTGTGGAAGCCGGTGGTGGCAGTTGGGCTCTGAGGGTTTTTCCTGAGGAGCTGTTTTGTTTGGCGTTTGTAGTTTTAAAAATAAAGTTTGTTTCTTTTGACAAGTGGCTCCTGAATTGTGCCCAGTCAGACTGCGGCATTTGGTGGCCCGCACGGGGAGCGACTGAGGGTAAGTAAACTGCTCGCCCCTGAGGGCAGGGCGAGAGGATGGGTAGCCATTCTAAGTTTACTCTTTTGTTTTGCTTCATTTTTGTTTTAAGTTGCCTGTCCCTGGAGATGAGTGAGACGGAAGAAAAACCGCTCACATTTGAGGAAAAACTATTTGCGTCTGAGGAACAGATAGGGAGAAAGGAAGGATGGACATTTCAGTCCCTGGAGATGAGTGAGACGGAAGAAAAACCGCTCACATCTGAGGAAAAACTATTTACGTCTGAGGAACAGATAGGGAGAAAGGACGGATGCACATGTCAGGAGGATAGAAAGGCCATAATGAAATTTTGTTGTTCCATTTTTATTGGATTCTGTCTCGGTTTGGTTTGGTGTTATTTTGCTGGGTTGTATTATAGTAGAAATACGGGATCAGCAATTAGTAAAAAACAAACCGAAAGAGTGTTAAGTAAATTGTTAGACGAAGGAGGCATCTCAGTAAAATCAAGAATACTCAGGGCATACGTTGATACAATACAAAAATGTAGCCCATGGCTTTTTAAGGAGGAGTTGTTAGATATATCACAATGGAACCATCATGATGAGATTTAAAAAGAATAGAAAAGAACAACCCAGGGACTCTGCCAGTTGGCACATTGACATTGTGGGCGAACGTATCTGGTTTGCTTAGTCCAAAGCCTTCAGATCAGACAAAGGTAGAGGAAGGAGAAGACATATTGATTCAAGTAAAAGAGGTCTCTCAAGTTAGTCAGAATGAGGAAAAGATTCAAGTACAAGAGAAGGTCTTTCAAGCTAGTGAGACAGAGGAAGGAAGTTTAGAGTAAAAAGGGTTATTTTAAGTTTATCTTTGGGGAATATATACCCCTTCCCAATATAATCATGTGCAAATCTAATGTTTCATTTGATAACCACTTACCATCTAATCCTTTATTGTCTTTTTGGTCATTGCATCCTGTAATTTTTCCAAAAATGACAAGAAAAACACCTATCATGAATGCTCCAAATATATTCACTGATGGATCAAATAATGGTACAGCAGCAATAGTTACCCCTGATCGAACTTTTACATTTTTAGTACCCAAACAATCAGCTCAAAAGGTAGAGCTTAATGCAGTATTACAAACTTTTGTGATGTTTAAAGATTCTATATTTAATTTATTTTCTGATAGTCAGTATATAGTTAATGCTATAGTATCCCTTGAAGATGCTGGTAGGATTTCCCCTTCTTCTACTGTTTTCTCTTTGTTTTCCACTATACAAAGTTTAATCTGGGACAGAAAAGATCCATTCTTTATAGGACATATCAGGGCACATACAGGATTGCCTGGAGCCCTTAGTTTGGGCAATGATTTAGCAGATAAAACTACACATGACGTACATATTTTCTCTATACTAGAAGAAGCTATAAATTTTCATAAAAGGTTCCATGTCAATGCTAATACTTTACAAAAGCGTTTTAAAATAACTAAGGAGCAAGCTAGACAAATAATAAAACAATGTCAAAATTGTGTGACCTTTTTACCACAAGTTAATCTTGGAGTCAATCCTAGAGGATTGATACCTAACCATATTTGGCAGATGGACGTCACACACTTGCCAGAATTTGGAAAATTAAAATATTTGCATGTTACAGTTGATACTTCTTCTGGATTTTTGATGGGCTCCCTTCATCCCGGAGAAAAAACTAAAGATGTTATAGCTCATTGCTTACAAAATTTTGCTACTGTGGGCATTCCAAAACAGTTAAAAACAGATAATGCCCCTGGTTATACGTCTACTTCTTTTAAACAATTTTGTTCATCATTTGGCATTACTCATATAACAGGAATCCCATACAATCCACAGGGACAAGGCATAGTTGAAAGAGCTCATCAAACTATTAAAATGTACTTATTAAAGCAAAAAGACGGAATTGGGAAGGGGTATATATTCCCCAAAGATAAACTTAAAATAACCCTTTTTACTCTAAACTTTTTAAATTTGGATTCATCAGGACTTAGTGCTGCAGAAAGGCATATGTGTCCAAAAAATGTACATAAGCCCAAGGTACTTTGGAAAGATATTCTAACAGGACAATGGAAAGGTCCTGACCCAGTAATTGTCTGGAGTCGGGGGTCTGTTTGTGTGTTTCCACAGGAAGAACAGCAGCCGATTTGGATTCCGGAGAGATTAACTAAAGTCCTAACCCAGTGATTGTCTGGAGTCGGGGGCCTGTTTTTGTGTTTCCACAGGGAGAACAGCAGCCGATTTGGATTCCAGAGAGATTAATTAAAGCAATTTCTACAGACCAAAAAGAAGATGATTTGGCTCAAATCCATAACAGCTGATATCCAAAACTCCAATTTGGCTATCCTTACATCTGCAACAGAACCAGGATGCTTTTTTCAATATCTATTTTATTCTATTTTGTTTTTTGAGCTCATATAGACCTAGGTTAATGTTTTGCTGATCAGTTCTATATATTTTTTTTTTTTACTATAGAGTTTTTAAACATTGCAATGGAGATTTCACCTGTAAAAAGTTATAAGGCCTTTACTATTATGTTATGTGTTGTATGTATTATATTATGTGTGCACACTTGTGTTTTGTGTTATATGTTTGAATGTACATATGTCCATATATCATATATGATTGAGCGCTCATAAAAAAAAAAATGGATCCAAAATTTTTTTTTTTATTCACGTGATTTAAATGGTTTAATTTAAATTGGGTAAATAACTGTTAAGAAGGTTAACAGATCTGTTTGTTTACTTTCACCTATTCTTTTCATTATATTTAATAATTCTTTTCAAAATAATGTAAATTGTTAAGAAAATTGTTTTCTTTTAGTGCCTTCTAGAATGTTACACAATTATTAATATTAACCATTATTGCCAAAATTCCTATCTTCATCCCAGTGCCAGTGAAGATAATGTAAATTGTTAAGAAAATTGTTTTCTTTTAGTGCCTTCTGGAATGTTACACAATGTTTTCTTTAGCTATTATTGCCAGAATTTCTATCTTCATCCCAGTGCCAGTGAAGACAATGTAAATTGTTAAGAAAATTGTTTTCTTTTAGTACCTTCTAGAATGTTATATAATTTTTTCTTTAGCCATTATTGCCAGAATTCCTATCTTCATCCCTGTGCCGGTGAAGACAAAGATAAAACTAATCTACAATCTCTGCAATAGCCATCACTGAACCGCTTACAGAACTTGCCTAAACTATGTGTCACATGTATGCATTGTGAACTCACTTGTATGCATTGTGAACTATCTGTTGGTGCAGCGACTTGTGGTAGTGTTGGAGTATTTTTGCTGATGATGTCATCGGTGGTACAATTTTTCCAACAAGAGCTGTCAATTGGCTTGGTATATCTTCCTCTCTTCTGCTTGTCATGATCGTTCAGCTATTTGGGGGCCAACAGAGGTGAGGCAAAGAACCTCACCCCCCCGCTGGTACCTCTCCACAGGTGTGGCTGTATACTGGACCGGTAGTCAATGACGGGTAAGATCCAATTACAATGGTTCCAACCTAAGACAGGAGGCTGACGCCCTGAGGTCAGCTCATCCGAAGACGGGTAAGGACCATAAGTAGTATTGGACAACCTAAGGCAGGCACGGTCCCTAAGCCACATGCTTGTTGTTTAAACAGAGAGGGGGAGATGTTGAGAGCCACAGCCAAAGGGGCCCCAGAAAACTTCCAGCTGCCAGCAAACTCCCAGCTGCCGGCTGATGATTGGCTCACAGTGGCCCCAGCAACATCTAGCTGATTGGCTCCTCTGTGGTGATGTTCATTGGGCTGTTTCCCTGCCCTTCAGACTGCCAGCTGATGATTGGCTCACAGCGGCCCCAGCAACATCTAGCTGATTGGCTCCTCTGTGGTGATGTTCATTGGGCTGTTTCCCTGCCCTTCAGACTACGGAACTGCTCATTGGGGGACTTCTTTGGCTCCGCCCACGCGACCTAGCCAATCGGCCTCAAGAGCAGGAGGATTGTGGGAGGTGGTTGTTGGTGTGTGGGAGAGGCTTGTGGAAGCCGGTGGTGGCAGTTGGGCTCTGAGGGTTTTTCCTGAGGAGCTGTTTTGTTTGGCGTTTGTAGTTTTAAAAATAAAGTTTGTTTCTTTTGACAAGTGGCTCCTGAATTGTGCCCAGCCAGACTGCGGCACTCTCCCTGTCCCTCTCTTTTGTTAGCATCTGTGCACACCCCTCTGCCCTGGAATGATGCAGCAAGCCGGCCCTGTCCAGATGCTGATAGCCTCCAGAACTGTGAGCCCAATGCATTTGTGAAGAATTTCAGTACTAAAGGAAATATTGTACCCTTGTGCTGCCCCGTGCACCAGCCACTAGTCATGTACGGCTACTGAGCACTTGACATGAATTCTGTTTCATTTTAATTAATTTAGACTTAGAATTAATAGTTGAATGTGACTGGTGGCTACATTGTTGGACATCTCTGTTTTAAAAGTTGAGGCAGATATAAATAAAAAAAGCATTTCTTAAATATCACAAGAGCTACTCATGTGATTTAAATAGGATTAAGTGACATCTGCTACTATTGTATATGCACTGCTTTGTGAGGATCATTAAAAGTTTCTCACTTCACTGGAAATACAATTTAAATATTTTTTTCTTTGTGGTTCTGAGGATTGAATCCAGGGCCTTGCTCATGCTAGGGGTCAGTGCTCGTTCTGTGAATTACACCCTCAGCTCCAATTTAAATTATTTAAAATGAAATCAAAATAACTGGAATTTGAGCTGCTTGTTAGCATATATTTTATTTCAGCTCTAAAATAAATTTATCTGAGTAAATTATATCAAATTAAATTGTGTATGGAAGCTCTTTTTGTCTTGTTCTTCAGAGAAAGGGAAATATAAACACTCCTTTCTTTCCCCAGAAGACCATGGCTACGAGGCACCGAGACCTGTGCCAGAGGTCCAGTGGAAACCTCCACCCCAGACCAACCTCTAGGACAAAATTTGTTCTAAGCACACAAATGCTACATTTTAAAAGGGTGATTGCAAGCCAATAAGGTATGCACCCAGATTAACTAATATTATAACATTCAATAATATGAATAAATAGCAAATAAATCCATTTGAAGCTAGATGTGTTACCGGTTACCACTCTAATTGATCGAATTTTATTTTCTCTTTGTTGTATCTCAAATCTTCCAAAACAATCACAGGTTCTCCATACACTAAGCCTTTTAAAGGGATCCTATATGCAACACATTAAGATAAATTTTCAATGAATGAATAAAAATCATCCAAAAAATGACTAAATTAGCATGATGCCTTAACTGTCTCTTGGTAATAAGACAATTAAAAAGAAAGCTTTTGTAGAAAGTTAAATATATCAGAAAAGTTGCTTCTAAACAAAGTTGTCATTCATACAAAGCAGTCAACACTTCATGGCGATTGTTAGATCTCAATCAATGCGCTTCCTGGGTGGGCTCCTGGGTAAGTGGGTACCAGGAGGAAGTGCAGCCCAGTTCAGAACACGGGCCTGTTATATCAAGATGATAAACACTGATTCAAATTAAAAAAAAAAAGCCACAGGAAAGATAGGAAATAGTTCCCCATGAAATCTTGCCATTTGTTCTGTCTCTTCATCCTTTAAAAAACAACAACAACAACAACAACAACAAAAATACACACACACACACACAACTAGATAACACTCTCTTTAAAAATAAACTCACAATTGTATATCCTTGCTTCTTCTTGATGTTCTCAGTGTCAAGCTAAGAATATAGGTGTGATGTGGAGTGTGTGTGTGTGTGTGTGTGTGTGTGTGTGTGTGTGCAGGGTACTGCTATGGTGGTTCTATCAACCCCCTGAGAATGATTTGCTCCTGCAGTCTTGGCATGCCTACGGACACACTCCCCTTCTGTGTGACTGTTGTAGCAGGCCTTCCAGCAGACCAAGCTAGCTGCTGACCACTGGCTCATCTGCAAAGGTCAAGGTGGGAACAGGACATTGCCTTGATTTCCAAATCCTGACTGTGACATAGTTACAGAAATCTGTCCTTTCTTTTGTTAAAAGGTAGCAGATATGAAGAAAGGCTTGCTTTTTTAATTCCCATTGAACTCAATGACAAACAAGAAATTGAAAATTTGTCTTTTTAGACTTTAAAAAAACAAAGAAGATAGAAATAACATCCTCTGATAATTTTCATTATATACCATTGTTTGGGTTGAAAAAAAATGAAACACATCCCAAGAACAAAGAAAATCAAAGATATGCTTCCTGCCTTAAGTATGCCCACTGCGAGGAAGAAAGGAAAGTGCACAGACAAAGGTGAGAAGGCAGTGTGATGATCACACACGTGGAGAACACGGGATTCTCATCATTCAAGTAAAAATAGGCGTGCTGATTTACATGCTACCCATTAGCTAACACACACAGGAATGAACGGGCACTTTACACCACTCCTATTACACTGCTCTCCTTATGTGAGTGTGAAGGACACGGCAGGAGTCACCATATGGGGAAAGCAACAGGCTTCACTTCTTAAGATCACAAGTTTTCATCTAAGTTTGGACAAACATCAATAAATTTAGATTGGGAGAAAGGAGGCATCTAGAAGACAGAAGTTGTTGGAGGGTATAATATCCAAGTGAGCGTTATGGTAACGGAGACCAGATGTTGAAAGTGAGAAAATAATTTGGGAGAGTATTTCAAATGTGGGCCTCAGGGGAGAGCCTTTCACATGACAAGCAGCTTTGAGCCACTTCTGGTACTTAAAGTGACGACAGATCATCAGCCAGTAGATCATTCTAATAGACACACAGGAGGAACTGGCGCTGCATAGGATGACTTTATACTGCACAAGGGTACATGCTGTATCCTAGGGCTTACTAATCCTCACAGAACATCCACGACAACTTTCCCTCCAATATTAGAATCCATTTTACAATTTTTCTGAAACATGTCCGTTCAAACTCTCATAAAACCTAATGACTGGGAGCTTCTGATTTATGCTTCAATATCAATCTGTTCCTTATTACATTTACTTCCATACGAATCCAAGTTCTTCCATAAGAAACAACACAGATGAACTCCTTCTCTTGAGAGACCTCAAATAGCTAATGATGCACCTAACGGATTCTCCCAAACCACCATGCACACTCTGGAGCAAGGAAAAGCCATTCTTTCTCCTTCTACTCACAGAGTCAACACAGAACATTTCTGTGACCAGGTGTGTATTTGTGTGTGTGTGTGTCCCCATAAACCAAGAGATTCTACAGCACTCAGCCCCTGGGGCCCCTGTGATCCACTTTCTGATACGACTTCTCTGGAAACAGTGTTGGGTCCCACAGGTAGAGGGCTCAGCAGCCCCCCAAGTCTGTTCCTCCTCCAATGCCAGGAACAGTATGCACCTCTGACCAACTGACTATAAGCCAGGACTCCCACAAACCCCTCTTGGGTCTGATTAATGTGCTAGGGTAGCTCACGGAACCTGGGGAAACACGGAGCTTTATGGGTCTATCCTAGGGGACATCTTAAAGGGTAGGGATGGACATCAGATGAAGAGATGGCCGGGGAAAGTACAGGGGCAGTGCAGGTCTTCTATGCCCTCTCTGCATGCACCTTCCCCTCCGTTCCCCACTTGCCCGGCCACCAGGACTCATGGCCAAGAGTTTCTGTGGAACTTCTCCTCCCCGCACAGAGGTGGTGAGTGGGACTGGAAGTTCCAAGTCTTGAGTCCTCTCATCGCTTGGTCTTCCTGGCCACTGGCATCCTAAGTCCCTGTCAGCATAACGGGGGTTATCAAGGGGTTCATCATGACCCCGGAGAGTCCCAGGGGCTTTAGCAGCTCTGGATAGGCGCCTGGGGCAGAGGTCAACTTTATTTCCTATTATCCCACAGCTCTTCTTCATGACTTTGCATGCTTCTTTGACTATTCTTAAGGCCCTGCCCTCCTTCTCTGTGCTGTTCACATCCATGTGCTCACACTTATTTGCTCTTAAAGAGAGGGACCAGGCTGCTTGTAGCACAATGATCCACAGAAGCATGATCTGAGCAGAGCCAACCAAGATTCCATATTAGTGACAGGTGACAAGCAACTGCCGTCAAGGTGAGTCACAGACACTGGGGAAAGAGGAGGAGACGTGCCCCAGGGCTCCCTGTAAGACTTCCAGCAATGATGAGCCGTGGTTCAAATGTGGCCCTTTGAAACTCAGATGCCGTCAATGGAGGTGAGCAGGGGATTCACGGCCCTTCTGAAGGAGGCTCTTGCCCACCCCTCCCCACGTGAGGATGTGACACCGGGGCACCATCTTGGGAGAAGAGAGCCACCCTCACAGGACCCCGATGCTGGCCCCTTCATCTCTGCCTTCCCAGCCTCCAGGGCTGTAGGAAAGAAACTTCTGTTCTTTATACAATCTCCAGACGCTGGATATTTTGTTATATTGGCACCAGTAAAATAGGGAGTATCCATATACCCCTTTTCACAAATCAGAACCACGGCGATTTAGCACCTTAACCACCGGCAAGAGAACAACAGAGACAGCTTGGCCATTGGCCTTCACCCCTCAGAGTACTTTCCCTGAGTGACCACACAGAGGGGTGAGCACATTATGGGAGAATGAAGACTGGTGGAGCAAGGGAGGCGCCTGTTGGCTTTTGGTCATTACCTCAAAGATGCACGTCAGTTCTTCCATCCTTGAAACTGGTGTTTTCAGAGTTGCTAGATTCACACAGCAAACTTCCAAGTGGCCACTCGTTTCCAATAGAGCATCTCTGGCCCTTCCCATTGCTCTCGCGATTTTTCCCTCACACAGGTTGATACCTGGAGCCGACGCCATTCCTAGGCTGACATGCAGCCGACGGCTCTAAGGCCCAGTGACAGCAGCTGCACATGCCCTCAGTCCCCATCCTGGATCCGTCTGTGAAGTGCACACATGAGAGGTATTTATGGCTGGGCCTCCTCGGAGGTGGAGCAGCTCTGGGACCTGTCATTGCCTGAAATTAGGAGGTTGCCCATGCAAGGGAGAACTTGAACCAGAGAGGTGCATGAATGGAATCCCAAGAGGACCAGCCCCTTTGTCCCCCATCCTGTGGAGATGATCAGAAAAATATCAAAATGTCAAAAGCAGCCTTTTATGGATGGTGAGGTTCTGTCTATTTCTTGGTTCTCTTGCTTCAGTTTCACTGTAGTGTATCATTTTTATTCAATGAATAGATATCCCTTTCTAACATGAATAGGACCATTTTTTTTTTCATTAAAATAGATTTGGTGAACAGGGAGAGTTTTGTGTTCATTTGAGGAAGGGTCCCCACAAAGTTTTTATGGAATTCGGTGAAAAGGCCGGCTATTGGGAAAGCAGGGCTGCCACTCTTCCTTCTTTGAAAGAGGCCCCACTGTTACCCTGTCATGGTTCCTGTGGGGTTGAGCTGGCTGTCCCTCAGTAGAACCGCAGTTGACCGGTGCGTGTCACACCAGCCGGGGCTGACAGCCCTCCTAAGCTGTCCGGCACACCCCTACTCTGCTATCGGAGACAGAATTCTCAAAGCAAGACCTTCGTACCAGCACCATCAGCCTCATCCAGGAATTTGTTAGAACCAGTTCAGAGCCCCACCTAGGCTGGCTGAATCCGAAACTGGGCTGGGCCAGTGATCTGCATTTTAACAAGCTCTTTGGGAAAGTCGATCTGGCCTAGAGATCCCGTTCTCTGCAGTAGGGTCCACCTAACACACTCTCCCAGCCCACCTGCAGCTCTGGGTATCGCTGTGCCTCGGGATCCTGGTGGAATTCAGAGCACCAAGGAACCTGTGCTGATCGGATGGTGCAAGAAGCCTTGTGTCTGATGCTCTCTTTATATCACTGTGGCTGGAGTGACACCCTCTTACCAGATGTCGGTGCTGAGGGAGATGCGGAGACGGGGAGGAGTAGCGGCTGTTCCTGGGTCTCTGCTGTTTCTCTTCATTCCCAACATCCCACTGGCATGAAATATAACTGGGCTGCGCTGAAAACAACAGTGCCCTTTATTGACTTATCTTTCCCCTACATGTACAGCAATCCCTTTTCCTTATGTGTGGGTGGCAGTTTGTTTCTGGTAGCTTCCAAACCAGGGCTGTGCTGCACTAGGAACAAAACATGCTCTCAGAGGCTGAGCTCTGTGACCTCTTGCTGCCAAACAAATAAATCAACCTAGATGCTATGTCCAAGCCCATGTGTCAACAGGCATACTGAGTGCCTACTATGCTTAGGGGATTTCAGGTGCAAGGTGTCTCCATAGAGGGGAAACAAGTGTACAGGCCATGCCCTTAGGCATTTTCACTTGTTTGGGCAGAAAAGGCCTGAGAGCGATTTTAAGGAAATATATTGTACCAAGAGTGATAAAACAAGACCACACAAAGAGAATCCACACAGTGGGGGCAGCCCGGATGGCGAAGTGGCCGGGGCGTTTGCAGGACTCAGGGGGCATCTGATGGAAGACGGAAAGACCTCGGTGGGGGCAGAGGCCTTTGGCTTATCATCAGGAAATGGCAGGGGACATTTTGGGCTCCTGAGCCAGGGAAGGACAAGATGACAATGCGGTGCTCCTCACCTAGCAGTAGGGTCCTGTCCTGACAAACCGACGTGGCATAAGGCGAAATGCATGTAAAGCTCCTAACCTATGGAACATTCTAGCTCAGCAACTCAGCATACCTGAGAACAGTGTGTTATTACCCTCGTAACCGTGGGGCTGACCGGCCTGTGGCTGCTGCTGCCGCCTGACTGGGCAGGAGAGGACTGGGTGGCATACAGCTGGCCTGGGGAGGAGTCAAGTCAACCCTGGAGGCCCGGCTTCTCTGGGACGTGTGCAACCTGCCAGCGGGGACAGACATAAAACCACTACGACAAGAAACCCAGGCAGGGCTATGAGGTCAACAGAGTTGACCATGTGGGAGCAAGGTGTGCCCTAGGTCCTGGGCTCTGACATGCCAGTCCAGTGGGAGGTCTCAAGGACAGGGTGGCTGGGCAGCAGGGAGAGCAGGAGTCGAGGAGGAAGGTGGAGGGAGAGACCTGCCTCCCGGAGTGTCTGAGTCGAGGACGTGGGCTCCTTCCTGCCCCTCTCCTGTTGGCGCGTCAGTGCTGGATTCCTGTCGAGGACGGAGGGTTAAATTTGAATAATGCTTGTCCCAGCCACGCTCACCCTGTGGGTAGACGGAGAGGCTCTTTACCAGATGTCCTGAGGGGGAGGGGCTGCCCGGGGTCTCCCCTGCCTCTGCACTCCAGCCCAGCCCCCTCCTGGCTGCCTTCTCCACTGAGCAGGGCCTGCTGGGGTCCTCCATGTCACAGTGCCAGCCTGATGGCACCTCATGGTGCAGAGGCTGCTGAGAGGCGGAACTGGTGCCCAGCAGGACACAGGAAGACACCGCGGCCAGAGGCTGCTTCTGTTTCCACTGATTACTAAAATTGAGCAATTGCACAAACATTTTAAATTCATGACTTGCTTGAGCTCCCCGTGGAGCCTGGAAGGTGTGTTTCCAAGACGGTGTGTTCTGCTCCCCACAGCGGGACCTGAACGAGGCAGGGGCAGCTTTCTTAAAGGAGAAGACAGACTTGGAAGCCAAGTCAAGTGCTGTCTGCGGGGGACGTGGCTCACCGCCTCTTCAACAGCATCCACCATATCTATAGAGGCCCCTGGGACCTGGGCACCGGGGCAGCTGTCAGACTGACGGGGCTCTGAACACCATGGCCTCATGGTTCCTCTGGACACAGTTTCCCTGTCGAGATTGTGCAGTCCAGAGGGGAGGACGTGGGTCCCGTTTCTTATACCCCACGCCACAGTGTGCACCCCGAAGAGGAATCCACGAATAGTGGTGTCAGAACTGAGAAAACTGCTTCGTGAACAGACAATTCATCCACCCAGTGAGAGCTGGCCAGGCACGCGCTACAGGAAGCCTGGCCTTCCCCAGGTCGCTCTCCTCATTCCGTGGAGCGGGCACACTGAGACGCCCACCTCAGGGGTCCAGGCTGGCCTCGGTAGGCACCCACCAGTAAGGCTGAACACACAGCACGTGTCCGCTGGTGGCCTGTTGCAACAGGTTATAAGAGTGATTTTATCCACCACTCTTCCTGAATGGTGGTGTGGACAGTGACGGTCTGAGCAGACTTCTAATCTCCCCTCCTGTTCAGCAGCTTAAGAGAAGCCTCTACCTGCCAGGGCCTTCAGGACTCAGGAATAAAGTGCGAGAATAGCCACTCTCCTGCATCTTCTGAGTCTTGTGATCAGAGGAGCAGCAAAAGGGCTCCGGCAGCGCCCCCCAGGGAAAAAGTGAACTAGAGAAGTGAGCGCCTGCACTGTGAGCCCTCGGCCTCAGTGAGCCTGACCCAGCTGCCCTTGTCGGCTTGTGGTTTTGATTGCTCAGGTTCCAAATGATCATTGAAGAAAAATCAGAAAATAGAGAAAACATAAAGAGAAAGGGGAAAAAGACTCCTCAAATAATCTTCCTAATATTGCAGGGCACGGGTCTCCATCCCAACCACTCAGCCACACAAAGCCTTTCTCGTCTGCAGGGCTGCCTTCCAACATGTGGCCAGAGCAGTCATGCTCACCACACACGGCGTGGCATAATCCAGGTCAGCTACATAAATTCTGAAATTCAGAAACATAACTAATTACATCTAATACTGACGGTTTAAGCTGCCTGTTTACCGGGTGCTCCATCGGATGGGACTCACTTGTTCCCTGTCGTGATCAGAAGCACTAACACGATGCTGCCCACTGGTCTCACTAAGGGAGGGAAGGAGAGAGGCAGGCAGGCTGGGAGCCTTGTGAGCCGCTCTACCCCACTACGCCGCTCAGTGGCTCTGCTCGGCCGTTTTTCTGTTCACTTGCTCCACCTTCGCTTGGGTTGGCTTCCTGGTCCTGTGAGGACCGCGGCAATACCAAACTAACAGAGTGAATGGCAGATTCCATTGGAAAGTTGGAGACAATAATCAGGTCTGTTCACAACTGCAAGACTAGAAAGCTTCTGGATGGCCCGTGTACTAACAAGGCCAAGGAACAGGAGCAGCCATGAAACATTAAAAACTGTAGCAGCATCCAACAAGAGATAGCCGCCCCAGATGCTAAGCAGGGCTCTTAAGGTGTGCTGTGGCAGAGCGGTCCTGCCCAGTAACAGCCGTGCCTCTGTTGTGTAGACGGAGGGCGCCCATGGCTGGTGCTGGGGAAGTCCTAAAGCACGCCACCTGGATTCAGACTTCGTGCTGGTACCCATGTGTGCACTAGAACTACAGAGCCTGGCCCAGAAGGGCTTCTGGAGGCCCCACAAACACACCTGTACAGGTGTTGGGAGAGCCCAGGTAGAGAAAGGGTTAGCCACAAATCAGTCACCCGGCACAGGTTGCCCCGGTACTCAGCTGGGAAGGGGGCGTCCATCTCACAGATGAGGCAAAACTGTCTTAACAGACAGTAAGTACATACTAAATGTGTTGAGAGTCAGTCTGTGTGTTTAGATGTGTTAGAGTGATGAAGAAAACCATCTGTCATCAACAATGCCCTTTGTTTTCAAAATGGAGAAATTCTACACAAAGCTGGTCTATTCTCACAGTCACTTTATAAAACCCCTATTCTTTTTCCTTTATGTATTGGTTATTTCTCCTGAAAGTGAAGAAATTTTGCCCTTGTAACAGTTTACATGTTAACAAATGTTGTTCCAAAGCAAGTAAATAAAGGAAAAGTAAAGCAGGCCACTCCAAGAGCATTCTGCATTATTACTCCCAAACACAACGCAGGCCGACTGCTTTAACTGAAGGTTTTGGACCTGGATTTGATTTATTTTCTGAAAGACATATATAAATTCTTTTTTCCAAATGGTTGAATAAACACACTTAAATTGAATAAAGTGAAAGTGCTCAGTGATATTTCAAATGTGGTCAGAGATCCTTCAATTTTGTTAAAGTTTCTCATTTCGGAAATAATAAAAAATGTGGATGTTGTTATGTTTAATGTAAGAAAAATATGAAATTAAAATATGATTTTGTATCCAACTAAAGTATCCAATGGAGCTCCCTCTAGAAATACGACTAGCTGATTTATAAAATGTATTGTTTGTGGATTCATTAGCTACAGATAGGAAATTTAAGTATGACTACTTCAAAATTCACTTTGGTTGTGCACCTATAAGGTGTACCAAGAGCATAAATGGTTTCTCTGGCAGGACAGTGTCACATCATTGCTCCCAGCACTGCTAGTGCCAGCGTGTGACAGTGGCCAACTATCCTGGCTAAAAATGGAGACCCCAAATACATAAGGATTGCCCTAAAACTGCTAGGACTAAGTGAAGATCATTGACTTCTTATTAAAAAGAAAAATAAAAAAGGCTTCTCGGCCAGGTTTGCATGCAGCCTTGGGATACAAGGAGACCGGATGGGTTTTCCTCGCATGGCCTTTGGGTTGTGGCTTGGGTCTCTGGATTGCGGGCGTGAGCATGCCACCCACCAGGATCTGCTGCCGTGTGGCATGGCATGGCATTGCTGCCTCCTGGGACATGCTGTCACCTCCACTAATCAATATCAGAAGAGTTAAAATACTTAAAAATCATCACCCAAACACCCAGGCAGAGGTGGGCCCCATGCGAATCTAGCTCTAAATCTTATATGGAATTTTGTTGTCCTGACGTCCAGCTACGATGAAATGAGGAGTTTTGAAAGGTGACTCCATAAAGGCCTTAGAAGCCCTTGGTCCCACTCACAATGACAGGGATGGAATCTATTCAAAGCAACAAATTATCGTCCCTTCCTTTACAGTCTGGGAAACCACCTCCCAGCCTCGTCTTCTGGGGATACAGGCAGGGCTCCTCAACCTTTGGGAAAACAGGTGTAGTTGGATCTATCCTGAGGCAATAGCTTTAGCCCCTGCCTGCACCTTCAACCCACAGAAAAACAAAGCCAGAACCATAACCCCTCTTCTGAGAGTGCAGATTTGGGGTGACAGCAAAGCCCAGACACCCACAGCGTGCCTGCTTACAAAGACCATGGTTGAGATGTTTGTGTGCATAGGTTTTCACATAATTAGGTTCATTATGCATGTATTGTTTCACAGGATCATTTCAGATGCTGTATTTTATACAAGTGGGTATTCATCTACAAGAAAGGTCTTGGTAGGGCAGATTATTCATCATAACACTGTATCATAATTTAGTCAGTTCCAAACCTGCAGTTCAACCTTGAGTTGTATCCACTCTGTCATAACTATAAACAATGTTCTCAAGAACAATAATGAACATATTTCTGGCTACATATCTGATGATTTTCTTCGAGTGAGTTCATAACAATACATTTGATCATCCAAAGGTATGAAAAAATTAAGGGTTTTAATATGTTGGCCAATTACTCCCGTATAAGGTTGGTCCAATTCACAGTCCTCACAGGACCTTCCCTGATTCCACAGATCTGGGGCATAATGGAATGTTGCATGTGTTAAAAATATTTGGTTATGAGATAAAATGATGTTTTCTTACTCTTTTAACTTGACATTAGGTCCTCTACATTCCTGCATAAGGAATTGTTGGGTCATGCATTCTATTAAAAAGAAAAATTTGATATTTGGGGTTTTTTTCTCGGGGGTCATTGGGCTTTCTCTTCTGACTCTTGGGAGATTTCCCTCTGATTTTAGCTCTTTAAACATCTCCCTCAGAAAGCCTTTATCAAATTCCCCTTTTTCCCCTAAACAGTCCTCATTAATGAGTTCATGGCCTGTGTACACGACAAGGTGACAGATCACCTGTAATCACAGATCTTTCTGTCATTATGCCCTATTGAATGCAATGTGACAGCTTATATTTCAACCTGGATGTTTCCATCCTCTGCTTCCTAGAACAGGGGCTTCGGGGCTGGACGGCTCAGCATGGGCCCTGATGGAACCCAACTCTGAAACTGCCCGTGTATTCAGCACCTCCTACTGGGCGCTGGTCACATTCCAGGCCCAATGCTGGGCCACAGGAGATGGTGTCAACCAGCGCACACGTGCGTGCGCACACACGTGCGTGCACACACACACACAGAGATACATGCAGATGCACAACCACATTCACACACTCACAGAGAGATGATCTCACTCAAACACACACACTCTTATTGTTATTTCAGTTTCTCTGATCACTAGTGGTTGAGCAGCTACTGGGTGTCCGGGCCATGTAATCTGTGCTTCCTGTCGGTGCCTTGTCCGCAGCCTGTGCCCAGCTTTCCCAGGGTTCTAAGGCCCAGGGCATGGAGGGAGTGCTGGAGTCCCCCCTCCTAGGCAAGAGCATTTTCTCGGCTGCAGATTCTCTTTGGTATGGATTTACTCAGCCAGTTCTTATTCATTTGTTTATTTTGTAAATTTATCATCGTATCTAACTATGGCTTCTGTGAAGGGGTGCAGCTACCACATGGGCTGGCCTTGTCATCAGAGAGTTGGCTCTCTGGGGACTGTGTGGCTGGAGCCAGGAGACCTATGGTCTGGGGGCAGCTTCAGGTGCTGAAGCTCAAACTTAGGGATGGCAAGAAAGTCTGAAGGACAGACACTTCCTCTCGTGCATGCAGGCAGGGCCCGTGGCCTGCATGGAGCCACGTCTGTCACTCCACCAGGGCCTTCAGTCATCTTGAAGCTGATTCATAGTCTCCAAATAATGAGGTACAGTCGTGGGGCTGGGCACACTCCTGTCCTCCAAAGCTCACGGCAGGCTGCCTTTCCTGGGCCTGGACCTTCCTCTCCTCCATGTGCCCCAGGATGCTTCTCCTTCAGTCTAGCTAAGCAGAAGACTGTCCTTCCTGCACCCCTCGTGGCGGAAGACAGAGAGAAGTAACATGGCTCAGCTGTATCAAAGCCCACCTCCGCGTGCACTTTACCTTAGACAATGATTACTTCTCCTAGGAAGAGTGCGGTGGCTGGGTTGACAGCAATATTTCCCTACAAGGGACACTGGGGAACAGCACTTCTAGGGTGGGGACCTCATCTACCCCTATTTGCACTCCCCCACATTGCCACTGTGGAGGGGGCAGCTGTGGAACTAACATCTCCCTTTCAGGTTAAATGGTTAAAGGTGATGTTGAATTGCACAATTTGGTCCAAGCACATAGCGACTTTCTAAATGTGAAAGCAAATGTAGGTACAAATGCAGGAGGACTTGTTTAAAGACATGCTACAAGTGACAGATGTACCACTGCATTGCAAAGAGTCCCCCTGTGCCCTGGCACAGGCAGTGTCCTCTCAAGAACGACCTTGCTCCGGGGTGGGGCATCTGGGGATTCCACGAATCATCTGAAGCCTGATCATTTTCAACATCTACTCAAGTTTTACTTGCCCAAGCTCGACTTGTGTTTTCCCTGTCACCTGATTCATTTGGTTTCTGGATGCCAGGTCTATAATCATTTTCATCCTGCCTGAACTAAAAGACTAGATTGTGTTTTGCTTCAAAGTTTATCACGCCTGCTGCACAGAGATACGATTTCAACTTTATAACTCTGGGACCAGCTATGCCCATGAAGGTCCTGCGTAGTTGAAGTCACCGCCCATTGTCTGTAATAATATTAATAATTGAGGTTGGTTTGTGAATAAGTGTTTGGAAGATTACATTGCTTGACCTAAGTGTTCCGATAGTTCCCAGCCCCGCTCTCTGCAATCATGAACAATGGGTAGGTGACCTCAGTCCAGTTGCCAGATCCTGATGCAGAAACGAGTTGCTAATCTTTTAAGGTACAGTTTAACCAAGACAACACCAGTGTTCATGGAATACCCCTGGAGCCGCCTTGACAACCGCGGGGCTCGCCTGGCCTGTTTTGGCAGGCCACAGTGGTCAATGACCACTGTGGAGAAATGAGCCCACTGGACTTTAGATGTACCTAGAGTCCTTCTGGACGCTGAATTCTCGGGAAGATCAATTAACCTTAATTCTTAACTTCCTCACTCATAAAATACAGCAAACTCCTCATTTTCAGGGCTGACATGACCATTAAGTGACAGAATTTTGACAAAGCTCCCAGCACTGTGCCTGGCACCCTGAGACCCACAGCGCCGAGTCCCTCTGCTCCCTGACGGCTCTCCCTCCTTTGATCTGTCAGAGCAGAAGCTTAACTACAGCAGCTCTGAGTTTCCTCCTTTTGAGTGAAACATGTTCCACATTTATTTCAGCACATTCAGTGACCGTTGTGCTAGAAGAAAGCAGGTGGGCTGCAGCGGGAAACCAGGGCATCAACTTCACTGCACAAATCAGAGGGTGTGCCGCAGTGTGAGGCTCAGTCAGTGTGCACCTTGTAAATCTGGGTCTGTGCTCTGAGACACTCATTCCTGTGGAGAGGGATTGAAATAAAATTTAGTTCACTTCACATAATAGAAGTGACATTTATTCCATGTAAAAATAGCACTCTGGTGGATTCAAAGATGTGTCATATCATTCAGAGTGTTTCTGGAAACTGTTTGCTGTTAGGAATTCTGAGGACCAAAGGAAGACAGAGGTAAGTAAATAGAGAAAATATGGATAATAATAGAGACCATTCAATTGCTTCTGGAATAAAGCTACTGGAGCCACACATGTCAAAGCACCCCATGGGTTCTCTGCCACACAGCAGGTGCTTAATAAGTTCAACCTGCCCTCTTGGCTTCTCTTCCTAAGGACTGTCCCCTGTGCTCATCTTTACCAGGTATCCAATCATCGTCTGAATACAGTTTGAAAAAAGGACAATAAATTCATCATTCACAAATAATTGGTTTAACTAAGAGACTTTTAGTAGACTTACATTGGTCACATTTTCAAAATGATAATATTGTCCCAGAAATTAAAAGGCATGACATAGAAATGTAACCGTGAGGCAAAGATGAATATAAAGGAAACACAGAAGGTCTCCCAGCTGGAACCACAAGACAAGGTCAGGTTCAGGTTCTTCTCAGTTAAGTGAGGCTCTTCCACAGCTGGCGCTCGGCATGGCCCTTCTCAACAGTGACGTCGGTAAGCCACTTCTGAAAAGGGGACTCTCTTGTCCTGTACGTCATCACCAAGTCAAAACAAGAGGGTGTGTGTGGCCCTGTCTCCTGGAGTCCCTTCTCACCATGGGCACTCCAGGATCCAGGCCTCTGTGGTGCACAGCGATGGGATCACGTCCCTCCCCAGGAGAGGGAGCCACAGAGGGTGACACAGGGAGAGGTGGCTGCAGACGGCCATCACGTCTGGAAAGTGGACAGAGCTGCCAGCTATAGGTAATTTCCCCACAACTGGAGTCCTATTTTCCTGCCCTGGACAAAGGCAGGGAAGGGACAATCTCAGACCTCAGTCGTCCAACCCTTGCTGGGAGAACGCATCAGTCCTCCACCGCTGTCCTGCTGAGGACGGCAGGCCCCAGGGAAGGACGGGAGAGGGCCCGCTCAGCAGCCAGTGGGCAGAGTCTTCTGTCCTTTCTCCTCCGGCAGCGCCCAGTGCAGGTCACTGAGGTTCAGCCTAGAATAACGGGACCTCATGTTCTCACTGGAGAGGGGACTGCTTTCAAAGGGGGATGCACTGGGGGCAGACCAAGTACAGAAACATGCAAACATTCACTGCTGACCATTGAAAGAGCATCCGATGGATCACGGAGGAAGTCTTCAGCCTTGCTTACCCGGTTCTCCCCATTTATGGTCTTTTGACATGCCCACGGTGGCATCCTCTATCGACGGACCTGCTTCAAAGGGAGAGCGAGTTGATTCCCTCCCTGAGCTTCCACATCCGGGTATCTCACAGGTATGTGTCAGATGCTGTGACGTTGGTAAAAGAATTGTCACTTTCCAGGAGACCGGCATTCTCGACATACACAGATGCTTTGCTTTATTTTATTTCCTGTGATTTATTTGGCTTATTTATTGTTCTATATTACTATTTACTCTGAGTTGCAAGATTTTTTCTTAATAAGAATTATTTTCTAGGGGCTGGGGTCGTGGCTCAGCGACAGAACGCTTGCCTAGCCTGTGTGAGGCCCTGGGTTCGATTCTCAGCACCACATACAAATAAATGAACAAAAGAAAGGTCCATCAACATCTAAAAAATTTTTTAAAAAGAATAATTTTCTATACCTCAGAAAATGATTCTGAACATATAACCTTCTTAAAAATAAATTTTAAAGATTGTGAAATGAATAAGGAATTGGGGCCTCGGGTACTCCAGAAGAAAATGCCCTTCTGTCCCTCACTTTTGCAAAACTGATGGGAATTTGCCAGAGTGAAAGGCGTTGTCTCCCCACTCCGGGGTAAGACCTGGTGTTTTGACATGACTTTGCAGGAACTGAAAAATGCTGGAAAAGTTTTTCTATCTATAAATTTCTGGGACTCACCAGGTGAACTAAAAATGTTTTCCCCCTAGCAAAATGTACAAAAAAATATTATTTCAAATGGATGACACAGAAAGAGATACAGCTAGAGATAAAGACTAGTGTTTTGACAGTACTTAGCAGGTAAGAAAAGATAGGAAAAAATTTTTCTCTCTAAATTTCTCCTGGGATTCACCAGGTGGCGCTAAGAAAATGATTTCCCCCCTATCAAAATAGAAGAAAAATATATTTCATAGATACAAGAATTTTAATTACAGAAAGTCACCATCTCCCGGTATGAGCTCCCTGACAGCAGAGCCATGTTTCACCAGCTTGTCTCAAGTCTCCACTTGGCTCAGAAAGACGGAGCCCCAGTGGCTTCTCTCATCCCCAACTTCGGGATCCCGCCAGGGCTGCATTTGACCAGGATGAGAGGAAGAGGAACTCTGTCCCCTCCCCAGACCTGACTGAAAGGCAAATCGCACTTCAGGAGAAGTCGAATGGCCATTTCTGCACAAATTTTTGGGGACAATATTACAAACATCGTTTTAAACATTCATAAAAACCAATAAATGCTCAGGGGATAGAAACAGAGCCCCCTTACCTCCTTCTGGGTGTTCTTTCTGGGTAACGTCCTTGTGGGTGAGGGGCGAGGGGTGATTCTGACCCTGTGGGGAGGGGCACAGCCTTCTGGGGCGTGAGGTAAAAGCAGTTTGTGAATTTCCAGCTACAGGAATTGCTACAAAATAAGCAGGCCAAGCCGGGCAGAAGGCTAATAGCAGGAAGACAGTTTGCATAATAAAAATATGCAGTAGTGTAGACCTAATAAATCTCCTCCGACACTGTTCCCCTGCTACAAGAAAAATAACTGGGATTCTAGAGTTTGTGGGCATTAAACCAATATAACATCCAACTCAGATACATAATTGCTTACCTCAATGTACATATGAAGCCTCTGAAATCCTTCTAATACCCCCAAAAGATAAACAGGAAAAATAGAAGGAATTATATTGACAATTATTTTTCCTTTACCTGCCTTTTCTTATACAATATAATTTACTTTGCTACTTCTCAAATCCAACTTCCAGCATCTAAAATTCATAACACTATATCCTAATTGAGAAGGCTTTAACTATTCATGGTGACTTTTGTACTGTTTTGTACCCTTAGACACCTCAGCTCAGATAACACCATAGGTAACATCAAAAGGGAGTTAAGCTTTACATAAAACCTAAGGTCAAAAGCAAATTCAAGGAAGAAACTTTAACATTTAAAGAAATTCTTTCCTAATAATTAAAAGAGACAGATCTTTTTCCTCTGTAAATATGCAAAGTAGTAGTTAATTGTATTTTTAAGTAAAGCCATCATCACATGAAAAGTGCTGGGAAAATGTCTTCAGGTATAAGAATGTGCAGTTCTAAAACATCCTGCAACTTTGCATTCTTAGAGCATTTTGTAATTTGAGACCATGGCCCATTTCTTGTTCCAATGGGTCCAATTTGGAAATCCAGTGCTGCTCTAGCTGATTCTCACTGAGATGTCCAACTGAGATGTGATGTGCATCAAAAGGAATTTGTGATTAATAATAAAATGCTGAAATATACATATTTTTAAAATATGGTAGAATATGCTGAAGATAAAATCTAAGAAGACTTTAAGGCTGTTGAGATACATTTTACATTGAGATACATTTTCTTGTTGGGGAGATTAAAAAGATGGAACTGTCTGCAGGTGAAGACTAACCCACAGTGGGCATCACACAGGAGGCAGAACCCATCTGGTGGCCAAGGACAGACAAAATAGCATGAATTATCAGCATGGCCCACTTCATGGTGTCCTTCTTGCTACTTGGAAAGTGCTCTGTTTACAATAAGCATTTCTTAGCATCTAATATGTTTAGAAATCAGCTTAAGATTTTGAAAGTGAAATGAATTCATTTATTTTGAATTTAACCTAAAGCAAAAAGACTTTTGTAAAAAATGTGTTCATCTTAAACATATTTTTTTTGTGTTATGCTTACTGTGTGTGCATTGGAGTGTTTGCTCATCTAATAAAAGGTTTAAAGATTTTAGCAAATATAACTGGCTGATCCCCATAAAGAACTCTAAACAGAAGCCATGTGTGTGAAAACCTACACAATGAATGGCATGGACTTCAAATTAAACTCTACAAATATCCACAAAGATTGCTGGAGAAAGAGGAATACAATTAGAAATGAGGACCAATTTGAGAACAGCACTGGACATGAATAGATAAGTTAAAATCAACGTTGAAGACAAATTATGAGCACAATTGTGTTGTGACTATATACACGTAGAATATGTTTACAAATTGTATCATAATAACTGTGATGGCTGGTAGAAAGGCACACCTCACATTCAGTACAGCCACGACAGTTGAGGATGTCAGAACTTCATGGAGCTATTGAAGCTCAGGGAGCCCGGGTTGTTCCTATTGTCTGGACCACCTGTTCTCCTGCAACCTAC
The DNA here is from genome assembly GCF_045843805.1 of Urocitellus parryii. Lineage (NCBI taxonomy): Eukaryota > Metazoa > Chordata > Mammalia > Rodentia > Sciuridae > Urocitellus > Urocitellus parryii. The sequence goes on along the minus strand of NC_135538.1, from coordinate 6,388,553 downwards.
GGCTGGCCCACCCTCACTTGTTGATCATGTGCAAAGTTAATTACTCTGTGGGAATTTTCTAGAGGGCAAATGCTGGTCTCCAATGCTACCCTCATGGTCCCCCGAGGAGCAATAGCACAATAATGAGGCCAAAGTATTACCTCAGTAAGCATCACTGAGGAAGAGGAAGGAGGAAGAAGAGGAGGAGGAGGAGAAGGAGAAGGGAGGGGGGAGGAGGAGGTAGAAGGAGAAGAAAAATTGATTGGTATCAAACTGGGAATACAACACTTATTTAGCATTATTCACTGACTACATGTGATATTGTTTTCATAAATAGAAGTTAAACTTTGCCTCTGCTAGGTATGTAAGGAAAAAGTCCAAATTTAATTGAATTTAGGGCAATATGGATTTCTCATTCTTAAAACGAATGGGCAAGTCTATGGAGTCTCCTCATATGGAAAAGCACAAAGGTAGGCCAGAAGTAAAAGAACGTGCCTTGGGGTGTAAGCTGGGTACCAAGGGAGGGGAGCACCCGAAGACCAGCTTCCCTCAGCTGGAGCTGATGCAGAGGAGAACACCCTGTGTCTCTGGCAAGACCTGGAACATTTCTTCCCACAGAGGTGACCTGGGGTCCGTGGATAGTGTAACATTCCTCTGGGGTACTGAATTTGTTGGGGGAGGATGCACATTTTCCAAAGTGCATAACAGAAACAGAGTGAGTGCTCACACAGCTAAACCTCAAGTGTGTCTCCAGAGAAGAGACTCTTTTCTCTTCTAATAAGTACAGAAATCCACTTTCCCTTCACTGAAGATTCACTTGTACACACAGACACCTACCTGCAACAACAAATGCCCGAGGCAAATTTATCCTAAGTTCACCTGCAAGAGCTTTTCCATTGTCCTTCGATGAAAGAAATCATCTGTAGAGAACAGGAAATGTACTATACATTGATGCATGTGCAAACCATGCTCACCAATATATACCGAATCGCATTTCAGTCTTTTTGCAGATTTTAAGGAGCCTAAAAATAAATGAAAGCATATATTTCTAAACTTTTTTTCCAGCCAATGCAAAGTCCATAAGAAAACAGAAAATCATGTTGTTAGGTGCTCAGGATAATGTATGCAAATAATTTCAACAGCAAAAGTGCTTTTTAGATTGGATTTGGGGAACAATGACCATGGATTCCACATACTTCCTTAGTACAGTATTGTATTTCTTCTCCAGTGTCACTTTCACAGATGAGTTCTGAAAGATCAATGGAAATATTTCTCTTAGCATCTAAAATTCCTTGGTAATGTACAATAACAGAAGGCCACGATGCTGCTCATGAGAAATGACACACACCAGGCAAAAATGTGGGCAGAGAGCGTCCCTGTCCTTCCACATCGCTGGGGTGCTGGTTCTAAGCAAAGCCTTGTCAATCACTAGTCATTGACCTGTGTGGCTCCTTAAGAGGCCCTGAGAGATCTTCAAGTTTAAGCTCCAATTTCAGTCCAAACGAATTCTCACTTTGTATTTGGGCAAATTATTTAAGCGTTCTCTGTTCCAATTCCTCATCTGTGAAACAGCACAGGCATCAGGTCCCCTGAGGGTTGACTGGTGCATATAAAATGACTGGCACACCCTAGCCAGTTGATAAATACTCTTTTCCCCCCCCCTCTTCTCCTTCTGTATGCACCCTGCAGATTATAGGGAATTTGGAAAGAGACAAACTACATTTAACTTTTCTTTACATATGGATTGGGAAAAGAGCTGTTACTGATTTCTTTTACCTGTAGAATGTATTTAAGGTCATGGAACATTTCAAAACTATTGAACAGGAAAAGTACTATACATTGATAATAAAGAAACTCATGATGCTAAAATAGTAAAATTAGAGTTGATATTAGAGCAACTGCACCAACAAAACTGCAGACCTAATTCAAATATGGTTACCTAGTTTGATGAGGACAAGGAAATAACATTGGAGGTGAACCCCTCTTCCCCTGGCTTGCTGTATCCATGACCACTCGGGAAGAGTGCAGTATCAACCCACATTATTCCTGCTACAGGCCAGAGAACTTTTCCCACCTGCAATATCGTCATCCAAGAACATGGTTATTCATTATGTTCATAAAAGTCAGTAAGAATGTCTATAATATGAACATGTTTAGATTTGCATTGTGTGGAATCACCATCTGCATAGGACTGTGAAGGCAGATTCAAAGGCTAGTTAAAAATTAAAAAAAAAAAAAAATGGATCTGATAGCAAGATCCTCCCTGAGCAGAGTACACAGTGTGCCTAGGCCTGGCCTCCTGAGTTCGGGAAACCGTGAGGTGGTCAACTGATACCTGTTTAAGTGCATGGTACTTTGTTACACTGCAGCAAGAAAAAACAAGTACCATGATTCATCTCACTAAAATTTTAAGTAAACATTCTTAGCATAGGTAGGATGTTAATGCTAGAAAAGAGCAAAGATGAGCATGGCAGCAGATTCCTCGTTGGCAACCAACACGAGACAGGAAACCAAAGCAGTATTTTTAAAGTACTAAAAAGGAAAAATAGTCAAAATAGAATTCTATACCTAGCACAAACATCTGGCTAAAATGAAAGGAAACCTACAAGGATGAACTTGAGAACACTATGCCAAGGGAGAGAAAACAGTGACAGAAGGCCGCATACTTTATTTATATTAAATGCCCCAAATCCAAACTACACAGACAGAGGTATGTCAGTGGGTGTTAGATGTAGGGTGTTAGGCCAATGGGGGGTGATAACTAGGGCTTCTCTGTGAGGTGATGAAAAAGTTCTATAGTTGGCTGTGATAGGTGTTTGCACCACTCTGTGAATAAATTAAAAATGAATTGAAAACTTTAATTTCAGAAGCATTGCTGCTTTCACTAGATGCTTCACAAACCACAGTGAACTCCGTACACCTCCCAGCGAATGGTATCGGGGGAACCTGGATAAGGCATTCCCACCAGCCTACTGCACTGATGATTTCTGCTAGTTTTGCCAAGTTTCATGTGTCCCTTTCCTGTTTGCCTACATCACAAGGTTGATATACCTATGAGAAAGAAGTATTATTAGTCTGAACGTTGATATCACCAGTAATATTTTCTTTTCAATTAGACCCAAACTTACAAATAGACTTTTCTTGGAAATAACATATAGTTTTCAAATGTAGGGAAATGTTTGGAAATACCAAACTCAAGGAAGGGGGCCCGGATCACCCTGGACCCCCGTGCAGAATCGGCAGTCACTCCCTTATTAGTGCTCGTTCTGCATCTCTGCCTCCTCTCGTATGTAAGTACTTCGAAAAATTGGATCTCTGCTGGGCATCCTTCTTTTTTTAATTGTCCCTTTTACAAATAATAATAATTAATGGCCTCGGTGAATATTTCTAGACTACTTGTTTTGTAAATGAAAGGTAACCCATCCTTCCCCAGAGTCATGGTGATAAAATAAATATATCTGTATATTTATTTTTCACTCATTCATTCCTTCATTCCATTACTTACTGAGGTCTAAGCCTGCATGATGTGAAGGTCACACGGCGTAAGGCAACAACCCACCTATCCAAGAGCTCACAGTTGAATGCCAAGACACTTATTCCTGTGATTTATTACCAAACAGAAATGCTCTTCAATAACAGACATCAGCTGAAACTTTGCTCTCTGCTTATAGTGATATAATCTTGACAACTTTTTAACTTCTGCGTACTCTTTTATTTATTTGAGAAATGTAGATTGTAGTATGCACCTTGCTGAGTAGCAGCAAAGATTAGAAGAGAGAAGGTACATAGAACAGATGGTCTGGGGTTTAGGTGCTCAGGACTAAGTGGTCGTAGTACCCGGTGACAAATACTGCGATGGCCATTGGATGGCCACTGTTCCTGAGAGGCAGCTCAAGTAGTCGGTCTGCTGCTTGTTCGCCTCTGTACCAGGGGTTGGCCCTGGGGGAGGCCAGGAGGCTGGGGACGGGTCTACTCTCCCTGCCAGTGAGTTGCTGGGAGCAAGAGGCCTGATTTATGAAATTACCGTAGCATGGTGTATCAGGGAGGAGGACAGGGTCAGTTCTGGGAGATACATTGGAAGTGGGGGTGAAAGGCCAAAGTTCAAATGCACAGGAAGGGGAAGGGCTGGCTAGGAGAGCCAGGTGCATCTGGTGAAGTAACCTGGACTTCACCAGGAAGGCAGGGGAGGCTACAGGATGATGTCAATCCCTTGACCAGAAAATGGCCCTCCAGAGAGGGTCAGGAAGGAGGCATGAGGTCAGCGAGGCCCCTGCAGAGGGGAGTATAAATGAGGAGCCACGGCTGCAGTGGAGAGAGAGGACATCTGAGGGGCACCTAGGAGCCCACCAGACTCTGAGATATCTTTGAGCTCTTACATTTTGGCAGTCAACGTGCTTAAAATATATCGACTCATTAAGACCTTATCTCAGCCCTTCGAGGTAAGTCTGGTATTATCCCCGTTTTAAAGGTAAGGAACAGTGAGGCCCAGCAGCATTCCGCAGCTGCTCAGTGACAGAGTCTCAAACTGTGAACCGAAACATCCCCAAAGTCAGTCCAGCAGACATGGACTCAGGTTTCTGGACACTCTGTGTTGCAGCTGACATGTCACATATCAAATAGGGCCCTTGAACTACTTTTATACTTTAGAAAGACCCTGTTTGCATTCTTCTAAAATAAATAATGTTTTCTGGAAAAATGCGTCTCACAGCCCTCCTGTCCACACCTGGTCTGCTTCAGTTGATAAGAATTCAGCATCAAAGCAGCAGACCTGAGCTCCGCCGCTCATTCCAAAGTCAATTTAGGAAGAAGATTTCTTAAAATGCAGGCGACTCTCTTTCTTATTCTTTATTATTCAGAAAGTCTAAAATAGGTCTTTATTTCTCTGCAAAGTCACACCGTGGCTTCTCCCATAAAGGTGAAGCAACTTGTTATCACGCAGGAGTCTCTCTCAGGAATGTAACCTAGGAAGCATTTCTATCACTTGAAGGTGTGTGTGGGCAAATTGATGATTACATTATTAGATGCTAAGAAGGACTGAGCGTTTTTAAGATGCACTTTTCTGCTCACCGTCATCTTAATTCATACTTTATGTCTTCTATCTTAGTGGTGAGAGGGTTAGCTTTGTAAATCTGAATCCTAATCTGAGGGAAAGGAAATAGCACCCCATTCCTGTCTTTACGGGAACACAGCGAACGGTACAGTGGGTCCCTGAGCACAGGCCCAGGCCCAGGCACCAAAGGCTCACAGTGCCACCAGCTTGTGCACAAAAGCTTTGGACCTCAGGGCAGGTGAGAACAAGTGTGCAGGGCTGACAGATGCCGTGGGGTTCCTTGTGGCCTCCTGGGTGCAGTTTCCTGAGATTTGCATTGACTGTTCTAGAGCTCCACATCCATCTCAGAACTGCAGATGGAGTGGTTCAGCGGGTGGGCTGCAAACACCCAGGTAGAGCCGAGGTGAACTTGGGTGCTGCCTCATGGAACTATTTTATTAGCTGTAAATCTGCCTAAGATTCATCTTGCCAGTGCCTGTACCAGTACCTAGACTAGAGACTCTAACGGGACCTCTAAGTGTTGGAGAAGTGACTAGTAATAATGATAACAGTGAAACAGTAGGGAATAGGCAGATAGTTTTTCTCAGATAAGGTGGGACCGGTAAAACCCCCCACTGGAAATAAAGAGGCATCAGTGGGCCACAATGGACCCCTCCAGAGTAATTTAAGATAACTCATTTGTTCTTATTGCATCTGAATTTCTTTAATTATAAATAAAGGGGATACATTAAGCGCCTTTCATTTATAAAATTAGGAAATTTATGTGCATATCATAAAAATGGATTGGGTGTACTGGCCAGGCATGCAGATCACAGGAAAGTCTCCTGAGTCACTTAATCTTCTCCCCACCAGGATTCCCTTTCATGACTTTTCCAAACTACCATGCGTGAAGGAAATAAAAAATAGTATTTGCATAATTTTCTATTTTTCATCCTTTCTGGCTTTCCTTTCTGTACTTCTGTCTTCTTTGCAAACTCGAAGACACAATCTATTAATGAGGATTTTGGATCAGACCGAGTCAACCAGTGTTATCAAAATGAGTTGATGAAATTTCTGCCCAAAGCAACTTGACATTTCAATTAAATTTTGTGCAGTCTTCTCAAAGGAAAGTGTACTATTGCCTTTAAGTGCTTTTGAAATATTAAAAATAGCACCTGGCTGCCTGTGTCTATCTTATAAATCCTGGAACTGGAGCTCTTTCATCAGAATCTAAGGATGATCCTGTCCCAGGATGCTGTCCCCAGCTGTGTCCATGCAGGCCTAGCCTTCCGCAGCCTGAAGTCAGAGCCCACCCTCAGCTCGCTCCTGCTTGGTGCCCTGACCCACTTTCCCTGGGACTGCGGGACTCTGTTGCTTGTGTCTTCCCTGACTGATTTACCCTGGGCAGTCTCTAATCACCTGGTCCAGACAGGCCTACCTCCAGGCCAGCACTACTCTGTGGAAGTGGACTGCTTCCGTCAAGTGGCAATTCTGAATGGGCCATTTGCAATATTGATGAACACATTTAGACACTTGGATGTGGGAGTTGAATCAGGTTGCTGTTCTACAGCTACAATGAATGGCTGACGTTGCGGCAGGCAGCTGTGCCGTAGAGAGTGTGGGCAATGGTCAGTCGTGGTCTTGAACATGATAGCCCACTAAATGCAGGGATCATATCCAGACCGTCGACCTGCTGATCATGGAAGAAGAAGAATTTATCAGAGCAATAACTTTTGGTGAAACCGTGAAGATCAGAGTCTATCAAAAGACAGATGGTAGCATACGTGGTCCAGGAAAAAGGTGTGTTTTCCATATGCACAAGATTGTCTGTCTCCACTGAATTGAATCCTTTATGGCTTTCCTTTCAAAATTCTAAATTTTCATAAGCCCACTCTAGGAATAACTGGGTGGATTTACAAATAATTGATGGCTACCCACTGTTAGAAGCTCAGAAAAATACCTCTAGTAGTGTATCCATAGTCACACATTTTCATTCTTAATTTAGCCTTTGCTACTTGCTTCAAGCTGATTCCAAACTTTTGACATTATCCTTGTGGTCATTCAGGCAACTCTGTCTGTCTACTCCAAAAAGCTTCAAGGAATCTGTCAATTAATTACACAATTTCTCCAACAGCTTGTATTCATGTAAGGACATTTCCATGGATTTATTCTGTGGTCATGATATCTAATTGTTTCTCTGAGGACCTGATTAAAAGCCCACAGAAATGAAGTCTGGGAACAGAAGTCTCTAAAGGGAACAAGATTTGAAATGAAAAATCTCAGAGACAGGGTAAGAAAATCAAAAGGAATTCACACAAAAGTGGCTGTCTCACACTGAGGCAGGAATCTGAGGATCCAAGCATCTTGTGGAGAAATCAGCCCAGAGACAGAGCACAGGCCCAACAACATGTCATCAGCAGGATCGGTAGGAGCGCCTGTCCATCTTCCCAGGGAGGCCACCATGTGCTTGTCATCTCGGAGACATGTTGAGCTCCCCAGACCTGGGACTGCTGCACCAGCATGCCCATCCTGAGTGAAGTCCTGGCAGCACGAGCCCCTGTGGCTCACCCTTGTCCACAGTGCTGCTGAACACACGTGGACGGACATCCTTCGACCTCGTGGCCTTGGGAAGGTCATCCCTCACACCATCTCAAATCACAAGAAGAGGCTCAAGGCAAACCCTGGGTTCCATCTTTTTCTGCAGCGTACTGAACACCTCCTGGTAGAACAGCGTTCCACTCATCTTTACGTGCACGCTTGCATGGCCTCCGGGGTCTTCACAAGCTCAAGGTGGGAAGCAAGAACCAAGTGTCATTCCTGGGCTCACCTCTCCCATACGCCAGGCGTTTCAAGTCCACGGTCACCACCTCGCTCACCCCCTTCACTTCTCTGAGAAAAAAAACAGAAACTCCTAGACACCACCTGTCTGCTGCCTCTCGGGTACCCCTGGGCTTCTCCAGGGCCCACTGACCCTCACATCCGCCAGCGGCAGCACCTGCCTTCCCAGTTTGTGTAGGAGAGGACACAGCTGGATGCCACCCAGTGAGGAACCTGGAGAGAGGGTTTGCATTCCTCGTCCCTGAGGCTGAGGCCGCACTGTCCCTAAGCTCACAGGGGTGCAGAGGGGGGCCCTGGTCCTGGGGCTTCCCTGGTTCTGCTGTAGGATCGTCAGGGTAAGATCTCCAAGGTTCACCTGGAGCACTTGGCACTTGCACCTCAGTAAGGACTGTCCCTCACGGCCTCCATAGTAAGACATCTTTAGAAAAAATAAATTGCATCTTATTGGTTTAAATGGAATTTCCAATCCACAGATCAGATTTTGTATGCATATTTTAGCAGGCAGGAGCATCCCGCCTGCTCCTCCGCCCTGCTGGGTTGCCTCCATCTTATCCAGATTTCCCACCTAGCCATTACCTCTCTTGTACTGAGGCTTTTAATTCATGCTCCTCTCTCTGCCCCGCCCCCCTAGCATAAGGCCCTCTTGCTCAGAGGACCCCACTGAGGGACTGCCAGACACAGCCGAGGGTGAGGGAGGTGTGGCTGGTGCATCATGGCAAGGGAACCAGGAGGGAACGTGTCTGCTCAGGCCCATGAGTTTCACCAGAAATATTCACTCAGCTCTCTGGGCCTGTGGGTGCCACATCTGCAGATTCCACAACTGCCAACAGAAAATATTCCTCTAAAACTGTGTTTCTACTCAACTGTTCTTTCTTGTCATTATTCCCTGAAAAACACAGTGCTGCCACTATTTATGTGGAGTTTGCCTTGTATTAGGTATAAGTGATATAAAGCACACGGGAGGGTGTGCAAACTCCTTTCTATGAGGGGCCAGAGCATCCTTGGAACTTGGTAGTGGAGGTGGTCTTGGAACCGATTCCCACTGAATACCAAGGGACAGTTGCAATTCTGAATGGAAGACATTCTGGGCAATGGTTCTAACAAAATAAATCATTGAGAAGCCTAGCAAAGCCTGCTGCAGATTTGTTCTCTGGAAGATGAATGTAATATTTACACACGTGTATTTTTTCTTGCTGCCTCTTTGTTATAAGCCAGCAATTATGGAAGGGTTCCATGGAGAGACAAGCTGGAGGGACTGGGAAGCCCTCTCTTCTGACACCTGGCTCATGTGCTTTGGTAGATGTGGTTTCTGCTCCAGGGTTCATATAAAAGTGTAGTTCATATTCTTTTTAAATCTGTATGTGTGCTTGATTTTTTGAAAACCACTCTAGTCACTCTTTCCAGCTCAGTTAATTTTGTTAATTATTTAGTTCTTTTTACAAATGGGGGGTAAGACTCCTCAAACTGTGACGTTTACAAAGCTTATTTTGTATCTGAGGCTTTCGGATTTCCCACTGACGTTTGCATACAACCACCCTGCAGCGCAGATGTGAACGCGGGTCCACACTGCTGGCCTCGGACTGGATGACTGAACTCACACACAGCTTGTGTGAGCCATCAAAGTGAGGGCAGCGCCACACGCAGCACCGAGAAGCAACAGGGTCTGTTTCTGAAAAAAAACTTGCACTTCTTGAAGTCCTGCTGCAGACACCTGCGGCCAGCCCTGCAGTTAGTCCCAGTTCTCAGGTTCTCTAGAGAGCGCCTGATGAGTCAGGAATGATGTAAGGATGCCCAGTGACAGGAGATGTTGAGCAGAGTGAACACGGCCAAGGCCACAGAGCTGGACTGACCCCAGCAGCATTTACTCCTCTCTCTCCAGAGTTTATTCTGTTTCCATCACGACCCCGATGCTCCTGGCTTTGACAACAGAGCGGGCACAGGCATATCGTAAAGGTCCACCAAGTGATTAAATGAAGTGCGAGTCCAAAAGGTCACCTGGCACCAGAAAGCCTAGCTTGGGGGCCGACAGGAGCCTGTCAGTGATGTTGGAGTGACTCTTTTAGAGGCGTGGAGGACAGCAGCAGCTCCTGCGACGGGCCAGACATTGCTCTCGGCACTTAGGTGCCTCAGTGAGCTTCCAGAGGATGTCTGTGGATGAGAAAATGGATCCACAGGAAAGCTAGGAGGGTTCCTAACTTCACATGGCTGGGGTCGTCTGACTCCAAAGCTCGGCTTGTTCATGCAGTACTGATTTTAATTCACACAGGACCCTGAGAAGATGACGTGCAATGACACAGGCATTGTGCAAGATCTGCTTCTTCACCTAAGTGAAATGATGGTGTCATCCGGGAGACATGGAACAGTGAAGTGGGGTACAGGGCTGTGTACATGTTTCCAGAGGGGATGCTCAGTGGAGACAGGTGAAATCAGGGTGGGCTTCATGGAAGAAGGCCTACAAATGAGGAAAGAGCCTCAGGGAGCGGATAGTAAGGAAGATGGAGGGAAATGGGGATTCTTCTGAGGAAACAGTGTAGATCCATGCTTGGGAAGGCCCTGCATTCAGCCACCCAGATCTCAGCAAATGCAAATACCAACGACCCCCTATAGAAAGGATGCAACATGGAAAAGAAGGTGGTCAACACAGTGTGCTTTCTAGGTCAGAGGGCAGACACGGTGAAGGCAGGTGGCAAGCGCGGGCTGCAGGCGGGATCCAGGTTGAGCTGGTGACCCATGTCGCCACACAGCTGACAGGAAGAACAGGCAAGGCAAGTGCTTTTCCCAGTCATCAGGCCCCAAGCCTGCTCCTGGCACCCTGGCCTGTGTCCCTGAGACAGGTGTGCTGTTCTGCAGCCTCCCAGTGTCTGTGGTGGAGCCCCTTCCCAGGAGTCCTCAGCAATGTTGCCCCACGGGGAGCAGAGGGGGGCCATGCCAAAGGCCAAGACACTGTGGGGCTGAAATGCAAAGAGGGATGCGTTCCTTGGAACCTTCTGGCACATAGGCACGACTCGGAGAATGAGGCATTATCCCCGCCCTCTGTGTGGAACCGTGGACAGAGAGACGGAGGCATTTCCTGAAGTAGCACCAAGAGGCAAAGCCCCTCTGTCACCACGACCTGGGGCCTCTGCCTCTCTGCCTCCCACCTGCCTCCCTGCCTCCCACGGGAGCCCTGGTCCCAGTTTTCTAAGGCAAACTGCTAATTCATCACCTGAGAGTCCCCAGGGGCTGAGTACTGGGCCTCACAGCAGCTCGGAAGGCAAGTCCTTCCTTGTCCATCGGGCCCACCAGCATCCCCCAAGCCTAATGCTCAAACACACTCAGAGAGACAGGAAAGCGAAATGCAGAAATACAAACCAGGATGGAGAAAACCAACCAGTAGGCTAGGGAAGCTGTGATGGTTGTGTAAAAGGTTTCTGTTGCTGTGTCACCTATGTAGGTCTAGATGCTTAGAGAGACAGAGAGAGAGAGAGAGATACAGAGAAATACATCTGTGCATACTTAATACTGAAGCTGACACAGGTGACTATTCTAACAATGATCTTAACCATGAATATAACTGTAATCCTAAAGCTTGAATTTCATGAACATTATCATATTATTACAAAAATGTCTGCAAGGGCTGCTGAGACATTCAGGGAACATTTACCAAGAGCTTGCTGTATCCAGAGCATTGACAGAATAAAAACGTGTGCTAACTGACAGCACTTTTATTGAACACATGCTATGTGCTGAACTCTGTCTTGCTGCTTAGAATGTGTTTGTAAAAACTGTGACAAGAAGAGATTGTCATTGGCTCCCCATCCCTCTCTTCTGAGATGTCTTGAGGGATATGCAAGGTAGAACCACGTTAGAAGTCCACCTGCTTGCCTAAACTAGAGAAACTAGAGATGAATCACTGAATTCACACACACAAAAAAATGCGTAATTGAAGTGACATGGTTTTTCTTTCATCAGGACACCAATTACTTGGGAAAAGAAAATTGCAGAGAGACAGAGATGGAGCGGGAGAGGGAGAGGATGGCTTGAAGACCACGTACCCACTTCAGAGCCAGCTCCTACTGTCACAGTTCATGGAGCTGCATGGAATTCTACAGTGCAGCCAGATATTAATTGGAACAATTAACTGCAGGAAGCACGTGGGTACGGCGATATTAGCAGCCCATAATCCCTTCTAGTTAAGAGGTCCTTACTGGATTACTGCCGAAAAGCTCTGGAGCTCTAATTACCTGTGGAAGCCCCACAAGGCTACTGCAAAACATGGTAATTAGGCGGCTGTAATATAAGGTGTTAGCAGGGGACGGAGGATTTGCTCTAAGTACCATGGTGTTTTCATGGCTATTTACTGAGCAGAGTACCGGAGTTTAATGCAATTGGGTGGAAGTCTCCCATGACTGCCGTGAGCTCGTGGTGAAGGAACACATCTTAATGCGAGTTCCACGGTTCTCACCCAGCACTGAACGCTGGTCCTTAACTAATGTAAGAAAAGATCAGGACCCGGGTGAGATGCATTATGCGGGTTTCTCTTGGGGACCTATCATTCTCATCCGAGGGGGCATTTCCTCTAGACCTGTCACACGGCTCTGAGGTCCGGCTTCACTGGGCAGACCCCAGCACTGGAGGGGACCCCAGCACTGGAGGGGAGGTGGCTTGAGCTTCCCTCACCCCTGCCCAGTCCATGTGTCCTCTGTGACAACAGCACAGGGACATCGTGGCCTGTTTTTTATAAGCTTTAAGGAGCCCACAGCAGCATGGAGAAATTTTATATTTTATACTTTTTCATGATGGGTGCAGTATGTTTACTCAAAATTGTCAGTAAATATAAGAGATGCGTCTGCGGAGCGTAGGAGATTCATCTTCTTTCATTCTTTTATCTTCTTGCTGTTCCTGAATCACTCTCTTTTATTTCTCTGTGTGCTACAAGTGTTTACATAAAAATGAACTCACACTGTAACTTTGCTGTGCTCCCCAGAACAGAACGTAATCTTGAGAAAACATTGGCATGACATCCCCATCCGTGCTTTGATTTCTGTGCAGAAAAAACAAAAAACAAACAAACAAAAGAACAGTTCATCTTTTTAAAGGTGCTAATTACACCCGTCCCCAGACCTGGCAGCTCCTGAGGGTGAGCACCAGCTTCCGCCCTTGGTCCACGCTACGGTTGAGAGTCGGTCATCTTCTGCAGGACGCTTCAGTGAGGCAGCGTGCAGAGGGGCTGCTGGGAAGGAGGCTCTGCCCATGGAGGAAGTGCCCTCCCAGGGTAGCACATGGGACATGAAGGTCTCCTTGCAAACACTGAAGCAGAGGATCAGGGGACGGTGGCTCTGCTGAAGTACCTTTTTAGCCAAAAGCCTAAATCTGGTCTTCCCTGTCCCCAATGGGAATGCTCTAGGACCCGACCCAATGAGACAAACCAGCCCATGTCAGCTGGATGACGTTTTCCAGGAGGGTATGGAAGAGCCAGGGAAGGGATTGCCTGCACTGGGGTGTGGGTGACTGTGCAGTTGGCCTTCAGGACCAGGGAGCCGCAGGCAGTTCAGCTTAGTCATGAGCCACTAACTCCACCAGGTCCGACTCTAACTCCACTAAGTCCACTAACTGTGCATGCTAACACATCCTGTGCCACACCTACCTCAAGGGCACATCCTTGTCTCTGACAAGACTGTGAAATCTGGGAAGGGAGGGGCCAGGCAACATCTCCTTGTAAACAAACCATAGAGCAACCAGCAATGTGCTAATAGGTATGCATGCATGTATGCGCACGTCTGTATGTACACATGCATGCACACGTAATCATACACCTTTAAGGTGCATGAATCCATGATTATGCATCATTTCTATGTGTTAAGTCATACATCATCTCAGTGCTTTCATGAAGAAGGGAAGTAATTATCTGCAGGACTGTTAATTAGCAGAGGTGATTTCTTGTATAGTTTAATGCATTAACATTTCCACAAAGTCTCTGACTTCAGCAATTTTAAGTTTTATCAAGCGCATTGGGTTTTGTAGGCTGTCTTCCAGAACCTTTATCATCTGAGAAGAAGCTGCAGGGAGTTGGGGTGGCATCATGGAGATCAGAGAGGCTCTGACCTGCAGGCTCCCTTCACGGGTGCAGCTCTGTCACCGCCAGCAATGCTCACACCCGAGAACTCTCTCCTGTGTGTGCTCTCCCTGCGTTAACACAGGACAGCCCCTCAAAGCAATAGAATTTGACTGATATATTTTAAATTAATAGTATATTAATGAAAATAGCACAAGCAGAGTTTATATATAATTATTTTTTGAAGTTAGTACAAAATTGTTTTGTCTCCTAACTTGTAAGTCCATTCTTTTTTTTTTCTTTTTTTACTATGTAGACATGTTGCAAGTTTTTATATCTTGGCAAAATATGGGCTGTAATTTAATTGACTTAGCAACACGACCAAGTAGCACATTTACTCCTGAGGGAAATCTCCTTCCATGCTTTCTATTGGAACCTCTAATTGACTTCTATTTCTGAATAATTGTTGAAACTAATACGTTGGAAGAGCTGGTGATTTTAAATAGCTATAAATGAGGCACTGTGGCTTTTCCTTCTCCATAAATGAGTTCATATCTTCCAAGTCAGGATGGAAAGTTCTGCCTGTTGAGTTGATTTAATGGGTGCATCGAGATGTCTGGCGTGGCCACAGAAATGCCCAGGCAGGCTCTGGGTAGAGCACGTGCTTCCTCACGCAGGTCGGAGGGGACTGCGTCCTGTTTCACTAGTCAGAGAAACAGGTGCCTGGGATACAGCGAAGAGATGGAAGAAGCTCACTGGTGGGCTTTTACTGAAATCTGAAATTCATGTGCACACATTAGGCGGTTTGCTAACGGTGGTCGTTGCTGTAGCTCTCCTTAAGCATCATGTGTACTCATTTTCATTCTATTGGTGATAAGCCATCAATATCAGATAATTTATATTGGTGGGATGTGTAAAAAAGGTTTGATAAAAACCACAAACCACGAGGATCCTGTAGCTTAGAACACACGTTCCTGTAGGCCTGTTTTCTTGCCAGAATGTCTTCTCTCCTCACCTGGTCACTTGCTACCAGGGGCAAGATAAGTAAATCTTTCAGGCAGGGCTTCTTCTGCTTGCCTCCTCCCAGGGAAAGTCAGGGAGGGTGCTCCACTCAGGCTTCTTATCAGCCATATTCTATTAGCCAGCTGAATAGCTCTGTACACTCAATGCCTATCAAATATTAAAGCCTTCCCATTTTTGAAATTCAAATAATGGCTAGGTTTGTTATCTAGCACTAAATCTGTACTGCATTACGAATTTATGATTACCTGTAAATTTTATGCTGATATTTAAGTTTTAAATTACGTTGATGCCTTTAAATGTGTGAGAACATAAAATGACATGATTGTGAGTTAAGAATTATAGCAGCATAAATACTAAAGTCCAAACGCTAGCAGATATTTATTTGTATTAAATATTACAGATTGTCTTTGCCAGGCTCTTACTGTGTGGCTAAAGGCCCCTGAGAAGTAGTAAGAATTCAGCTGTGAGCAGAGGGACATAGTTCCTGCATTCTGAGTGATGACATCAAATAGACTAACAAATGAATTAGCAACTGTAAATTATATAAGGAGTATAGAGGAAGAAAACAGGAAGCTCTGACAAGGTATCTGGCTCGTGTGTCTACGCTATGAGACTTGTCAAAACTGAGAATTGAAGGATGAGATGGGGCTAGGCACACAGCAGAGGCACCGAGAGGCAGTGGCCAGGTAGCAGGGAGGCACACCCAGGCCCTGCCCTGGAACAGGGCCCGCCTCTCGAGCCCCAGAGAGGAGGCCAGGTTGGTGGCAGATCCTGTGGGACTTGGAAAGTTTTATGAAGAACTTGTATTTTTTTCCTCAGGAGAGCATTTAGGGAGAGCAAACTGACTTGGGTGTGGCCAATGGATCACAGTGTATCCGAGGGAGGAAGCAGCGAGGCCATTGATGAGATTGGGTCATTAGCTGAGGAAGCACATGGTAGAGGCTTGGATTTGGTTCGTTCCCCAGAAATGGGGATAAGTCTCAGTCTTTGAGAAACGTTGGGCCCAGGAATCCACAGGAATTACCATAGATTATTTGAGACCCCAAACGGGGAGGAGTCAGAAGTCGTGCTCAGGTTTCTGGAGTCGGCACGGCCCAGGGTCTCCCTGACTCCACCCAGGGCTGGAGGGTCAGGTCTGGAGGGTGTGTGGGAGGGAGGGGTACAGATCAAGATGGACTTGAGACCAGCTGAGTTCGAGATGCCTTTGAGAGTCGGAGTACAGTTCTCCAGGAGTCAGCTTCGTATAAATTCAGAGGTTCAGAAACGGAGTAAGAACTTGAAGTCAGGACTACATTAATGGTACTTGAGGCCGTGCTGAGGAAAGGCCGCTGTCTGCGAGGTGGAAGTCAGATGGAGGAGGAGGAGTGGATTCAGAAGGCCTGGAAGCAGCCACCACCAGGAGAGGAAGAACCCTAAGGGGGCAGGGCACATGGAAGCCCATAGGAAGCACTCCATAAAATGGTATCACCATGATGGATTGGTGTTGCCATTATTTTACCCAGTGAAATATTCCGTGGAGTAGAGGGACCAAAAGTCAGATTGGAATTGGAGAAGACGGAAAGGGAAATAAATAAGTGAGACAGCATATGGCACTCAGGCTTGGAAGGAGTTCTTCAAAGAGGCATAAAGAAATTGAACAGGTATTGGCCGGAGCCGTGTGGTTCACGGATGGCTTTTGTCTGCCATTTGGTCCCTTGTCCATCTGCTGCTTACTGAGTGCTTAGCCAGCTATTCCACTGCTGGCTAAAACGCTCAGTCAGCCGAACCCAACCAGAACAACCGCAGAGGAGGAAAAATTTACCAGAGGCCTCAGTCCATAGAAGGCCAACTCCATCCCTCTGGGCTCCAGGTGAGGCTGAACATCATGGCAGAAGAGTGTGGCAGAGAGAAGCAGCTCACATGATGATCAGTAAACAGAGAGGTCAACTCCACTCTCCAGATACAAAATATATGCCCCACAACCACACCCCCAAGGAACTTCCTCCAGCCACACCCCACCTGCCTCCAGCCACCACCCAGTTAATCCCATCAGGAATCAATCCTCTGACTGGGCCATGACTATGATCCAATCCTTCCTCCTCCAAACCTTCCTGCATTGTCTGGCATGTGAGTTTTGGGGGACACCTCACATCTAAACCATAACACTGAGCATGAAAGAAGTAGAGCACATTGTAAAAGGAGAGAACAGATGTGCCAGGGAAGGAGACTCGGCCAAGGCCAGAGAGCAGAAGCTTGAAGAAGCAAATCCCTCAGTGGGGAGGAAAGTACAGGAGCCAACAACCCAGTGGAGGGCAGGCTGGCGGCCAGAGCAAGGGAAGGAGCTAAGACGGGTGCAGATGTCAAGCAGGTGCAGCTCTGGCTCTGAGTCAGAGGAAAAGGTCCCTTCTATGGCTCCCTGCTCTCATTTTACATTAAGAATAGACATGCACAGTCATGGGGCAGGCGTCAAGGGCAAGAGAGGTTATGGGTTGTGAGAGGTCAGAGGGCAGAGGTCAAGCTCTGAAGAGTTGAGTAGAAGCATGGAAACTGGTTAGCCAGAGAGGAGCAATATGTCCCTGGGCTGAGTGCACATTTCATGAGGAATTTAAAGTGAAACGGGTGAACCCCATTGTGTACGATCTCCAGCTCTTTCCAGTTGTCTGAACACAGTCATAAAATGGTGGGCATAGGGGTCACCTGGGGTTCAGACTGGTCACTGGGAAGGCAGATAGAACTTGGGTGGAGATAAAGCTTCAGTGACTTACAGGGAATGATCAGCAGATCCAAAGGTACGTCGGACACTGAATGATGTTGTCCCCTCTACTGTGTCTCAGAGTCCTTTCCAGAGAGCCTTATGTGAGGGTCAGCCTCTCCCCCAGGTTGTGGGGAAATGTCTCACCTTCTCAGGGTCTGGCCTAAGACTCTTCTCTGGGGAAAAACTGCACCAGTGTTCCACTGTCCACAGAGTGACCTAACACAGGTTCTTTTCTTTTCCTTTCAGAGCAAGGAGTATGGCTGACGAAAGTCTAAACATGTCAATATTTTTCTCACCATGTGACCTGACTTAAAGTTTTTATTCTTGTTTGGTGATAATACTATACACCTGTAGTATACAAGGAGCTTCTCAAGCAGCTGGGGACACAGTTGTCACAAGAAAGCCCAATTTCTTGCCATCAAGGAGCTTATGTGATGGGAAAAGTTCTTATTCTTTTTATCATCTATACTCCCTGTAATAGTTCTCCAAGACAACACGCTTACCAATACACCGTACCCATGTGGAAGCAAGCGCAGGACCCTTTAAACAAGAAGAAATCTATGCAAATAAATAAATAAATAAATAATGGTATGAAGGAAAAAAAAAAAAGAAAATCCTGCTCTACCCCTGACATTCTGCTTGGTGACCTCTTAGATGACAGGACCGTAGTCACTCTCAGGTAGTCATGGAATTGTGATAAGTTGGAAAGATTGATAACTGTTAAAGGGGACTCGTTAGCAGCATGGAAGGATTATGAATATATATATTCCTGTTGTGTGCAAAAAATATACATGTCATTCCTAGCCGATAGAGAGTTATGGTAGCACTTCCTCACATAGGAATGAATCTGCACTGCTGTCCCCTGGCATGCAGGGGGCTTGGTTCCACACCTGCTGCAAACTCTGGGACACTCAAGTCCTTATATCAAATGGCAGAGAGTTGGCATATGACCTGTGCATATCCTCTAGCATTCTTGAAATCATCTCCCGGATTACTTATAATATCTAATAAGTGTAAATGTGTATAAACAGATAGTATACTGGGTGCTTTTAGGGAACAAAGACATGAAAAGTCTGTACATACGTAGGACAACACTCATTTGGGGGAATACTCTCAGTCCACGGTCGCACTTGCCCCCGAAGAGCCCACAGAACAGAGACCAGCAGTACATAAAAGAGCACGGCGCCTGTGGAAGGGTTTGCAGGGTCATTGTGATGATGATAAAACATTACTGTGACAATTCTTCTCCGTCCAGGACATCGCAGTCCACCCTTCCATTGACCAGGACTAGGGGTTCTGTTGGCGGCCAGTTTCCTGGCGGTCAGCTGGTTGAGAATGTCTCACATCACAGCTGAGCCAGAGGACGCTTCTCTCCCCGGAGAAGCTGTGCGTGGCCCTCTGTGGCCCACAGATGGTGGCTGCGTGGTGCTAGACAAAACACCAGGGAATTTAGATGTGAACCTTGAAAAGGACTCGCAGCAATTGGAAGTTAGTAATCAGCTGGGTTGAAACTGATGAAGGAGGGAATCAAAGAGATAAAATATGATGAAACTGATTAAAGGCATAGAAATAAAAAAAAAAACTAATGGTTTTTACTTCAAAACCATGGTTCCTGTAGATCAGTTAAGCTAAACGTTCTATTGAAGAAAACTTTTCGATCAGCTTTGAATTTGCACTGCTCACTGTTCCCCAAAATATTCTTTGTAATCCTCAAATTATTCTTTCTTCAGATCCCTTTATCATATGACAAGACCAAAAGAACCCTTCCTTTCTTCCTTCTTTTCTTCCCTCCTAGAGCCTAACCCTAATTCTAATCTAAAATTCTGGGAGTCCGTGTGAAGCAAACTGGCTTCATGTATAAATAAGCTCATTCATGTAAAAGATGGCTCATTAACGAAGACACCAAGAGCCCTTAAGGTTGTGTGTTCAGGATGGCAAGCGTTTGACTAAACGTCAAGGGCCTGTTTGTGTCCTTCCCTCTGACTGGTATCTAGATTCCTGTCACAGGCTGGGCACCCTGGGGGGCTTCCTGGGCCAGTCTGCTTCTTGGAGTGCTTGGACTGTAAGGTGGCCTCACTGCTACACATAGGTGCTCTTCTAAGAGCTTCGGGAAGCACTGCAAAGCCATTAGAAATGAAACTCTGCAACAGCTGCTTTCACTTTGAAAACCAGATTCTTTGTGCCTTCTGCACTTCCTAAGATGCTCACCAATCCCATAAATCCTCGTAGCAGGGTAGCTTTTTACCATTCACTCCCCCTGTTTTAGTGGCTGTATCGTCTATGCTGCTGACTTAGATTTCAATTTCCCTTTCCTGTCCACTGACTCCCGTGTATTTGCCTTAACCTGGGCCCTGACAGGAGGCTTTCCACTGTTCCGCTCACACGACCCCGTTTCTGTCAAAGGCTGCCCAGCCCATGCTCACAGCATTGCAGACTCCATGAGTGGCTTTTCAAGTGTATTTTGGGGTTCCCTGGAATTAGAAATATGTGCACCTACCATTAAACTGCATTCGGGTTTCTAAAGTTTGATCAATCAGCACGTTTGATCAATCACCAAGGCAACAGAAGCGCTGTGATAAGATTGAAGGATGTTGTGTGCTTTGAGTAAACAAGGCATAAGGGCCCCATGTAAGTTATTGGACCACAAATCATGCTTGTCAATCATTTGGAATCTTATCTCTAAATCTACCCCTTGGCCACACAGCTCATTCTTTATAGAAAAAAAATCTTGTGGTCATAATGCCAATTGCTAACTTTATTTTCTATTTACATCATTCACTTATGAATACCCTTTTCCTCAATTTAATTAGTTTTAGTGTCATTCACACTTTAATTGGGAACATTCTAAGATGAAGCTGAATTTGGAAATGATGCCACAATGTCATACCAAGTCACATCAATCTTGACAACCACACATCACAGCCAGAGGACAACTAGACAACACCCACACATACCCTTGTGCTCTGGAATTGCACTTTTACATTTTATTTGAAAGGAAATGATACATTAAAGATAATGCAACAACACTTGTAAAGATCAGAAAGATCTTCTTCCCTCTCAATTTCAGCTCTAGTACCTTGATTCAGGATAATAAAATTCAACATGAAAGCATCAAGAGTAGAAGCATATATACTTTAAAAGCATCGATCATCAAATGCTGCTGATATTTTTTAATATTTATGGGTTTTCAGCTATGTGTACCTATATCCAAACTGTTATCATTGCCATGAATGAGTCAAGGGTTCTGTGATGTAGCAGATATTCTGATACAATGCAAAAATATAGTGGGTATTTGCCTCTAATAAATCAATTATTATTGTCCTTTTTTATGTGTCTGTTTCTAAATATCACTGGAAGCTCACTGATAGAGGAAATGATGTCTACTTTTACGTCTCTGTGACTTGCACTGTGTGCTGAGCTGGTTTATTCCAGAGGTGGCACATGTCTGCATGAATGGATTTGTGCATGTAGTAAAACCTCACAGAAGACCCCCTGGCAAGGTGGCTAAGGAAAGCAAGATGTGCACATGCTAAGTGATAATCATTACATTTATCAATTGTACAAATTAAATTCAGCAATTTCTAAGAGCTGCACATCAAGATACACAGTGACCCAAGAGTAAAACAGAAGACTGACTTCAGGAAAATACAGAACTTTCATCTGGCAGGACCGTCAGCAACAGATTATCTGAATCCCCTGATGTTATAAATTAAGAAACCATTCTGCATAGCAAAGTAGGGCCCAAGCTTACGCAGAGCTAGAAGCAGAGCTATAGTCAGAAATTGGAGGTACCAACTATGGTCCAAGACTTACACTACTTTGGGAATTCCATGAAGTACATAGTTAGGAAGGGGCTTTTCCTGAGGTTGGCTCTGGGAGAAACAGGGAACCCAAGTCAAGAACCAGATTTCAAGGCTGTTTTGAGGTGTTATACTTTAATTGGAGATATCAGGAACCACTTATACCAGGGAAAGGTAAGGATTCCAAAATGCCTCAGAAGATGAGGGTGTTGAGGGGAACCTGGGGGAGAGACACCAAGGTGTCTGGAGCTGCTGAGAAGTGGGTAAGCCCAGGTGCTGGGAGCAGCATTCCATGATTGAGAGAAGGAACCAGAATGTCTATGGGTGAATATTAGACATCCAAAGCCACTCACGCAGGAACACTCTGGAAGACAATGGGAGAGAAGTGCTTGTAGTCAAGGAAGAGAATGAGGCTGATGAGGTTTCAGAGGCACAGGGCAGTAGTTAGACCACTGGTTGGGAAATAGAATCCAGATCTGTGTGGACAGGGTAGAAGGATCTGGGATTTGGAATTTTAGGTTCGTGTAGAATTCAGATATACAGTAAGACTCATCTGCTGACGGCTACAAAGCTAGGCCAGAAAGCACACTCAAAGACAGAAGCATTGGAAGTGAACCCAAAAAGAACCAAAAGGTTAAGTTTGGGCCTTTTAGTCCGCAATTTATTTTCAAGTGATCAGTGAACAAATTTCAAACTATCCGACATGATGCTGGGTAACAGTAATGCCTGTGACAGTAGAAACATTCTAAACCTGCACTAATATGGAGTCCTGAAACATGGTCTCATCACTCTATGATCACGAGGAACTGAATTTTCATCCTGCATAATCTTAAGCAAGGTCGATCTAGATTTAAATAACCACATACGGAATGAGTGCCTACATGTCGTGATTCCATGTGTCTTATGTCCCTACTGCTTAAACAGCATCTACATCCTAGGCCATGAGAGTTCTCCACCACACTATACCCAGAAACTCTATTGCTATTATCAGATGGTATTTATAATGTATCCCTCTTTCTTGCCACATTCCAGAAAGGAGTTGAGACAGCCAGACAAGTATATACAAGCACAATAAGATTAATGCTATTGCAAAATAGAAAGAACAAGAAATAGATTACTGAGGATAAAGACTAAAGGAGGCATGGAGAAGCTGTATGCCACACAATACCACCGATGCTGAAGATATGCTTTGGAGGTTCTCAGCTTCACAGTGGCCAAGATGGGAAACATGCTGATCTCTATTATCCACAGCACAGGAAGCATATGGATGGTCCAGGAAAATCCGTATTCAAAGTGAATGTTTTAATATTTCTGAACCAAGGGACTCATCTGACTAAGTCACGTGTTCTCTAAGCCTACAAGCCATGTGGGCATGTCTCTGCTCTGCAGTTGAAGGGTAAAGGAGACTGGTCTATGGCAAAGGTTGGAAGCAGCGACAGGTAAGGCAGATGCCTGGAGACTGAGAAAGGGTCTTTGGGTGAAAGCTGCCTCTGGTGCCCTGAGGTCCATGGCCCACCTTTAAAAGAAATCTCTCTTCTTCTTATATTAGCTTCAAATGGTTTTGTTCCTAAAGAAGAGTCTTAGAGCAGAGAGAAAGTCATCCCACGAGTTGACCAACAGGAGACTGTGTTAGCGGCCAACGTCCTGAATGGCAGCTCTACCAGAAGTTCTGTTGGTGTCTCTTGATTTGCCTGCAGGGTGAGCTGAACCCAGCATGAGAGCCGATGCAGCAAGAGAAGGCCCAGGACTTCATTCCATCAGAAAGTGCGGTATTACCCCCATTAAATTGAATACAAACTAATCTGCTGGCCATTTTGGGATTCTAGAACATTATTTATGAACATTTGCAAGTTATGATCTGACTATCAGCCCAGACCCACTAAATCAAACATCATTCATTCCAATGAATCTTAACTATAATTTTCTTAAAGTACCAAAAGCGAAACTTTTCATGGGTGATTTGTTGTAGTGCTCACCCACCCCAGGCTGAAGCTAGAAACCTCTGCGTTTTCTTCAACACCACCCTCTTGCCTTCCTTCCTTCCACGTGATGTGCCCAAGATTCTTCCTTCCAACAGTTGCAGTTTATCCCATCTGCCCTTCACCAGTCTATCCCATCTGCCCTTCACCAGTCTATCCCATCTGCCCTTCACCAGTCTATCCTATCTGCCCGCGGATAACTTGGGAGTCTCTGCCAGAGCCAGTGCCAGCAGCCCCAGGGCCAGCACTGGACCTTCCCTCCATCCTTCTCCTCCCTCCAGCTGGAAAGTTCTTTTGAAAATGCATGTCCGATCCTGCTACCTTTCCTACTTTAAACTTTGAGCAAGTGACTTCTAGAGTATTTAAGAAAGACCAAAGTTCCCACTCAACCCCAGGGTGCAGGCTTGCAGTTTCTTCTGCCTCAGCCACGCTGGTCTCTTTGTATCCCTCCAGCTTACTTTGCTTCGTCCTGTCCCAAGATTCCATCTCAAGATGCTCCTTTCCCTGTTCTGTCCACCTCCTCCACTTCTACCTCATCCAAATCAGTAATCACACGCTGCTTGGTTTTTGAGGAGCCTATAACCCTCCTGAACTGTCAGCTCCTGGGGGAGTGAGCTTATCTCTTCTGCAAACCAGGTTCCTCTCCTACTCAAAGAGCCTGCAAAGAGGCAGGCAGACCCTCCTGCAGAATGGACATTGTGATAAGACCTGCCTATTCCAGGGGCACTGCACATGAACAGGGTCCTGCACATGTCTGATTTGGCTCAGATGCTATAAATCACACCTTATTGTTCAGAAGGTGCCACCTGCAGTTCAACTCTTTTCCCCAAATGTGACCCCCATATCTTATTTGTTTGAAAATCAAGGTCTACTTCCATGTTTGGAGAAAACTATTGTAAACTATTTGTATAAATTTTAAGAATTCAGAAATTATGCATTGCTAAGTGAAATAAAAACAGCAGACATATCCGGGTGCTTTCTATAATATGAATCACTAGTGTCTGCAACTCAAAAATCCGTCCCCTACAATGCAGTTACAGACTCAGAAGGAAAATGTGTTCTTAAAACAATGGCTTAATGCCCCCAATTCAAGGTACTTAGTATTAAATTCCTCAGGCATCAAAATAGCTCTGTACTCTTTTCTTAAAGAGTATGTCAAGTATTCTTAAATACATATTTTATTGGCATCAGGAAAGCACTGAAAATGTTTTCTCTTATATTCAAGATCCTTTGAAAAAAGACTCCACTGCTAAGCTCTGACAAATGTGCCTCCTACGACCACACCAGGTTCCTTGGCGAATACACAATTCACAATTACAAGCAATTTTGTAAAATGTATGCTATTTTTCCCTAGAGACGAGAATGCCTTGGAGTGGTTAAATATGTAATTGGGTAATTTTCTGAAATGCTTATTATTTACTCGGGTCTCATTTCAGTCTTGCTGGTAAACAGGACATCTCTGTTAACTGTTATCATTCCCCCAAAATGTCACGATTTTCTGTGCTGCTTTAATGGGAGCATTTCCCACTTCGTGGGGTGTTGGTTGGGACAGTGAGGTGCCTGTACCCACCTTCTCATTCAAGCCAAGGGGGTGCTTCCTTCCCTGCCCTGGGGTTTCCCAGCTTACCAGCAGAAAAGAAAGTGAACGGCAGGACTTCTAAGTTTTCAGATGATTTAGATCATGTCTTAGCTGCTTGCAGATCTCATTATCAGCTTTATGGCTATTTTTCTACCTTGATTTATTTTTATTTTTAGATCAGAAAGAAGAACAGCAAAATTGCAGCCTAGAGGTTTGCTTTGGAAAATAAAGTTTGAATTAGGCTGCTGCTGATTTATACCCAGTGTGCTACACTTAGCACGGACGTACAGTTAAGCACACTTTACAGGTAGTTACTTCTTCTGTTGATACGATGACAGCCACAGAAGCTGTACACAGCCCAGAACAATAGCTGATTCCAGAAATGGTACCTTCTAAAGAGGTATATTAGGTGAATAAATTCTGATGATGGTAGTGTTATTTCATCCAGCAAGAGCTCTTACTCCCTCTCTAAGCCTGAAGACTTTTACTACTTGCTTAGTTATACATGAACAATAAAACCTCTCCAGGATCACTGATCTCACTCAAGTGAATAACAGAAAGTAAATAGTCTCTCCAAAATGGGCATGTTCAAATCCAAATAAGAAGTAAGGAATCCAAAGAAAAATTGCTTTGAGCCATTTTAGAGTGTGATGTGCCCAAGATTCCTTTGCTTTGCTCCTTTTATATTGGGGGCTTCTCTTCTTCTCTACCACACAGCATTTTCCCAGTAACAAGCATAAGTTTTCCTATGGCAATTACAGAGAGCAATTAAAATTTGGTCTTTGGCATTTTGCAATTATGCTCTCTTAACTCACAATGTAAAATGCCTAGTCCTTTCATTTATTCATCAAAAAAGAAAATACAATATTAAAAAAAAATCTAAAGTGCTTTAAACAGTTTCTGACATGTCTTGGGACTATAGACCTCCCCTTCTTTGGCCCAGTGTGACCCTGGTGACATATGGAAATGAGACCCTTAGTTTCTGTAACAGGTACAACTTTTGCACATGTCAGGCCACACACTCTTTTAAGCATGAAATAAAACTTGACACAACTTCTGGACAGCACCTCCCTGTGGTTCCATGGGACCCAGTCAGATAAACACCAGTCAGAAGACACCCCGGAGGGACTGGGATGCCCTGTTCCTTACCGGCTCATTAGCGGCTGTTTCTCCACATATTGATTTCACTGTGTTCACTCACTCTGACTCTGATTAATTTCATAGAATCAGTAAATGGTTAACTCTTGGTTTAGAGACCACCAGACAGGGATCACAGCGTTTTTTAGGTGAAAGAAACCCTGGGTATATGAATAAATAAAAGTTTTACGAATAAAAGGTGAAGGGAGGAAATTAGCTTCAGAGACCCATGGGCTTGTGTTTGGATTTAGCATCTGAGACCCTGAGTTTCCTCACCTGCAAAATGTGATCATGGATCTGAACCATATCGAGCTATCACCAGGCTTAAGTGCAAAAGGCCTCCCCAATATGTGGTAGCTAGTAAGTAGTCTCACCAAATTAATAAGGTGTTTAATTGGGGGCAGAGTCAGGGCCAGTCTTGTGACCCACACACAGTTAGGGACTATTTCTACAGTAGTCATCCGGTTCCAAGAACACGTTAACTACTGGATGTATCTTGCTGCAGGTCTCAAAGAACAGCCCAGACAACCCATTACCATTTCTCTTAGAAAGACCAGCATAGCAGAAAATCTGTCACTCAGAGACAAAATACAACTGCAGCCACTGAATTTCATAAACATAGAAGCACATACGGGGATTTGCTAGGACTCACACATGGCCAAGTGAGCAATGTTCACAGATACCGTTGACTTAGGCCATTAACAAGTTTTTAGCTACAGCTCTTTAAGGGCTACTGTTCCAAAGGTGGAAACCAAGTGATCCTGGTGGGGGGTAGGAGGGAAGAGAGGAGGGGTCTTCTAAATGTCTGTCACAGGAGGTGGCACTTGCATGCCCAGGTGTGACTGGGGTGGGCGCCTGTCCTTGAGTTTATCCCTAGAGTATCCCTGTATCTGTGTCTTCGGTGGTGGCATTCCAAATCATGAGTGTATATCCCAAATGTGTTTTCTGTTAGGATGTTTTATTGTTTTTTTAAAAATGACTGATCTAGAAGAATAAATGGATCACTTTATTTTTCAACTTTATTCAAATCTAGTCTAGTGAATTTTTTTTTTTTTATAGAATAAGACATGAGTTACGCTTAAAAGTTAGATGGAAAGGGATTCCTATTACTTTAAATGACTAAATACTAAGTGAGAGCCTAAGACAATTACTCTGTCCTTTGAAGGTTCTTAAAAAGAGGGCTGAGTTTTAACTGTTGGGGATGATTCAAATGCTTCTGAAAAGATTAAAATTGAAAATATCAGAGTGTGAAATTACTATTTTGTGATTTTTTTCCCAGTTCATGCAAGTGTATACTTTATATATTTACACATCTTGACATAAAATGTTTCTGTGGGTAGCAGTGAAAATTTTGAAGTTTAGATCAATGGTCTTAAATTTTGATTGAGAACCATCTATCAGCAAAAAAAGAAAGTATGTGCCCAAGTACTGCTGCTATTTTAATGCATGCTTATAAACAAAAGATTTAAAGTGTGATATGAACATTGAGATAGGAGTTGTGAAGTGTTCTTCTTGGGCTTTGCTGGATAATCCAAAGGCCACCTGTTTTGATGAACCTCTCGATTCTCTGAGAACACTGAGATGCAAATTTCAGTTGACATATTTGTTCAATACTATACTTGATTATGGCCCAGAAGCAGATGAAGGAATCTCACTCATCACTCACTGATAGGCCATTTACAGTACAAAGTGTTCAAGAAATCACTTAGAAGTTGTACTCACAATGCAGCTGAAGCAACCTACCAATGCTACCAGCAAGAGAAGTCACCAGCCATAGACGCCCTCAAGGTGACTATTGATATTCCCACATCTCCCTTCCCATCACAGGAAGTTTGCTGAGTCTGGTCACGTAGTGTATATCTAATTGAAGAATTCTAATAAGAACTCCAATCCGTAACTTCCAAGGTATTTGTTTTTACAATCTAACATTTATATAACAGTTTATACTTCCTATAATGTTAATGACTGGTTCAAAGGAGTTAATTATTTCCACAATTTATCAATGTATTGATGTAGACAATGTCAAGAAGATAATTAGATTTTTACTTTTTAACTACAAAATGTCAATTAAACCCAAGTTGCAGATTCTGGTTTCCCATGTGAATCATAACGTTCTAGAATTCATTCTGAACCTGGCATATGTGATTGCTAGCACCTGAGAAGCTGTCGTATCTATTAGGTGCCAGTCATTTTTACATATAATCTGATTAAAATATCTTTGAATTACTTTCATTTCACACTGCGGGAATAGGCAATTGTAACTGAATCAGTGCCTCTGACTAAAACGTCTGCCTTTGGCCCACAGACCTGATGGGTGAATGTGTAACCAAGTTCGCCGCGTGCAATCTGAGCTACAAAGACCCCAGAGGGATCCAAGTGTTGACCTAAATCCTTCTCTTCTCTGTATCCCGGCCTTAATCTAGACCACGTTGCCCGGCTCCCTTTCAGGCAGGTGTGGCCAAGTGACTGTGCCCTAGTTGAAGGAATCAGGAGGTATGTGCCATTCTCAGGATGACTCACTGACAGTTTCTTCCCCCTCTTCCAGCTGGACACTCCATGTGGGATGAAGCTTGACCACCAAGGTATGAGCAAGGCCCCATGGGAAAAGCTGCTTGGAAGATAACACCCACCCAGCTGAAACACCCACCCAGCTGAACCGCCCACCCTGAGTAAGACTGAACTGCAATCGCGGCTGTGCTGCTACATCTGGGCTCTGCTGCTCATAGCAATTTGATCTATTAAACAGCCACCACAACAACACTAAAATCTTCTTCTTCGGTGGCTCCAGATCCTGATAATCCATCCTGGGAGAACCAAAACCCACAAGGTGACTGCACATTCCCCTAACCGCCCCCAGCCACCGCCAAGCAAGATCACTGGATTTTTACTCTTGGAAAGGATGGAAATAAAAAGGGTCCTCCTTGCCATGCCCACCAGTGAGTCAGGTGCTGCAATCAGAGACCTGGCAGAAGGCCCCTGTATTTCTTGGGCACGTGGTGTCGGTGCGTGGGAAGCCAGCCCACACCAAGTACGGGGAAGGAGGACGAGGTAGTTAAACCAAGGGGAGCAGAATACATACAGGGTTCTGGTAAAATCGACCCTCTCCGAATGTGGAGGCACTTAATATTTGAAAACTATTTCAGAATCTAGAAGATGGCTATTGAGAGCTGACCCGTGTTCCTCCCGAATTTCATCTGCAGACATTCTGATCCCAGGGCCTCAAAGTGTGGCTGTATTTAGAGACGGGCCTTTAAGGGGTCATTAAGGGAAAGTGAGACTGTTTGGGTGGGCCCCTAGCCCATCTGACCCCTGTTCTTGCAAGAAGAGCCCACGGAGGGCTGACCCTGGCAGACACAGGGAGAAGGCAGCGCTCCACAAGCCCTGAGAGAGCCCTCCCAGGAGCCAACCTGCTGGCACCTTGGTCTTGGACCAGTGGCCTGCACCCTGTGAGAAGGTACATTCCTATGGTTTCAGCCACCTTGTCTGCTTTTATTCTAAAAGCCTAAGCCAACTAAGGCAGTGACCAGTTACAAGGGTATCCTTGCACATAAGCCTTAGAAAGAGCTCTTAGTGCCCCTGGAGGGGTGAGGGGAGAGAGAGGCTAAGAACAACCTCAGGCAAGACAGGGCCCCGTCCTGAAGTCCCTGAACGCATTCCTCTTCCTGTTCCCACTCTGTCTCCGGCAGCATTTTCCTCTATCAGTAAATAATTTCAACAAAAATGATAGCTGGTAAAGTTTCAAAAAGCAGAAAATGTAAGGTATGATTTTTCCAAACTCCTGAGTAGAATCAGTTGGACCACAGAGGAGAGCCTGGAAGGCCTTCCGACCCTACTGGAAAGACACAGCCTAATGACTGGAGCGGGGGTCGTGTATTTATTTCCAGGCTGACATTAGAAAGTTAAACCCCTCCTCCTCCTGCTAAATTGGTCTGCATTCAAAACATCAAACTTCTTCACTGTCCTGCTTAGGAACCAAATGGTCTCCACTCTCATAAATATGGAAATCAACCCCTCTAAGCACATTATTAATTATTTCAAAGATAGTTGGAGGTCACCAGCTCATACCGATTTCCATGCGTGGAGTCTCATTAACGCAAGACAGCACACACTGAGGAGGAACGGCCCGTCGCAGTTACTGAGAGCCTGTGTGTAAATGGCCAACGGAACGCCGGGTTCTGACGCACACCAGCAGGCTCTGAGACACGCTCGCGGAGGGTGTCGCTGATGGCGGCGGTGTGATCAGAACACAATCTACCACCAGAACAATCAACACACCAACCTCCGAGTCGGGAACTGTGGATCTAAAATCCAGCTTCTGCCTCCAAGCTCATCGTCTTGACCTGGAGGCGACAGACAGACCTGCTGCAAGAGCCTGTCACCTGGGAACACACCGCACGCCTCCCTTCCTCACTCAGGCCTAGAGCGTGGGTCGGACATTGCACACAGCCAAGCATCTTTTCAGCTGTGCTAGCTCAGTCTGTTTGGGTGGTTCTCTGAGATCAGAATGCTCTGATTCTAATCGTGGGACAAGCTGAGGTGGGACCCCCCACAAGAGCCCGTGTGAAGCTCTTGGTTGAGTGCTTGCAACACTGACAAATGAAGGATATTTAATACAGGAAGCGAACTGTGCCTCTTCATTTTCTTTTGGTAAAGGGAATTCAACCCAGGTTTGCTTTATCACTGAACCACATCCCCAGGCTCTTTTTTTTTTTTTTTTTTTTTTTTTTTTTTGACACAGGGCCTCACTAATTGAGGAAGTCTTGTTAGGCTACTGAGACGGCCTCGAACTTGTGATCCTCTTGCCTGAGCCTCCCAAGTGCTGGAACTACAGGCATGGACCACTGCACTGCCTTAAACTCTGCATTTAAACTTCATAACCACAACATGGATTCTGATTCTTGCCAAATTACAATAAAACGATCTTGTCGCCTGAGCAACTATTCATGATCACTGGTTCGCTTTCATACCTCTGATTGTGCCCTTGAAATTTAACTAAGGAAAAAGATGATAAATTACTTTCCTACCTGCTAACAACTGAGATGAGGGAGATAAACATACAGAGCCATCGTGCAGTTCAATGAACAAAAATATGTGTAAAAAAAAAAAAAAAAAGAACGAAAACTGAAGCGTTGGAATGATGTGCCCTGCCTTCAGAGAGTCTTGCTAGTGGTACCACCACTCCTCACAGGCTTCTGGAGAGGGAGGTTTGGTGAACTCCTCCAAGCCACGTTGGAAAGTTAAGCGCAGGAGAATCCTGGTTTTATGTAGGGATGTGCTCATAGGTGGTGACCCCATGAAGAGGGGTCAGGTGATGGATGCACCAAGGCAGGAAGGAGGAGGCTGTGACGGGGAGGTCACCTGAAGCTGTGGGCTACAGGTGTGCTCTGGTAGCCCTCTCCAGGCTCTGGGTCACAACACAAGTCCTTACCTCCACAATGCATTCGCAGCACCACTGTGTGGGCATGCGGTGGCTCACCAAAAATTTCAGACTACATCCCACTACTTAAAATGATACACTTAAAGGTCAATTAATATTCATTTACTGTTATAATCCTTCCTGCCTCAAGAGAACTCCCTCAGTCCTGATGCAGAAAGCATGGATGCAAAAATTGTGCTGACGGCCACAGGGCAGGGGAAGGAGCTTGGATGTACACTTTTAATAAACAGGCCAAAGCCTGCAGGTAGCTGCTCCAGGCCACTCCTGTAGCTGTGTTCAGCCCCTCCCCCTCCTCCCAGCTCTCCTTGGATGAGCAATGAAATCAGACTCGAAACTGGTTTACTTTTGCCCTTATAAAACAAAGGTAGAATGATCTTTTAAAGACTTTTATTTTTAGCTATTTAATAGGACACAAGAAAAGAAGAAACAAATCCATTTGGAAAGCAGAAATTCAAGCAAAGGAAGAACTGGGTGAGGTCCGCTGGACAGGGGGCTCCTCCTAAAGGCCCAGAGAGCCACAGTGCTGTCCTGCCTCCGTGGACCTGGCCCCCTCTGCCTTCTAACTCACGGAAGATGCTCACGCCTCAAACCAAAGTGAAATCCCTGGCCTCTTGGAAGCAGGGTTCCATAAAGGCAGCGATTCCACGGCCAGATGGGTACCTGAGCAGACAGGGCCTTGTTGACCTAGTTGGAATGGGCTTGGGGACACCATTGATTCTGTCTTACAGCTCTTTTTCTGGTCCTTGTCCATGTACCAGTCACTCCTTATAATGAAGGGACGTGATTGAGTGGCTGCTGTTGCAGGCCAGCAGAAGAAAGCCGGAGAACCATCAATAAACCCTGCTTTCCCCACCCCCCGCCAGCGTCAGGACTGTGTGCTTGAGTCCTGTTTGCTTTTCCTCCTGGGCGCCCACCAGATCCTGCCTCCCACCCCTGCCCTCCAAGCTCTGTGGCTAGCTGGCCTCTGCTCTCAGCAGGGTGGGAGGGAGTGATGGGCTCCCTCTGTGGCCCTGGTCTATGATCCCTCTCCAGTGTGGAGCAGGGCTTGATCTCCCAAGCCACCTGGCCCCATGAATGGGACACACAGGGACCAAGGCCACTGAGGACGAAGAACCACTAGATGGTGGAAGTCTCAGCCTGGGTCCCTGAATGAGCGGGTGGAGCAGAGCCCCACAGCCAACCCTAACACGACACTAACAGAAATAAAGCTCGACTGTGTTGAGGCATTGCAATTTCAGGGTCGCTCTGGTTGGAGAAATTATGTCACTGCTCTGTCTTCATGTCTCCTGACACATCAAAATCAAAGAAAAATTACCCAAATTGCTAAATCACCCCCCAAAATAAAACAGAAGAGTCCATCATTAACCTCAGAAAATTAGGAAGTTTGATTTAATTTCAATTCATTCTGAGGCAGAAAGAGCACTGTCTTTGGACCATGAGCACTTCAGGGATTTAAATCCTGCTTTCGATCCTGGAGCCATCTTCTCATGCAAACTATTACTTACACGAGATGTAGGAGCTTTGAAGAGTGGGGGCCGCACATTTCAGAGAGACACAGACAGATGCAAAGTGAATGTGATGTGGATAGGCCTCTAGGGAGTTTATTATTATTTTAAAGCTTATAATATGAATTGCCAAATTGCGTCTTGAAAATGTATGAATTTATATTCTCTTAGAATGTGCATCCATCACTTTATATTTTATGTTTGATTTATTTTGCTACCAGGATTGAACCTAGAGACACATAACCACTAAGCCACATCCCCAGCCCTTTTTATATTTTATTTTGAAACAGGGTCTCACTAAGTTATTTAGAACCTCACTAAGTTGCTAAGGCTGGCATTGAACTTGCCATCCTCCTGCCTTAGCCTCCCAAGTTGCTGGGATTAGAGGCATGTTCCAGTGCACCCGACAAAATGCTTTAAATTAATTTTAGCAACTAATTATATTAAACTTCTAATATATGTATTGACCACTTGCATATCTTCTTTGCTAAGTCTTCTTTTAATATATTTCTCTACTTTTCTGATATGGTTTTAGGGATTATATTGACTTGATTTTTGTGTGTATATATCTGGGACAACTATATTTATAAGACAAAATACAATAAATCATATTGTCTTTATGCTTAGCTCCCCAAATAGGTATCTGGAACTCAGGATTTTTGACTTTTCAGGCATCGGTGATATTTTAGCACCTCCCAAAGTCTATAACTACCTCTCTCATGCTGCAATATTGCTTAGTAAAGACAACGACCACCCTGCTGGACTGAAGTTGGTGAGTGGAGATACTCAATGGAAAGGAAATTCCATTTAAAATTAGATGAAAACTGTAATTATACAAAAAGTGACTTAAGAGAAGAAAAGTAAAAAAGAAAAAAATTAGAAAATCAGCAAGAACAGCAACAAAATACCCCAGAGTGGATGCACTTGGACAGCACTGGTGGCAATACAAAAGGCACATCCAAATGAGGGTGGAGTCACTGCCTGTCACCCTGAAGGTACAGAAAATGTGTTTTATCGGGGCTCAGAACAGATGAGAGTAGCACTCTATGCCTAGACTTCATATGATTCCACAGCACCATTCCAAACCAAACCAACCTAGATTTATGAAGTTCCACTAAGTTAGTGAGAGACTCTTGGTTTCGAGAGCAGGTAGAGAGGGTCATTTGGCATTTCAAAATAACTCCCAGCACCAAAGTCTAATAATAGCAGGTGCAGCAGAGAGTCAGCAAATATTTCAGAAAAATGAAGAAGTTTCCCCAAAGCCCGTACATTTATACAAAGTCTTATCAGAGGTTCTGGAAATAGGCTGTTTGGCCTATGTTTGACAATCTTGTTTTCAACTTGGTCAGCATTTGCTGAAAGACCTGTGCAGGGGGTATCCAACCAAATCACTCACAGACAAAATAGACCTCAGCAGAGGGAGCAGTTTTCCACTTACTGATGCTAATTCTCACCTTGAAAATAACTGCTTTTTTTTTTTTTTTAATAGAATGCTCACCCCTGTAGTACTTCTCAAGACTTAAGCCTGGGGACTTTAGCAAACATTGATGCCCAGCATGAGTGGTTATTATTTAATTGTCCCAAAGCTCAGCCTGGGCATGGAGATCTTTAACCTTTCCACATGAGTGAAACATGCATTTGGGTTTGAGAATCAACTCCTAGCAGGAAGCAGGGTGGCCAAGCGGTGGGAACATGGGGCTCTGGCACCAGCTGCTTCTGGGTTACTTTGTGACCTACCCTGAGACTCGACTCCTTTCTCTGTAAAACAGGAATAACAATACCTCCTTTTCAGGTGTGCAGCTGGTTTAAATAAGGAACAGTGCTAAACATCAGAGGTAGTCTTCTTTTGATCTTCTTTACCAGGGAACTTCCCAAGATATCTTGCTTTGTTGTTGCAGGTTCAAGAATTCACAGAACCATAAACAGCATAAGCAGTAGAGCCCCAGCTGTCTGCTTTGTACTCTGGCTCTGTAACTTACTAGCTGCACTGTGATGTGCAACTTAATTAACTTCTATGTGGCTCAATTCCTCCTTTGGAAGATGGGAAGAATAACACTGTCCACTCCAATAAAGCGTTGCAGAGATTAGATGGACATAGACATGTACGCACCAAGAATGGCATCTCAGGTACAGGGAGCACTCAGGATGGCTATGATCATTGCTCATCGTGACTCTTGGGGAAATAAAATTCAGCATCCCATCTTTAGAAAGTATCATAAAGTGTCTGGTCTAATGAGGAGTTCACACTAAGAGAACAGAGCTTATACTTGGAAGGAATTTTAAACCAGTTATTGTCATCATAAAAAATCTGTCAATAAAAAAGATTGGTTCATTGTTGACAAGCCATACCTCGAAGAGGTAAATGTCTACAATTGAGCTTTGAAGGTGTTTAGCTCATGAACATTAAAAGACCCCCAAAAGGTAGATTGCTGGAAAACAAACAAAAACCAAACGAACAAAAACATCCAATTACGTATATTTTGGTAATAATAAGTATTAGATATTTGTCTAGAAATGAGTGTTTGCAGACATGATTAACAGGCCATTTGGGATATGGATAATTTAGCAACCTACATACATACATACATGCATACATACACACATACATATGTACACACATTACTCTGTGGCTATTGTGGGACCAGTGTAATTCAGAAAATCATTTGCTAATTCTCCTTGTATCCTCCCAGAAGCTGGTCTCATATTTTAAAAAATTATTTCCTTATAAAGGAAGATGCACTGAATAGGAGTGTGGGGGAAAAATGGGTGAGGAAAGGGCTGTCCTGAGTGGATGGGGGTAGGAAAGAGAGGAGGGGAGGGTAAACAGCTCCATCTCCCAAGGGAAGGAGGAACATTCCAGAACACTGCTGCGCAGAACAGCTGCCTCTCGATGTATCTTTCAGTGCAGCAGAGAACGTGCCAACCCAGATGATGACTTATTCCAACTCAGGGGATCAGAAAGTCCCTCAGCCAAGGCCAAAACAGGAGCACAGCCACCAGGAAAACTCACAAAAGTATTCACCACCGAGTCTGCCCCATTTCTGGGCTTCCTTCAGACCTCTAAGGCCAGAAAAGTCAAGGAGTGGACTTAGACTGTGATTCCAGTACCAGAGAAACTCACCTCTGTGGTTAGGTAGGAAAGTTGTCTTTGGAAGGCATCTCTGACTTCAGGGGTAAGGCCCCTAAATACATAAGATCTTGCTTTAATATTTTGGAGGAACTATATTCTAAAAATGACTAGTAGCCCTCGCAGGGGCCTAAAAATAGTTGGCCAGGCATTTTAGGCTGGGACGGTGATATCTCCAACCCTGTTCAGAGACATCACAAGGTCCCCTCCTGATCTTCCAGAAGCCAAAGACAGCACTGGGATCTGGCCTGTGAGATGCAGGCGTTTTACATGGTCAGATTGCTGAGGTCGGGGAAGAGCCTTCGAGGAAACATCGGCGGCACCAAGATTCGCCAGAGCAGCCACATGCCCACCTTGCTGCATCTGACAGCAGACCTGGCCCAGATTTCAAAGCCTCCAGGGGGGGCCCAGGCTCCAGGAAGCTGCCCTTTCAATGCACTCTGAGTTCCTTTGTGGAATTAGCCCTCCCTTTTAAAGCTTTCTACACAAGTTATTTATGCATTTTATTTACAAGATTCACAGATGCTGATGTCACCTTCCATTATTCTCGCCATGGCACAAGACTGTGGCAAGTGCTTTCAATCCGTTCTGACAATCATTGTTTTGGTTTGATAAGCTTTGATTTTCTAATTCAGTTTTACTATTTTTTTTAATGTCTTGTTCTACATTCAGAAACCAAAGGGAAGTCAAATAAACCAAGAAAAGACATAGTCAGATAGATGGATAAGTGAAGAATGTGTGATAATTAGTGGATTTGTAAATTGAGTTATAGCAAAAACTAGCCTCCAGTTAAATATGTTCAAATACATGTTTCTGTGTGAATACTCACATGGCTGCAGACATGAGCACACACATTAGGTATATATGGGAATGCATGTTTAAATGACAATCAAAATAACAAAAGCCAGTGTTTGTGGAGTGCTTACTCTCTTCAGCATTAACTTAAGGACATTTTATAAGACATCATTTTAATGGATTCATACGACTAATAAAATCAGGAACCACTGTATTATCTCCTGATACCTAAAATAAGCCCAAGATACACCAAGGCTGGGTACTTTGCCCTCGTTATGATGCGAGCAAAGATTTGAATGAGGTTTCTCTGCAGCTCTGTGTGCACCTCAAGAGAGGCAAATGACTCACTGGTTTATGGAGCAATAGCAGGACTTACAAAGCTGTTACTTAAAATAGGAAAACAATTAGGCCTCATGAAGACTTAATGCACAGGCCGAGAGATGCTGGAAACTTCTCATGTCCTTCTGAGGTCTGTATCTCAAATGATTCCCTTGGGGTGTCCTGGAGCTCTTATTTGCTCCATTCTTTTTAAATAGTGAAATAGACAAATACCTAAGTTCTCATCATAGACAAATAGACAAATACCTAAGACTCTCATCAGAGTCTGAGGCCCCAGCCCTGACCTGACAGTTACCCTTCAGCAGATGCCCTATGGTTGGCTACAGGCATGACAGATAAACTATTGCATATAAACCAAACTAGCTCTGTAAAACAGGTGATGACTTAGGAATAATCTACAGATTATTAAAGATAGAACCAACAATGTAAGCCCAAGTAGAAGGTCAGCAACACTGACCCTGTGGTGCACCGTCCTTGAAGAGCCCCTGAATGGAGGACAGTGGCCCTGCAATGGGGGCTGAGCAGAGGGAAGGGCCATCGTGTTTCATGCATTATAAGAACAAAGCAAGAAGAAAGCAAGAGCGCATCTCTGCTGAGCTAGCACTAATGATAATCCAACTTGCTTTTGCAAAATTAAAAAAAAAAAAAGTCTATGCCATTTGAAAGTCTCCTTAAACATAACATGGGGAAACATTTATAATTGAAGCCACAGTAAAATTTTTAAAAGGCTAAAGTGAGCCATGAAGAACAATGCCGATACAGACCAAACTCAGTTTTCTCACAAGCGAGCACTTTGGAGGTGTATTAAAGCGCTGTTGGAAGGAAGCAGGCATGGGCAGCACTTGGCAGGAGCCTGGCTCACCACGCTGCACAGCGCCCCCTGGCTTCAGATCTGTCCCCCTGCCCTTATTTGCTACATTCTTTTTAAATAGCGAAATAGACAAATACCTAAGTTCTCAATAGCAGGAGGCACTTTCAAAAATAAAAGTGTATAGGAGTGCTGTGTCTAAATGACCAGCATAGGCAGCCATGCTCAGAAACACCAAAACAGAGCGAAGGAGAAACAGGCTGATTGTGTAAACAAAGAAATTCACCTGTGAGTCCACCAGATCCTAAGGACGCTGGTGACATGGTTAATGAAAAATAAAATAATTTCTGAAAAGGTACAACAAAATCTACAAAACACATTTTAATGAGGCAGAGCCTAACCAGACCCAGTTTTCTCACAGTGGTTATAAGTTACTTGGTGGCAAACATCTAGCAGAATTAAAGCGAATCTGCCCATATTCTTTACAAAGACAAGCGTGACCCGACTTCCCAACCTTTGCTGTGGTCAGCAGGGCAGGTTACCAGGGAGCCATCCTCCTGAAGAATATGTTCACTGGCCTGCCAGTCCTCAAAGAAAAGGTGAGGCTTTAAATTGACTGAGAAAAAGAAATGCAAAGGGTTCTAAGCATCGGAAAAGGTGCTCAACCTGACTCAAAAAAAGAAATGAAAAGCAACATGGAATCTCATTTCTCAAATATATAACCCGGAAAAGATGCCGAAGCTTTCCACCTCCTGCCTCGCGGAGGCGGCGGAGGGCCTGCGGCTCCCAGGCGTTGCAGGAGGTAGGGAAGCTCCCGCTCTCAGGAGGGAATCTGGGAGCAGTAAAGTGGGGCTGGGTGGCTCGGGAGAGAGCATTTGCCTCTCCAGGGTGGGGCCCCGGGGCCCACCCCCACCAAATTGGAGCCATTAAAATAGACATTTTCCCATTGATACAGTGTCCCCATTGTAGAGAGTCCATCTCAGTGGTACTGTGACAACAGTATGAGAATACAGGTGCACACAGACTATAGCCGTAGCAGCATTTGTGATAACAAAAGGGAAACCTCAACCATGCGGTGACCTGCACACTGGATTTCAGTGATGCTGTGTTCTGAAAGACGGAGAACATACCCAGGCACTACTCAGGAGTGATCTCTAGATATAATTTACACTACAGAGGGGAAAAAGGGGGTGGAGGAAAATGTATGAATAACTCTGTTGATATCACTCAGTAATAGGAATTTTTTTGCCAAGGTAGAAAGCAATGTTTGTAATATTGGTGATTTTAAACAAAAATCCACAAGCCTGAAATTGAAGTGAAAAAGTCCACATAACTAATGGTTTGCACTCAAAAGACATATGCATGTCTCCCGGCTTTTTGAACTAGGTACAAAAGAGCAACCAGCCTAGTCAAGTGAGTCCCCCAGGCGGGCACAAAGACTGACCGGAGGGAAACCGGAGCTCCTGAGAAGCTTGCACCCCCTGGCCAAAGACACAGGGGCTCACTGTGGTGTTTTTTCTTTAAATTTTGGGGTTTGAAATTTTTCTATAACAAAAGGTCGATATTTTAAGAATGAGTGAGACATTGTTATGGTTTAGATGTGAGGTGTCCCCCCAAAGCTCACGTGTGAGGCAATGCAAGAAGGTTTAGAGGAGAAATGATTGTGTTCTGAGAATCTTACCCCAATCAGAGAATTAATCCCCTGATAGGGATTAACTGAGTGGTAACTGAATTGGTGGGTGTGGCTGGAGGAGGTGGGAACTGGGGTGTGGCTTTGGGGTATACATAGGTATCTGGCCAGTGAAGTCTCTCTCTGCTTCCTGATCATCATGTGAACTGCTTCCCTCTGTCACCCTCTTTAGCCATGATGTCCAGCCTCGCCCCGAGCCCAGGGAATAGAGCCGGCCTCCTGTGGACTAAGACCTCTGCAACCAGGAGCCCTTAAATACACTTTTCCTCCTCTACAGTTGTGCTGGTCAGATATTTTAGTCACAGCAGTGAAAAAGCTGGCTAAAACAGACATGAACTATTTTTCAAAGCGTCCTGAGTGTGTAGAGGAGTCTTGAGAAGGCTGTTTAGAGATGCGTCTAGTACACGGTTTAGTTGGAGAGCAGGATTTACCAGGACACAATTGCCTTCCTAAAAATATTAGAAACAAGAGTTTTCCAACCTACACATGATTGCTTATTGGCTTTTGAATGCTTTTGTTGAAAATATAAAAGCACAAATCCTTTCAAAGAGCTTTTCTAATACATTATGAGACTCAACATAAAACATTGTATTGTTAATAGATTTCCTTAGAAAATGAGCCTTATGACTCCTAAAGTCTACATTGCAATCAGCATCTTCCATTTGGATTTCTAAATTATTTTGAAGTATAGATATAGATATATGCATGCTATGATTGACATTAAAATTAAGTACTGAAATAAATTGAACTTAAAGCTCAACCATTGAATCAAGGTATCATAGTTTCAAACTACAATTTTCAAAACCAGTGAGGCATAATTAATCATATTATAGCCATTAAAATATATAATCAGTAAGTAGCAACACCTATCACACTCCATATACAAAAATTAACTCAAAATTGGATCCATGACCTCATATATGAGGCAAATGTTAGAAGAAAACAGGAAAAATATTCATCATTTCAGATATAGCAATGGATTGTTACTGATACCAAAGCAACAAAATAAAACAAGAAACCCGGACTTTATCAAAATTTGAAACTTTTTTTTGCATTAAAGAACATTATCAGGAAAGCGAAAACCTATAGAATGGGAGAAACATTTGCAAACCATAAATCTGATATGGTCTTAAAT
This sequence comes from Urocitellus parryii, assembly GCF_045843805.1. Taxonomy (NCBI): domain Eukaryota; kingdom Metazoa; phylum Chordata; class Mammalia; order Rodentia; family Sciuridae; genus Urocitellus; species Urocitellus parryii. The sequence continues at coordinate 6,347,585 of NC_135538.1, read as the reverse complement.
GCAGAATATGTAAAGAACTCTCACACCTCAAAAAAAAGACAGACCATCCTATTTAAAAATGAGCAAATGTCTTGAACAGACATCCATGGGAAGCAGATGTATAAATGGCAAACCAGTTCATGAGAAGATCCTCAACATTACTGCCCTTAAATAAAATCCAAATCCACCACGGGATCCTGCTCCACACTCACTGGGGCCTCGTAACACACAGCAAGACAAGGACCAGTGCCACCGAGGCTCCGGAGCAGAGGGAACCCTTGGGCACCACTGTCATCCATACAAAAGGGCAAAACAGCCGTGAAGAGTTGAGTGTTCTAGAAAAGGCTAAGCACAGATTTCTGCTTCTAGGTTACACCTGTGGGAAGTGCACAAGTGAGTCCATGCAGAACCTCACACACAAATGTTCCTGGTAGCATTACTCGTAAATGTCTAGTGGGACACAACAAAGGATAAACAAATTGTGGAGGACAGACTATTACTCAGCTGTGAAAAGGAGTGGCATTGACACGTGCCATGAGATGATTGATCCTCAGTTGCCTATGCCAGGTGAAATAAGGCAGACCAGAGGTCGCACACTGTATGGTTTTGTTTTTAGAAAACATCCACAGTGGGCAAATCCATGGAGACAGAAAGCCCAGTAGTGATGGCCAGAGGCTGGGGCGAGGGGCAAGGGGTGATGGCTTGTGGAGACAGGGTATTCTGAAGGTGAAGGAGTTTAAAACTAGAGGGTGGTGTTTGAACAACACTGCATGTACCTGATGCCCCTGCACCGTGGCCCTCAAAGTGGCTCACTGCATGTCACAGGAAGGTCACAACTAGGAGTGAGAGCTGTGAAAATCATACAGTGCAGGGAAAGTGGTTCTGAGATGCTCAGAGGTAAAAATGCCTTAAATATTAAACAGCTCAGCTTGGACTCTCCTTTAATCTCTTTTGCCCGTAGGTTCTTTCACCTACACTGTGTGCGTGTTTGACACTTTTAGTGCTGGGGCCTACAACTTAAATCTTTGGATAATACTCTTCTAGATCCAGGGTAACAAATCCAGGACTGGCAGCGTCAATCGAAACCACAGACAAACTCTGAACCTTGGCTGAATAACATTTTCCAATTTTTCTCAATGCCTTTTTGCACGTTACGTATTCTCTCGTCCAACACAGTCCCCTGGAGTCTTATATCTTTCATGATCCATCCACTAATGTTTCTTATCCAGAAATGATCAAATTGACAATTTCAACCTAGGGCTTAGCACCAGCTATGTCTAAGAGAGTTTTGTATCAATGGTCATACGTCTCTTCTTAATCAGTATTAAAACGGAACAAATAAAGAGCCAGACTTACCCACACACGGCAGGGAGTAGCCGAGCTGAGGGTCATGGAGGAACTGCCGGTCGTTGAGCCTGGTCACGCAGTAGAGGTGGAAGCAGTCTAGGCAGATCACGTGGCGGTGGGTGCACTGGAAAACCAGGACAGGGCTCCTGTGTGGACAGGGAAGGCGTTTCTTGGGGTGCCTCCAGTGGCAGACAGGCCACGTGGGCTTCAGGACCCTGTCTGCAATCCCACTGAGGGCTTAGGGTGTGCTCTGTGCCAGGACCTGGGCTTCGGAGCCCCCTCATGGGAGCCAAGAGAGGAGCTCCGTGGACTGCCTAGGCCATGGGTCCCTCAGCATCAGGTTGCTCCATCAGTGCATCTACCAACCGTAGTTCAGACCTGAGCTTGACTCGGATCTCTTTCTAGAAGTCTCTCCTGATTCATAATTCCCACTTAACCTACCCAGTCCGCCCACCATGGCGTCTGCTTCTCTTGACCTGGGATGACCTCAGGGTATCAAGGTGTTTCTCATCCCACGGACTGTGAGCCCCTTGCAAGTGGACGCTGTGTCTGCTACATCAGTGTCCTCACAGTGTTAGGCCTTGTGAGGTTTCACATAGATGCCCTGTGAACCGAGTTACAATGAAGTATAAAATCTGAGCTTCCCCAAAGTCAAAGGAAGATTTCAATTGCACCAGACGAGGCAGAGGCAGCGGTGACTCGCGTCTCACTGGCAAACAGGAAAGCAGACGTTGGAAATAAGGGCATGCAACAGGCATTTTTCTATTTCAAGGTTTTGTCTATTCTGCCACCTCCATCCCATCCAAATATTCAGCTTCTGAAATTATGGTTAGAAGATTACTAATAAATCAATACATACAGATCCTAGAGTTCTGTATCTCCTTAAAATCCCTCACGGAAAAACAGATCTCCTGAAAACTATGAAGCTTTGCTTACAAATGAGCCACCTGTGTTTGTGTCAAAAAAGGAGACAAAATGAATATATTAAATTGAGATCAGTTCTGAGGCAATTGTAACAGTAAGAAAGTTCTGGATTCAATTTAGATAAGCCTATTCCCCATGTAATGATTAGAAAAAACACAAAACATGTTTACTTCATACTCAGTTCTGAGCAGCTATCAGGACTCTCCACAAAAGCTTTTTCTCTAGAAAAATAATATCAAATATTAATATCATAGAAGATAATTTCTTAACAATTAAAATAAATTTTCAAAATTCTGTTATCTCACTTATTTCAAAGCAATGTCTAACCCAAACCCAGGTGGAGGAATGCCCCTTGGCAGGTTGATGCTGTGGATCTGAGAGTCACTGGCCACTCATTACACCTGAACAGAGGCCTTGGGTGGGTTTACACATGTCCCCATGTCCCCTCTCTGAACCTACGAAAAGTCCTTTCAGGACCTCCATTTCCCATTCCAGAGCCGTGGGTTATTAGGCATCGATGGCTCTGGACTTTTGACCTTCTCCCTCCTAGGACTCCCCTTTGAAGACAATAAAACATAACTAACCTAACCTAAGTCCCCAGTGTGCGATGCACTGCCATCCTGGATCCACCCAGGGACCCCATGAAGCTGCTGCAGGCCTCCTTCCCGTCACAGCTAAGCTGGGTGGGAAATGTTCTCCACTTCACTTTTGGTCACGTGGCTGACTGAGCCTGATAGGCCCCTGTTTTACTATCAGCACAGAGAAATTCTGGAGAAAATATTAGAACATTTGTAGAAAGCGTAGAGATGTCAGGAAATAGAAAGAAAACTTGTAAATCAGAGCAGCCAGCCCACTGCCGCAGTGACAGGGGCACGGATACCAAGGTCTGAGGTACGCAGCCCTGGTCTAGCACATGGCTCTCTCCTTCCTCCTCGTATGGGATGACAGCAGCACACACTCCCAGTTCCCTTCAGTTACCCAAGGCCCGGCACACTAGACCCACTCGCCACTCACCCCTGAGCTGCTCCTGAGCAGTGCCTGCTGTTTGCACCAGATTAGCAAGGAAGGGTGACCACACGGGAGGCCACCGTGGGAGAGAGACCCACACAGCTCAGGGCCCCCACCAGGGGACATTTCAGAGGCCAAGTGTGGGGCCTACAAACACACTCCTTCTAAAATAGCCGACGTATCAGCCCTCTCACCCCTTCCACCTCCGAGAACCAAGCACCAGGCAATGAGAGGCCGTGGCCCAGAGGCATAAGCGCCCAGGGGAAAGCGTGTCCTCCGAGGGACACAGGAGGAGGCCTGCTCAAAATTAAACTGTAGCTGCCCCTGTCCACTTCACCCTCCCAGAACCGAGGCAGAGGCAGGGAGGGAGATTCACAAACTGGCCGGTCGGTGGTGGACACCAAACTGGCTGGTGGTGGACCCTAACCACCAGGAAGAGGAAAAGCTGCAGCCTCACCTGGGTCCAGGAAGAACCCACATGGCGTCTGGGGCCCCTCAGAAACTCTGGGGTCAGGTGGACAAAGGCGGCAGTTAAGGCTGGGAAGCCCAAGGCCAGGACTTGGGACCCTGTAGGATTCACTCACGCAGCAGCTCACCTCAATGACCCTCACCACCACGACAAGGGGGCCTCAGAGGGGCTTCAGGCCATGCCTGCCCTGAATAAAAAATGGGGTAAATGGTCACGATGGTTTACTAGTGAGACGTGATGGGGCACAGAGATGTGGTCAGTGCTGCCAGTGAGGACGCGGGGGTCATTTAACACACCAGAAAGGAGTCACGACCAAGACTCGGGGAGTGGCATGTAGCCTTGGGAGCCTAGAGTCCCTGACAACAGGAACCCTGAGGGCTTTCCCAGTTCTCCCTGGGAAATGAAAGGAATCTGCACAGGCAGGAGGTCAAAGGTGACAGGGAGTGACCCAGGAATTCTCACTGTGTGTCCTGGTCTGCACATGGCCAACGTGTCTGTGCACACAGGAGAGAGAGAGGTAAGTGCATGTGTGGTGATACACCCATGTAAGTAGACATACAGGCAAGATATCTGTTGATCATAGATAATTGGAGCATGGTAAGGTAGTCAAGGTCTGCATTTCACATGGGATTATCAGTCAGCTGAATTTTTTGATATAACACTGTTAATTTCTTATTAAGAATATTCCTAGTAATTTTGAAAAGTTAGGTGAGGGGTAAACATGACACTTACAAAAAGGTTATTGGATTAATGAGCTGGGAAAATAAGTGACAGGCTGGGGGTCATTTCAAGGCTGGGGGTGCACACAAGCACTCAAGTGCTAGGTCAGGAGGAGAGGGGAATGGCTGGGATCTACGAGCACCCCGCTGGCTTAGGTGACTCGCTAGGAACCTCACAGTAAGTTTCCATCCTCTGAAGGTAAACGTCCTTCCTTCTGTCTACCTGCTTTCTCTGCACCTGCCCTCTCTGGTCTAGTTCTTTCTTCTAGTTCTTTCCCTTTTAGACCCACGCTCTTCCCCATCGTTTCCTGTGGCATGATACTGCGCTCTCCACTCAGTCCCAAATGCTGAACCTGGGGCCGGTTCAAGACTAACAATCTCCAACCAGCTTTCTCTGGAGCCCGGGCTTCTCCCCTGTGTCTCTCCCCAGTGTCACTCCACCGTGCACCCTTCATGAGCGTCACACATTAGCCTCACCCGTCTGTAAAGTGTTCCTACCTTAGCGACCAATGTTAAATGAAAGGAATGAATTGATGGAGACCACACACGTGCAGCCCTTTCAACAACCAGGCCTCGTGAGACAGCTGAGCACACGACCCTGAGTAGCCAAAGTCCCTGAACACCCTGGTGCATGGATGAATGGACACTGTTTTGTAATCCCTGTCTATATTCCCAGTTTCTCTGCTCCCATTGATGCTGCTCACTCAGTGGCTGATTGAGCATTTACTCTGGCTCACGAGGCACTTAGACATGTGTGGACCAGCGCCTCTTGTGAACTCCAGTGCCTGCTAAGTACACTTGGAGTAGGCTCTGGACAACACACAAGCCTGGCCACAGTCTAGGGACACGAGATGCCCAAGGGACAGGTGTACCAGGAGTGATATGTCACCAGACTGTGGCAGCAGAGATGTCAGGACACAGGAGATTGTCACCTCAGGATGGCCCCATAGCAAAGCTGAGCTGATGGGAAGGAACGAGATTGGTTCTGAGTCAGGACTGTGGTTTCTGGGCAGCAGGGGACATGGGCATGGGGAGGCGTTCTCTAAACCGCACATTAACCAGGTGAGCTCAGTGAAAGGAGCAGAGGGGACAGGAGACAGAAGGGCCGAGGACTCTGCAGACTGGCCAGGAGCGGGTTGGGGCTGACGTGAGGCCAACCCAGTCTGCGGGACGTTCCGAAGGTTCTGCCCTGGTCTGGATGTCGGGTCCCTCTAAATTCAGGTGCTGAAATCTGTACCCTCAAGTCACAGGACTGGGGAGGGGCTTGGGGAGCTGTCAGCCATGAGGGTGGGGACCTCAGGAGTCCCGAAAGCCTGGAAGAAGGAGACCCCGAGGGCCCCTCAGCCTCGCACCCTGTGAGGACAGGGAGAGGCCCCCCTCGGAGCAGGGAGCAGGTTCTCTGCACGCAACCTGCCGGTACCGGATCTCGAACTTCCTGACATCGAGATCTGGAGGAGTGCATCTCCCTCGTGCGTGAGCTGCCCCGTTCCTGGTGCTTTGCACGGCCGTCCCGAGGACGGAGACGGTTTTCAGACACGGCAAGGGAGTGACGTGTTCGTTGAGTCTTCACTCTGAGAGTCCGGAGGGAGAGAGGCTGGCAGGGGTGAGAAGCACTTGGAGGCCGTGTTGGCAACTGAGACCCCAGTGGCCAAGGAACTGGGCGAGATGTGGCAGTGGCTCCAGGGATGGAACGGAAAGATGGACGAGGGCGTTTTGAGGAGGATCTGCCAGGACTTACTCTCTTGGGTCTTTCTTTCTTCCCAACATTCCTCTGTGCCCTTTGCTCAAATTGTGTCTAAATGTTAATTGATCAATCTAGAAATGATTTTACCTGGATGAGCCAGGTGATAGAGAAGTTATTAAAGGTTAAATAAAGTTCTCAATCCACATGCAGAAAGGATTATAAATGCCTCACTTAACATAACTGGAAAGCTATTTGTAAGCAACACTTTCTCTGTTTTTATTAAAGAAATAATCCAGAAACCCTTTGTTCACTGAATATTAAGTGTAAGTGAAAGAGTTTTTATTTAAAAAATAATGGCAAGCTGATCCTGTACATTACACAAAGTAATATTATTGTGCGGTATTCCAGACATGTAAACTCTGATAAAATTAGACCTCTAGTATCTGCAAAATGACATTAATGTGTTCATATTTATCTCCTAACGTGCAGTTTCATCTGCTTTCTACCTCATTTGTGATCCCCCCTCCCATCTGCTTCTCTGTCTCGGTGCATCCAATTCTTGCCTGTGAGCACATCTTCATTTGTACTCATTATGAGAGAGGCCGTGGCTCCAGCTTCCCATTAATGTGACATACGCTGAGAGCAGTGTGCTAGCAATGTCGAGATACGTAAAGATCAGGAGCAATTCCAAGTTTTCAAGGAAATCTTAAGCTGGCGGAGTGGGCAGGAGAAGGTCACAAACAGTTGTGACACAGGGAACGGTATTTTAAGTTACGTTGGAGATGCCTCCCAGGGAGTTTCTTTCCATGTGGAGTAGGTTGATCTGTGTGTGACAGGAAGAGTGCAGACTACCTGTGACTTCAGGAGGACATCAGAAAAGACACCAGATCTCGCCTGTTTTCTCCCATACGTTGTGGGGCCCCAGGACCGTGAGCGGCCACCTTGTGAGAAACTCAACAGCCGCCTGGGGAAGTCTGCACGTGAACAGCTGGGCCTCCAGCCCACGGCCAACACCAACTTGGCAGCCACTTAAGTGAAACCTATTTAAAGTAGATCCTCTAACTCTGGGCAAGCCTGAAGGTGACCTCCGACTATGACTCCGTGAGTTACCCGGAGCAAGAACCATCTAGCTGAGCCCTCCCAAATCCTTGACTCACTGGGAGTGAAGATAACCTTCACTGTTTTCTTGAGCCACTAAGTTGTAGGAAAATCTGTTACATAATAGTATTTACTAATGCAGGTTCAGAGGAAGAAGTCACATTTAGATAGCAGATCATAGAAGAATTCATGAGAGTAACGAGTGGCATTTTAAGGAGGATCAGGACTCTAATGCATGGAGATGGATAAAATACTTGAAGTCAAGAGAAGACAGATATTATACAGTACAGAGGGAAAATGCTGTAGCTGGTTTCTTCACCTGCCCCAGTGAATAGGGAAAGTGCAAAGGAAGCAATACTATCGAATAGCATATTAAAATCACCTGAAAAGCAAAAAGGAATTAAACTTTTAAGGAAAAAATCCCTTGAGGAATAAACTTTTTTTACTTGTAGGAGAAAATCTTTCAATGTAGCTAACACTTGACCCTTGAAAATTCACATGTTGATTTGGCTGTATTTAGTTTGTGCAACACTAACATAGATGTTATGCCCCAGTTAGCAATTTTTTGAAGCTCTGCACAAATTCTCTGTACATGAAGAACTATGACTCGTGGGAATTTAATAAAAATATTTGGTTAGATAAAAATAATCAGAGAAGAAAAGCTACCCCATTAAATAACTTGAATTCACCTTCTTAACAACTGTCACTTCACATCCCTGTTAGAGCTTATAAACAAACAAACAAAAGTAACCGAAATATCAGAAATGCAATGCATTGTAATGTAACCTGCATTTAGCAAAATCACCTACACACTGCCTAAATGCACAACTGGCAAAGAAGTCTCCCCCAAGTGCTTGCCTACAGACAGCTGGAGATGGCACTTTAGCACATGTGTCATATGAGTTCATTATTCGAGGTAGCCAAGTGAGCAATCCCGTCACTGGAGGGGCCTCTGGTCCAAGACACTAATTGATAGACTCGACTTTCAGAAATTAAAATAGGCTTCAACAGTTGAGTGACCTTCAAAATTCCTCCCAGCAGCCAAGTTTAAAATCCTGAAGTCAGTTCATTTGCCCATTAGTGTGCTTGGAGCTGGAGTCCTGGTAAGGCACTGGCAGACTCTGAACAAGCTCATTAACCACCCCTTCCAATTTCTTCTTGCTTCCTCTGCACATGTTCTGATCCTTCATCCAGGCCTCTCTGCTCCACAAAAAGGGTTTGCTTTGGCCCTCTGAGCTTCCTTGCAGAAATCCCAGTATTGAGTACAGACAGTATACCAAGTTACACACTCATTACATCTACATTTTCCACTTAACCACTCTGCCAGTACTGTAGAACAGTCACCATATGCCATTGTTATGTTACCATCCCATAAGAATAAACAAGATGGTCTCTGCCCTCAGGGGTCACAATCCTACAGGGCTTTTTAATAATTCTCTCATGGTGGTAAGTGCTACCATCAAGATGAATTTAGAGATCACTTATCTCTCTCTGGGGCTGGAGGATGGAGTCCAAAGAAAGCTCATGTCTCAGTGCATCCAGGACATGGAGGGAAAAAAATACTGAAAAAAACTAAATATCTTCTCTTGTTTATAAAGGATTTGGGGAAATATTTTATAAAATGACAATATAAATGTGTTAGAAAGGATTAAGAAAAGACAGCCTCTCTATCTATAAGTCAGTCAGCTTTCCATTACTGGAACAAATAGTTGAGACATGTCAACTTACAAAGAGGAAGGTTTAATTTTGGCTCTTAGTTTGGAAGTTCATGACCAATTAGCTCTGTTGCTTTGGGTCTCGAGTGGCACATTACGTCATGGTGGGTATAGGTGGCGCAGGAAGCCTATTCACCTCCTGATGATCAAGAAACAAAAGAGAGGAAGAAATAAGGGCCAATGTCCCCACATTCCTGTTGAAGGCATACTCCCAACGGCCTAAGCCCTCCTGCCAGGTCCTGCTTCTTAAATGCTTTACCAGCTTCCAACAGAGACAACCTGAGGATCAAGCCATCAACACAGGGGCCCTTTGGGGACATTCCAAATCTATACTTCAGCGTCTCCTCTCCTAAGATTTTCTTTTCACCTGAAATCTTTATTCAGTGGTCTGATTTCCCATCTGTGGCACTAAATGTTATTACATTTCAGAGACTTTCTAACCTCAGCGTGTGTTCCAAGGTTTGATTCCACTGATGTCTGCCCTCAATTCTCAGTAAACTCCCCTGTCACTCATGTGCAACTTTATTCCTGGGAAACAACTTGGTTTTATGCACCTTGTGGTATTTGCTTGTGGATCTTAGGGTTTTATTTAAAAGCTCCCTACTCATTAGCTACATCGCTGTTGATATGTTCCACATGCTGCCATGAAGGAAATAGGAAAACTTCCAGTAGCAGCTGCTTTTTCTGTTTCAGACATATTTCTTTTCAATGTTTACTTGCTGATTTTGAGAGCACCTGTAAAATAGGGGCTACAAAATTCTTGGGTAAAGACAGTGGCAAAAACATAGTGCTTTCCAAAGCACAGGTGAGGCTCCCGAGTGCTGGTGTAGGTGAGCTCTCCAGACTCACCTGGCCACAGCAGCCTGCCTGTCCCCACCTCCTGCCTCCCAGCCTCAGCCTCAATCCAGTCAGCATCACCTGGAAACACTGTTCTAGGGTGGTTTTCGTCATGGCAGCCTTTGCTCCTCAGATATGAACTAGTTACCCAATGCCACCTTTTGGAGCTCTCTACAAGCTGTGCCACCCCCACAAAATGCGTCTCCACTTTTCCATTCACAAGTCTCATGCATTTCTCAGGCCAGTCTGGTCTCTGCGTTTCCCTCCTCCTCCATCCCTATGTGCGCTGGTGTTCTTGTCTTCATTTCCAGAAGCTTTCAAGGTGAGCTGGAGTCTGACCTCCTCCAGCAGCTTCCCACAAACACTGATCACTGCCATGCTAGCAGAAACCCAGAGGTCACTGCTTTTGTACTTGGCATTTTATTACAGGCCACATGCAGGGTCCTCCTCCAGCTCTGTGAACCCAGGCTGGTCTCCAGACTCAAGGAACCACACACCCACTGGCTGGGAAGCTCTGGTGCAGGTTCCTGTGGAGAAGTGGGCAGTGCTGCCCTCCAGGAGGTTGGACCAACCCTGAGGAAACCAAGTCCAGAGAACTCGTGGGAGGCACTGAAACCTGACGTCGGCCAGGCAGGGGGTGTTTCTACAGTCAGGAAAACATGAGCTAGAGCCTAAAAGACAGAAGTATGTTTGCCTGGCCAAAAAAAAAAAAAAAATTGGGTGAAAATACATGAAAGCAGCTAATGGAATAAGGCGGGTGACAGGGTCAGGGAGCCCCACCCTCTGTAGTTCACACCCTTAACCTTGTGGAAGCTCCAAACTCCTCCACAAATAAACAGTGAGATTAAAAAGCAAGGCTATTGCTTCCACAAGTCACATACTGGTCTGTTTTAGGTTTAACAATGCTTCAAGTGGGCTAACATTGGGTCCTATTATTTATAACATTTGGAGTCACTGACAACAAGTAGACTATGCGAAATAAAAATGTAAGCCATGGTTGCAGAGGGAGTTAATGGGTAATTAATCTCCTCTAGATGATTTCAATCTTGGAAGATCTTTACTTGACTTTAGCTTAGCATATGCATTGTATTTCCAAATATAATTACTGTTGGCAGGTTGAACTGAAACATAACCCATTAACTTCTTGAAGGGGTAGGCTGTAAACATTGCAATATAACCGTAAATGTTAGAAATACAAAATAAGCTTCTTTTCTTTTTCTAAAGCAACTTAAAAGCCAAGTGGTCAGTCCTCTTTGCTGGTAACTCGTGACAATGATTTGGTTTAACACTAACATCCCTACTTTTCTTGTTAAGGCATTTATACTACTGAACAGATGCTGATAAAGAATTATAAATAGCGGGTAAATCATATAAGTTTTTGCATATAAGAAATGAAGCTTTTGCATGTAAGAAATGAAACTAAAAATTCCAGAGTTCTTGGGAGAAAAGTGTATGTCATAAAAAAAGCCATCCTAACACCTTCCTATCTTCTAGTTAATAAATGTTTTTCTCAAAGATCCTCAAAATTATGTGTTCAAGTACATCACAAGTAGTCTCAGGACACCACCTTCTACTGAAACTGTCAATACATATAGCTCAAAAAAGCTGAAGGTAGATTTAACATAAAAATCATTTCTGGGTCATATCATTTGCATAGAGCTACTGTGTGGCACAACTCTTTAGCTGTTGGAGATCCCGTCTGTAGCGCATACTAACTCATGTGCATATCTTGTCTTTGTTTTTTCCTCTGTGAAAAATAGCTAGAAGCAGATAATGCCCAGATCCACTGCAAAAGCATTCTGCTAAATTGAGAAAGATATGAAGACAGATCTTGTTTAGATAAGAACCCCACTGTGAAATAAATTGTTCTGGTGTATCCCCAAATCTCATGACAGGAAATATTAATGTGCTCAGAATCAGTCCAGTGGCTGTGAATGTTAGGAGCTATTTAACATAAGAAATTATTGCAGACACAGAGTGGTTATAAAAAGATACATATTTTGCTGCCAGCTCACAAAAACCTTGCACAGATGATTTCATATTGGTCTGGCGTTCATTCTTAAAACGAGTGAACGGATGCTAATAGGATGCTGGATCTTTTACCTCTTTTATCAGAGAATCACTTAGGAACCAGATCTTCTGAAATAGAGTAGGTTGAAACAAAGAACGTTGCTAAACAATTGCCGACATCATAGGAGTTCCAGAACGAAAACATCAGAACAGGAAGTTATCGTGACATTTCTGTAATATAGTTAGATGGATTCAACATTTGAATTTTTAACATAATGGAAGAATTTATGGAGAATAGTAGATAAAGTTATTTTTCCAATTTAGTTTGGTTTACAGATAGCTAGAAAAGCAGGACATGACATTCCAAAATAGTTCCCTAACATAATTAAAATCAGTATAGCATCATAATGCAAATTCAGATAAATCCATGTATTATCCCAAGAACTGGTGCAGACTTGACTGCCTGTCCAATCAGCAGCAGCCCGAGGTCAGGGGAGAATCCTGGGGAGGGTGGTGTGAATCTGCTCTTTCTGTGACATGAGGATTTGTGAAATGATCAGGTTAGATATGACAACCTGGAGAGAGCCTTTGGATACAGAGATTTTGTTACTTTCAATTTAGAAGATCATATGTCTTCTTTACCCAAAGCCAGTGGAACTTAAGCCTTACCAGAAATTCTATGTAAAAGATAGATCCTATTTAAGATTCAAGCTTCCTATGACCCTGTGAACTAACACGCACATCGCTTGCAAGGGTTAGCCAGAGGATTTCTGGGAATTTCCCTCTTTGCTAGACGTGCTGAGAGGGAGGCCTTGATCCAGAATACATGGTCCTGATCCAGAATATCTGAGATTAGTCAGAACAGGCATTATGATACAAAACAATTCACAACATACATTAAATAACTTTTAACACTTAAAATTGATTAAAATTCATTCATTCATTCATTCATTCACTCACTCACTCATTTACTCAATGGCTGCAGTGCTGGGAATCAAACCCAGGGCCTTGTGCATGGTGAACACCTGTTCTACTGCTCAGCTACACCCAAAACTCTAATTTAATTTTAAAGCTCTGCTTTCTTTCATCCAGGTCAACTGGTCACTGGGGCCAGACACACCTGTTGGAAGAGCGGCATAGACGGAGGAAGGCTGCCGGCCCTGCCTGGGCCCCGCCCGGCTCTGTGCCCCTGTACACAGTAGCCACGATTTGTTCATGTGTTGAATTGTCTGTGTTCTCTCCAGACCGAGGCCAGCGATCTGTGGCTGGGGCCCATATCTGGCCTGCAGCCTGTTTTGGTAAGCAAAGCTGTGCTGGAACAGCCGCGTTACTGACTGTCTGTGGTTGCCTCTGGGTGTAATAGCAGAACTGAGCTGCGGGACAGGCCTGGGTGGCCTACAATTCTAAGCTGCCCACTGAGCAGCCCTTCAAACAAGACGTCTGCTTATTCCTGCTCGAGGTGTTGGACCCACAAACACAAGGGCTGCCTTTTGGTATCCCCAGTGCCTGGCCTATGGCTGACATTCAGAAAGTATGTATGTTCTGTGTGAATCCCCAACTCATGGATGAATCCCCAATGACTGAATGGCTAAGAATGAACAGGGATGAAGAAAAAGCCAACAGCAATTTATTGCTGTGCCCAGAGGAATGTGGTAGAGTATTGGCTTTGAGTTCAGCCATTAAAACTACTTTTCAGGCCTGAAACACCATCATCCCCTATTCAGGTCATTTCTTTTGATTAAGCTAGCTCTAGAGTGGACAGTATCCAGTGCTTATGACTCTGACCAGTGAAGAGGAAAAGGGACGAGGACTTGAAAAGAGTGAATAGAACAAGGACATATTGTTTCCCTTAGTGAACAAAAATTCACTGAGTGCCCACTATAGAACACTACTGAGTGCCCACTATAGACCACTACTGAGTGCCCACTATAGACCAGGCACTGTCTTAGGCCTCAGGGTCCCTGGTCCCTCCATGGAAGACACTAGCTAGAGATACAGATACTAGCTAGAGAAAAGTGAGTGTCAGAAGGTCAAACAGAGTCATGTGGCATCTGCGGTGGGCTGCTGCTACCCATTGGCTGGTCTGAGAAGGCCCGAGGGATCATCACCTTGATTCCTGAATGTGAGCTGCCCACAGTCTGATGCAAGACGGTTCCAGAGGGAGGAACAACTAGGGCAAAGGCCCTTGGGCAGGAACACCTGGGCATCTCTGAAGAAAAAAATAAGAGTTGGCATGTGGGGTCACAGTGACCAAGGGGGCAGGAGAGCAAGTTGACATCTGAGGAGGCGGGTAGCCATGAAGACTTTCAGATATGCTAGGGAATTGGGTTATTGGGTAATGGCATAAGGGCAAGTCAGAGTAAGATTTTGGGGGGACCAGGGGTGTACCAAGGATTGAACTCAGGGGCACTCGGCCACTGAGCCATGTCCCCAGCCCTATTTTGTATTTTATTTAGAGACAGGGTCTCACTGAGTTGCTTAGCGCCTCACTTTTGCTGAGGTTGGCTCTGAACTCACGAACCTCCTGCCTCAGCCTCCTGAACCGCTGGATTACAGGTGTGTGCCACCATGCCAGGCTCAATATAAGATGTGATAATAATAGCATTTATGTTTAAAAACTCACTCCTCGTGATCAACATGGCTCACCATTTGGGAGACTTCTGGACATTGCTTTGGTACCTTAGTAAGAAAAGAGGTGGCTAGACGCAGGGGTGGGGAGGGAGAGATGCGGATAGGTGCCGATGTGTCAGGGACAATAGAGCCTTTCATATCTCCTACCAGCTCTTTTTCTTTTCTTCTAACTCATGTAGCCTTTTCCACTTTTAGCAACTTTCAAGATCACGTCCCCAAATTCATGAGAACATTGTTATAAAATCCAGAGCTTTCAAATTACTTTTCAATGGAAATGGAGTCTTTCTGGTGCTTTGTAAACAAATTTAATTCAAGGGCTTTGCTTAGGGCCCAAAGTATATGATGAACCTGGTAACAGTTAAGTGCATTCATACAATTTTAAAACCATATTCCTCTTTCATCCAAAATACAATTTTGAAACCATATTCCTCTTTCGTTCAACCGACATTGATGGATCTCCCCCAGGACTGGTGGATGGGCACAGCGTTGGCACAGAACCGGGCAGGGTGAGGACCCTGCTCTCTCTGACAACACATCCCGGGCAGCTGGGGCCCATAGAGACCTGTGAAGCTGTGGGACTCTATCTTCAAACAAAGTGTTGATGTTGGAGGGAGAGAAAATTGGAGACAGCAGATAGTTAAGAAGTCAGACCATGAAGAACGAGAGAACTTGGGCCTGGTGCCTGGCCTCTCCTTGGAAGAATCCCTGAGCACCGCTGCGTGGCAGGTTCCTGCCAGGGGCCTTCTGGGCACGGCTCCCTTTAATCTGCTGCACCCTCATGGCCGTGGGGGGCAGGGCCCACTCCCTGTTTCTCTGTATCTCATTGTCTCCAACTGGGCCTGGGCAGAGAAGTTCTAAAGGAATCCCTCTCCCCCACCCACAGCAGGGAACAGCCTACCACTCAGGATATGCGGGGAGTGGAGGCCCGAGACTTCAGCAAGGGGCAGAGTGGGCCCAGGGCTGACTGCTCAGGAGCCACCGAGTCCCCCAGGTGCCAGGTAGGAGCTGGGAGCTGTTCTAGAGCCATCAGCCGGGAGATGTCCTCACAGCCAGGGGAGTACGTGGGGGCTCTGTGGACAGGAGGCAGATTAGGAGAGGATCTGTCCAGGGAGACCCCAGGAACACCGACATGCAATGGGTTTGATTAAGGGGTTTTAACTTACTGAGCCACGAACACAAGGCAGCCTCCCTTTTCTAACACTGCTACAGTGCCCCTGCCAAATGCACCTGCTGGGGGGGGAGGTCTGAGCAGTGACTCCGTGGACCCAGGACCTGCCATCTCTCTGCGTTATTAGATGACGTGAGGTTGGCCCTGAGGTGGCCTGGCCTGTTGGGAACTTCACTCACCTCCCACTCAGCTGTCCCCTCCCCACCGTGTAGGCGGGGCCACTCCTGTTGCTCCACAGGGAGGGGCCTGCGTCACTGAGCCTCCAGGAGTTGCTTGCCCAGGTCCAGGGAACCTGAGATGTTGGAGAAGGACCCCTCTCCGTCTTGACCCCCCCGGGAATCTGCCTGCCCATGGTGGGGGTGGGTACTGCCGGCTTTC
Organism: Urocitellus parryii; assembly: GCF_045843805.1. Classification (NCBI taxonomy): domain Eukaryota; kingdom Metazoa; phylum Chordata; class Mammalia; order Rodentia; family Sciuridae; genus Urocitellus; species Urocitellus parryii. The sequence goes on along the minus strand of NC_135538.1, from coordinate 6,331,618 downwards.
CCTGCTTCATCCAACCAGCGGCCGTGAGCAGTGAGGGACGGACCAGACGGGAACTGTCTCTGCATTGGACCCGCAGATGCAAACTGCAGAGGATGCCCGTCAGCAGGAAGCAGTAGGAAACAGTGTCACCCAGAGTTGCACAGATGGGGAGGGGACAGGGACAAGCCCCACCCCCACACCTCCATCACAGGGAAGGCTCCTGGGAGGCGGTTGGTCGTCCTTCTCTAACCTGGTAACTTTTACCTCCTCCACCCACCTCTGAAAGACTCCCCCGTCACTCAGAAGAGCCCACATCTCACAGATGCCTTGCTCCATCCTCATCCTGCCATGGCCTCTTCTCAGACCCTCACCTCCTCCAGAGGGCTCAAACCCCCTGCACACTGCCTCAGGGCCTTTGCCCAGACTTCCCCAGAGTCACACCCCAGCGTCCTGCAGCTCTTCCTTCAACTGTCTTCTCCACATTGAGCCCCTCCCCGACCACCTCAGGAAAAGCTGCAGGCACCCCACCCCACGTCCCAAATCCCATGTGCAGTTTGAGTCTCTCTCCCCTCAACATTTATCACTTCTGCACTCGATTTGCGTCACTGTCCCCACTTGCCAGGGGGCTGGCCCTCCTCCCACTACAAGCTGGATTCCTTCCCCATCCTGGATGGTGGCTGAGCCATGGAGCTTTGAAGAGTGGCAGAGTGTTGAGGGCCACAGCCGAGTGGGGGTGGCACCTGGCATTTTGCCAGAGGGAGTGGTTGAGAGGTGACCCAGCGAGCCATTGAGATGGTGATGGTTATGCTAAGCTGAGTATTCAGCTGTATATAGACCCCTGCTGTCCACCTCAGGCGCCCTGGCTACTTTGGAGTTCTCCCAGGGATTCCTAGGGAGTTCAAGTTGGTTGGTGAAGTTCTGGTGGAGGGAGTTCCGGTTGGTGTGTGGGGTTCCTGAGAGGGCCGCGTGGGGGGCGTTCGGGGGCGTTCGGAAATAAAATTTGTTCCTGCTTGAGTGGCTCGTGATTTGTGCCCAGCCAGACTGCGGCAGCAGAGTGAGTCACCCCAACCACGCCACTTCAGCAGAAGGACTGCTTGGGGCCAGTGGCCCCTGGAAACCCATCTGTGAAAGAAGGACATTCTCATCTTTGCTTTTCTTTCTGGAAGAAAGGGAAGAAGCTCCCATGTGAAATGCCCTCCCTGCACCACAGAAGCCCTGCCCGAAGGCAAGTCATGGCAGAGGGCCCTGCACAGGAGACCTGTCTCCCCCGCAGCCTCCCTGTGGGGCTGAGCTGTCTCCCCAGGTGCCCTTCTTCAACCCGACAGGAAAATCTGCAGGGGTCACCACTTCTTGGGGTCTTCAGCTCCTTATGAACCTCCTGTGTCACCTGGAACTATTCATCTGTGTTTTCCTCCTGCTTGTCCACCTTCTGTCAGTCCCACGGTTGGGCCCAGCCAGACCCTGGAGGGCGAGGGCGGTGCGTCAGGCCCAGGGGCTCTGGTGCAGTGAGGCTCTTCTCTTCCGTCCTGTCTTCAGCGTGAGAAGACCTGTGCTGGGGAGCATGGTGGGTGCACAGAGCAAAGTGGGCACAGCCACTGCTGAGCCCGGGTGCGTGAGGCCCAGGAGGCTGAACCAGGAGCAGCAGAGACGCGTGAGTGAGAACCACCATGAGCCCCAGGAGGCCGTGAGGGTCGTCACAGTTGGTGGCCGCCACGTCCACAGAGTCCAGCCATTTGTTACACGTCTGGCTTCCTGTTGCTCTTTTATTGCCAGAATGGAACTCCACCAGGGGAGAGAACTTCGTCCACTATCGTGTCCTGAGCGCCAGGCACCCAGCAGGAGCTTGGTGCAGAGGGGCTTGCACAGGGGGCAAACACCTCCACCAGAGGAGGCTCGCGCTGGTTCAGTGAAAGGCAGGAGGGAGCGGAGCCCAGAGCAGAGCAGCGCAGGACACTGCCCAGGTCAGAAGAGGGCCTACCAGAGGGGACATCAGAGCACAGATGACCAGCATCCAGTCTGAGCCATGGCTGTTGCAGCAGTAACACAGACGCTGCCATGGCAACTGCACGGGCACCTCAGAGCCAGGGCTGCATTTCAGCAGAGTAGGGATGAAGGGAACCTGAGCACCTGCCATGGTCCCAGGGAGGGAGACACGGAGGCCTGGACGGATTTGGGAGACAGGGAGTGGGACTCAGTGATGGCCAGCACGACGCTGACCTGCAGGGGCATCGCACGTCTTTGGTTCCAGAGAGGACTTTCAGAGGAACCTCCACTAATAGGTCTCCAGGAAGGGCGGGGGCAGGGGCCCTCGGCCTCCATGCTGGAGTCTGCCAGGACTGTGCAATCTGCCTGTGGCCTCTCTCTCCCCTCCACTGCTGAGGCCACACCCCCAGGCAGAAGGAGAGGTCCCTTAGGAAGGTTGGAAGCAGATTCCGGGGGCTGGAGAGACTGTGGATGAGGCTGGCAACTTGAGAAAAGGCCTGTGACTGTATTAAGTAAGACTGAGCTGCGCTTGTCCTGCCCGAGGTCGGTCACCCAACACCTCACTGGTCTGGAGTTAGAATAGCAGAGCTTTGTAAGGTTTCCAGCAGCTTCCAGCACTCGGGTAAGAGTTCTGGATTCTATGACCATGAGCAGTGCTGTCCCTTAGCTCTCCTAGGGCAGAAGGGCCAAATCAGGTCCTCAGACTGCCCGGCCTGTGTTCTCCACATGGGTACACCCCCAGGGCTTTCCATCTGTGCACAGAAGAAAGTAAGACTCTTGGCTGCAGAAAAAAACCCTTGCTGGAGGTGACAGGTGGTCTGGCACCAGACAGACCACGGCTCTCAGCTCCCAAGCACGAGAATCCAGGCTGTTGTGTTGCCCACATCTCCACTTTGACTCCCAAGAATACGAACGCAGGGTCTCGTGAGGGCCACTGCTGCCGGTCGGAGGGCAATGTGTCTTCGTTCACCGCTGGGACTTTGCAGTCGTCTTCCTGAGTCAATCGATCCCTCCCTGGCCCCAGCTGGAGGCTGCTGGTCCTCCGTTCCCTGAGTGGACCCTGGGCTCCCTTCAGAGCTGCATGACAGATGCTGGGCTGCTCCCGTCCCCACCCTCATGGACCTCAGCAGATCCAGGTGCTCTTCTGAGGGCGCCATGCCATGGAGGTCTCACTAGGGAGTCTTCCTCCTGGGGCTTTTCTGGTACACACACACACACACACACACACACACACACACACACCCCACGCACAGCTTCCTGTCTGCACTCTCCTCTTGCACTGTTGTGCAGCCCTGCACTGTTGTCCACCGGCCCCCAGGGCTGGAGCAGCCCTGCACTGCTGTGGGCCCACTCGCTGCTTCTCCAGCTCCATCCCCTCTCCAGTGCAGAAAGGCTCCTGCTGTTTCCCAGAGTGTGGGAAGAGGATCCCTGGGTGTGTCGAAATGTGCTTTATTCAAGAACCAACAGCTGTCGTGTGAAGCGGGGGCTTCATCTCAGGCCCACCTGGGACAGATGCTGTTCTCTCTGCTGCCCCTGAGCACACGTGGGCGGCACGCTCGCCTGAGGGGCCTGCCGGGCTGGGTGCTGCATCTGCCGCTGGCAGCTCTCGTGGCCAACTCTTTCCCTGGAGAAAGGCCTCTCCTGAGCCAGGTCTGGGAGAGCTTTCCCAGCAGCCATGCACCTGCACTGGCCTGCCAGGGAGCCCAGGGCTGATCAAAAGTGACTCCAGAATGAATGCTTTCTGTTCACTTCCTAACAAGGATTCCAGGGATAAATCAAAACCTGTTTCCCCTGTGCACAACATAACCTCATCTGGGGCACTTACGTATGGCCAGGGCAGCTGGGTGCCACGGAGCCAGCAGCTTGCCACTGACAGCAGATGACCCAAGGAGGCTGTTGCATACCTCACTGGTCAGCCCTGTTCTCACGCTCAGGGATAATATTCAAATTCCAACTTGACTCCAAAAAACCTCCCATTTCTCCTTCTCAAACTTCTCTGGACTCTGGCTCAGTGGGTTCTCTGCTTGGCAGAGAAACTCACCCAGGCAGGCACACAGGGAGACCACGCCATTTCTCTCGTTTCTTTAACAAGAAGAGCTCAGATGGGTGTGACTGTATGCCAGGGGCACACTACCCTGGAGCAGGCTCTCCATGCTCCTGATTCTGGGGACACAGGACTCCAGAGCAGGATGCAAGGCTAGATCAACCACTGACCTTGGGCCTAAATGCCAAATGAAACACTACTCATCTCCCTCCATGCATCTGAACGTGTGCTGGGACATCATGAAGGATTTTGTTTGAAAACAGAAAACAGACCCTTCCTCAAGAGACCATGACTGAGAGATGGTTGATATTCAACAAAAAGAAGTCCATGAAGGCTCCATTGAGATCACTCAATACTAAAGCAAATGCTAAGGGTTCTTCTGACCCCATCTGCAGAGCAGCCAGCTTGGCTTCCAGTCTGGGCTCCACCCAGCCCTAAGGGGGACAGTAGCTACAGATTTCCAAAAGGTTTTAGTCATTAGTTTGATTTGCTTAATAAGTGTTATTTAAACTTTAAAAATAGTCTAATCTGTAGCAGAAATAAAGGGTACTAATAATTTTTTCATGTCTTTCCCAGTATGGTTTTGTGAGGCTTATGTTTAATTAACCAAGTAGCACATTGAGGATACAAGAACAAGACACGCTCTGTTATTGTGAATCCTGACATCAGCAAACCATGTGCAGACTTCACTAGAGGGAAGTGGAAATAATAGGCCCTCAGTCAGTGCAGAGAAGGCATGCACAGCTAGGAGTGTGTGTGTGTGTGTGTGTGTGTGTGTGTGTGTGTGAGTGTGTTTGTGTATAAAATATATCTGCTTATTTAAACTGGAGAAGCTGGGTTGAGATACAAAGGTTTTTAGAATTGCTGGCTCCACCTATACTCTTGAAATCAAATGACAAAGCCAGACCTGTCATCTAAGCTGCTGTATAGCTCAGTGTCCCAAGATACAAAGTTCCTTTTTAAGAAAAACCTCTACTTTTGGAATTTAATATCACATAGCACATAATAACTTTTCATGTATTTTCTTTGGAAAACTAAAAACATAAAGCATAATAGCCAACTTCTTATTATGTGTGTGTAAAGTCAGACATATTGTCACAGACTGAATTGCATACCTCCAAATGGTTGAAAATGTAATTCCGGAATGTCAGAATGTGACTGTATTTGCAGGTGGGCTGTTAAAGAAGTAGTTAAGGTTACCTAAGATTAGATGCCTGGCCACTAGTCCAACGTGACTTGTAGCCTCATAAGAAGAGATTAGGATGCAGAGATATTGAAGAAACAGACACCTGGAAGCAAAGGAGAGAGGCCTTAAGAGAAACTAACTCTACCGATGCCCTGATCCTAGACTCCAGATTGCAGAACTGCAGGAAACGAATTTCTACTATTTAAGCCACCTGTTCTGTGGCATTTTCTTATGGCAGCCTGAGCAAACTAACACACATACACACTTATTTTTGTCTAAGAATAAGAATGGATTATGATAGGCTAGAATACTAGGCTAATATGGAATTCTTAAAATTCAGAGGCAAGGGGAGATGCTAGACAAGGTCCACCATTCTACCATTTCACACCCACATGATAATTTTTTTGGAAATAGAAAGTGTCAGGCATTTGTTGGAAGTTGAATTTCCCCTGGATCAAGGCATAGCTGCTAATTGGCTAGGAATAAGTGACCACCTCTGTAACAGCTATTCAAATTAAATTACAGGTGCTAAACTTGAATATTCACAATACTCATGTATCCATTGCTTGATTCATCTGACAGATAATTATTAAGCATGTGGTATGTACTGTACACTAGGCATTAGAAAATCAAAGAATAAAGTGGAGTAATTGCCCTTAAGGTTCTAGTTCCGGGAGATCTGTGCCGTGGTGGAGACATAGTGCCGGTAACCAGCACTTGACTTCAGGAGCACATCTGAGGGAGGCTCCCCAGGGAGACAGCTGCCCCAAGTCCTTGAGGAGGCGCAGGAGCTCCCTGGGTAGGGCACAGGGAGAGGGTCCCGGGGAGAGGGAAGTCACCTAGGAAGCTGGTCATCTAGAGAGTCGACGCAAGTCCTTTAGAACCCTTAGCAAGATTTGTAGAAACAGACAAACCAATGATAGGTTTCCCATTTTATATGGAAATAAAATGGTTTGCATTAGCCAAAATGATTCTGAAAAATGAAACAAATTTGGAGGCCTGGAACCTCCTGATTTGCTCTAATCCAGGGCACAACCCAATAAATGACAAACAGGGCCAACCTACGGATGAGAAAGTTTGACTGGGATTTAATAACATTTCCAAGTAGCAACTGTAGTTCAAGTGCTCAAAAACCTCGACGTCTTCTAGTGAACCTGGTAAATGAAGGTGTTAGTCATCAGCGCTGCAGTCACCAAGTCAGCGCAGCGATGGCTTAAGGTCAGAGGCACAGAGCAGCAGAGCACAGTCTGAGGGAGACGCTGGGCGATCCCCAGAGAGGGCTGGGTGTTCAGTCCAGTGCTGGGGCAGCTGGACACACACGTGCAACATCAGCGACCGCAGTAAACCGTCGTCTCTCACATCCCACCAAACACAGCGCTGACGGAAAACGGGGCCGAGACCTGCTGCAGAGGCACCACGTCAATTGAGGGAGGGAGCAAGAGCAACTGCCTTCAGAACGTGGGCAAGACTGGCTTCCAGATCAGGGGTACAACAGAGGGAAGGAGGAAAGTGAAGAAATCGGTCAATTCGACTTTATCAAAATTCCAATTTAGAAAATGTTGTCAAAAGGCACCATTCAGAAGAGAAAAAGGCAAGCTGCAGACTGGCAGGAAATACCCGTGAGTCACAATTCATGAACTCGGGCTGAGAACATATGTAAAGAGTTCTTACATCTCAATAGTAAAAAGAAAAACTTAAAACAATAAAAAAATGGACAAAAGATTTAAATAGACACTATTTAAAAGTGGAAAGAAGATACCTGAATATCAAACACATCCATGAAAAGACACAAACATCATGGCACATAGAAGAAGCAAACTAAAGCCACGCACACTCCTACCTAAGTGTCTACAATTGAAAGTCTGATAGTAGCAAGTGCTGACAAGGACACAGGACACGGAGACCATGAGGCCCTGGACACCTGTGGGGGATTGAAGAGGGTGGTTGTAAGCAGGTTAGCAGTTTCTGAACGATTTGAATAGGTGCCACCATAGGGCCCAGTATTCCAGGCTCAGCCTCTTCCTGAGAAGAGAGATGCCCAAAGAAAGATGCTCTTAGCAGTCACTCCCGTCACTCGGGCTGAGCTCAGGATCAGAGGCGACCTGAAGAAGACCCCAGAGGAAGCTTTGGGCAGAAGTGCCTACCAGCCATGAGCCAGCTGTGAAGGTGGCTGAAGCGCACGGCCCGGTGGGGAGACTCAGAGCAGCTCTGGGGATGGGGTGTCCTTGGAAGCCACTCAGTGTTACACGCAGACAGTCCTATTCCACGTTTCGGCAGCTGGGAGGAGAGGCAGGGGGACTGTCTGCACTGTGGTCACCTGGTTGTGAGCCCCAAGACGTCCCTGGCCCCGCCTCTGATGAATCCCAGTGCCACCGGTGGCCAGTCTCCCTAGGTCACGGGGAGCGGCGGTCTGCGGGAAGGTCCTAGCCACCTGCCTGGCAAGACCTCCTGGCGTGGAGTTTCCAGGAGCTTCTCTCTGGCCTTCTCATCCACAAGAAAGAAAGACCCTGGACCTGGACCTTCCATCACAGGCAGCGTAGAGCCACAAATCTGTGCAGAAGAGCGCTGGGACACTGTGCCGAGGCAGCCCATACTTCATATGACTCTAGAACAGTCTACCGATGCTTCGAATATCAATTTTCATATGTATGAAAGGAATACTGCTATGTTTTCAACGAGCTTTTTATAACCAGAGGCATTGTACATTGAATTAAAAAAAGTGTTTTTCTAAAAATGCTCTGTTGAATCTGCCATATAAAGAGATGCTGCCATTCTTTTATAGACTCCTCACCTAATATTCAACAGATGACTCTTTTCCTCCAGTGTTTGACTTATTGGCTTCTAAGTATCCAATTAATTCCTTAATCACCTTCTAAAACGGCCTTATCGGATCCCCAGATGCGGTCACAGGCGCGGGTTTACCCTCTGCCTGAAACAGCCCGACAATCTGGACACGATGTGGGCAACCAGGGTTTTCCACCCCGGGGGCTCCTGGAAAGGAAGGGCAAGGTCCACAGAGGCAGGACCGCGACCGAGAGCACAGTGCCAAGGGAGTCTGCAGGCCCTGGTTCAGCGAGGGACACGCTGAACGAGGAGGGGAGGCTGGGGACCGAGTCGGGAGAGGAGGAGGCCCAGAAGCAGCGGAATGCAGAGGAAGGCTCAGGTCACCTGCGTGTCCAGCTACTGCTGGAAACAGGATTGAACTTTGGGATTGAACATTTTTTTAAAAATGAACATATACCTGATATAAGATCCAGCTGCTCTGCTCCTGAATTCCTAGCCCGTGGAAAGGAAAACCTATGTTCACTCACACACTTGTACACCAGTGTTCATAGCAGCCGTGTTGGACAGCCCCAAACTGGACTTTGGTAGTTCCCCAACCATTGAATGGACAAGCCAACTGTGGCAGGTCCATGCCTGGAATACTATTTAGCAATAGAGAGGAACAGCTATTGATACATGCAGCAGCAGGGACAGATCTTCAAATAATTATGCATCGTGAAAGAAAAATAAAATACATACTGTTTGATGCCATTGATAAAATATCCTAAAAAGTGGAAGCTGGTCTATAGTGACAGCAGATCAGAGCTGCCAGGGGGCTGGTGGGGCAGTGGGGCGGGGAGGGAGAGAATGACACAAACGTGAGGACCCTCTGGGGGTGACGGGATGTCACGCACTGTGTCAGTCTCGTTGGTGTGAACACGTGTCACACTTTCAATATGTGTGCTCCATCATATGCTAATTATATCTCAATGGAAAATGTGATTGACAGAAAAAGATCTAGGAATGCAGTGGCTTCTTGAGCAAGGTTTCTTCCTCTCAGTGTGGTCTGGCTCTGTCCACAGGTGGGGGCTTTCTTAATCCCCCCCTGTCACCGTGCTTCACTGGGAAGCACGCTGCTGCAGACGTCCCAGCGGCCACAGGGCTGTCCACGAGGAGAACCCCGTGCCCGCCTGAATCCTGGCCTCCCAAAGGGGGCGCCTGACCTGGGTCAGTTCCCTCCCTGCCAAAGGTAACAGAAGAAATACAGTCTTGGCTTCAGGCTTTAATTGTCCTCCCTCTGTCCCTGTCTCTTTCATACACACACACCTAGTTCTTGATGTTTTGTTATTGTAATTTCTGCTTTGATTTGCCTGGGAGACAGGGTCAGAGGATCTGATCAATTCAGTCTTTGAAATGTGCTCCCAGTGCATTGAAAGAGGATTAATCTGGAATCACATTAGAAACTCCTGGTGCCCCACCACTAGCACTTCTGAAGAAAACTAATAGGGAAAAAAAATCGATATGCTCTGTGTATTCACCGACTTCAGATGGACTCTGGGCGTCATCTGCTTCAATCTTAAGAGGCTCTAAGTGGTGGTGAATCCCCGTCTCACCCTGGGCCCAGAAGCCTCCCCTCACTGCACAACTGTGTGCTCCCAGCCCTTCCCCAGGACAGACCTCCTGCCTAGCTCTCACAGTGACTAGTACCAAAGATAATTTTTCCAATGGAAAAAAAAATCCTTTATTTGGAGACTGCATTTCCTATTTTTCATGTCAAAATGCCTTCCTTTTATTAAATAATGTTGAAAGTGGAAAATTTTGTCATTGTGTTTTTAAATAGCCCTATCTGGTAAAACAAAGCTTTTCAAGACTACAGTGCTCCTTCCTTCTCTCTCTCTCCCTCTCTCTCTCTCTCTCAAAACCGTTAACTTGTTACTAAAATCCAAAAGTCTTGACTATACAGTACTTTTCAGTTATTGACATTTTTTATTGGGTTTATATGGACTAAGTTATAACAAAAAAAAGCCACTTTGACTTTGATCACATGGTCACAGTGACAATAGCACTTCTGTAGTATGAGAAATCTCATTTTTAATTTCCTCGGTGTAATAGCTTCAAAAGCAGCTTCACTGACCAGGACTTCAGAAAACCCAGAGTAGGGTCTGGATCATCAACCCCCACTGCTGCCCCAGCAGACCCCGGATGCAATGGTGGGGGGCTCTGATAAGGCACCTAATCATTCCTTCCAGAGCCCACCGCAGAAGGCCTCTGGGAACCGAGACCAGCACTGGCCACAGGGAAGGCTAAGCTGAAACTGTAATCAAGAGACATCTTTTAATTTCAGTGAATGCTGCAGAAATGCAGGAGCATTGGGTGTAGCTGAACCTGATCAGAGGTTTTTGCAGGGAGGGCAAAGAGGTGATGGACAGCTGTGTGGGCAGTTCCCAGCTCTGCTGAAAGTCCAGGACCAATCCTCCACAAAGAACAGTCTACAGATGGAAGCGCAGGGATATGTTTTGATAGGGAAGTTGCCCAAGAGACTTACAGCAGAAATAGGACCTTGCTGGGGTTTGCTGACGTGTCTCAAACAAATGGAAATGACTGGGTGTCCTAGTCACTTGTAAACAGAATTCAGCAAGTGGCAAGATTAGTGGACGGTAAAGAAAACCAACTTCACAGAAGGCAACACAACCAGCAACGGTGTGTATTTCCTTCAAGGGGCCAGAAGGTGGAAGACCTTTGGCTTTGGCCAGGTGTGGGACGCAGGTGCACTTGTTCCCACCTGCTTCCTGGAGCATCAACAACTGTTGGGGACCAGATGTGCAGGAAGGCCCCAGGGCTGCACAGGAGGGGATGGGAGCCGGCGAAGGTGGAGCACCTGTTACAACAGGCCTGCCATCTAATGCTCTGGATCAGTCCGCACACATCCAATTAACAGCATCTCTGCCTACCTTCTCAAGGCCCTCAACTTCCTGGGGTTTTACTCTTGAGAATGTATACTTCATTAAAAAATGATGGTCCACACCTAGGTATCAACTCAGTGATATTATAAATGAAGATTTCTATTCTCCCACAGTCTTTGGTTGTTCAAAGCAAAGGGGACAAAGGAGGTGTGATAACGCAGCCACAGTACCCTTTAAAAGTAATGGGTATAAAAATAGCAACAAGAAAGATTTGTTATTTTCAATGAACATCTTCATACAAAATTTTGGTATAAACTCATAAACATCCCTTGTATCCTGACAATAGACTTCCCAAATTAAAAAATATTAAAATATATGCACAGCATATAATATCAGAAATTACTCTGAGGATATCAGTATAATAGGGTATATGAAAAATTACTTGCTCTGCGCTCAAACATACCTTTCTGAGACAATGCCTGTACTACTTTAAAATTAATTTCAAAGAAAAGATACAAAAACTTATTTACCACCAAAGTCTCATCATCACACACAGTACCAGATATATAGCATGTGTTCAGAAAAGATTTTTAAATACAACAATGAGTGACTTATTAAAAATTGTAAGAGATGCTTCAGGCCCAAAGCAGCACAGAAGTAACTGGGCAAATTAAAACCTAAGGAAATATCAGCAACAAATAACATTGAAAATTAATTATCCTCAATATGTAAAGAGCTCTTACAACTCAGTAAAAATGCTACTATACAGCCATAGAAAATAGGACAACAGCATTAGCAGACCTATCCTAGTAAGTACTTCGAACTATTCAACTTCATGGTTAATAGCAATTTGAACTTATTTAACAATAATATATCCTTTGCCTTGCACATCTCCAAACTTTCTAAAGACAAAACATCCAATAGTGGTGATTTCTGGTGAGTCAGGTTCCCACAGGCTTCACCAGTGGGGATGAAAACCAGCGCATCTTCCTGAAAGCAAATCAGGAGCAGTTTGTGTCCAGAGATTTTAAAGTTCACAACTTTTAACACAACACTCTGTTTCTAGCATTCTCTTCTGAGAACTAAGCAGAGAATAAGCCAAAATTTTGTATGAAGATGTTCATTGAAAATAATTTTAAAATATTTATTTTTAATAAATGATTTATAAAATATATAAGGGATTATTATTTATGAACATTTAGTTGATTTAAACATTGCAAAAAAATTTTCAAGAATTGGAAGCATTTAAACTCAAAATAGTCTCTGTGTGAAGAAAAACATTAAAATAAATTTTGAAATGTGAATTCCTTAGGAAAATGCTCCCAACATGATTTGAGGTAATAGACTTAAAATTAGATATAAATTCTCTATGCAGCATGATTCTATCTTGTTAACAGAGCAATGCAGAAATACAGACACACTTACACATGTTTGTGCAGCCAGGAAACACCTAGAAAAACCCCTAACTGCTAATAATAGTAAAAGATAGCAGATATAAGAACAACTCATTGCTATCTAAAAGAATAAAAAATAAAAGGAAACACTTCTTGTAAAAATATAAATAATAAATATTATATAAAGCAGAAAAACGAATGTTCCTGTTTACCAAGAATCCCCAAACCTACCCAGTCTTCCCCCCTTCATCTGCATACCCACAGACACCAGTAGGGAGTTTAGAGAATATTTAAATACATGGTTTTAAAAGGTATAATAAAATGATGGTGTGCATATTGGTCTATACCAGGAGGTATTTTCAAGCCAGTGCATATATTTTATTCTTATCAGCGTCTGGTTAGAAGTCTATAGCTGTAAAAATTCTCACTTAACATAACCCCAAATTAAAAGAAAACATTGATTTTTAATCCGTCTTTTCACTATTACGAACCACATTGCATTGAACAGCTGATTACACTTCTGGACTCTGGGAGCGACTTTTAAAAAGCAGCTATGGTGTGTTCCTGTCACACGTGCTCTCAGATCACCCTAACGGTCCCCACCATTTCACACCCTGCAAAATGGCACACGGGATCCTGGACCCCTGCAGAATCGTTTCTTTCTGTTTCATTTTTGACAACTGAGAAATATTTTCTATTAGTTTGTGCTTTAAAAATTACTAGAGAGTTAACTTTCTAGTTACCTAGTTAATTGTTTGGGTTTTTATATTTATATGGAGAATCTCCTGTTTATATCTAGACCTGAGATCATTAAAGGTCCCTAATGTCCCTTCTCTTTTTAGTAATAATACCCTAGTTTCTAATGGAGCACCTGGTCATGCATGATGACAACCTCATTTCTGAGCTTCTTATAAAATTATATATGCTCACTTGATTAAATGCTGGCCAACAAACAGAAGAGGAAGAAGAGAAGAAAAGAAAGCTTGTTAATTCCAGAGAGCATTTTTACAGGAAGATCGTTGGAGCTTGAGCATCCATCTTGGACCATAAATAAAGACACTAGAGCAACAGAACAGAGGGTTCTCAGCCATCATGATGGTCAAGAAGCTGCCTTACATTCCCTGGACCCCGCGTTATGGACATTGTTTGAGAATCAAGTGTTTTCTTTTTAAGCCCCTTTTATCACACTTTTTCTATTGTCTGCATTTTAACCGAACCTTAGTTCATTAAAATACCTTTTGCCATTTTTTCCCATTTTCTGTTTTTCAAATCAGTTCATTATACAATCTGGGTAGAACTTCCTGTCTCTGCCAACAGACAACCATGAAGTAAGTTAAATAATATCTACTTGTCCATTCACACTGCAGCTTAATAACTCATTACTCTTCCCAATCTTTTCCCAAAGGCAGTACTTGTATGTATTAGGGAGAAAAGGCACATCATAGATACTAGGTGAACCCAAATGGTCATAACACACACACACAACACACACACACACACATACACATACACACACACACACACACACACACCCCTTTTGTCTATCTATATACAATGTTAGATATTTGATATTAATCTTATCCTTGGAGATGATGTTTTTCCCCCTCATTTTCAGTACACACACACACACACAAAACTAACTTCTTGCTTCTATTGGCTGGAAGAATGCAGGTACAGTTTTGCTTCAGTGAGAAATAATCTCAAAATTCCAAGCTTTTGAACTTGAACGGACCCCATGACGGCCATGTTTGCTGCATCAGGATTCATGATGTGCTGCATATATCTAGGTGCATGCTCTGCCCGTGCACAGAGCTGGTGCCCCGTGAGCCACCTAAGCTGGAGCTCAGCTCTTACCTCGAACAGGCTTGGCCCCAGCCCAGGGGGAGGAGTGACATGTTCACAGGGTCACAGATCAGAAAATGTGAAAAAGTGTTTCACCGCCTTGGTTTAGGACAGGTGTCCCCTCTACTCCAGCACTGAGTCTGGTAGACTCTGCCTACAGTTGGTGGCCTTAGAGTGGTAGTGGACATTTGGGGGACTTAGCAAAGGGGAGTTTAAGCTGGGTTACAGTTGGCGAGGTGTATGCACGGAGCTTATGGTCATTTCTGTCTCGACTCAACTTCTTTTCAGGAATTTCATGTAAGATGCCTTCCAGACCCCCTACCACAGAGCTGCCCACCAAAAGCATGACGATGCAGGATCAGAGTTAGGGCACGGCACCCAGTACCAGAAGCAGAGGGGATGGTGGCGGGGAGTGAAGCTGGAAATTGAGGGATCTGACACTGGCCTGTGGGTAGCTCCTCTAATCATTAGGTGTGTCAGCAATCAGCAGAGGACGCCATTCCTACCCACTAACTTGTCACACGGAGTTCATTTGGACAAGAACGTACTTGATGACCTGCTGTACACAATCAATATATACCAGAGACACGTTTTTCTCTTTTCTTTGGGAACCACTTGACATAAAAGTGGCCAGGACTCTGCGTTTGTCATGCCCTAATGTGACAGGTCAGGTCTCACTGCCTGGGACCACAGGTGGACACGGAGGAACCTGGGCTGTAGATGAGACGGCACACAGAGGGGCCACAGCTGCAGGGGCAGGCACTCCACTTCCTGGGCCAAAGCCCGACATTTATTTCTCTATCAGTAACTGGATGTAACAGCGACAGTCCCTTTAGTTATCTGTCAATTGTGTGAGAGGAAGGCTCATGGGCCAGGTTGGGACAAGATGGAAAGCCTTGTGATTGGACACTATACACCCTCTCAGACCAAGATTCACAAGGAACATACGAAAGACAGATTCGTTGATGGGTCCTGCTGGTTCATCCACTTATCTTGCTTCCTAGTCTCATTAACACTTGACACTTTTACAGACCATAGATAAAGGAAGATAACTATGAATTTCCTCAAACTTGAGAACAAACCTAAAACTTCTTATATCTAATGAGAATTCATAAGACTGAAAGCTACTTTCCCAAACCATCAGTAAGAAAAAATGAATTGTCATTGACTATGCTATGAAGACCAAATTATCTATTTTTCCTATAGAAAGTGATACTACAGAAATCATTGCTCTATGACCAGATATGCCAGGCAGGAAAAAGGGAAGCAGGTATCACAGTGCAATCAGGCAACAACCAAACTTAAACTCTGGGCTGTTTTTCTACAAGTATGATTTTTGTAGCATCTGTTGACTCTTAAAAATTTGAAATCCTTAGAGTTTATCTTCTAACTCCAGATTACAATAATAGTTTGGCACTGTTTTTCTTAAAGAAGGCACCTGCTGGTGTAACCCTGGACCCGCGCAGTTGGGACCTTTCCCTGCTCAAGTGCTTTCTCAGGTCCCCTTGGCCTCCCTGGTGTTTCCAGTCTCCTTCAGCCTGGTCCCCTCCTTGCCACCTGTGTGGGGAGTGCCTCTGTTGAACTCCTAAGAGATCTGACTTTCTCCACGTCTGGAAGGGCCCCAGACTTTGGCCCACAGAAGGGCCCCACTCTCCTTCTGAGCTTGGGTGAAATGCCCACCTCCTGGGCATGGGGACTTGGCTCCCTGTGTAGTTGCAAAGAAATCCGGTGCTGCTACCTGGCCGTGCAGCAGCATCAGCTCTCCAGGGGCACAGCTGGCACAGCCTGGCTCTGGGAACCATGGCCGGCCTGCTGGGGCGCATGCACTGCTCCCTCTCTCTGCCCACTGAAGGAAGAGCCGTGTCACGGGGTCCTGTCTTCCCTAGAAGAGCTCTGTGCCACAGAAGCACTCCTGCTAAAAGACCACTGTGCCTCTTGGTGGCTCCTGGAGCTGCCGCCACAGTGAAGCCAGTGACATGCTGAGCATTTCCTCTTAACCACCTGGGCTCTCATTCTTGCCCTGGGCTCTGCTCCCTACAGGGGGCTGGGTGGACGGTGACTGAGCCATTATCCCCACCACACCCTGGCCTTGACAATGACCTCCTGTCACTGCTCTGAAACTCAACCCAAGGAACACAGAGTGGAAGTCATTGAAAAGAGAGGAAAAAAAATCATATTTAAGACAAAATTCAAATAAAGAAAATTATACTAACAAAAAATTATGTACTTGGAACAAAAAATAATAAAATGGACTCCATTTTGATAAGAAAGAGTGTGGGTTAAGCTGGATAAGCATACAACACAGGCATTCGTTTAAACACAGAGACTTACACAGACTGTGAATATAGAAAAAAGTTAAGGATTCCTGCTCATCCTTGCAGAAAACCCATTACTGTGCAGATGCAGGAGTGAAGGCCCCTAACACTTCAATCTGTGTACCCTGCACCCATGTTTTGCTCACTGCGATTTTCTCCAATGAAATGTGGTCACCACCCTGTCTCAGACGCGGGGCCAGCCTCCTTGTTCCACCCAGTCAATTCTAGACAGATGGCCGCAACACACATTTTCAAATCATGCCAAAACAAAGATTGAATCTGGCACCAGCCTTAACCCATAACTTCCTTTCCCAAAGACATTAAATACATTTTCTGGGCCTTTCTGACAGCGCCAATTAAACGCAGAGGCACGCAGGAACGGACACACACAGCAAGCTTTAGAGAGGGTTAGGCAAGAAGGCAGGCTCCCCCAAACAGGGAGACACAGTAACCCAGGTGTGGGACCTTGATTGACGTCCGGAGCACACCATCAGGGGGCGGTCCCACATCCAGGGGGGCGGTCCCACATCCAGGTGTGCGCCTGTTGAGGAGCAGGCCTGGAATTCACAGGCACCTAATGAACTTGGAGGCCTACCATGTGTTCAGAATGAGCCGCATGATTCTGAGCGCCATTAAGTCACATATATTCGATGGCCAAACTGTTTTCTATAACGAACACATCATATTGACCCCACCTTCTTCTCACCCACCCTTAACCACGGCGAGTACTAGTTGACTACTGAAGGTGCATGTAACGTGCAGGCCATGCACACAGTGTGCACTCTCAGGTGGCACTTTCAGACCAGGGAAGGGAGGTTTCCAGATGGAAAGGCCACTGGCAGAGGCTGTAGAAAGATACGTGTAAGAATCTGGGCAGACAGGGACTCAGAGGACAACAGGTCCATGTAACGTTGTCACTTAATTTTTAAAACTGTAATCAAGCTGGTCTGGAGATTAGAGTCTCCTATTCATCTCAGTCAATGTGCCATTTCAAATTTGCAGCCTGTTTGCTCAAATCAGTGAGCAAAAGGTCAGAATTCTGTTTGCACAGGTTCACGTCCTGCCTACTTAGCAGCGTTGCTGACGGACACCAGGGGTACCAACTTTCTGTTCCTTCCCCAATGCCACTGTTCTGCTCCATCATTTGAAATGGTACTGGGTTCTGTTTCCCAGTGTAGTAACCGGACCTACGTGAGACCTGTGGGAATCAAGTCGTGTTCTGAGAGTAAGAACATGGACCAATAGGAAGACCCTCTCCAGTCAGACCCTGCTTACCCACGACTCTGAGCCATCCTTTGCCCTCCTCACATGACTCAACTGCACTCAGCCGGGCCTCCGTGAAGCTCTACTGCACATCATGTTGCTGGATAATTTCCCATTTTCTTCTGGTGCTTCCAGCAAATGAAGAACCTTATGTAAACATTTAAATATTTCTAACTCTATTTCTGAGTGAATGTTTTTTGACGTATGTTTGTTGGTTGTGAGATACAAAGGGTGTTTGGACTCATAGACACACTGGGTACCGGGCACAGTCACCACCTCAGACTTCCACCGGTTCTGTTATATGCAAAGCCCTCTCTCTGGCTGTCTGGAGATGGTTAGGGAGTTCCTGGGATGACTATGTGCATGCTCCTGTGTCCTGGAACACAGGATCTGTCCCCCCGCTGACTACATGTGGCGCTATACCAACCTCCTCCATCTCTCTTCCCCACTACTTCCCCCACTCGCTGTCCCAACATGAGTCCTCTTCCCGAGGGTAGAGCACATGCACTTCTGTGGTTCAGGGTCCTTGTGAGGGATGACGATGGGCCAGAACACACCGATCCCTTGGGAGCCACGGAGCTGGCGTGGCCACCTGGAGGCTGACTGGCCTCCCTCCCTCCGCTGCATTCCTGCTGCAAGGCTGGTCCTGCCCCTCCTCAGTTGTCAGCCCACCCCACCCCTCTTTCTAACTTGCTGCTTCTCGTGGTGACAGGTGGGGGACTGAGAGGACATGGAAGGAGAGCAGAACTTTCCAGCAGTGCAGCCGGCCACGGCACAGCGAGCGCCCCACCCCACGAGGAGCCCCTGCCAGGCTCCCCTCTGAGCCGCCTGCGGTGTTGCAATGAGTTTCCTGACCCTTTTCCTTTCCCTGGGAGTGTTTTAACACATGGAGGCTCTCGGCGGGTTTTACTCTCCTCTGGGGGCTCTGTCCCCGTGTCTGGCAGATCAGTGGACCACGCCATGCCAATGGGAAATGGAACTGATTTCCCGAGCTCTCTGGGAAGGCCTGGCTGGTGCCACTGTCACCTGCCAGGTGGGTCCAGGAAGTCACTCTCAGGACACTGCCTCGGGTGGGTGCTGGACACGGCCTCTCCACCAAGCTTTGCGGCCTGCAGCTCACCTCAGGGGAACAGGAGGCAGAGCCCTGGGGCCCAGGTCCTCAGCTGACACGGAGGCAGAGCCCTGGGGCCCAGGTCCTCAGCTCACAAGGAGGCAGAGGCTCAGGTTGGGGGCATCAGAGCTCGGGGCCTGTGTTTGAGGTCCCCCAGTTCTCGGGCCTCTGGGTGCCCCTTGGCATGGTGCTGCCAGTCCCAGACCAAGGGAGGGAATGCGACCGTCTGCGAGGGCCGTGGGTCTGGCACTCAGCTGGGTCAGGGACGGGAGAACGCACTGGCGCCCGCTTTGGCCGTGCTGGGTGCCGTCCCCACCACCGGGTTCCCCTCTGGGCCTCGCAGTGACCCTACAGGTGTACTTTACCATTTCCTAGGGCAGGGCAGCCACGGCTTGGCAATGTGACGCGATTCCTCAAAGCCATGCTCCATGGTGGGGGCAGGCACTGCCCCAGGCTGGCAGGGCCAGAGCCTCTGACGCTCCTCTCCACCCCTCCAGGTCACTCGCCCTGACTGACTGGTGGCTGGGCTGCACTGGGACACTGCTACTTCATCCAAGGCATCCCCCCCCCCTTTTAAAAACGCTTATCTTTCAGTTGTTAAATCAAAACTATATACATGACGTACACACGACATTCTGACAAGTGATGTGTGTATTTACTGTGGAAAGGCTGAGTACAGCTGCTTAGTCTCTGCACGACCACGGGTATTTGTGTGTTGTTGTTGTTGTTGTTGTTTTTATGGTGAGAACACTTAAGATCTCCTCTGTGCAGTGCTGGAGCACACGTTACTTGTTTCACTTGGCATAATGTTATCCAGGCTCCTCTGCATCACCACGTGTGATAGGATTTCCCTTTTCAAGGCTGAATGGTATTCCACTGTGTTTAGACCACATTTTTTAAAAATTCATCTGGTGAAGGACATACAGGCTGATTCCATATCTTGAGTCTTATGAGTAACACTGTAAGAAACAGGAAATCATAAGTGTTGACTTAAAAGCCCCTCTGCTTCCTACAGGGGAAAACCACACTCCTCAGCTTGGTCCTCTACTCCTTCTAAAAATATTCAGAACATTAAGGAAAAAGGAAAGCAGCCTGGAACCTTCCTGACACAGAGGGCCACAGTCCCCGCTCCTGTGACCCTGTTCCCTTACTACAGCACGAGACAAGGGAGCAGAGCAGACATGTCTGACCGTGGGTTCTGTTTCGTCCCCTTCCCCAGCTTCCTTTTGGTCATCAGGAAATGATTGCTCTGCAAACCCAAAGAAAAACCCATGTGCTCAGCCTCCTTGGCAACTAGTTTCAGCCAACAGATTCAAAGAGCTAGAGAGAGACAGAGGTGGCCCACAGCTCTCACTCACAGCACTGGGACCAAACACACTGCAATCAAAAGGGAGCCTTGTGTTAAGAACTGGCCATGCCAGGCCGGGTTGGCTGGATGCGGAGCTGCTCCTCGTCCAGGTGTATTTCTAAGTGAGTGTGACATGCCAGTTGCTTACAGATCTTCCCCTCCCTCCTTACACCTCCAGCTCGCAATCAACCTGCACTGAAGGAAGAAAGAGCATCATTCTGCTTCTGTCTGCAAGGCCACCTTGAAGCAGGGACTAACAGGAGAAAACCCCAGGCTCCATTGGGTCCCTGACTTTCCTAGCATCGGCTCGGCTTTTCAAGTAAGTGCACTTTGAAGTAATCAGCTCTGACCTCCAGGGCTTGGCACGAGAGGGCGGCTCTGGGCCTGCGCAGCGGAATCCTTCTTTCCACTCTGGGGTCTTTGGACTCTGACTCTCCAGTCTCACCATGGCAAACCTGAGTGGGAATGAAGTCTAATCTGTGAGAATGGCTTTAATGATGGTGTGTGGCCAGTGTCAGCTGGCTTGGTACCCTGTTCAGACCCTCAAGTGACTGACAGAGGCCAAGGGAAGGAGGGACAGAAAATGAAAGCAGGGGAGAGGCTTGCCCAGCCCTGTCCAGCACAGCCTAGGTCTGCAGCCGTCTCTGGTCCAGGAGCAGCCATGTCACATGCAGAGAGCCCTAGAGACGCCCTTGGAATGTCCCCTTTACCCTGAGGTCCAATGGCAGCCTCTAATCTGTTCCCATTTAGAATTTTCTTTCCTGTAGAACTTCCTTGTCCAATTGGACACACTGATGAATCAGATGCCTTTTGACTCACAGGACAGCAGCCAGGGCAGGGCTGGGTCACTGGATGTACCCAATGACCCAATGGTTCTTTTTCAAGTGACGCTCCCACATTCTCAACTCCTCTCACACTTTTCAGTTAGGAACCAATTTTGCAAAAGGGCATGTTTATGAAAGTTCCAAATGTTTATTGGGCATGCCTCGTCCCTTATCTGAAATGCTTGGGACCAGAGTGCTTCAGATTTTAGAGTTTTCCCAATTTGGGCATATTTGCAGCCCATCAGCACTCAGAAGTTTCAGATTTTGGAGTATTTCCGATTTTTGGATTTGGGGGTGAGGGAATCTCAACCTGTCTTTTAAAATTCAAGATCAAAGAGCTTTATGGGAAGCCACAGAACACATAATTTTTTTAGTACTTGGCTTTTTTCAAGTATTTTATTAGTGCATTAGATCATGGGTGGAAGTGAGATTCATCCTGCCGTCTACGTACATGCATATGACATAATTTGACCCGCCACAGGAACACGTCACCCTAGTGACGATGCCTCAACCCCAGCACCATTGGCAGTAGGCCCCATGATCCTTTGCTGTGGGCCAGGTATGCACCGTGGAACACTTAGCAGCATCCCTGCCCACTACCCACTCAATGCCAGCAGCATCTTCCCTCTCGTGGCAGTCAGAAATGTCTCCAGCATTGCCCTGTGTCCTGCTGAGGGGTGGTGATGAGGGAGGGGGAAGCTTCATCTCTCCCTCCACACCCACCATTGAGACCCACCGTGCCGCACGGTTATTATCATCGCTGCTTTACACGTGGGCAATCAGAAGGAAAGTTTGAAGAGATGGACCTACTTGCCCAAGGTCACACAGCATGGTGTACAAGAAGAGTTCATTTTAGACAATGTGTCATCTACTGAGTTCCAGTCTGACACCAAACTAAGGGGCCTGGAGATGAATTGGCCCCTGCCAACCCTCAGATGCTGCCCTCCTACAATTGATCTGGGAGCACAGGCAATGTCTCATAAAGCCAGAAGGCTAAGGTGGTTCCCAGCAGCTCCAAGAGCCTCTGTCTAGTGGTCCCCAGCTCTGGGGTCTCCAGCTGCACTTCCTCAGCCCTGCTCTGTGCAGACACAGCCTCTCTGTGAAGCCAAATGACTCCCTCCTGTCCCCTGTCACAGCCCTGAGGGGTGAGCTATTTCCTTACCTTTTTGACTTCTACTTTAGAAAGACTCATTTAAGAAGGGGAAGGAGGCTGGACTGGGAGGTGCTAAAAGGCAGGAGAAAGGCTTTGACTCACAGTCTGAAGCTGAAACCCTCTACTGTCCTGGGTTCCGTTAGCACTTTCTAGTGGCCCTAATCTTGACATTCTCTTATCCGAGTCACTGGCACTAGTGTTACCAGAACTCTCCATCAGCGGCAGCCTTCTGTGACTCACCTGACTTCTGGTAGGTGAGATGGAGTGAGCATACGGGGTAAGAGTTCGTTGCCTGGCCTTGGAGAAGAGGAATCAGGTGACTCTGCAGCTGCTAACCCAATTTATGGAAATTAAGCCACGGTGTGCAGAGGCCAGCACCTAGAGCAGTGGCCAGGACTCATCTGCTCAGACTACAGAAGGGGGGGTGGGCTGCGTGGACGGGCAGAGACAGACCAGTCCTGTTCCTGTGTGGGAACCCTGGGGTCTCCTGCTGGCACTTTAGACTCTTGATTTGAGACACATACTTCATAATAAACCTAGAACTTAAAGGGGTTCGTGGCTCACCATTTGTTTCTGGAGCTATGGTTCTAAATCCGCAGGAAAGCAGGTAATTAGAAAACATATTGCCCTGGACTTTGAAAATGATCAAATACTAGAGGTAAAAAAAAAAAAAAAAAAAAAAAAAAAAAAACATTGTGGATAGACACCACCCCAACCCCAGAAGGCTGCATTATGCATCTCTAGAGAGCAGCCACTGGGCTGTCAGGGGCCAGGCACAGGCAGAGGAGTGGCCACGTCTGCTTCTCTGTCCATTCAACTGGAACAATGACACTGCCCAGGTTTGGAGGAATGCTTCCACACCGCCTTACACACTGATGCACTGACTTCTCAGCAGAGAGTTTGCTACATAAATTCAAAGTGTTAATCCAAATCTTCCTCCTGGTGCATCTGCACAGCCAAATAACACCCTCTGCCCCGCGCCCTCCTCCTTTACTGCGCGAAGGCCAGTACCAGGCTCCTGGGAAAACCTGCAGATGAGGCATCTGAGGCTTCAGGAGAGACCACACCTCATTTGCAGGAGAAAAATTAGCATGCACAGCCCTGCTTTCCACATTTTCAAAATAGCTCATGAAAATTAGGCATCGTTATTATTTAACAAGTTCTTATCCATAACTTGTTTGGGAAAATGTAATAAACTGATGCTCAGTTTGAATAATAACTTCAACAAGATTAGATCCCTTATAATCATCCTTCCACCTGGGAATAGGATTTCCTCTGAACATGCTCACTGCTAATGAGTTGGCTTCAGCTCCGGAGTGCTTCACGGGGACCGTGCTCTCTGCAAATGGCTTTCCATGGACTGAGATGGAGGTGTTTCTTGTGAAATAAGGACGATGGTGCCTGCACACAGACAGTTTGAAGGCTTTCGGGTAACACAAGCTCACAGGCTGAGGTCAGTGGTGGGTGCCATGGAGTGGGTCCCAGGAAACGACGGCCGCCCTGCTGGGAGCCATGAGTTTCAGAGCTGGCTCCTGGCACACCCTGGCCTTCCCTGGGGTCTGCTGTGGGACCGCAGGCTCTACCCACCCTGCAACTACGAGTCTTTCAGACCATGTGTGCTCGTCCCTGCAGCCCCCCCTCAGCAGGCAGAGACTGAGCCCATACCCCCTGGGTGTCACCGATGCCCCCTGTGGCCAAGTCACTCCAAGGCAAGTCTGCCACTTAGGATTTGCACTAATTCTTTTTCCCTGCTGGAGTTCCATGATATTGAGCAACACTTAGCGGATTTTGTAAAATACGAAATATGAAAGAAGTTAAATATGCTCTAAGGAAAAGGAGGAATCATCTTTAATTACTATTTTCAAAGAAATTAAAGACCTGGCTTATTAACCCCGTAGGAAGGTATGACTACCATGGCTTGGTGTGGGCAGAGGGAACCCACTCTAAGGAGGGGAGGCGGGCTGCCTGGGGCAGGGACACTTGAGCACACACATCCAGACAGAGCCCTGCTGCATGTCCCCTGGGGAAACAAGCTCACCCCAGCTCTTCCTCGCTCTTGTTTAATCTGTGACATTGCGATTGGAATTTGTCACTCTGGGAGCTACATCTGATGTAACAGCCTGAAGCGAAGCTAAACCAAAATAAACAATCTGCTCTATTCTGCTTAGACTAATACGACAGTGATGTAAGGCCCCACGCGCTGGCGGCATCCACAGGCCTGCTCCACAGCGCCCGCCCGCAGCCCGGCCTTGCGCCCAGAGGGCGGACGTGCCAGGACCCGATGCAGGCGCTGGGTCCTCAACAGTGTGTGTGTGGGGGGGTGACAGACATTTAGCCTTTGCCTTGGTCTGTGATTGAGCCGCTGTGTGGACGCTGGCAGAGGGACGCACTTGGAAGCCACACACACAGAATCCCTTTTATTTGATTTTCCTGGGTGGGGACCTGTGTCTTGCTGAGTCTGGGCTTGTGCACACACCAACTGCTGCTGGTGGGAGTTTCTGTCACAGAGCTCAGAGAGCGTGCGGGGTGCGCGGCGTCTGCAGGTGCTGAGCTGCCCACGAGAGGTATTTTCAGTTGAACACCAGTGTTTTCTGGTACTGTCTGGTTGCCTGCCAGCAGATGCCTCTGTTGGCATTTCCACTGCCTTTTTGCCATGCAGATGAGGGGCTTTGGTCTTCCTCAGGGGGTGAGGCTGTGAGCTCATCTGGGCTCCTCTCTGAAGAGGCTTGCCTCCTGGTGTGTAGGAGGCGGTGCCCAGGAGGCCTCTCCACACCAGCTTCAGTGGTGCTAAATCAGGGCGGTCATTTCTGGAGCCCTGGTGCATTCAGTCGGAGCCGGCCTCTTCCCTTTGAACCCTCGCCCAGGTCCCGGGAATCCGAGGTCTACTTCCGGGAGGCTCTGTGAGGCCGACAGTTGCAGGGAGTCCCCACCTGGCTGTGCCTTCCACCCAGGATCGCTTGCTCCGGATGAGAGGAAATTGCCATGCATAATTCAGTTAAAATTGTCAGCTTGAGAGGCCTGGATTAAATCTGGCCTCCTACATGCCATCAATTTTCCATTTTATCACCTCATACTAAGTAAGGCGTGAACGAGAGTTCGGTGAACTTGGATGGAGCTAGAACAGGGTTCCCTTTAATAAACAGATGCTTTTTAAACCTTCTGGTTATTGTGAATTGTGATTTTCTAAGTGCATAACAGAGACGATTATAATTATCACATGTCTCTCCAGGAATTCTCTATGGAATAAAAACCGAGAGCAAGCTCATGTAAATGGGAGGCAGAAAATAGGAGGAAACTAAAGTCTGCAGTCCAGTTGCCAGACTGGAAGCACCTCCCCCATCTGGCCAGGCTCCCATTCCACCTCATTCTAGCATTTTCTAGTCAGGAAGGTGACTCAGTCTCCAATTCTTGGTCCTTCCCTGCTCCTGAGCAGATAGAGTGCAGCCATGCGAGGCCCCCAGGGTTAAAGCTAAGGCAGCCACAGTGCCCTCAAGGCAGGGTGGCACCCCCATGCATTTGGCTCACTTGGCAAGACTGGGGGTCTCTGCCAGTCCTCTGTCTCCACTCGCCCCTGTGGCCTGGTGGCTCACATGTAAAGCTGACTCCCTGGCACCTGGGGTAAGGGTCCTAGATGAAGAGGGGACCACTGGCTGCTGGTTTTTCAGTGATGCCCTACGGGAGAATGTGTCCTGTGACACTTGGCTGCCTCCTGCCCTCAGGGCCAAATCACACTGTCCTCACATGTCTCAGGAGTCCAGACAGACTCTGCAAATCTGGGAATTCTCTCTTCCTCTCCCTATTCGGCTGGGAGTGAACCAGCACTGAAGAAAACACAGAAGAGAGGAAACCATGACTTGGGCCCCTAGGTGGGGCTACTGTCCACAAGTGCAGCGCGTCTCTGCTTCACAATTCAGTTCACTCCAAGGGAGACTGAGATTAGGCAGCAACAGAAAATTTACAATTCCAATCAAACTTTGGCTCATGTAATTAAGTCTTTGGTCCTGTGGACTTCTTGCCCAGCCTCAGCGTCGGCAGCTCTAGGACTGCAATGGATAAACTTCTTGATTTCTTGGGTGCCTTCTTTCTTTCTTTTTGTTTTTTAAGTACTAAAAAAAACAAAAATAAAATCCGAACCAATGAATAAACTGAAAGGGAAGGGTAGCAAATGATCAGTAATTGCAGTTCTCCAGGGACAGATTCTGGATAATAGGAAATTAATGGTGAGGAGAGATTCTGTGCCATGTTTGGCAAAACCAAGGTGAATGTCAGTTTGTCCACATGGGACTAAACCTGAGGAAGGAGAGTTGCATCCCAGTTGGCTGCTGTAATTGCACTGCATGAAGTACTGGGAGGTAGTAATTTGGAAAACTTTTTTTTTTTTCCGTGTTTCTGGATCAAAGAGTGCTGGTAATGGTGCTTCTTCAGCAGCAAGCAGCTTGGGACTTCCTGTCGCTGCTGATCCTGACAGTGAGAGGACACTGCACCTGTCAGGAGCAATGCAGAGGCACGTCCCCTCACCCAGGACAGCAGGTGGAGGGGCCCTGCCCCATGTGTCTCTGCAGATCCCGTCAGCAGGGGTGCCCACATGGTGCTGGGGCTGCCAGGGCAGCTGTACCCTGGGGTCTGTGCCCGGGCCACACCCCCTGTCAATGGCTTCCACACTCAGACTCATTTCATTCTTAGAAACCTGCTGCCACTTAGGTCTTACTGTAGTCCTCACTGCAGAATCTGTCCAAAGTCACGGCCCAAACTCTGGAGAATTACTTCAGATTCTTCTAAGACGAGGGCCATTCTGAAAACTCAGCTTTACCCACAAATAGGACAGAGGGGCCCCTCCCTCGCTGGGAGGTGGTGTGCCTTGAACAACACATTTCCCAGCTGAGAGGGGACAGGCGTGAGCGGGGGAGTGCGGGGTACGGGAATAATTCTATAAACCGGTCCACTTGCTGACAGTGACATGCTTTCTTTTCCAAGAAGCAATTAACCTGCAGCCCTGCCTGGCTTAAGTGGACAAGATAAGTCACATTTCCCATCAAACTACCTGTTATTTACGGGAGAACACAGGTCCCCAAAAATGTCCATAAGAGGGAACCAAGTTACCCTGAAGGGGGAGACTTTTGTAAGCTTACCTAGACCAGACCCCAAAATGCAGAGAGAGGAGATGATTCCCTCTGACCATCAACCAGGTAGGAACAGCTTCCAATTGGAAGTGGTCAGCATGGGCCAAAGTGACCCAGAGTTGTCACGGCAGTGGGAAACTGAAAGTCTGATGTCATCCTGCTGTCGGTCAGAAGTGAAGAAGTGGGCCAGGGCAGGACTCTCTGGAAACTTCCCTGGCACCTCAGTAAAACTGGAGAGTCACACTGTCCCTCTCCTCCATAGAGGACCCACTCTGTGCCTTGAGAGTGTCCCCTTTCCCCCTTTCCCATTCTTTCTAATAAACCACGCCTCTTACTCTGAGGGACATTCTGAAGTCTCTGACTTGATGGCAGAATCGGAGTTTGGGGAGGGCCATCGTACTGCCTCAGTTTCCCTGAGGGAACTCTGGGAGAGGCCTGTCCCTCTGTCCACGAAGTTCCCAGATTTCCAGTCTCTCAGTCTTTCAGGAATGTCCTCTGACTTCGGAAATCCACTTCCACACTTTCAGACCTTCTGCATCCAGCGCAGGCAGCCTGGATACCAAGGGGTGGGGGATGGCCCCGCCAATCAGCCACTGCTCCCATTTCCAGAAGAACACAGAAGAGAGAGTCACCAGGCTCAGAGTGGGGAGTGGTGTGCAAATACACACAACATCTTCTATTATAAAATCTTATTAGCAGTGACAGTTTTAGGGAGCTTGAGCAATATTTCAAACTCTGGCATCAAAATCTGACAGATTCAATTTTGTTTTTATCAGGTTATCTGATGACATTCCTACGAAAGAAACCTTCCATCACCCAGGCTCAGCCTTCAGAGGCTGGGAGCTGCTCGCCTGCAGCTGGCAGGTGCAGGGTGGACGGCCCTCTCCGGTTCTGCCCGGGAACATGGAAGGCTCTGCCCACCAATGGCCAGATGCCTCTTCCTCTATCCCAGGTCACCCAGTATCACCCCGGGCCCCACAGGAAGGCCACTTAATGGAAAGTGAAGACCGTGTCGCTGGGGAGGGGTGGCTGGCACGGGGGGGTTGGGGGGCATCCTGGCTAACGAGTGGGCTGTCTTGGTGTTAGGGTTGGGGTTGGCGCAATGTCACAGCAACAGCTAGAGATCAGCTGCTGGATGGTCCAGGGAGCAGCCTCTCTGGCCAGCTGCAAACTGGTAGGCCCATCTGGAAGACCGACAGCACAGGTGTCATGTCCTGTCCCCAGGAACACACCAGGAAGTCCCCAGGAAGCTCAGTGACAGTTCACAGCAACAGGGCTGAGAGGAGGAGGGGGGAGGCAAGTTTCAAGGGCTCCCAATGATAGTCTCTCTCTCTCTCTCTCTGTCTCTCTCTCTCTCTCTCTCTCTCTCCCTCTGTCTCTCTCTCTCTCTCTGTCTCTGTCTCTCTCTCTCTCTCTGTCTCTCTCTCTCTCTGTCTCTCTCTCTCTGTCTCTCTCTCTCTCTCTCTGTCTCTCTCTCTCTGTCTCTCTCTCTCTCTCTCTGTCTCTCTCTCTCTGTCTCTCTCTCTCTCTCTGTCTCTCTCTCTCTGTCTCTCTCTCTCTCTCTCTGTCTCTCTCTCTCTGTCTCTCTCCCTCTGTCTCTCTCTCTCTGTCTCTCTCTCTCCTCTCTCTGTCTCTCTCTCTCTCTGTCTCCCTCTCTCTCTGTCTCTCTCTCTCCCTCTGTCTCTCTCTCTGACGAGCTCCTCTCCATCCTCTTTCAACCCGGGCCTTCTCTCATGGACCCCCTCATGTGCCCTGACGTCCCACGGGTTTAGCAGAAAGCCTCTGGGGTGGTTTGGTGGGGGCCCAGCCCTGCTGGTGGTCACCCTTGAGAGCAGCTTGTGTTCCTCACGCTCCGCCATCTCCTGCTGGTGTCTGTCCCCTGCCTGCCTCCCTCTGATCCTCCATTATACATATCCAGCTCTGTCCTGTTGTAATTGGAGTCTGCTCACCATTCTTTAAAGGGGCTCTGGATAACTTTTAACATGGACTGAGTTTCTTTCCTCATTCCTTACCATAAGATGCAAATAGCACACCACATTTGTCCTTGTGCTATATTTATTAATTGGCTTTGAGAACATCTCTAAGCCAAAATTCTCATTTCAAACACAAGGAAATAAATCACAGCAAAGTGTTTCCTGGGTGATCCAGATTAAAAATCAGAACCACAGTCAGGAGAGAGCCAACCGCGTGGATTTCTCTGGCTCTCAAATTCTCCCCTTGAATCCGGCCCACTGAGGACCCCTCCTCCTCCTCCTCTTTATTCTTCCTGCTGATGCACCCTCTTATTTGACAGTTTCTGTGGACTGAGGCTGAATGTTAAGTTTTCTGCCAAAGTGGGTTCCACGTCTTGTCAGCTACTTCCTTTAGTGAAATTCACTTTCATCTTCAATCTTCCGAGGAGTGCTGTGTGTGACGGGAGAGCCTCAGAGAAAGGGGTCTGAGGGACGGGTTGCTACTGTGTTTAAACTGGCTTTGCCCAGGTAAGGGAATATGAAGGGAAGGTTAATAAGGGTTACTAATTTATACTCAGAAAAATTTAAGAGGGCTGCATAATTTAAGCCTCCCATCCAGGCCCCAAACCAAACTTTGCATTATAGCCTGGAACCAGCTCCTCTCTACAACGACGTTCCTTCCAACCAGAGGCCCGTTATTCTCCCGGCTGCCCAGCCTCCAAATCACGGCCCCTGGCCTCTGCCTCCTTCTCCCCTTCTCTGACCCAGAGCCAGCTTATCCCTTCACAGCAGCTGCATTTAGTCGCTGGCCCCTCTCAGGCCTTTCTTATTTTTATCATCACTTGGAGAAGAACATTCTCCCTCTTATCTCGCCTTTTCGGAATGAAGGACAGCTGGGCCTGTGTCCCTGCCTCATTCACACTCCGCTTGGATCTGGGGCATCTCCTCCCCACCCCTGGCGCTCAGTTGGGAACAGGGAGGTGTGGAGATGGTACCCTGCCTGAGGCTCAGAAGCACAGGACCCCACCCTCTCAGTGGAGTCCAGTTTGAATGGCCTGAGGCTGGGGGAACAGGGAGAGTGGAATAGTGAACAGGGAAGATAATGAGCCAGGATCTCAGTGACTCCCAGGCAGCAGGAGAGTGGGGCGCTTGGTCTGCGGTTCTGACTCATCCCCTTTAATAAGCACAGGGCGAAATGAGCCAAAGGAATATTAAATTTTAGGGAGAAAAAGATCTTTCAAAACGCATCCCTTGCTTATGACAGTGGCAACAACCTCTCCTTTGTCACCTAGCTGAAAGAAATCATGACAGCAGCTACAGAGAAGATGGATGTCAGTGGGTGCAGCAGGATGTCCCTCTCCAAGGAACAGTCCCCACCTAAGGAAAGAGTGAGCCAGCGGGTGGGAGAGCCGGCCTTGACCCTCCAGGGCTCCAGGACTGAAGAGCCACCACAGGTCTTGTACAGAGCTGGCCACAGAACGTCCTGCCTTAACAGAAATGGCCTGCCGCTGCTCTGGGCACGGCACAGCCACTGGCCACTTGCAGCTGCTGAAGCCCAGCAGGGGACCTGAGCCACTACTTCACTGAATTTTAATTAATTCCTGAGTAAATTTATACAACTACCTGTGGCTAGCGGCTCCAGCTTCGGACAGACGAAACAAGGAGCCTAAGCTTCCTACTTTGCACTAACTCTTGCTTTCAAAGTCAGGAGTTGAGGAAACACAAGAACAGGAGTGATGGAAGCCGACCTGTCAGGACAGAACTCACCCTGAGGAGCAGAATCATCAGGCCACAGACCTGCAGGCTCCCGGGGCTGGGGGGGTGCGTTGATGAGAGGCGTGGAAGTGGCACCTGAGTTAGCATGGCTATAACAGTAATGATAATCATTATTATGGTATTATTATTATTATTATTATTATTATTACAGGGATTGAACCCAGGGATGCTTTACCACTGAGCCACATGCCCAGACATTTTTATTTTTAGTTGGAGATAGGGTCTCACCAAGTTGCTGAGGCTGGCGTTGAGCTTGTGATCCTCCTGTCCTAGCCTCCCAAGTTGCTGGAGCTACAGGCGTGTGCTGTTTCACCCGGCAAGTCTATAATTATTTTGTGACTAACATTACAAAAGATGATGAATGATAATGTGGTGGAGAATTATAACGATGGCAACGAGAACTAACGTTGGCAGAGAGCTTATTCCTGGTGACCATTTTACATAGGTACAGACCTAGGGGGCGGCGCTCAAGTAAATGAGAAAACTGAGGCTTAGAAAAAAGATAACTTGGTAGAGATCAGAAGCTTAGGGCTGGGGCTGGGGCTCGGTGGCAGAGCGCTTGCCTAGCACGTGTGAGGCACTGGGTTCGGTTCGATCCTCAGCACTACATAAAATAAATAAAACAAAGACATTGTGCCCATCTACAACTAAAATATTAAAAAAAAAAACAGATCACAAGCTTAATAAATAAGAGAGTCAAAATTTAAGCTACTTCTCTCTGATTGAAAATCAATAAGCTTGTAAACATTAAAACGGGATTGTGGCTGAGTTGCTGAACCTAGGGTCCAAGAAATCAATTCCCTGGGGCCTCGGGGCTACGGTGTGTGGGCGGAGCCGCCAGAGCCCCTGGCCCCTGGGCTGGCGGGGTGCAGCAGCAGTGTTACTTTCCCTAATGCACCCTACAAACGTCAGCTGCTTTGTGTGACACGAGGCCAGATTGTTTGGGAAGCAGGAACATAATTCTGAGAAAGCCCCGGGACCATCCCCCAGACACCCATGAGGAACAGTCAGCAAGGTTCCAACACACCACGTGACTCCTTCTGCCAACAGTGTTGCCAGCAGGGAAATGTTCTCCCAGGCCCAGAGCTTCCAAAATCCAGTGTGCAGAGGAGGAAATTACAAGGAGGACAGAGCCAGAAGTCACCCCAATGTTTTCATGGCTAGGGACAGTGAAATTCTCTACCAGTAATGGGAAAACCAGACCCCAGCAGCCAAGTGAAACTTAGCTTCCATGGTAACATTAAAGAAATACACATCTCAGTAAATGAGCCTGTACTGCCCTCATTTACAGGCATTGCTCCCCATCTCCCAGCTCTTTCTGCATCAGGATTCGCTGGTCACCAAGGAGGCCCTGGGTGGGCACTTTCGTAGAGAAGCAGAAGCTGCAGAAGGTCTGGAAGGAGACTGTCCTGCTTCCCCAGCAGAGGGTGGCGGACAGCCCTCTCTCTCCTCCTCCTCGGAGGTCTACCTCCAGAGGACGGAGGTGACTACTTCCCGGTCTGATTAGGGGATTCTAAACCTTGGGTAGCATCAGGACCCCACGATGGCACTCGGCCTCTGGGCATCTTATGGGCACCTTTTTAGGTCTCCAGTCTTTGCCCTTCTTCCTTTTCCAGTTACAGCCGTAGAAACGGCCTTTTAGGGCAACATTAGGATCCCAAAAATGGAATCAGGGAGGGTCTCACTGGGAAGAGTTAAAGATCTCAAAATTAATTGCTAATTGATCAACAAATATGTGAAGTCTGTCACAAGGCAGATGACATCTCCAACCCTGAGCATGCAGCTGGGGACAGCTTCCTCCCTGCTCGGAGTCCATGTCCGTCCCCAAGAGCTGCGGCCCAGGGAGGAGCCTGGAAGAGAAACTCTGCTGAGCCCCAAAGCTGCCCGGGGCAGAGGGTGCGGGCTGCTCTGCCCTCTCCCAGAGCGCATGGGTTCCAGAGCTCGGGGGCCTCGCTGGTCCAGCAGCAGGGAAAATTGGGCCTCTCACCTTTTTTACAAGTGGGCAAACTATCACAGAGAGGACCGCTTTATCACAGGAGGTCACCCAGGCTACCGCAGCCTTGATGTCACTGGACCTGAGGCGCCGTCTCCCAAACACGACAGTGTGAAGAGATCAAGATAGTGACTGCCTATCTTGCCTTACTTCTTCCTTTGGTCCTCTTTAAAATATGGAAAGATTAATTCCATATTTTCAATAATTTATATGATTCGATCCCACAGATATCCGGATACATTTGACATCACATCAAAAAGGCTTTCTGTACCTTTGTGTCATCACACAATGCATTCTCTTATCATCACAGAAAGAATCAAAATTTTTCATTCTAAATTTTATCTGTTTAACCTGGGCGATATATAAACCAGTCAATTATTTCCTTCTTACCTCATCTGATTTAGTTTGATCAAATCAACTTCATCTCTATGTATATGTCTTTTAGAGCTATGTCTCAGTTTTTCCCAAATGGATATGTCGTACATGTAATGTGAGAGAGAAAAATCCCAGTAGCCCCTCCCTGGGGAGTCTGAACCAGCCCCTGATTATGCTAATAGAAGCCAAGAGGTTTTCAAAGCAAAAGAACATCATACATTATTCATAAATAGGTCTCGCCTTTAATGGTTTGGGTGCGTCTGGATCTTCCAGACCATGGAGGATTCGTGATATGATACGTGTGCCCTAAGCTGCAGATGTCAGGGGGGGAAACGGGGACGGAAGAGTCACCAGAATCCTGTCAGACTGCAGTTCTGCCTCTGGCACCCCTGCTGGGGCTGCCTGGCCGGGCACTGAGGGTCCTCGGTGCTGCAGGTGTTTCTAGCAGGCAGGTTCTGAAGGAACTGAGGCCAAGCTCCAGGGCAAGAGGACTCCTCCCTGCTCCTGGTCCTCAAGGCTGTCACAGATGAGGCACTAGACTTCCTGGGGCTGCCCGCCCACACAACTGAAGACTGGATGCTCCTCCTTCGCTCCACCTCTTCCTTCTTGTCCTTTTTATTTATTAGTTCATTTTTCTGGGTTTCCATATTGCCCAGACCTCAGGCTCCTAGGCCACGTGAGCTGTCCAGCCAGGGCCATGGTGGACAATCACATTTGCATTTGATGTACATGTCAGTATTTTGAGGTCTCCAATTATTTTTTGTTGTCATAGGTGTTGACAGATTTTAAAATGTTTCCTGTTTATTTCTACTTGCAATTGTCTGATCTCTATAATTTAGACTAATTGCATCTATTCTACAATTTGCTGTATTTTTTTTTCTTTCTTTTGTACTCAACTAATATAAAAGAAGTAGGTTTCTGTCTTCACTTTTTGTTCCCTGAGGCCCAGCAGCCTCCACTCTGGCGAGGAGCCCACCTCCACCCTTCTTGATTTTCTCTGATTTCAGGGTCACAGCTGACTCTTCTAGCCGCAGGGGCCCTTCCGTCCTTTGAGACTTCTCTGGTTAGGAACGTTCTCTCCATTTTAATGACAAAGAAAATTATCTCCTCACTTGTCTGGTACATTCTGTCTCTGACATTCATCAAATTTCAATTAGAGTTTTGTGTTCTCCTTTAGTCTTATAATTTAGGAAAGAAAGCAAAGAAACTCAGAGCAACTTAACTTGAGAAAGGCAAGTCTGAGATGGGTACACAATTCTGAATTCCAATGTGCTTAGAACAGTCCAGATTTATATCAGCATCTCAGTGTAGATACAGTTGGCTCTCAGATCCACGATTCAGGATCCATGCATTCAACCAGTTACAGATACAAAATAATTTCTAACAATTGCATCTGTACTGAACTAACGGTTACACACTTTCTCTTCGTTACCACTATTCCCTGAACAGCATTGCAACTTCTACATAAAATTTATGCTGAAGTTGGTATTGTACGTGATCTAGAAATGATTTAAAGGCGATGACGATGTGGGCAGGTTATAGGCAAACTCTGTGCCACTGAACGTGAGGGACTTTAGCACATTGGGTTTTGGTATCCATGGGGGTCCTGGAACCAATCCGTCAGTGATACCTAGGAACCTGTGTTAATGCCAGTCCTTTTACACTGAAAAGTTCCCTGTGTAGCTAAGATTCATATAGCCAGTAGCCACTGATACTGCAAGAGGCCCACACCCCAGCACAGTCCTGCGCCTGGAATGAGCGGTAGACACAAGCTCTCTCAGGAATAAGAAGATGCGACCCACCATCCTCCTTCACCCTGGCTGAGCTGGAGGAATGAGGCTCTACCCACTTGAGCCATTACAGATACTGGACATTGAGAACTGGTAAGGTTTCTCTTAAAAAAAAAAATAGAACACTTGATTAAATATATAAAGGATGAGCCTGCCCCCACCTGTGATGCCTGCCATCAGGTGACCCTGAAGTAAGAAGCCCTCGTCAGCTATGGCTGCTGAGTCTTGGGATTCTCGGTCTCCAGAACTGTGAGCCAGATAAATTTCTGCTTATTAAAAATCGCCCAGTCTGTGGTGTTCTGCTAGAGCTGCCCCAAATAAACCAAGACAATAACCGTCTTTCAGAGGCTTTTCAAGAATCGTACCTGTAATAACATGCACAAGTCACATGCCTTTAACCTTACTGCGAGAGAGATGATAACTGCAGCAGGAATTAAAGCATCCGAAGGGAGGAAGCAGAAAACACAGTCACAAAATATCAGTCAAGAAGGTCAGCGGGAGCAGAAAGCGGAGTGCGGGGCTCTCGAGGTAGAAGACCCTCAGACACACAATTCAAGGCATGTCGGATGAGGACTTTGCAGCAGAACTAACAGTCTGGTAGACAGATATGGACTCCTATCCTAAAACCATCTCGATTTTCCGCAGAAATATCAAACACACACATAAGACCTCTGAATGTTTGTCAACTTATCACAAAATGCCTTGCAAGTAGCATGAAATAAAAAGGAAAAGTGATTTTAAAATCAGGAGTAGCTCTGGAAAATTAAAATCAGGAGTAGCTCTGCTTGAAAAACTAGAGAAAGAGTAACTTTGCTTGTTGGTCAAATGCAGTTAACTGAACACTGGTCAGGCCGTGGAGGTCAGCAAACAGGGAACCAGAGAAAGGCGAGGCCGAGGGGCAGCACAGGCACAGCAGGGCACCGGGGAGACACACCATGGCCATTGTTAGGTTTAGAGTCAGTTTTATGTGAAACTTGTATTTTCCTAAAACAATATATATTTGATGGAGAAGTGCTGTCCATTTTGTTAGCAAAGAGAATTTATTTTATTGTGGAAAAGCTTAAGAACTGAAAGTTGGAAGATAGCAGGTGGAGGTTATAAATCTCATATTAATATGGCAATATGGAGTGAGATTTATAAGCTCTGATGTAATGTAATCTTTTAGTGAAGACAATTTTACTTTCTTATGTGATTTGATTCTGGTTTAGATTAACATCTTTTTAGAGAATGTTTTTTTCTGAATCTTGTTTCTTTAGTTCAAGTGATGCTCACAGGAAGGAGTTGAGGATGACGGGTCTGCATTGCAACCACCGGTCTGGTCTGATAACATTATAAAGAAAGTTTAGAGGGACCATAAAATGCCAAAAGGAAGACCTGTTGAAAATAAGCTTGAACAATGACATATTTGGCTATGGCTTTTTCAAGTCAATATTCACGAAAAACTACTTAAGTGTTAACTTTTGCTTTTGTCCCAAGTGTACTGCAGACGTAGATCCTGCACCGCCTTGAAGCCATAGCCTGGGACATGGCTCTATTTCACGGGGTGAGGAATACCAGCAATTGGTTATCTGGGATTTTTTTTTTTTTTCTGGAGAACTAAAACGACTTTGGTTGCTTAAGATCCTAGAAGCTTTCCAAACACCATTTCATGATATAGGAAGCCCTTTACTTGTCAGCATCCACATCACACAGCGTCATGGGAAGAGAAGGCGCTGAGTTTTAGTCAACCCACTAAAAGGCGATGGGTTTTAATCCTCAACTCTAAAATTCTTACAGACATTATCAATCCCACTGTGCCCACCTGCTGTGCAGAATAGTCAAGATGCTCCAGGGGCGACACAAGGACACAGCCTCATGGCAATGAGCACAAAAGGACCAATGTTTTGAAACTGTGGCGACTGAGAGAAAAGGAGAAACCCTGCTGATGCACGTTGGCGAAGTGCTGGGCAGGAAGAACCCACCTGAGGGACAAACCCCCAAATGACAGCCGTGAAGAGTGGAGCCTGGTGTCCCTGCAGTGCCCAATAACCAGGTGGCTATGTTTGGCAGGCAGGCAGTCCTCCAGCTAGGGAGCCACCAGGGCAAGGCTGAGATGGGAGACGCCCGTGACTGGCAGCTTTCTGAAATGCCATCACGGCCTTGGGAAGGGCTCATTCCTGTGACTCTTTCCCTCTTGGAACCAATGAGCCAGAGCCAGTGTCCTGTCGCTGGATGGAGAACCGTGGAGGAGCTCCGAAAAGACACAGATGCCTTATTGATATAAAGGTGGATGTCACCGTGGAAATTCATAGATCTACATAGCAGGTAGGGCCAGTTTCACCCTCAGCTCCTCCCTTTTTCCATTCCTCCCTCCCCTCCACCAATTCCCTTCTATTTTCCTGGGATCAACATTCCCCTTTTCCCTTTGTTTTGCTCTAGCTTCCTCCTATGAGAGAAGACATCTGGCACTTGACTTCTGAGTCTGGGTTAGCATGATGTTCTTCAGTTCCATCCATTTTCCTACAAATGACATCATTTCATTTTTTTAAATGGCTGCGTAAAACTCCCTTGTTCTATGTAACACATTTTCTTTCTCCACCCATCTGTTGGCGGTACCTGAGCGGGTTCCATAACTTGGCTATGGTGAATTGTGCTGAGTAATCATCGATGCGCCTGTACCACTATGTATGCTGCCTCAGTGAGAGTCTCCGCTACTGTTTTCACTGCCTTTAGTTCTTTTGGATAAATACCAAGGAGGGTAGCTGGGTCACAGGAAGGTTCCGATCCTTTTCAGGAAGCCCCATACTGCTTTCCACAGTGGCTGCACTAATTTGCAGTCCCATTAATAATGTACAAATGCATCTTTTCTCCCACACCCCCACTAGTGTTCATTATTCTTCATTTTCTTGATGATTGCCATTCTAACTGGACTGAGATGAAGTCTCAAGGTAGTTTTCATTTGCGCTTCAATGATGATTAGGGATGTTGAACATTTTTTTTAATGTATTTGTTGGTCATTTATATTTTCTCTTGAGAAATATGTGTTTTGTTCTTTGGCCCATTTACTGATTGGGTTATTATGTTGTTGGTGTTAAGGTTTTTTAGTTCTCTATAATTCTGGATATAATCCCCTATTGTATAAACATATAGAAAGAAGACCAGTAAAGAAAGGGGAATGGGGTGGGGGGGGCAGGAGGGGATGGAGAGAGGAGGCACTGGGGACTTGAAATGGAGCAGATTATATTCCATACACGTAGGACCATGTCAAAACAGATCCCTCGGGGCTGGGGTTGTGGCTCAGCGGTAGAGCGCTTGCCTAGCACATATGAGGCCCTGGGTTCAGTCCTCAGCACCACATAAAAATAAATAAAATAAAGGCATATACATATATATATATATATATATATATATATATATATATATATATATAAAAGAACCTCATCATCATGTATAACTCCACCCTCTCTCATTCTCAAATCTCTTTTCTTGCTTTCTTCTTCCTGTAGAATTTGGGTAAGGATCATAACAATATTAAAAGTTACTTCTTCAGTCTAAAAACCACTCATGCGTTTGCTTGCTGTGAACTCATAGAACTCACCACTGTTTGTGGACACAGGGACACACGCTGCCAGGTCCCTATCTGGGGCTCCAGGAGAGTCTCCATTATTGTTTTCATTGTTCCGCTCCTTTACTGACATAATTTTACAGTGTAATCTCAAACATAACTTTCTTTTTTCTTACACTGTTTTTATTGGATTTTTTCCAATTATAATAAGATTTAACAGATAATCCTTATTTTACACAAGTTGCTTCAAATAATAAAAGCAGCCTAACTTATTTAATAAGACTGATATCACCTTGATACCCAACAGGATAAGAACAATGTAAGAAATGAAAATCAAAGGCCAATTTCACATAGAAATATAGATGTGAAAATCCTTAATAAATATTATCCAACTGAATAAAGTGCACATTAAAAAGAGAGAGAGAATCAAATAGGGTTTATCCGAAGGGTGTAATGATAGTTTAACATGGAAAATCGATGCAGTCATCTCAGCCCATTTTTTGCCACTACAGAAGCTACCTCATTAGAAAGGAGAGTGGTTTCTCGTGCCTAGGATTCTGGCTCCAGGTGGAAAGCCCACCTCTGGTGACGGCCTTCCTACCGGCAGTCCTGCAGCTGTGAGGGCATCGCGTGGCAAGGGACAGAGTGTGTGTGCCTCCTCTGGTCTCCTGCTCTCTGCTTGTGATGCCACTGGGATTCAAAGATGGGGACGGACGGCACCCTCCTGACTTTATCTAGTCCTGATCACCTCCCAGAGTCCTCACTCTGAAACCTACCGTCAGATTAAGTTCCCACCCTCTTAATACGTCACCATGGGCTTTAGGCTCAGCACAGGAGCCCTGGGTGTGGGTGTGGGGGGACACATTCAGACCACCTCTAGAGCAGAGGAGTAGATCATCAAATTGAAAGTCAACAGGAGGAAATGGTCACGCTACTGTGAAAGATGCTGAGAAGGCATTAGTACACGGTTCAAGTTCTCTCTGTTTTCTCAAACACAACCAGGAAGAGAACTCCCTTAACCCAATTAAAGCCTATCTTTTAAAATTATCCCTTTTCCTTAGAAAAAAAATATATACTTAATGAAGAAATAGACCAATTTCCTTTAATATTAAACAAGAATATTTAATATCACTTCTACTATTGGATATGTTACTAAGTGCCCTGAAAAATGAAATAAGAAGGGAATCAGAAAATAAAAATATATAGGAATTATGATGAAATAGAAACAAAAAAAATTATCACTGAAAATGACAAGCTCATCTGTACACATTCCAAGAGAACCAACAGAGAACTTATCAAACATTGCAAAAATTCCATTAAAAAAACCTCAAGGTGGATTTGATTAAATAAAGATATACGCTCTGTTCAGTATTGAGAACCTGCAGTGTTATAGAGCTACCAGGTCCCTCCAGAACGATCCATCAACTCAGTGTGATTGGGGTGTAACAAATGGGACCACCACCTGTTTGGTTCTCCCACCCTCTCACACCATGTGACCTGTAATCACACTCCAGTTCTCATAATCCCCAGGAAGGCAGGAGACAAAGGAAACAGGTTTGGGGTCAGAGCTCTGAGTCTGGTGACTCCCCACGGCTCTTCAACCTCGAAAGTCCCACCACTTTTCTTGCCTAAAACTCCTTTCTTTGCTCATACACCAGTGGTTGTTTTTGGCATTTTAAAAATGTATTTCTTGGGCTGAGAATGTGGCTCAGGGGGTAGAGCGCTCGCCTGGCATGCGTGCGGCCCCGGTTCGATCCTCAGCACCACATACCAACAAAGATGTTGTGTCTGCCAAGAACTAAAAAATAAATATTAAAAATTCTCTCTCTCTCTCTCTCTCCTCTCTCACTCTCTCTTTAAAAAAAATGCATTTCTTATTGTAATGAGCTTAAAAGTCTACAGCACCCTCTGTACCCGATCACCATCACCGCTCATCCTGCAAGCTGCTCACCAACTGTCCACCAAAGCTTTCTGAGCAGTGATTCTTCAGATTGGCAGAGGATGGGAGGCATATTCCTCGGCTTCATCTTAACTGGGAAATGCAGCTGGCAGATGCTCTCTGTAGTTTGACTCAGTGCGTGTTTGAATCTTGCACACAGATTCATGATGCCATATTTAATTTATTAGAAGACACACATCCTTCTTGTAGTAAATGATGAGTACAACTAATAAAACAGGACATTTGACATGTTTTAAAATACACCCCCCCTCCCTAGAGGCTCTCTAGGTGTCTTATGATTCAAAAATCATCTTCTAGAACTCTCATTTTTTTTTTTGAACATCACAGTTGCTCACCTGTCTCTCCTTTCTTCATTTTTCCCTGTGAAAGACAATAAGAAGCTCCCAATCACAAAAATAATGAAGTTTATATGAATTCTGGAAAACATTTCTTCCTAAAGGCCAGATTGTCCTCAGGGTCACTGCCAATACTAATGTGCATCTGCTGAGACCCAAGGTTGACAGATTTTCTGTAAAGGATCAGACAGTAAGTATTTGGCTTTGGGGGCCACGCATTCTCTGTCAAAGCACTCAACTCTGCTGCAATATACAACATGTATGAACAGGGTGCCTTCCATCAAAGATTTATGTACAGAAATGTGGTTGGCTGGATTTGGTTCATGGATCCATTTGCCAACTTTTGGATGAGACATGATTCACTCACTGTTTAACAGTGTGTCCTATTTCTGAAGGAGGGTGAGCTAGCCTCTTTTCCTGTCAAGTCAGGCATTTTTCAAATTGCACCCATTTTCAATCTAGCAGATCTATGCTGTTTTTGATCATATGTGTATGCACATATGTCTATACCTGTTAAATGTACCAGTCTCATCTTACAAGTTTTAGCTACAGATCACAGAAGCAGAGTGTCAGTTCAAAGCAGTTCTAGCTACTTATTAAAAAATAACACCAGTGCGTTATTAATACTGCCATTTCTATGTCTAGAGTAGCCTCTCCTGTCCAGATTATTAACAGTAACCCATGTGTCACTTGAATAATTGTCATTTCAAGTGAGCTTGAGTCCATGGCCAAGCTGTGGAGTTACAAAGGAGAAGACACGACTTCACAGAGAAGCAAATTGTCCCTGATCTTAACACTCAAATAAGCCTTATGTGGTTACCAGGCATCAGCGGTGGCAGCCCCACACCAAACTGGTGCATGCTCAGTAGTCAGCAAGACTCAAACGGCTGGGATCTGGAGCTCCTGAGCTGAAGGTTAAAAGTGTATTTGTCCTCGTTCCTTCTCAGACCTAAGTTTCCCCATATACAGTGCAGGTACCGACAACGGAACAAAATCAGAAGGGTTTGCCATTCCAAGGAATATTGACAAGGCAGTCGATGGCTTTTGAAAAATCGGTCACAAGTGAAAGATTTTAGCCTTGGTTTCTTTAGTTTCAGTATCTCACCAAGAACCTTGAAGGGTTCTGATATCTATTCTGATAATCTCGTAAAAGACACAGGAGGATATGTGCACAAGAACAGTTCCTGAAATTTCTGGTTGCAATGAGGTTATGGAATAGAAATAGAATTCCTTTAAATATTTAACATAGGTTCCATATTTGTAGCCCAAAACTATCCAACAGTGTCAAGTTCGAAGTCATTGTCACAACTCTAAAAATTTAGACTGCAGTAGCACATCTAACCTTGTGTGGAAACTGGGCATGCTCAGAGGCACCTAGCTGCGTGGTGGACAGTGCAAGGTGGTGGTGGAGGCTGGCGTGGCCCTTCTATCTGCTGAAGGCCCTGGCCTTCCTTCTTTCCTGAGTTCTATGGAGCCCAGGAGCTTTCTGTTCCAGAGTGAGCCTGGAACAGCTATCTCCCGGGTGAAATGTTCTTTTTGTTGGTGGCAAGAAGGATTCCCTCTCATCCTGGGAGCACGGCCCTTCTGTTAGGGAAATAGCTCCCTTATAAAATAGGAAGACACATCACAGTCGCATCTTCTCAAACTCTTCACATTATGATCCAGAATGCTAGGGTTAGGATGTGAGGTGTTCCCCAAAAGCTCACCTGTGAGACAACGCAAGAAGGTTCAGAGGAGAAATGATTGGGTGGTGAGAGTCTTAACCCAATCAGTGAATGAATCCCCTGATAGGGATTAGCTGAGTGGTAACTGAGGTGGTGGGTGTGGCTGGAGGAGGTGGGAATTGGGGGCATGGTTTGGGGTGTATATTTGTATCTATGGAGTGGAGTCTCCCGGCTTCCTGATCATCATGTGAGCTGCTTCCCTCTGCCACACTCTTCCTCCATGATATTCTGCCTGACCCCAAGCCCCAAGGCAGGGAGCGGCCTTCTATGGACTGAGACCTCTGAAGCCCTAGATAAACCTTTCCTCCTCTACAATTGTTCTGGTTGGGTCCTTTAGTCATAGCAGCAAAAAAAGCTGACTAAAACACAGAACAAAGTGATTTTGACCTGTATGTGAAAGTCGGAAGAATCAGGTGCCTCTGTGCTTGTCATTTGGAGATACAACAGAGTATCTCCAAGTGAGAAAACATCAATTAAAATATAGAGACTTGAGATGTAGGGTGAAAACCATTTGCTTGCAATTATGCCATCTATTTTTGTGATGTTGTTTCCTGTTTTAAAAAAAAATCATCACAAAGAACATCTAATCTCTAAGACAGAGAAGAATAGAAAAGATTATTTCACAAGATTAAAAGAATACCTGTTTGATACAAACTTCTCCTTTCCTGCTTATTGTTACCATTTGTTGACTTTGAAAAAACAAAACAAAGTTGTGCATTGCCATGGATAAGTTTTTAATGAACAATCTGCTCAGGACTGGAAAACATGAAAAGAATTAATTTAGTTCAAAAACTATGAAAATAACTTATGTTGAAC
Organism: Urocitellus parryii; assembly: GCF_045843805.1. Classification (NCBI taxonomy): domain Eukaryota; kingdom Metazoa; phylum Chordata; class Mammalia; order Rodentia; family Sciuridae; genus Urocitellus; species Urocitellus parryii. Next base: position 6,288,125 of record NC_135538.1, on the reverse strand, counting down.
AAGGGTGTCTCCTTTCCTGAGCCACAGATTATGTAACAGAGTCCTCCTCTTCAGCAAAACTGAGTTCAGGAAAATATTTACTGAAGTGGTTTTTAATTTGAGCACGCTATTTGCCATCAGTGTCAAGGAAGACGGTGTGTTTGTGGTAACTGCTCTGTCATCACACCCCAGTGCCAGCAGCACCGGGGACTCAAGACACTGTCCTCACTACCGCCTCCGCTCACCGTGGGAAAGCTGTGTGGAGGGCTGGGCGTGAGGGCCAGAGAAGAATCCAGCAATCCCCATCTCTTAAGCACGCCCTTCCACGGTGGTGCTGTGGTGGGTGCAGGGGGTGGGGGCCAAGAGCAGCCAGCAGCTCTGGAACCACACCCTCTGGAAGGGGCGCAGAGTCTCAGACAGCCCTCCCTACCCCTGCTCTCTGGAGCTGGAGCTGGCTAGAGGGTGGGTTGGGGTCCCCTTCCAGGTGGGGGCAGATCCACCTGACAGAGTCTCTGGTATGATCCAGACTTGACCATGGATGGACTGTGTAAGGCAGCAGCCTTTATTTGAAAGGTCTGGATTGCTCGCTGACTAGCCAGCTCTCAAGCCGAGATGGTAAAAATCTTACATCTTTTCTTCTTAGTGTAGCATTTTCATTCTTTCTGCAAACTGTCTAGAAAAGGCCAGAGAGTGGGAAGGCCGTCCGTCTCCTTGCAAACTCTCACTCTAAGTTTCTCTGGTGAAATTTTATTTATAGGGACCAAAAATGGAATTTGAAACAATTTTCACATATCACAAAATGTTACTCTTTAAAAACATTTTTATAATTTTTTAAAAAACATAAAATACATTATTAGGCCCTGGGCTATACAAAAGAGGTGGCTACTCTTGTTTAGCCTGAGAACCTTAATTTACTGACCCCTGGTCCAAAACAAGGTCACAGAAAAGCAGGTACCATATTTAGAGACATAGAGCTGGGAATACAAGTCAAAGGTGGGGACAGTGATTCTATTCAGGTTGATCACACACACAGATCATAGATGCCTGGCATCTATGACAAAAGTCAAAGCCAAGAAACCAGGTGCTAGTCTGTTTATCTGGAACTCTCCTGGGGCGGGGAAAGTACCTTAATGTCTTTAATACCAACTTTTCACTTAAATAATGGGAAAAAGATTTTAAGATCTCTAAGATCATTTCACCATTAAGGCAATCGTATCCTTGTTCATGACAGTCCTCTTCTCCCTCGTTTATTATTGTTTCACTATGTCAAACACAGTCACAAAGGCATCTTCAGATGGGAAGTCACTGCTACTACTAAAAACTCTGCTCTGAATTGTCTGCAAAGCACTGGGTGTTTGTGGAAAAGCACGGCTTCACCTGTCAATGCTGTGTAGCATCTCATCAGCAAGCTTACATTTTGAAAGAAGCTAAGAAATATTAAATCAAACTAAAATACAAATCATGCAGCAGAGAAGTCCAAAGGTGGAAAGGCCATTTGGCTGCAGGTGACCTCCCTCTCGTGTCATGAAAGGTACTTGGCAGAACTGGGCCCTTGCCTCAGGCCCTGGACCCCAGTGATTAGATGTAGTGGCCGACACACTGCATTTTATAGTGAGATATAATTACGATTACACTTTCTTGAATTTTACAGTTCAGCATTCACATGCCCCATAAATTCCATAATAAATAGTCTATAAATAACAGCATGGAGTTCACTGGGACTGGACCACATCTTTATATTTTTCAGAGTAGAATATTCTATGAAATAGAAAATGTTAGAAACTGGTCAGCATGCATGTCTGTAAGAGCCCTTGTGCTACGTGGGTGGATGAAGATGAGGCCCAAGAAGAAATGGACTTCAGGATCTCTGTTCTGTTTCCAAGGCTCCCCCAACTTGCTTCAAGCCACAGTACACGGCCCCTACCCCAGAACAACATCTCCCCCTGCTCAGCCCACTGCTTCACCCTGGACCCTATCCCTCCTCTGTCTTCCCGGTCACCAAGCCCCATGGAGCTGGGGACGAGCCTCCATGGCTAGAGCTCCTCGGCCCTCCTCGCCCATTCACGTTCCTGCCAACTCGCTTGCTGTCTTCTTTCCAGGACAGGCCACAGTCTGGAAGTCAGGGCGGGTCTGCAAGTTTCTGAGAGTAGGTAGAGACAGGGTGGTTCTTAAACCACTCTGTGCCAGGAAGGCTGAGTAGTACAGAGGAGGATACCTGTAAAGGATTAATTCTGTTTTTGAATTTGATTTTAGCCCATTTTATTACCCAGTTCCTTCCTTTTTTGCTCAATCAATAAATGAATAGATATTGAGCATGTATCGTGTTGAAACAAAGCAAAACCAAACACCAACTGGCTATGTAGAGGTTCTCTCTAATTTGGGGGCATTGGCCTGACATCAGGGAGTCCAGTGCTCCAACGATTGGGAAGACAAGTGGTACAAGGATAGTGACAAGAAAGACAGCCCACAGCACAGCACATGCTTTATTGCCAAATTGGGACACAATTTCAAGCACTGTGCTTTACTGGATAAAGGAGATTGTGTTCTGTGTCCTTTAACCCCACATGAAGTTGGCATGTGAACGACTTGAGTCCTGGGCTATGCAAAACACAGCTAGAAAAACCTTGTCATCCTGCCATCTCTCAGTTCCCAAATCCAATACGCATCACATAATTATCTCGTGTTGATTGTTTTTAGATTTATGCCACTGTTTCCTTTTGTTGGCATGAGCCAGAATCGCCAGGGTTAGTTTAAGCATGCTTTATTTACTTCTCAACCAAGAAAAGAATATCTTAAATGTTTCATGATCAGAGGGCTATCAATATTTTATAATAATTGCAGAGAAATGATAGCAACAGAGCTATTTGAAAGCCCTGCTGGCCTGTGAAGAAAAGGCAATAAGAAATTAATTATTAATTAATAATGATTAATTATTGATAGTACATTATGTGCCAGGGACAGTGCTAAATGTTTCCATGGATCTCTTCTTTAATTCTCACAGTAAACCCTGCTGACAAGTCTCACTAAGGAGGATGCTTCTGAGCTGCCTGGAGAACCTGGGGAGCTGGACCGCCTGAGCTAGAGGTGGAGGGAAGAACACGGAGAGAGGTGTCCTTGGGCGATGGACTGGGAGCCCAGGTAATCACACACCTTAAAACTCAAAAGACAGCCGCAAAAGCCAGAGGAGGGGGAGATGAGAGGGAAAGACAGACAGAGGAAGACTCACATCTCTCTGACAAACACCTCCCTCTCCACCAAGTGGCCTGAGAAGCTACCCTGGACTTAGACCAACCCACACCTGCCCCTGCTGCCTGTGCTGTGAGCCCACAGCCTCTGGGCTAGCACAAGGCAGAGTAATGAGGCAGGGCGGCCAGCTGGCCAAGCCTCCCCGTAGGTGAACAGGTCCCTCCTTTGCTCAGGACACAGAGGGCAAGGCACTTGACATCCCCATCAGAGGGGACAAAGCTCAGCAGAAGTGACTTTGGGTCCAGGTCTGTCCCCACTTCCCTCTGCCTTGGCCTGGGGAGCGGGCAGTGCTTCCTTCCCCATCCTGGAAGGCCAATAAGATGCAGAAAGATGCTCCGTGGAAAAGCACTGTTCTGGAGAATCCGAGCCCAGATGGCAGAGCTCTGCCAGAGAAATGGTGGTGCATCCTGCTTTCCATTATGACTGAGGGGGAAACATAGGAAAGAGGCATCATTCTGCTTTAAAAACAGAATCAGACCCTGACCTCAGGACATGAGCAGCAGCAGTCAGAGCCACTGCATCAGACTCCGTGAAAGAAGAATAGGTGTAATTTGTAACAAAACATGAATGTATCCATGCAGAGCCAGATGCTTTGGTGGTGTGATCACTACAAATTACAGATTACCATTAGGAACTTCTCCCCTCTGACTTTCAGAGCTGCGTTTAAAAGCGTATAGATCATTTCTAGAGTTTTCAATAGCTATCGGTTTTCCTGGAAAATATTTTAATCATTTCCTTTTTGGAAAACATACTACCATGGAAGGATAATTATTTTATCTCTTTAGAGGTCTGGTAATCTCATTTCCAGTGGGATGGCCCCTCAAAAAAATCTCTGACAGAGAAAAACCATATGAGACTTTCGGTACAGTAATTAAAAACATTCGAAGACGTAATCCTACTTCGCACTAATTTGGGGTTTATCTAGAAAGGTCCTTTGGGGCGTAAACTGTGTGACCATGGCTTTAGCCATTCTAAAACCAAAGCAAATGCTTAACACTGAGGGACTTGGTTCTTACACACTATTTCAACCTCATTTGCAAATATGATGTTGTATTATCCTTTAAAAAGTGCAATAAAATGTGGCACATTTTACAATGTTAGACTCTGCAGAGGAAAATGAGGTATTTCCAGGGATCCTTTTGTGGCCTGGAGGATGAAATGGGCCAGCGCCCTTTTCCTTGCAGTTTATAGAAAGCTTTCTGCACTTTGGCTTTGAGACAAAAGTGTGTACATCTGAAGGCATTTATTTGGCGGCTACCATATAGAGTGTAAGATGCGTATCTATCTTTCCCTGCTGTGCATACGGGTAGGAAATCTTCCCCTGGGAAGTGTGTGCTTCCTGCTGGTCTAGTCTACGCTGAGAATACTTAACTACACTGATCCTGGGAAGTCCAACCACACATGGGGCACACATGGGGGTGAGGGTGGGGGACTCAGGTGTGCTGACCGCCTCCTGTGTGCAGAGCCTCAGCTGGCCCTTTCCTGACTGTCTGAGTTTTCAGAGAAACATCAAATGGATCTTCATTGTTACACATTCAAAGATTTCTGTGACCTTCATTGAACATTTGTCCTCTGGCTCAAGACATAGCTCCTGGCCCCCTTTGGCTTACATTCTAGTGGAGGAAAGAGAATAAATACCCACAAATGTGCAGTGCCATGCCAGGCAATGATGAGTACACAGGGACCTACCCAGCACAACTGGGGGACAGACATCAGATGATGGCATCAGGTGAGCAGGGTGAGTGGGAGCTGTCCCCTCCAGTAGCCCTGAAAAAAGGGAGAGGATGAGCCAACTAGGCAAGTAGCTCATCCTGGTGATGCATGTCAGGCCTTTGAATACACGAGCTGCTGCAAGCTAAGCAGGATTCGTATCTCCAGGGACTGTGTTGGGCATATCTCTCTCTCCATATTGCTCACATTTTGTCCACTGCATCAAATAGAAAGTCTGCTACGACCCCATCTCATGCCCCTTGTGTCAGCCACATCTATGCGCCCCATGAGATCCTCTTGTCCTCAGGCCTGCATGGGCTCTGGCCAGCTTCACCTAACAACTCTATTACTCTGTCTCCTGGGCTGGCTCACCTGGCCCCATACCACAGGGCACATTCTGGTACTCAGGAGCTCAACCCACAGCCCCAGGTATGGAACAGTCAGCCACACTTGGCAGTGGCTGCTCCTTGGTCTCCCTGCCTTGCCCCGGTCCCTTCCTCCAGCATCCTAGGACTGGGCATGGGATGGAGTGATGGCACCTTAGCCCACTGCCTCACTCTGCTCCGGGGCAGCCCACCCTCTGCACTCCCCTCCTAGGACGGAAGGTGCCTGCCTTCATTTTTCACCTGTCTTGGTGTCTCAAATACTTCCTTTCCTGAGGGTTAACAAGAAACCATCACAAGCTTTAGTCAAATTGATGGTTCTAAAAAATCACAGCAACTCCCTTATCAAAACACCTAGAAGTGCCTAGCACACCGATGGTAGGAAGTGGCCTTTTGTGACATCTCCCTGGGAGGGCAGCGCCTTGGCGAAGGGTGGTCGATAAAATGAATCAGCTGCAATCCAGAACGAGAGGAAAGCAAGTTCTCAATAAATCCTGTGCTGACTCCCCCAAACTCCCACCCAACCCCTGTCCCATTTTGAGATTATCTTTCGTCAAAGCACCACAGCATCCTGGGATCCACCTCCGAGGCCTCCCCGGACCCACTTCTCTGTAGAAAACGCCTCTCCTGGGCCCAGGAGCTCGCCCCTCTTCACGTTGGGAACATGGCTCATCCTAAGGCAGATTCGGGGAGGCAGTTACACTGTGGACAACCATGTGAACATGAACCGCCTTGCGGTCCTGCCGGAGAACCAGCAGCCCAGGAACCAGCCTTTAACCCCCATGTTGCTGCATAGGCTTGTAAACACAGTGCCAGCTGTACCTGAGACATCTGAGGAACGGAGGAGAGAACCTCACTAGTATCTGCTTCCTATCAAACATGAGCCACTCTGATAGTGTAAAAAGAAAAACAAGGAAAACGTCTTCATAGAAAAAGAACAGCTCTCGTCGAGAAAGGTTCTTATTTCCCCCAATTTTTCCCATCCTCCTTTTCCTCTGCCATAGACCTTCACTTTACTATAAGATTGGAAAATTTCTCGGAGGACTTGTGATTATTTTACACATTGAAGCAATGCCTGCAGGATTGTAAAAACACCTCTCTTCTTTACAAACATCTTCTCATCAGCATCTGCCCACTGGCTGACTACCCCAGAGTAGAGAGGAGCTCTGCTTGACGTGACGGCCACAGCAATGAGCAGCACCAAGTCATCACAAAAGTGGCCGCTCTGTTCAGTGGGGATACGAGGGATTTTGTGATTTTACCTGGGACCCCCACGTCTCAGTGCCACAGGTATCATTGCCTCATTCACCTTTGAGCTCAGAGGGAACGTGACTGCAGGGACCGGTCGGCAAGTGGAAGGTCAGGAACTTGACATCTCCCATTGGCAGCCCACTCCGGAGCATCTGGGTCCTGGTAGGACACTAGGAAATGTTCAGTGGGTTGATTATTTCACCAGTGACTCTGACCCTCCCCAGGGTTGTGTGACCTGAGACCTATACTCCTAGTCAAAGGGGAAGAGGACCTACAGATACACTGAGATCCATGCATCTTAGTGTTGCTTTTCCTACCTGAAAGGCTTTCTAACAAATTGAAATGGATTGCCACTGTTGCTCCCTTTTATGCCAAATTGATTTTTTCACTGGATTTTTCCAGATGAAATGTATTTCTTAGTATCTACCATCACCCTTGATGTGATATTGATGATTTTACAGGACTTTTGCATTTAAATATATCAATAATTTCCCTCATGCTTACTACTTATTAAAAATGTGTAGTATCTGATATAACTCTAGGTCAAGCTCTGATCATTTTGAACATGTTCAGAAATTTTATTATATTTTCACTTTTATTTTCTATTACTAATTTTCTGTGTTCATATCATGGTTGGATTCTCTGAAAGTCAGTATCTGTGGAATATTTTAAGCTTTGTGCAATAACTGATCACATTGAACATCGCTAAAAATTCTTCCCTCTTTTTGAAAAAGTACCAGCTGGGGATCATTGAAATCTTTCACAGTCAATGCAAGACTTCAAGAGTCCATTGGAATCCAGTTCTTTTTGAAATACTTTTGTTGCCATCTTTTATTGACTACCTCAGAATTCTAGTTTGAAATTGAGAGAATCCATCCTGAGGCACTGGGTCATTTATATGATCGTACGTATTGACCATTATGAGGGATGCAGGTGGTCAGTGTTGGAATCCAACCTGCTGCTCAGCCCTCCCACTTGTATGGGGACTCCTCTCAAGTCCCATCATTCCCTGAGCCTTCATTCCGGATTCAAGTGCCCACACTGGTGAACTTGATAGAGCAGGAAACAGTGAGTCAACCCAGATCTGGCTGATGTCCCTCCCTGTGGTCCCAGCCTCTCTTCCTCCTATCTGGGACCCCTCTTGGAGGGACAGCTTCACTCTCCTATGAAGTGGTCCAGTTCCGGGGTGTCTTAGCTTTTAGCCACTCTCTCCAGCACCCAGGACCCCATCCAGAATTTCACCATTGAGTGACCTGCATGGTGAACAATTTTAAGCAGGACTAAAAGCTAATAAAGATCCCAGAAATTACATTTTAATAAAAATTTAATTGAAAATGACTGAGGAGAGAATTTGCAGCACTCTGGCAGTTTGCTCAGATGGATGAGGGGTGGACAGGCCTGTTCATGTTGGTCAGCCTCCTCATGTGGATATATATCTCTCTCACATACAGGGGTGGCTATTAATGAGAGAATGGGCTAAAAAAAAAAAAAAGCTGATTTTATACAAAACTGATGCAGCTGAGCCCACTAGTGTGAACTTTGAGGTGTGTTCTAGAAGTGGAGAAGGACAAGTTTGAGACAGCCACAAACTCTCTCACTTTGTCTGTGTCTAAATGAAACCTATTTTCCAATTAGACCGACTTGGCGCTCTAATCGGCTCCCATGTCAAAGTCAGTAAGGAAGGCTGGGTGTGGTGGCATCACCTGTAATCCCAGGAGCTCAGGAGGCCGAAACAGGCAGATCACGAGTTCAAAGTCAGCCTCAGCAAAAGCAAGGCTACCATCTCAGTTAGACCCTGTTTCTAAATAAAAGACAAAACAGGGCTGGGGATGTGGCTCAGTGGTTGAGTATCCCTGAGTTCAAACTCCTATACCCAACCCCACCTCCCAAAAATGAGTAAGAAAGAAGCTTTTTGTTGTTTTTAAGTAGAATTTGTTATTGAAGTATAACATCCACACTGAAACATTTACCAGTCACAGTGTTCTGCTAATAAAATTTCAAAATGGGGACCCACCTATATACCCAGCAACTAGGTCAAAAATTGGCCTGTTAGCAGCACTCCAGAAGCCTCTTTGTGACCTCTCACTATCACTATCCTTCTCACCTAAAAGCCAACCAGTACCCTGATTTCTAGCACTGAAGGGTATTTTTCCTTCATTTTGAAATCATATAATACATACTATTTTGTGGTTAACATTTTTCATGCAGCATTGAGTGGATAATAGGACCATCTATGAGTTTGCAAGGCTCCGTGTGAAATGAAAATGCAGGCCCTTTTGTTCAAAAAATCAGAAATTAGGGCTGGGATGGTGGCTCAGTGGTATAGTGCTTGCCTAGCATGAGTGAGGCACTGGGTTCAATTCTTAGTACTGCATGTAAATTAAAAAAAATAATAAAGTTTATTGACAACTAAAAAAATGTTTTTCTTAAAAAAATTAGGAATCACCAGACGGCAACAAGAGAGCATTAAACCAAGCACAAAGACCTTTCAGCCTGAGGCCCTGTGCAATACAGGTCACACACCCACGGCACCAGTCCCACTGCACAGTAACCTAAAGGACAAACACACTGTATTGTATTGTCTGTCCTGCTACTGATGAACATGTCTGAGATGGTCCCATTCTTCGGCTATTGTGAATGGAGCCCCTGTGAACATTCTTGTGCATCTTCTGGTGAGGATGTGGATGAGTTTCTATGAGTGGAATTGTGAGGTCACAGACATTAGCCTGTCCGGCTTTGGAAGATGTAAGTCCTGGTTTGTTGGATCCCTTTGTACCTCCCCTGGCATGGTCTCGGAGTTTCAGTGACTCCATTCTCAGCAATGCCTGGTATTCTCTATTCTCTCGTTCTCTCCCTCTTCTCCCCACACCCCACGCCCCATATATATATATTTTTCGGTCTGGGGATTTATACTCCAGGCCATACTGAATCCATATTACTGTGCTTCTGTTCAGATTCTGTATCTTTCAACACTCCCTAAGTGATGCTCCACTAAGCCACGTTAGTAATCACTGCTAATAACCTGAGCTATCTCACAACAGACCAAAACCATGCTCTGACTGCCCTGGAGTCAAACATGGGGTGAGGACTGAGAGTATTTTGCCATATCACCAACTCTCCAGGCAGACAAGTGAACGACATTGCAGCAGACTGGACATCGCCAGGCCAGAGGGTTGTGCATGGTCACTCTGATCCCACCATGGAATTCAGGGCCATCTTTCCTGCCAGGTGGTGTGAAAGGGCTCATGAAAGAGAAGAATGGACTTTTTAAGAGTTACAAACTCAATTCTCTGAAAACACATTTTGAAAATTATCATTATAGACTCTTGTTCATTTTCAACCTTCTAATTCCTATTTTAGATAATCAGAGTAAAATCAGACCATTTTACATAATTACACTCTATTTTAAAGCTTTTCTTTTTTGTTTTAAATCTGTAGGATATCCACTTAGCAACAGCATGCCATTTTCTTCTGTTTTCCCCATTTTAGGCTTATGCACATGAGAAGGAGATGAAAATGCACGTAATAAAGGAGATTCTGTCAAAATATATGGTTCCTCGGGGGAGAGGCTTGGCTTCTGATTCTAAGTGCAACATCAACAGTAGCTTGGGATTGAAACGTATCATATTTGTGTTCTTTTCATGTTTCAATTTAGGAGAACACATTCATGGGAATGTTATGTGTAGATATTGCTATTTCTGAAATATCTTATTAAAAATGCTAATAGACAATGATTTCAATATTTTATACTTCAGTGCAAAAATCATTCATGAAAAAATTCTTTGTGCCACATGGCGTGTGCACATGGTGTGTGTGCTTCTGTTAGACAGTGGGTGCTGAAATGCAGAAATTTCCATTTCTGGACATCTTTCCATAATGACATTTTTAAACCTGTACACTGAGCACATAACTGGAACGCTCCCTACCATTGAGAGATGTAATCATATTCTTCATAGGGTGTCCAACCTGTTATTTACATATATTTGTCTTCATTTTAGAAAATGTGAGTAAATAGGTAATTTATATAACCAGAAATACAACTTCTCTGCCTCTGGGTCCCCCATATCACGCCAGCATGAAGACACTCTTCTTGGCAGGTTGGACACCAGAACATTATCTTACACATATTCCCAGAAAGCGCGACCATGGCCCCACTACTGGGCAGAGCTCTGACTGTCAGGAGGGATGGTGCAGGCAGGGCATCCACTGGGCTCCCTTCTGCCCAGGAGGTGGCCCCTTTTACCCCAGCCTGGAGAGCCACGAGAAGACACGTTTCCTGGAAACTATCTCCCCCCGCTCCTTCTGCTTCTGTTGAAGAGTCCTCGGTGATCACAGAAAAGGAAAGAAGCCTCACCGGTGCTTTCAGGGCACCCCAAAGGATCAGGACACTTGTTCCTGGAGCACACCAGAACAACCCTCAGATTCATCCAGATTTTCAGGACTGCAAGAACTTGCAAGATCTTTTCTCTACGTATCCCCTGATGAGTTACTTCAACAGTACTTTGAATAGAGAAAACCAGTTCTATGGTTTTTCTTTTTACACTTAAAGAAATGCACTAAACTGCACTAAAAGTACATGCAAACAGTAGAAAACAGGGCTCACGGATGCCCCTGCACATCCTTTGCCCTTCTTCCTAAGCTTCTGCAAAATTCTGTTAAGAACTTGACACAAACTTCGCTAGAAACAGATGTCAGGAGCGCATCTGGCATCCCAAACGATCTCAATTTGGAGATGCATTGGCAGTCAGGCAGCTGTGAAAACAGATGCAGGTGCTGGGACTCAGTACAGGATTGCAAGCAGTAATTGTATTGTTTTTAGAGGAGTAGCAACCCCCACCCTTTGTATTTGTAGGAAAGGTGGTGCGGAGGGGGAATATTCCAAGCATCAAAAAATGAGAAGCTAACTTGGGAGAGCTGATCCACACCTCAGTCTAGTGTGCTTCCCAGAGTGGGGCTTGGTGGTTCCTGGCAGCCTCGTCCACAGTTGTCCTCCTACAGGGCCAGATTCTGTGAATCAACCTGCAGATGTGGCTTCCTTCCTGCACTAGGTAAGAAGCCAGGACAAAAGGGAAGAGCTTTGCAAAAATGTAAGTCTATGAGGTTCTTAAGATCCACAACTCACAAAAAGGGAAAATGATACCTACTGTCTCTTGGAAAATTGAAATGCAATTGAAGGTTATGTTTTATAGACTATGCTTACAGTACCTCATTACTGCTTCCCAACAATATTGTATGGTGAGGACTAAGGCCAATAGGCCCACTGAACAGTAAGAAGAGAGCTGTAAAGAAAGATCAACGGAACACAGACAACGTAAAGTCATTGCGCCTTTGTTTCTGGCAGGGGATCCCCTTGCCCACAGGTTTGCAAGATGGTGTAGAGGGCATGGCCAAGGGCCTCTTTTTTATGATGCTGACGAGCGAGTGGGGTAGGTGACTGGCTAGTACAGGAGTGGTGAGGATGCAGTGCTGGGGGTCTGAAGCTGGCCCTGACTTCCCTTCCAATCCACCATGCTTTAAAATTTGAATATTGCTGGTTAGGTAGATGAGCACCCACAGAGTTATCAGATAATTTATTTATAATAGCTATATAGAGCCTACTTGATGGCCTTAATTCTAGGATAGAATCAGCAGGTGTAAAATTAAACAAGACAGACATCTCTCTCTCTGGGCTTCAGAAGGTCATCTTAGCATCTTGGCTCTCTAATTATGTCATTGTCCGTACCACACACTGATTGTACGTCGTAAGGTGTGATCTTTTGTTCTGTACCTTCAGACTGGAAATGTCCCAGGGGGTAAAAGGGCACAGTGTCTGATGTCAGAGTCATGAACACAAGGACAGTGCAGGGCAGGCAGTGTGGCCTCCCTGGGGCAGGAGGCCAGGGCACCTGTGACCCAGGGCAGAGGCTTCCTCGTCCTTCCTCCATCATTTCCTACTGGACAGTGCTCCCCAGAGCTCAGGCTCCTCCCCCTTCCCCACCTTATTACCGCCATCCCATCTTTGGGGGAGCCTGAGTTTGGAGAACCCTTGAGGGTTCTCAAGGTCAATTGCTCTGTCAGTGTTCTCTCCTGCTTGCACCAAAGCAAAACTATATGAAGACTGAAGAATAAGGTTCAATAAATAAATAACTGTGGATAGGTGTCTGTATATCTTTAAACCATTCCTTAAAAATGATGATGTATCACAATAGCTAAACTGTGGAACCAACCAAATGCCCTTCAATAGATGAATGGATTAAAAAAATGTGGCATATATACACAATGGAATATTACTCAGCAATAAAAGAGAATAAAATAATGGCATTTGCAGGTAACTGGATGGAGTTCAAGAAGATAATGCTAAGTGAAGTTAGCCAATCCCAGAAAACCAAATGCCAAATGTTTTCTTTGATATAAGGAGTTTGACTCATAGATGAATAGGGAGGGGGAGCATGGGAGGAACAGATGAACTCTAGATAGGGCAGAGGGGTTGGAGGGGAAGGGGGGGGCATGGCATTATCAATGATGGTGGAATGTGATGATCATTATTATCCAAAGTACAAGTATAAAGACACAAATTGGTGTGAATATACTGTGCATACGACCAGAGATATAAAAAAAAATGTGCTCTCTATGTGTAATAAGAATTGTAATGCATTCTGCTGTCATATATAAGTAAAAAATAAATTAATTTAAAAAATGATGATGTAGATAGGGAGGTAGGGATGGAGATGGAGGAGAGGTGAGACAGGGGGTGAGAGAGAGAAAATAAACAACCGAAACTTAATATTTAGCCAAAAGATTGAACACATGCTTTTGATGGGGAAGCATTATTAAATAAGATATATTTCCTGAACTTTAAGCATGCACTGGAAACACAAAGGCCAATCCACACACCACAGAGGAGTACCAACTCTGCTGCAAGCAGTGACCAGAGAACACCAAGAACATAAGGAGAATGACAAAATGATTTGTTGCTGTTGTCCAAATGACAGTATGAACAGTCGGGGACATGAAATATAATATTAATTGGCTGGTAATAAGAATGAATTGACTTGATTCTTTCCGGATGTGCTTCCTTTGAGGGGTAACCTTTCACTGTGTATGAGCCAAGGTGTTTGAGAATCTCTTGAAAAATCCACAACACAAAGGGAGCATGTGTTTAAGTGCATGGGCATGTTTGTAACCGTTTCTGTGAAGATGACTCTTGTTAACTAATTCTGCTGCTGAAGCAGGTCTATCAGTTTACATAGCTTGGAAATGGAATTTCAAGACCTATGACAATACACAGCAGACCACTACTTAGAGCTGAATTTCATTCTGCAGCTTAGTTTCATTTTAAAATTCTACTGTGACATATTTAGCGAGAGAAAGATATTAAATCCAACTCTGGTGTATTTAATATGATTCTGCTCGAGTGACTCATTCCTTCACCTTACCGTGTGTGTGGCCTTAAGTGCCAGATGGGCAACTTGGATGCACGGCTTTATCATAATTCTAATATTTCAATATGAATGGGTTTTATAAGTAATTTGTTTTTGCTCTTCTGCTTTCTATAATTTCTGATTTCACTGAAGTCATAAATCTACTTATAAGAGAATAGTCTTATAATTTAGCCCATAGTGTAATTGAATGCAATTACCTCTAAATCTGTAATATTCAAATTAAACTAGGTAGATGGTTATCCACCTGTGGATCACATATGAAACAAACACTCATTATCATAAGTGTCAGGTCAGCAAAGATTTTATGGGAAGGGTCAGATAATATACTTAAAATTTGCAGGTCACAAGGTTATGGTCACAACTACTCAGCTCTACCACTGCAGCCACAACTAGTACTAGAAAACTGAATGAGTTGGCTGTGTTCCAATAAAACTTTACTTGCAAAATTCTAAGCCTTTTATAGACAGCTTGTTTAGACTTCTGCCACTTCTGCCCTGGTTCTAGACCAGCCTGTGGGTTAATCTGAAGCTCAGTAGAAATGCATGTGCTTAGGCCCCGCCCAGAACTATTGCATCCAGACCTGCTGCTTTCAGATGCCTGGGAATTCTAAAGCCTGAGCCAGAAGAAGATAAGCCAGTCTGGACCCCAGAGACCCTGGCTTCTACTTGAATTCATCCATATGATAAAGGAGGTTTCACTGACAGTTTGGCTGTCCATCCTGTGATAAGATCCCTGGAGCCCTCCTGTGAGCTGAGCTGATATTCTCCCAATCAAGTCACTGGGGTGTCACAAGAATTAGGAGACTATCTATTCCTAAAATTCCTTTGATTTGAAAACAAAATGGAATTAAGAATTACTACTGTTCTCCTCACGGATGGACCCTGCTCCCTCACGCAGAGTGTGCTTCATCCTGTGCAGAGCACCAGGTCTGCGGAGGGTAGGAGGGGACTCCCACCCCCAGGGGACGTGGCGGGGGTGCCTCCATCAGGGCAAGTCTGCTTTCTTTCCAACTGTCGTGTGTCTGGTGAGGTCTCCACCTGCAGCGCTGAAGGCCCACAGGCTCCAGGTGTAATGGGAAGCACCTTCCCACAAGAGCCCCCGGGGGTACCTGCAAGGGAGCTGCGGAAACTGCACTGACAGGAATGGTGTCGGCTCCACTGAGCAAGAGAGGAGACCGCTGGGCGAGTCCCGATTCACGTGTGTCATCCCGTGTCACATCATCATGTGAAAAAAACCGGTGAGTAATGTTCAACTTAAAATGATAGAGAACCAACCTGCAGCTCGGGGGGCAGCTCTTGCCCAGCACGTGAAAAGCCCTGGCAAAAATCACAACCAATATATTAAAAAGCAGATAAATGATGATCTTATGAAACAGGTTAACATCCATTCTCAAAGATAAATCTCAATCTAAGGGAATAAAGAGCTTAGAGATCTTAGCTATGACTTCTATGGAAGCAACACTATGAATTCTATTATTAGCAACACTTTTAAAGGCTAAGCATTCAACATGTGAAAAAATCTTTTATAAAATTTTAAATTATGTGATCTATATCTTGGTACTCTAAAATTATTAGATTTTTAACAGGACAACTTTAGAAGTCTCTTCTGCATTTTTTTCTTTGTTCCATAATAATGAAAGAAGAAAAGCTACATACATTAGTAAAACTTTCTTCCTATTACAACAAAAATAGATCATACACTAAAATAATATTTTAAAAGACTACAATGTATGTTTTTGTCAAAAATTGCTGTTGAGAGGTCTATATAAATTACTACTTAAAACTTGAAGCAGCAAATGTTGGAATGAATACAACACAGTAGGTTTGCTATAATGTTGGACACATGTTTCTCATAGGTGTCAGATTATAGTATTTTTTAATATTATTTTCCAGTAATGAAGTACATGAAAAACTTGTTTTTTTAAGCCAACTGTTTTGGATTAAAGATTGATATTTGATGGTTGTGTGTGTGATTCCAACCACTGATGGACCAGTCATCTTCATAAGAGAAAAAGATTTGAAAAAAAAAATGGTTACAAAGTTAGTGATGTAATGATGAGACTTTGTTCAAGATTTATAGGTAGGATGTTGAGGAAACATACAAAGCAGAGGTGAAAAAGAACTGTATCAGTGACAGTTAATTATTAAAATAAAACTTCTATAATGTAGCAGAATTTTCCCCACTACTTTGAATGATATTAGGAGTGGCTATGAAACTTATTAGACCACTTAATAGGGCTTAATACGTGATATAAACCTTGAAAGTAGTCTTTTGTGAAACTCAGAGTTACTCATTTTCAAGTTTGCTAATCTTTTCAAGGTAATCAGGTTTGATTGTATAGGTGATACACTAACAATTTTAGGTTGACCATTTGCATTATATGATTTATAATTGATTCAAATATATTTATTTGAGAAATAATTTTCCAGCAGATAGCAAGATCTTGATAAAAGAGTAGTTTTTAAAAACTTGCATAAAAGTGCCATGGGATATGAATGGGGCCTTTCCTGTGATATCAAATACCAGCAGAAATCACCCTAGCAGACAGTATAGAACAAGGCAAAACCAGTTATTTTGTCTCATTGTAGTAGAAGCAGTTTTACTAGGTAGAGAAATACTCCCCCCCCCCCTCCAAAGAAAATTGGACTTTGGAGCAAACACTTTAAAAACAGATGTTTGAAATATATCCATTGTTTTATGATTGTTTTTTAAAAAATGGATCAGTTATAGAAACATTCATATATGTACCAATTTAAAGAGCTTGGAAATAAGTATATACTCTATTTTAAAATCTTTCAAGTAAGTATTTTCAGTAAATTTTGAGCCTGCTAGTTAAAAAATGTAATAATGACCCACTTTCTAAAATTTTTTGACGTCATCAAAAAGAATTATTTCTCAAATTTAAAAATAATCTTTGCCTAATTGGGAGATGTGATCCAAACATCTGCTTTGTGGGTCGTTAGGCAGCTGACTTCCTTGCCTTTGGGGAAGTATTTCGTGAGTTGGTGACCTCCGCCATGAGAATGTGTGGCAGCTGGCTGTCAGATCTCGCCTTCTCCTCACCCGCTTCACAACCTCCTGGGTAGCTCCAAGACCGTTTTCTTACCTCCCAATCCTACTTCTGTTAGCAATCTTTGTGACTTTGATACCGTTGTAAAGCATTTGTTCACCCAGATTGACCTCAATCCCTTTTTCTCCTCACAGAGAATGGTCTTTCCTTCCTTTCAACCCACCCCCCTTTATGGTCACACCATACAGCAATGATTTTTAATCCCTGGGAGTTGCTCTGACCCCACCCCAAACTGACTGGGCATGGGCGATGGGATTTCAAATGTTTTTCCCAATTAAACTGGGCACATGGTGACAGCTGGGAACCACCAGTGGGGACCTGACATTACAGCAGCTAGACCACAGCGTCCACCCTGCTCGAGCATGCTGCGGTCAGCAGGCCCTGCCTTCAGCTCCAGTGACCTCACCTGGACACTCCTTCACCCTCAGTCACTGAGAAACACTGGCCCTGCCTGCTGTCTTCTGCTGTGTCCTGATCCCACTTGTGCTCAGTTCCTGGCTTGCCCAGTGTTGGCTTCCTGCTTCCTCGTTCCCTTTGCTGGACTCCTTCCTCATGGTAACTGTAGTGGATCCTCCCAAACACGGGGCATGACGCCCACACCCTGCCCTGTGCCTGCCTGAGAGACATCAACGTGGGGACACTAGAAGTTAGGTTCTCACTGATGCATCTGAATTGAAATACAAGAACCTCAATTTGTAGCTTGTTTATATAAAAACTTACTTGGAGATAAGAATGGCAAGAAAAAAATAGAAGAAACAGGAGTATAAAAATTTACGAAATATATTACAAGGTGAAAAGAAGAATCCATCCAACAATCATGAAGTCAGAGACTTGGAGGATGGGATATTTGAAGGTCATAGAAAAACATTTTAAGATGGAAGCGTAGACAAAATAACTAAATTCTGAAAAAGAGAAGAAATGAGGACCTATGTTTGCATAAAATTTCTACACATGAATGCTAAAGCAGCTTGCTTCATAAACCAAGAACCAGAGACCAGATATCTTAGTCTGCTGTGGCACTAGCCCAGCGGACACTATTGGTCAGTGAAAGGCATCAGACTATGGGTACACATCAGGTGGGTAAACTCAGAGAAACTGCATCAAGTCAAAGAAGCAAGTCTCAAGGTGCCTGCTATGTGGCTCCATCACTGACACTCCGAAGAAGTCAGAGCTGTCCAGAGGGGAGCTGGCCTGCCTAGTGCCAGGAGTGAAGGCCTTGGGGAGGCCGTGGAGATGGAGCATGGATGCAGGGTGCAGGATGTGCTCAGAGTCCTGGTTGTGACGGGATCACACTAACTTGCACGTGTGCTAAGATTCAACAGGACAATGAAATAAAAACGTCCCATAGACTGTAAGACAATTTAAAAACGTTTACAAGGAGTGTGAAGAATACATTTATCAAACATAAACTTACCTACTTAGAACTCTGTTAAAGAGATAGTGCAAAAGGCCTGGGAGAATATAAAGCTAATTAGAATGACTAATATAGAGCTGATGAGAATATAGAGCTCCCAACTATTTGTCAAGGATATTTGTAAAGGATGTATTATTATTATTGCCAAGAAGCTTCAAATAAAATGCAATAAAAATTTTAAACCAAAAAGATCAAACAATAAGTAAGTATATATCTAAGGCTGCGTGTGCTTGAACAGCAGTCGGGGTCCTTGGGCCTCTCAGGAAGACCTGTGGGGTCAGCAGCAGTCCCCCATCAGGTCCTCAGTTCCCAAATTCTATCATGCTGCCCGCTCCCTGGAGTGATATCAAGCAACAAGGTGATTTGCTCTTTCAAATCCTATGAAAATCAGTTCTCATTTTACAGTATTCTGAGACTTATCTTACTTCCTATCTCTTAAAGAGGCTTCCTAAGATAGCATGTTTTCAAATCAGATTTACTCCTGAAGGACTCCCTCTTCTCATTGCCAGTCTCATTTCCGCTGATAAACTTCCTTCTTTTCCTTCAGGATAAGGCAGAGCTTAATGCTTCTCAGACTCCAGCACTGAGTCGGGGCCACCGTCACACACAGTATGATGTAGGGATCCCAAACGGTCCACAATTGAGATGAGGTCAAGAGTATAGACTGTTTGGGGCGGGGAGTCTAAAAATGTTTAGGAACCAGATCATTTTTAAAAAGGCAAATAACATATCATTGAACTCAGAATGAAACAGGGAAAAAAAAAGAATTTAGCCTTAATTTGACAAGGAGGTTGTGTGTGTGAAGAGCCCCTGAACTTTGTTTTGAAGCAGGAAATGTTACACTGAAGGGTTTTGGCATTCTATATTGGAAACTGCAATTTGTTAATTATTTTTCTGTATGGATGACTTCTGCTACCTCTAAATCTTCAGCAAAGTGTTGTAAAACTGAGAATCTGCTTCTGTTAGCAGTTCTCTAAGGAATTTGGGAGGCACTGTCCCTCTCCAAGGCCTGAGCTGGGGTCATCGAGGCAGTCACCAGTAAGGACACAATGCTGCAGGGAAGAACGGTGCTGTCCCCACCGGGGGCAGAGGCCTCTGCATGCTGACGGGTGCCCTGACCAGATGGAAGAGCCTCGGATTTGTTCTTGAGTGTGTGTGTGTGGCAATGCCCTAAAAACTGATTGCACTCCGTCAAGTCCACGGAAGTTTGTGCCACAGGATTGGGTAATAAAAATGCAGCATGTGCCAAGTTGTCTTGTCACAAGTAGGTGATCCAGGAGAGCAGAGGTACAGATGAGCTGACATTTAATTTTTAACAATATGGAAAATTTTTATAGGTGGCCAAATTTATCAACACCTAGTGCTTTTGTTTGGGTCAGGGCAGGAGTACATGTTATCCAAAAATAGTGATTTAATCCATGCCACACATTGAGAAAAGCTCACTGAGTTGGAGACTGGGAGCTGAAGACCAAGAGCACCCACAGGGCGTCCCCAGGCTGAGGAGGCGCTGTGGGGGGTGCTGGTGCCGGCTCCACATGGTGCTCAGTCTGTGGGTGATCTCCACTTTCCCCTTAGCTGTCTGTACCAGAAGGTGACACCCGGTCAGGACTTACCCTGGGAAGAGTCTTGCTCTCTGCTAACGCTGAGACTCATGGGAGGAACAGAATTCAAAAGCCCTGTGAACCAATCTACAAACTGCTGGGAAATGATGGTTTTGGAATACAGTTTTCCACGAGGCTATTTCTCAGCTCACTTGGTTCCACTTCCCCGTGCTCTGCCGCCAGGGTCAGAACCCGCGCCTCCCCCGGGGGAGGAACACTGCCACCCAGGAACGCAGTCGGCAGTCCTCGCCACTGTGGCAGGACGTATGGCTGGTGCCCCTCCATCTATTCTCAGCATCTCCCAAGGGGGATTTCGCTCCAGCTACAGAGTGAGAAATAACAACAATAACAATCACCGATGCAATAGAACATATTGTGAGGGACATTTTTTTAAAAGCCCTTAAAATGCTACCAGAAGAGTTTTATGGCTGCAGCAGTTGGAACTCGGTCCTGCTGAGAAGCGAGGGGAGCGGTTGTTCTTCCAGAGGTCCAGGCCCCAGATCCACGTTTGCTTTGCTATTTCTCTTTTGCTGATGGTGTCACAACTGGGTTCAGCAACGCCCCAAGGGAATATGAGGTGCAGCCTGAGCCATTCAAAACAATCTTACTATAAAAGTGACTTATCTTTTCAAACTGAAAGAGCAGCTTTTGTGATGAGAGGTTATAGCCCAGGCACCAATGGTATTTTCTTTCCCATCCTCCAATTTTCTTTTGCTCAGGGCAGGTCTAAAATCAGATACCAAAGGTAAGAATGGGAGGGATTTTGCTCCATATCTATTCTCCTAAACATGAGGCTCTGTGGTCTTATAAGCTTGAGGGAAACCACAAGTTTCTTTCCCAAATGTCCTCATGTCAGCCTCTTTCCCCAATATATGGGAACTCTCAGTGTTCCTGCTGAATTTGCAATGGCTCCACGTTGCAGTCACACACCTATCCACCGGGAAGGAACAGAGGCATCTCCACTCCAATGTCATCTGGGTTTTTCATAAAAGACTTAAAGAGCGTGAACCACCTATGAGGAGGTAGTTATAGCTAACTATGGCTCTTGGTAGAGAGAAGGTGCAGGCTGCAGCAGAGCCAGGGTGTGGGTTAAGAGCTCAGCTGGACTTCGGGAGATTGATGGACACAATACCCTTATTTTATTTATTTACTTTTATGTGGTGCTGAGGATCAAACCCAGGGCCTTGCATGTGCTAGGTGAGCACTCTACCACTGAGCCACAACCCCAGCCCCCTAAATAGTTGCTTTTGATTTTAACATTCCTAAAATAACGGTGATTTAGTGAAACTGATCATCAGTTTAAGGCTCTGGGGAATATATCTGGTGGTAGAAACCAACATTTTCTCTTAAAGGTGCTTAATGAAGACACTTTTTTCTGTATTCCCCTTTAATAGTGTTAAATCCAAAGGCACACTCACTTAGTTCCAAGCTTAGGTACAGATAATCCCAGTCATCAGGATTTTATCGTGGACCTTACCAGTCGAGGTATAATATTATATTAACACAGCAGTGATCAGCTTAGCCAGGAAAGCGCAGAGTTGGGAGGTTCGTGCTGGGCTTATTCCCAGGGCAGTCCAGTGAGCACTGTTCCTGTTGGAAAGATGCCGACCCACACCTGCGTGCTGTCAGGAACAAAGAGGATGTGGTGCACGGCAGACCCTGGGCGTCAGCCTCAGGCACCGTCTGCATGCTTACTACCCCACTGCTGTCACTGTTGGGAGAAGGGGCAGAGGTGCAGTCCCTGAGTGACGTGGGGCAAGCTCTTCAGCTCTTGGAGCCTCGGTTTCCAGGTGTGAAATACAGAATAGTCAGCAGTGTCTACCTCACAGAGTTTCTGTGCAGACTGAACAATCAAAAACCTCCAAAACACAACACTCCATGCTTGGCCAATCACAACTCAATGAAGGTTTGATGGTGTTGATCATCAAGTCCAAAGCTGGTCACAGGTGAGCAAGAAATAACAATCGAACAGCTTACAAGGAACTGTGTCTTTCGGGTTCTGTTGGCCTGATTCTGATATTTGCTTAAGACATTTCGTGTCTTTCTCTCAGAACTTCTCTGTATCCTCCTAGAAAGACTGTGTAAGTCATCTCTGCATTGCCAGACTTTTTAGCACACGATGTGGTCCAAAGGAGAGCACAGTAACTTCTGAATGAACTTATTAAATCCATATTCATCATTGATCCTACTCCTATCCCCAGCTGTTTTGTGTGCTACCAATGGTGAGATTTGTTTGCTCTAAACTCTGTGACCTTTTCCTGTGTTCTCAACTGTGAGAAATTGAAAGTCTGATGGTCCATTTTCAGAATACAGTACTCAGGCTTAAATGTAAAATTGGGTCGTAAGAAAGGCAGCCAGAGGAGAAATAGAGCAGAATGGAAAATTACCAGCAGTTAATTCCCACAGTAGCACCACAGCTTGTGGATGTGGGAAATCCAAAGTCCATGTACGCGAACTGCTCCTTGAAAAACAGGAGGTGGGGGAAGGCGTCGGCCTGGCCCAACATAGAAATCTCTCTGCTAAGAAACACTGTCTTGGGGTCTGGGGCTGCGGCTCAGTGGTAGAGCGCTGGCCTGGCCTGTGTGAGGCCCTGGGTTTGATTCTGAGCACCACATATAAATAAATAAAATAAAGGTCCACTGACAACTAAAAAATATGTATATATAAACGAAAAAAAAACAGAAATAGTAACTTAGGTAAGGAAGCTATGTACGTGTCAGAATGCATTCACCCTCAAAAGATTTTCCTGCCAAAAGAAAATAAAGGGCGGTGCGAAGAGCTAAAAGTAGATTTCCTTAAACAACCCAATAGGAGGCAGTAAAACCTAGGGGACATTGGGGAGACTGTGCACCCCATGGTGCTCAGCCAATGAGGAACTGGGGGAGGGGACTGAGTGCTGGGGTGTGTGTGTGTGTGTGTGTGTGTGTGTGTGTGTGTTTTAAATAAAAAAATATCAGTCTCCTTGACTAAAGGTTGACATATGTGTTTTCAACTTAAAAATGTCTGAAACTGGCT
This sequence comes from Urocitellus parryii, assembly GCF_045843805.1. Taxonomy (NCBI): domain Eukaryota; kingdom Metazoa; phylum Chordata; class Mammalia; order Rodentia; family Sciuridae; genus Urocitellus; species Urocitellus parryii. The sequence continues at coordinate 6,265,035 of NC_135538.1, read as the reverse complement.
CTTTTCTTTCTTGATGGAAGCGAGTCTGGTGATGAGTTCGACATCCGTGATCGGGGCTCTGTGCAACATGAACAACTCTTCAACCACGAGGGCACCCAGTCTTGCACACTGTCATCAGAGCCGCGCTTTCTCTGTACGTGTTTCTCCCGGGCCCTGGTCTTGTGTTGGGACAGGTGAGCGTGTTCCTCACATCAGCCGCAGGTTCTCGCTCCACGGAGGAGGTTCCTCTGACACTGAGCTCGCTCTCTCACCTGCTCCCCTGTCGACCCCTCCACCCAGCAGTCCTGCCATGGACACAGGGCTCCTTCTGTGGCCACTGCCCCGATGGCATCCCCAAGCCTCCCTCCTCTCCCAGGCGCTGCTTTGCTCAGCTCCCATTATTCCTGCTCTCCTAGGACACTCTGGTGACTAAGGTTTTCTCCTGACAACCTCTCGACAGAGGACATATGGCGTGGGGAAACCTGTCCACACTTTCCCCCCAAAATTTTCAGCAGTGTTCCATTTTTTCTTAACTAAAACCAAACTCATCGAGATGAGAGCTGAACCTGCCCTCACTGTGCCACCTGCCCGGCTTCCAAGGTCCATCTCTTGTCAATGTCTCACTTGGACCTCAGCATCTTAAGTTCTTCATGTTCCTGAATCTGGTTTTGCTCCTCCCTTTCCACTGTGTCTAGAAAATGCTGATGGTCTCACCTTTGATATTCTGGTTTTTGTGTCCTTGGTGAAGTTATGCTTTCTCCATGCCTTTTCAAATTTCCCTTCTCTTATGGTTTCAATAGGAGCTGTCCCCTGAATGCTCATGCGTGAGACAATGCAGGAAGGTTGAAGAGGTGAACCGATTGGTTACTAGAGCCTCAACCGTGTGTTCATCCATCGGCTGATAGGGATTAAGTGGCTGGTGACTGTAGGGTGGTAGGGTGTGGCTGGAGGAGGTGGGTCCCTGGGGTGTACATTTTGTTCTGGGAAGAGGAGCACTTTGTCTCTCTTCCTAGTTCCACATTCCCGCTGCTTTCCTCCACCACAATCTTCGCCATGACGCTCTGCCTCACCTCGAGCCCTGAGCACTGGAGCTAGCTCTCTATCGACTGAGACTTCTGAACCCTTCAGCCCCCAAATAAACTTTTCCTCCTCTAATTGTTCTTGTTAGGACTTTTGGCCCCAGCAGTGATAAAGCTGACTGAAACACCTTTCAAGTGGACAAAGCCTTGTGATCTCTCCTGAATGTGCTTATGAACGGTTGTTGTCAAGGGTTAGCTTCCTAGGTTGTTCTGCTCATTTTTTTATGATTAGAGGAGACATAAAATGACATAACTGTGTGAATTTCATCTGGAAAAATAAGAGATGCAGAATAGCCAAAGCAATCCCTAGCAAGAAGACTCAAGCAGGTGACATCCTTATACCAGAGCAATAGTGACAAAACAGCATGGTATTGGCACCAAAACTGGTGGACCAATAGTACAGGATAGAGGACACAGAGACTAACCCACGTAATTACAGTTATCTTGCATTAGACCCATGCACCAAAATCACACATTGGAGAAAAGATAGCCTCTTCAACAAATGGTGCTGGGAAAACTGGAAATCCATCTGCAACAAAATGAAATTAAACCCCTATCTCTCACCATGCAGAAGGTGAATCAAGGACCTAGGAATTAAACCAGAGACACTGCACCTATTAGAAGAAAAAGTAGGCCCAAATCTCCATCATGTGGGATTAGGCCTCAACTTCCTTAATAAGACTCCTATAGCACAGAATTAAAACCAAGAATCAATAAATGGGATGGATTCAAAATAAAAAGCTTCTCAGCAAAAGAAACAATCAGGTGAATAGAGACCCTACATTTTGGGAGCAAATTTTTACCAATCCCGCATTAGACCACTAATCTCTAGGGTATATAAAGAACTCAAAAAGATAAATACCAAAAAAACAAGTTGTCCAATCAATATATGGGCCAAGGAACTGAACAGACACCTCTAAGAAGATGATATACAATCAATCAACAAATATATGAAACAATGTTCAACATCTCTAGCAATTAGAAAAATGCAAATCAAAACTACTCTAAGATTTTATCTCACTCTAGTTGGAATGGCAGTTCTTAAGAACAAAAACAATAATTGTTGGTAAGGATGTGGGGAAAAGGCACACTCATACACTGCTGGTGGGACTTTAAATTGGTGCAGCCAATATGGAAAGCAGTATGGGGATTCCTTGGAAAGCTGGGAATGGAACCACCATTTGACCCTCTCCTCAGTTTATACCGGAAGGACTTAAAAACAGCATACTACAGGGACACAGCCACACAAATGTTTATAGCAGCACAACTCACATTAGTGAAATTGTGGAACCAACCTAGATGCACTTCAGTAGATGAATGGATAAAGAAAATGTGGCATATATACACAATAGAATATTACTCAGCAATAAGAGAGAATAAAATGGCATTTGCAGGTAAATGGATGGAGTTGGAGAAGATAATACTAAGTAAAGTTAGCAAATCCCCCAAAACCAAATATGGAATGTTTTTTTCTGATATAAGGAGGCTGATTCATGGAGGGGTTGGGAGGAAGAACATGGGAGTATTAGATGAAATCTAGACAGGGCAAAGGAGTGGGAGGGGAAGAGAGGAGGCATGGGGGTAAAAGAGATGGTGGAATGAGAAAGATATCATTGCCCTAAGTACAGGTATGAAGACTTTATATACAACCAGAGATATGAAAAAATGTGCTCTATATGTGGCATATGAATTGTAATGCACTCTGATGTCATATATAACAAATTAAAATAAAAACTAAGCAAAATATAAAAATAAATAAATAAAATGTCATGACTGTGGGATAAATGTGCCCCATTATTTACAACTGTATTCAATGCTGATGTTATTTTTTTCTGTCCAAAAGTCCAACTCAGTGCTCATTCCAGCAACATTGAAGATGGAGACTATGAAGCAACCCCAAAATTTGAAAGGGCAATAAATATTTTCTCCAAAGGTAAGACCTCTCTTTATACTATTATAATGATATTTAATAGACCACTTATCTGGTGCTATTAAAAAAAAACTGACTGTTTTTTCTTTGTTTCAGTGGCTTTCATAACCAGTGGAAAAACTTTCCAGTAAAATATAGTTGAGAAAAATGAAAGAGAAATGGTAATATAAGGCCTTGCATTTAACTGTCACAGCAGGAAAATTCAAAATTGAATTCTGACCTCAGCTATTAAACACTCTGATGAAACCTCCCTCCAACTTCACTGAGCCAGGCAATTTTTCTCTTTTCCCTTCTGCACTGGAGTTTGCAGAGGAGAGCTGAAGGGTAGGCATGAGAAAATGAATGCACTGTTAGCACAGGTCACTTGCTAGGGATCAGCCTGCTGTATGCTGAGGCTTCCTGTTGTGTGTGGAGGTAATGGAGAATCTAAAGCAGAACCAGGCGATACCTACAGCAGCTTCTGAGATGAGCAAGGTGCCCAGTGACCTACCGGCTTGTGCTTCTTCCCCCATAGTTAGCTGGGTACCTCCCGGTGCCTCAATAAATATTTGTGGAATAAATACTAAGTGCTGGAGGGCACACTGGGGCAAAGGGTGGGGTTTGAAGCAAGGTTTCTTGGAGAAGTTGAACAATGAAGGAAAAGGGGGAATGGTCCAGATGAACCGGAGGATGGGCTACAATCAGTCTGGATGATGGGAAGTGAGCATGTCCAGAGAATGGACATCACCATGTCACCAACAGGAAGTGAAAACTACTCAGGGTCCTGAGGGGAGAATAAGGTGGAGATGCAGCAGGGCCAGTGTGATGGCACCAGATGTGGGGGTGGGGTGGGGAGAAAAGAAGACTCACAAAAGGACGGAAATAGAGCTGAATGATTTGTTAGGAGACAATCCTCATGGAAGGATTAAAGTGATCATGAATCCTCTACACTCCTCACATCAAGAGGTGGCACCTCTGCCTGTGACCGCTTTTCCCTTCAGGAAACCGTGAAGTAATGCTCTGTTCATTTCAGGCCCCAGCTTAAAACTGGTGGCTTCCACATCCTGTCTCATGGGACAGCCTCTCTGCATGTCCTCACCCACTACCCACCAGGAAAGGCCATGTGCTGGTCTCCCATCCATAACTAGAGTGAAACCCACCCTCCAGCTCCTCTTCCTCCAATGCCAGACATGTGAGGCTCTCTCCAGCAGAGCAGACAACCTCAGCCGGTGCTGGGTGGAGAACCACCCAGCCGAGCTCTGCCCAAAGCTATAACCTACACGGCTGCAACATATTGACATCTTGCTGCCTAATCTGGCCAAGCTCTCAGATGGTTTGTCCCCTAGCAATAGGTAAGGGAAACAGGGAAAGCTATTTGGGGGTGAGGAGGGGCATGGTAATGCAGCCAATTTTCCTAGAACCTAGGTTTTTTAAGTGTCTACAAGATGGTGTCTCCACTGTTTGGCATTGGGGAGGGGGTTTATTATTGCATTCTTGCCTGTGGTTTTGGATTCTCTTCCTTTCTCCATCTCTCAATTCCTGATGCTGAAATATACTTTGGTACAGTTAAAAAAAAATCATTCCACTGCATCTATTTTCTGGTTATGTTCTACTTCTAGATAATATAGTGTTCATAGAATTGAGTAGAAATCCACCATTCTGGTACTCAGCCAGCACCACCACAGTGACCAGCTCATGGTGGGGCAGTCTCAGGTGCAGGGCAGGATTGAAGGAGAAGAAAATGATCCCAGAACTTATCAATGATGATGATCATTTCTGAGTGTTCCTGACCTTTTCTACCTTTCTTCTCTGGATGATCTTGTCAGTATCTACCTCGACCTCTCAGCCTAAAAGCACCCAGACAGCAGAGGTCAATACTGCATCCCTGTCTTTGTTCAGGCTGAAGGTCACACTTGCTGCATTTATTCCCATCTGTAGCCCCATTTTTTTTTTTTTAGAAGTGAAGAATGTTACCACAGGAGAGGTGTTCCCTGGTTTTCTCGTCTGACCTGGTTCTTCAGGTCTGACCCTATCAAGGCATTATCTCCATCTCAGGCCCATTATAGGAAGAGAATTGTGTTTTATTGATACGAGAGAAAATAATTGTTTGGTTGATTAGATTACCAAATTGATATAATTTTAGGTGATAAATAACAGATGCAGATACTCTAGGTGGCAGTTGTTAAAAATTAATTTTGCTTCCCTACCACATTTTGGTTTAGAAGTTCTCATTTTTTGTTTCGCTGATAACTTTTGTTGTTCATAGCATATAAAATGTCTTTTAGTTTTATAAACAAAGCTTTTATCATCTGCTATATCTTCAATTAAATCAAGAACAAATCTCTGATTATTGATTTTTGAGAAGGATGAATATAACAAACCAACTTGTAGAAAAGCAAATTTTCCACGGTAGAGCAAAAGTCTTATAATTCATGCTTGTAATTGATACTTTAAGCTGTCTTATATTTGTCAATTCTCCAGTTAGATCTGTAAACCTAAAATATTACAAATGAATCTTAATGAGTAATCAGATTAGTTTGGCATAGTGAACTCTCTGAATTACAAAAGCATTGTACTTGAAAAAGTTTTATGCCCTTGAAATGAAAAGACTCTCAGTGCGTATAAGGCAGAGTGGAAATGGATCATGGGTTCTGGGGAATCATGAAGGTACCACAACCAATAATATGTATGCATTCCACTTCCACTTGGATGTTGCTTTACGCTGCTCAGATTATCTTCAGCTGCATTATGTTATATATCCCTCACGGCAATTCTCCAAAATGGAGAGAATTGCACAATTATATTCATCTCGCAGGTGAGGAGATGGAGCTGCAAACAGCTTGTGCTCATCATAGTCGAAGTTTATCTAAGAACACTGTGACTAAGTTGGGTCACGCACCTGATTACTAAACGGGTGATTTTCAAGGCCAAAGTTGCTGGGAGAGGAATATCATTTTAGTTCTGTGCAAATCTATCTGGATAGGTAACACTTATAAAGTGACATGCTGGGTTTTGTCAGTTTCCCGTGTTTCTGGAATAATAGTAAAAACACAGTTTTTAATTAATTCTCAATTAGTTGAGAATTCCCCCCCACCCCCACCCCACTCCCTGCAAGCAGCAATACCTTTAATTTTGAGAGAACTATAGAAGTGGCCCAATGGCCATTGCAGATGTATTCTTTGGGCTCTTTTGTAATTTGAACTGAAGGGGAGTCTAGCAAAATGGCTGGGGAAAATGTCTAAAAGACCCTAACTCATCCCTAATGCAAAGGGGACAGTAAACCACCATGTCTTTGAATGCCCCTTTCTGTTTCCCCAAAACCTACTCAAGGTTACAATGAGAGCAAGACTGGGCCCAAAAGTCCAGATACAATATTATCTGGAAGGACACTGACTTGCTCTTATGCACACTGGGAACAAGGAAAGTTGGTGATGTCTGTAAAAAAACTACTTTCTTGAGTGCATATCAGGCAGCTGCTCCTTGGGATGCTAGTCAAGATAAGCAAGCTAATGCTGGTGACGTCACTGCTTCTGCAGCCTTATGTGTTGGAGTGGAGATAAGTGTGGAACTAAGGGCACTGTGCAAAGCTTAAGTGTTACTCACCAGCCAGCCACCACTGGACCAAACACCATGAGGGAGAAGATGAGCTGCTTCACAAAGCACCACAGGGTTGGGGGCACCGCATCACAACCAAACTCTTCTTGGAGCAGTCGCTGATATCATGTAAGCTCTCCCCATCAAATGATGTCTCTCATGCTGTCCCTGGGCTCTTTCTCTGCCTATCTGCAACCTACCCCTCTACCTTAGCACAACTGGGCAGGGTGAGACAGACCCCAAAAGATTACCAACCCAATGTGTGCCAGGTGGACCTCAGATTGATGGCAAATCTCAAAATGATGTCAAGGGCAAGGACGTAGGAAAGTGGAGCCTCCTTGCCACAATCTCTGGAGATGGACAGCTGGCCTCACAGTGGTCCTTGTGCCTGCAAGGCCAGGTCAGCGTGGATGTCCTCCACCTGCATGTGGGTCAGTGGCCATGAGGATAATGTGGAGAAGCCCAGTGAAAGCCACACATCCTACAGATCAGGCTGAAAATGGGAAACTTCCAAACAAGAAGCCAGAGAGAAACACCTTCCAGGGCATCGTGATGAGAATTACAGAACATTACACAAATCTGGGTTGACAAAGGTAATGACAAGATCACTTCCTAAAACTGTTGTTAATATCACTCTGAGGGAAGTCTTGGGAACAAAACAGAAACAACATGCAGCTTTGTGCTTTTGAAAAATCCTTACAAAACTCTTAGACCTTCAGATGAAGGAAATCCAACCACAGTGAGGAATGTCTGTCTCCAGGGAGCAGGACCAAGCAGGCCATCTGCTCTCCACAGAGCCACATCCCGGCATCAAATGCTCACACCACGGCACACCACAAAGCTTCTCAGACAACACACCTGAGATGGTCCAGTCCTCAAGTACTGCGTTCCATTCTTCCCATCAGTAATTTTTTGTCTGATTTTTTATACAGAAACAATGGCACTCGGCGGATTGCTCACCACACAGAGGGCCTGACTTAACAGAGAGGGGGACAGGAAGAAGAAGGTTTTCTTTTTTCTTTATACAAATACTGCTGAGCGTGTGGTACACACCTGTGATCCCAGCAGCTCTGGAGGCAGAGGCAGGAAGATTACGAGTTCAAAGCCAGAGTCACCAACTTAGCAAGGCTCTAAGCAACTTCCTGAGATCCTGTCTCAAAATAAAAAACAAAAAGGGCTGGGGATTTGGTGCAGTTAGTGGTAAGTGCTCTGGGTGAAATCGCCAGACCTGTCCCCCACCTTCCCCCAAAAGATAAACAAACAGCCACATGAACAACTCTAGTTACACATTTTGCAAATTCTTCTTGGCCAGGAAGTACTTAACGCTTTCATGCTAGTTATTATTTCTGAGGTGCTGGGATGGAACCCAGGCAGGCCAACCACCACTGGCCACAACTGAGCACTTATGCTTCTTACCATAGAGAGGCACGATTGAAAAGAGGGGGGCCTCCTTCCAGGAAGTAGTTAGGGTGCTGCTCAGGGAGGGGCTCAGCGGCAGGGGGAGCAGTTTTCCTGGAGGAAGCTGGCCTGGCCGAGGGATGGACTGCAGCTGACCCCGGCCAGCGCACTGAGGGAGGGATTAGAGGCTTCTCTCCTGAACACTGCTTTTTCCTCAACCACAGAGGCAGATTTCTCTACTTCCGCTTCCCCACAGAATATCCACGGCAGACCTTTGCTTTGACTTCAGAAGCAAAAGGCGTTTATGAGTGTTTCCCCAAACCCCGGTGGCCTAGAGGTAAGCCACCTCTGTCCAGTGATGTTCTAAGGTGCTTTCCTTGCCATGTACCCAGCTCACAGTCCAGTGTGACCACTCTGACCATGTCAAAATATCACCAAGCTACAGAGTGAGAAGACATTGACTTTCAAACGTGACCTCCGATTAAAACTCAAAAGAGGGCTGGTGTGTAATGTTGTTAAATTGTTTCATGATTAAGCAGCAATTCTAACCCAAATACATTAAAATGCCCTAAATATTTCATACCATTCTCTTATTCATCTGAAATTATTAGATTTATTTAGGCCATGAGTAGTTTAGAGTCACTGGTATATATTCAGATTTCTGATGTAGGAAAAAATGACACTGAGACACAATGCTAAGAAAAACACTAATGCTGTCAGAATAAACACCTATCTCTACATGAAAAAAATGTTCAACATCATTAGCAATTAGGGAAATGCAAATCAAAATTACACTGAGATTTCATCTCACACCATTCAGAATGGCAGCCATCAAGAATATAAACAATGATAGATTCTGGAGAGGATGTGGAGAAAAAGGAACACTCATACACTGTTGGTGGGATTGTAAATTAGTACAACCCCTATGGAAATCAGTATGGGAGGCCCTCAAAAGACTAGGCATGGGGCCTCCCTATGACCCAGCTATAGCACTCCTCAGTGTTTATTCTGAAGAATCAAAGTCAACATACTATAGCAATACCTGCATTCCCATGATTACAGCAGCACAATTCACAATAGCCAAACTACAGAACCAGGCTAGGTATCTGTCAACGAGGAATGGATAGAGAAAATGTGGCACATATACACAATGGAGTTTTACTCAGCCATAAAGAAAATTGAAATTATGTCATTTGCAGGAAAATGGAGGGAACTAGAGACCATGATGCCAGATGAAATAATTTAAACCCAGAGGGTCAAGGGGTGTATGGTTTCCCTCATATGCAGAAGCTAGAAAGGAAAAAAGAAAAGAAATGAGTGGGTTGATCTCACAAAACTCACGGGGAGATCAGTAGAGGAAAGAGAAGTGTGGGAAGGGAGGGCGGTGGAAGTGAGGGGGAGGGATACTGGCCAAATTTTATGGATAGACCGTGTGTATGTATGAATACGTAGCAATGGATCCCACCATTATGCACCACTGGACTGCACCAGTAAAAATGTGGAATAAAAATACCCTGTCTCTGAGACCTGTGTGCACCAGGATGGGATACTGAAATTCTGGGTTCAGGCTCGTTCTCATGTTTAACAGGGAGGATGTGAATCTTTCGTACCCCGCTTCTGGCTCCCCACCCTCAGGGAACTGTTAATAGGTAAATAACAAGACAAACATAAAGGCAGATGTCAGGAGTTGCCCAGCGCCCGGTACCTGCCTCCGGGAAGTTGGAGACAGGAGCCTGCTCACAGCCACACTGTGCTCCTCGTCCTAGTGAGCACTTGGTGGGACACACTGTGGTCTCAGTCATTTCTTTCTCTAACCTGGCCCTGCTCCCCTGCCCTTCCCCTCCTGATTTTCCATTGACATTTGAACTTTTAGTTCTTACGTTGACCTATGTTTTATCTTAAACAGACCCTTATTTTTAAGACTTATCTACATCTCGATCCATGGAATTTGGTTCTATCCTGAGTCGCCATTGCGTAAGGTGAAGAGCAGAGGGCCTGCAGGGCTTCTTCGCCTCTCCTCCCTCCACTTCCCCTCCTTCTTCAGCCTTTCCATGATTTTTACTCCTTCTTATCTGCAATGTCCACATGTTGTGCTGTACCATCCAAGAACGCACGCTTGGCCTTCTGGGGGACTCTGGATATTGTCACAAACATTCACAAAGCAAAGGCATTCCTGGTCCCAGTGAGTTGTACCCACTGGTTGAACCTTGAGCTAGGGTCCCGCCCTGTGTCACTAAAGCTCGGTCACTCAAAGGGGAGTTTCCCAAAGCTTGCACCAAGTGATTCTCATTCCCAATTCTCAGTGTCTTGGTCTTTTTGATGCATAGATGGACAGATGTCTAGCACCCATTTAGCTTCTCTGGAGTCAGACGACTTCCTCTTCAATGACAGGAGAAGCACAGGCCTCCTCCCCATCACTGGGCTCCTCCTGCTCTCCCACGTGTCTCACCAATCGATTGCTCTGGTGTGTCTCCTTGGTTCTCAGGTCTGCCACCAGGCTGTCTTTCTGGAATTCTCTGAAGTCTCTGGTTCCCTTCATGGTGGGCTTCATGTTACTCGTATGGAGCACGTTTTCAGCCCTTCCCCCTCTGGGAATTTGTTTCTGATCTCTGTGGATTGCTCTTCTCTTCTACTTCGCTGTCCTCCCTGTTCTTTTGCTGCAGTCCAGATCACAGAAAGAGTATTTTCAGGAAAGGTGCATGGGAGGTAAGGTTTCTAGATCCCACGGGTCTGGATGTTTCCTTACTGGTTTATGAGCTTGCTAAAAACTTGGATAGGCATAGAATTCCACGTTGAAAGCAGTGTCTCAGGACTTCCCTCTCCTTTGCTGGCTTTCAGCTTCAGCATCAACACCAACAGCAAGTTCTGCACTTGGGGTGGGTTGGGGTGGGGCACAACCTTGCCTTGGTCCAGGCTAAGAGACCTCTCCAGGAGACAGAGTCAGGCCAGGAAATAAGAGGGCAGGCCACAGGGCCAGGTGTGGGCCTCCTCTCAGTTCTCTGACCTACCGAGGGGTGAGCAGGCTCCGGCTTTGGGGCCTCTTGCTCTCTGTGGGTGCATAGAGAACCACCTCAGTGGGAGACCAGGCAACTCATGTGAGCCTACCACATATAACTCAGATCTTATTTCACTATTTCCAATGGGCTTAGTCCTCTTCCCACCTCCTGTGGAGAAGGACGCAGTGACCCCTGCAGTTATACTGCTTTGGCCATTTTTCTTCTTGAAATTCTGGGCCCACCTAGACATCCCACCTCTTTCTAGAGCCACCTTTTGCCCATCTGAAGCTGCACAATGTTACATAATGTCCCTCAGTTTTCTATGGACTTCAGAAAACACACACACACACACACACACACACACACACACACACACACATGCTATTTGTAAGAGCTAGATGTATAGACTAGATGTTATTGGTGCTGCAAGGAAATTGGAGGAGAATAGCAAATAGAGACTATGGAAATAAATACATGGCAATTTGAACTTCAGTGCATAATAATGATAGTACTTTAGGTAAGTGGGGAGTGAGTGTTGGAACAGACTTTAAAAAAGCAAAATTTAACTTAGATTCCTATTGTATTCCTTTAGAAAGAAAGTGAGTTCAAATAAAATAAACTCAAGTGTGAAAAATCAAAACATCAAAAATGTATTGTAAGAAACAATGGATACAAAATTTCATAGTGGTGAAGTCCTTTCTTTGCTGACATTAAAAGAAGAAGCTGTGAAGGAGGCGAAGATACCTGACTACCCAGAAAATCTGTTAAATCTTCCTGAGGCAACAAAACCAAAACAGAAGTAGATCCTGGTGGTCTGTTTCACTGGTCGACAATGAACCACACCTGGAAAAATATGGGACTTGCCCTCTCCTCTTAGGTTTGAGCTGGCCTGGGCCTTGTCTGAACCCAGAGCGTTTGGCAGATACTTCGCCAGGAGCCTCAAGAGTCTGGGTAGGGCTTGCTCTGACACTAGTGGGACCTTGTGATGTTCTGTGGCCCTGCAGGGGACAGCATGGTGAAAGCACATGTGGGCAGAGGGTCCTGGAGTCCACACAGAGGAAACAAGGAACCCAGAGGGTTCTAGCACCCTGCCCCAGGGTGTGTCCCATCCCGCCACCCAGCTTCCTAGCTGAACTCTGCACATCTGGACCAACACTCCAGAGAGGCCTAGCCCCAGTGGTATCGACCAGTAGGGTCTCATGGTCCCCACTGTGCCCTGCCCAAATTCACAGCCCTCAGAATTTTGATGAGTAACAAAAGAGATTCGTTTAAAGACATGGACTAATTTGTTACATTACAACTGATAACCAGAATGCCCCAAGAGTCAAACTCAAAAGAAAAACTGGTAAAAATGCAAACAAAACATATGCTAAGAGACTAATTTTTTTAATATGTAAAAGATCTCATAAGCCAATAAGGAAAAGACAACTTCATACAAAAATAACAGGATTTCACAAGGTAATTCAAAGACAAAGTCACAAGCGGTCAATAATCATTTGTTATATGAGATCCCATTACTTGCCTATTGGATCAGAAAGTATAAAAGCTTAGCAATAAATAAAATAAAATAAAAAGCTTAGCAATAAGCAGTGTGTAGATGATGTGAAGCTACAACTGAACTCTTGCCAACTACTTGTTGAAAGCATTTTATCAGTGTTTATTAAAAGTGGATGTACTTATTATTTGACTCAACAATCTAACTTTGAATAATGTCTAATAGGATTTACTGAAGAAGGCAAAATGTCTGAGCTGCTATGGACGGAATGCTTGTATTCACCTAAAATTCACACTGTCACAATGTGGTGGTGGCCGGAGGAGGGTCTTTGGGAGACAGTAGGTTTATAAGAGGTCATGGGGGTGGGGATTCCTTGATGGGATTAGTGTCCTTGGTCCCTACTGTCACTGACGACAGAGCAGGGAGGCGGCTGTCCAGGAAAAGAGCCCTTCCCAGTCCTCAAACCTGCTGCACCTTGATCTGGACTTTCAAGGCCCCAAAGCTGTGAAAAAATAAAGTTCTGTTGTTCAAATCACTCAGTCTATAGTATTTTGTTATGGCAGCAAAGCCCACTAAGACACAAACAATGATGTTCATCAAGCATCATTTGTGGATTTCTTAAATACTGGAAATACTATGTATCCACCCAGGAGAATCTTAATACAAAGTAATACTGTGCAGCCAGTCATAAGAATAAAATAGAACTATATACACCAGGCTAAGAGGATGAGCAGATATTGGCAAAGTGTGAAAACAGACCAACCAACCAAGTTGCAGAAGGTATTCTAGGAATCTGTTAGTGACCTTTTATGAAAAAAATATAAGCACAATACATTACAGTTTTGCTAGTCCGCATACTTCTAGGATGAATTTCTAAGAACACAGAGAAGCCATTAGTGGTGATTGCCTCTGAGGGTTGGGAGTTCTGACGCTGGGCCGTGTGTGTGCAGAGGGAATGAGGGAGATGGAGTTGTCCCTCTGCACCATCTGTACTCCTGGAGGTTTGGGGGATGTAAAATGTATAACTTTTATTAAGAAAAGAAAAATAGTGAAGTGCTTCCAAGTCATTTGTGTCAAGAGCTTTGCTGCTCCCTGGGCACAGAACACAGGGCCACCACCGTCCATCTTGGCCTACACTTCAGCCTCATGTATGTACATGGCCTTATGTCAGGGAGGCTGGGCAAACACACACCTGAGCTCCCGGGTTGGAGAGGTTCCCGGGTTGGAGGACCTGGAAGAAGCCTAGGGTTTTCTAGGAGAAAAAGAAGAGCACGTTGTCCGAGCCAGTTCTGATCCTGCTACTAATACCCGTAGCCAGACACAGGCTCCCACTCATGAGCAGGAGAGGCACGATGTCCTTCTCCCACAGTGGCCTCGCCTGCGATAGACCTGTTCAAGGGGCAGTGTGGTCTCTAAGAATTGCCTAAGGAACCCTGGGCATTCTCAGACAGCCAGGCTCTGAAGCCAGATGGGAAAAAAGGAAGAGACATCACTCACAATCATCTCACTTTAAAAAGTTCTCTTGACCTTTGTAGATTAATTTTCCTGAACCTGAGAGGTGTTTCACGAAAGAACACCTTATTCTTATTATTTGATGTTCTCACAGAATCACACTCACTCTCAAGCTTTACTTCAATACACTTATTCTGTTATGTTTTTAAGGACTTGAAAACCAAAATAGATTTTTAATTTTCCTATGAAAAAATTGCAAGCCTTTACATCAAAGTGTTAGATTTCTTAATATCTTTTGTGTCATCCTTTGTAAATGTGAGAACTGTGATTGATCTCTGTTACGCCTGTGTGACAGACCAAATCCAAAACATGGTCTGAGGCAAGCAGACCTTGAAAATCTTATGGAACTGGAACATTTTCATTACCCACACCACGCCGTGTACCAAGCAGGCATGCCAATCAGCTTGTGGATCTCAGCAGGCCACTGTTCACACTAACTAATACAACTGATAGGAGAGCCGCATTTAGCATTTTCATCTGGAAAACACTCTGGAATGTGTGAATGAATAAAACTACAAAATATCCAAATTCACATTGCCATGTAGTTCAACAATATGGATACTCACTGTTGACAGAGGAGGACAGAGTGTGTGCCTGAGAAAGGGAGTCCCTGTCCAACCAAGCAGAGCACAAGCAATGCACGAGCACAAACCCTCAGTGCAAACCAGAGGATGATGGTGACTCTGAGTCGTGGTGGAAGTTACCACTCACAATCATCAGGTTATTTCCCCTTATCTCAAATGGCAGAAACAAAACAAAAAAACCATCCTTTACTTTAAAAAACAATAGCATTAAGTATAATTGAGAGAGAAAGAATAAAAGGGTAGGAAAGAAAAGGGACGCCTAAATGGAGCCTTGGATACCGAGTGTGCAAAGATCGTTAACACTGACTTCTGAAAGGCCACGAAAAATCTAATGTGAAGATCAAGTTGACTTTGGTGTTTCAGGCCCTAAGGAACCAAAAGAACACAGGAAAGATCCTAGGGATCTAGCCAGTGAGCACAATCTCATGAGATGATGAAGACCACGGGACCATTTAAAACATAGTAAATCTCACATATAATTAAATGACGATAGCAAAATATTTAGAATTGTAGTAAGTGTGCCATGGATAAGGCCAATGATTGATATCAGAGCCAAATTAAAGACAAAAAATAAGCAAATGAAATTTAAGACCGTAAGTAGAAAACTTTCTCTACATGACCAGCAGGATTACATTTGGATTTTGGAGGTTGTCAGTGGTGGAGACTGAGAGATGCCGTCAAGGAAAGCCTGCAAGGGTCCCGTTCTCCAGATGTGTCTCCCTTAGCCTAAAATCGGCCCTTTATTTCTCACCTACTATTCCTCTTCTCTGTCTTTCTACTCTCTTCACTTTAACTTGCGAATGTCTGGTGTTCTTTGTCTTTGGCGTGGTCCCCTTCCTTACCCCTTCATTGCTGAATCACACAAGTTTTTATCATCTTCACTCCAATTTTTGCCATATATTTTGGATTCTCCCTTTTTTAATAATAATGAAGAAAATCTGTAACATTTCAAAAGCAGCTTTGGTGTCCATCTCTGTGGTGCTGGTATGATTTTGTTGGATGGTCTCTCAGCATTATTTCCCAAGGGAACAAGAGGTGGTGATGGTGGTGCAGTTCTCACAGCTCTCGAGGCCTCCTGGAAAGCGTGTGGCCAAGTGAATAGATGGTTGGGGCTTTGGAAGCTTCTTATGAAAGCCTGAGAGATCTAGAGACAACAAATTCTCGCAACACTTAGGTACACAGCGGCATTATATTAAAGTAGCCACAAATACTAAGCAATATTCAGAGTCGAAACACAGTCAGACTTGATTTGATTGTAAAAATTTATTTTTCAATTTGCCCCCTGCTGCATAGGAGTAATGTACCAGGCAAAGCATTTCCACACTCGGTCTGTTGTTAACCACGATGGGTAAAGGAGAGCTAGAAGCAGGCGCTGGCTATTATGTCACACTTGGAAGAAAGGGGAATAAAATTATAGTGCAGAATGACCTATCAAATTTCCTTGACAGGTGCTAATTCACTTTGATCTATCCTTCACCATAATTTCATTGGTGGGGAGGACATACATATTTATAAGTGCAGAAGCTAGCTGCTGTTGTTCTGTTTGTAATTTACAGCAACAAAGAATTCATTTAGATTTCCATATTAGAAGTCCCAAGGTGACTCTGCAGTGGATACCAGCCCCCTGCCGTGTAGGATTCCTAACATAATAAAGAATAAAGCAAAACAACGGTACATCCCGACCTGGGCTCATGGGTAATCAATTCGCATATTTACTGCGGAAACAATGGCACTGTGCAAAACAGCATCATTACTACAGTTTGCTGATGAAAGCCCTTGGGAGCCCAGGAGGCGCCTGCCTGGAAAGCAGCTGATTAATCTAGGTGACTGATGCTTGGTTAAAGAGTTATTGTTTTAATCATAATTAACACTAAGTACTTACTCATGGAAAAGTTGCAGGGGAGATTCAGCCTGATCTCTTGTGAGACTGGTGGTTTTTATGCCTTTTAAACCGCGAATCATCAATGAATACACACAAGAACACAGAGACTCAGCTGGGAGAACAATGATAGTTTTGATTTCAGAAGCTGCATTTAGAAATTTATTTGCTATGCCAAACATTGCATTTCATATGCGTATCTCTCAGGTTACATGATCTTGATGTATTCTCCCTCTAACCCGCAAGATGCAATGTGCTCAGAACTCAATGGAATGAGTTCTTTTAGTTCAAAGGAATGACAACCAGAATTCTAGAGCATTGCAAACATTCCAGTGCACGAAATGACTAATAAAATGCCACAAGTAGGCAAAGGACTTGCACAGACTTGTCACTAAACAAGGTGTATACAACTGGCTAATATGCATTGAGAAAGAGGCTTGATAGGACTACAGACTTGCAAGTCAGAACCACAGTAAGCGATCACTGTGTGTCATGCATACAGACACAGAGTGACTGTAATGAAGAAGTTGACAATACCAAGTGTTGGCAAGGATGCAGAGAAATCCAAAGTCCCACCTAAAATGTCACAGCCAAGGAAAGCATCCCAGCGTTTCTTCAAATGTGAAACACAGAACATGGGATCCTACCATCTGGCCTGGCAATTCCCCTCCTATGGGTCCTGCTTAGAGGAGTGTCTGCAGTGCACATAGCAGAACCCATAACAATGTACAGATGCCTATCAAGTGGTGAAGGACACAAAAATGCATCATATCAGTAATAAGGAAGTTTGATCATCAACAAGAATTTTCCATGCATTAATTTTTTTAAAAATACCTCAAGATTACACTGAGGGAACTGAGCTAGACAGAAGACTATACCTCATCTGGCTCCACTTATATGACAGGTATTAAAAAAAAAGGCAAATCTCTTTAATCAGAGAGATCAGCAGTTGCCTCAGCTGAAGGTGACCAGGAGGGTATCTTAACGCGTAGGGTGACAGAGCTATTATAAAACTGGATTGTTCATACCAAAACCAGATGGGGACACATCAAGAAAGAAAACTACAGACCAATGTCCCTGACAAACCAAGATGTAAAATTTTTAATGAAATATTAGCAAGTTGTGTTCAAGAACGTTTTAAGAAATTTGTATATCAACACCAAGTTGGTTTTATCCCAGAGATTCAAGAATGGTTTAATACGTGCAAATCAATAAATGTAATTCATCACACTAACAGAATTAAAGACAAAAATCACTTACTCTATATATCAGTAGATGTAGAGAAGGCCTTTGACAGGATTAAGCAGCCATCATAATAAGAACAATGAAGAAACTAGGGATAAAAGGAACCTACCTCAACATCGAAAAGGCCGGGCACCGTGGAACACGCCTGTCATCCCAGCAGTGCAGGAGACTGAGGCAGAAGGATCCTGAGTTCAGAGCCAGCCTCAGCAAAAGCAAGGTGCTGAGCAACTCAGTGAGACCGGTCTCTAAATAAATTACAAAACAGGACTGGGGATGTGGCTCAGTGGTCTCGTGCCTCTGAGTTCAATCCCTGGTACCAAAAAAAAAAAAAAAAAAAAAAAAAAGGCTATATATGAAAAACCAAATGCAACCTCATAGTTAAGGAGAAATTGAAAGCAGTTCCTTTAAAACCTGGAACAGAACAAGGCTGTCCACTTTTCCCACTCCTCAAGATGAACATAGTGCTCGAAATTTCAACCAGAATAGTTGGGCTGGAGAAGGAACTGAGAGAGACGAAAGTTGGAAAGGAAGTAGTCAAGTTATCCACATTTGCAGATGATATGAACCTATGTTTATAGGTTCAGAAACTCCACCAAAAGACTGTGAGAGCTAATGAACAAATTTGTCAAAATAGCACTTTACAAAACCATCATACAAAAATTAATAGCTTGCCTATAAAATAATAAATCTGCTAAGACAGAAATCGGGAAGACAATTCCATTCACAGAAGCTTCAAAAACAAAGATACCTAGGAATAAATTTAACCAAGGGAGTTAAAGACCTCTGTGATGGCAACCATAGAAGAAGGTGGAAAGACCTTCCATGTTCACAGATGGACAGAATTAATATTGTTAAAATGGCCAAAAGCAAGATACAGATTCAGTGCAATCCCCATCAAAATACCCATGACATTCTTCCCAGAAATAAAAAAATGCCCCTAAAATTTATTTGGAAGCATAAAAAACCCAGGGTAGCCAATGAAATCCTAAGCCCCAAAAAGCAATGCTGGAGGCACCATAATACCTGACTTCAAGTTATACTCAGAGTCATAGGAACAAAATCTGCACAGTATTGACATAAAATCAGACCCATAAACTAACGGTGTAGAACAGAAGACAGACAAATCCACACAGGTAGAGTCATCCGATCCTTGACAAAGGTGCCAAAAACACACGTTGGAGGGAAGACAGACTTTTAACAAATGGAAAACTGGTGATCCCTGGTTCTATTTTTTTTTTTTTCTGCTATGACCAGAACAATTTTAAGGAGGAAAATTTTATTTGGGGTCTCACAATTTCAGAGGACTCAGTCCACACACCACCGGCTCCATTCCTTGGGATGTGAGGTACGGCAGAACATCATGGCACAAGAGTATGGTGGAGAAAAGCAATTGGGAACAGGGCACCAGGAAGCAGAGAAGACAGTTCTACTCTCTGCAGACAACACAAGCCCCAAAGGCACACCCCAATGACTCCCTCCCTCCAGCCGCACCGACCTGCCTGTGGTTCATCTATCAGGGGATTAATGCACAGGTAAGGTTCAGGCCTCAAACCCCATCATTTCACCTTTAACGTCTCTTGCATTGTCTCACACATGAGCATTTTGGGGACACTTCGTATCAAAACCATACACCCTGTGTAGAAGACAGAAACTGGACCTTTCTCTCTCACCCTGCACAAAAGTCAGCTCAAGATGGATCAAACCTGGGTATGACACTAGAAATTACAGAACTCCTAGAAGAAAACAAAGGGCCAACACTCACCCTTACCCTCACCCTCACCCTAACCCTAACCCTAACCCTAGCACACAGGCACAGGAAATGACTTCCTAAACAGGGCCCTTAGAATGCAGGAAATAATGCCAAGAGTTAATGAATGGGAGGGCTTCAAATGTAAAAGCTTCTGGAAGAGGAAACAAATGAGACTGAGAAGAGAACCTGGAGATTGGGAGGAAGTCTTTGCTGGCCATTCTTCTGACAGAGGATTCATATCCAGCATACATAAAGAACTCCAAAAACTTAACACCCCAAAAATCAAATAACCCAATAATTAATGGGCAAATGAATTAAACAGACACTTCTACAAGGAGAAAATACAAACAGCCAACAAATATAAGAAAAAACCTCCAACATTATTAACAATCAGGTGATACGTGCATGCCCATATTTACAGCAACCCGACTCACAACAGCCAAACTACAGAACCAGCCGAGGTGTCTGTCAGTGGACGAATGGATGAAGAAGACGTAGTGTATGTACACCATGGAGTTTTATCCAGCTATAAAGAAAAATGGAATTATCTCATTTGCAGGAAAATGGATAGAATTAGAGACTATCTTGTTAAGCAAAATAAGTCAAACTCAGAAGGTCAAGGATCCTATTTTCTCCCCTATGTACACTGGAGAGGAGGCAGGAAAAGAAAGGCAGGGTGGGGGCAGAAAGTCAACCGGAGATCAGTAGAAGAGAGGGACCAAAAGTGGGGAGGAGGGGAAGGAGGGGGAGAGAACTGGGGAGTGACATTGCCTAAATCCTGTTGTTATATTGTGTGCATGAATGAAGATGTGACAACAAATCCCACCATTGTGCAGAACTAGAATGCACCAATGAAAAATGTGGAAAGAGAAAAAATAAAATAAAACTGGATTGTGATGGTGGTGCACATATTTATAAGAAATGATCAACTGTACGCTTACACTGGGTGATTTGCATGATGAGTAAATTACACCCCAATAAAGCTATCAGGATTCATTAAGCTATAAACTTGTGATTTGTGGGCTCTCGTCTATGTTCACAAATTGTCATGGTTTTACTTTAAAAATAAATAAATCAGCATTCCTTAATTATGCAGTAATGGCTGTGTCTTTCTCCTAGAAGCCTGGGAAGGCATCCGGAGCCTTCCTTTTGGGAAGCTCAGCACAGCTTGCTCCAGATGGCAGAGGTCCCAGGTGTTCTTGTTATGTGATCAGAACAGTGAGCGTTGTCATGTCTCCAAGCCACCGAGAAATCCTGGCAAGTGCTCCGGGTGTAGGTCTACCACGTAACGTGAGGGCCAGACCCGTGGTCAGCCAGTGAGCAACCTGCAGGAAAGCATTCCAGAGAGCAGATGCTCCGTAAAAAGCACAGGGGAGATCTTACAGGGCTCCAGACCTGGATTCAAGAGCCATGTGGGACAGTGTGGCTGCGTAGGCAGTGACACAGACACAGAAAATGTCAAGAAAGCAGGCTCTTGTGCTCCTCAGGAAGGGTGGTCAGCGTGGGTGTTTAATGCCCAGCACAACCTTCTGCTTCGTGCATGATGCTCCAGGGTGGTGGCGTGTGCCACCGTCACCTACTGAAACTTTGTGAAACCTCATCCCAAGTCACTCCCAGTTCTTAGTAGGAACACAAGTAGCGTGAGATAATGTGACAACTAAAATGAAAGCAGATACAAGGAACTTCTCAACCTCTCTTGTAGAACAGCATTGCAATTACCGACAGAGTGCGATCTCCCGGTGCTACAAGGCAGATGTCAGCCTCGATTGCCTGAATCCAGGGAACATGGCTGAGCTTCTGGTAACAAGAGGGAATCCCTCCTCTAATTCTGAGTCCTGTTTAAAAAGCCCAGAAAATTATCAGTTACATATAATAAGGCAAGTAATGCGCATTAGCATTTTGTTGTCACTCAGGATCCCACCAAAAGAGACTCTAACAAACCCTCCGCTTCCAAATGAGGAGAATTTGGCAGAGTGTCAACCTCTGCAGCAGGCTTCACCTCCTGTCTTTTTGCTAGCTATTTCTTTCTTGCCTTTAAAAATTCACATTAAGTCCATGGCTTTGCAAAAGATTTTTCTGACCCCTCTATATGCCCCTCCTCAGATGCCTTATTTGTATTCCGATTTAGCTATTGTTTTGCCCAGTATGCAAAACAGATGTCTATCATGTCTCACAGGGCATGCAAACAAATTTCAGATTCCTTTTCTTTCTCTCATATTAGACTGTAATTTGTTAAGGGGTGAAGAAAAATACGCCTGCATGCGTTTAAACAGTTCCTGACTTACCAGGTTTGACTTTTCATTTTTTAACTTCACGGTGTTGCAAAATCTATTTGCCTTCAGTAGTCACTAGACTTCAAATTTTGGTCTTTTCTTGAGCTAGCAGCTGTGGCATGATGCACTCCCATGATGCTGGCATGAAGCCCCGCCCCAATAGTCTAGGGGAACTGAGTTGCTAGGATGTGCTGCAGCCTGGGGACTTTAGCACCCAGTTTCAACTTGGCATGGGTTTATCAGCACGCTGCAAGTCGAGGGCCATCTGTACATACATGTATGTGTATGCACTCACATGTATACATGCAGACACCCCTATTTTCCTCTCCTGAACCAGAATCTCATAGACTCTTTTTGGAGATGTGGTATAGGTACATGAAGTAACCACAAAACTAAATGGAATAACATGTTAGCATTGTAGGTTGACATGGAGAAGTTCTGAAGAACACATGATTATGTACAGTATAAACTATATGATAATATTAATTCTGGACATGACAAAGAAATTAAGAATAGAGAGGCCAGCCTTAGACTAAAAAATAAAGAGGAGGTTTTGGAGATTGATTGTTTAATTCTCACACATCTTGGATTGTACGGCAATCTTGATTCACTTGACTATGACAAAAATATCATCCGACTAAGTTGGCCCTTCACAACTAGAGCCGACGGCCAGCATTGCGAGCTGGTGGTGCTGGTCAATTCCGTTTTCCTACTGCAGCCACCTCTGGGCATGGCCCTCATCTCCCACTCTCCTCCCCAGGGCGACCCCTGCCAGTCTGGTGGCATCGGGGCTGAACCACCAGGGCCTCCTCCCAGCTGGCCTGCCTGCTCCTGGTCCTACCAGCCTCCCACCTCTTCACAGGCAAACTCTGCTGCTCACTGAATACTTAAAATCCTCATGGGGGATCTCCCTCACCCTCTGAATAAAGTGCAGGCTTCTTCCTCTTAATTTTTATTTGGGAAAAGTTTCAGATTTACCCAAAAGTTATGAAAATAGTGCAGGGAATCGTCCTTCACCTGGTTCCTCACTTGTTGCTGATTTTGTGAGACTGGCCCATGCTCCGTATGAACGCCTGCGTGTGTATAAATGACTCATTGTCATCAACAACACTGCTGCTGGGTATTTTCCATATGTTGGAAGGTTGCAGACATGATGACTTATCCCCCAAATACTTCAATACCTTATAAGAGAAAGCCCTCTGGCCACACGCCCACGGTAGGACGACTGAATTCTGCTTGTACAGATTCTTAAGGTGACTCTCAAGACCCCCATGTTCTGCCCCCTCCCCCCCCAACTGGCTTCCTCTTTCCTGCTGGACCAACACCCTCTGCCTGTTGCCCTGGGAGTTCTGAGCCCTGCCTGGCTGTGCCTTCTGCCCTCTCATTCCTTCCTATGTGCAGCTCCCAAATCTTTCAAAAACTTTTTGACTCTGTTCTTCCCTCAGCTAATTTTCTATCGAGTCCGTGTCTGGATTTGAATTCAGATTCTGCCACTTCATAGTGTGGGACTCTGGGACGGTCACTCAACTGTCTGTGGCTCAGACTCGAAGAGCTGGGACTGTCTTGTGGAGTTGCTGAGAAGCGAAAGCTGTCTACGTTCGGGGGAGAGCCCAGCAGTGCTGGGAAGAAGTGCGCATCCCATACCCACCTCCTCTGACCAGCATTGCTGCCACTGCCACTGCCTTCACCTCACCCTCCCCACAAGGCTCCTGACCCTCACATGTCAACGTGCAGCCCTGCCTGTGCTCACTTGTCTTGTACTTCCTCTCTAAAACCGCCTACCCCAACGGATTGGAAGTATTTTCTCCTGGTTTGTGTTTAAAGCCTTTGAAACTGTGACTAAAGCTGACTTATTCGACTCCGTGGGCTGGGTACTACGCAAAGTACCTGACGTGGTAATGTTTTAATAAATACTTTTTGAACATATACATGGATTTTGGGGATTCAGATGGTCTAATAACCAAAACGATTTCCTCAAACTAGTCTAGCAATTGAGTTTTCAGGGGAAGGCCAGAGAGGTTAAGGGCAAAGCACGAGACTCGCCCTTCGGGGCTCAGAAGCACCCAAACTCCCAGCACAGTGATTTGCATGCAGCGTGAAACTTTAAGAAGGCTGGTTTTCAAGCTGTTAAAAAAAAAAAAAAAAAAAAAACATGAGGGAATTAATTCTTCTGAGCAGTCAGCTTCTCACCATCTCTTCAGCATTAAATTCAATGTTAAATTTGTTTTTAAACAGAGTTAACAGGCAGGAAGATGAGACCATCCATTTCAGAGAAAGTGTAACTGTGAAAGCACCGCGTGCGTAAACAAGAGGGCAGGAACACCCTCGGGCAGGGACCCAGGCAGGCAGGGGCGGCACGGGGTGACCGGAACCCACCGGGTATCATTGTCAAGTTCCAGTGTCAAGAGTCAACGTCGAGGTCCAGGGTCAAGACTGCCCTCAAGGTCCAGTGTCAACACTGCCTCAAGGTCCAGTGTCAAGACTGCCTCAAGGTCAAGTGTCAAAACTGCCTCAAGGTCAAGTGTCAAAACTGCCTCATGGTCCAGTGTCAAGACTGCCTCAAGGTCCAGTGTCAAGACTGCCTCAAGGTCCAGTGTCAAGACTGCCCTCAAGGTCCAGTGTCAAGACTGCCCTCAAGGTCAAGTGTCAAAACTGCCCTCAAGGTCACGTGTCAAGACTGCCCTCAAGGTCCAGTGTCAAGACTGCCCTCAAGGTCACGTGTCAAGACTGCCCTCAAGGTCCAGTGTCAAGACTGCCCTCAAGGTCCAGTGTCAAGACTGCCCTCAAGGTCCAGTGTCAAGACTGCCTCAAGGTCCAGTGTCAAGACTTCCCTCAAGGTCCAGTGTCAAGACTGCCCTCAAGGTCACGTGTCAAGACTGCCCTCAAGGTCCAGGGTCAAGACTGCCCTCAAGGTCACGTGTCAAGACTGCCCTCAAGGTCCAGTGTCAAGACTGCCTCAAGGTCCAGTGTCAAGACTGCCCTCAAGGTCCAATGTCAAGACTGCCTCAAGGTCCAGTATCAAGACTGCCTCAAGGTCCAGTGTCAAGACTGCCCTCAAGGTCCAGTGTCAAGACTGCCCTCAAGGTCCAGTGTCAAGACTGCCCTCAAGGTCCAGTGTCAAGACTGCCCTCAAGGTCAAGCATCAAGACTGTCCTCAAGGTCAAGTGTCAAGACTGCACTCAAGGTCACGTGTTTCCCAGTGAATCCAAGGGAAAGCATATCAAATATGATAAAAATGAACACTGTTTTCATTTTATAAATGAAAACACTCTCCAATTTTCCTCATAGAGAGATTAGTTTTCATGTGGCAGAATTATACAAATTTCTGCCCTGTACAATCCAAACATACAATGATCTACATGATGAGCTAATATGAAGTGATCCCTTTTCAATTTGAAAAGAAGAGATTGTCTGAATTTAGAGAGATGTTTTTTCTTTTAACTTTATTTTTTAGTTGTAGTTGGACACAATACCTTAATTTTATTCATTTATTTTTATGTGGTGCTGAGGATCGAACTGAGGCTCTTGCACATGCGAGGTGAGCGCTCTACCGCTGAGCCACAACCCCAGCCCGAGAGAGACGTTCTTTAACAATCCCTTAGAAACTCCTGCTTGCTGACGATTGTTATTAGAGAGGATGCACTTTACTTTTATTCCTCTAAGTTACAGCGACTTGTAATAAAATGCATTAAAATGCCATTAAGTCATTCACAGAGTTCAAGCATGCTCCCCAACTTTTAAACTCAATCATAATATAAATTATTTATAGGAATAAAATTTGGAAAAAGAAAAACTAAACCAACCACGTGGAAGACACCTTTCTCCTGCCCGATGACAAAAGCCGCTTCCCCTCACGAAGCACTCACCACGGGCCAGAAACCGTGCTATCCTTTTTAGATCTCTCCTTTCTGCCCCACAACACTCTTTTTCTTTTTGTTTTTATGGTGCTGGGGATTGAAGCCAGGGTCTTGTCCATGCCAGTCAAGGGCTCTACCACTGAGTCTTAGCCTCAGCCCTTTTTAATCTACTTTGAGACAAGGTCTTGATAAATTGCAGAGGTTGGCCTTCAATTTTCTATCCTCCTGCCTCAGCCTCCAGAGTTGCTGGGATGATAGTCATGTACTACTACACTTTTTTGAGATTCATATTTATGATTTCCAATTTAAAATTAAGAAAACAGGCTGAATCCAGGTCAAATAGCGTTCTCTAAATCACTCAGCAAGTGAATGCTACAGTGCGAGCTGCATCCGTTCTGTAGTCTATTTTAGGGACTTCTTAAAATCAATTGTGCTGACAGAAGTCACAGGGAATCTGCCTCTATATAAAGAGTTGACCATCGGGGCCACATGGAGCTGCCTTTCCTGGCTGTTGGCTGTAGGAGGACCCTGAAGGAGGGGGCTGCTGGAGTCGAGTAGGAAATGCTAAGGAGAACAGATGCTTTCACACCTAGAACACGCCCCTCGAGAACCGGTGGAGTGCCCTGGTCTTGTAGTTGAATGTTACTTATTTTGTGTCTGGTCTCTCCTTTCAGTTTTCTTGCCCACTGTGGTTATAGGATGGAGCTCCTTCTGTCCCAGGTCACTCACCTGCAGGAGGTCAGGGAACCTTTGCTTGATCCTGTCCCCTAGACCTGGACCACACTGTAACACGAGGCACCGAGGAAATAGTCTGGTACTGAGTGTGTAAGGGACATGTGTGCTTGGAAGCTGCAGCAGGTGAGTCCTCACCACACCAGCCCCCTCCTGGCAACTCCCCTAGGGCCTGGCAACCCAGCAGAGGACCCCTCCAGGGCCCCAAGGGCCCCATGTCAGCTCTGTGTAAAATTTGAGGAATGTCCAACTTTAGTGCTTGTCAGGACTGGGCCCTGCTCCATGGTAGTCCTGGATGCAGGGGCGAGAACACACTCTAAGTGAAAGCACAGGAGGTTTCTTTGGAAGGCACTCCAAGTCCAACAAGACCAAACTTGACTTTCCGCATAGACACTCGCAGGAGGCAGTGTGAGCTGTTACGGCAGCAGACCCTCCGTCTTCCTGCAGAAGCCAATGCACCCACTCTTCAGAGAAAGCCCCTCCACACTTTTGCTGCTCCTTTATAGAAGATGATAATTCATATTTGGACATACAAGGTTTTGACATTTGAGAGCATTCAATTCTAAAGCCCACCTGGCTCAAGACTGGCAGGCAGAAAATTAAAACTAAGTATTCTGTGTGTTTCAACTTAATGAACACATTTTAAGTAGGAAAAAACAAACATACCATGAGGATGGCTTTACAGATTGATAATGACTGTATGTTAACCGGTACTTAGCGATTCTCTCTAAAATGTTTTTATAACAATGTGAGAATTAATAAGAATAAAGCAAACATGACATCAACTTCAGGGGTAAGATGTTACCTTTATAACTATACTAAAAGGAAATTAAAGATAACAAAAGAAAGGTGATAATGGATTCCATTTTTATCAATTAAATTGTGGTCCGACAATGCCCAGGGGAAATACGCTAAGCTTTTAAACAGAATAGACATATTTTTAAAGAGAAATTTTAAAAAGACTTCTGTTTAAAGAATCCAATCTGGACAGAAATCTCATCTGTATGGGAATGGGTAGTGAGAGTCTGAATGTGGCTATTGAAGTAAAAACACTTGAAGAAGACGAAGAGTACCAGAGTAAACACCTCACTGCGGCTGTTTTAAACTCAAGTACCCGAGGAAGTTAATGGGGACTCTTTAAGGGTAGGACAGAATGCACATCGCTGTCACTGTGTGAGTCAGCTCTCTGCTGGGGACTGAACGCACAGGAGCCCTGACACCTGGGTGGTGGGGTTTGGAGGTGGGCCCTCTGGCTGGTGATCAGGCCATGCCGGTGGGTCCACGTGGACAGGATTATAAAGGCAGGACCCTCTGCCACACAAGGTCACAGGGGGGAGTAGATGGCGGCAGCCAGGGAGGGGGCCTCCTTGCACCTCCAACGTGCTGGCTGCCGGTCTCAGTGTCCAGCCTCAGAACTGTGAGAGATAAATTGCTGTTGTTTCTAAGCCACCTCAGTACGACATTCGCTTCACCAGCATGAAGTGACAGAGGCACTTAGAATTAGTATTTGAGAAGATGAGTGGAAATGTCAATGATTCATGATGATTAAAAGTCCAGAGTACTCGGGGAAACAGACGGAGCTTTGAAAGGTAACCCCTGTTGATCAAGCTGAGTCCCTGTGTGGTTCCCTGGGTGGAGGTCCAGGAGAGCAGGGACTTAATATTTCTTGGCTTCATAAAATCCTCATTTTTTTCTATAGAATTTAAGCATAAATAAATTAATATGTATTTCAGCCCTACAATAGTAAGCAAACATAAATGATCAGACGTTAAGTGATTCCACATGGACTTGGCGCAGGGCAAGTTGAGATGGACAGCAGAGTGGTCATTGCACAACTCCCCCGGGGGAGGGCTCCCTACCCACCAGACCCAGCTGTGTGGTGTCCACACAGGATTTCCTTGAATTCTAACAACTGGCCTATGAAGTGGGTGTTAGTCTTTTGCCTTTAACATACGCATGAACTGAGACGCAGGGTGTGTTGTAGAAGACCCAAGGGTACATAAAGCCTAGTAGCAACTCGATGATCTACCCATTTTTCAGAACATTTGACCCTCCTTGGCCTTTGAAGTCAAAGAGTTTCCCAAAACCTTGTCTTGGATCTATCACGAGGAAGAGGCTCATGCACCTCTGCAAGTGAAACAGAATCACCTTGTTCCCAGCAAGTCCATGCCTATGAATATTCCCCACAGTAGTAAAAATTCAGGACTCAAACGTGTGTATACAAATGCTCCAGCAGCAGTATTTATAGTAGCCACAAGGTAGCAATAGCCCAAAGGTCCATCGGTAGATGAATGGGTAAACAAAATGTGGTACGTTCATGTGGTAGCATATTGTTTGAGCATAAAAAGTAACAAAGTACTGATATGTGAAATAATATGGATGAATCTCTGATAAACATTAGGCTAAGTGAAAAAAAAGAAAAAGAAAATCCAAATCCATAGAAACACATACTACACGATCCTGATATGTGACAAACTCAGAATAGGCAAATCTAAAGTGCAGAAAGGAGCTTCGTGACGGCCAGAGGCTGGGGGACAGACGGGAGGAACTGCTCATTGGGTATGGGGTTCTATTTGGGGACGTTGGAAATATTTTGAAATGGGCCAGAAGTAGTCAAGTTGTGCAACACTGGGAATATACTCGTGTTGCTGGATTCTTAATTCCAAAATGGTTAATTTTATGATATGAATGTCACCTGAAAGATGACTCAAAATACTTCCTAGAAGTTATGGGACAGGTGACTGGGATTGAATCCACAGGAAGGTGTTTCCTTGGCCTTATGCAAATTCCACCTTCAGCAAGATGAGAAATCTCCAGCGACACAGAACCCAGTGGTCTGGCTGGGCACACTGGGCAGAGGAGGCCTGGGCTCCACTCCTGCCCAGGCAGGAGCTGTGTGAGCCCGGCAGCTCCCGGCCCCGGTGCCTGCTTACCCAGCTGTGGGTGTGGATGAAATCAGGCTGGATGAATGATGGCCACATTATCTTGTAACCTACACAATTTCAAAAGTTAATATTTTATTAATGAAATGAAACAAACCGTGACTTCATTTTGCATGTAATAATAAACAGTGTCCAGAAAGCGCCTGAGGTAAGCATCAGGAATGGTGTTCCATGTGCAGAGCAAAATGAGAAAAGATGGCTCCCCAGATGCAGGCTGGGGAGGACACTGGGGTCAAAAGGGATCAGAGGTGCATAGAGTTGAGCCATCTACCCCGCATGGCAGTTCTCAGGACAGCAAGTGTTTTCCCTTCAGCAACATGGTTGAGCACCACCTTGTGATGCTGACGCTCCTGCACACGGTGGAAACGCACACGCCTTGGTGAGTCATCCTAAGAGACTGTCTGTCTTAGGCAGAATAATGGCCCCAGTGATGGCTACGTCCCATCCCAGACACCTGCTCACTTGTAACTTCCCATGACCAGAAGGAACTGAGGTTGCAGGTGGATTTGAGGTTGCTGTCAGCTGGCCTTCCAAAGAGAGCAACCTGAGCCATCCAGGAGGTTCCGTGTGATCTCACGGGCAGAATGCCTTCCAGGATGGTCAGTGTCCAACGCGACGTGCGGAAGGCCACGTTGGCCACTGCTGGCTGTGAAGATGGAAAGGTCTAGAGCTAAGGGTCCTGGGCTGTGTCTAGACACTGAAGTAGGCAGGAAAGAGATGCTCCCTGAAGTCTTCCAGAGGGAACAGAGCTCAGGAAACAGCTCGACTTAGGACTACAGAACTATTAGGTGATACGCCCACATCACTTTAAGCCAATGATTTTGTGGAAACTTATTAAGCAGATAGAGAAAGCCAATAAAAGCACTAACTGAGTGAAGGAATCACGGATGTGTGTGGACACGGTGCAGCCCTGGAGAGGTCCTGGCAGGCCAGTCTCCATCTCGGCCCAGTCAACAGAGGCCACAACCCGCCCTCGAAGGTGATGGCTGCAGTCAAAAGTCAGATTTGGGAAAGAGATGGGGGCCTGTGGGCGGGTGCTGCTGGTCAAGCTAACTGGCTGCTCTCCAGGGCAGGCTCGAGGTAAAGATGTCACTGTCACTACTGCCTTCCTGTCGTCATCTAGCCTTTCTGTGGCATTATCACTTTCACAGACAAGCCCTCCTTTGATTCCCCAGCTAATGAGGAATTCCTCATTAATTAATTACTATCCTCATTAGGTCAAGCTGAGGTCAGGGTGAGTGACTTCCGCAGGACTAGGTGAAAAATAAGAAGTGCGACCCCAGACACTCGGATATGGCTCTAAACGCACTGCAGGCCAGGCCTTCAGGCCCTACAGACAGAAGTACTGAATGCACGGAGGAGGCCCCAGCCCACCCTGGCTATCACGGAGCTTCTGGAACCTGGGAGAGGAGCTGGTGGCCCACAGTGGTATGGACCCAGGCAAACGTGGTCATCCAAACTGCTACCTTTACAAAGCAAGGAGTTGCAGCTCAGAGTCCCAGATCAGAGCACCTCACCCTGCTCTGCGTGGGACCCTTGTTCTCTGTCTGCTGGAACATGTGGACCTCAGCTGAGAAGCCCCTGCACCCCAGCAGACACTGGGTGCTGTGTGGGGTGCTCAGCAGACACAGCCTGGAATACTCCCCCTGGGCACAAGGGAATAACAGTGAAGGAGAGGGACATAGAGAACTGACCCACACAGTCAGAAACAGACCTATGAGGACGGACGGGGGGGTAGGTAACTCCACCTGAAGACGGGACAAAACCTCACCTTCACGACATGTCAGCGGGCACCCAGGATGCTGAGCACCATGGATCCAAATATTGAGATGAAACACACTTCTTTAAAACATTGAGGGACTGTCGCATGCAAGCCAAGGTCAAAGGTTACGTCATGTCACCGAGTTATTTCAGAATGAGAAGGCATTTTCACAGGGGTCACCGAGACTTCCTGACAGAATCCCAGGGAAGGGCACCTCTGAGTTTGAGAAGAAACACGACGTTGAGTGATATAATTACAGAGTGTGAATGAGGATGAGTGCTCACAGGTTATTGTACCTTTCCCTTGGGAAGGCAGAGAGATTCCAATAGTCATGGCTATCAGCATATATTTAATAAAATGTTAGAGAAGGGATTACCATGAAACTGTGACTTCAAGAGAATGGAGTGATTTCGTTTCCTCCAATTAGGAAGTTACAGAGCATGAAAAGGAAAGAATAATACTTCCTTCCTTGAAGACAAGGTGATCACAGGGTTTAATGGGACAGTGAACAGCCTCTACCACTTTCTCCTAGTTACAAGATTCCGTAAAAGCTTCCAAATGCTTTCCAATTGTAGTCAATAGCCTGGCCCAGTGGGGGATGCAGAACTCTGCTCAGACCAAGAGAAAAATACCAGGGATGCGGAAGCCACCAGGAATACTTGGTGTAAGACAACGACCCTTGCCTGTAGGTGTATGTGTCTTTTGCCTGGGGCATGCACCACTGGTCTTCAGAGCTTAACCCCAACAGGCCAGTTTTGTATCTACTCACCAAATTCTTTCAGCATGCTTGATGGTGTATGCGTGTTTTTATTCTTTGGATTCTCATTTGCATGGATTTTTAATAACTTACTGGTTCCTTTGTTAATTAATGAGTTAAACAAATGTTATATGTTCATTTTCTATTTGTTTGGGAGTCATGATCTTTACTGCTTTTGAGATTTAATTTATCTTGGTTTTGGAGATCACCCACCAGGATGTCTGGTGAATGCCCTTAACAGTGCCGGTAAGCGGAGTGGCTGCAGCGAGCGCACCCTAGGGGAGGTGTGACCTCGGGCACGGCTTTTCTTGTCTTCAAAAGTGAACCCCAAGGGGAACACAGCTTCAGCTTTGCTGCCTGTTTCTGAAAGGCCTTTTCTTCTTACAGAGTTTGAGTTTTCTTTTTCACTCTGGTAGCTAGTGAGTTCTTCCCACAGGGTGGCTGAGGTGACTGGGAACCTGGCTTTACAGCTTAACTACAGGGTGCTGCCTGTGGAGGGAGAGCAGAGATCTACCCTCTGCTGGGTGACAGATAACAAAAAATCCACTCTGTTGTTCTTTATTTGTTCACGGATTCTAAGTCAATCCAGAATCCTGTGCCCTCTGGGGGGTCAGGGTGTGCTCTTTGGTGTTTGGTCCCTTGTGTTTGGGTGTTCTCAGGTTCTCCCTTGATGGACAGTGGAAGGGCGGGACTTCCTGTTTCTGGAGGGGTGGGTGAGTTAGATGACAGTATCTCTTACGGGATAAAAGAGCTCTTTTCTGATCATGTTGATATGGATAAATAAGTGCTTATGTAAGCTGAAATTTCTGAAATTCACAGAAAATAAATTAACCTCAACACTTAAAATGTATCAGATTAAAAATGTTTTCTTATTGGGGCTGGGATTGTGGCTCAGTCATTGTTAAGAAGATCAGTTTGACCTCGTGGGTCCCCTGAAAACATTTCGGGAACTCCAGGGACCTTGGGACCATACTTTGTGCTCAATTAAATTGTCAGTTTCTTCTAAGCATGAAAGACCATGATGAAGGACCACTGCTGGAAAGTGGATTTTATCTGCCTTGGTTTAGGATGCCAGTGTCTTCAAAGAAGCTTGAGCCATGTTGGAATGTGGGCAAAGATGAGGCGGTTGGTTCCCAGGGCCTGCTCATGGCTGACCGTGCCTCAGCACACCAGGATGGATGACCTGCAGCATGAACATCCCCTCCACGCCGGCACGCCTCGGCCTTCCCACCTGCCCAGGACGCAGAGTCTGTGTCTATCAGACGGATTCTCTGTGTCTTAGGACTTTATTGTGCCCATTTTTACTTAAGGAAAAAGAACACTGTTTCCTCACTTAAGGAAGAGCTAGGACACGTTGTGAGGCTCACCCTCTGTGTTGTCAATGTGCTGTGTCACCACCCTAGGAAGCGAGTTTTCTTCTATCATTCATGAGCCCACATTCACCCAGTGACCAGTCTCCTCAGACAACCCTTGATTTACGCCCCCCAAAATTCAAAAGAAAAAAGAAAATGCAAGTCTCAGTTTTTTCCTACCTAACCATCTTTAAGGTTTCCCGAAGGCCCTGGACAATCGTGAAGGTTTGTTCTTCCACCTGAGAAGCAGAGAGACGCTGGGAATCATTAGGTCTGTGGCGTGCGTTATTATTGAAGAGCTTCACAGGAAGGATTTTCAGATCTGAAGAAGGCCTCGCCTCCCCAGGTGATGTTGGTGAAATTTACTCTGCAAATGTCTCAGAAGCAGCATGCTTTGTGGACAGCCCCAGAGACTTCCCAGTGTTCCTGTCCTCTCTCTGTTCTCACTACCATGGGAAACACTGGTGTTCACTTATGCAGAATAAAAAGGGCGAGACCCACACTGACTGGTGGGTTAGAGTGACGATGCCTGCCTCTGAGTCTTGGTAACCCATCCCCACCTCTGATTTCGACCTTTCCTAGACCTCTGCTACGAAGTTCCCATCCCACTGTATGCTTCACCAAAGAGTCTCAGAGAGTTCTGGAAAATTACTCTCCCAGGAACTCTCAGCTTGTCCAAACAACTATCGCTGGGTAGCGGCTTCCAACCTGAGAGCGCTCAGAAACCCTTGAGCTTCAGTGTCCCATGTCACTGGGCCCAGCTTTCCAGGACTCTGATGAAATCAGCCCATAATTTGAGCTCTTTTTTTCCTGCTTATTTCCATTTACTTTTTTTCTCTTGCCTAGTTGCTCTGGCTGGAGTTTCAAGGACTCTGTCAATAGGAGTGGTGACAGTGGGCATCCTTGTCTCGTTCCAGTTTTTAGAGGAAATGCTTTCAGATTTTCTCCATTCAGTATCACACTGGCCTTGAGAGTGTCACATGTAGTCTCTACAATGTTGAGGTGAGTTCTTTATATCCCTAGTTTCTCAAGTTTTTAAGACATGCATGGGTGCTGTACTCTGTCAAAGGTTTTTTTGTTTCTATTGAGATAATCACGTGATTCTTGTTTTTAAGTCTACTGCTGTGATGAATTTCACTTACTGATATCCATATGTTGAACCCAACTTGAATCCCTGGGATGAAACTCACTTGATCATGCTGCACCATCTTTTAAATGTATTTTTGTGTGCAGTTTGCCAATATGCTTGCGTCTTTGCTCATCAAGGATGTTGGCCTGCGTCTTCTTTCCTTGGTGTCTCTGGTTTTGGTATCAGGGTGATGCTGGCTTCGCAGGGCTGCTTTGGCAGCGTTCCGTCCTTTCCTATTCCATGCAGTAATCTGAGGAACGCTGGTATCGCTGCTTCTTTAGAGGTCTGTAGAACTTGGCTGACAGCTCATCTGGTCCTGGGCTTTTCTTTGTTGGAAGGCTTTTGTTAACTGCTTCTATTTCATCACTTGATATTGATCTGTTTAAGCTTTCTATATCCTCACAGTTCAATCCAGGCAGGTCATATGTCTCCAGGCATTTGTGGAACCACCATGTGACCCAGCTATCCCACTCCTCAGAATATATCCAAAAGATTTAACATTAGCATACTACAGTAATGCAGCTGTATCACTGTTTATAACAGCACAATTCACATTAGCCAAGCCATGGAGCCGACCTCGGTGCCCAGCAACAGATGAATGGATAAAGAAAAGGTGGTATGTATACACCATGGAATATACTCAGCCATAAAGAAAAATGACATTATGTCATTTGCCAGTAAATGGATGAAAATGGAGACTATCCTGCTAAGTGAAATAAGACAGACTCTCAAAGTCAAAGGTCAGATATTTTCTCTGATATGTGGAAGCCAATGCAAAATAAGGGGGGGTGGAATAATAAAGAGAGACAGAGGAAAGGAAAGAAAGGGAGGAAACTTTATCAAAATAGAGGAAAGCTTTGTAGATGGATCAAAGAAGGATTGGTGGAGCAGAGAGAGGTCAGCACAGTGTAGGGGGGAGCTGGGGTCTGCATTGGAGCGGGCTGTAGCTCTGTTTTGTGATTATGTCAGGGTGTATCCTGGTGTTATATATAACTAGAAAAAATCATGATTAAAAAAGAAATCAGACAGATAAACTAGGATTCCACAGAGTAATTACTGA
This sequence comes from Urocitellus parryii, assembly GCF_045843805.1. NCBI lineage: Eukaryota > Metazoa > Chordata > Mammalia > Rodentia > Sciuridae > Urocitellus > Urocitellus parryii. The sequence goes on along the minus strand of NC_135538.1, from coordinate 6,229,751 downwards.
GGACTGATGAGAAAACAATTATTCTGATCATTTGTTTATAATATTGCTGATGTAATAGTCAATCCTCTGTGTGACAATGTGGCTTTATAACTGACCCATAGCCTATGCCCAAGAATGATTCTTGTTCAATCAGGGCTGACAGTCTCCTCCCAAGGAAAATGATGGGTTCTGCCTAATGGTTACATTGGGTGTTCCACAGGTAAGAAGTCAAATCAAGGAGACTGGTATAGAGAGTTCATGTGCCTGCCACACCTGGGCAAACAATCACGATAAACCTGATGAAACCAGCCTTTTGTGATCACTAATATTTTTTAGATTATTATAATCATCAATTGGGGGAGACAGGAAAATTGTGAGACTCTGACATAGAAATAAAAACAGATTCCTGGGTTTTGTGGAATGCTGGGCCTGTCAAGGAATTCCTGTCACTGAGTCAATACATGTGACTACCATTGTGCTTGGGTTATTTTTTAAAACTTAGAAATTAATGCAGATTATGTGTCAATAGAGATGCAAATAAATTTTGTTGCTTAGAAATGTGATTCCTCCTTGCTCAATAGCTGGTCTGTGTTGATTATCATACACATTGAAGCTTCCCTGACTGTCCAGGGGTGTTTGCTCTAGAGTTTTCCTTTGAACTGATTTTTAGCATCTTACTGGTTTCCCTTGAAGGGAAGTTAAAGTCTTTGACATGCATTTATTTTATATTTGTATGAGGTTCGTGGCTTTATCTTTTTAAGGATTTATACTTTCAATTACTTCCAAAAGTCAATATCAGAGCATTGACTTTGATTTTGAAAGATAACCAATAGGAATATCTGCCAAGTTCAACTCAGAATCCTTTGGGAACTAGAATGAGAAAAGAATGGCATGTATCAAAGATAATTTGGAAACAAATGAGGCATTTTAATGTGGATTATATTTTAGATGGAATTATTATATAACAAATTTCTCAGGGGTGAAAATGGTCTCCTAGGGCCAAATAATGGAGTTATTCTGAGGTCAGACTCGATGAAGTGTTGAGGAGAGAAGTATCCCCATGTCTGACAACGACTTCCAGAGGATATAAAAGAAAAGGCACAAATGCGTGCGCGGGCTCGGGGTGTGTGTGTGTGTGTGTGTGTGTGTGTGTGCATGTTGGTGGAGAAGGGGAAGGAGATGGACGCAGCAAATGAGAGAGATGAACCGTGGACCGCTGGGCTGGGGTGCAGCTCAGAGGTAGAGCACGGGCTTAGCAAACTGGAGGCCACAGGCTCAACTCCAAGGTGAAAAAGGGAAGTCGTGGAAAGCCGGTGGACCTGGGGTGGTGGAGGTGTGTGGCTCTACAATGTAGCATTCTCTCAACTTATTTTTAAGTTTGGAAGTTTTCAAAATAAAAATGGGACAAAATCCCAGAAAAGAATTCTGCATTTCTGTTCATACTGGGCTTGCCTGGCAGTTTCAGAACCTGCGAACATGCAGGCCCTGACGACATACGCTAGGCTTTTTGCTCCTCAGGGCCTGAGCCGCTGTAGGGTTTCTGTGGCCCCCACTCCAGACACTGTAATAAACAGAAGTGAACTTGGCTTTGTGACCACAGGTCGTCATCTCAGATCCTAAAGGGCTGGAAAGGGGCGGTTCGAAGCCAGGCGTCTCTGCTCCTTGAGGCGGGGAGGCAGGCCGAGCCCTGGGCTGCTGGCCTTCTCCCTGTGCAGCCCCAGGCTCCAGGGCCGCAGCCCCCTTTGCTGCTCTCTGTTGCTGGCGTCCAGGACCCTCCCTGGAGGAGCCCCGCAGTCCACCAGGCTACCTGGGTGGCCACAGGAGGGAACAGCAGGGGGTCACCGACTGCCTGACAGGTTGAGGGCATCGTGGTAAAGAGATGGGAAGAGGGGCCAGGACAAAAGGCAAGAGCCAGAGAGAAACATGTTACCAACGGAGAGGGTGAGCCTCAGCTTGGGCGTTTGGCTGATGAACATGTCTACTCGAGCGTGAGAGGACACCAGCGTGGGAAGCGGAAACCCAGACATGTTCCGCACATTACAGACAACCTCAAGTGCGGCCATGGACCTGCCCAACTTCCTGCAGCACATTTGCAGTCGTTACAATTAGAGATTATTTTTATTCCTGATACAACAATAGGGACCTCTGGGAGGAGGTAGAGCATTTTATTGCTATTTTCACCAAAAAACTCACTAGAGCTAAAGGCATTTAAAATGACTCCACTCAGCAAGGTTTTGTTCTTAGATGCTTCCTTTTGTTTCAATTCAAATATAGTGTATGACATTGGAATTGCAAATTGCTCTCATTGTAGTTACTGGAAACGGAAAGGCTCAAGAGATTTGATCAAGAAATATGAACACCTTTGCAGCAACAAAGTAAATGAGAGTCGATTATTCCCGGCATTTATTCAGAAACATTAAGGTTGAAACTATCATCTAGAATGAGACAGGGCAATTTATGTTAGGCACCTATAATAAAAATACAGCACACACTCCTTTCAGAGTAGCCAAGAAGAAGAGCTGGAGCACCCTCCAGAAGGCATTTTGAGGCAAAAATTTAAAATAGACATCTGCAAGGGTGATGATTAGTGAAGACGGTTTTCTTCCAAAGACACATGCAGGGAGGACAAGAAATCTTTGTTCTTATCTGGGTTGCAAATGGCACTTTTTGCCAAAGGACGGCTACTTACTTCTAGAGTCAGCTAAAATGCCATCAAACTGTATTTAATGCCTTCTTAAGGCAGAAAGTGCTTTAATTTAGTTTTAAGATATTTTAGGCTTATTAACCTCAAGAGTGAACTTGAAGATTTCCATTAAATCCACTGTCCATCAGCCTTTTATAGACATATTAAAATGTCCCTGCCAATATCTGGCCTCCTTTATGAAGGTGGCAGGAGGAAGGAAGTGATTATGTCGGGGGAAAAAATGAACAAACTACAAAACTCTATGGGGCTGTCACTCATCCATCTATTGACTTTTTTTATGACAAGGACTCGGTTAGTAAAGGAGGAAAATGATACTTGTCATTTATCTCATTTTTATCTACCTCATTTTTACAAATGCACAAATGAACACGTATCTTTAGATGTGCGAAAGCTCAGGGATAATGTATTTGGAGGAATATAACGATTTAATGCGATGTCACAAAAGACCATTTTATTTTAAAGAGGTTTTCAATAGTGGGAACCAGGGCCAGGTCCTCAGACTGCAGGAATGGAAGTCACACTGCTGGAGTGCCCCCCCCCCCACGTTCTCGTTCTCTTACCCATGATCTGTACGTTGATGTCATTCCAAACTTGTCTCTAGAACTGCAGCTAGGGATGGAGGAGGACTTTCCTGGCTCATCCGCAGGGTGGGCGTTTGGACCACCCTCCCCAGGGCCTGGCACAGGCTGGAAACTGAATACCAGGGAGCGCTTTCTGTCCCGCCTCCTTCCTGGGCCATTGCAGACTCACTGGTATTTTAAAGTCCCGGCTCCTTTCTCTGTGCTCTCTGTATCCCTCCACTGCGATGCCCGGGTCGGGGGGGGGGGGGGCGACATTGTCCCTCATCATTAACCCCCACAGCAGAGACGGGGCCTGTGTCTTGCCATCGAGCATACAGTCCAGTAAGAAGGTTGTCACCGAGCTCTTCACAGATGGCAAAAGTGTGGCTAAGACAGCAGCGCAGGAACAGTCCATTTATACCCAGAGGACTTAAAATCGGCAGGTTACAGCGACACAGCCACATCAATGTTTATAGCATTGAGCTGTGGGACCCAGGTGCCTTTCAACAGATGAATGGATACAGAAAATCTGATCTATATACACAGTGGGATGTTACTCAGCTCTAAAGAATGAAATTATGGGGGATGCCAGTAAATGGGTGAAACTGGAGAATATCGTGCTAAGTGAAATATCCAATCCCCAAAACCAAAGGCCAAATGTTTTCTCCGATATTCAGATGCTAACTCATGACAGTGGGGTGTAGGGAAGAACAGAAGTACTTTGGATTAGACAAAGGGAAATAAAGGGAAGGGAGGTGGAATGAGAATAGGAAAGACAGTAGAGTGAGTTGACATTACTATTCTATGTGCACACAGGACCACACAACCAACGTGATTCCACACCACGGACAACCAGAAGAGTGAGGACTTCCACTCTCTATATGTGCACTAGGTCAGAATATAGTCCACTATCACGTAGAAGTAATAAGAACACATTTTTTAAAAAGCCACATTTTTCCTCAGCCGCACAGAGACTCTGAAGGGCTAAGTTGTGCTGGATCACAATGGCCTACTTAATGCTGACAAGACACAGAAAATGCGCCGTATTTACCAACTTCAAAGGAAGCGAGCGCTTTGCATTTTTATCTGTAGGAGAGGAGAGAAACATGTTTCCTTGTTGACCTCTTATCCTCAAGATATAGACGAAGAAGACTAAATTTGTCTGTATTGTCAGTGTGATCCATTTGGAGTTTAGAACCCTCACGGTGGAAAATATTAAGATTGACTTTAAAGCCCATGAATATAAATACTTAAAAAAATACCATGTGAGAAACTGAAATGGGGGAAAGTCTCCATTATTGGAAGCCCAGTCAGAAGTCTTTCAGAATAGCTACCAGAAGTAATGAGCCTCCTACAATCATACCCAGAATTATTTTTTCATGTCTCCTAGTGAGGCAAGAAGAAAGAGCTGTGCTACCGCCAAAGCCCGGGATGGATGGCACAGACTGAGGCCCTGCACAGATCCTGTGGCCCGAGCAGGCAAAGATGCCCACAGGTCTGGTAACCACGGAATAAAATGAGCTGACGACACATCCACCTGGAAGTTTCCCTGTTCTAGAATGTTCCGAGACATGTCTGTAGGTGTCAGATTGCGGAGCCACCAGCCTCAAGGTTCAGAGATCAGGCCGGGCACCAGAGAAAGGCCAGGTGAACCCATCAACTTTAGAGATGAGTCAACCGAGAGAGAGAGAGAGAGAGAGAGAGAGAGAGAGAGAGAGAGAGAGAGAGAAGGCAGCCTGTCCACAGGCTCAGGGACACTAAGTCACCGTTTCCTGGTGGAGAAGCAGGGCCTGGATTGAGGCTGAGCAGCCATGTCATTAACAGGTGCCTGAACGCCCGGAACGCGGTGCAGGTAGGGACTGCGGGAGCCAATGGCCACACTGCCTAGGACAAGCGCTTCCTCTTCCTGCTCCACTGGCTGTCTCCCGGTGAAGAGGCCTCTTGGTGGCCTGCTGGTCTCTGTGGTGGAAGCCCCCTGCGGGCCCCGTTCAAGGCACCCCGGGAGTCGTCGAGGCCGAGAGGAGACAGGAGCTGAGCAGGTGTGCTAGGGGATCCCAGAGCCCTGTCCTGGGCAGAAGCCACCCAGGAGCACGGTAGGAGTAAAGGGCAGTGAAGCAGCATCTGCGTGACAAGCTCACAGTCTGTCACCTTGACACACAGCTCTAAACGGTGAGGACAGGACACGGTTTTTAAGTGGCTGTGCTGAACGGCGCCTCAGGGAATTCCCGAGGATGCAACCTTGGGTCCACCAAGAGCCTGCGCCAGGGCGTCCCTGCCACAGGGGTCACAACTTCCCTGACCTCGCCTGGCCACTCAAAGCCGGGCCAGATGGAGGCCTGGGCTCTCACCTAGAGCAGAAACTCACAGTCCGCCCTCAGACCTCATGGGGACCTCGACTGCAGCCCGCCTCCACATGGAGCAGAGAGTGGACCCGGCTCTGCTCTCCGAGGCCTGCCCCCGCTGAAACCCAGCTCCTCCTCCACTGCTGCCCCCGAGACCTTCACCGTCCCACGGTCCACACAGTGAGCCTCCTCCAGCCTCCCTTCAGACGGTCCCAGGACTGGCCTCACCTAGGAGGTAAATGCAGAGCGGACCTCACGTCCTCTGCCCTCCCTGTACCCAGGTGCAGGAGGTGGGGGCTTAGCGGTGCATTTCGTGGTTTGTGACATCTCTGGGTTTAATTCCAGTTATCCAGTAGCTCAAACCTGGGTCTTCATTAGAAAACTGTCACACGGTTCTTACAGCTATGACCCTGACGGCCTTGGGAAAGGCCACGCGTGACCTCTAAAGGGCTGCCTCCAACCTAACAAAGGCACACGCCATGCTTCCTGAGTCCCCACCATGGTCCATCTGGAATGCCACCCGCACGTGCGTCTCCCGGTCAGCCAGAGGGGAAACGGTCACTCCGGCTTCCCCCAGTCCCAGGAGCACCCAGCACCCACCAGGACAGGCTCCTCAGGCTGCACTTGAAGCCTGCTGGCACCTGGAACCAGCCCACCTTGCCATTTGTCCCCACCGAGTTCCAGCCAGCCTGGCCTACGCACCCATCCGTCACCAGCTTCCTCACCTCTGTTCACTCTCCGCCACCACCGATGGTGCCTTCCCTCCAGCCCACCGTCACAGTCCCCCTGACTCTAGGTCTCCTCCAAGATGCATGTCCACCTCTAAGCTAGATGTGACAGTCCTCCTCTTCATGATACCAAAGAAACATGGCTATTCTCACGCCATTTGTCACACCTTGGCTTCAGGCCGCCAGAATGGATGAGCCTTCTTCTACTATTTTTATCTCCCACTGTCCTGCCAAGTACCTATAGAAAAATGTTTTAATGTCTCTGTATTATCCCTCCTATAAATTCCTTAGGGCAGTGACAAATTCCTTGGGGTAAAGACCTAGATTTTGTCACTCTTATTCTTTACAATATTTATAAATTACTTAGTGAATAAATTCTTAATAAATATTTGTTAACTAAAGGGGTAGATATCATATTTTCCCCCCTAAATATACAAGTAGGACTTTTGTCTGCCTCAAAGACTGCAGAGAACTCTTGGTCTTTCAATAGAGGCCAGTTGCTGAGGAGAAGCATCATTCTGTTGCAGCATAAAGTGGCTGGGAATGATGAAGTGTCCTATTTGGGATGCTTCTGGGGATGTCTTTAATTTATTTACGTGGAGGAGCTGTTAGGCAAAGTGGCAGCTTGGCTCAGATCATTAAAAAAAAAATGAAAATAATTCTGGCTCTTCACAGCATACAAAGTACACTTCCCTGCTAAAGAGGAAACTTAGCAGTATTTCAGCCCTTCCTGGTGACACTGAGAGAGCCCCAGAAAGCACTTGCCTGGGCGGGATGGGTGCCTCCCGGCGAAGGCCATCCTGTCCTTGTGAGCTCACGAAAAACAGACTCCTCTTGCTCAGCATGAGCTCAGAATTCAGCCGTCTTTTGGTTCAGTGTCTTCTGGGGAGTCTGTTCTTGGGAAATCCTAGCCATGTGCAAAGATGCCCTGTGCTGCTGCAGGTCCCAGCCTCGGCAGGGAAGGAGGCACTTCTCTAGATCCTTCTGGCAAGGCCGACCACATACTTTGTTCAACTGAAGACGTCACAAAGGAAGGGGAAGATCCAAATTGCTGAACATGATGTAGACCTCATCTGTCTAAGACTGAGTCCTGTGACCCTTGTGTCTGAAGATGCATGTGTGTGCATGTGGATACAAAGGTGAGCCCATGTGCTCTTGTGTGCATGGGCTCAAGCATCTCATGTGTGGGAAAATGTTTATACACACACCTACATGCCAGCTATGCAGCCTGCACTGGTGCATATGCACACCTACAGTTCTCTTTGTAATCATAAGGACACAAACATTCCAGAATAATTAGAATGATCTACTTCTTGGTATGCACTAAAAGGAGGGAAGAATAAATTTTAACTCTATTTGCTTAGAGATATAGAAAAGAAAAACTACTAGGAGTTCCATATGGAGGTGTTTATTTGGGGCTTGGACTGGCCACACACCTTAAGGACTGCTGATCTTCTTACCCCATCTCAAGACATTGCTGTTTCCAAATGACTGACAACAAGGACATCTTATGCCATCCATTAAGGCAAGTGTGCCCTGATCCTGGGAGGCTGCACCAACTTCCTGCACCTCCAAGAGTCCCTCCTTCACCTGCCTGGCCCTGAGCACCAGAGCGCGGAGAGTCATAGCTCAGGCATCCTCAGAGCAGACCCCGGGAGGTGTGACTGGCATAGGACACGACAGAATGCTGGTGCCTGTCATAGGACCGGATGGTGCCTCCTGCCTTAAACAGGAGCTAGAACTGATTTACAAGAAGGAAAGAAATGTCTGTGAAATTGTGAGATATAGCATGATTTTTCAGTTTTGAAATGGTATTTTTCTTATCAAAAGATGACTTAATATAAAATTATTTTTAAAAATGAGCTGCCTTAGTAGATTTAAAATGTCCCTGTGTTTATCAATATTTAGGCTGGAGATATAGCTCGGTTGGTAGGGTGCTTGCCTCAAATGCACAAGGCCCTGGGTTCAATCCCCAGCATCACACGCATACCCCAAAGTATTTATCAATATTCGACTTGCCCTCCCCTACTGGCCCTTACCTCGCACACCTGCTGCTAGAGTCGGAAGCCACACGGGAGGAGCTGCCTACACCCCCCTCTCAGAGCAGGTGTCTTTTTCTGATCTTACTGGGTATCTCCAGATGCAGTTTCTACAATCCCTCCCAGCAGCTGTTTGAGGTCCATGATGGACTCGTGACCTTCACTCAGCAGAGATTCACTGAAGAGCTGCTCCTGCCGCTCACTGCTGCCAAGTGCCAGGACGCAGTTCAGCTCTCCAGGGCCCACACACTTCAACCCCGGGATCCAGAGATTAAAGTGGAATATCAAATTGTTTTGAGACATGAAAGAAAAGTAAAGGAGGAGGTGAGAGGCTGCACAGGGTGCCGGCATCCTTGCCTCTCTGTGGGGAGGAAATAGAAGCAAAGACCAGAGCGCCCGGCGGGAGTGCCCTGCGCAGAGGTGAGTGTGGATTTCGCAGTGTGGAGCTGTGCAAAGGCCCTGAGCTGCACAGAGCTGAGGTGCCCACTTGGGAGCAGAAATGAAGTCCCTGTGGCTGGAGAGGAGTGGTGACCTGGACACAGATCCATGTCAGTGACACTAGGTGAGAGGAAGGCTTTCACAGGAAGGTTGGCCTCTCAACCCAGGTCTCTCTGGCCGTCAGTTTGGCATCATCTGTGCTTTCCCAGGAAGCAGGAAGGGACACGTGAAGCTCTGCACTTGCCCCAGAGTTCTCACCAGGCCCCGCCCACTCTACACCTGAAGGACATGTTACGTGTTCCCAGGACACGGGGATCGGAGGGAAGCAGCCCAGCGTGGAGCTGGCTGTGCACAGGCAACTGACGTGGCCCCTGGGGTCCTTCCAAACAGACCAGGATGGACCTCAGCTGGGCACGTCCACCCAGGATGACACCCAGAAGTTCTGCCCCCTCCTCACTCGTGATCCCCCGTGACAAAGTGATGAAGTGACAACTCGACCCTTTGTGAGTGTGCCCCCGAGCCGTGGGCCACTTGCACTTTGCTGTGGGGAAACCCCCGCTTGCTCCCCACGCCGCCTGGGCCGAGGGGGCTAATGCTCTGTGGTTTGGCACCTGGTTCCTCTTCCAGGAATGACCAGCAGCTCACCAGCCTGACCACCTACCCCTGATTTTACAAGACAGCTCCACCCCCACGTTCCCTGAGGCCATAGCTTTGGAGGACAATACTTAGCAGTCAGTGGGTGACACAGACACACATTGGTGCCAAGGGTCCCTGACAGCCAGACCCTCGGCAAAGCTTCCCCTCATTAGGCAAAGTTGTGGAATGGAAGTAGATTTAGGTTGGGGAAGGTGTGAACAGTTCTAGAGGTGAAGAAAACAGCACGTGCCAGGACCCTGTGGTATAAGGGAGCACGACTTGTTCAAAGAACTCGAGGGAGACAGCAGCAGGCATGAGTGTGCTCCAATCAGGGTGTTAAGGTCTGAAGCTCTTTCTTTTATTAAATTTATTGGACTAGAAACTGGTCAACATCCGTGTGCAACATACAGCACAGAACACATGAATGGACCACATTGTATATGAAACCTTTTCTTTGAAGTGAATAGAGAAAAAGAAATGGTTACAAAACCAAATTCAACCCAACAAGTTCTTTGTGGGTACGTGTGCCTCCACAGGAACAGGAGAGGTGTACTGACTGTGGGCCCAGCGTTGGGGAGACACTTGAGAACTCACACAAAAGGAACGGGATCTCAGTACAAAATGGAGAAGGCTTGGAAGACTTCTAGGGTAGTGGCAGCCCCTTCCTCCACAGAGAAGTCTTAACTGGGCTTCTCCAGAAACCCTCCCCATGGCTGATGTTAGGGCTGGCAGCAAAAGAGTCTCTGCAAAAGAGTCCTAGGTAGATAAACTTCCTATTTTCATGTCACCCTGCTTACTTGGCCACTGGCCAGGAAGATACCAGCACTCCAGGTGCTGGACACCCTCGTACTAGTTTCTCACAAACATGTATCCAGTACAGTAGTTTGTAGAAATGTGCAAACAAGGCCTCTGGCCTTGAGCTGGGCTTCACAGAGTCATCTACATTTTTAAGATAACTTTTACCAACTGGACTCCATGGTAACAGCTGGCAGGGGAGGAAAGAGAGGGGAGAAGAAGCTCTCCCCTTCTCAGGTGTTGTCCTTGAAGGGTTAACTTGCCAAGAACAGTGAAAGAAAAACCTGCTTTTATGTGAACTTCTGCAGACTGTGAACTTCCGAGCCCCTCCCCTTACACACTGGGTATAAAACTCTGAAACTCCCTGAACTCGGGGTTCAGGAGATTGATTGATTACAGCAGAAGCTGTGCCCTCTGAACCATGTGGCTGGACTGGCCTAGGATGTCCAGGACACAGCGAAATTGGAACAAAAGAAATGTTTTTAAGGAGGGAAGGGAAATCGTGGAGAAATTGGAGTATTAAGAAAAACAATGTTTAAAAGGAAAGATACAGGGGTTGAAACAACAGATCTAAGGAAGGTTATGCTGTCATCTACAAATTTGTTCCTATGAATCCATGTATAGAGTTTTAAATTACTATAACTTTAAGTTACCAGAGGAAATTAAGAATTTCCCCATAATTAAAATATGAAACAGTCCAGCAGAGAGGATGGGGATCTCCTAGTCTGATTTAATTAGGTGCTAAAAATAGATGTTTCTGCAGTCCGGGCTCCTCTCTAGGCCCTCCAACTTTCCTGAGCACTGCTTTTAATCTCAGCAACGTGCTAATTGTTTCTAATGGCCTGTAAACAAGCTCCCTGTACTATTAACCTTCCCTCTTTAGCCAGAGATTCAGGAAATTAGTCTTTGAAAGAAAGTCCCCAGCAGGTTGCTCAAGAGGGTGTCTCAAAGTGGAAACACTGTCACTTGGTTTGGAGGGCACTCAAGGTCAGCCCAGAGCAGAGCTTGTGATGTGATACTGCTGTGCTCAATACCTAAAGGTATTGAAAAGCTGGCTCCTCCTCGCTCCCTGGTTCAGCTGGGTTGTATCTCTGTGGGCAGGAGAAAGACAAATTGTGATGCCTCTCAAATAGCTTCCACCCACCCAAATCTGTAATTGCAAGATCTCGAAAACCATCGAAACAGCATCCTTCAGTTCACAAAAATGTTGGAGTTTGATCTTTGTAAGTTAAAAATGATGTTAGATTGAAAACAGGGTTCAATTCAACCTGCATAATGGTGGCACGAGCCACCAGGAGGTGGGCCAGAGCATTCAAGGGGGTCCTCTGTGGTGCTGATCTTCAGAACATGAACGTGCTCGTTTAATTTGTCTTGAAAGAACATTGAGAGTGCAATATCCAAAAAGGTTATGAAAATGATGGCGACCAAGAGAACTTTTCCAACCAAATTTCCCAATTTATTTAAATCGATAGTAGGTAATGGAATGAATGTGCCATCTTGCGGCGGTCCCTAGAAGAGACAGATTTCAGACACAAAATCATGTGTGACTTTAGATCAATGAGACAGCATTTCAAATTAATGAGATGTTAAGTGGCTTGATAAACAGTGTTAGAACAATTCATACAGTGATGATGATGATGACGATGATAAAGTAGATCTTTTCAGCAGGCTCAACACCGGTCCTTAGCTCAAAGGACCCAGGTTGGAACAACGGACTGTTACACTGTGAGAATACCACACGTGTCAGTGAGTTGATGACCTAGTATTGGTAAAGAAATTCCCATCGAAGCAGGAAATTCAAAACCACTGACCACTGACGACATAGAAATCTAACACTTGGTATGAAAAACACTCAGAGTAAAAGAGGGACAATAAATGGAGAGATACTTACACTTATTACTGAATGGATGGAAAAATGAGAGCATTCCTGACACAAAGAAATCTTCCAGTGTTTTTTAAAAACCGAATAATAGCCAACAGTTGGGTGGGGGAGTCAAGATAAGTAATTCACAGAAGAATCAATACAGCCAGTTTATCTAGAAATCGGCCTCAGAATCAGGACAGAAGACAGCCATCAACTGGCCCAACAACCAGTAGCCCAGACAGGTTTCTGCCTACCTGTTAGGGCCAGCCCTGTGGGGACTGCCATGGAGAGGTGCCACTTAAGAAAAGCACAAAATCCAATGTTCAGGTCAAAGGAGAGCAGGCAGGATGGGACGCCAGTGCATGACATCCCACACGTGTTCTGCAGGGCACTGGCATAAACAGACACACAGACCAGTGATACAGAATGGAAGACAGAGACAGAGACACACGTCTGTAGTCATTTGCTCCTTGGCAAGGTGCCAAAGACACACACTGGAGAAAAGACAGCCTTTATAAACCAATAGTATTGGGAACAGTGGTTATCCCTATGAGGAAGAATAAAACTAGCCTAAGACTTTCACCCTGCATCAAAGACCTAGAAATTAGACCAGAAACTATGCAACTCCTGGAAGAAAACCCAGGGTCCACACTGCAGCATATAGGCACAGGCCACAGTAATCTCAGTAGGACCATTAAAGTCCAGAAAAAAATGCCAAGAGTTAATAAATGAGATGAAAACAAATTAAAAAGCTTCTGCACAGCAAAGGAAACAATCAAGAATGTAAAGACAGAACCTAGACAGTGGGAGAAATATTCACGTGCTTTTGTGACAAAGGATTAATATCTAGACTACATGAAGAATTCAGATAAGTCCAAATCCCCAAATAACCCAATTAATAAATAAGCAAATGAAATAAACAGACACTTTCAAAAGAAGAAATACAAATGGCCAACATGGATGAGAAAATGTTCAACAGGATTAGCAATAAGGAAAAGAAAATAAAAGCTAAAGACATCATCTCACCCCAGTCAGAATGGCAGACATCAAGAAGAAACAATAATGAATGCTGGAGAGGAGGTGGAGGAACAGGAACACTTTTACACTGTCAGTGGGATTGTAAATTGGTACAACCCCTGTGGAAATCAGATATGAAGTTTCCTCAAAAGACTAGGCATGGAACCACCATGTGACCCAGCTATGCCATTTCTCAGTATTTACCCTGAAGATTTAAAGTCATCTTATTACACTGATACTGTAGTGACATCCCCTTTCTACACACACACACACACACACACACACAAATATCTTAACTGGGCTTCTCCAGAAATCTTCACCATGGCTGATGTTAGGACTGTCAGCAAAACAGTCTCTGCAAAAGAGTTTATGGTAGATAAACTTCCTATTTTCGAGTTGCCCTGTTTTACTTGGCCACTGGCTGGGAAGAAAAAGAAATCAGGGTGCTAGATACCCCCTTACTTGCTTCTCACAAACATGTATCCAGTATAGTCGTTTGTAGAAATGTGCAAACAAGGCCTCTGACCTTGAGCTGGGCTTCACAGCAATGTCTAAATTCCTAAGAGAAGAGAAGTTACCAATTGGGCTCCATGGTAACAGCTGGCAGGGGAGGAAAGAAAGAGGAGAAGAAGATCTCCCCTTCTCAGGTGTTGTCCTGGAAGGGTTAACTTGCCAAGAACAGTGAAGAAAAACCTGCTTTTATGTGAACTTCTGCAGACTGGGAACTGCTGAGCCCCTCCCCGTACATGCTGGGTATAAAATTCTGAAACTCCCTGAACTCGGATTTCAGGTGATTGATTGATTACAGCAAAGCGGTGTCCTCTGAAGCTGGCTGCAGCCAAATAAAATTGTTTCCTGCTGTCTTCAGTGCCTTGCCTCGTTTGTCCCTACAACAATACATGAACACCCATGTTTATAGCAGCACAATTCACAATAGCCAAACTATGGCACCAGCCCAGGTGTCCATCAGTGGATGAATGGATAAAGAAAATGTGAGGTATACACACAATGGAGTGTTATTCATCCATAAAGAAAAATGAAATTGTGTCATATGCAGGGAAATGGATGGAACTCAAGAACATTAAGCTAAATTAATCAAATTCAGAAGGTCAAAGATTGTATGTTGTCTGTCCTACGTGGGAGCTACAGAGGAAAAGGAAAAGGAAAAGGAAGGTGATGGTGTGTGGGGCGGTGTCTCATGAAAATCAAAGGGAGACAGAGTAGAGTGGAGGGAGCAGGGGAGGGAGAGGAAGTACTGAGGAATGCTACGGCCCAAGTGTGTTATTATATTGTGTGCATGGACAGTATGTCACACAAATCCCATCATTAGGTACAGATGTGATACAGCAATAAAAGTATGGAAAAGAAGAAAAACTATGTTGGGATAGTAGCTGTGATATTAGTAACAGAATGAAGAGAGGCTCCTGATTCCTCTTCCATAGTAAGCATATATTACTAGTTAATTCTTTTTTATTAGCTGAATAACACTTCGTAATATGGATATGCAAAGTGTTGTTTATCTGATATTCAGTGGATGACTCTTTGGGTTGTTTGTACTTTCTAGCTATCATGAATGATGCTGTTAAGTACATAGTATACTAGGTAAAGGTAAAGGTATTGTTTACCTTGGGATTACTTCTTATGTACACTTAGCTACTTTATTGGATTGAATGTAGCTCTCTGCCCTGTCAATACCCATATAGAAAATGTGAATGTGAACTTAATTGGAAACGTTTGCAGATGTAGTTCAGGAACTTTAAAGGAGTTCATCTTGAACTAGAATTGAGCCTACGTCCATTGACAACTTTCTTTATAAAAAGAGAAGAAAACACAGAGGGGAAGGCCAGATAATAATGGAGGTAAAAACTGGGAGTGATCAGACACAAGTCAAGGAATGTCAGGGCCCTCTAGAAGCCCTGGAACAGGGGTGACCCTGTCAACATCTCGATTTCCAAATTCTCGCTTGTGGAACGAAGAATAAATTTGTGCTATTTAAAACTAAAATAAAACTCCACATGTGTGCATGTGGATTTCATACATCAGAGCATTACTGGAACATCATTAGGACTACGTAACAAGATGGCAATTTCACTGCACCTGAGCCTCTTGTGCCTGCGTAGGGTCTCACCTAGACCGCTCAGTAGTAACAAGGCACTGTGAAGTCCTGGGCAGCAGGACCCAGGGTAGCGTATTAGTGTGGACACTGGATTAGTTTCCAGCCTCCTCCCATTAAGCCTCGGTGACTTGTGTGAGGACTGAGGACAGCAGGGCCAGCCCCACGGGGTTCTCTGTGCACTGTGGAGGCAACGTGGTTGGCAGAGCACACACGCAGCACACGTTCTGCTCACAATCCGCGAAGCTTCCAGCAGCCGCGAGTGGTATGGGAATCTCCGCAGCCACTGGTGGCAACAACGGGGCTCCTCCGATCTACGGGGGCTGAGCTCTTGGAGGCAGGTGGCTCCCATGACTGTGTGCGGTCTCCCTGCCCAGGGACTTGTTCGTCAGTTCCACTGAAGACTGGACCCTCATTATAATCCTGGTGAGGACCAGCTTTGAGCCAGAATGCTGCGATGTCACTGACGCTCTGCGTTCCACGTCACCCGTGGCCTGGGACCCTGCACTAAGAAGGGATGTGAACTACAGGAGGCTCTTTAATGAGGCCCTTTTTTTTGCTTAGTTTTTTCCTACTCCATTCTCATGGCTTTCTGTAGAAATGACTCACTCTGCCCCAAATTACCAAATAGAATTTAAAATACCACAATATTTCTGGAATCTCACTGACACATAACAGTGGGGCATTTTTCCAGAGTGAAGCTAGATGACTTTTAAGAGTGTTTTATTAGACAACAGCAAGCTCCTTTCCGTTCCTTGTTGAGTTAGGAATTCATGTCTACCGAAGAGCAGAGATCCAGTGAGTACCTATAAACTCAAAGGGCAACACCTTTGAAGCCTGATGGGAGTTTGCAGAATTTATTTAAAGTATAGAACCGAATTCCATTTTGTTGGTCCTGGAAAATGACTTTCAGAATGGTTTATCTCTGCTCAGCCTCACCTCCACAGTGCATGCCCCCTGGCCGCCTCCCGCCTGACCCTGATGCTGCCTCAGCCAGGTTTTCTTCCTTAGTTTATCAAAACCCAGTGGCAAGAGCTAGCCCAGGGCTCAGTGTGAAGGGCAAGGCAGTCACAAGCCGTGTGAAGCTCTTAACTAAGTTCACTTGCACTCAGACTATGAAGCGATGCAGCAGGGGAATAGGAGAGGTGGAATGCGCACGGTTGACAGTACAGCTGCATAGGAAATGAGTGTCCTGTCTTAGACGGTCAGGGTCTGGTCAGCCACACTTCCCCATCCACCTAGGATCACTGTGCCCTGAACCTGGGGATAGAGCAGAGAACATGGCTTTAGGAACCTTGGTGCTCACTGCTGAAATGTGGGACCAGGTGATAAGCGTGGGAGGGCGGGAGCTCTCCTGGGCATAGCTGGAAGATCAGCAAACTCCCTCCCTCACCAGTGCTGGCCACCAAAAATGTCTCTGGATATTGACAAATGTCCCAGTGTAGGGAGGAACTACCCCTAGTGGAAAACCACTAGCCTACCGCCACTTAAAGATGTCCTACCTGCAGATTCCTGCCTCATTCTGTGTCAAATAACAACGATGAAAGGAATGAAGGAAGGAAGAGAGAGAGATGGAGGGGGAGGGGAGAGAGGGAAGGAAGAAATACAAAAGACAGGGTTGCACAGAATGTCCACTGCATTTTTCACTGTCACAACTATATTCATAAAAAGTATAGAACTGGCCTTAAAACATTTCTGTTCTCCTAGGGAAAAATATTCGATTCAACTAGCTAAAAAAAAGCTTGTTTACAAAGAGTTTCATCAGACAGACCATGTCTGGGATTCAGAGGACGGCACACCAGTCAGAGTAATAAGATTACATCCTCTTTAGTTATGCTTCCTAGAACCTGGGTTGATGCGAGTTTGGAGAACAGAATAAGATAAGCCAAGACCAGTAAATGCTTAACTTCAAAGTATTCCTTCAGTTAACAAGTCAGAGACAAAATCTGAACTCGTTTTGACTGTTCAAGGGTGACCTTCAATTTTCACCACCACTTTAAGTTCAGAGACGGTGGGGAAGGAGACTGCTCGAGCCCCCGGTGGTGAAGCCCACCCTGCGCTCTGCTCCTGACTGCAGTCTGGTCTCTGGTAAGTGCTCACCTCACCAAAGGCTGATTTGGTTGGTGTCCCCAGAACACCACTGAGTGATTCCAGGGCAAATCCCCCATGCTCTAAGCAAATACGGATGGAAACTGGCAAATAAGAGAATCAGACATGGTGAGAGACTGGGGGAGGAGAGAAGACTGCAGTCTGCCACCTCTCTGTAAGTCGGTGTGGGGTGGTGCAGACAACAATCGGACCAGGGAGGACAGGGCTCTTCAAGGGAAGCCTTCCGATATATTTATGTAAAATAACTCTATCTTGACTTAGCCAGGTTTTCAAGATAAATAGAAAGTTATTTTCCCCTATATATAATTTAGTAAGGAGTAGAGAAAAGAAAAGGTTCAAAGACTAAAATTTCTTTTCTTTTTTTTTTTTTTTAATTTCCTGAGTTAAAATCTCTCTCCATATGGACTTGGAGTTGCAATAGCCAAAAATATCATTCCAGAAAGCCAGATTAGAGCTGAACATGACAGCCACGTGAAAACCAATGTGTGTCATGGAACCACCTCACTCCTAGGGTTCCACCAAAATAAATTCTTAATAATAGTTACCTATAATGGACCTACTGAGGTGGCACCCCCTTTCTCCATAGAAAAGTCTTAACTGGGCTTTTCCATAAATCTTCACCATGGCTGATTTTAAGACTATTAGCAAAAGAGTTCATGGTACATAAACTTCCTATTTTTATGTTGACCTGTTTACTTGGCCACTGGCCAGGAAGATACCAGCACTCCAGGTGCTGGACACCCCCTTACTAGTTTTTCACAAACATATCCAGTACAGTAGTTTGTAGAAATGTGCAAACAAGGCCTCTGGCCTTGAGCTGGGCTTCACAGAGACGTCTACATTTTTAAGATAAGTTTTACCAACTGGGCTCCATGGTAACAGCTGGCAGGGGGAGGAAAGAAAGGGGAGAAGAAGCTCTCCCTTCTAAGGTGTTGTCCTTGAAGAGTCAACTTGCCCAAAACAGTGAAAGAAAAAGCTGATTTCATGTGAACTTCTGCAAATTGGGAACTTCTGAGCCCCTCCCCTTACATGCTGGGTATAAAACTCTGAAACTCCCTGAACTCAGGGTTCAGAGGATTGATTGATTACAGCAGAAGCTGTGCCCTCTGAGCCTGGCTGCAGCCAAATAAAACTGTTTCCTGCTGTCTTCGGTGCCTTGCCTTGGGTGTCCCTACAACACTACAGCAGATATCATCTTAATGATGTGAAGACATGTTTTCTTGGAAAGCTATGACTCAGTAGTTCAGCACTGGCAGGAAAACCATCAGCCAGTTGCGCTAGGCGCAGCTCAGAGGCATGCTGGTTGCTTTCCGTGATGAAACATCAGAGACCTCCAACACCACACTGGTCAGGCTGGCCATCACCATGTGTGTCTTTGCAGGACCCAACTGGAGGGAGGCAGCACCATGTGTGTAACATGTTGGCACAGCAGAGGACCTGGGCAGGAAGCGTTAACTGATATTAACATATGAAGAACCCTGGCAGGTTCTGAAGGTTAGGGTGGATTTTAGCTCTCACCGCACCCCTGGCCTTCCTGTGAAGTGGGTAGTATCAGCTTTACTTGACAGAGAGGGAGCTGTGGTAAATGACCAGCTCAAGTCCACACGGCTCATGATCCATCCCAGAGGCAAGTGCAGGCTGGATCTCAACATCTTTGCTTTCTGTTCTGCCTTGCCCCCTTCTGACAGTGTCGGTGTCAGGGACCAGCAAGAAGCAAAGTGAGCAATGGACTACAGCTTGGCAGGGAGCATCGGGGGGCCTTCTGCACCCTGCTGCCTAGGTCTAGCTCTAACTGGACTCTGTGGGTCAACTGAACCCACCTGCTATTCCTAGGTGAGGATTACCTATCCTAGTCAATGGTAGTTTATCCTGGAAGTTATTTGAAATCCACCTTTGAAATGATCTCAGAGCAAATACAATAGCCTTTAAAAACAGGCATAGAAACAGAATCTAAAAAGTCTACTTGATAGTAAAAGTAATTCTACATGCCCAGAGCTCAACCAAGTTTGCAAAGCCCAGTTGTTCACAATGGATATCAAGTTCCTGGATAGCTAAAATGCACAATCCTATAAGATGCCAAGATTCACTTTAAAAACTGGTATTAATAGTTTGTGCTGGAGTAATTTATCTGTGACATTGTGGATTATTTGTATTTTGGGTGAATTTTTATATAAACAACTACATTTCTTAAAAGACATGCTGAATTGTTCATCTCTGCTAAGGCTTGTGAAATATGAAACTAACTTTTGAAGTTTATTCCCTAATTTTTAAGTTTTGGTCTGACCATTTGATCATGCTTATGATGTTTCTATTTTTAAAGGGATCATTTATATTGAAATATATCTTAATTTTCTAACAAACTAAAAACTTTATTATCTTGTGAATCTTATAACAAAAGAAATTTACATCATCATGTGGTTGGTAAAAAATATTAAAACTTTGTTTTCCTCTTGCAGGTCTTTGCACTACTATACAGCATTGTGTTGTAGGTAAGAATGTCAGGTGGTTCATTAATAAGGCAGCTGAATCTGACTATTTTCCTTTTGCAATGTGTATTATTTCATTGAGTGGAGTAATTTCCTTCTGCACTAGATCCATCACTAATCATATATGATCATTTTTGTTGTTTCCTCTCAGCTAGAAATACCTATTGTGCTCCCCACCTTCTAACCCTTCCCTGATCACCATTCTTCTGGGTTCTCTGGTTCTTTAAATGCCCCTTGCCAAGGTGCCCTGTAGGGGATGTAGAGGTGCCACCAGATCCCATTTCAAAGAAGGACTTTCTGTAGTGTGTGGATGATGTCCAGCCCTTTGCCTGGGCAGCCACGCCAAGAGACTGCACGAGGCAGAAACAACCCAGGATGCCGGGCAGGCCACACTGAGTCCAGGTGGCTCACCACAGTGGTCCTTTTCCTCTACCAATCCTGGGCTGCCCTCTTCCCCGGGCCTTGGTCTCCAATGAGTAAGTTAGAAATCTTACACGCCAACATCGGTCTCAGTTTATACTTCTGGAAAACCTCACCCACATCATGTTCCTTATCTAAGCTTCTACAGCTCCTAAGAAGTTAAACTCTACCAAACTTCTACAGTGATCCTGTTAAGGAAGTCTTATCTATCCCAAATACACTTGGGTCACCCATGGTCCAATTTCTTTCACCATTGTTTTACACAGTGGTGTACCCACATTATTCCTCCCGTTAATTTTAAAATGTATTTGCTTTCAGGAACCTGGCCCCTCCTCACTCAAAATATTTCCTCTGAGCTGGTGCTCAGGGCTAGATACTGCCATCTGGAAAAATGTCTCATTTCTAAAAAGAACTGTTTATGACATATGTTTCTCAAGATGAAAAGAATGATGATAATAATCATTGTAACTGATGTTACATTTGGGTAGAGATCTAACATTTTCAAAGTCTGTTCACATAAATAATTTGATCTTAACACCACCTCAGGAATAAAATAAATTTAGGAATTGAGGTCCGAGAGACTGATTTGCCCCAAGTCAGACACTCAGGTGGCAGTGATTCCAGGGGGAAAGGTGGATTCCTGTGACCCCATCCTGGGGTGACCTACTGTGTTGCTTCCTGTTTATTGCAGACCTTTGGCCTGTGGTCCCCAAGTCTGGGGCATCTGAATTTGTAACTTGTGCCAGCACCAGTTGAAGTTGGGCTTGTAAGGCCAGGCCTGCTAGCTGGGCCCTCTGTTCAGCTACATATATGGGACACAAAACAGTTTTCTAAGTGTGTTCTCTGTGTGGACCCACTTAGTCCTCACAGTGCCACAGCACAGATGAGAGGAAGGGTCTTATTATCTGCACAGAGAGGAGAAATGCTGGGGACACATCATGCACCCACACAGTCTGTCTTCAGAGGTGGCCTTCTCAACCACAATGCTACCTGTGCGCCAGGCGTTGGGAAGGTCATTGGTAGCAAACTAAAAAGATATAAAACTCTTAACTGTGAAAAATATAGGACATTGAAAGGGGAAGGAGGGTGAAGCGGAGAGTTGGTCATCTTCCATTTATAGCGATGAATCACATGAGGATTCAGGGATGACTCAAAGTCACGTACATAGTGATCCATGTCTGTAAATAACCCTTGGATTAATGGTGTCTGAACACTTCTGTATTTGTGAGAGTAACACAGTGGAAAAGTCTCCACCAGCAGAAGCAAGATGCAAGAGACAAGTTTTAAGTGTATTGCTGACTGCTGTGGAATGAGGATTAGTGACATTAGTTGGGCAGTAATGATGGAGGACTGCCATTTGTCGGGGATAGAAAGTCAATTCATCCTGTTGGGCATAAAGTGTCTTTGGCAGAACAGGGATCAAAGTCAGTCGGTGAACACACCACCACCAATACCACTTCTCCTTACCTGGTAGGCAGCTTGCTTTTCCAACTGTGGCTCAAGAACAAAGAAGTATAGTTCACTTGTCATTGGGGATTCTCACTGAAGAATGCAGAGGATCTGGGTGTCCCTGGTGACCACTGCCATGGTGGCCACCACCTCCTGTCCAGCACCTCTTACTGCTGCCCATGGTTCCACAAGCGTCCCCTCATTTCTGCACAGGGTACTCCCCCCTGCTCCCCCCACTCATCAGCAAAGGGCCTCTGAGTGGTAGCCTTGAGTTGAGCAGCCGAAGCACATACCAGGCCTCCTCTGGTGGGCAGGAGCTACCTCCTCAGAGACCCCAGTGCAATGATCCCTTGCTCCTGGCTCTGCACCTGGCTTACTAAGCAGGAGGGCCCTTAATCCCAAGGAAACCAAGACAACAATTCCACAGCTATTCCTTCAACATTTAAGCTTATGTCTTAAAATGTTTCTCTTTACTCCATTTCTGTTTTCCACTATAATTCCTTTCTTTTCAAAAAAGATGTCATTTTTGAGGTGATTAATATCTTCCTAAGGCAAACAGCATGATTAAAGGCATGGATTTGGGGGTCAGGATTAGCATTGGATCTAATACTGACCTCCCTTTTTCCCCTCTTTTAAGAGCAATGTGACTTTCAGCAAATTAGGTAACAATCTCTTTGTACCTTTTTTTTTTCTCATCTATAAAATGGGCATAGCATTCTCCACTGGGAGGCAAAGTGAAGGTCAAGATATATGCAAAATATCTCACAAATGCTAAGAAGAATAGAAATCATTAACAATGTGGGGGCCTACCCTAGCTTCATGGACTGCATGTCAGTTTTTCCTGGCATCCATGTGGGTCTGGACTGAGCCCACATGAGAACATCCCTCCCATCACTCTTCTGTCCAGGTTCAGCCAACGCAGCCTGATGTGGAGAGCTACAATGACAGCACTACCTGTCACAACTTGACTTTGGGGTCCTGGTCTCTTCTTCCCAGGGCAGTAAGCAAGGAGGAGGCCCTTCAGTAGAGACAGAAGTTGTGTTGGATGGTTTGGGTTTCATCCAGCTTCTGGGGTGACACAGAACAGAGAGTTTGCAAATGGGCATGTTCTTCTCATGCGTACATATTTTCTTCTAGATTCTGTGTTGGCCAAGTAAAACAAGAAGATCTGGCCTAAAGAAATGAACTTTGGCCCTTGTTCTGCAGCAATGGTACACTGAAAATGAGCAGAGGTGTTACCGCCTTCCTCCAGGCCTGAGCTCTCCAGTTCCACGACGCCCTCCCCTACTGGAGGAGGGCTTGCCCCCTGCTTCCCAGCAACCCTCAGAGATGCAGTGCTTTATCTCAGCCAGAAGCACCTGGAATTTCGCAGTCATCTATATGCTACGGCTGAGATTTCAAAATTGGACCTTCCCACTTATTTGTAACGGCTCCTAAAAGCTCTACATGAATTTCTAATTTATTATTTTATTTAATTGGCTTCAGGAAAATTCCAAATTCTCTGGAGCCACAGAAGGGAACAATAAATATCTGCTCAATGCACAGAGGGATTGACTTGAGCAGCATCTTTGCTGGCAGAGGAGGGTTAAAGAGCTCGGATGTCCACATACAATAGCTCTGCCCAGGACGCTACATCACAGGACACTGCTGTGTCCCTGTGCACACTGCTGCACATTAATATGTGGCTATTGGAGTATCAGGACTCTCAGGACAGCACAGCAGCCCTGGTGTCGTAAAAACCCACACTTGTGACAGAAACCCTCAAAGTTCCACTGCAAGTACATGTGAGATGCAGGGCTATGTTTTCTATAAGGTAGAATTTGTCAAGTTAACAAGGAACGGATTCAGCACACCATGCTTCAGTAAATAACTTTGCACTTCGTGATTTTGAGACCATCACTTAGTTTGCTGCAAATAACTCTATAGGCTGTGGAAGCCACAAAGGACAAGTCTGCAAATACTCAATTCTAAATGTCATAGGAAATAATAGTTATGCATGGGATGTTTACAGAAAGCAAGGCAGATTATATCACTTTTAATCACTAAAAAAATTCCCCAGCAGTTTAAAATTTCTACCTGAAGGTATGAATTGGCACAAATATTATTTGCAATGGAAAATAACTCCATCCCCTCCCCTAGTTCATCACCAATTGCTAATTATGTGGATAAAATTGTAATTAAGAATAAATGCACAAACCATGCAAAAGTTTTCTAAGTAAGAAGCAGCTACTTAAAGATTATGTGGGCATTTCTTTCCAATGAATGTAGAACTTAAGAATAAAACCTGTCTGTCCAGAATATCCTAGCAAGAGTCTGAGGGATGCTCCAGGAAGGTAGCTGCTTCTTTTTTAACATCCATCAGCAGAATATGAACTGCTTAAAATCCAGACGGTTACAACATGCAAGGTTAACCTTAACAGGTACAAAATTGGTCCAGGAGGATTTGCAATATTGCCCTCCTCTTGCCAGCGGGTGCTGCTGTGCACCCACAGTGACAGTTAAATGAAAGGTAAGGCCCATGAATTTCACACACAAGCACCTGTAACATCTCCAGGAAACCCTGTGGATGCGGCTGCTCCAATCTAAAATCTACAGGGTTCACCGCAGGAGAAATGAAGGTCACTGACTGACATTAAAACTGACAATGGCTCACATTTCAAAGTATCAATGCAGATAAAATATTTCTTCTATGTTTTCATAAGTAACTGACCCCAAACACTGCGGCTCAATCATCTATATGCTACGGCTGAGATTTCAAAATTGGACCTTCCCACTTATTTGTAACAGCTCCTAAAAGCTCTACATGAATTTCTAATTTATTATTTTATTTAATTGGCTTCAGGAAAATTCCATTAAATTCAGAAGGGGTTTTCAAAAGGAAAGCACTCTAAATAAAAAAAACTTGCATTCTTTTCATTGCACTGTATGAAACGGATTTGCTTTATTTCAGGTCAGCAAACATTTAAATCATCCACTGACGGGGGATCAGTCGTGTTTGTGAGCTCATCAGGCCTGGCTCCAGCCCTTCAAGCAGCCTGTGAGGGTGCAGAGTGGCCTGGGAGGCAGCTCAGGTTTTTTTTCACCTCTTTCTGGACTGTCAAAATGGGGGCACACCGTGGCAAGTCTGGCTTTTTCCTGTCTCTGTGTCTCACTGTATTGCTGCATTTTCCCTTCAACACGTGACTCCATCGCCCAGTCTTAGGCTTAGCCTTGCCTGTGACTGTATAGAGAAAACGAGGGCCACACTGGGGAAATGAAGCACAAGGAGAAGAAAAATAATGCCAAAGGTGCAGACTTTGGTTGGTTCGTTGAGTAACTTCTTTGTGGTAGGAACTGATGCAAATTTTAAAATGTCTTAGCCTCAATTTCTTCATCTGTAGGATGCAAGTCCAAATTCTTTTAAATTAATGTAATGAAAAACTTCTAGGTGATTAAGGGCTACATTTGAATCTTCGAATGCTATATTTAAATCTCTCATCCTTTGTGAAAGGCTTTATCCAAAGGACGGGGCATGAACATTTTCTGTCAAGACTGGATTAGACTCAGATGTGTCACACTTTCCCAGGAAATAATCTGTTGTAGCAGAAGTAGACAGAATTTACCTCCATGCATGTGGGACACAAGATGAACCTTGCTTCTGCTTGAAGCAAGAAGACCTATCTTTGAAGTTTCCTCTTTCTTCTTAAAGTTATAAGATTTTTCTCTTCTACTCTACAACATACTTATACTTGTGTTATAAATGTCCCATTATCCATCAGTTAAATCACAGTATTTGCTTTTCTGTTTGATGCTATGGCAAATGGACGTCCCAGGCCTCCCCATACTTACACAGACGTATTCTTTTCCCCTGGCATGGTGCAGTGTGTGGGACGTGCATCCTGTTAGGGTGACTAGTTGAAATATACAGCCCTGGGTGCACAAGCAAGGCCTCTTGGTGCTACAGCACAAACCCTTACAACAAATTTTCACTATATAAATGAAGCCACTTACCGACAAATGCCATGTTAAAACTGCAGGTACAATCTATGTACGTGGGTTTCAATCTCCACTTCTGCTCCTAAGCATCTAAGGACTACATTAAACTAGTGGCTTTCCTCCCCAACACCAGAATATTAAGAAAGGGTTAAGTTGGTAGAAAGAAGGGTGAAATTGGTTAAGATTTCTCTGCAATGTCTCAAAAATTAGATGCATAAAGAACTTCATTTTGAATCATGAAGAAATACAACTACTGTATAATCAAAATTAAAATTGAGTTGGCAGAAGCAGCTTAAGACATAAGGAAAGCACTGGAAGAGAATATAACTAAGATCCCTAAGTCTTATCTCCCTTTGTTAAGTGACAAATGAATACATACCAGAGTACAGTCAGATTGTAGTGAGACCTCCCCCCGGGGTACTGGGAGCAAGTACAAATGGTCTGAGAGAAATCTGAGCTAATATCCAAGTCCGAGTAAATCTTTTAAGTCTGCAATCTATGGCAGCATTGCCTCAGTAAGATGAATAAAATTTTAAGACAAATTTGAAGGCCAGAAGATTGTAAAAGCATTCTACCAAACAACAACATCAAAAATGTAAGTCCTTATTGGAAGAATTGAGGGGAGATACAGGGTGGCATCCCTTCTTAGATTTAATGCCCTGCGGGGAACTGGGTTTAAAGCAAGTTTCTGGAAGGTTAAATTCTGACTGTGCAAACGTGGTCATTTTTTAGTTTCCCTTCATCTTTGTAAATGCAAGGATGATGAATAGAGGGGGAAAGTGCAGATTAGCCAGTCCTGGGGAGAGCAGCACAGGGGAGGAGCAGGGGGAAGCTTTGCTTTCTTGCCAAATGATGGTGATTTTTCTATATTGTATTTGTTGACACATCTTATACTTAGATTTTTTTTAAAGAATGAAATTATAATGTGAGAAACAGGGAACAGAAACACTGTTTTCCCTTGAGGACACTGTCTCAGGGTGAGCGCCAGGGTTCACACAGGGATTAGGGAGAGAATACAAGTTTCTTTGTCCATGTTGGTTTCATGTGACTTGATACTGCTGTTCCTGCGGCAAAATGCGATTCCCAGGGACGTCTAGAAGTTTCTGTCCCAATTTCCCTGGGAAATACTAACAGAACAGCTTCTTGCACCTTCAGGCGCCATGCTTCCCGTGTCTGGCTACAGTCCCTGCCTTTCTTTTGTGCAGGTCACTGCACTGTTACCTTTAAAGCTGGGACTATCAGCTGGCAACCTGGAGTGGTCAGCACTGTGAGGCAAGGAGATGCAGGGCAGGCTCGGGGCGGCTGCACGCCCACAGGAAACCCAGGCTGCTCTCCTACTCCAATGGCTCACTGTGCTCTTTAAAAGAGAGGGGGAGATTTTATCTGAAATGCAAACTCAAGGGACACAAGTTGCATGCCTGAATTAAGTTTTAACTATACAAACTAGCAACGGCCAGCACATCCCTCGGATTCATCTTCCCTCGCGTGTGCAATTTGGTGGACTTCAACTCAGCACCTGCCCAGGGCCAAGGAAAAGTGAGTCCCTCACTGGTCTCACCAGTTTACAAGGCAGGGGGCAAGTGCAATTGAGCCTTCCCTTCTGTGGTGCTTTGGAACCAAACAAAGCCTGGGAGGAGGTTATCTGTGTACATGCCAGGATTTTATATGCAAACTGAAGGCACAGAGATTATAATATTCTCTAGGGTCAAAAGTTGGCTAAGTGGTAGGGGGGCTCTTTGAATTGTTATTGAGAGGACAATGTAAGTGATATAAGTCTCTTATACAAAAGTATATGTCTGTAAAGCACAAGAGTAAAATTCTTATCTTGCATTACAATGATAAGAGGTACAGAGGAAAGATCTTTACAGATTAAATAACACTATCCTAGGATTTAATCTATTTTCAGGTTGAATATGCCCAACTTGATCAACAATGTATGAGTAATACACATGTAAAATTGAGAAAAATTATCATAAAGTATAGATAAGAAAAAACTTATATTTTTAAATCTATTATGATTTTTGATTTTTACCTCCAGGAAGAAACACAACATTTAAAATAAAGGAATATATTTAAATAAATTCAAAAGTCAATAAGGATTATATTAATAAAGGACACATGACATTATAATTAGTGAATTAGAAAATAATTGCTGAGATCAGACTTCTTCCTTAAGTTTATATAGTGAGAAAGTTTTGCCTTGGTTTCTCACCAAAAAAAAAAGGGGGGGGCAAATAGATAAATGAGAAATGCTTGATCTCTTTAGTGCCAATTTTAAAATGAAACATTTGTTTCATTTCTTCCCTTTATCAAGTGGGAAAAGATCAAAACTACAAACATACTCGGTGCTTGAAGAGACTCAGAAGGGAGCCTCACATGGACAATCACTTTCTAAGATGGGGCAGTGTTTCTAGAAAGGAAATTAGCAATACATATCAAAAACCGATAAACATTCAGTACCATTTACGGATCCCATTCCTGTAACTGCAGGCTTACATTCAAAGCATGCAGGCATTTATTTCTGTAAGAGCATATGAATTTTAGCCCTAATTATTTTTTTTAAAAAAAATATAGAAGTTATCTAATAGTTAACAGTAGGGAAACAGGATATTTCCATCACAGAATCTTAGGTACCATTTTTAAAATTGCCTTTTTGGAACATTTCAGAGCAGACAAAACTTATCATGATGTCACTTTAAATGTAAACAACCAGATACAGAACTATGCATCCAGTACAAGTACACCCTGCAAACGTGAATGCATACAGATATTCTGGCATAATCAAGAAATTGGGAAGAATTAAACCCCTGTCTTCCTAACCATTGGTCTACAGTGACTTCTAACCTGTTTTCATAGTTGTGAGGTAATTACTTCTAGGTTAAAGGATAAAGCAGAAACCCACAAGGACCATCCACCTACACCCAGAGAGACAGAGAGTTCTTCTGCGGGCTCCCACGTCCACCAAGTGCTCCGTCTTCCCTAGTACAGGAAGCCCCTCTCCTTCCTGACCAGGGGCTTCACTCAATTGTTCTTATATACACATGCACTTAAATTCACTGGGTATGGTAGCTCCTATTCATAAAATCACCCCAAAGTATTAACATAAAACTTTTACTGCAACCATATGATTCTCCCAGTAGTGGTCCCCTGGGTGTCGGGGAGGTGGCCTGCTGCCTTCAAAAGCTGTTGCTAGTTATTAATATCAGGATCAGTTTAGTAGCAGGAGGCTGGGAGGGCAGTGCTCCTCCTCAGAGGATCTGATCCCCAGTGTGCCTTTCTGTGTCACCGTTGTCAACACCAACAGAAGGTTCTGACATACTGGCTGGAGGTAGCATTCTGATTTCCAGAAACCTGTTTTTAATTTTCCCCTTGAAAAACTGCAGTGGTTTTAATTACCAATTGCTATTGGAGCAGATGAGCCCTCATTTCTAGAAATTTCTAATGCCTTTCCTGAAAGACCAGGCGCATCATCCTCGTCTTGCGCCTTGTGTTTTGAAAGCACTGGCCACGGGCAGTCGTTCCCCTTGCCCAAGGAAGCTGAACGCGGCAGTGGAAGGCGATGTCGCAGTGCTGCGGCCACAGCAGGCTAGCCGGGCAGCAGAAAGGAAAGCCTGTCTCGTTGGTTGTGCTCCTTCTTGGAGACAGGTCTGTTCAACAGATATTGTTAAGGTTTTTAGGCTCCTTTTAGTCAACACTGTAAAATTATTAAAGAATAGAAATGCCATGCTGGGAATATTAACACCCACTAATCATGAAGTCACTTTAAAAAGCCATGTAGTATAGTCCCAAAGGCCAGTGAGAAGCCACAATTAAGATGACCAGGGGTTACAGATGGTTCTGCTTAAAATATGAGACCAAAAGTTTTCTGACCCTGTTCAGAAATCCACTTGCCTTTTACTAAAAAGTTCTTCCTGATGTCAGAGCTCAGTCTCCACCCTCACCTCTCAGCCTCTTCACCAGCCTCAAACACGTCCAGGGTCTGTTTCTTTTACTCTGTGCATCTGAGGAGCATAGAGGAAGGAATTCCACCCTCCGTTGTTTACTCTGCAGATTAAATAGACTCAGTGTTTTCTACTTTGACCTTGGCTCCTAAGCTATATTCAAGTACAACCATTTTCCTTTTGTTTTTATCCTGCTCTCATAATACATCCAAATTTTCTTTCTTTTCTTGTATTCACTGGGATTAGAAACAACTGGGTCCAGAATTAGCTACACAATTTCACTTTGGGCGTATGAATGTGTGTGATGCTCAAACATGAATACAGATGAATATCTGGCTGAACTAATCATGTAGAAAAGGTATTTTTAATATAAGTATGGATCATATAGTCCAAGGATGAATGGTGTTCATAAATTGTTCTTCCATTCCCAATGTTAGCATCTAAATTTCATTTCACTGTGGAACTCACTGATGTGGATGAGTGACATTTTGTACCCAAGTGCATGAGTTTACATTTTAAATGCACGCAGACTGTAATTTTTTTTAGATGGGGTCCTCACAGAGGTGAGGTGACCTATTTGACTACTGATTAAACCAAGGAACTGGCATTTTAAAGAGCTTCGTCACATCAGGATATACCCAGGTTGGCCGCAGCACGGGTCCAGGCCAGGGGCTCCCCAGGAGGCAGCGGCTGCTGAGCACAGTCCAGGGCAGGATGGCCCCGGGAGAGCAAGACTCCCAGGGCCTCCCTTCTCAGGGCATACCTGGTGTCCGTGCAGGTTATGCAGGAGATATCCCGGCTGTTGGTTGTGATCAGGTTCAGAGCTACTGAGGTTTCTTTGTCGGAGGTTGGGTGTGCTCCACATTTGAAGAAAAATTCCTGAAAGAATGAGAAATACGATCAGGCCCGTGGATCCCAGCTGGCCATTCCCCCTCTCTAAGCATTTCCACAGTAAGTGAACTCTTTGGGCCAGAGGAGAAATCTGTCACTAGGTGTGCGTCAGGAATCAGTCGGTATCAGATCTTTGGGGGAAAGAAAGGCCCTTGGCTGGCGTCCAGTGGGTCAGCGATTCCCCCCTGGAAGGAATGTGCTCATGAAGCCAGGATCTGGGGAAACACTCGGCACCCTTATTCAGTGATGCCTGCCCCAAATGAGTGAACCTGAAGGAAAACAGGAGACAGGAGGAAGCCGGAAATAGCATCTCACCAATGAGGAAAGGCAGACTCTGGGTGCTGAGGTGATTTGCCCTCAGTAACCTGGAGGCGAAGCCTAGAAGTACCCCAGCACCCCAAAGGGAACCCAGGGCTTTCTCGCAGTGTGGCAGCTGGTCATTAGCAGGTGGAGGGGAGGCAGGAGTCTGGAGAGCCCCATGTAATACACGCACAAGGACGGTGGACTTGGAGCAGGCCCGGCTGTACTGGGAGCAGCGTGGCCCTTCCCAGCCTGGCTGGGAGCCCGCCCTCTCTGCCTCACCTGCATCCTGGAATTCCCTGGGGGCCTGCTGCCCAGCACCTGGGCCAGGCAGCTGGGAACGACCCAGTTAGCGTCTCTGGCCTTCATTCCTTCCCCAGTCACTTTCTGCAATTCCACCTGTATTTCAGCTTTTCACATAGGCCACATTCCTTCAGTCAATAAAAACTCCCTCCTCAACCACGATTTTCTTTTTTATTTTCCTTCATTTCCTGCTTTTCTAACTTGCAGGTCTGTTCTCAACCTTCTCTGCGTTCACACAGCAGTCTTTGGCTGGTCCTTGCCCCTCCTCCTGTCAGACCTCTGCCTGGCCTCCCTGCACACTGCTCTCACCATTAACTCCATCTGTATTTAATGACCTGAAATGTGGAGAGTCTTTTCCCATACACACCAGACCTGCTACTGAGAACTGATGGAAAGCCCCAGATGTGAAATCTTAAATGCAGTCGGCTCTGTAGGCCCCATGTCTTAGTTGCATTTAACTCAGCATCCTGGCCTAAAGGCATCAGTAGAAGACAAACACACGAATGGGCGCGGATACCTACTAATGAACTTTATTCACAAAATGTGTGGCAAGCTGGACTTTGCCTGAGATCCACAGTTTAGCCATCATGAGAACTAATGGAATGCTCTATTTGTATTTGCAACAGTGCCTGGTATAGGATACAAGTTATATATATTTTCATAAGTGAAAAATTACAATGTTAATTTAATAAATGTTATTGTTCTGCTTACACACTGGACAGCATCACTTCATTTGTTCTCGCCCTGCTTAAAATCTAACTAGCCTCATTCTCCTCTGACATACAATGCTTCTCAGACTCTGGTGTGCATCAGAATCACTTGGGCAGGGAGTAGGTCCTAGTTAGAGCAGAGATTGCTGCTTCCTCCTCCAGCTTTTCTAAGTTCTAGGGTTGGGTCAAGGATTCCCACTGCTAACAGGATGCCAGGTGAGGCTGCTCCTACTGCTTAAGGAAATGAACTTGGAGAGCCCTTGAGTTAAAGTGAATAAGCTCTACTTAGGCACTCAGAGACCATAGCTACAGCAGACCTTGCTTACTACATCTGAAATAATGCCACATCCCAGGCCAAACAGGCTGTTCTCCAAAATTTTGGAGTGAGCCATTTCACAGAGATATGCCCCCAAATAAGGTATTATCTAGAAGACAAGCTATTCTTCATGACAAGTCTTGAGAATCCTGCTAGTTAACTGGAACCTATCTTACCCAGGGCAGTGGGATATTAGCTGATTCCCCGACCTGCAATCTTCAGCCCATGGTGAGGGTATGCAGAGTGTCTCTCTAGACTTAGAGGGCATGCCCAGGGTCAGCACTAGAGCCCAGGTGCAGGCCTGTCCACTGAGTCCTGCCCATGAGCCCAGGCCCTGCCCTGTAGCTGCATGGAAATCACACTGAGAGATTGGTTTTTTGGTTTCTCTTTTCTGAACATGGGACACCATCTTTTGCACTCAATCTTTTGAAATGCTATGAATCTTTCAAAGGCCAATTCAAGGGTACTAAGGAAAAAAGTTAAAACAACTCATGACCCCTCTAACAAGAAGTCTGGAGGACATGACTGACTGAGGAGATACACTGAGCCAGGCACAACTGCTTTTTGCAGACGTAAAAAGAATCCTCACTCATAACTTAGAGTGATTCCTCCCAAAGGCCTGACTTGACTGGACCATTGAGAATATTTTTCATCTTCAGATAAATAAAAGTATTTATATTTTTTTCTTAGCTTGCAGAAAACTACTGTTAGAAGTTCAGCTAACACATCATGAATTGTTCTAACACCCAGTCAAATTCAGCCAGATAAAATCCAAAATCCTTCCTATTTGGGATGGGGGGTGGATATTTATAGATAGTGATGTAAGAAACTAGAGATATTTGGAAAATTCCAGTAATTCATAGGGTGTTACAAAACTAAAATACAAAATGCTAACTCTGCATATTTAATATGTCTGTGTTATCAGTGAATTTCAGTGCTCTCTCCACCAATTTTAATGAAAGGAGTGTTTCCTATGGTATTGGAGTAACTGGTGAGCTCTGTGAAGGATCCAAGGTTTTGCCCAGCTTTCTCCCCAACAGTTAATCTGCCACAGTATTATCACAGAAGCCTGAGGAAATGAGGGACTGCAGGATCAGAGAGAAAGGACTGCATAACTCAGCACAGCAGAAAGCACAGCATTGTGTGAAGTCCAGTCCCCTGACACCCAGGGCCTGGCTGCAGACTGAACTCCTTGTGCAGCTGTGGTTTGACCTCGAGGCCGAGCACTTGAGCTTGGGGAACTCGGATGTTTATAAGGAGCTGTGAGCTGGCATTGCTTTTGTCCTGAAGGGAGCTGTGGTCTTTATTGTTCTGGATGATAAGAAAATCTGCCTTTTGTTATGGAGAGAGAGATTCTCTCTTCTCAAGTCATTATTTTTTCCTTGAAAAGATGGCCCCAAACAAAGGACCATCTCCCTGTTGCTCAGAATTAGGAAAGACAGACCATGGAGAACTGTCCCCCACTAGAAAAAAAAAATGTCATTTCTGAGAGGCCCCTGGCAGGGGTGTGGTCCCCTCCTCTGCTGTATGGTCAGTGCACCAGGACTCTCCCAGCCGTCTCTGACATCACGCAAGCCAATAAGCAGCAGAGCCCAACAGGAGTCGGCAGAGTCTCCTGAGGAACCCCACCTTGGGTGTCTCAAGGTGCTGACAACGGGGTGTCGGGCCACCCACAGACAACTCCAGGACTCTTTGTGGGGCACCGTGAAGCTGTGCCTTCCTCTGGTCTTTCCCCGTTGTTCCGGAAGCCAAAGCAGGACCTGTTCAGCTGGCGTCCAAGCAGGCTGCTCAGAAATGACACCCCCCTCAGGTCCTGGCAGCAGGCCCCCAGCAGGTGACCCACAAAGCATCTGGTCCCCATGTGTCAGGGTTGGCCAGCAAAGCTGCCTCTGGGTCCCTAGGGGAGCAGAAGGCTCTGGGCTCAGCAGGACCATGTCCCCATCCATCAGGAAGACAGCGCCACACAGGCCCATCCAGAACTCCTAGCTGCGGAGGGCCCAGCCTTCTCTTATAAATGCCAACTCACAGACACATCAGCTATGAAAAAAGGAGAAGGAAAAGGCCCCATTAAATTAAAAGAATCCCTCCACCTGACCAGGGCCTGCTGTTCACACTGGATCTCGCTCAGTCGGGATCCGCATCCTCACCTGAGGGAACAACACAGCTATGGAGCTAAAAATCCATGATAATAATTAGTCAGTTTTGTTTTGTTCTCAAGTGATAGTGTAAGCTATAAAAAAAAAATAAGCCAGAGAAAAATGACACCTTAAAAAACGGGCTTTATAAAAGGCACACTGTTAAACGCTCTGCAAGTGATTTCCACCTTATGAGTATTAGGAATCCCAAATCCAGCAAGTGTTCCCGATGTCCTGAGCCACAGGCACGCACACCCTTCCCACGCCCTGACGCCACAGCCTCCCAGTTGCTCCCCCCCCCCCCCCCCCCCCCCCCGTGAATTCACCGCCCCTCCCTTCCAGACAGCAGAGGCCTGGCCTTCCAATCAGGCCACGCCCACAGAAATCCAGGTGTCCCCCGGGGGGGGAGCCAGGAACCCCTCAACTGTCTCAGAGTTCCTGGACGTCGCCCTCTTCTGCCCTGCACTGTGTCACTTTGTCACCACTCCTAAGAACTGCCTTAGAAACAAAGGGGGACTATAGCCACAACAAAAGAAATGAACCAGAACCAGCCCAAACTGAAAATGAGATTAGTACCAGGAAACAAATGTGTGGAAACTCACAGGACAAAAAGCTAATCAGTCAACGTCAGATACTATTTGATGGGTTCCAAATTTATATAAAATACCCAGTTAGTGGCTGGAATCCCTGCTTGTCCCAGCCACAGTCCAGCCAAGAGCAAGAGCAAGACCTGATAGCTCATTTATCCAGAACCTTCTAATAGGTTTCACTGAATACCCTACAGTGAAAAGTTTTCATAGATGCTGTTTCACAATTAAGCTTGCCATATAAAATACGACTTTATCTTCACAAAGAATTTTGGCCTCCAAATCCTTTTTTTTTTCTTTTTCTTTTTTTGCCAGGGGTACTGGGGTTGAATTCATGGCACTCGACCACATCCCCAGCCACATACCCAGCCTTATTTTGCATTTAATTTAGGGACAGGATCTCAGTGAGTTACTTAGTGCCTCGCTGTTGCTGAGGCTGGCTTTGAACTCACAGTCCTCCTGCCTCAGCCTCCTGAGTCCCTGGGATTACAGGCATGTGCCAAATCCTTTTTCAATAATATCCCCCAAAACAAACCTCTTTCTCTGAATCAAATAGCAGAACCCCTCAATCATCACCAAGCAGGGGGCAATGGACAAACAGTTGGTGCTTAACATGTGGTCATTTGCCTGGCTCAGGGCACAGCTCTCACTGTGAAGGTGTAGAAGAAGAGGGGATCTAAACAGGTAAAGCAAGCCACTCTCAGATTAGCCCCCCAAGGGGCAGCTGCCATGGGGCTGGAGGACAACAGGACAAGAGGCTGAGTCCCGGGCTGGGGCTGTTTGGTGGGAGATGGGAGAATGAAGGGGATGAGCCAGCCCAGAGATGCCCCTGGGGAGAGAGAGGAATGTATGAGGCTTCTGCTTCCTCCTCCCTCTGTCGCCAGCCCGGGCGAGGCCATCTGGGAGATGGCATCTGCTCTTGGCCTGATAGAGCGAAGGGGCATCGGGGCCTGAACGCCACCCAGAGGGACAGCGGGAAATGCAGTCTGTGGGTCAGCGCGGCTGTTAGTGTAGCTTTCTGTTAGCCTCCATCTCAACAGGGCACACTCAGACACCGCCCTGCAAAACGAGCTACCGCCTCCATGTCCTGAGTTCAACTGGACCGACCCTGTCAAGATGGGCCACTGCCGTGTTCTAAGGAGATTCCCTGGGGAGGCCCGGCCACTGTAATGGGCTGAACGAGGTGCTTAGAACCAGGACTCTCACCACCACAGTGAAGACAGGACCTGCCACTGAGAGTCAGCGTCAGACCCAGGCCCTGCCCTTACCAGGCAGCAGGGTGCTGCAGTGGCCCTCCTCAGAGCTGCCCACACTGCAGTGCTCCTCCTCTGGTGGGATATAAATTCTCTCACAAGAAACAACTGTTAGTTCATTTTATTGTATTTTATTTTATTTTTGAAGGTCCTGGGGGTTGAACATGGATCTCACACATGCTAGGCACATGCTGTGCCACTCACTGGGCTACACCCCAGGCCAGTTTTGTCTTACTATCCAATAAGAACTTCCATCATTAGTGTTAATATTAAAGTTTTAATGTTATCTAAGTTAAAACAAGCCAAATACAGCCTGACCCCCCCACTCCCTGCACTCCCAGAAGAGCTCCTCCACCGCCACTTGTTCTTGGCACTTGAGTGCTGTCCCGGGCCTCACACGGTGGTGTCAAGCGGATCTTGGTGCATAAATCCAGCAGGTCATCATATCAGTTTTTCTATAACTATGTAACCTGTTACGCTGTGTAATACTTACAGACCTTGTTAATTTAGCAATACCAGTTTTAAAATTAGGTTACACCCACTTCGACAAATCAAATCTAGAAAGTTAATGAGTTTGTTATCATGTTCAATAATAAGTTTGTCTTTTCTTAATAAGATGTGAGCAAAGTCTTTAGATGAGGTGCAGAGTTTATCTGGAAAATGAAAATCAATCTACTCACAGGAACACAAAACGGAGTCCACCCTTGCTGCTCCGGAGCTATCAGAGGCTGCCTGTCTGTACCACGTCCACTGCCAATCCTTCAAGAGGACTGTCCACCTCCT
Source organism: Urocitellus parryii (assembly GCF_045843805.1). Lineage (NCBI taxonomy): Eukaryota > Metazoa > Chordata > Mammalia > Rodentia > Sciuridae > Urocitellus > Urocitellus parryii. Next base: position 6,192,878 of record NC_135538.1, on the reverse strand, counting down.
CCAGGGCCTCCAGGGTCAACAGCAAATACATACCTCAGATGCATGCACATTGCAAGCCAAACTATTCTAAACCAGAAAGTCTTCAGCGGATGGAGATCCAGCCCGTGACTCTCTACTATCATTTCTGTGCCAGGCCCAACATCACTGTCATTTTTATATCAATATGGCTATTATTATATTTCAAATGTATTTTTAAATGGGATTCCATGGAATTCTATAATCCAGAGGCTTTGAAAACCTAAATTTTTATTCCTCCCCGCAAACTTTGGCACTAAATTTTATTTATGGCAAAACAGGAAATTAATTGCCGTGACGTTATTTTAAGTCTGTATTTATCCCACTTGGTGTAACTATCCATGCTTTTCTGGGCAAAATTACCAATTTTTTTAAAGCAAATGCTTTGACTATGGTTGTAATATCTCCTTACTTGTTCCTGTTTTGTTCTTTCAAGTCATGAAGGGTCTGTGACTCCAAACTTGCTGGAAATTTCCCAAACTGCATCCACTCCATTCTGTAGGGGCTCCCTGGCAGGGAGCGAGCGGTTCCTAAGAGCCTCTTTTCCTAATGAATAACCTCTGCTCAGGTGCGACATTTAGGATATTAAACGCTCCCCAAAGCCCCATGTGTTAAAGGCCGGGTCCCCAGGGGCACTGCTGGGAGGTGACGGCAGCTTCAGGATGCGGGGCCTACCGGGAGGTCCTGAGGTCATCACAGGTGGGTTCTTGAACAGAATCCTGGGGCCCTGGCCCCTCCTGCTTTTGCTTCCTGGCCACTTGTTCTCAGGTGAGCAGGTGTGTTCTGTCATACACTCCCCACGGTTGTTGTCTGGCACCCCTGAAAGCCATGGGTCTCCCCCATTAAGGATGAGAACCTCTAAAACCATGAGCCCACATCACCCTTGGGTCCCCCCATCAAGGACGAGAACCTCTAAAACCATGAGCCCACATTGTAATTATCACAATGTGGCAGGCAGTCAGTTTTCTCCTTCAGGTGTGATGTCTGTTGCCCTGTGAGTCACACCAGCGTGGTACCTGGGGTCCTGGGTTTCCATCCCTATTTCAAAAGCGTTTGTGGATTGTTACTTCTGTCTAACCTCAAAACAAAAGCCTTTCCTTACGTGATGTCATGTGCTTGATAGACAAATTGAGCCGATCTGTTCTCTCAATCTTGTAGCCTAGCCAGACCAGGGAAGATAATATTCCTTGTTGTGGCTGTTCTTTATTTCCTCTAGAAGTTAAAGGTTTCAAGTGCTCTCACAACGCGCTTTGCTGGAAGAACACAATGGCATCCATAACATTTGCTATTTTCATGTTTAGGCAAAGCTTTTCCAGCTCTTGTTCTCAGAAAAATAAAATGAGCTCTTAAAATATTTTGTTGTTAAAACAGAGAATTTCCTTTTCTCATCTCCCAGCACCTATCTTCTATTCCATTACACGATATGACCTCCAAGAGAGACTCCATAAACAAGTGTCTGTGAGCTGGCAGTAATTTGCAAGGTACTGAGGAGGAGGTCATAATTCTGAAAATTCACTGTGGATCGCCATCCCTAGGCAAGCTGCTCTGCCCCTAGCATTTTCCAGGCATCTCTAGAAGCTGGCAGCTATTTCATATTTACTTCTAAATGTGCAGAAAGAATGTGATTCTAATCAACAATGGCAAATCATGCTGGCAAGCTGTTTCATCAAGTCCTGCTTAATTGTCTTCCAGAGCAAGGCCTTCAAAGCCTTCCAACTCCCTCTCTCACCAGCTCCCCTGCCGTCCTCCCTCCCCGGCCCATGGTTCTCCCTCAGTGGTGTCTGTCCTTCTCTTGCCTTCTGTACCCTTTTTGCCTTTCCAGCCCTCAAGTGTCCTTGGGGTCCTTGGGGTCTCAGCTTCACTACCCCCGCAGGGTCACTGCCCTGGAGGCCTTCCCTGGCTCCACAGCTCTGGATGAGAAGTCTTCCACACGGGCAGCTGAAGCCCTTGTGGATGTCACTGCGTGTCTGCAGGACTCGGGAGCACCGAGGATTGGCCGACTTCCTCTCCAGGGCAAGTGGGGAGGGAAGGGGCACTCTCCACAGATCTGAAGAGCAGGAAGGGAAGATCCGGGGAATTCTCTTGGCCCCGGGGGTCAGGCCCAGGGTAACTAACTGCTGAGAAAGCCTGCAGCCTACGGGCCTGTCCCTGGGAACAGAGGCTTGCTCTGTTCTTTCCCTCGGCTGCACCTCTCCTTAACTTCACTCTGCGCTGTTCTGGGATCCACTGGGCTCCCTATTTGGAAAACAGGCCTGGCTCCCTGGCACAGGTGGTGGCAGAATGATGCTGTCACTTTTCTCTCACAGCCAGAGTCTGAGAAATGCAGCAACTGCGGCTGCAGACTGTCCACCCTGGGCACAGAAAGTGCAAGAGAAACATACCTTTTGGTAGCAATAATTCACAAAAATGATAATATAACTTGTTTTTGGCTACAAGCAAAGAGAAATATTGAGCAATAAAAAAATACTCTAGCTTTAAAACATTTTAAATGACTTTAGACTTGAAATCTAAACTTTTTTTCCCCTCAAAAGTCCTTGTTTCTCTGGCGCGTAGGATTTAGAGCTTCTCTTTATTCTTGCTTTCTTTATTGCAGGCCATACACAAAACCATAAACACTCCACTCTGGACAAAGCCGGAGAGGTTTATATACTCTTTCTCAGATTCTTTGTATTTACTTTATTTCTTCATTAGAAGAGAAAGAAAGTGTAATTTGTAGGTTCACGTAAGAACTGAAGACATTCAGGAAAACTAAGATGAATAAAACCAGGAAATAAATGTTTCAATGAATGCTTTTATTATATGCTAGAAGAGCCAATTGTAAATGGAAGAATTAAAAACAGCCATTCTATTTATGCAAGATATCTATATTTACACTTAGTTATTTCCCATGGACGGGTCAACTTCAGAGTCAAATTGATTAATACCATATCTATCCTTTATAATGAGATAAAGGAGAGAAAAATCAAAGCTTTTGAGGTCACAAGTGTGCCATTAAGATAATTATTTCTAGTGACGCGTGGCTGCTTTGAGGAGAAGGTAGGTGAAAATATGAAGCCAGTCTCTGAATCCAGGCATGATTATCACCGACTTATTCCTAAATCCTAGGACGTTTCCTAAGTTTCACAACTAGCTGTTTAAAAACTGGAGTTTTTGAGATCCAACATGGCGGTGGGCGGGGAGGCAGCGCTTTCAGTACCTCCTCAATAACGGGGTCAGAGAGACGCATGGATACGCTTAGATTCTACCTGCTGAGAAACTCCTAGCAAAATTCCACTGAAGAGAGACCGGCCAGGAATTAGTAGGATTTTTGGAGGTGACAGTTTGCCCCAGACGAGTGAATCCCCGCCACGCGGCGCAGAAGTCCGGACCCGCCAGCCGCTGCCCACGCGACTTGGCCATCGGCCACCCACCCGTGGCCCCCGCGACTGGGCAGCTAGCCTCCGAGGCGCCGCTCATCAGGAGCGGCACAGGGACTCTAGGAAGAGGTCTCTAGCCAAGCCTTCATGAAATAGCAAACCGGGAACTGAAACCAACCAGAGACAGACCAGTCCCACCCCTCCCTTCAGACACTCCGGCAAGGAGCCTGGGGCCCGCCATAACAGAGAGGTGACGTCACCGGAGTCGGCTGACAGAATTCCTTCCCAGTGGAATCCACTTTATCGATGTGTGACTCCAACCCCCTCCAGATACAAGCAGCCAGGAAACCTCCAGAATCTCTCTGGGAGCGTGTCTGTAGGGAAGCAGAGGGGATTCCCGATCCCCAACTCCCCTTACCACCAGAGGCGACACCCAAGGTCTTAGCCTCCAGTTTCCGAGGGCGTGCCCACCAAAGGGGTCCAGAAAAATTAAACAGTTGGATCCCAGATCACCGCTCCACAGAACTGGGGCTTAGATGAAGGACAGAGAGAGTGCTCAGTCGTTCGGGAAATAGAGCACGTGGTGGGCTGAAAGTGTAACCAGATCCTTGGGGAACGGCCTCTGGTGAGCAGGACCTGGCTGGCTGGCAGGAGGAAGGGGGAGAGGGGCCAGAGAAGTGAAATGGCTCTGGACCAACAGGATTGAGAGATTCCCAGGAGCCGCCTTACAGAGATTGCTGTTGGCACATAGAGGGCAGAAGCTTGGCTCGGAGGGCACAACTCCGCCTACTGGAAGAGAAGAAAATGGATCTCTAAGACTTCAATTTTTTTCTCTCTTTTTTCTTTTCTCCCCTTTTCTTTCTTTCTTTCTTTCTTTCTTTCTTTCTTTCTTTCTTTCTTTCTTTCTTTCTTTCTTTCTTTCCTGTTTCAAGTTTTATTGTTCTTTCCATTCTCCTCTAATCTATCTCTCTCTCTCTCCTTCTTTCTTTTTAAGAGCACCTTCCTTCCCCTACCCCCCAACTTTCATCCCTAGGATTACGTCTTCCATTAAGTGTAATTGTCTAAATGCAAATAGGTGAATATTTTGAGGCTGTCTATAGGGCTCCTAAATACCTACCAAACACCCTGATCCAATAGCCTGTTAATATCCCCCTTCAGTAGAGCAATCTTCCAAAGTAGCCAAGACATACTAACCCTCATACCATCATGGTACCTAACCTAAACATAAAGTCCTAAGACCAAACAACAGATCACTATATGCATACAGAATTCAGAAGCCTTTTATGAATTGAATGAATCAGCTTTAACGTACAATAAAGCCCAACATTTCTAGGCATAGTCTCCCACCACAAAGGAGAGACCACAGAGATATACAAAACCAAAACAAATTTATAGGAGAAAACAGAAACACAGCAGTTAAACAGAGTTGGAAAGTAACGTGAAAAAACAAGGGAAAAAAGGATTAAAAACAATGCAGGACAACCTTAATCTACAGGAGAACCTAGAGGCATCAGAAACATGGACAGAGAAAGAACTCAAGGCATACCTAACTCAGATGGAACGGAATATTAGAGAAGACATGAGACAGTAAGTCGAAACAATGAAAGAATATTTTGAAAACGAATTAAACAAACAAATTCAAACTGCAAAGAATGAGCTTTACCAGGAGATAGAGATCCTAAAAAAATCAAACAGTAATCCTAGAAATGCAGGAAACCATAAACCAAATTAAAAACTCAAGTGAGAATATTACAAATAGACTAGATCAAATAGAAGCCAGAACATCAGAAAATGAAGACAAAGTTTATCAACTTGAAAAGAATATAGTCAACACAGAAAGGATGCTTAAAATTCATGAGCAATCTATCCAAGAGATATGGGATGTCATAAAAAAACCAAACTTGAGAGTCATTGGGTTAGAAGAAGGCACAGAGGTTCAAACCAAAGGAATGAACAATCTATTGAATGAAATAATCCTAGAAAACTTCCCAGATATGAAAGATGGAATGGATTGCCAAATCCTGGTAGCCTACAGGACCCCAAACATTCAAAACCGTAATAGACCAACTCCAAGACACTTAATTATGAAGATATCCAACATACAGAACAAGGAGAGAATATTAAAAGCTACGAGGGAAAGGAGGCAGATTACATTCAGGGGTAAACCAATTAGGTTAATGGCTGATTTTTCATCACAGACTTTGAAAGCGAGAAGATCCTGGAACAACGTATTTCAAACGCTGAAAAATAATGGATTCCAACCAAGAATACTGTATCCAGCAAAATTAAGCTTCAGATTTGACAATGAAATTAAAATATTTCACGATAAACAAAGGCTAAAAGAATTCGCAGCCAGAAAACCAGCACTGCAAAGCATTTTGAGCAAAATACTACAAGAAGAGGAATTGAAAAATAGCACCCAAAACTAATAGCGGGAGATATCTCAGTAAGGGGGGAGAAAAATAACCTAAGAGGAAAAACTAGCCAAACTAAAAAAAATAAATAAATAAACATGACTGGAAGTACAAACCATATTTCAATTGTAACCTTAAATGTTAATGGCTTAAATTCACCAATCAAGAGACATAGGCTAGTAACCTGGATTAAAAAAACAGATCCAACAATATGCTGCCTTCAGGAGACTCATATGATAGGAAAAGACATACACGGGCTGAAGGTGAAAGGTTGGGAAAAATCATACCACTCACATGGCCCTCGGAAGCAAGCAGGAGTGGCCATACTCATATTGAATAAAATCAACTTCAAACCTAAGTTAATCAAAAGGGATAAAGAAGGACACCATATACTGTTAAAAGGAACCATCCACCAACAAGACATAACAATTATCAATTTGTATGCACCAAACAATGGTGCAGCAATGTTCGTAAAACAAACTCTCCTCAAGTTCAAGAGTCAAATAGACCACAACACAATAATTATGGGTGACTTCAACACACCGCTCTCACCATTAGACAGATCCTCCAGACAAAAGCTGAATAAAGAAACTATAGAACTCAATAACACAATCAACAACCTAGACTTAACCGACATATAGAATATATCAACCATCATCAAGTGGATACACGTTCTTCTCAGCAGCACATGGATCCTACTCAAAGATAGACCATATACTATGCCATAGGGCAACTCTTAGTAAATATAAAGGTGTGGAGATAATACCATGCACCTTATCTGATCATAATGGAATGAAACTGGAAATCAATAATAAAAGAAGGAAGGAATGATCCTGCATCACCTGGAAAATGAATAATATGTTACTGAATGATCAATGGGTTTCAGAAGACATAAAGGAGGAAATAAAAAAATTCTTAGAGACAAATGATAATACAGACACAACAACCGGAATCTATGGGACACAATGAAAGCAGTTTTAAGAGGGAAATTCATTTCCTGGAGTTCATTCCTCAAAAAAAGACAAATGCCCCCAAAATGCAGGTCACAAGACAAGACAGAGCAACTTCCTGACTCATGTGATGACACTGGTGTGTTTAGTTTAAAAGGCCAATAAAGCCAACAAAAATGTGACTTATATACCAAAGAACTCGTGAATAATCACACACACACACACACACACACACACACACACACAATAAGATGTCAACAATTTAAACCCACATTGTCTCAAAATGTGAACGCGTTTCCCTGCTTTTCAAAGAAAAGCTAGTGAGCATCATCTCTGAAGCACCGAGGACATTAATAGGGTCAACAAAGCAGGCAGAGTGTGCTCACTCTAGGACCCCAAACAACCAAAATCAGCAAATGGACACACGGTGCCCTTCGAGGAAGGGAAGATCACACTTAAAAAGCAAGAAGGGTTAGGGTCTGTGTCAAGTGCAAAGAGGCCTCATCCTTCACATGTTCATCAACCCGATCCAGATCCTCAGAGGAGATGTATACAATTATGCCACCAGCAAACCCAAGTCACTCGATCAAACTTAGAAGCCATTCCTAATAAAACCCTCTGAAAACATTTAGAAATCAGATCCATTAGTAGCAATAGCTACCACGAATTTGATAAAGTCATTTGCCAAAAGGTTATAATAATCAGGCACCAGTGATGGTATCATCCATTGCTCAGTAAGAAAACTCAATGCCTATCATCAGTGATTAGAAAAATGACAGATTTATCTTCATTTCCAAATGACATTAGGGCATAACTAAATCACAGAGAGACTCAGTGAAAAGTAACAAAAATTAATGATAAAAACGTAAGTGGCGGGATGCAAACCATATAATAAAAATTGATTTTTTTCATAGTAGCAAAATCCAGTTAGAAGTGGAACAGAAAAAAAATAGTCTCATTCCTAATATTGACAAGAGCTATAGAATATTAATGCATTTACTCAATAAGAAAGGCAAAGGACCTATGATGAGTATTTAAAAATGAAGATGAATTCATGAGAAGACAAGTGTTCTGAGTGTATAATATTTGTGGTGCAAGTCATATTGGAAGCTCAGGTAGAATTATTTTCTGGGGTGGGGGGAGGAGAATAGACATAATGACTTAAAAATAAAATGATAAATAAATGTAGAAGAATTTATAAGACAGAACGTGGTACGCTATTATAAGACAAAACTAGTATTTTCATAAAATATTTAAATAGGCAAATGGAACAGGACAGAGTCTGGAAATACCAGTAAGTGTATATGTCGCCTGTGTTATGACGAGGTGGGTCTTCTGTGGGCAAGACAGGTTACTGGTGAGTGGCGTGGGAACAAGTGTGTAGCCAGTAGCTGGAGTGAATCACTGGTCATTCATCATTGCAGAGAAGAGTTTTAGATGTCTTAAATATCTGACTATTAAAACAACAAAAGGTGTAAAAAATATTAGATGGGAAACACGGGGGGCTATTCTCAAAACCAAGCCTTGCGATAAAAGTGGAGGGAGAGCTTTACAAAGGCGTAAGCTGAATGAGTGTCTCTCCACGTAGGGGACATGTACTGCATTTCAAGAATTTCTGCAAAGAGACAAACTTGTTTACAGAATCTATCTAGACAAAGGGTCAATATACCTATCCTTGAAAAATATTTTTACCAATTATTTTAACACATGGCAAATATTCCAAGCCAGTATCAAAGGATTTAGTAAATTAAGAAGAGAAAACAAAAAAGACCAGTAACAGGAAGAGATGCTTAAAGTCACTGGTAGTCAGAGAAATGCTAATCAAAAGCAAAGACGAAATAACATTTCCAGGGGACTTGATCAAAACTGAAGGATGCTGGGCTAATGGGATGTGTTAGGGACACCATGTGAGCTAGGGGAAGCACTTCCGCCTCTAGGAAAATTATCTATCAATATGGATGAAATTTTTAAATGCACATTTTTTTGTTCTTCTTAACAAAAACAACAGTAGCAGCATAAAATAATTTATATACAAGGATTTTACTCAAGTGTACTTTGTAGGACAAAAACACAATCACCAAAGAATTTTGCTCAGTAGTTGTACTGTGGAATATTATGCAGCTATTACAATGACCAAATTTGGTCTATGTGTGGGTATCGATTTTGAGAGATTTATTTAGGAGCTGCTATTATGAAAAAAAGTTATAATGGAATAAAGAGTACTAACAACATTTAAAGAAAAAAAATCCATAAAAGTATAGATTTTTTTTTTAAGTGAGTACAGAACAGTTTCTAGAAGAACTCACAGGAAAAAATTCACATTAATTATCTTGGGGGAATGTAAACAGTGGGGAGAGATGAAACTATCAGCTTCTTTATATATTTCTTTTTGATTGAATTATTACAAAAGACAGGCACTCTTTTTAAATATTCCAAAGAAAGGCAGTCAACACCAACAAAATGAAAGCGAACCATCCCGGGCAGTGCGATGCTCTGGCCAGGGAGGCCTCTGCTGAGAGCTGGGCAGAGCAAGTCCTGCTGGGCAAGGCGAGGCGAGGCCAGGCGAGGAGGGAAAGGGGATGTAAGGATGCTGCAGACTAGGGTGTAGGCAAAGGGTCAATAAATAGACCCGTCCTTGAAAAACATTTTTAACAATTACTTTAACAAATGGCAAACGATCCAAGTCGGTATCAAAGGATCTGGTGAATGAAGAAGAGAAGACACAGAAGGCCAGTAACAGGAAGTTGGAGCGTGTCCTACACTGTCGTCCAAGGGTGGAAACAGGGGCCGAGCCAGAGCAGAGAGAAGCCGGGAGACTGCGCCCTGGGGGTGGGCTTCATCCAGGAGGCCAGGCAGACTGTGAAGGGCTGTGCGAGGGGAGCACGTGAGGAGCGGAGAAGCAAGGCCCAGCGCCTAGTGGAGGGAGAGGAGCACAGGAAAACCTTGGGACCCACAGTTTCCCGGTGGCCAGCCGAAGCCCAGTGTGGGCCTGTTCTGCCACGTCCTGCCATGGCTCTGCTAGACATCAGTCCGTCTGGTTGCCACACCCTCACTCTTCTGGACCCATGCCAGGACCCCCTGCCTCCTCAAGCCCGCAGTGGGCACGGGCTACTGTCAGAACACACGGTTCTTCTTTGGCACTTTGTCAAAATGTGGTCAATATTGAAAATCATGCTATAACTAACTCCTAGTGGTACCTCAAACTATTAAATTTTATTTGCATTTTTCTTCAATTTCTTTATCTGATCAATAACTCCTCTTAATAATCAAATTTATATATTCCTGGTATGAGTCATACTCAGCTAATTACATAAAGGAAAGCAGATACTTAGTAAATCAATTTGTTATAAAATTTAAGACAGTTTCATTAATATGTATCACTATTTTGAACTTTTATGCAATACTATTTAAAAACACTATTTGGCATGAGACAGTATGTCTGAAGGGAAAATTGGAAGTATGACAAACTGCCTCCCCCCACAAATGTCTTTCCCAGGATTTCATATCTCAAACATTGGCCTGCAGGAGCTGTTTATGGTTAGGTTATAAAACTTGCTGGGGGGGGGAGTTGTTTATAATGAACCTGGAAAAAGCACCTAAATCATCAAGCTTCACACCAAGAACAACCCAACCATGATGTGCCTCTGACATGGGACTCCTATCAGCAGGTCACTCACAGCTACAGCGAACCAGGAAGCTCAGTTCTAGTTTACAAAGGGAGAAGCCTCATCCTACGTTCCTGAATGACAGCAAGGACATACTACGCCCTCAGTGATGAGCAGAGATCTGGGCGGCTAGCCCACTGGACACGGTGTGTCCTGTTTCCTAGATGTGTTCCATTCTGTGGGCCGGTGCATTTGATTGGATGAAGTTATTTTCATTATAAGCATATACCTGTATATTCATTAATCATAGTGATTGCTACAAAAAGTGTTACCATGTGGCAGTAGAAGCCTAGGACAATATTGATTTTATGTGACTTGGGTATATACTATGACCTCCCACTTAGAACAGGAGGCAAGGCAACCAGGCACTGGGGTCCTGTCACTAACTAGGAGCTTCGGCTACCTTTTTTGACCTACCTGGCCATATTTCATAACGTGGTACTGTGTCCCTGGCCCTTTCTGCACTGAAGACCTGATAGCAGGAACAAGTCCTCTCTCTCCCCAATCACCTAGCTCGCTACCAGCCAGCTAGACGGAGTCCCTGCAGAGAAGAATGCCGGGTGTTATTTCCATTACCCTTCTCAAACCATTCCAGCCAATCGGGCTCCTCAGAACACACTGAGTTACATACATTAGGCACCTGCTATTCTGCTCTGACCAGGGAGAACCTCTCCTTATGCGACTTGTGCAAACCTAGCTTCCTCTCAAGAAACCAAAACTTATTTAGGCCTATATTACTGATGTAAACACCCTCCCCCAACCAAAATGTACATAAGTAGAATCAAGTTGGACACTGTTGTCAATATTATTTGGCTGCAAATATTCCTTTCATCACCAACACCTGGTGCTCAGTGACTATATCATTACTTGGCTGGTTATATATAAGCCCATCTGTGCAAAAATGGCCAAATGCCTGCCCGTAGTTGGCCAGACCTGCATCTAGGAACACACGAGTGCCAAGCAATGATGAGCTTTGATGACCTTCATAACCCTGGGAAAGCAATAAAGCTGACAATATTTAAAAATATGTGGCAATAATGTGGAAATGCAGAAACATGTATATTACGTTAAAATAGTGCAAAAATTAACATTTATGCAGTAATTTTAATACCCTTTAAATATATTATTTGCCTTGTCTTTTCTTTATGAGGACTTTTGGGAAGTATGAATTAAACAAGAAAGTAATTGCTAATAGCACTTCTGAAAACCCTCTGGATATGAAATCAAGAGTTGATGACCTTCAGCTATTTATCAGCCCCCAATCCACCAATCCTTGTGCACACACATTTGATGTGGTATTGTGAGTTTATCATGGCTCATGAGGAAGTCTTCAAGTATCTGTAAACCATAATTGACACAAAGCCCTGTATACTCAATATCTTAGAATCTCCTTTTATGAAACTGGGAACTATTAATACATTACTATACACATGGGCACCTCTATGTATTTGTACACAAATAAATGTTTTCTGTTTCTCAAATATCTATGTATATCTGATGTGAAGGATAAATCAAGCTATGTGTGTACTGCCAGGACTCAGTTCTAGATTATTCTAGTTAGAGCTTTCTCCTCTGCTACCAAGGGCTGTTATTTCATTAGCTGAGTTTGCCCACCATGCTGAGACTGCAGTACTTAAAAACAGAATTTATTCACACTTTCAATGACAGAAAGTATAAAGGAATTTTCTGGACTCCAGTAAAGTCTCAAGAGAATAAAAGACAGTGCAAGACAAATCCAATCTCTTTATAAATACTTGCAGTGTAAATTTGTCAAAGGGTCAATTTCCAGTATATTTTCTCCCCCCTAAAATGCCTCAATATAAATGGGATCTTCAGGGAAATCATACTGCAGAAATCAGAGATTTATGGTGTCCGTTGATGTTTCCAAAGAAGAGGAGTGTGAATTGAGCATGTGTGCGTGGGTAATTTTCCTCACAATACCATCTTCATTTTTTATTCCTTTGAAAAAGAAAGCCATCCTGGTTTTGTTTTTTGTTTTTGTTTGTGTGTGTGTGTGTGCGTGTGCGTGCATGTGTGCTCTTAAAAGCATTTGATAGAAAAGTATGTAGATTCTACAGATTTAGGAAAGGGTAAGGAGGGATTTTTCGTAGTCTTAACACAAAATTGTACATAGCTCCCCCACACCACAAAAGATATTCCTACAAGCCCTGTTCCTCCCTTCTAGAATCATCACCACAGTGAGCTATGAAGTCTCAGCAGTAACAACAAAACCCAAAGCAGCACCAACTGCTGTTCTGATTGGACCTGGAAAGTCCCCCAAAGCCCAGTGCTGGGAACGCACACTGCTAGCAGGTGAGATGATGGGATCCTGACGGCTTCCAGCAGGAGTGGCTTAATCCACTGGCAGCAGAATGGGCCTTTGGGAGGCAGATGGAGTTGGAGGCAGTGGGTCACTGAGGGTGTGGCTTTGGGGATAACATTTTTCCAGGCCCCTTTCTCTCTTTCCTGGCTGCCATGACCTGAGCAGCTTTTCCTCCCCCGGGCCTGTCCACCATGATGTTTCTGCTTGGAGCCGGCCAACCACGGATGGAGACCTCTGACGCTGTGAGCCAAAATAAATCCTCTTCCTCCAAGTTGTTTTCCTCAGTGTTTGTCACAGTGACAGAAAGCGGACTAACCCAACTTTCTGGAGAAGAAACAGTCTCAGTGAAGATAATCGGCACTCTGGGTGAAGGGATGCTGCTAATGCCATGTGCTCCCAAGGGTACACTAGACTTAACTGGCCACTGCTCCAGTGATACTAGGACATATGTACACACCCATCACCCAATCCAGATAATGAACACATCACCCATCACCATCACAGTTTCCTTAGGCCTCTGTAGTCCCTCCATCTTGCCCTTCCACACACACCCCTCATTCCATTCCCAGGTAACCACTCACCAACTTCCTGTAACCACAGACAAGTTTGAATGTTCTAGAATTCTCCATACAAATCACTTGTTATTATACTTTTTTGATCTAATTTTTATGCTTTAACATAATCTTTTGAAATTCATCCATGCTATCAAACATATCAATTTTTATTTCCAAATTAATAGGCAGGATACCTTTCCAAACTATTATTTATGTTTTTAAAATAGATTTCATTTTCTAGATATGTTTGAGGTTCACAGAAAAATTGAGTAGAAAGTACAGTTTCCCTCTAACACCCTTCCCCACGGTATGTACCAGCTTTCTTACTGTTGACCTCCTCACTAGAGAGAAACTTTTTCTATAATTGATAAATTTACATTGATATGTTGTCACCTGAAATTCAGAGCTTACATTGGGGTCCACTCCTGGTGTTGTACATTCTGTGGATTTGGACCAATGTGTAATGACAGGTATCCACCATTTAAATATCATACAGAATAAGTGAACTGCCCTAAAACCCTTCACACTCCACCTGCTTATCCCTCCACACCCGCCAGCTCCTGGCAACTGCAGCTCCTCTCCCCAGCTCCATGGTTTTGGTGTTCAGAAAGCCGTACACTTGTGCAACCGTGCAACACACAGGCCTTTGAGATGGCCTTCTTTAGCTCAGTAATACCCATTTAAGATCCCTGTATGTCTCCTCGCGGGTTGATAGCTCAGATCATGTTAGCATTAATCATACTTCACTGAGTCAATCTACCACACTTTTTTGCTTCCAGGTTTGGGCTGTTGTGGATAATGTGCCAAAGACATCCATATGCAGGTTTTTGTGTGGACATTCAGCAAGGAGTTCCACTACTGGACTGTGTGGTAGGGTATGTTTAGTTTTATAAAACCTGCCAGATTGAACTCCCATCAGCAGTGAGAGAGTTCCCACTGGTGGTGTCAGTGTTATATAGGGAGACCTCATTGCTGTTTTAATCAGCATTTCCCAATGAGCTAACATGTGGGCATGTCCCCACTTATTGATCCACCATGTACATCCTCTTTGTGAGACGGCTATTCAATGAGCTAACATGTGGGGCATGTCCCCACTTATTGATCCACCATGTACATCTTCTTTGTGAGATGGCTATCCAATGAGCTAACATGAGGGGCATGTCCCCACTTATTGATCCACCATGTACATCTTCTCTGTGAGACGGCTATTCAATGAGCTAACATGTGGGCATGTCCCCACTTATTGATCCACCATGTACATCTTCTCTGTGAGACGGCTATTCAGATTTAGGCCCACTCTTAGACAGGCTGGTTTCTTATTATTGAATTTTAAAAGTTTTTTCGTGTATTTTGAACAGTCCTTTATCAGATACATATTTTACAGCTTTTTTTCTAAGTCTGTAGTCTGTTTTCTCATTCTCTTGACAGTATCTTTCCCATAGCAGAAATTTCTTATTTTAGTAGAGTCCACCTTATCGATTACGTCTTTCGTAGATGATGTCTTTAGTGTTAGATCTAAAACATCACCAGCATACACACATCATTTAGAATTTCTCCAATATTAAGTGTTAAAGCTTTGCATTTTACATTTAGGACTATGATCTGCTTTGTGTAAATTTTTATGAAGGGTATAAAATCGATGCCTAGAATATTTTCTCCTTTTTTTTTTCTTTTGCTTATGGATATCTAGCTGTTGTAGCATCATTTGCTAAAAACACTCTTTTTCCTTTATTGTATTACCTTTGTCCCTTCCTAAAAGATCTTTTGACTATACTCACAGGGTGTATTTCTGGATTTTCTACTCTGTTACTATATTCCACTGATCTAGTCACCTATTCTTCCTCTTCATTATCACACTGTTTTGATTTACTGTAGCATTTTGGAAGCCTTGACATGGGGTAATGTCAGTCCTCTGATCTTGTCCTTCTTTAATATGGTGTTGGTTATTCTGTTTTGTCTTGTGATTGTTTGTTTACCTCTTCAAATAAACCTGAGGATCCATTTGTTCATACCCACAGGTTACGATTACATTGAATCTATAGATTGAATAGGGAAGACTTGACATTTTGGCAATGTTGACTCTTCCCATCCACAAACATGCAATATTTCCCCACACATATTCCATTTATTTAGCTGCTAAATTTCTTTCAACAGTCTTTTTATTTTTCTTCCACAGACCTTTTTACATATTTTGTTATATTTAGACCCAAATATTGCATCGAGAAGAATAGTTAATGTAAAAGATATTGTGTTCTTAAATTCAAATTCCAGTTGTTCATTGCTGATGTACAATAAAGTGATTGACTTTTGTACATTAATCTTGTGTCCTGAAACCCTGCTATAATTGCTTATAAGTTACAGGGTTTTGTCATTTTGCATTTTCTACATACACAACCATGTCTTTTGTGAACAAAGGCAGTTTTATTTCTTTGTTCCTAATTTTGTATCTTTCATTCCATTTTGCTGTTGGCTTCTTGAATTAGCTAAGACTTCCAGTAAAACATTGAAAGGAAGTAGTGAGAGCGGAAGTTTTGCCTTGTTCCTGATCTCAGTGGGAAAACCTCTAACTTCTCACCACTGAGTGTGATGATGGCTGCAGTTATCTTGTAGAAATTCTTATCAAACTAAGGAAGTTTCCCACTATCTTTATCTGCGGAGTCTTCTCTTTTTTTTTCTTTCATTTTTTTAAGTCATGAATGGTTGTTGGATTTTGTCAAAAACTGTTTCTGCATCTACTGACATAATGATGTGCATCTTCTTTAGTCTACTGATATGATATTATATTAATTGATTTGCAAATGTGGAACAACCTTGCGTATCTGGAATAATGCCTGTTGGTTATGTTTTATTCTTTTAAATACATTGTTGAATTTGATATGCTAATATTTCATTTAGGAATTTTTCATTTAAGTTCATGAAAGATGTTGGTCAACACTTTTCTTATATTTGTCTGGTTTTTGTAATAGGGCAATGCTGGACTCATAAAATAAATTAGGAAATATTCCCTCAACTTTCATCTTCTGAAAAAGATTGTAGACAACTGGTATTACGTTTTCCTTAAGTGTTTGAGAAAATTCACCAGTGAATTTTCTGGTTGTTTCTTTTTTTGAAAGATTTCTGAGCATTTATTAAATTTCTTTAATGCATAATCTGTCTATTCTTCTTCTGTGAATTTTAGCAGTTTGTGTATTTCAAAGAATTGGTCCATTTCATCTAGATTATTAAATTCAAAGACATAGAATTATTCATGATATCCTTTCCTATTGTTGCAGTGTCCATGAGATCTGTAGTTATGTCTCTTCTTTCATTTCTGTTAGTAGTAAATTGTGTCATCTCTTCTTCCTTGAGCTTGCCAGAGGCAGATTGACTTTATTCATCTTCTCAAAGAACCATAGTTTACTTTCACTGCTTTTTTCCTATTTATTTCCCATTTTTAATTTCATTGATTTCTGCTCTAAATTTTGATATTATGACCTGATTTTGAATTTAATTTCACCCTCTTCTTCTACAGGGTCAATTAACTAATTGATTTTAGGTGTTTCTTCTTCTAATATATGCATCCAAGGCTATACATTTCCTTCTAGTATTGCTTAAACTATGTACCACATGTATGATAAACTGTATTTCATTTTCATTTAGCTCAAAATCACTCACTCAATCAGTAAATACATGGAAAAATGTTCATCATCTCTAGCAATTAGAGAAATGCAAATCAAAACTACTCTAAGATATCATTTCACTCTAGTCAGAATGGCAGCTATTATGAAGAGAAACAACAATAAGTGTTGGCGGGGATGTGGGGAAAAGGGTACACTCATACACTGCTGGTGGGACTGTAAATTGGTGCAGCCAACATGGAAAGAAGTATGGAGATTCTTTGGAAAGCTTGGAATGTAACCACCATTTGACCCAGCTATCCCTCTCCTTGGTTTATACCCAAAAGACTTAAAATGTTTTCTCTGATATAAGGAGGCTGACTCATAATGGGGTAGGGAGGGGGAGCATGGGAGGAATAGATGAATACTAGATATGGCAGAGGGGTGGGAGGGAAAGGGAGGGAAAGGGGGTTAGCAAGGATGGTGGAATGTGATAGACATCATTATCCAAAGTACATGTATGAAGACATGAATTGGTGTCAACATATTTTATATACAACCAGAGATATGAAAAATTTGTGCTGTATATGAATAATAAGAATTGTAAAGCATTCTGCTGTCATTTATTTTTTAAAAAATCAATTAAAAATCACTCAAGATTCCTTCTTTGCTATTTAGAAGTTTGTTGTTAAGATTCCAAGTCTTTTGGATTTTCCATCATTCTGTTATTGATTTCCAATTTAATTCCAATGTAGCCTAAGAGTAAATACTGTGTGATTTCCATTTTATAAAATGTCTTAAGATCTCTTTTATGGTTCATAATATGGTCTGTGTTGGTGAATAATCCATGTTAACTTGAGAAGAATGTGTATTCTTCTGTTGTTGGTAGAAGCAGTCTACAGATGTCAATCATACCTAGTTTACAGGTGATGCTATTGAATTCAACAAGTCTTTATTGATTTTATTCTTGATGAAACTCTTCATTTCTGATAGATGTTATTCACATATTTTCATTGCAGGTTACTGTTTTATTGTATGAATATGCCACAACTTATTATCTATTCACATATTGAACAAAAACTTAGGCTGTCCCATAATATAGACTATCATGATAAATATTCCATGTACACTTGAAAAGAATGAATATTCTGCTGTTGTTAGATAGAATATTCTGTAAATGTCAATTACTTGAACTTTATTGGTAATATAGTTTAAATCTTCTATATTCTTACTAATTTTCTGTTTATGTGTTCCAGTTTGATATAGGTATATTGAGATCTTACCGTAATTATGAATTTATGTTTCCATCCTGGCAAATCTATCAGTTTTCACTTCAACTATGTTGAAACTCTGTTCTGAGATATGTAAACATTTAGAATTATTTGGTTCCTTTTATGCACCAACCCTTTATTGTTATAATACCGTCTTTATAATATTATTTGCTCGGAGATCTATTTATCTGTTATTAGCCTAGCCAGTCCAGATTTTAAAAACTAATGTTATCATGGTACACCTTTTTTCACCCATTTCAATGTATTTGAAATCCTTGTTTTAAAATTGGGTTTATTATCGGCAACATATAATTGAGTCTTGCTTTTTTGTTCAAACTAAAAATCTCTGTATTAATTTGGGGTATCTTCAAGATTTATATCGAATTATGTTTCATATGATTTAATTTAAATCTATCATATTACAACTTACTTTCTATCTATCCCACATATTTTTTGTGGTCCTTTACTGTTCTCCACGGCCATGGTAGCAGAGGTCAAGCAGACAGTAGGCAAGTGCTCTTCCACTCAGCTCATTCCCAGTCCTCTTTCATCACCTTTTTCTGCTTTTTGTTGTGTTAACTATTTTGGGGACCCCATGCCCTCTTCCTTGATTACCAGCCATAGCTCTTTACTCTTTTAGTGATTGCTTAGTGAGTATCATGCACATAATACTATACATCGTTAACTATTTTAACGTAATATCCCACCACTTCTCACACAGTACAAGAGCTTCTAAGAACTTTCTATTTTTTCAATACCCAGATTAAACACTCTAGTTCTCACAAATTTTTATATATGGTATAAACCCTGAAATGCATTCTTTCATTTTTATCTAAACAATCGGTTATTTATTGCACTGATGAAGTAATTAAAAATCTTACGTGTTCGATAGTACAGTGGTCATTTCTGATACACTTCACTCCCATGCTTCCAACTGGTACAACTCTCCTTCTGTCTTGAGAAACTCCTTTAACGTTCAACTGTGTTGTAGCTCTTCTGGCTATGAATTCTTTCAGCTTTTGTATATCTCACAAATTCTGATTCACATTTACTTTTGAAATTGACTTTGGCTTCATGTAAATTTCTAGGCTGAAGAATTTTTTTCTGTCAGTTCTTTAAAGCTGAAAACTGTCTTCTCTTTTGTGTTTTTTCCTGTAAGAAATCTCTCGCCCTTATTTTCATCATCTTCTTTATAAACAGTTCCTGCTTTCTTTGGATGCTTTTAAACATTTTTTAAAATAAATTGTATAAGCGCTGTGTTACCCTGTGCTTGGTGTTGATTCCTTCACGTCACTGGAACACTTTCGGCCATTCTCTTCCTCTTCTCTGTGTCTTTTCTCCTCCTTTCCCACCACCCCCAGGCACTGTAACTACACGTATACAAGCTGTAAGCTTCTTGAAATTGCCCCACAGTTCACAGATGTTCTTCCCCATTTAAAAACGTATTTTCTGAGTTTCCATTTGGATAGTTTCTAGTGCTATGTTTTTCAGTTCACTCATCTTCTGTAGGGTCGAATCATCACTGTTTTAGTCAGCTTTTTTGCTGCTGTGACTAAAGGATCTGACCAGAACAACTGGATGGAGGAACGGTTTATCACAGTTCCAGAGGGAAGCAGCTCACATCAGAAAGCAAAGAGAGAGACTCTACTTGCCAGATACAAATATATATAAATGCCAAGGCCACGCCCTAGTTCCCACCTCCTCTGGCCTCACCCTACCCCTTCAGTTACTCCCCTCAGGGCTTAACTCACTAATTAAGCTAAGCCCACACCCAATCATTTCTTCTCTACAGCTTCTTAGGCCGTCATACAGGTGAGCTTTCGGGAGACACCATGGCTGAACCCTAACACCCGCTAATCTCATATATTGTCGTTTTCCTCACAAGAGTCCATTGTCTGTCTGCTTTGTATCTTCCATGTCTCTTCTAAGCTCTCTGAACAAACAGAACACAATTATAATGGCTATTATTAATTTCCTTGAATAATGATTCTAATATCTATTATCAGTTCTAGTTCTTGATTAATTTTTCTCTTCATTATTGGTTATTATAATTTCTTCATTATAATTTTGCCTCTTTGCATGACATAATATTTGATTAGATGCTAGACATTGTGTATTTTGTCTGGTTGGGTATTAACTATTTTTGTATTCTGCCGCAGTCTGGCTGGGCACAAGGTCACGAGCCACTCACACTTTGTAGATTCAAACAGCAATTCTTTATTCGGGAACTCACACCAGCCTCTACAAACACGTTCTGGGGAAATCCAAGTTCTGCTGCCCAATACACCTACTCCCCCAGGCTTTTTATCCCAAATACTTTCTGAATTCCACAAAAACTCAACTGTGAACTCAGGCAGCAAGATACGCCCTATTCCCAGCAGCAATAACCTTAAACCTGGAACTGCCCTAAACCCAGATTGTTCTAAATTGGGAACGCCCTAAACCCAAGGAGCAGGATACTTCCTAAAACCTGCAGGATACACCCTAAACCTGGATCCACCCTGGTCCTTGAGCAGGGTCACCTTTCTCAAACACACATGCAATGTCACAGCGAATGTCCAAGGCAAGTCCATTTCCACGAGTCCTTCCTCTAAGCAACATGGGGTACGCTGGCAAGGAGATTTCGATGCGTCATTCCTACTTGGCAATGGCCCTCAGCAGTATTCCAAGAATTATCCTTAGACTTTGTGTCGCAATGTAACTATTTATTTGGTAATAACTTTATCCTTTAGGATCTTGATTTTTTTTTTTAAAGAGAGTGAGAGAGGAGAGAGAGAGAGAGAGAGAGAGAGAGAGAGAGAGAGAGAGAATTTTTAATATTTATTTTTTAGTTCTCGGCGGACACAACATCTTTGTTGGTATGTGGTGCTGAGGATCGAACCCGGGCCGCACGCATGCCAGGCGAGCGCGCTACTGCTGAGCCACATCTCCAGCCCAAGGATCTTGATTTTTAATATTTGGTAATTGGGTTCAGAAAAGCATTTAGTTTGGAAAAAAAAAAAAAAAAAAACTACAGCCCGCGACTGAGGAAGGCCTTTCTGTGTCACTCCATTCATTAGGAATTTTCCAGGTGCTGGTGGGGAGAAGGAGCATCGCCAGTCCCCGTGAGAGCTCGATACTGTCCCTCTGGTCCTTTCAGATAAGTCTTGCCACGTCCCTGTCTGTGCACCTTTTCTCTTCCCATTCGACGTCCAGCTCCAGTGTCCGTGGTCCTCAGATCTCACATTGCTCACTTCTGTTCAGGGATTCTGCTGGACTCCGCCTGGGAAGCTCCTCGCTGGCGCATCCCAGGGACCCTGAAGGTGCCGAGCCTGGGCCAGCCGGCCCCTTCGTTTTCCCCGTCTCTCGGAATCACTGCCCTTTGCTGCTGGTTTCTTGAAAATCACTCTTAATATTTTTTGCTCGTTTCTGGATGACAAGGGATAGATCTCACCAAACTCACCATCTCAAGGCAAGAAGACTAACACTTTAATAATACTAACTGTTAAAGATCCAGCTTGGGCAGGGCTGGGGCGCAGTGGTGGAGCGCCTGCCTCGCATGTGTGAGGCATCGGGTTCCATCCTCAGCACCCCATAAATAAATAAAATAAAGGTATTGTGTCCATCTATAACTAAAAAGAAAAAAATTCAAAAATCCAGCTTGACATGCATTAAATATATATATATATATATATATATATATATATATATATATATACCACGCTCCTTTTACTGATTCGGTCAATTCAAGCTATTCTCAGATTATACGTAATGACAAGGATCGGCCTTCCCCAGGGTTGGCCCTCACTCCCCTGCTTTCTCTTTATAACCACGGAAGCAGGTGAGTGCAGGCCTAGACAGGAGCAAGTAAGGAGGACTTCAGGGCCCTCTCACCAGGTGGCAATTTCTGTCCGGGCCCCAAGTATGCAGGGCCGCTGCCACTTAACACGAGAAGTTGACCAGAGAGAACCACAGACCTGTATGGCCAGCAGGTGACACTGGGATTCAGTGCTTCCTTATTTCCTGAGGATAATGAACGCTTATTGTTGAGGTAGCAGTTCACAAAGTCCTGAAGGTCTTGGAGGAGTATGAACACAGCCAGAGCACAAAACATTCCTAAAAGCGTCTGTGCAAAAACAGCAGCTCCAGAAGAAGCTGTGAGCTGCGGGGCTCAGAGCACTGGGACTGCACCCCAGAACCCCTGGGACGCACCGTAGTCCTCTGCCCGGGGAGGAGCAGTGACTTCCCAGCATGGGCTGTTGGTCTGTCTGCTTCATAAGCGGCTTCTCAGACTTGGGATGATTGTGCAGGAAAAGTAAATTTCATAGAAATATTTTTGATGTTGGAGTCAATGGAACAAATCAAATTTTAGGAAAATGTGTAAGACATCGTTTTATTTGAATCGGTATTGATGATTTTGCAAGCAACTAAAAATACACATTTTGCTCTCAGTAGAAACATGCTACTTGTCTGTGGGGACAAGGAAGATCGGTGAAGAAGAGCAGCGAAAGTGAATGAATCTCAGGGTACCAGCTTTTGGAGTCACAGAATTCACCTGGGAAATACAAAGGTTCTCCAAGACATCGAGCCAAACTTAATATTAAATAAGATGGAGAGCAAGGCACTGGACATGGCACTAAAACTCTTGAGCCTTCACTTTCCTTCAGCAGGAGAGGAGCTCTGGGGGAACAGAGTCAAAGAAGCTCCTCTCAGCGCTCTCCCCAGCCTCCTCCCACCCCCCAGAGTGTCAAATTGCTGGGAAACAGGGTGAGGGGGGGGGGAGAAAGAAAACTCTTGAGCCTTCATTTGCTTTCTGTGTGAGTGTGACAGCCCGCGCCCACTGCCAACAGCGCCTCTGGCTAGAGAGAAGAAAGGCCGTGTCCGGGATAAAAGGTCCTTGGGCTCAGTTTACTTTTCCAGCTTAGTTGAAAGCAGCGGAGTTACAGAACAGCGGGGTGCGGCTAATATGCCCACCTGACCCCTTAACTCTGCAGACTGGGGCCAGATGGAAGGATTGGAAGATGGTGACGAGAAGCACTACATATGATTTCTGTTTTCTAAAACCATTTAATTCCAAAACATGAGTCCATTACTACAAAATTCTAAAGTATGAAATTAAAATAACATAAAGGGATAGTCGATATCTATTTGTGTTTTATGCTCACAATGACATTACCGAATTTAATAAAGTTAAATGCATATTAAAACATAGCTGTCCTATTTGAACAAAATTAGGTAAGTGCATTTCTCTTAGAATTGCTATCAAATGCACAGGACTTTCCTTTTAAACATTTAAGATAAAATGAAACATTTATTTGTGTGATTTTATTCTGTCTAATGTCTATTTCTCCTGTCTTGTTTCCCATCCCTTAGCATCATTCCAAGCCCAGCAGTCACTTAACAAATGGTTACTGAGAAAACTGAGAGCACCATCAACAATTATGGGAATTTAAAACAAAATGGAACAAAATCATATGCAATAAATTGATGCTTTGCCCCAGTTTCAGTAAGATGAGTCCTTCAGAAACATAAAGCAGATTCAACATTTAACAATTTCACTCAAATTACTTCCTCCTCTCCAGCTCTCCATCCCACTTGGAAAGCTCAGGCAAGTTCTCAGCATGGTCTGTGGGCGCTGTGTGTTGCGGGTCAGCCCGGGAACACGGGACTGTGTGGTTCCGTTGGAGGGCGATGACCTGCTCGTGTTCACCACTGTGTTTCTGGAACTTAGACTCCTGACAGGCTATACATACACAAACACACACACACACACACACACACACACACACACACACACACACAGTTAAACAAATGAACCGTGAATGGCCGAGTGAATGAAAAATGAATGGGAAGTACACGCTCAACCAACAGCCAAATATTTTACTTATTTAGGGCAGTAGAAAATAAGCATTTAAAAAATGTTTTTGACTTTTACTCAAGGCAAGGTTGCTATGATTCATTCTTCATATTAAACGAAGGACTGTGCTTTTACAGAGATAGGTCTGGTCTCAGAATGTAGGACAGCGCCGAGTGGTCAGGCTGAAACAAGGACCAGGTGCAAGGACAGAAGTGCAGCTGTATCCCGCTAGAGAAGGGCTGTGGGGGTTGTTCTTCATTCTAAGAATGCAGAGAAAATATTCCAGGATCACAACAGCAAGAATAAGACAACCAACAGAAGCCTCACAGCTACACATTTCAGGAAAGAAATCAAAGGCATTGAGAGAAGTCTCAGCATATCAGAGGGTGATTTTATAGCCTGACACATGCTTATAGGGACATTTTGAGAATATATTTCTAAAAATGAAATATATCTCTCTCCAAATATATCGGAAATGAAAAGAGATCATGGAAACAAAGTGAAATGGCCGTGAAAGCTCAACGTGAGACTCCAGGCCCCAACGGCAGGCCTCTGCAGCGTCTCCAAGTCTAGACTCAATGGGCACTACTTAAACTGTTGATGGCCGAATCATCAATTAAGTTTTATGGCAGAGCTGAGTAAGAAATCAATCAACAAAATATTAGTAATCCATCTGCTCATCACAACAAATTCTGGCAGACAACATTACTACCTTAATGATATGATATTGGGAGGAAGAAAAGAGTCAGGGAAATGGCTGAGCCTTTCCCAGAGGCATGCGGTACGGTTCCAAATCAATTTGGATTTACAGCTATCCGAGCTCTCTGTAATAACCTCATTCCACAAACACTAAATTTTGAATACCTTTTAGAAAACCAGACTCAGTATACATCCCCAACAAGCAGGTGCTCTATCTCCGCAGCACTCTGAGATAGCCAAATGAAAGGCTTTCACACGCAACCCGGGTTTGAAAATTACAGCTGTGGCTATATTTCAGATCTCGCTGTGGGAGATCCCTCTCACTTTCGCAAGATACTAGAGTGAAAAGTGAAGTTCAACTGAAAAAACTACAAAGGGAAGGAGGCATAGCCGGATGGTCTAAGACCAAAAAATTGAGTTTCTTTTGAAGGAATGTAGGGAGGCAGAACTACAAAGTTAACCATGGAAATTCTTGAGAGCTGGTAGAAGCTCAGGAATCACGGATAGAAGGAACACGTGTGTGTCTGGAAACTTGGCACCGTTGGTGACAGACAGAAATGTGCACTTGGCAGCTCTATCTCCTGGACATCTGTCATGTGTCCTTCAGACTCACCTCCACCTTCCCACCTGCCTTCTGCCCTCCAGAGGCTCACCTGCACGGGCCACATGGGCCTCATGTCCGTTGGGTCAACTGGGAGCTATAGAAGAAAATGGAGAAATAGTAGGAGGTTCATGTTCCTAGGACTCACTAATTCCCAGCCATGCTGATAACTGCACAATGCAGCCAAAGCCCGCTGTTTGGGGTCGATTTCATACCAGCATTTCCAACCAAACAAGTTCTAGCAGGAATCTGAACAAAGCCCGGGGATTAACGGCCCCCAGATAAAAGCTGGAAAGGTTAAGGCTATCACAATCAGTGACGTCCACCAGTCTTCCCTGGATAGCGAATCATATTCTGAATGGAACACCACCAGTTTAAAATAACGGGAAATAGACAATGGGAATGGAAAGAAGAAATAGGAAAATAAATCCTAAGAGCATAGAATATGAGAAAAAGATGCCAGGGACTCTCTGGGAATAAAGATGCTGGCTTTGTGATAGGAATGTTCTTTACTTAGCCTTACGATTCTTGAGAATTTTATCAGCAAAGATAAAGTAATATGAGTACAGTAGAAAAAGCTTTAACAATCTTTGAGAAACCAAGAAATCTGGATAACCTTAAAATATTTCTGCAGTTCAGGAACAAAATAAACTACATAAAGAGGATCATAAAGAGGTGAAACACTGGGTTGGCTCCACTCAAACCTGGAAGGCAAATGGGAATGTGGAAATGAAAATTGGAGAAAATGGAAATCGGAGCCACTCACCCTGAGAAGATCACTGCACAGAAACAATCACGTTTCATAAGCTAGGAAACATGCTTCATCCTAGAGGTTTCAGCCAAATGAAAACAAACCCACCACCATCGGCACCACTATTCTGTAATAATTTAAGCCAAGAAAGGAGGAAAAAAGATATGTCAGTTTCCACAAGGAAGAAAAGCCGAGGCCGTAACACAAACTCGGGGATTCCTTCTAAGCCTTTTTAATACACACTGGAGATAAAATCACCCTCCGTGGGCACACTAGGGTCTGAGCAGTGAGATAAAATCCTTCTAGTTATGATGAGGAATGTTTATAAAATGTAGATGTGTTTAATTCCTACATGCTCATAAGAAAATTCTCCTACTTAAAACACTGTTATCAAAATCAGGAAATGTTGGTAGAATACTGGTATCTAATTAATTAAATCTGATTCTTATTTGTAAATCGTATCAATTACATCATTGATTGATAATGTCCATTTATAAGCTAAACAATAGGCTAGCCCCAAATTTCAACCAGGGACAGGAGTCTTATTTGCTCTTGTCTGATCCAGTTCCTTAGTCATTTTCTTCTTTCATGATCTTGACATTTTCTGTTGGGTATAGGCCAATTTTTGTGAGGAATGCCCTCAATCTGGATTGGTCTAATGCTTCTTTTCAGGAGATGCACACCATTAATTGTCCCAATATTTCAACTTGAGTCGTCTGGTTCTGTGGTCTCTGCCAGGTTTCCTCACTATATGGTGACTATTTTTCTCTCTCGTGAATAAGTATTTTTGGATGAAACATGTCAGGCTATGCAAATGTCCTGGCATGTTAGCATCCATTGATTATCCCTGCCTGAATCAATTATTAGAATGATGATTAGTAAATCATGATTTTTCAAAATGTATTATTTTATATGCTTTTGGAATTTAACTGAAAGGAAGAGAACTTCCAACCATTTATTCATTTATTAATTTATGTCAGTATGCACACATGGATGGCTATTTTTTTCCTGGGTTAATATCTATTGGTTATAAATTCCATTCTTTGTTTTGATGTTCATATTCTCCTAGATCTAGCCAAAGGGAGCTCCTTGAAGCTAGATCCTACATGTTTTGTGTTAGTCTGCTTTTCAGTACTATGACAAAATACTTGAGATAAACAACTGAAAGGAGGAAAAATTTATTTTGGCTCACAGTTTCAGAGGTTTCAGTTCATGGCTGCTCCCTCCATTGTTTCTGGGCTTATGATGAGGCATTGCATCATGGTGGAAGAGAGGAATACAGCAAAGGAGCTCACTTCATAGTGGATAGCAGGCAGAGAGAGAGGTGGGGCCAAGGAAAAAATAGGCTTTCAAAGGCAGCCTCCAGTGACCCACTCTTCCAACTCCGGACCCCACCTCCTAAAGGGTCCACCACCACCCAGTAGCCCCTCCAGCTGGGACCAAGTCTTCAACACATGAGCCTCTGGGGACATTCCAGATCCCAACCGTCACAGCCTCTTCACTGTTGCAAGCATCTCCCTTCCTTTTAGGAACAGGCTCTGTGGTACCTTGGCTGCCTGAAGCCCAGAGCCCACCCCTCTCCATGGAGTCTGGTGTGTTGGGGGGTGAGAGTGTCAAGAAACTCCTGTCTACATTCTGGGGGCTCCTTCCTACTGCCGTGTTGCTGCTTCCTGACCCTCAGAAATCCAATCCAACTCTGTGTGTTCATGCAAAGACATCCATAACCACCCGGGTTCCTGTGGACAGCCCGGGTTCCCAGAGACCACGGATTCCAACCAGGCGCTGTGTGGGTTCTAGACCCCCCTTTCGATGCTTGCAGCTTTTTTCTGTGGTGGTAAGAAATTTGGCTCCAATTACCCTCAATCTTAGATATTTAGAAAATTCAGATATTTAGAAATACACAGAAAAGAGTTAACTGATAACCCAACCAGAACAAAAGACAAAACTACTAAGTTCATTCTTACAGTGATTTTGACTTCATGGTAAAGAGTTCTTGTGCTGAAAATTATCTGGTCACTTCCTGTTCCCCTGTGCTGTGTTATTCATTTGAAATGACATTACATTTATTTGTGTCTATAATTTATTTTAGCTTTATTCTCTTCTCTATGTTGATTTCTTTTAAAAAAAATAAATAAATAAAACTTTCACATGGTTCCAGAGGCCCAAACCCAAAGTCACACAGAAGGCCTGTTCAGAGAAGAGTCACTCTGCGACCCCACCCACGCCTGGTCATGGCTCTCCCCAGAGGTCTTCAATCCCACCTGCCTACAGCTCATTCTCCCCCTTTCCTTTAGGAAAACCAGCAGACACTGCCTCTTTCCTCATTTCTGAGGACCCAGCTCCTGGTTAAGACCTGTGCGTGGATCTTCCAGGCCAACTGTGACCCACAGTGAAAGCCCCACCGGAGAGGCCTGGAGCCGCCTCCCTCCCTCCCAGCTCAGCATGCAGCCGTGCATGGCCATCTGTGACGAGAGCTGCAGCCAGGACCAGGAGCCCCTGGCTGGTCACCTCTTCCCATACGTTCACCCCTGGCCCTGGAGCGTTCATTCTAGGTCTCTCCCTGAGCCCCCAGGCTGGGCTCTGCCCCAGGCCCTCTGAACCCTGAGCACATGCTGCATTTGACTTTGTCTGCTCTGAGCCCTCCACTGGTCTTGGGTCCAGAGAATGGCCAGAACGTTGGGGAAGCACCCTCAAAAGTGAGGTGAACTCGCGCGGATCCACCCTTCACGATGCATCCCTTGATGCGCATTCCGCTTCCCATCTTCCTGGGCTTGCTTCCTGCCGGCCCTGCTGCCTGGGCGCTCAGTCCTAAACCACTGCCCCAGCTTGGTGGCTTTTCCTGGGATAACTGTGATGAAGAGAAGGACCCTGCTATGATCAAAAGCCGGATGTTGGAACCTGATCCCCTTGTTGTTCCTGGGAATGTGACTGTCAGTGTCCAGGGCAGAACCAGTGTCCCCTCACTTCGCCTCAGAAGGTAGAATGAACGGTGGAGAAGGAAGTGGCTGGCTTCTGGGTCAAGACCCACGTGTGGAGCAGCTTGGCAGCTGACCTGCGAAGACTTCTGTGATGTGCTTAACACTGTGATGCCCCTGGGGACCCTGCCCAGAGCCTCCCAGCTGGCTCAGCAGGGACCACACAGCATCCTGGGCAGCAGTGGGAAGCGTCTGGCCGAGTCAAGGGTTCTGCATCTCTGAAGGCAAGTCAAGTGGCAGCAGCCACGGCAGAATGAAGGGATAGAGGGAAGGCCTCTGTCTTCCTTCTCCTGTTTGCCAAGGCCCACTTCCGACTCTCTGCCTGTCTTCAGCCCTTTCCTGTGGTGATTCTGCTGCGCTCACTAAACGTCCTCATGTGCCACTTACATTTCACGCTGGGACAAGCAGCTCTGAACTAAGGGAGGGTGAGTGCGGCAGTTTCCGAGAGCCCAGGATGTCTGGGGGCTAGCCACATCCCTCTCCTCCCCACCCAGATTACTTTCTTTCTTTTTTTTAAAGAGAGAGTGGGAGAGAGAGAGAGAGAGAGAGAGAGAGAGAGAGAGAGAGAATTTTAATATTTATTTTTTAGTTCTCTGCGGACACAACATCTTTGTTTGTATGTGGTGCTGAGGATGGAACCGGGCCGCACGCATGCCATGCCAGGCGAGCGCGCTACGCTTGAGCCACATCCCTAGCCCAAACTTTCTAAGAGCTTCTTTTATTTCCAAAACAGTCAAGGAGAGGAAACCAACGTTACTTGGGGATTTAAGTTCAGACTGACCCAGTCTTGGCCTCCAAAAGTACCTTTTTAGCTTTCTCTTTCTTTTTGGTCACTCACTGAAAAGCATAGTTCAGGGTATTAACATTTTTCATCCTACTCCAAGCCCCTCCTATGGTAAAGGGGCTGAAGTAGTTGATCTCCATCTGTTCCTCCATTAACTTCTGTAATTAATTTTGCATTCTGTTCTAGGTTTGCCTACTGACACTGGGCACCCTGTATCCTGGAGAGGCAGGGTGTATGTGTTGAGGTTCCTTTGCAGGAGTTATTTTAGGAATGCTGTAGCTGTTTACGATCAGTCACCAATTCTGGTGGCTTCAGGGCCAAGCAAGAGACATCCGTGAGCAAGAAGGAGCACTAGAAACATGCTGCTCCAGGTGTGACCTCCACTTTTCCTTACTGGATAATGTATGCCATGGAACAATGAGCACTCCTCATACTATACAAAATAATAATAATAACTGCACCGATATAAGGCAGCTGAGCTCCAGCCTGTAGTTGGAAATATGGTGCAATGGAGGATGTACTTCAGTCCATAAGGGGCAGTTGCAGTCTGGCCAATGAGTGCCATATAAAATGTTCTGGGTCCAGAAATGCCAGATAGTCACATTTTTTCCCCTTTGGAGGCCAAAAATGCAGATTTTTAAATATGAAATTTTTCAATTTTTATGTATTGGCAACTACTTGTTTTTTTTTATACACTGTTGGGGCCAAAAGGGACTTTTCGGGGGAAATCTGGCCCATGGATGGCCAGTTTGCAACCTCCAAGATACGACTGTCATGACGACTCCACAGCACCATTTCTCCCTCCCTAGGGCCAAATCCATAGTGGCTGGCCCCAAGGAGATCTGCCAGTGCTGGAAGAGGTCCAGGTGGCCTCTCAGCAGTGACCTGCATGGGTCTTGAGGCTCCCTGCTCCAGCACTGGAGCCCCTTCAGGTGGGGGACTGATGCTGAAGAACTGGCCCCTCCAGCAGCTGCCGTGTGCAGCAGAGATCTGATGAAGAGAAGTGGATTCTAGGTCTGGCTGCCTGCATTTTTCCACTGCCCTGTTGTGCTGTGATAGCTTTCTGAACCATGGACAGCCCCACAGGCTAGGCTTATTTGAAGCCTGAATTGGCAATAAATCTTTTTAACTTTCTGATAAAAAAAAAAAAGTGAGATGACCCTGACACCCTATAGATGCACTAACTCTCAATCAGGGTGCTGCTTCATGAGGGACGATGGAATGGAGGGAATCCTGGTGCTCCCGAAAGCCTCCCTTAGACCACTGCCTGAGTGACTAAAGGCCCCCCTCTTTCCTTAGCAGGTTGCTGCTCTCCTTGGCCAGTCTGCTACCTGACAGCTTAGCTCTCTTTGACAGCAGATGGTTTCCTCTTCATTCCTACACAGTGGCAATCCAATAGGCGTTTTTCTTTGTTGTTGTTGTTTTTGTATTTTGCTTTTTTTTTTTCTCACTTAGCAATATGCTCTAAAAAACTACCCTATAATTTAGGGTAGAGATCTGGGTGTGTAGAGGTGTTAATCATCTCTTTTCTCTACTGTGGGGCAGCCCATCCAAGGTTTGTTCCCTCATGGATTTAGGCATCTCCTAGGATGTGTCCAATATTTTTTGACTACAATGACCTTGGGTGTATAAATGTTCATATTATTGGAAGATAACTCATTCATGGTGTTGTAGAAAATACACATCTTAAAACATATTATCTTGAGTGAACCTGCAGCTTGATTTCTAGAACAGGGATTTTTATAATCAATCCTTTAAAATGGAAGTCCACTGTTCCGATTTTTCCCTTGGCAAGCATTCCCACAAGAGAAGCAGTAGGTGAGATTTTGCTGACTGTGGGTTGTACGATTTTATGTTAACAAATCACCAAATCATGTCCATGGAGAAAAGATCTCACACAACAAGTGCTCCACCGAGCTTCACTCTTTGCTAGGTGGGGAAGCTTCCTTGAGATTACAGATTATTCTTTCTCCCTCTCCTGCAATCATAAGGCCTGGGCTAAGGGTGATGATCACTCAGGAAAAAAAGAGATAAATCAAAGGTACTTGCAAAGGGAAAGCACTGTAGCAATCCAAGCTTTTAGAGAGAAATGCAAGACCAGCTGGATCCAGGGCTGTTCCAGTCTTGCCTTTGAGGTCCGGTTTCAGTCTTAGCCCAATTTTCAAGAGTGGCATTTGTAAGCTGCAGACTGTCAGCTACGTTCTCCTTTCTGAAGTCTGCTTGCAATGCATTCCTCTTCCTCCTTTCTCCCTTATCACCTTTAACTGCTCACCCTGCTACTCTCTGAAATTGAAGCAAATTGCAATGTATTTTATATGATTCGAGCTGCAAGAATTGGGGAGTTGTTCGAGTATAAAGACCGTAATATAGGAAAGTCCTTGGGTGAGAAAATAGTAAGCAGAAAATGTTCACATCTCCAGACTGAAAGTATGAATACTTATACGTTGCAATCAATAGAGGAGGCTGAGGTCAGAAATCAAATGTAAATGACACATTCATGGAAAGTATCTGCTTGCAAGATAGGATATTTCATTCTTAGAGAGGGAAATCAATTTGTTCTAAATTGACTGACGTTCGTTTACACAAAACAGAGCCTTTGTACAATAGAGCATAAACTGACAAGATAAGTATTCATTCTGAGCCTCTGAAATGGAAAGGAACAGTTCAAAACTGCCAAGATGAAGGTCTCCATCTGGCATTTCAAATTTACTGATATTTTATGAAAGTCAGTTTTATGTTATGGGGCCATTCCCTGCCAAAGAAATAAAAAGGTGGGACCAATTCGTGTTTGTTTGTTTGTTTTGTAAGTGAATTCACAGCAAAGGTGACAGGTCTGTGTTTTACCATTCTTTGCCAAGTCCCATGTGTCGTGCACGGGAATCTGATTCATGTGAGTAACATATTCATCATAACAGACGAGTCGGGGGCCCCTGACTACTTTCCCATCACCCTCCTTCCACGCCAAATGTTGCTGCACCTGGAGCCCCAGCCTCTCCCTTGGAAAAAAACACTCTTCACCTATTCCTCCTGTTCTCGACAGTCGAGTACATTGGACTCCTGAGCTCCCCTGCCTGCCCCGTCCCACCCCCTTCATCACCCATCTTGGAAAGGGGAGAGCCAATGCTTGGTTCATTATTTGGGCCATGTTTATTGTTAGGAGAACCAATAAGAAGTGGAGTATCAGGAGGTCACACAGGTTACCTGGAGTAGTCTCCTCACAGCTGGTCACTGGGTGATAACAGCCCGGAGATTACAACTTATACCAGCTGAAACCCTGAAGGTGGTCTTCGGCCTCAAGCCTAACCAGGCCTCTGCTTCAACCTAGCCTTGACCAGAGCCAGGCGTGGATCCCTGGGCCCAGGGCTCCCAAATAAGAAAGTGGTCCTCACTTCTCATTTCTGTTAATGATTCCCTCAAGAACTCATGGCAACAGAGGGATATAGCAGGATGGATATGTGAAGCACTGCAGGCATGGCATACATAATTGTCTTGTCATAAATATTGTGAAAACATCTAATTTAGATCAAATGATGGAAAAATCAATACTTTCAACATGATACTGAACATTTTGACAATTAAAAATATAGTCACATATTTCAAGATTATTGGAGAACCCATTTGTTATAACATCTGATGCGATGCTTCTTCACAAGAAATGTCATTTTGATCAGCAGAGACCCATCAGCACGGGCTTTGGTGTCTAATTAATTCAGATATTTTCTCCATCAGGGTAAAAGACGCCTTTTAAAGAAATCAAATCCATCATTTTCTGAAACTTTGCCTGTCCCAGCCGGAGACCATAGGCTCTCAGATTTCATAGTAACCTTTCATTCACTCAGCTCTGCCTTTGCAGTTTGCTTTCTACTAGAGGAGCTGCATTCTTCTTAAAATACACCAACACCCAGCATGCAGAAGGAGGCCTCCAGGGAGAGCCCCTTGATCCCTGGGGGCACCTGTGGTGTGAGATGGTTGTCTCTGCAGGGAGCACATGGCCCTGGGGAAAGATCTGGACCAGAGCTGAGCAGCAGGGGTCCCAGGAGACTTTAAGGGCTCCACTGCAGACAGAACACAGTTGGCCAGTGCTGCTATCTCACTCTGGGCACACAGGAAAGTGGACCACTGCGACTCCCGGAGAGGAGAGCCGCTTCCAGATTACCTGGAGAGTCTGAATCACCAACCAAACCAAGGCACTTGTATTATCTCAGTGCTTATTGGTAATTAAGCACTTATAGCCTTGCTTTTACAAGGTGACGTGAATGATTTATACTTCATATGGACAACTGGAGTATGTAAACTGATCACTTCAGTGATTTATAACTTTCTTCGACTTTTCATAAGGTTCCCTAATATTCCTTATGTTCAAGGGTTTGTTTTCTCCTGAAAGCATGAAAATATTTTGAGAATAACTCTCTACCATTAAAAAAAACCTAAATAAGTAGATGGAATTCAATGTAATGACTTTATATTGTATTAAACTCTAAGATAAATATAAAATGTATAGTCCTATGTTTATATTATTATTTCCTCTTAATTTAGCTTTGTTGCATTACCTGGGTGTCACGTCATTCTTCAGCTGTTATATAGCAAAATGTAAATATAACAAATTCTCTTAGAGATGATATTGAAAAAGTTTTAATTTGAATGTCATGGAGTAGTTGATGAAGTTGGAAGCAGGTGATAGTCTAAACATTTTAATTTTGGTTATGTCACAACTTCAAAGTATTTGGTGATGGACAGGTATATGTAAATAAGTAGAACAAGAAACTCAAGCTTACCAAAATATAATTGTTTTAAGTGGTCTGGATGGTTCTTACAGCATTCTCTTATCTGATCAGGATGGCAAACCCATCAGCTAACTACCATCTCGAACTCCTGGTTATGGATGACAAAATCAAAACAGAGAGAGAAACTATTCAGGCCATGGTCATGCAGCTTGCGACAGTCTAGAGCTGGGATTCCCACTTGGGCCTCTGGCTTCAGAGCATCTGTGGAGTGAGCCTCGGCAAGTGCTCTCCCCGTGCCCACTCACTCACTGTGCCCAAGACCAAGCACTGTCCTTCTGAATCAGCAATTTACTGTGTTTCTAGTCTTCACGTTTTACGTGAATTCAGTCTAAGGCTCTCCTGCTTTTGGAAATCCTAACCTGTTCACAATTTAACTATATTAATTTTGACATGCTTCAAAGTGACAATCACAAACCATCAGTGATGCTCTGAAACTTCCCCAGGAAACATCCATGTTTAAGTTTCCTCTGGTTATTTATTCTGCCAGAAAATCACTCTCATTTCCAGGACGAAAAACCTCAGTATACTCTTAGGTAGAAAATGGTACGCAGGCATAAGTGGAATAGAAAAGGGACATTTTTACCCTGTCGGAAAACTAAAGAAAGGGCAATTTCTTCAAGGGTAAGCTCATGCCCCTTCCTCTGTGAGGTCTTCTGATGGCCACGGGTCTAGAGCTAAGCTTCAGCTGGTGTTTCCAGAGTATTCCGTATAAGCCTGTATGTGATTAGAGTCGACATTTTTATAAGGCATCTTTCCATAAGGCACTAACTACCCATTGGGGGAATGTGCCATGTTGATTTCTGTGTTGCTGGACCTTAGCATGGTCGCTGGTGTATACCAGGTGCTTAACACGTGTGTGCAGGGAAGGGAGATAGCAGTCAAGGGAGGGGTGGGGGGACAAAAGATGTCTTCAATTGGTGGTGTGTGACACAGACACACCCGATGTTTTTGCTTTCCTCTAATTTCCCACATCACTATGGCAACAGAAAAAACACCATCACACCGGAAAGGTGGCTCTGGGGTGGCTCAGAGGTACAGTGCTCCCACGTGCATGCAGGACCCCATATTCAGTCTCCAGCGTCAAATACAAGAAGAAAAAAGAGAGATACTCTAAATAATTCTTCTGACCCAGATTCTGAAGAACAGAAAGAAAAACCATCAGAAACACCAAGGCTCCCTGTCGTCGGGCTTCCCAGGGGACTTTCCTGAGGACTCCTCTGTGCTTCTCCAGCAGAGTCAGGTGTTAAAAACCTTGGTCGGTTGTGGATGCGTTTATCTAAAACGTGGGTCTACTCTGCAGTGTTATTTTTAACCTGATAAGTAGAAGTTAAAACAACTGCTACTCAAAAATCACACTCTTTTTCTATCGACTACCACATAGAGGCTCAAATTCCCCTCTGGAACAAGTAGTCCAGGGTTTTGTGTCAAAGTATCTAAATGGACATTTTAATACCAAATGAAGCACAGGCCCTGCTCTGAAATGGAGAGGTTTGGGGCAACGTGGAGGGAGAAACAGCAGGGTACGTCTGTGCAGATTATCTCTCTTTTGAAGAAGAAAGCCCCAGGCCCTAGATGCTATGTGTTCCTGGGGAGAAATGTCTGGAAACTTCTGGCCTCCAAAGCTGCTTTTTAGGAAATATGCAGTAAATAGATAAGAAATGGAAGAACTTCTTCTTTGAGAGACTCTGAGGAAAGCTGTGCACAAGTATGATTGCTTTAGGGTGTTGGCCAGAATGGGAGGTGAGCTGAGGAGGGAGATGGTCCTACTGCGAGGCAGAGCCTGGCACGTCCTGGCCCCAGGGCTTCAGCATTAGGAACTTGTCCCCCCACATGGGGGCCATTAACAAAGCCAGGAGGGTAGCTCCTTTACTGGCTTCAAGGTGACAGGCCACCGTGGATTTCCCCAGGGGGAGCTGGTCATGGCAGGAGAAAAGGAACATGGCGGAGACAATGTGGGAATCAAAGAGAGGGTCGCTGTAAGGCTCATCAGATTAGCTACCTGGTGAGACCCAGAGGGGTACCATGGGGATGTTTAGAATTCGTTTTTAAGTGATAGGAGAGAATGACCAGAAACCCAGCTGGATCAGAGGTCCACCTTTACAGTTCTGACACCAACCACTAAAGTAACTGGATGTGAACCCAAAGACATCAGAACCTGTGGTACACGGTCACTTGCCCTTCCCGGTCTGGCAGCTCCCAGCGCTGCCAGAGCCTCAG
This sequence comes from Urocitellus parryii, assembly GCF_045843805.1. Lineage (NCBI taxonomy): Eukaryota > Metazoa > Chordata > Mammalia > Rodentia > Sciuridae > Urocitellus > Urocitellus parryii. The sequence goes on along the minus strand of NC_135538.1, from coordinate 6,156,087 downwards.
GGACCTCACTAGAACAAACCCACCCTCCACCCCCACCCACTAGTGGCATGTAGAAATCCTCTTTCCAGGAGATTCTGTCTCAGAGATCCTTCATGGAAAACTAGGTTACAGTCTGCAGAAAGGAAATGGGGACAAGTAACATCAAACACTTTCTATCAAGGACTTTGTGCCAAGGTTGTTGTTTGGTTTTTAATCCACTGGGAAGGGAAATCCCTGCAGTTGAGGGATGCGGCTCCAACTCCCCACAGGCAGCCATGCTGTGAGCACGCATGTGGTCAGGGAACGCTCTCAGTGTCTGGCCAGCTGGCTTACACGCCCCCTTCTCCTTGGACGTTACTCTTTGCTCCTGAGCACACGCTCCGGCCAACGTATTTCAGCAGCTTCCAGTCTGCAGATGCTCCTGAGGACCGGCTCCTCCCGCTCTGCTTGGCCTCACCCTTTATTCTCAACCTTGACTTTGTCCACTTCTCCCACTGACAGCCATATGACCTTGTATTTCCTTAACTGTCCACAGCTATCTTGGATGTCATTTATGTTGTGTGGTTGTCCTTGCATGTCCCTGTCGTGGCATTGACCCTAAGATGCATGTAAGATGTGGTCTCACCTACACTTTGTCTACCCTAACTCCTGTCCCACAAGGACCACTGGCAGTGTGATGAATGAGCCATGGCCAGCCCGGGCTTGGTCTAGAGCAGGGGACGGCTTGTCGTGCCCGGCACCCTCCCTGCTGCCCGTGTCTCCCGAGGGCCTGGAGCTTACCCAGGCCATCCTTGTGCCCCTGATAAAGGACTCCCCCCACATTCCTGGAGCAGCCAGGCCCACTCAGGCGTCTCCACAGGGAGGCCACTGCTGGGAATCTGACGGGCTCTGCTTGTCCTGCCGTCCCAGTTACTGGGCATGTCTCAGAAATCTTGTTCGGGGAGTCTGCCTCCTGCTTTCCTTCTGCGCTCTTCCTCCTGCCACCCTGACAAATCTCCGCGCCCTGCACCTGTTTTCCTTCCCATGTAGCCCCTCCCTGTCCTGCAGCCAAGCTACCTTTGGCCCTTACATGGGCAAGAGCCCTGCTCTACCCTTCCCTGCCAAGGCCTGCTGCACATGTGCCCCCAACCCTGTGCATATGGAGCGCCTTCTGCAGAACACACCAGGTGGGTGCCTCAGCTCAGCAGCTCAGGGACACCGCTAGTTATAGGTGCTGGAGGGAGGGGCCCTGATGGGGTGTCTCCTACTGCTGTGTCGCCTGCAGGTCAGCACTGGTCAAATATCTCCATGACCTATCAGTGGGCTCTTGTGACACCCCAGGGCATCACCACTGTCCGCACACCAAGGCCTCATGCCAGCCTTGCCACCTAGCGGCTCTCCTGCCCACGCTGCAGGTCCCTTGGAGTATTTCACTTGCACTCTGCCCTGTCTTCTCCATGCCCTTCCCAAGTGGCTGCGTTCAGACTCCCACTGAGAGGTAACGCCTAGTCCGCCTGCCACTTCCTCCACTCACTACAACACAGCTGCTGCCACCTCCGTCACCACACAGCCGCCATGAAGCTCCTGCATCCAGCCTGACTCCATTCCAGTTAGGTGTGGCTGTTTCTGCCGTCTCAGAACCCGGCTCAGAGCCTGAGACCAGGAGTGCTGGCCACTGAGGAGGAAGAAAGAGGGGATCTGAGACCTGGACTCACAGCCACAAGACAGAGCCAGGAGCAAGGAGGCTTTCGGGGGAAACGGGAGTTAGAAGCCCTGGAATCCGTTGATATGCAGGTGGATACGCACCCTCCTGGGAAGGCAGCAAAACATCTAAAGGCAAGAAAAGAGATCCCTGCTAGGAGCAGATCCCCAGTGTGCGGCTCATGAATATTCTTCTGATCCTGACTTCTCCCCATTCCACCCCTGTGAGCCCCCAGTTGGAGAGGTCAACTAAGGAGTGAACAGAAGAGGAATGATGCCAAGTAAGAAAAAGAAATAGAAAGAAACCACAGCAGGTCTCCTACCCTGAGGAAAGACAGAGCCGTGAGAGAGGAAGACATTTGATTTAAATGAGTGACACTGAAATAACACTGTACATTTTAGTACCTAAAAATGATCAGCACAGTTAAGGAATTCACCCAGATTCTTCCATGGCCTGAGAAGAACAATCCTAGGGTGATCTGGGAATGCTGAGAAGCAATTCAGTCTCCTTCTGCATGCACCCTTCTGAGTTCTTGCATGTTCAATAAAATGATGACATTAGTTACAGGGAGATGTGTTAGCTTGTCATCCAAATTAGACTGCATGTTTGAGTAATTCCCACAGTGTCTATGTTGCTGTGGGCATGGTGGGTACTGGATGGGTATGATGGAAGGAACCTGACCCCCCCGTATCCCTCTTAACATCTAACCCTTCTTCCTCTCTTGGGGAAGGGTAGCATTTAGGATCATACTTATTCTCAAACATGCTGATGTAGGAAATAAGATTACCTTCAGCAGGCAGCTAAAGAGACCACCTCTCTTCTTGATTGCTACACGTTGTAAGGCAATACAAAACCAGGTAACAGAAAGAGTACATATGCCAGGAGAAGTCCCAGCCCAGGTAGCTGAGACTGACTCCTGCTAACTGTGAGTAAAGGGATGTTCCAGGAACCTGAGCCACTTTCTAAATTCAAAACTATTCACTCTGATTTCCCTTCTGCTATGGAAAAGCACCTCAGCCTCATCAATGTTACCTGACTTAGCACAAGGCTTTGGGTTGCTGTAGCAGACAGGATAAGTGGCTCGGAGTTCAGGGCTGATCGAAAAGTTGACTTGAACAACCTGTATTCATCTCCCTCACAACACACATCACTCATCTGGAACCATGTGTTCAATTTTAATTTCCACTGCTGCTCCATATCCTTCTTTTGAAAATTTTATTTCTGATAATAACAATGAGTGGTATCTTAAGGCCCCCCGGGCAAAACGGCAAAATGGTGCTAAGATTACCCACTTTTGCACATTTCCATGCAAGCAATACCTGCTTGTCCTACAGAAAAGAGACTCCATGGGAGACAGGAGGCAGAAGAGAACATTTTGAAATATCAAGAGAAAACAGAAACATAATCAAATATTGAGACAAATTTCCTTCCGCTGGTATACATTTGGGGGCCCCTGGGAACACAGGCCAACTTGCCCCACCTCTGGACAGAACACACTAAGTTCACACTTAAAGCCATCCAATTCGGGAAGTCTTCTCTGTGGTTACTGTGGTTTCTTCCTTCAAAGATCTTGCATGACTGTCCCCCTCCCGATGAAGGAACCAGGCCTGAGAGATGTCCGTGCACAGTGCCGTGGTCACAGAGCATGGCACAGGAGTGCTGCCCTGTCCTCCTCTCAGCTGAGGGATGGCCAGTGTCTCCAAAGCCCCAGGAGGCCCCAGTCGGTGCAGAATGAGAAGCTGTTCTCCCAGGGCACCTGGGTCACACTCCCTTTGCTACGGGTCAGAATCTGACAAGAGGGGGTGGGCAAAGCAAAGGGAGCCCTGATTTCAAGACCCTCCATGACATCCTGGCTGCCGGGCAAGAGAGGCTGCCCCAGACCCTGCCCCTGCGTCCTGCTCCAGTTTCTGGCCTCTTGCATCCCGGACAGGGGTGTCCAGGTCCCCTGTTCCTGATGACCTGAGTTACCTCCCCTCCATCACCTTTACAGCATTCCACAGGTGCTGACCCTGGTCCTGTTTGAGTGTCCTGGAGTCTGGGACAGGTGCTGATCACTCAGAAACCTGACTGGCTTTCATCCTTCTGGAAAAGCTCTTCCATGAAGACATTTATGGATACCTTCAGCCTTAAACACTTGGAATTAGAACATCAGGAAATTGGGAGAGGAAGTTTTTTGTTGTTGTTGTTTGTTTTTTTTAAGCTTTATCCTCTACTTGCTAGATGCATGAAACCCTAAAATGTGCTGTGCTATCAAGGAATGCACAACACCGATAGAAGAACATAATTTATGATCTGTAATTTACAATGTATTCTTTATTTTATACTTGTGTTTTTAGTTATAACTGAGAAGCTTCTTTTTTATAAAGAAGGAATATACATAACTAATATTTGAAGTCTGAAGAAATTTTGAAGATCCTCCAGCCCTAAAACGTCACCTTACAGGTCACTTGGTCACATTCCTTTAAGGAGTTAAGTGGGACCAACATCAGCGTTGAGCGGTCCCACAGGGGCTCTTATAGTTAAAAGATGATTTTTAATTGATTGAATTTTTTCTTAGAAATCCTTTTCTGTTAATAATTTATCAGAAAACTAGACTTTTGAAAAATGTCGCATCAGCTGAAACAACGTTCTTCACCCATTGAAAGTCTCTCCCTGTGCTTTCCTCCTGTCTCTGTCTTGTTTACTTCTTTTCCTCCAGAATCTGGAATTATGTCTCCACACTCAACAGATATTTTTTGAGGCCTAAATCAATACAGTCAAAACAAAAACACCATCCTTTGAACTCTGAGGTAGCCCTAGAAGATGTTACATACGCCACATGGAAACTTCAGTGGAACTGGCCCTAAAGCAATCAATACACACGGTGTAAGCAATGTCCGGAAAACAGGGTCATACACTTGAAAAATATGAAAAATAGAAGCCAAAAAGCAACATAAGTTATTTTTAAGCTTATAAAACTAGCCTCTTAATTTTGGCAGTTATTCTTATACAACATGACGACATTTAAAAAGAGACTATGCATTATCACCTCCTATGGTGTTTTATATGTTTGATACCTAATGAAGTGCTTAGCACAACCCTATCAGACACTATCATTATTCCAATTCTAAAAGTAAAGAAAGGAAGATTGTGTTCAAGGTCACACACTAGTAGTGCTTGCAAAGTAACTGAACCTCAGTTTTTCTTGTTCTAATGCTTTTGAAGCCATAATCTCTGCCTCAGTAAATTGATCCCCCAAAAGGTAGACAATACCAAAAACAAGCATGTTTCTTTTAAATTATTATTTTCCATTAGGCATATATGCCTTTCTAGAAAGTTCCATCTATTTAATAAGATTATAGGATGGTACTCAGGAGAGGGACAGAAGAAGATATTAGACTTAGAAGAATTAGCAATGCTAAATTGCACTGCAGTACTGATTTTGTTAACATTTAATTTCTCTTAGAGTAGTGTTGTAAGTCAAACAGAATAACTTTAAGACAACTGATTTGCAATACTTCATTAACATTGAAACTTACTACAGGTGGGCATGGTGGTGCACGCCTGTTAGCCCTGTGTATAATTAAATGCAAGTTCAAAGCCAGCCTCAGAAACTTAGAGAATATCTAAGCAATTTAGCAAGACCCTGTCTCAAAATAAAATAAACAAATAAATAAAAAAGGATGGAGATGTGGCTCAGTGGTTACATGCCCCTGGTCCAACCCTTGATACCCACCCCCCAAAAAAAATAAAAGATTGAAACTTAGTGCATCTTTGTCATCCAAAGAATGGTAGCCTTCCAGTTTATACCCAAGACTCTGCCTTGTCAGGGAAAGACAAGTATAGATCAGAATGGGATGTTATCATTGAGTTATGGTTTAGCAGCATGGAATTGCTAGTCACCCAAGAATACCAGCCAACAGCCTTCACTATGTGTATAATTAAATGCTAGACAATTAATTTCAGTGACATTGAATTTTTCTAAATACAGATCAGAAATTTAAAAATGAGATATGCTTTGCCACTATATAATTTATGTATAAGATACGTTCTCTCTGAACTCCACTTCTCCATGATGATATGCTTAACACATATATCAGAAGTAAGTATATTTTTTTCGTGTTCAAAATTTAGACAATATTCCATATCATGTGGAAAAAACCTCTGCAAATTACAAAGGAAAAGTGACAGCAATTTAGATAAGTGCCTGTGGCAGTTATTGAATGTCATAGTGTTGTGTGTCAGAATGTGTAGGGTGATGTGGCTTTGGAGGCAGGATAAGAAAATGAATGCAGCAGAATGAAATCTAGACATAGGACACAAAGTGAATATTGGGAGAGCCTGCGATCCCTTTCAACCAATGGGAAAATATGCTTTTAACTCAACAAATGGGCAGAAAAACAATTCGTAAATTTTGCAGGGGGGATAAATAAGTAAAATTAGATTCATAAGAATCTTTTCACACTGAAAATAAAGTCTACATACATCAAGTATTTAAATGTCTAAAAGTATAAAACTATTAAAATAACTAGAAAATATTTTTGTAAATATCTGTAATGATCTTAAGTGTAGAGAAGATCCTGCTAAAAATGATAGAGCTAAAAGGTGTAACCCCATAAAGAAGTCAATGCTTACAACTACATCAAAATTCACAGCTTCTATAATTCCATAGAGAACATGTAGATGATGCTACTTAATGGTAAAAAAAAAAAAAAATCTTTGCCAAATATGTGATGCACAAAGGGTCACAATAAGAAATGTTTCTAATCGCAGTTATAAAAAAATGACCACACAGTAATAAAGACTTCTTTCAACTATTGGAGAAGGGTAATAAACATGAGATTTCCTATTTCACATAGGTAATTTAAAAACATTGAAAGAATAAAAGCATCTAGCAGTAGAGAATGCCTAGAAACTGTTCAGAGTTTTGGGCAAAGGAGAAACAGAGCCAACTTAGCAGAGGGCCATTCAGAACTAAGAGCATAGCAGCTCTTTAAACATCAAGCACCTCTGCCTCAATCTGATCCAGATCACAGTCTTAAGATGGGACCAGTAAGTTGGAGATGGACATGAGGCAGATTGCTGAGTGCTGCTTTTGTAGGGAAATGGGGAGGAGCCCAAAGGCTCATCAACAGGGAGCTGCTTACCCACACTGCAGTAGGAGCCACCACACAGACCTTTACATGTGATGTGGAAAATGAGCACAGCATGTGAGGTCAAGATGCAACATGTGGATATGATCACATTTCTTCTAAAACATGTGCATCTGGTCATGTGCACAGACACACTCCTTGGAAAAATACACACCCAGTGATAGCAGAGAGGAATGAGCAAGATGGGTATTCCCTCTTTATGGAAAGGTATGCTGTCTAATACCTTTCCAACCAACATTTCATTCTTCTAACCAGAAAATGCAATATTTATCATGAAAATAATGAGTTCAATGAAAATGAGGTGTAATAGCATTAAATTACACTTCTAGTGTGACATTTAAAATGTGTGGAATTATTGCAATAATTGTAGTGGCACATGGTTCTCAAAAAAATAAACATCAGTGATAATGCTTTTCCTAAACCCATATCATTGTGTTATTTTTCTTCCAGATCAGCTGGTATAGAAGAATTTTATCTATGTCACAATCATGCATTATATAAAATGCAAATGGAGTACATGTTTATTTAAGGAACTACAGATGTTACAGTTTAGTACTAACTTATTGTAAGAGCAACTTTATGAATTTGAATAATTTGTGTTACTCATATAAATGGCAGTTCACTGGATAGGAATTATAATAAATTATCTGTGGTCCTTGAGTCCTTAATTTCCTTCTGAAATCAACCTAGCAAAGTCAATACATTATAATAACAATGAAGGTGACATTATGTAGTTATATATAGGACTATTACTATCCTTCACAATAAAGACTGTAGGCAAGCACTTTATGTCCATCATCAGAGTTAATCCTCAAAATAACATCTTCACTTCACCTAAAGGCAACTGACAGGGGTGCAAAGCTTTGGTCCCAGGCCAGTCCACACATATCAGAGCAAGAGTTCAAACCTGGTCTCTGAGACTCCACTGCTCAAACTATAATGCAAGAGATTACATGCTAAGCAGTTTGTTTGTGACAACTATAAAATAAGCTATTGGGTAAGTCATTTGTAAATATGTCATTGATGGCAACTTGAGAAAATGTACAGAATCTCAGAGGCCATGTCTAAGCTCAGGTCGACATGACAGGGTCACATCTGATGAGCATATAGCTGCATGGTAGTTCCTCAGGCTTGACCAGGGGGTGCATCTGGTACCTGAAGAGTGGGGAAATTGACTTGAAAATGTTTGTAATCGTCCATCTGATGCTGTCCACACTTTAAACTGTTCTGGTTCATCCTGAATGAACTTGCTCCTGGTTTATAGAATTCTACCTTGATGCCTTCATCACCAAATCATTGTCTGGTTTCTAATTTGCATCTATGCAACTGTAGCAGGTAGATGGCAGTGCGTAGTGGCTTGGGGAGCTGCGTGATCATGCAGGACGCTGTGGAGGGTGTCCTATGCATCCACTGCTGTGTGACAAACACACCAAAGTTAGTGCCTTCGTTGTTTAAACACTTGCTATCATGACAAAGCTGTGGTTTAAGTAGGATCTGGTGGGACCGCTTATCTCTGCTCCACTTGGCCAAAGCTGAGGGAGCTCAAAAGTTGGGAGCTGCAGTTGTGGAAAACTTCCCTGTTCACACAAATGGTGGCCACCAGTGAAAGGACTGACGGTGCGGGAAGCTGAACACCCGGCTCCTCGGTCATCTTTCTACTTCCCAGTGCCCTCTGTCTATGCTCCCTCCAGGACAGTCTCTGCAGGTAAGGTGGACATCGGGTATGTTGGCCCAGGGCTCTTTGAGTACCTTCCCGGAGGAGGGGAAGACACACAGATGCTCATTTTCCTTTTGTCACTATCTCACTTTAACTGTCCCTAACACTGGCCCAACTCCAAGGTGAGGGGGATTAGAATCCAGTTCTTGGTAAAAGTAGTATTAAGGAATTTGCGGACATTGTCAAATTACCACACAAGCACAAAGACCTTATTACTTTTGGGAAAGGCCCACTTAGTTGGGAGCCGTCCTAGAGAAGGGGCCATGAAGATGTGGAAAAGAAGGCACCACAGAATCTCTTCAAACCCTCTCAGCTCCTCCAGCTGGTCAGCATGGTGGCACAGCCAACTCCGTTTTCCTTAAGGAGGGGTGGATTCTCAGAGTCTGTATCAGAGAGTAACCTGTTTTTCTTCCTTACCAATGGTTTGAAAAGATCCTGGGGTTTCCAGTGAGGTGGGCACAGGGAGTAGTAGGAAGGAGGAAGGGAAGCCCTACCCACTGGAGAGCCACTGCTGGCCACTGCAGATGACGGAGAGCAGCCCGTAGAGATGGAACTCCATCAACCACTAGGGAGATGCCCACCGAGGAACATACTGGAGTGAGCTGAACCGTTAGGCCAGCCAACAGCCACACGGCTCCTCTCAATGACCCGATGAACACAGGAGTGTGGCCCTTCTCGGAGGTCGACACGGAGGACTCATGTTCACTGCCATTCCCAGTGACCTTCACCACTCTTCGCCAGGGATTCGAGGAGGGCAGAAAGGATCATGGACAAGTCATCTCTTCCCGTCCTCTCCAAGTTCCTTCTTTCTGTCTTTGCTCCTCATGGCATCGCTCCACCCGCCCAGCCCATCTGCTCTCTTAGCCTTCAAAATTCCCAGACTTGGACATGGAGAGATCGCTTCACTGATGGCAATAATACTCTATTTACAAATGCACAAACCAAGAACACCAGGAGACTGACCACTCAATCCCCATGGTTTCTCCAGAGCAGCTCCCTCCACTCCTGAGCCCCGGCCAGAGCCCTCCGGGGGCCGTCTCTTCACTGTCAGCTGGCCAGTGCTGACCAGGCCTGTGCATCTCAGCTCTGGCTTTGATTTTCCCAGTAGCAGGGACATTCCAGCACTTTCCCACCTTGTTCCCTGAACATCTTGTACTTTCCTATTTTATCTTCCTCTTGACAAGTCCCATGCTATCAGGAATGAGCAGAGCACCACGGGAACACTTGGGAGCCCAGAAGCCTGCCTGGCAGAGAGCAGGCAGCCAACAGGAATCGGTGGGATGAGTGGGCCTGGATTTTCTGTTCCGTTATTATCTTCATTTCCTACAGCCCAGAGTGTTTCCCCAACCTTGCCAACATGGCCACCGTAGACTCTCCACCTCCTTCCCGCAGGACTGCCTTCCGCAAGAAACCTTCTCTGCTGCCTCCATTAAGGCACTTTCCCTCTCTGAACCCTGAGAAGCACTCTGTGCTCATCTCATGGCACTTAAGATGTACCAGTCTGCTTACCTCCTCTGTTCTGTTCACACAGGAAGTCCTTGTACCTCCTTCATAGCCATCATTATTAACACATGGTTCATCGTAAAATCACCTTCTGCTTACACGTCTGACCCCACCTTGAGGTTTTCCAAACCAGTGGATGAAATATTCATTTTTCTGTCCCTGGTGCTGACACGGAAGCAATGCTCAGTGAATTTTGTACTCGCCCTGCTGAATCTGAATGATGCTCCTTTCTGTAAAGTCTTTTCTGCTAGATTTCTGGTTCCTGGAGGTCAGTCTATTTTCTCCAAAGTGACTAATACGATACGGCACTGTGGAATGAGAATTAACTACGTGTCTTTTAATGAAAAGACACAAATTTTTGCAAATTATATCTTGCTTTTTCCAATCCTTAAACATAGAAATCTTCCCTTCACCTAAATAAAGATACTCAGGTACCATGATCAGCACTGAGTGTGTTTTCCCAAACTCTGAGAATGGAGGGTGATGGTAATTACCTACGTAGGAAGTTCAGGGGGTGTGAGGCCCCCCTAAGTCTGTTTTGCAGGAGTTTCTCCACGTGTGGTCAGCGGCGTGTGAAATGGGTTTCGCTTTGGTCCTCCGAAAGCCTAAATTTTCCATTCTCAATCTCAAGTTTGCCAAGCTAGACTTTTTGGCTTTTTTTTCCCCAATATATATCTTAAAAAGCAAATTTCACGTGGCACTTGATAACTTATTAAGAGCTGACTCGACCTGAGTGAGAGAGACGATGGCTCCTTAATGGCCGCCATCACGGCATGATGAAGTGCGGCCTCCTCAGTCATCAATCACCCGCTTCCAGGATCAAGAGGGCTGTTTCCCGGCCAAGAAGCAGGCCTCATTCTCCTGCCCCATTACTCTCCCATCTTCCCTCTGTTCGCCTCACTCCATTAGCCTCTTGTCTCTGCATGGAGGCTGTCTCAGTGGCCTTCAGTCTCTGATCCCTGGTGTCCCGCTGAGGTCCCCTCTACCATCTCAATTGAAACCTTTGGTGATGTTTACAGCGATATTTAATCTTTCTTTGTTCCAGTTCTCAGAGTTCTGTGCATAAATCCATTTTATCTTTTTTACACCGATTGCCATCTTTTCTGATAGACAGATATATCTTCTTCCCTTACCTAAAACCTACGGTCTGGAAGGGCCCCTTTTTCTGCACAATCATGATAAATCCCTTTGGTCTTTCTTGGTTGTCTGAGGCCCTTGTCTAAGATGTAATGGAAACTTGAATACATCCTCTTACTGACATACCAAGTTTTGGAATCATTTATGGAAAATAAAAAAATTAAAAAGAAAGATTTTGAAGTCTCTGAGATTAATAAATGTTTCTAAAATCCTCATATTTGAACATTTTTGTGGTAATTTGAATGATTTTTTTTCTACTGTATACAAAATAAGATATAAGCTACAGAAGTGAGATTCACAAACCATCAAGTGTAAAAAAGCAACTATGATTCACTTGGATTTGGAGTTTTCCGAAATGGAGAAGCAAGAATTACTTTCAATATTTATAAAATATATTACAGAAACTGCTCATTGCTTCAAAGACAGTGAGCCGAGCTTTGCCCTGGGTGTAGACAGAGTGGGTTCTAGCTACCTTGTCCCTGGAGACACTCAGCTGAACATGCATGGGTTCTGGGACTCCATCTCCTTTCCATGAAGATTGATTTTTTTTAATATCAAAAGTCTTTACTGCTGCTTGGAAAAATAAGTTTTCTGATTTAATTTTGCTCTAATTTCTAAAAGAGCCCAGATTTTTAAAAGGAGGTTGTCACAGAAAAGAAAAACTGAATTAAATTAACTTCAGAATCTCACAAATACTGTCAGTTCTTAAAACTACCTTGATTTCTCTAGCATCCTTAAATGTTGATCCTTTTTCCCAGTAGACTACACATTTTCTTATATAAACAAGATTCCGGTTTTTATTCAAATCTGCAAAATTTCAACTAATTTTATCATAAAAATGCATCTTCTGATTTCAACCTCAACAATTCAAAGCAGCACAGAAACTTTTTCACATTCAATACTCAAAACTTGGTTTAGAAATGAGCTGTCCTTGGGTCTGAGTACTTGATCGGTTTTTGAAAAATGCTATAAGAAGTTTCTAGTTTGTCACCCAAATTGCATGTCAGACAACAGAGAATATTTTGTCACGCTTAGACACCATTCAATCATAATCTGAGTTTGACTTCAAAGCTTTCACAATTCAATTTTATTTAGAATTAAGAAAATATGACCAGAGAGAACAGTGTAAGGACACAGCAAACATTTGTCTTCAAACTACAGGGCATGTCCCTTCCCCCTCACCTGTTCTCCCTCCCCCCCTCCAGGTGCAGGCATCCTGCGGCCCTCTGACATTGGAGGCCTGGGAAGCCCCAAGAGCCTGGTTGCCTGAACAGATATGTGCACCACTCTCTTTCCCTGAGGGTGCCCATGGGCTTCTGCAACACAAATACAGGAGTGCACACTTCCCATGCTGCACAAACACAGGCTGTCATGTGTAACGTCCTAGGGTTCTTGGACAACCCAAGGTCTTTGTTAAAAAAACAAAACAAAATCAACCTTTCATCATTATGAAATACTTAGAAAACAAGAACGTGTATTCTGCACAGGAAAGTGTCCTGAGGAATCTCGTCTCCTTTGTGAGATTCTAATGAAGTCCCAACAACAATGAAAACAACCCAGAGAAACACAGATCCCTGTGAGGATGGAAATCTGCTCAAACAAAAACATTGGTAAGAAACTTTTGGACATAAAATATGCAAATGACTTATAAATCAAAATTGTTCAGTACTGGGGACCCTTGTCTGCCATTGTGTTTTAGTCAGCCTCTCCCCCCCAAAAAAATGAAATCAGAGCCACAGACCACGAATATTAACTTTTCCTGAGATTGACGTTCAGGTGACGTACACTGAACCCACTGGGAAAAAATACAAGAAACAAATTGAATAAGATGAAAACTCTCCACTTTTATACTGAGTTTAGTAATTATTTTGTTTTCTAGAGTTTGAGGGATAGTTTTAAGCATCTAATTTCATTTCACATAAATCTTACAGCTATTTTAAAAGGTCCTACTTGACTGTTTCTGATTAAAAAAAATAATGCTTGATATATAAAATTTAACTCACATAAAAACCTGAAACAAATTCTACTATATAATTTTAATACAGGATTCCAGTATTAAAACATAATGTATATTATAGACTGCTGAGTAGAGAATTTGAAAACAAACTTGGTCGTTTATTACTTTGAAGAGATAATTGAGATTTTATTTTTCTATCTTAGGGAGTCTTCCTTTTCCTAAACCCCACCATCCGTTTGTCAGTGGGAGGGGAAGGCCCTGTTCTCACAGTTGACCAACAAGCGTCTCATTTCCACAGAAGCACCCCTGAAGGCAGAGGTCGTGCAGCGGAGGGTGTGAGGAGCAGAGTCTCACTTTCAGGAGTTATGACGTGGAACTCAGAAGTAAGGCAGGCCTTCCAGGCTTGCCTCAGCCTGTGTGTGTGCAAGTGAGACATACAAGTCACAAACTCAGATGACGTCTTAACTGATTAAGGTATCGCTGGTCAAATAGGAGACAAAAGTTGGTGCAGAAAAGTTTCAGTTTTATGCCATATCCAAAGTCAAATTAATTTCAGTGCTAGAGAAAATCCTAACTGACTGTGTCCCTCTGGAATCTCAAGCACATGCCCTTTGAGCTGACAAGAACTTTTTTTATGAAAAGGTAAGATGCCTCTCAGAATTGATGCTATGCCCCTTCCTAAAATAGAAGCGATTCGTGTAAAGCTCAACGAACTAGGTTCAGATTGCTGTGTCTAAAGTGTAGTTAGGGTCAAGTTTATATTTGTACTTTAAAAAGCAAGGTTAAATTTTACTGCTCCTTAAGGTGATCTAGGTAGACTGCGTATAAATATTAATTAAAAATAGATTAGGGACTCTGCTCTTTTGAATTTTAAGTACACAGATATTTTGTTCAAGAGACAGAAATTAAGGGTTTATAAGAATGTATCATACAGTGTCCAAAATACTGTCAAAATCAATAATACTCTGAAAATTTAAGATGATAAATTACTTCAAAATCCGTATTGCCTCATCTCCTGAAGAAACAGACAGGACAGGAAGACTTCAGAGAATACCGCAGTCATGATGTGGATTTAGCCGCACTGTGGCCCAGCTCTCTAGCGTGATGGCTTTTAGAACCTGGTGAAGGAAAGGAGCATCCCACACGAAGGCTGAGCTCCTGCTGGCTCTCGCACAGGTGTTCAGAAGGGTGCGACCTCAATCCCTCTATGTTACCAACATTTCTTTAGTGTTCATTAGATAATGGGAGAAAAAACAACTGGGTATGTTTACATGATTTTATCTCTTGTTTTATAAAGTGTCTACGTTCCTAAATCGTCTGCCTAAATACTGGTGGAGCTGCTGCCGAAGTCTCTGACAGGTGGTATATTTTCATTGTTGTTGGGTCCATGGGTCCATTTCAGTCTTGTATTGGCTCAGAGAGTCACAATTCCACATAGAAATTTCCCTCGTTCTGTTCGTGGAATTTAAATCCTCATGTCTGGAGCAGGACGGTTGTGGAGCTGTTCCCAGTGAGCTGGAAAAGGCATCCCGGGTCCCGGGCGCCTGCTCCTGCATCACCGCTCGCTCACGGGGGCGTCTCTCCAGGTCTGCCGGAGTCCTGAGTTTCCTCACTCTCTCCCTTCCTGGGGTATGTCTGTCCCTGTAATCTGTAAGTCCTGACAATGTCCTTGATAGATGTGGAGCTTCTGTTACTAAGGTCAGACATTTTTCAAGAGCTATGTCTTCTTAGATTATTGAAGCTTTTATCAAAATGCAGAAATCTCAATTTTAGCAATTCTTTTTCAATTACAATCTTCTTTTTATGCAGTTAATATGGTTTTAACAGCATCTTTTATTAATACTTGCCCCAAATGGCAGTTTCCATTCTTTTACTCTCAATGTCTTGTTTTTCTGTGTTAGGTGTGTCTTTTTTTTTTTTTTTTTTTGGTAGTAGGCATTGGACCCAGGGATGCTCAGTCACTGAGTCACATCCCCAGCCCTTTTTATTTTTTATTTTGAGGCAGGGTCTCACTAAGTTGCAGAAGCTGGCTTTGATCCTGTGATCCTCCTGACTCAGCCCCCACCCGCAGTCGCTGGGATTCCAGGCATGTGCCAAAGGGCCCACCAGGTACATCTGATTTTAACTCAGCCTGAGGAGCTCTGTCTGATGGCCTCGGGCATTTCTATTCCATTCCATTGCTGTTGTGGGCTTCATGACTCGTTTTGTGAGTGCCACTTCTCTGTCCTGTTTTCCTACATTTTACTCCCTCTCATTTCCTGCCCCATTGCTCTTCCTCTACTGATCAGACATTCTGTGTTTTACTTCAGTCCCTCGGAAGGTTATCTTGGAAATTTTAGTTTCTTCTCTAATTTAAAGATTAAATGTTTCCTGGGGCACCATGGGGCATGTCTGCAATCCCAGCAGCTCAGGAGGCTGAGACAGGAGGATCACAAGTTCAAAGCCAGCCTCAGCAAAAGGGAGGTGCTAAACAACTCAGGGAGACCCTGTCTCTAAATCAAACACAAAATAGGACTGGGGATGTGGCTCAGTGGTCAAGCACCCCCGAGTTCAATCCCTGGTACCCTGCCCACCAGCCCCCCCAAATTCCCCTAGACCGAGAAGATGACTGGCCATGAACTGCTGTGAGGAGGCTCCCAGCCTGTGGTTCTGCGGAAGGCTATAGTGAGGGCCCGTGACCCTTCAGGACGCTGTTGAGTACCTCTCTGGGGACAAGAGGGGCCTTCTCCAGAGGCTGGGCTCTCCTCCCAGGGCACAGGAGATCTGCTGTGCTGTGAGGGGCCTTCTTCCAGAGGCTGGGCTCTCCTCCCAGGGCACAGGGGATCTGCTGTGCTGTGAGGGGCCTTCTCCAGAGGCTGGGCTCTCCTCCCAGGGCACAGGGGATCTGCTGTGCTGTGAGGGGCCTTCTCCAGAGGCTTGGGCTTTCCTCCCAGGGCACAGGGGATCTGCTGTGCTGTGAGGGGCCTTCTCCAGAGGCTTGGGCTTTCCTCCCAGGGCACAGGGGATCTGCTGTGCTGTGAGGGGCCTTCTCCAGAGGCTTGGGCTCTCCTCCCAGGGCACAGGAGATCTGCTGTGCTGTGAGGGGCCTTCTTCAGAGGCTTGGGCTTTCCTCCCAGGGCACAGGGGATCTGCTGTGCTGTGAGGGGCCTTCTCCAGAGGCTGGGCTCTCCTCCCAGGGCACAGGGGATCTGCTGTGCTGTGAGGGGCCTTCTTCCAGAGGCTTGGGCTCTCCTCCCAGGGCACAGGAGATCTGCTGTGCTGTGAGGGGCCTTCTCCAGAGGCTTGGGCTTTCCTCCCAGGGCACAGGAGATCTGCTGTGCTGTGAGGGGCCTTCTCCAGAGGCTTGGGCTTTCCTCCCAGGGCACAGGGGATCTGCTGTGCTGTGAGGGGCCTTCTCCAGAGGCTTGGGCTCTCCTCCCAGGACATAGGGGATCTGCTGTGCTGTGAGGGGCCTTCTCCAGAGGCTGGGCTCTCCTCCCAGGGCACAGGGGATCTGCTGTGCTGTGAGGGGCCTTCTTCCAGAGGCTTGGGCTCTCCTCCCAGGGCACAGGGGATCTGCTGTGCTGTGAGGGGCCTTCTTCCAGAGGCTTGGGCTCTCCTCCCAGGGCACAGGAGATCTGCTGTGCTGTGAGGGGCCTTCTCCAGAGGCTTGGGCTTTCCTCCCAGGGCACAGGAGATCTGCTGTGCTGTGAGGGGCCTTCTCCAGAGGCTTGGGCTTTCCTCCCAGGGCACAGGAGATCTGCTGTGCTGTGAGGGGCCTTCTCCAGAGGCTTGGGCTTTCCTCCCAGGGCACAGGGGATCTGCTGTGCTGTGAGGGGCCTTCTTCCAGAGGCTTGGGCTCTCCTCCCAGGGCACAGGGGATCTGCTGTGCTGTGAGGGGCCTTCTCCAGAGGCTGGGCTCTCCTCCCAGGGCACAGGGGATCTGCTGTGCTGTGAGGGGCCTTCTTCCAGAGGCTTGGGCTCTCCTCCCAGGGCACAGGAGATCTGCTGTGCTGTGAGGGGCCTTCTCCAGAGGCTTGGGCTCTCCTCCCAGGGCACAGGGGATCTGCTGTGCTGTGAGGGGCCTTCTTCCAGAGGCTTGGGCTCTCCTCCCAGGGCACAGGAGATCTGCTGTGCTGTGAGGGGCCTTCTCCAGAGGCTGGGCTCTCCTCCCAGGGCACAGGGGATCTGCTGTGCTGTGAGGGGCCTTCTCCAGAGGCTGGGCTTTCCTCCCAGGGCACAGGGGATCTGCTGTGCTGTGAGGGGCCTTCTCCAGAGGCTGGGCTCTCCTCCCAGGGCACAGGGGATCTGCTGTGCTGTGAGGGGCCTTCTCCAGAGTCTGGGCTTTCCTCCCAGGGCACAGGGGATCTGCTGTGCTGTGAGGGGCCTTCTCCAGAGGCTGGGCTTTCCTCCCAGGGCACAGGGGATCTGCTGTGCTGTGAGGGGCCTTCTCCAGAGGCTGGGCTCTCCTCCCAGGGCACAGGGGATCTGCTGTGCTGTGAGGGGCCTTCTCCAGAGTCTGGGCTTTCCTCCCAGGGCACAGGGGATCTGCTGTGCTGTGAGGGGCCTTCTCCAGAGGCTTGGGCTTTCCTCCCAGGGCACAGGGGATCTGCTGTGCTGTGAGGGGCCTTCTTCCAGAGGCTTGGGCTTTCCTCCCAGGGCACAGGGGATCTGCTGTGCTGTGAGGGGCCTTCTTCCAGAGGCTTGGGCTTTCCTCCCAGGGCACAGGGGATCTGCTGTGCTGTGAGGGGCCTTCTCCAGAGGCTGGGCTCTCCTCCCAGGGCACAGGAGATCTGCTGTGCTGTGAGGGGCCTTCTCCAGAGGCTTGGGCTCTCCTCCCAGGGCACAGGAGATCTGCTGTGCTGTGAGGGGCCTTCTCCAGAGGCTGGGCTCTCCTCCCAGGGCACAGGGGATCTGCTGTGCTGTGAGGGGCCTTCTCCAGAGGCTTGGGCTCTCCTCCCAGGGCTCAGGGGATCTGCTGTGCTGTGAGGGGCCTTCTCCAGAGGCTTGGGCTTTCCTCCCAGGACACAGGGGATCTGCTGTGCTGTGAGGGGCCTTCTTCCAGAGGCTTGGGCTCTCCTCCCAGGGCACAGGAGATCTGCTGTGCTGTGAGGGGCCTTCTTCAGAGGCTGGGCTCTCCTCCCAGGGCACAGGGGATCTGCTGTGCTGTGAGGGGCCTTCTCCAGAGGCTGGGCTCTCCTCCCAGGGCACAGGGGATCTGCTGTGCTGTGAGGGGCCTTCTCCAGAGGCTGGGCTCTCCTCCCAGGGCACAGGGGATCTGTGTGCTGTGAGGGGCCTTCTCCAGAGGCTTGGGCTTTCCTCCCAGAGCACAGGAGATCTGCTGTGCTGTGAGGGGCCTTCTCCAGAGGCTTGGGCTCTCCTCCCAGGGCACAGGGGATCTGCTGTGCTGTGAGGGGCCTTCTCCAGAGGCTGGGCTCTCCTCCCAGGGCACAGGGGATCTGCTGTGCTGTGAGGGGCCTTCTCCAGAGGCTTGGGCTTTCCTCCCAGGACACAGGGGATCTGCTGTGCTGTGAGGGGCCTTCTCCAGAGGCTGGGCTCTCCTCCCAGGGCACAGGAGATCTGCTGTGCTGTGAGGGGCCTTCTCCAGAGGCTTGGGCTTTCCTCCCAGGGCACAGGGGATCTGCTGTGCTGTGAGGGGCCTTCTCCAGAGGCTGGGCTCTCCTCCCAGGGCACAGGAGATCTGCTGTGCTGTGAGGGGCCTTCTTCCAGAGGCTTGGGCTCTCCTCCCAGGGCACAGGAGATCTGCTGTGCTGTGAGGGGCCTTCTTCAGAGGCTGGGCTCTCCTCCCAGGGCACAGGGGATCTGCTGTGCTGTGAGGGGCCTTCTTCCAGAGGCTTGGGCTTTCCTCCCAGGGCACAGGGGATCTGCTGTGCTGTGAGGGGCCTTCTCCAGAGGCTTGGGCTCTCCTCCCAGGGCACAGGAGATCTGCTGTGCTGTGAGGGGCCTTCTCCAGAGGCTGGGCTCTCCTCCCAGGGCACAGGGGATCTGCTGTGCTGTGAGGGGCCTTCTCCAGAGGCTGGGCTCTCCTCCCAGGGCACAGGGGATCTGCTGTGCTGTGAGGGGCCTTCTCCAGAGGCTGGGCTCTCCTCCCATGGCACAGGGGATCTGCTGTGCTGTGAGGGGCCTTCTTCAGAGGCTGGGCTCTCCTCCCAGGGCACAGGGGATCTGCTGTGCTGTGAGGGGCCTTCTCCAGAGGCTGGGCTCTCCTCCCAGGGCACAGGGGATCTGCTGTGCTGTGAGGGGCCTTCTTCAGAGGCTGGGCTCTCCTCCCAGGGCACAGGGGATCTGCTGTGCTGTGAGGGGCCTTCTCCAGAGGCTGGGCTCTCCTCCCAGGGCACAGGGGATCTGCTGTGCTGTGAGGGGCCTTCTCCAGAGGCTGGGCTCTCCTCCCAGGGCACAGGGGATCTGCTGTGCTGTGAGGGGCCTTCTCCAGAGGCTGGGCTCTCCTCCCAGGGCACAGGGGATCTGCTGTGCTGTGAGGGGCCTTCTTCAGAGGCTGGGCTCTCCTCCCAGGGCACAGGGGATCTGCTGTGCTGTGAGGGGCCTTCTCCAGAGGCTTGGGCTTTCCTCCCAGGGCACAGGGGATCTGCTGTGCTGTGAGGGGCCTTCTCCAGAGGCTGGGCTCTCCTCCCAGGGCACAGGGGATCTGCTGTGCTGTGAGGGGCCTTCTCCAGAGGCTTGGGCTTTCCTCCCAGGGCACAGGGGATCTGCTGTGCTGTGAGGGGCCTTTTTCCAGAGGCTTGGGCTTTCCTCCCAGGGCACAGGGGATCTGCTGTGCTGTGAGGGGCCTTCTTCCAGAGGCTTGGGCTTTCCTCCCAGGGCACAGGGGATCTGCTGTGCTGTGAGGGGCCTTTTTCCAGAGGCTTGGGCTTTCCTCCCAGGGCACAGGGGATCTGCTGTGCTGTGAGGGGCCTTCTTCCAGAGGCTTGGGCTTTCCTCCCAGGGCACAGGGGATCTGCTGTGCTGTGAGGGGCCTTTTTCCAGAGGCTTGGGCTTTCCTCCCAGGGCACAGGGGATCTGCTGTGCTGTGAGGGGCCTTTTTCCAGAGGCTTGGGCTTTCCTCCCAGGGCACAGGGGATCTGCTGTGCTGTGAGGGGCCTTTTTCCAGAGGCTTGGGCTTTCCTCCCAGGGCACAGGGGATCTGCTGTGCTGTGAGGGGCCTTCTTCAGAGGCTGGGCTCTCCTCCCAGGGCACAGGGGATCTGCTGTGCTGTGAGGGGCCTTCTCCAGAGGCTGGGCTCTCCTCCCAGGGCACAGGAGATCTGCTGTGCTGTGCACTGGTGAGCTCTTGTGCCCTCACTGGGGCTCGAGCTTCTGACTCACGTGGTCATCCATGGAGCACGGTGAGGGGCCCCGGTGCTGGTCAGTTGGGACTGGAATTGAGCCAAGACAAGACAGGCCCAACTTCAAACCAGACGCTCAGGGAGTTGAAAGGCCTTTGGGGAGAATCACCCTCTATTACAAAGGACTATGGAGGTACTTCAGTGGTGAGGCACCAGGTTCAATTCCCAGCACAAAAAATCAATAAATAAAACATCCCCCCTCGTGTGGCACCAGAAACTTCTAAACAAAGAAAAGACCCAAGTGCAGGGAAGACGAGGGAGTCCTGAGTCATAGCTCTGAGCCTCTCGGTGATGAAGGCCACCGTGCAGAAGGGACTTCAGGGCGGAGGTGGTGTGGGAAGCTCCTACTCCTTCCACACGGGAGGACTCACAGCCAAGGGCCGCCTGGTGAGGGCAGCCCTCGCCCCAGCCCCACCCGTCATTCGATGTCCATACCAGGCACACCTGTGGACACACTGGACATGGGGAAGCCTCCAGTGGAACCTTGAATTGTCACCACGAGGCTCTGGTGCTGGCAGGGTCCCCAAGCACAGCCAAGGGTGAGCTCAGCCATGCCCAGACAGAGTGTGCATTGGAGAATTCTGGGCAGCAGCACAGGTGGGGTCCTCCAGCGGCCTCCACGGTCCTGCTCAGGAAAGCCACGCTCAACCCAAGAGGGGGACCATGGCAGCCTCTTAAAGGAGCCTGCTGGCATGACCAGCTCCACCCCCGAGCACCACACCCTCAGGAGCCCACAGGAGCCTCAGCTGCATGAAGCCTTCTGTCCAGATAGCCTGTGGCCTGTGCTTCCTCCCTCCCGTCCCTGTGACTGAGTCAGGTGTGACGCTGACCTGGTCTGAGACTCAAGGCATCTGCTGGAAGCTTCTCGGCAAAGTCTCCTTTCTTCATGGAGCACGAGTGTGTGCGGCTGTAGTCTTACCCTGGAGTGATCTTACCCTGGAGCCAACGGCCTGGCCCACTCTTTCCCATAAAACCTATCGCTGTCACATTTCACCTCGGGGGCTTGTTGGCACCCAGGGAGGGGGGTCTTGGTGCTGATCTTATAAATGTTGGCCCTGATTTTTTTCTTTTTTCTTTTTTGCAAGAGTGAAAGGAGTAGGATTTACTCAAGTGGGAAGAACAGAAACAGAACTCTCCAGGGGTGAGAGGGAGCCAGTAGCAGATACCCGACACTGATGTTTTAATAGAGGGTCACTGAACCAAATATGTCCGCACACACACACGCCTACTTGGTGAGTTTCGTCATACAGATATCATCATTCAGCCACCATCATGATTAAGATAATGAGTAACTTACCATCCCTACAGACCCCCGGGGCCTTAACCCCTTCCCCAGGCTCCTGCTTCCCTCAACCCCATCCCTAGGCACCCTCTGATTTCCCATCACTGTACACTGTGCACATCCTCTAGAATTGCCGCATAAGCGAGGTCCACCTTCCTCTCTGGTGTCTTCCCTTAAACGTGCTTATTTTGAGACCTGCCCCGGACGTGGGTGTGCCCAGGGTCTTTCTGCTCTGCTGCGTGGATGAAGCAGTTTATGGCTCACCTACTATTGGGCGTGTCAGTTGTTTCCGGTTTGCCTGATACAAATAAAGCTGCCAGGAACATTTAAACATTAAAAAAATAATTTAAAAAATCAGTATCTTTGCTTTTTGGTTGGGGAAAAAAAAAATCCTAGAATGCTTTACCTATGTTCCAGCTCTTGGGCCAAGGTGTCCACAGGGACATCATAAAAATATCCCTATAACTGAAAGATGATTGTATTCACTGTCATGTTTCCTTTAGATTCACCCACTGCCTCTAAGTCATTCCTTCTCAAATTCCAGGCTTTTCTTTTAGGATCATTTTTTTTTCCTTTTTAAAAATATTTACTTAAAAAATGAAGTAACATGCAGACAAAAGTAAAATTCCAAGTTTCAATTTGTCTGAAAACAATTTTTTTTAGTTGGTCTTGACCTTACTTCTTGAAAGATTTTGCTAAGATACACTTTTAACTTAGCATTTATTTTTTTAATATTTTGAGAATATTGTTCTCTCTCATTTGTCTTCCAATGTTGATTCTAATTAATTGACTATCAGTTGAATTGTCATTCCTGTGTAGAAAATGTCTCATTCTAACTGCTTTTAGAAATTTCTGTTTGACTTTTACAATCTGTAGTTTCTGTGTTTTATTCAGATGAGGCTTTCATTTTATTTAAGCTACATGGAATTAATTGGGATTCTCAAGTCTTAAAAATCATAGAAAGTTTTACTTTATTATTTCTTTAAATAATGTCATTCTATTATTTTTCTTCTGGAAACCTAAAAAAAATTTTTGAAACTTCTATCTTCTGTCTTTTTAACTTCTCTTTTATCTTTAAAGATTTGGGGTTGCATTTTGATTTTTCATATCAAATTTCAGATTTAAGTTCTAATTTCTCTTTTTGCCCATGTTGTCTTTATAGGTTAGCTTATTTAGTACATTTTTTGACAGGTATTCTAATTTTCAATTCTATATTTCATGTGTGTATGTGTGTACTCTGGGTATTTCTGACAGTCCTTTATTTTTTAACAATTTGCTATATATACTTTTTAAAAATATATTAATCACACTCTTATTCTCTCCCTGATAATTTCAATTTCCATATTTTTTAGTTTTTCTGTGCTGGGGGTCAGACTCGTGGCCTTGCGTGTGCTGGGCAAGTGCTCTCCTGCTGAGCTGCCCCAGGCCTCAATCTGTGCATTCTTTCAGGGTTGAGCCTCTTGTCCTCATTCCTGATGGCTCATCGTGATTTTTCTCATTATCAGTTCATGCTTTGCCTGACATTATCGGAAGGGATTATTTGGAACCTCATTTTAAGTACAGGGTCCCCTGGGAAGGTGTGGGCTCATTTCAGCCCAGGGTCTGGCACTGCCATCTCATGACTTAGCACTTTCTGTGCCGTACAGAGGAGTGAATACTTGCTCCAAACTCAGGAAAAGATGATAATTCTTCCAGATGATATTTTCTGCTTTACCCAGAGC
Source organism: Urocitellus parryii (assembly GCF_045843805.1). Taxonomy (NCBI): domain Eukaryota; kingdom Metazoa; phylum Chordata; class Mammalia; order Rodentia; family Sciuridae; genus Urocitellus; species Urocitellus parryii. The sequence continues at coordinate 6,132,636 of NC_135538.1, read as the reverse complement.
AAGAGAAAGCCCACGCCTACCCTCTGCTCTCTCCAATGAGGTAGTGTCTTCTGAGTCCTTGTTTCTAACTTGCTGCCTGGTCAGGCCCTCGTGCCACTGTCTGCTCCAGTGTCCACCCCCAGTGGCCAGTAGTTGCCCCAGAACACTAGCTCATTCGATTTCTTCTCTACAGTCCAGTTTTTTCTCAATTGCTGGCAAATGAACTTTGCATTACCAAGTTAACACGGTTATTCTTTTAAAAGTGCATTTTTATGATTAAATCCAGTAGTTTTTTCCTGTGATATGAACTGCAAAGCTTTTAGGGATGTCCACTGACTACACTGTCAGAAACAGACTTGCAATGTAACTTAATTTATACCCAATCGATAACCAAGGTAAGCTAAACATTCAACAAGCAAGAATATGATCTTCAACACCACCCAGCAAAGCTTTCCCCTTTGACTGATTTGAAGATAAATTCCTTAGGGATGCAGGATTTTCTATTCTGCTATGGATAAATCTTTCCAATTACCAACAAGCAACATGAGAGGCAGTCGGTCAATGAATGAAGTAGATTTTCAAAGGACCGCACATGACTGTAAAGATGAAGACCACATGGCACTAGAGGACGGGTGGGTGGATGAGTGGATGGATGGAAAGTTATGTGTATGTAAGCATGAAATTACTATATGTAATGTAATTATTATACATATCATGTATAATATACTATATATGTGGTGGTTTGTGTACATGTGTATATATATATATGTGTACCTATATATATTTAACTATTGTTTAAAAATTCTGCCCTATAAAATATGTACGTTTTAATTGCAACTCAGTAGGAAACTCACAAGACTAGATTGTGCTTTGTTGTGTGTGATGACGTAAATGTCATCGTTTATCTTCAGGATTTCTTTCTTCAGGGTTTACATTAATAAGAATCTACTCATGGTCCCCGCCTGTCTGCTGAGGAATGTGACTGCTGATGGTGGCTGGCTTGGTACCCTTATAGTCATCTCTCAGATCAGCAAGAGGAGGCACAGCTAATGATCCCAGCTCCAACGCTGTGCCTGTTGCTAATGACAGATTTTGTTCCTTAGAGAAGGTATGAGTTGCCAGCTGACTGTGACAGGTTGTGAACTAGCACCCTGTTTGTGTTGACACCCAAACAGTACTTAGAGCTCAGGAAATAAAAACAGCCAGATTATAATGGACACAGAGTTTCTGAGGTAAAATTATAACATTATATAAATGATAAACATGACCGCAATAATAAAATCATTTTTAAAATAATGTCAGAGTTTGGGGTGTCTTTCAAGAACCATCTTCTGTGTGTGAAATGTACAACCTGCATTTGCAAAGAAGAAGAGAGGACGGGAATTCAGTTCCGTACCTGGCCACCCTACTACATTTTCTAACAGACCACTCTGCCAGAGAGCTGCCAAAGACAGATAGCAAGAGATAAAGCAAAGGGGGAATCATTTGAATGACGTGGATATAAATATAAAATACCACAGCATCGGGAGGAGATGAACTTTATATCTTTGCTCTTTTTCTTTGTTAGGCTCTGAGCTGGCTGTCTTCTGTGGCTCTTCTTTATCTATTCTGCATATCCCTTTGTTCTGAGTCTGGATTGGCACATTTCAATGTCGAGCCAGTGATACTATGAAGTATGTATTTGGTCTTTGCCCCGATTCCTGGCATGTGACTCCTAAAGTCCTGGGACTTTGCAAGGTGACAGGTGGCTTCTTTGGGGTTTTGTTTGCTGCCTTTTGTTCTTGTGTTCCTGGGAATGCACTAGTGGCTGGCAGCCTCTGGGTAGCGCCAGGACAGCGGGTGAGTCCTGCCACAGGAAACCCAGGCAGGATTACCGGCTGGGAATTTTTAGCACCAGCAAACTCAAGGGAGGGGAGAGGAGCAGAAGGTTAAGCTGATCACCAGTGCCCAGCCATTTAGCCAGTCATGCCTACATAATAAAGCCTCCATGAAAACTCAAAAGGACGGGGTTCAGAGAGTTTGCCGATAGCTGGAGGGTGGCAAGCCTGGGGAGGACGTGGAAGCTCTGCCCTTCTTCCTCCCTACCTCGCCTCAGGCATCTCTGCAGCTGCATCCTTTAACCAGTGAACGGAAAAAAAATCAGTATTTTCCTGAGTCCTGTGCATTGTCCTAGCAAATTAACTGAACCCAGAGCAGGGATTGTGGGGCTCCTCTTTCTTAGCTGGTTGATCAGAAGCACAGGTCCACAAACGGGGGCCCGCAGCTGGCATCTGAAGTGCAGGGAGTGCAGTTTCGGGACTGAGCCCTCAGCCCTGGGGTCTGACCCTGCAGCAAGGCAGATGGTGTCAGAGCAGAGTTAAGCCCTTGCTGGTGTCTGCTGCTGCAGAACCGCTGCTTGCTGGTGGGGAGAAAGCCCCCACCTCTTCAGATCACACAAGTCTGTGTGGACGGCTGTGATGTGAGAGCAGAAGAAAAGCGGCTTGTTTTACATGTCACTCCAAGAGGCTGAGTCACTAGGAAAGCAGCACTGGGAGGCAAGGGCAAGGCGAGTTTGGTGAGTGTCATTGACACACTGGAGTATCGGGTGACTTCCAGTGAGCATTATCAGATGGAAGAAAACTCAGCCGGCACGTTTGGCCTGGAGTCTAATTTCTTAGTAAACATAAAAGATGCCATCATTTTTTTGTTTTAAAGATAATTAATGTGACCGGGTACTTACCGCTCTGGTCCCAGGGCAGCCCGGAGATTGGCATTTGCCACTCATTCGATTTGGAATTAAGACGTCATCCCAGCAAGATGGACCCTTCAAGAAAAAACAGCACAGAGTGTAACAGAGTGTAACACACATGTACTCCCAGGTACATTTTCCAAAGTCTCTCTATTTCTATCATGAGATGCAGTGTAGTAAGTGTGTAGTGCAGTGATCTGCAGACTGTGGTCCACAGATACTGTGGGGCCTCTCCAGATGCTTCCTGGGGTGTACCACGTCAAATCTGTCATCATAAATATTCGAAGGCTGCATTTGTTGATGGCGCCAAACATGTTCCTTTCCCATTCCCACACTTCCTCCAGGGCCCTCTTTAAACTACTGCCTTATTAGGACGACCATCCCTGAGCGCGGCCGGCCCTCTCCATCTGTCCTGCTCTCTGCCTATCTCTACCCTGCATCTGTCCCTCTGCTTCACAGCAGCTGTCACTAAAGTGGCATGGCCAGAGTGATGACTGTCTGTGCCCCACTGAACAAGGGACACACAAGGGCAGACTTGGTCCACGCCAGTCACGGCAGCATCCAGAACCTGGAGAGAACCTGACACAGGACACCTCAACAGGGTCTCCTGGTAATTGAAGAAACAAAGACTAAGTTGCAGAAAGAGTCTGTGAAATCAGAGGAGAGCGTGTAAACTGAAATCTCAGGGTCAATTAATGCATGACTTGGAAAGCAACCAGCAATGTGATCAGAAGTCTTTACCTGATTTGACAAAATTTCAAGAAATCTATACTGGCCCCAAAGACTAAGAACAGAAGGAGCCTCTGCATTTTGCTGAGGGATCTTCTGGGCACCATCCTGAGAAGCAGAACAGCCCAAATCACCAAAGACAGCTAAACAAACCTCCACAGCTACATTAACTAATATGCTGCAACTACAATTTGTTGTTCTTATTCATTAGCCAGATACTTGGTGAAAGGAATAGAAAACTGGATTAAAGTAGGAGCACAACTGTTTAAGTGATTGTAAAGGGAAAAGTTACAAGGAAATAAAAATACAACCTGCATCCTTTGGGGTAGGAGTCCTCTCATTACTGACAAACTTAATTGTTTAAAATGTGAAAACTTTGGTTAACTTCATTACAATTTTAATTGGTGACTTTTGAGTGAAAATATGCACACATATCACACTCAAAAAGACTGCATTCGACACACTTGGATTGTGTCCAGGCCCCTGGAGACTGCCTGTCACTGCTGGCCTGTTGCGCACACAGAGCGACTGACCTCCTGTCCCTCCTGAGGCACATTTAACCTAGGCTTAAGAACTAGCAAAGGTAAACCCAGAGCACCAATGAGCACAGGAGAAGTGATGGTCAGGGCAGAGTCCCATGCTTCTCGGGATGTGCAACAGGCTGTAGCAGACAATGAGCTTCTGTCCCCACAGGAGCACATGGAGGTGGGGGGTGGGGGGTGCCTCTGGGGACGTACAAGAGGCAGAGGGAACCTGGAGCCACAAAATTCCTATCATCCTCTACAGGGAAAGATCAGCTCACCTACTTAAAAAGAATCAAAATAGAATTTTAAAATTGTAGCAATATCTTCAAAGCTCGGAGAGGAAGGTTTTCAACCTAAAACTCTGCATCCAACCTAATTACCAACTACACGGGAGAATGACTGACAGTGCTTGGAGATATGGAATGAGCTGGGAAGGGTGCTCAGAGTTTGGAATGACAGCTTGAGGACACCAGAGGCAGGGTTGTTGGCCTCGCATTTGTGAGCCTGGAAGTGAGCCAGAGTCAGTAGCTGAGCCATTGTCTCCGAAACTGTGATGGGAAGCATAGAGAAGAGAAGAAAGAGCTTTCTGCAGAGGTGGTGTGAGGGCCAGGAGGACAAAGGTTTGGACAGAGGAGCAAAACTCATTGTCATGAGTTGGCCTGAGGATCATTCCTGCTTCCAGAATCTGCCCAGAGCAGCGCGCCAGCTTGCAGCAGAAAATAGAGAAAATGCCGGAGCAAGTGTGCAAGGACCCAGAGTCCGCATGGCCTTGCCCTCCCCTCCACCAGCACACGCATGCATGCACACATGTGCACATGCACACATACCACCACACATGCATGCACACACGTGTGCACTGTTCTAGAGAAAGGGAAGGAAGGCTGAGCTCCACCTGAGTGCCTAAGCCATCCGGTTGTGGCACTTTAACCAGAACCTCAAACACAGTGGGTTTTTTGATTCACAGCTCATTGGCCCAAGAGCCCCTGCTTAGACTGGACCTAAGCATGCAGAAGGGAATTGCTGTGGGCCAGCTTCTGCTGTTGTTAGAAAGCCTTGCTTCCAAGGTCAGCCCTCAGATGGCATTTGGGAACTTGGATCTCAGAAGTGTCCCTGCCATTCCCTTACTGATGTGGGTGGTGTGCAGAACCTAAGCTGTTTGGACAAAGTATATGATTCATGCCCAACACCTCTTCCCTTCTGGGTGTCTGGAATCCCACACAACCAGCCCCCACAGAACCCCGGCTGCACAGCCTCTGCACTATTGCAGCGGTGGTGGGAGGGATAAGAGCTGCTGAGGGACCCCAGGAGAGACTGCTGGCAACATGTGGCTCCTCCCATCTCCCCCTAGAACTGTCCCTTTACAGATTTTGCTTCTTGCCCTTTTGGAATCTCAGCCCCATCTTGCAAGTCCTTCTGGTGAATCACTGAGTCTGGAGGTGGGTAGCAGTCCTGGGGCTCATGATGCAGTGTCACATAATTAGTCATCAGGAGAATGTTGTCCCAGCCACACAGGAGGTCAGTGCTTAGGGCCAGTGACCAAGAATTAAAAACCCCATTTCACCTGCTGATCCCATTGTCACTGGGATAATGTTCACACTCATTTTATTTTCAGTCTTAGAGTCACACTAGTGAGACAGAACACTGTAATCATGATTATGGGAGGAAATGCATAGGGTGCTCAGCTGGGACAGTGTAAAAGTAAAACGCAAACTCTAAGGATGGGGAGGTGACGGTAGAGCTGGGGGGAACAAAGGAAGGAGGGGACTGGTACTCTGACCTTACAGGTGGTTGTTTTATGATAGGGCCATCCACATATTTGATTTTTAAACACACATCTATTTAATTTAAAAATTACAAACATCTTGCTGGGTATAATGGTAAATGCCTTTAATCCCAGTGGCTTAGGAGGCTGAGACAGGAGGATCACGAGTTCAAAGCCAGCCTCAGCAAAAGTGAGGCATTAAGCAACTCAATAAGACCCTTCTCTAAATAAAATACAAAATAGGGCTGGGGTTGTGGCTCAGTGGTCCTGTGCCCCTGAGATCAGTCCCTGGTACCCACCCTCCCCGGGCAGAGGGACATCTTGAAATAGAAGTGAAGCAATAACACTTAGAAACTCAGCACATTCATCAGTCTTGTTTTGTAGCTTAAAGTGAGAAATCCAATGGGGAGAGATGTAGCTGTGACTCAGTCCCCTGCATCATACATCACACTTTATAACAACCCAAAGGGCATCTTGCTTATTCATCTGTTCTGATCCTCATTTCTCGGATGGTAGTGGTTACATCCGATCTCTCAAAGTCAGGGATCACCCCTAGCAATGCTGCCTAACTCATAATAAACACTCGGTTTGTTAGGGTCACTCTTCACGTCCTCATTTAATGTAATGTTTCTTGATTGTAGTTTTGGGGTAACCTTGTAAGCTTATCAAATCATTTTTAAATAGGTCAGGGTGTAATTGATGGTCACTCTCTTTTCGCTCTTCAAGCTTACTGACAGCACCCACAGGAGCAGTCTCTCGTGTTCCTTCTGTCCAGGGACAATGCCATCCCTCTTGAAGAAACAAAGCACTCTATGGACACATGGCCCTTCTAGGCTCTGGCTCTTAAACTGGGGCTGATGGCACTTCACGCCAATCTACAGCACACGTGCAGGTCTGGAAAATCCCTGGATTGATTTATTTATTGATACCTGGGATTGAATCCAGGAGCACTTAAACTCTGAGCCATATGCCTAGCCCTTTAAAAAAAAAAAAAAAAAAGTTGTTTAGGGCCTTGCTAAGTTGCTGAGGCTAGATTTGAACTTGCAATTCTGTCTCAGCTTCCAGAGCCTCTGAGATAACAGGTGTGCACCACTTTGTCTGGCAAATCCCTGGGTTTAAAAGAAATCGGTTTCACTGTGGCCAACCCTGACATACGTGAGATGGCAGTGCTTTCTGGGGCACACGGTGGTTTCCTCTGGACAGCTCAGCATGTGCACTTGAGAAGGAAAACCAACATGGCGGCTAAAAAGGAGCAGGAAAAAGGGTGGGCAGGAGTGCGGTCCCATTTATGTTTTGCTACCCAGTTGGAGTTCCTTTCCTGCCTCAGAGGCTAGGAGTAAATGAGATTTTCTGTGTATGACACAGATAATTATTTTTCAGATCTTAATTTTCAGTGCCCAAACAGCAACGGAAGCATTTATACAATTCTTAGAATTGTCATATAAAGTGCTACAGGAGCTAACAAATCCTTAGGCTGTGCAGAGATATCCTAGAAAACTCAGCCACAGTTTCCTAACTGATCTCAAACCATGACACAAAAAGTAACAAAACTAAATAGGACGCTGCCAATTCAGGAGCTCAGGAGCTCAACTTAGCGAAACACAGGCTGGTCCCTCTGTGCCACCCACTCTACTGTGGGAATGTCCCATCTACCTGAAAACAGAAATGGGTGTCTCATGAGGGTGTGTCATGGAACAGCAGACTTAACTTTTAGCCTTTCTGATTTTAGAAAGTATAAAATTTTAATGATCATTGCACATTCTGTTTTAATGCATGACCAAGGCATTTATAATTAATAGTTTTTGTGCACGGGTAAGAAGGGTTTTTAGATTAAAAGTTTAAAGAGACCGTAAATTACATGGTGGTAGAAGGGAATTTAAGATTATAACATGTCAACAAAAGAATCCAAAATGAATTCACCTCCAAATCTAGAGAATCATAGAAAGATACAGTTTAGATTTTTAAATGCCCCAAAGGCTTGTGTGTAACGGCTTCGTCCCTGACTAGGTGCCGTGGGGAGGTGGTGGGTGATGCGAGAAGTGGGATGGAGTGGGAGGTCTTAGGTAACTAGGGTGTGCCCTTGAAGGGGACTGTGGAACCCTGAGTCTCTCTTTTTTCCTCCACTCCTGGCCATGAGGTGAGTGATTTACTCTGCCACACACCCCTACCATGACGTGACCCCAAAGGCCCAAAGTCACAGGGCCGACTGGTCAGAGATGGAAACTTCCACAACTGGGCCCAACAAACCTTTTCTCTTTCTAATTTGATTTGTCTAAGATATTTGTAATCATAGCAGAAAGCTGACAAACGTTGCCACTATACCAGAGGGGAACAAACTATGGCCGGCTAGCCAAATCAGCCCAGGGTCACATTTTGTATAGCCCTTGAGCTAAAAAATGTCTTCACATATCCAAACGGTTGAAAAGCATAAACAGAAGAGTCATGTTTCATGGCACTTGAAAAATTAAGTGAAATTCAAATTTCAGTGTCTATAAATCAAGTTTATTGGCACGTGGCCACACATGGCGTAAGGCTGCTTTCATGGCTCACGGGCAGAACTGAGTTGCTGCAGTGCAGACTTCCTGACCTGCTATTTTTGCTGTCAGGCTCATTATGGGAAAAGTTTGCCAACCCTGAGGTATACTAAAAAAAATTTCTAAATTCTTACCAAAAAGCACTCTTTTATTTTTAGTATTGAAGCATCATTTTGGCTACTGCATGAACACAGTAGTTTGTCTGAGTAGCTATGTCCCAGATCTCCAGGGAGAAACAACCTCAGGCAAAGCCTTGGTGCTGCTGACCTCCAGGATCTAAGAAGGTGCTGGCAGAGGCGGCCTCTGCATCCACAGGTCCCTCCAGTTGTGGGAACCAGTCAGTGGAAAAGTAACAGAAAAGGCATTTGGTGAGGTTCCTGACTAATGTCACCATCCACAGAAAAGCAGGATGTAGAATATAATTTAAGCTCCAGATAGACAAAAGGATATTTTCTCAAATTACCTAAATAAGTCTACACTCTACTTTTCATATGTCAATATATCCATTTCTGCTTAAAAAATTTCAAATCCCTTTTTCTATGATGTTAATATAAAGTCTTGGCATTACATTTTTTTTTCTTTTTTGATACCAGGGATTAAACCCAGGGGTGCTTAGCCATTGAGCTACATCTCCAGCCCTTTTTATTTATTTATTTTTATATTTGGAGGTGGGGTCTTGCTAAGTTGCTGAGGCTAGCTTCCAACTTGCAATCCTCCCACCTCATCCTCTTGAGTCACTGAAATTATGGGCATGAACCACCACACCCCACTTATTTACAGTTTCTGAAAGCAGTTATCATAATTAATTTTACTTATACTTTTCTTCCACCAAATTTTCTCATGTTATCATCAATTGTGCTGCATTTCAAATATTTTCTTGAATAACTCCACAAATACTTAAAGCCATATAATTCAGCTTAAAGGACTCAGATGATTTTGAAATTCATACTCAGAATATAATACCACAAGAGCAGAAGTGTCTTTAAAGCAGCTATACCCAGAGGCCTGCATCCTCTCTTTATCTTTTTAACTCCATTGGCCACAATGACAAAGAGAAGGAGCTTTGAAGTCCACAAATAGACTGCAGCCTGTTTCTACCAATTACTAGCTCTACGTTCTCAATCTGATCACATTTACTCATTCCAAACTTAGCATGCCTCATCTGGAAAATGTGGTCTTAGCACCTCCTCCCTACAGTGGGGATGAGGATTGACGCAACACCTGACTTTGGTCCCCACATGCGGTGCCCAGCACATAGGTAAGGGAAAAGGGCAACTGCTGCTTGTATTATTTCTTGTTTCTCAAATATAACTTACTAACTTGGGTTATTTTTAGCTTAGTCAATAGCTGCATGAGTCCATTTCCGAGGGCAGTGACAGAACCCAATGGGTGCTTTTTAATTCTTCCTGTTTGTCAACTTCCCTGTTACCCAGCCACTCCCAGAGTTGATAGCACCTTCCTGACTACTCGGCAGGTAACTGTTAAAGCAGTTGTCTCCACCTGTCACACGGTAGATGTTGTCCTGCACCTTCATCTTCTTCCAGTCGATTTAAAGTTCCTAGGCTTTATACAAAGCTGAGCACAGCGCTTTGATTCTCGCAAAGGCTCAACAAAGGCAAGCATTAAATAGTAAGCAGGGAAAATAATAAAGAAAAAATCCTTTAGAACCAAAATGTTCCTCTACTCTCCAAGTCTCTATTGAACAACTTTTAAACAGTCTGAGTATAGTTTTGAAAAAAAGGAGAAGTAGTCTTTTTCATAGAGATCTCATGGAGTAGCTACAAAAGCTAGTGTTGCAAGTGAACCAAGTACACTCACTCAAATGGGTAAGAAAGCTAAAACTCCCCTGCCAGGCACTGGCCACATACAGAGCACCTGCAGCACCGACCCCACACACACGGCTGGTGCAAATGTAAACTGGTACAGTTGCTTCAGACACCTGTTAGACATTGTTTAAAAGGTAAGTGTAAGAGAAGACTTAGCTATCCTATTCCAAGTGTCTACTCACAATAAAACAGGTCCATGCAGAGAATCATGCAGACATTCATAAGAGTTCTCTTCCTAATGGTCGCAAGCTGGAGACCACCAAAATATCTATCCAAACATGAATGGATCAACAAAACAGTGCTGGCAGGATTGATTTCCTTATGGCTGTAACCCCAAGGGCCTCGGCTCCTGGGTGCCAGGTGGCTGGAGGCCTCATACAGTTCCTGCCAGGTGGGCACCTCAGCTTGGCTGAGCTGACTTCTACCACACACGCAAGGACACTATCTGCTCCCACCTCCTGTGCTGCAGCCTATCACGTGGTCAAGGGAAGTCTTAGACAATGTCATGGAGGGAGTGAAAGGCCTCCCACCACTTTGGTGTACTCTCTGGATTAAAGCTTCTGCCCACATTCAAGAGGAAGAGATCTCATAAAAGCCAAGGTATCAGGGCACAAGAGGGCTCCGGGGTTCAGTTTTGTGTACATCCAAACCACACCCCCACTCTCCAATGAGAAAGACCTCCCAACAAATGAGAGCTGGAGAAGTGACGATTCCATGTGAGTTTAGCCACTAGGTACTCAGGCTATTTCTTAATATAAACTTAACTTCTCATTTAAATCTATGAATAATTGAATACTTCCCTGAAGTTCTTTTAAACTTTCAAAGAGCATATAATTTCATAGCTTAGGAGGTGATAAGACACAAATACTAGATGGACCAGAAACTGAGTTTCTTCTCGTTCTGGCAAATAAACTTGAAAATATCAGCACATTTTATAAATACAAAATCAAAAATGTATGTGGTTCTAATGAATGGTACATTCTGTTCTAACTTGAATTTATTCCCTGTGATTTTTTAGAGTAGAAACATTTTATGGACTTTTCCTTCTGAGCACTGAACTTCGAGTCTCATTATGGCTAGTTCCATAGAAAAGACAGAACACTGCAGTCCACATAAAGAAACTGGATATTCGCAATTAATAAATGGACAAATGAAGTAAACAGACACTTCTCAAAAAGAGAAGTACAAATGACCATCAACTTCATGAACAAAATGTTCAACATCATTAGCAATTAGGGAAATGCAAATCAAAACTACACTGAGATTTCATCTCACACCAGTCAGAGTGGCAGTCATCAAAAGCCACAAATTTAAAAAAATGCTGAAGAGAATATGGAGAAAAAAGAAACACTTTTATACTGTTGGTGGGACTGTAAATTAGTACAACCACTATGGAAATCAGTATGGAGGTCCCTTAAAAGGACAGGCATGGGATGTACGACATAGCAGTACCACTTCTTGGTATTTATCCTGAAGAGTTAAGGTTATCATACTAGAGTGATACATCCATACCCCTGTTTATAACAGCACAATTCACATAACCAAACGATGGAAGCACCCTAGGTGTCCATCAACAGATGAGTGGACAGAGACAACATGGTATACATACTCAATGGGGTTTTATTCACCCAAAAAGAAAAATGAAATTATGCCATTAGCAGGAAAATGGATGGAGTTAGAGAGCATTATCATTATGTTAAGCTAAATAAATGAAACTCGGAAGGTCAAGTGATGTATGTTTTCTCTCAGATGCAGAAGCTATAGAGGTAAAAGGAAAAGGTGGGGGCTGGTCTCATGGAAATCTAAAGGAGATCACTAGAGGAAAGGGACCAAAAGGTGGGAAAGTGGGAGGAAGGGGAGGAGCTGGGGAATTATGGTAGCCAAATTATATTGTTGTATTGTGTGCATGCATGACTATGTAATAAGAGATTCCACCATTATGTACAATTATAATGCACCAATAAAATATGGGGGGAATAACAAAAAAGAAAGAAATGGTTATTCTGTTATCAATTATTTCTATAATTCACTTAAAGCAAAAGTTATTAGAAAGTAAATAATAATGAAGAAAAGATAATAATATTCCTAGTACAGTTCTTGTTAACATTTGCATTCCTGATGTTTATACTATATCAGTAAAAATAAACCCCTTATTTTCAGATAGTATACAAGGAAGCCAGAAAGTCAAAAGAGATTTGTCAGATTCCCTCTAATCACCAAGAGAATAATGATCAAAATAAAAGTAATAGCAATGACCTCACCTTGCATTAGTGCAGAACTGGGTTTACAAAGCACCTTCACAGGCCCTAAGACCTTGATTCCCAGGGAAAAGCTATTGGTGTTATGTCCTACAGACTTCACACTGGCCATCTGTTCATGTGACTGCAGAACTGTTTCCCAAGAAAATCCTGGCCCCATGCCCAAGTGCTCACTTGGCTTTCCTATTTGGCTACTTTGTCATCTCTTGATTATCATTTCATCTTAAGTATAACGTTTCTACAAAATGGGCATACTTCCTATCCTCTGATTTGCTAATGATCAAAATGAGGATCGTTTTGATGACTTTGATCATTTCATTTCATCACGTGGGATATTTGAAGTTCATGACCTTTCTGGAAAATATACTCATGGTTTAGTTGGATCACAGTCTAGCTAGGCCTTGCGAGGTAAGTCTGACTGTGCTCCCTGGGACCTCTTGGATGGCGGAAGTGTACACTTCCACGGTGGTGCACCACGTGACTAACAGGGTGATGCCAAACGTCCACTGAGGGCAGTGGGCTAGTGTCCTGGCTTTTCTCAATGAGGGCCTTTCCCAGCGTTCCTTGTGGCATAATAGATCTCTTCCAAGAGAGACTTATCTCAAGGAGAGAAGTGGAAGATTCCAGTTTCCTAAGACCTTATCCTGGAAATGGGCATGGTCTCCTTTGTGACCGATTCTACTCATTAAGCAGTCTCAGAGTTCAGGTCCACTGGAAAAGGCTGGTATTTGAAGAAAAGAATTCTTAGGGCACATTTTGTCAAATTTTAATTTGGCACTTCACTAAATGATATCCCATATTTTAAGTCCCTTATCTTTGTATCTGACCATCTCCACCATTAGAAAGTTGCTTGGTTCTGTGTAACTTGGACCTTTCTTACCCACCCTCAGAGTTTTCTTCTCCAGTTTCTGGAAATGCAAGCCAATTCTAATCTGCTTTTACTGCTCTTCAATACACATAATTAATATGTTCTCTACTAAGAGTTTAAATAATTTAAAATATTATATAAGATAGCAAAGTGTATCATGGAATAGGGTTTATAGAGATTAATAGCACTGATTCTGCTGGTTCTCTGGTAGTCCCGTTAAGAGCCCTCTATGTTTCCATGTGGACATAGGCATAAGCAGATGTGTCTGTACCCACAGGTAAACTTATCAATGGCTTCTATTACTTAATCTATCCAATTTCCAATACATTCTTCATCTTTTCTTCTCATAATTTGAAACCATGTACTTTCATCTGTATCTTACAATGCATTTATTTAAAGCTAATTCTGTCATTGTTTCATTAACTCTTTCAACAAATAATGAGAAATTCATATATGTAGCAAATAACTTGCCAGACTCTGGAGACCCTAACACAAGAGAATAAATGTGATTAAACAATAAACACATAGATTCTTTGAGTGTACGTAAGAGAGACCACTGTCCTTGATGTCTGGAATGAACAGTTTTTGAGCTAACTCTAGAGGAATGAGTAGGAATTATGCAGAAAGGTTTCTGAGATAAATAAGCACCATGAGCAGGAAGAATAGAACCAAACACTACAAACCCCTAAAATGATTCCTGGAATGCATATCTCCAACAAGTTAGCTTCTCAAATATTCATCATCAGTCAGTTACTTCTGTGTCATTTCATAAATTCCTTAATTAATCCTCTACTATTGGATAACACAATTCAATTGTACCTCTACTACTTGATAGCACAATTCAATTTAAATATACATTAAAATGTATAGTATGCAAGGTACTGATTTCAAAGCAATGAGGATGTCAAGATGAAAAGCGTGTCTTTGAACTTTTGAATCAGATTGACTGGGTTTCAAATCTAATTGCCATGTAATGACAAGAAGGTTTCTGAACATCAGTTTCATTATATATAAAGTAGGAATAACAATTGTACCTAGCTCACAGGATGGATGGTTAATACTTCATACATAATTAGTCCTCAATTATATCAGAGGATGTTGCTGAGTAACACCAACAGAATAAGATTTGGAAGATCTAAAGTTCTAGACATGATTGCACTAGAGGCTAAACATTTTAACATCTTTACGTCTCACTATCTGATTTGTGAAATATAGACAATAAGAGTTCAGGGTCAAATAAAATAATAAATGGCCTGATGTATACAAAAGCCATTTTAAGCAACAATAGGCCATATAAACCTTAGTCAAGTAAAGAGCTCGTGTAATAGTAGAAAGGGGCAGGCTCATACATCTCCCTCACCCTACAGCCCCACAATGCCAGATCCAAGAAAGAAAAGCACCGTGCAAGATGGTGTGGCCGTCACCGGCATCAACAGGAACCCGAGCACGTGTCGGGTCTGCTTCTGTCGATTATCCCACGCTGCTGAGTTAACAGCTTCTTAAACAAAATATCTCAACTGGCTTTAGTGGTCTTTCCCAGAAACAGGGCAATCTTTATAGCTTATAGGACGTAATTTGGCATGCAATTGTCCCCCACTACTAAAATATACTTTGTATCATAAAAGCAAGCATTTATTAAGCTAATGTTTAATACCACACATTTCTCCTCCAAGAGAATTATCATAAGAACAAAATCCACATCCTTTAAAAAAAAAAAAAAACAGCATTGTTATAAATGAAATGACTCTTGCTCCACTGAGCAGCTCTGCTGAGCTTTTGACATAGTCAATCACCATCATTATTGACTAAGAGTCCCTCCACGCAGGGTACAACCACACTAAATGCATCAAATGCCAAAGAATGTGTTTATTCCTTCACAATTTCCAGTTACTGAACTATTTCAAACCCGCAAGATGCCTTCAATTATATTACTAAGTGTTGACAGCTTCACTGTAGGCACATCACAAAGATAGCAGGATTTAAATGACAGTGATTTTTTTTCTTGTCCTAAGTCATTGAATTTAAACAATGGAGACAAATAAAGACTTACAGATAGAGTGATTCACTTTTATGCACCCTTAACAGATTTAATTTGGGAGAACCATATGATTATCTTCATCTGCTCAAGTTCTCTCTACTAAAAATAACCTGGCCACTGCCGGCAGGCAAGTTTGCTGTAGCTCTGATTAGAGGCAGGGTTAGGCAGCACGCTTCTAACCACTGAGATGGCAGCTCTCATTTCCATTCAAGGCATGTGAACCTATCTGAATAACATTTACTATCATGTAAACCTTCATAGTTATCTCAGCTGGCTTTATATCTTGATAATTATGACTGGAACTGGACTCTGTTTATTAAATGTGATAAGAAGTTTATTAGATTTCTAGAGAATGCCCAGATACCATCATCATCAAGTGAACATTAGTATTTAGTTCTTGAAACTTTATGAATAACACATCACGGCTGGTGTGTACTTTATTACTCTAAATCTCCAACTCAGAAAACTGAAGGTAAGTTAAAGCTTAACTCAATCTGCCACCTTTCTTCCAGAAAGGGTAAGAAAAAGGAATGTAGAACATGGTTAAAACTATAGAGAGACCATATTGTATTTCATCTTTCTGTGACCTCAATATAATTTACTATGTATGAATACGTGCAAGTCTGGAGTGACTGTATTGGTCACCAGAGAGAAGCCAGACATTCTGCAATGGTTGCAGGAGATGAATTCTTCTAAGTCTTAAGTGAGAAACTGACCAGATGAGAGCTTGGAAGAGAATGCAGAGACAACAAACAGCTTTTCAAGCGTCCAAAAGGGCAATGAACTTGGAAGAGCCTGCTCAACAGCATTCAGCACACATGCAAGGAGCAGGCTTTGTCCCGGTGACACCACCACGTATTTAGAGGCACTTTTAGCTCATGTTTTCACAAGGCTGCAGATGCATGGGAAGAGGTTCCTACCGTGCCCTTACTGGTGGGTCTGTGGGTTTGGAAAGAGCAAGGCCATCTTCATCAAAATAATTAGACAAACATGATTCTTGGCCCAAAGGACAATCAGCTTGTCCTTGGAAAGGTACTCGGGCAAAGACATTTTTTAGCATGGAATGCTGGTTCCAGTCTGTAAATTTTCCTCTGAGCTTTTTCATTTCACGTTTCCTCCCCTTTCTCTATTCTCCCTCTCTGCCTTTGTCTTCTTTCTTCCCCTAAATCAGTCATACTCAAGGTCTACTCACCTCTAAAAATCACTCTGGCCTATTTATTCTGGCCTGATTAGAGAGAGGAGGAAAAGTCTTAATTCTAGATTAAAACAAACTAAATTTGTAGTTGTATGAGCTTCCTTGGGACTAATTTAGACTGGCTGAAGTTTGTTTCAAAGTGTTTTGAGTTCCCCACACATTTCTGTAAGAATTTCCTCATATTGTTATTTTATCACTCATGCCCTTTTGGCTCAATATTTTTGACCTAAGAAAAGCAACTTCCTTAAATTTTTTTCTTACCAAATATATTTCTTTCATCAAAGGAAGTAGAAAAGTTGGTTACTGCAGAACAAACACAGTCTTGGTTATAAATCATTGCCATTCTTAACTTCCTGAAATAAAAATACTTTTAGAGGAAAAACTTGCTACCCCCTTGTTCCTGTCTTTGCTCAGAAAACTGGACCTCCCACCTTCTTCTGTACGTCCCTCATTCACCTATTCATGTCATGGTCCTTGATCTCTCCTGGTGACAGGTGCATGATTGCATGCAAGGGGCAAAGAGTGTCCCAGTGTCCACAAGCACATACTGATCCCCCCGACCAGCCTCCTCAGTGAGGTAGTAAACATGGCGGCCTGTGGACCCAACATTCAACTCCCTATTCCTGTAAAACTCAGAAGAGGCAAGGATACAATTAATCACTGTCCTGAAGCTCCAGGGAAGACAGCAGTTGTTACCTAGGAGCAAAGCTCTGGCTAAAGTGCCAATGGCCTTTGTGGTTAGGCCCACATGTGCTCTGTCCTTTGGTGGGGTATCGTCTCCTCTATTAGCTTGGGGAGTAGCCCCACATGCTGCTCTGAAAAGTAAACCCTGCCCTACAGGCCGCCAATCCACTCTCCTCCGATTTCCATTCCCAGTACATCAAGCCCTCCCAGTCAGGACAGCATGACAGCGTGTCTCCTGCTCCACCTGGGTAGGTGTTGTGCTCAGGATGCATAATTAGTGTAAGTAAAGGAGAGAGGCCTGGAGGAGAAGGCCCTTGTAAAGTGGCTGTGAATATTCGCCAAGTATTCTTTCAAAAGAGCCTACACCACCTCACTATGTATCAATTATATCTATTCCATGATTGCTTTTTGAAGCAAAAATAAAAAATTGGGGATGGAATGGATGTTAAAACTTTCTTCAAAACATTTTGTGTGTGTGTGTGTGTGTGTGTGTGTGTGTGTTGAGGGAAGGGTAGGAGAGTGTTTTGCCAGAATGAAATGATACATTTTTGAGGGAACAAATGTTCTAATTATCCTGAGTCGATCAGTAAACAATATATACATCTATTAAAACATACCATTGTAAGCCAGAATTTTTTTATTTATAAGACTACATCTACATATAATATATTGAAATTGAATATTTCAGATAGTTTGGATTTTAAATTTAAATGCCTCAAATTGGATCCATTGAAAAGTATATGGTATCAGTCAATAGGTCAGCAGTTCTTGGTTACTAAAATTCAACATTCCCTAACTTTTTTTCACTTCTGAGTTTTTACTACTTCAGTGCATAAAACGCTTTTTTTCAACTGCATTCCTTAAATTATAACTCTTGATTAGTCTTGAAACTAGTCAGCCAGCTAAGCTATGTTCATCTTGATTTTGATTCATGCCACTTTAAGAAATTTATTCATAGAAGTAATTGTGATTTACTCACAATTTTGATTTAGGAATCAAGAGACAAAGGGGAAGCACAGCATGTTTCTTGCCCAAAATTATTTTCTGGTTTAAGAAAATCTTTTCTCAGTACCAAGTGACTTGCTTTTAGGTAATTCAGATCATATCACTTGACCCAAGGCCAAGAAAAGCAGCAATACTTTCATTGGAACTTTGTTATACAACTTTCCAAGTTGTATTAAAAAAGCCTCTTTTCTAGACAACTCTGCAGGGTCTCACTTTGGCTCCCTTCTACTCAAAATAAATAAGTCAACAGAGCTATCATGGATATTCATCATGGCAGCTACAAAAAAGTATTAGAAATAAATATCTATGCATGATCCAGTGATCTATACATTTAAACAAAATTCTGTTTGACGGCTCTGAATAAGATAGAGAGGTCAGAACTAGCCCACCAACTGCAAAGAAAGTATTATTATGTAAGTTTACAAATTAATACTTTGGACAAGATTAGGACAAGATCTGATTGGATACCCTCATAATCTCACCCTCCTTGATCTTCACACAAAGTCCCAAAGCCTGATGTGGCTCAGCCCTTCTTAGGAAGCTGTCAGAGCCTGGCATTCTGGGAATCACGAGCTGTGATAGCTGATGGCCGACTGTCATGAAGGGTGGAGAAAAGTTCACATAAAATTCCCAGAGCTCAGCACTCAGGCCTTTTCAGAGGTGGAAATAGCTGTTCACAGCTCAGTAACCCCTGACGGCACCGTTTTATCAGAACAAGGTCAAGTTGAAGGTACAAGGGAACATGAATTTGTAGTCAAGATCTCAAGGAAATGGCAACCTTGTCGGAAGAGCAAGAATGATATTCAGAAACACTGAGCAACATTTGCAGATAGAAGATGAAAAATGTGCCTGTTCTAACTCAAAAGTGAGTTCTTTACCAAATCTTGCCTTTACATATTTGTAGCTTTTGTAAATTGGTAAATCTGTGTCCTCTTTTCCAGTCCCAAAGCCAGAACCTTATTTTGAGACGTCACACTCTTGGTGGTGACCATCACTTGCTAACTAACTTGACGCTCTCACTCTCAAGTCCTTCACAGGGATTTGCAGGCCAGCCAGGGGGATGTTTCTAAACAGAACTAGGGACCTCCCCTCTCCTGCCAGAAATCCGCTAGTGGCTCCGCTGTATCTTTGGGACAGTGACACTACGCCCTAGTGTGGCTCCTGTAGCCCTTTGGTCCCTGACTGCTCTTCCTGTTCTCCTGACACCTTCCCATGGAAAACTGCAGGCACGACAGCAAGGAGACACAGACTGACTCGTCATGTTTTTCTTTCTGGACCTTCTCTCTGCCTAGGACTCCTGACTTTCTAGCGTCTTTCAGTGAGGAGGTCATGGGGAATGTTGATAATGGGGTTCTCCTAGGGCCTGCATGATGCTGCATTGAAAAGCAGATTCTCCTGTTCCTTTATTAACTATTGCCCCTTTCCCTGCGAATGCTGCTGTGAGCACCGAATCTTGACATTCAGCTTGTCACCTTCTGCTCTGCTGCCTGAACCTTCCTGGCCATGGCGCTCCCCCAGCGTTCTTCCCCAGCTGGTGAGGCTGACAGAAGAGAAGTTTCTCTGACTCAGATGACGTGGCATAATAGCTGTCGTCCTAAGTGTTCATTAGAACAGTGGATGGAGACGACGTCAAGAGGGAGCAGGAGAAAAAATACAGAATCTAGAATGAAAGCTCCCGAGGTCAGGACCCATTACTTTGCATACTAACTTGCACCCTCCAGCTTCAATTTTTTCCAAGTTTCTCTAGGTATAAAGTAAGAATCAATGTCAGCTTTTGATATCCCAGTAGGTATTTTTTGTGTGTCTGAGAATAAAACAAATAACCAAACCATAAGAACTGTGCTATTCTACTTTTGAAACACTATGCCATGTTAATTATTTTTCTTTGAACTAAGACATACCATAAGAACTGGCACAAGGGCTGGGGTTGTAGCTCATAATCACATATAAGTCCAACATATTTGCATGGCTAGGTCAATTTCCCCTTCCAGATTTAAGATATACTGTCACGTGCTTTGAAAGACCAACTCTGGGCCTTGCTATGTCAGGCTGGAAGCTGGCCACTCACACCCACTCCTGCTGCAGAGGCAGCTACGCATGTCCACATCTGTGGAGCAATCCCAGAAGAAGCCATGTGTGTGTCCAGGACCAGGTCAAGGACTCGGGTGTGCTCTCTCCCAATGAGACTGTGAAGAGGCATCCCCTTAAATGTACAAAAATTCTACGCTTCATGGTGGTAGTAGGAAGGGTTAGACCTGAAGTAATCAGGGAGGTATGGAAAGGCTGCACCATCTTCTAGGTATCACTGTTTACCATGACTTAGATATTAAGAACAGGACATGCATGAATGTTCAAAAGTAATGATAATGGATACATTTATTAAGGTCATGGGGCATCTTTGTTAGATTGTTAGAGTAGCTATGTAGGTGACCTGAGATATCTCTGGTGATTTATGTTTTTAAAATGTAGTGTATATGTTCAGTGGCAGGATACAGTATACAGTAATCAGTTTTCCTTTGCACTGTGCTGCTAAGGAGTGTGTGTACTTCAGTTGAAGGCAGCACAGCATTACTGTGGTGTATAGTAAGAAACACACAAGCACAGCTCATGCACGGGCAGGAAATCGTTACCCAACGATAATATATAATGGTATGTATTTAATATATATTTAACAAAATATCCATATCCCCAGAGTGTCAAACAGCCTAGAATTACTACCACTAACCTGAATTCAAGTTACTGTGAACGAGGAGCTTCCCGAGCCCAATTCAAACAAAACTGTCAAGTGACATGGTATTCCATCACCACTACTATACTAACAGAGATGAATTGATCAGTTTCTTTTACACACACACACACACACACACACACACACACACACTCCTCATTTATCAGGACAGTTGGAGCAGGAAAGAACATCTTAAAGGCAAATCTCAATGGCATGCAGGATAGAGGACTTAAAAACCATGAGGACCAGAGAGTTGCTGAGTGCCTGGCATGCTGGGGCACCTCCATTACAT
The DNA here is from genome assembly GCF_045843805.1 of Urocitellus parryii. Taxonomy (NCBI): domain Eukaryota; kingdom Metazoa; phylum Chordata; class Mammalia; order Rodentia; family Sciuridae; genus Urocitellus; species Urocitellus parryii. The sequence continues at coordinate 6,111,486 of NC_135538.1, read as the reverse complement.
TAGCCAGTGCCAGCCGGCCTCCATGAACAAGCTTCAGGACTTCTTTCTAAATGAAGTCCTGCTGTGTCATATAAGTGGAGACTCAGGATAAGGCATTGTCCCCAGGAACAAAATTAAAGGAGCTGAAATAAAGGAATGATAATATGGATTTTCTGATCCCAAGAGTATTATCAATTTACTAATTTTTGTAATTTGCAGACTTCAATCAATATGTGATTTCAAATAAGCAATCTGCATGTGATTATTCAGTCATGCACACATTGATCATGTATCTCCAATGTGTTAAACTTTGTGTTAACAGCTAGCAATCAAAGAAGAATAAGATTCAGCACTAAACTTAAGTCTTCCCTAATCTCATGAGGAGATTAAGATGCCAAATATTTGACAAAGGAATGCACAATACTCTAAGGGAAATCAGTTTATAAAGATTTTATTGTACTTATGATTATAATTTTGTTTCAAACATGAGTAAATGTTAAAAGCTAACTTGGTATGAAACATTCTTATTGATTGAGTGATACAGAAGCTAAATGTTATGTGTTTATTTTCAACTTAAACTGGTCAGACCATAATAAAATAAGCATTCACCTGGGTTACATTTGTTTAAATCAACCATTGAATCAATGGCCAAAGGCAGGCCACATCTTCATTTTGCTGCTCTCAACACTGCTAACCTTTGTCCAATTCGGTTTCTAACAGAATTCTATAAAGTATTTTGGTTCTCAAAATTGAGAGATTTTACTGTTAAATAAAGTGATTGGTGGAAACCATTAAAGAGACGAAGACTGCTAACGTCCTGGAAGGGTGTCTGAGGGATGGAGTGGCCCCTGCTGCAGCCCCCTAATTAACGATCCTTGTCAAGGCCCCCAACATTTCTCCATTGGACTCTGTTATTTTGAGAAGTTTTAGTAGCCACAAAACAAAGAGAAAATAAACTCACAATTAATACAAGCCATTTTCTTTCAATAGAAATTTTACTCTTTCATTATCCTACTTACAAATGCCTCTCAGGGATTCTTTCCTTCCCGTGATTACAACCAGGGCCCCCAGCTGGCTCTCGACTACCTTAAATTTTTAATGAGGTCATAACTAGACTGGGCACCTCTGAAAACTGCAGCTTCTGAGCGCAGGAGTGTGCTCTTTGTGATGTCAGATCTGGTTGTTTTGAAGGACGAGGGATGGAAGAAAAAAAAGAAAAAAAATACATAAGCAAACAGTTCATTTCAGAGTCTAGAAGCTTGGAGGCAGCACCTTGTGCACCAGTGGCAAAGAGGAAGAGACCAGGAGCAGAACGATTAGCTGTTTCCATGGCAGCAGTGGCAACATGGCAAAGCACAATCTTTAAAATATGTTAAGGCTTTTTCTTACATTTATCAAAAGACAAACCTTCAGCCAACCATGGGATTTAAGACTGACTCCTTGGACACAGACAAGCGTGGCCAGGAGAAGCTGCACATCTGAGGGCAGTGGACAGGAGAGGGGAAAGGACACGGCCAGACAGGCCAGGGGAGGCCAGGCTCCTGGGTACCACTCACCTACACCCCAGTCACACGCTACTGGTAGGAAGCATGCCCCCCGCCAGATCACAGGCTCCAGGGAGAGCAGACCTGAATCCCCGAGGCTGGTCACTGCCATAAGTGCTGACTCAGGAGCCTCATTCCTACCAGGTGAATGAAGTCTGAACACCTGAGAGCACCTGAACGAATTCAAGCCTCAACTGAGATAAACACTGAAAATGCCAGGAATGGAACATGAACTTTTGAAAGCAAGTAATAGCCATCAAGATTCCTGACTGCATATTTGACTATTCTTATGCCATTTATGAATCCTGTTGTCCCTTTTTTTTTTTTATTTTTTGCAGTTCTGGGATAGATCCCATGGACCCCTGGCCTCTCTTACAGGCTAAGCTAGTGCTCTACAACTGAGCCACACCCCAGCCCCTAGGACCCTCCTTTCCCAGGATCCCAGAGATGGCCAATGCTCAAGTCACCAATGAAGGGGGCCGAGGAAATATATCCCAAGGCAGAATCAATTTTGTCTATTCTTTGCTTTTTTGTTTTTGTTTTGATTCATTCCAGTTTCCTTTCCACCTATGGTTAGATCCTCTCATTTCATATTAGAAAATGCTACAGATGGAAATACCACTGGCTGTAACATAGTGCCTAAAATTACACGAAGGTATCAATATAGATAGTAATATCAGAAACTTTTCCCCAAACCAGTTTTAATAAAAGAGAGGCACTAAGGATATTCTTAAAATAAGAAAAAGAAATCAAATATACATTTGAATTTATTAAAATAGGTTTGGAGCTGCCACAGGTTGGGGTTATATTTTTTGTTTAAACTTGGTTTAGAAGCAAGAACTTACTCTGCACCAGGCACTGTGGTTGGCTGTTGAGGAAAGCAGGGTTCAACCTCATGGTGGCTGGATTGAGGCTTCTCCACCACAATAATGCAAATGGAGTGCCGTGACATAGACTCTCCTGCTCCCTCTACAGGAGCCCTGATAGTCCTCTGAGTTGACGGAAGGGGCATTAGGGGACAGAGACGGAAGGAAACAGCAATATCAGGGGCCAGGGAGGATGATATCCAGCACTGATCCAAATCCCTGCCCCACATCCACGGGGGCCCTGGGAGAGATCACAACATCACCCACATTCTCATCAGTAAGAAGGGAATTGACAAAGGGAAAAAGCAATGTTCATGGATGAGGTTGATTGTGAATTTTAATTATAATTAAATAAAATAAATATACAAGAAAGTTCCCAAGGATTCCAAGGGCTTCTGGTGTGGGATCCAGAGACATTTCAGGACCTCAGTGTCTCCTAACAGTTATTGAATTAATGGAGAACTAGAAAAAGGTTGTTTTTCTCCGTCATTGGAAAAATGTAAACTAGTGACACAACTAATAAAATGTATTGGATATTTTATAAATTTTTCAAACTTTGTCACATTTCTCAAATAATACTTAAGAGAATTAGACTCATTAGGAAAAATTGAATTGGCTTTGTGAAAAAACAAAAAGTGTATTTGTTTAGAAAATACACAAAGATTAGAATCAGGATGCTGATTACTCATTTGTAAAAGTAGGTAAGATTTGCCAACAAAGAGATAAACTGAATGAAAGAAATAAATTCCAAGAAGGACACAAACTACCAGTACTCACATAAGAAGACAAAATATGAATAGAACTATAACAAATAAAGACATTGAATTAGTAATTCTAAAACTTTGAAGAGGAAGTGTAGGCCCATAGATATTCACTGCTAAATTCGACCAAGTATTGAATTGATTCTCAACAAGATTTCTAACATGACTCAACAGTGATAAATAAGTTCTTCAGCAAATGGCATATGCAAAGAAGAGTCCTATGTCTAAAAATTTCCCTGTATCTAAAAATTAAGTCAAACTGAATCAGAAGCCTGAATACAAGGTATAAAATTATAACACTTTAAAAAAACAAACAAACAAACTTTGGAGTAAATTTTGATGACCTTGAGTTTGAAATTGGGTTCTTAGAACATCAAAAATACAACTTGAACGAAAAAAAAAGAAACACAGATATACTGAACTACAACTTTTGTGTTTCAAAGTACATTATTAATAAGGAAAAAGATAATTCACAAAATGGAAGAAAACATTTGCAAATCATAATTCCCATAATGAAATTGTATCCAGAATTTAAAAAAAATTATAACAACAAAAAGTCAACCCAATTAAAAATGGGCAAAGGATTTTTCTATACCTTTCTCCAAAGAAGTTATACAAATAGCCCAATGGGAATTTGAAAAGATGATCAACATCCTTAATCACTAGGGAAATGAAAATTGAAACTATGAGATACAGGATGGTTAAAGTCTAAAATGAGCAGACAAAGAGCAATGTGTGTTGGCAAGACTGTGAACTATTAATCCTTCATTTACTGTTTAGGAATGTAAATGTAGCCTCTTGGAAAAAAGTTGTGCATATCTCAAAACATCATCACATAGAATCAGAAGCCACATTTATAGGTAGACTCCAAGAGAAAAGAAAAGGTACATCCATGCAATAACCTTGTACGGGGTTGGTTACATAGCATATTCGTAATAGCCAAGATGTAGAAACTGCCCCCCCCACCAATCTGTGATTATACAGGCAAAAATGCAGAATATCCATGTAATGGAATATTATTTGACAATTAGGAGGAATCAAGTTCTGCTCGGTACCACAAACTTGAATGAGGCTTGGAATGTGCCATGTGAAATAAGTAAGACCCAAAGGACCAGATAACACGTTTCCAGTTGTAAGAAATGTACAAAATAGGAGAGACAGCATACTCTGGAGAGACAGCACACTGATTAATGGTAGCCGGGGATGGGCCACGCAGGAAACGGGCAGGGGAGATTAGAGTCTTCTTTGGGGTGACAATTTGGATGGTGTTGATGATCCTATAACTATGAGCATATGCCAAAAACTTCTCAACTGTACATTTTAGGATGGTGAATTTAATGTTAGGCAAATTGTGTCAGTAAAACCCTCAGGTCGTGTGCAGGCGCACGGCCATGTGTGAGAATGTAAACCTGGAGAGGTCACGCTGGACTTTGATTATTTTCTACTTTTTGTCACTATGTTATAATAAAAAGAGAGTGAAATTATATTTAAGACATGGTTAACATTTAGTTTGCCAGTTGAAATGTACTGAAATTTATTTCTGGGAAAAATATGTTTTCGTTTTTTAAAAATACTTATCTCTTAAACAACACTTGTAGGAAGTAATCTGGAGCTTGTATTGCCACCATCTCATACACTGCAGTCCAAACTCAAAACCAGAATTTTCTTAGCAGATTAGGGACTGGAATTCAAAGTAAATACATCAGGCAAGAAAATTACTGAGGAGACCACTGGTTCTGTCCACATTTTACTTGTTTGTTACCCATGGACTGAATGGGAAGATGCCAGAGGCCCTCTTAACTTTTTCATCTTATGGTCCAACCCATTGTTAATATAGGACGTCACAAAAGCTCTATCTGCACAATCACGTAACCCAAGCTTGCGATTATCTCACTGAAAGACAATAAAATGACCTTTAAGGGCCATGTTTGTGATGACATGGAGCAGTGTCTGTGGCACAAGATGAAGTCAGAAAATCAGAACATGACTTAAGCTGGCATTTCCTTTCCAGAGGACAGAAAAGTGCATGTGTTTTTCTCTTGTGCTCAGAGTCTGGAAATCACCACATCATGGTGTGGTCTGTAGTGAGCTCAGGGAGACGCCATAGCTTTAGTCCCTCTTGACAATTCATGGCACACGGGTGTGCCCATCATTGCTCTTTGGATACTTCCACTTCCACTTATAATAAGATTCTTAATTAAATCATCATGTGAGTACACTTTAATTGCCTTACTAGCTCTCCTGGATCCTCTTGAAGGATCATTCATAACATCCACCTTGCTAGAAATATATTCCCATTCTATTAAAGTATTTATTTGTTATTTTCTAACATGGTACAATACTGTTATGTGATTCTAAGATTTTTCCACAAGTTATGGAAAGGTTCATGATTCAACTATATTTTGTGGTTACATGACATTAAAACAAATGTTCTGTCATAATTACAGAGTACATTTTAATAATGAAAATACAAGTATTACTTGATGCTGTTTACATCATAAAACTGCCTAGAATAAAACAAATGAGGAGAGGGCTACCAGGGCTCATGCCTCCCTCACTCAGTGGACAGAGGCTTTAAGCGAAACTCAGGCTAAGGCTTATCAAAATCATCAGACCGACTTTGACACCGGCAAGCTAGAATTATTAAAATGCAGAAAGTGTGAATATGCCCAGGCCTGGGAGCCTCGGCGACTGACCTATCATTAATCCTCTGCAGTGCTTACTCCACAATTTTTCATCAGAATGAACTTCTCCAAGGAAGTTTAATGCACTCTGACCTCCCTGCAGGGCCTGATAATCTTCTGCTTTTCTAAAAGTATCCAGGTCAAACAGCCAAGGTACTCACCTTGACTGAAAAACAGAATGCAGGCATATTTAAATCTCTTCCTCCAGCATGTTAGGTATGTTTTGTTTAATTCAGAGGTAGAAAAACAAAGGCCATAGGATTTTACCTATTACCAGCTTAAGTAATATATTTTGCTTTAATGAAAGAACATTCGTAGCATGTGATTATCATAAAAAATACAAGAAAAAAAATGTTGAGTTTAAATCATTAAGTTCCCATTCTATCATAAGTCTATTGCCGATCTATACATTAAATGCATTATTATTCTGGTCTTATGGTACTCTGTAGTAAGTAAGGATATATTTGTTAATCACACCCCAGATTTTTGAATGATACAGTATTAAGGGATAAATAGGCAAGTGCAAATAAGAAATACAGATATTCTAAATGCATCGGACTTTCAAGTGTTTTTCCCAATTATATTTTTTAAATGAATTCTGATGAAGTAGAAAATCATAAAGGGGCCAGAAGATTGATAAGAAGGCCACACAGCATCACACGGGGCTGAATCCCTGTGGCCAGGTCCCTGACGTTACCAACGCTGTCTGGTGCGTGGCTCCCAGAGCCAGAACTCCATCGGGGAGGCTGGAGCTGCTAGGCAGAGGCTTTTTCCCAATTTGAACCAAAGAGTTTACAATCCTGCATTCCAGCTAATTCTGTTGCTACTTATTCCAGCTGGATTTAAACTCTTATCTCTGGATACCAGGCCTAGAGATAGGGCCTATCACAGGAGCCCCAATTCCCAGAGAATACTCAACTTCATGACCCAAGTGAGATTAAATGCTTCCAGATAGCCTAAATAAACGGTTCATAACTCGCTCCTGTCACTCCCGCTAATGCCTTTGTACCGTGAAAGGGACTAGCAGAGGTGTAAATAAACATCTTCAAGTTATTAGCTGCAGTTCCTCTTCCTCCCTCTAACAATAACTCCAGCATCACACCCCTTATAGAGAACAGGAACACAGAGGCAGCCGTTCCTGAACTCGCAGTGTCTGTGTACTGCTCATGGTGGGGGTACGGACTTCTCTTTACCACCTTTTCCATGAAGTTCTCCCACCTTCCCCGTGTACCTCTTTCTATAAGAAAGATACCATATTACAGCGCACAGATCAGGTGATAAAATGTTGGTCAGCTTTTTGTTGAGGTAACCAAAATACCTGACAAGAACAACTTAGAGCAGGGAGAGGTAATTTGGGGCTCATGGTTTCAGAGGTTCAGTCTATGGTCATTCGACTCGATGGCCCTGAGTCTGAAACGAGGCAGCACATCATGGTGGAAGAGGGTGGTGGAGGAAATCTGCTCAGCTCATGGCTTCGAGGATGCAGAAAAAAAGAGGACCCAGGGATAAAGTGTAACCCTTACTGACCACCCCCTTCAGCGGCACTTCGCCTGTCTGCAGTTAGCACCCACCCAGTAGTTCTTACAAATAATTAATATGCCAATTGATAAATATACTTATTAGGTTATAGCTCCCATAATCTAATCACAGGACTTCAGAGGACACCTCATATCCAAACCCTAACATATAATTCATCCCACTGTTGTGGATCAAGCAGATTTCACCTCCAAACAGGTTTGCCTGAATACAGAAGGACTTAGTAATCAGGATGAGGGTGTTCTCTTGATCTCCCCTGAACATCTATTTTAAATAGCCTACATATAAGTACCACCCGAGAAACACCTCAGAAATGAATCACCTTAACGGTCTGATTATGTGCCCAGGTGTCTCCCCGGGCAGTGGCTTCCCTGAGTGCAGAGATGACGCCATGAGCTTCCTTATTTCTCCTGCTCTTCACCTAGAGCCAGCATAGCGCAGAATCCTGATATTTAGTGAATGAACGATTACTATGTTAGTAAGATTCTCATGGCTGTTATCAAAATATCTGGTAAGAACAACTTGGAGGAGAAAAAGGTTATTTGGGGCTCACAGTTTCAGAGTTTCTCTCCAGGGTGACTGACTCCATTGCTCTGGGCCAGGGGTGAGGTAGGACACCATTGTGGAATGGTGTGGTGGAGGAAAAGCTGCTTGGTCCATGACACAGAGAAAAGCAAGGTGCCAGAGACAGAATATAAACCCCCAAGGCATACCCCAGTGACCCACCTCCAGCCACACCCGACCTCCCTACGGTTTCAGCACAGTGAAGCACAGCGGTCCTTTCACATTATTAACCCATCAAGGAGATCCATCTGTTTACGAGCCCCATCGTTTCTCCTCTGAACACTCCTGCATTGTTTCACACAGGAGCTTTGGGGGACACCTCACATCCAATCCCTAACAATCAGTCCAGGAGTATGTCCAATGGACTCGTGACGCCATTTACTGGGCTCTGTGCAGAATCAGTCAGAAGACACGCTCCCTTGAGGAAGGACCCCAGAAGTTGATAAATCAAAGCCCACACCCTACCCTATGACCTGACTCTAGATGATAAAGCTCCCTGTCTCTTACCTCCTGACTTGACTGTAACACTCTGAGGGACAGAGTCTTTGGCACATTATCTTTTGTGAAAGTCAACAACTGGCTGGATTTTGGTCACAGTGAATTTTGTGTCTTTATTAAGCAGGTCATCACTCTGTTCTGTCCTGGGATCCTCTTACTGTGTTCTGGTGAGCGGGAAGCCAACCAAGGTAATCCTTCTTGGATCTACAAACAGATTAGTTACTACTATAGAAACAAAAGCTGTCATGGCAATGCCCAGAGAAAAACAAACTGATCGATAATGGAATAAGAGACTTCTTCTTCTTTTTTTTTTTAGCACCTAAAATGTGTGAAATTTATGTAGAGAGTGCTCTGAGTAAAAGACAAGGTTTGAAGGGCTTTACAAATAGGATATTTTTAATGTGACTAGAAAGATTTAGACATATTCTTACCATGTCAACATCTGAATTGTGGAGCTCTCCTGGCATTATTAGCATTAACTCATTTTTTAAAAAAAATGTGGTAAAACTTAACTTGCTTTTTAGGCATAATTTATCTATGTTTTAAATTATTCCTGAAATGAAATATGTAAACTTGGGAAGATATTTTAATGTAGTGAGATGCTTCCTATCTAGAGAAACAGTATGAAAACTTTTAAGTTGTGCAAACCCAGACTTTCTATTTGTGAGGACGTGTGTGTGTGTGTGTGTGTGTGTGTGTGTTTATTTATGTGATGTTGACTGAGAACTCCATTTTGGGCACGCGTGGAGTCTTCATCCCAGTGGAGGGCAACTGGAGTGTGGTCTTGGTGGTGATTAAAAATAAATGATGCCTGGTGCTATCTGATAACAGAGGAAACAAATAGATGATTAGCTAGGTAGGTGTGTCCATGAGAAATGGTGGATGGAAGAAGGATGAATGATAGCTGGAGGACAGGTAGATAAATGAATGGATGGTGGGTACACAGCTAAGTGGATGGTAGAGAAATAAACACTATGAAGAGAATAGAGAAGACAGAAGACGGCTGGAAGGACTGGTGGAACAGGTCCTTTTATATAGGGTCATCAGGAAAAGTGGCTTTAGAATACTCCAAGAGTAGATGTGTATCATCAGTGCTTGCTGTGTGCTCATACGGAAAAATCACAGTGAACCCCATAAATATATACAATTAATACATGTTAATAAAAATAGATATTAAAACAAAAAACACTATAAGTGAATTTTACTTCTAAATGAATGTAACTTACAGAGTCATGCTTGATCAAGAGTAGATTTTAAAGAAATAGGGTCCTGGTCACAAACCTGTAATTGTAGAGGCAAATTAATCCTCATGGGACCCATGACACTCCACATTTCCCTAAAAATCAAGTTGAGCCAATATGTGAAAAGCAAGTGTTCTTGTATCTTTCCCTTAGTAGGAGGTAGGGCCTGGTCTCTTGAGGCTGACCAGCAGGGACTTATCAACCTTGAACTTGGTATCTAGGATACCATATATTTTCAGAAATTGTTTCTGAAAATTAGTTTTATTTATAAAACTGCATTTAATACTGAAGAGACTTCTAAAGTTGATATGGAAATGTGAATTATGATTTTGTTATGCAAACATGATGGGAATTTTAGCAATTACCATCTTATGAGCTCTTTGCTTGAAACACAGTGTGATAGACCTTCATATTTTGTATCTGCTGATTAACTCACATTCCCACACAGGGTTTCTGATACTTGCCTAGATATTTACTCATTTTGTGCTGATTCACAGAGGTTCCCCTAGATATAAAAGCCGGGCTGACACATGGGACAGGAGTGGTTGTGAAGTGCAGGGCTGCTGAGTTGGACAGACCCTGCCCAGCTTCGACCTGGGGTGACTGGCTTTCTCCAGTGGACTACGGCTCCTCCTCTGTGAGATTCGGGCAGGATTCTCCTCTGAGAATGCTGTTGAGGGGGCGTGTTGAGAGCCCAGTCAGTCTGAGGCCTCCTGTGCCCTGCCTCTAAGAGGAGGTGGCCTGCACTTGATGGAGCTGCACAGCGGCAGTGGAAGGGGTGTCCATGACCAGCGAATGCACTTACTCCTGGGGGCAAGTCCACAGCTCCAGCCACACATTCTCTACAGCTCAGAGGCTGCTAGATGGGTGTCTCTGACCACCTGAGGATGATTGGCACCTGAGGATTTAGCTTCACTCTGCTTTAGGGGGCACCTCGCAGGCCTCCTGGGACCCAGAAGCCACCTGTCACTCTGCTCTGTGAGCACCAAGAATGAGCTCTCAGGTATTAGGATTCGATATCCAGTCGAGTCTGATCCTGTGTGGTTGTAGAGGCACAAGCAAATAAAAACACAACAGCCGACCTCTCCTAATTACTCCTACAATCCACGTTTTAGAAGACATCAGAGTTTGATTGACCTTCCACGTAAGCTTCCCTTATGAAGCACTCTGGCTTCAATGACGCGCCCCACTCTACCTGGAAATATTTTTTTTTTTCAGTAAAACTGTATTTTTGAAAAAAATCTTTTTTTTTTCAAAAAAAAACTCTCAGCTAATATATTTATTATATACCAGAGTCTCATAAAAATGTACACAGAGATGCTGTTATGTCTGTTCTCTCATCTGTAGTTTGACCATTTCTCTGCTTAATTCTTTAGTGGTTCTATCCCTAAAGGTCTACAACCTCCTCGGGTCATGGCCCCCTGACCCCTTTTTCTTTTTTCACTCAGAATACTTATTACTAAAAAATTTAAGCATATTCGTCTAATATACCTTATTTGATTATTCACAAATTTATATGCATTACTCTTTTAAGAGCTCAAGTGCATTATAAAACAGACTCTACTGAGAATCTCAGGTGTAGGCCAAGGGGGAGGATTGTCAGGTTGGGATGACCAAACCTGAAGCTTCTTGGAGTTCTGATGAGTACTAGTGAAATTTGGTAAATTTGACTCTGTTAGAGTTTGTCTTGGAGTCTGGGTGCTTCCTTGGTGACAGCCTTCCTGGTTCCAGCCTCCTTCTGTCATTAGCCAGCACCACAATGTGTGGATCTAGAACCAGTCCCTGGTGGACAAGGGCAGATGGGAGAGCCTGCTTCACACAGGGCCTCTTCATCGGAGGGACTACGCCCTTGTCAGAACTGCTCAGACCAGGGTGCGGCCTGTCCCTTCCTGCTGTCCCCGAGGCCTGCCTCAGCACAGTCTGCGACATGGCTTGGTTTTGAGTGAATCTCTGCAGTGGAAACTGGGTGCTGTTCTTAACTAGGCTCAAGTCAACTGCCAAGCCTGCGGTACTCTGCACGTGACCAAGTCCATGCCAACCCAAGAGGAAGTCCCCTTTCCTCTCCTGGTACTCTCCAGCATCACCTGTGACCATCTGCAAGTGCAGGCAGATGGAGGGGGAGTATCAACCCTTGATATAAATTGACACTTAGAATCAGTCAAGTGTTGGCTTTGATTTCTTTTCCTTGCTTAGCTTAAAAAGCAACATAAATAAAAGTCCTAGTATTTCCTTCCTGCACCCAAAGGGCATATTCTGCCTTCCCCTTGGAATGCACCGGTCCACTTGGGAGCCCAGGAAGCATCTAGGCTGCTGGAGAACCCCCGCCAAGCATCTCAGTGGACCGACCACCATATCCTACCTCAAGCCATTGGCGCCATCCACACTGGCACAGCTCCCTGTGTTCTGCCTGCGATCTCTCAGGGGCGCCAGGGCACAGGCCGAGTCCCACCTGTAGAACTCTGGCCCCACTGGATACACACCTTCCTATTTGAGATCGCTTGTCCCATAAGTTCAGGAAAGACTCACTTCTTGTGCCACAGAAAGCGTGGGGACATGCCTGGTACCTGGGAGAGTTAGGGCCTGCTGGTCCAACACAGATGCCAGGACATCCCCCCGCAGGGTGGCCTCAGGATGACTTAACTCCCAGGCTCAGGGACCTGGAGAACATGGGAGGAGCAGCTGGGGGTGGCTGCCAATGAGGCACGCAGAGCGCTGTCTGCATCCACGTCCAACCTGCCAGGCCAGGAGCCCATTACCCTGACATCTTCAAACACACGGAAGCCATATATTTTAAGTAGGATCCTATAATGGGAGGTCACTGGCTAACAGTATATACACATTACTCTTTAAAAAATAGAAAACTAATAGATATAGCATATATTTTCCCATCCACCTTAAACCTTGGTATAATTGAAATTTGAGTTTACACCACTTTAAACTCAACCGGAGTCTCCACTGGATCACTTTACACGCAGCAGTGTTTAACCCAGGGGCTGCAAGCCCTTTGCTGAAACCCCACTACTAGTGACCTTGAATGTTCTAAGGCATTTCAAATTATTCTAGGACATTTAAAGAAATATGGGCTTTTTAAATCTACACTACCAGTTTTGTTCAACTTGCAATTTGTTTGCAATTTTAATCTCATACTGCAACAAGTGGAATGGCTTTTATTAAGTCGGAATTTGGCAGAAGCAAGCTCCTCTCTGGAGAGATGATCCTTTGGGATCTACGAATATGGAACACTAACGACTTCTAGCATTTTAATTTTACAAATTCACTTTCAATGTCTTTAATTGTGATTCTTGGCATACAACAGCAACAGAATAATATTTTATTAAAATGTTTAATTGAAGTATAAAGCTTGGTTACTTTTGACAGTGCAAGCACAGTGCATTGCAAAAATTGTTTTTAATAAATAAAAATTTTATATATTTATCCTGTAAAACATGATATTTTGAAATGCAAATATATTATTTAATGGCTAAATTGACATCTGTGCTGCTTCATTCACTCATCATTTTTTCGTGCCAAAACATTGTTATTAACTGTACTCCTCATGTTAATCACTTCTCCCCTACCCAGCTATAAGTTTCTTCATTGATGAAAAAAGCTATCCCACTATTCATAATATTGGAATATAAATAAAATATTTCTCAAAGTAGGGGTCTCTTGAACTTACTTCTTCTAATTGAAATTTTATTTTATTATCCTTCGGCCAATATCTCCCAACACCCCTGCCACCCAAGCCTCTGTAACTACCACTGTACTGTCGTCCATGAGTTCAACACTTTTAGATTCCACACATAAGTGAGATCAGGCAGCATTTGTATTTTTTATTTCATTTAACATAATGTCTTCCCAGTTCGTACCTGTTGTTACAGGTGATAGATTTCCTTATCTCTGCAGGTTGAGTACCATTCTGTCTGCACAGATTACCACATTTTCTTTACTCATTCAAGTGTCAATGGACACTTAGGTCATTCCATGTCGGAACTGTGGTGAATAACATGGCAACCAACAGGGACTGCAGATATCTCTTTGGCATATTGATTTCATTCCCCTTGGATATACACCCAGAAATGAGATTGCTGGGCCATTTCGTGGTTCTTTGTCTAGGTTTTTGAGAAACCTACATACTCATTTGCTTAATGGACTTCACATTCCCAACATCAGTGTGTGGAAATATCTCACTATGGTTTTATTGGAATTTCTTTGATGATTAGGGATTGTGAACCTGTTGGTCATCTGTGTGGCTTCTTTGGAGAAATGTCTAGTGAGATCCTTTGTTGATTTTTAAAGTGGGTTATTTGTTTGTTACTATTAAATTATTTGAGTTCCTTATGTATGTTCTCTATATACTTTGGATATTATCTATTTATTAACTTGAAATCATTCTGTAGGTAGGCCACATTCTCTAAGTAGCTTACTTCGACTTAAAACAAGGAGGTTTCTAGACACTGACTTCTCTTAATTATAGCATAAAAGTACTCACAGGTGTGCCAGGTGATGCCCTCAAAGCAGGTCCCCTTTCTCAGGATGCACTTGATGGAACAGGCAGGTGATCCTTTGGTGCACTGATAAGGGCTGGGAGGGGTGGTGGTCAAGATTTAAAGTCATATCCCCTAACTGCCCTAGACAGATTTCCATCTCTATTCTGTTCAGTTGGTCATGTGCCTGCATTTGTGTTGGTACCAAGCTATTTTGGTTGATTTAACTTTGTATCATATTTCCAATTAATGTGAGGTCTCCAGCTTTGTTAAAAGAATCACCATTTAAGGATAAATTACCGAAATGATGCCCTGTTATCCCTGATAGCACCAGTGCATATTTCATATAAATGAGACCTTGTCCTACCTGACCACAATTAATTCGTCCAAATCAGGAGTTAACACTGACACAATACTAGCTCTTAATACCCAAGCCCTGATTGATTTGTCACAGCTATGTCCTTTATGCTTTAAAAAAAAAAAAACAGCTAAGAATCATTCATGGAATTCACCATGTTTCTTTAGGGCCTAGATGAATTTGTGTGTGTGCCAACAATAAAAACTAGTGGCAAAAACCAATCATTTCTCCAGCAGATTTTTTTTCAGACACTGATTAGAAAAGCTATCCTACTATGAATACTGTTAGAATGTAAAGAAAATATTTTTCAAAATAGGGGAACTCTGGCACATAGTTTCTTAGGTGTCAGTGTTGCAGTGTACAGATAAATTCACCATTTTTAACAAATATTTTTAAAAATATCCATTTATTTTCTGTAAAAGATTCATGCCTTCTTCAAGGAAATGTGACTGTAGGTCTGACAAACCATGGAGTTCAACTGTGGGAAGAAGTAGAGGGCATGGCCACCATTGACGATCACAGAGGCTGGAGCAACAGATGTAGCCATTTCTTATTGAAATCATCACCATTTTCCTTAGGCATGATCAGGTCCATAAGTTCAAAGGTGAAAAAATACGCATTAAAGAAGCTAAGAAGACAGAATTGCTAAACCTTCCTTTTCCTGAGACACAAAGTCTTAATGACAGAGCGATGTCCAATACCTGCAAGGGGCATGAGTTATACCAGGGTACCATACCCACCCTGCCGGGCTCTCTAATCTGTAGCCCTGACAACATCCACACAGGCACACAGGAAAAATGGAGAGGAAGAGCCCCCGAGCCCTGGGCAAGAATGGTTGTGAGGCTTTGCTGTCACAGCAATGGGACAGGTAATACCCCTTGGGCACAGATCCAGGGTTCCGATAGGGACTAGATTTGCCCCATTATTTCTGATCTAAAAATGACATAGTCTCAAAGGTGGTATCCATTTCCAGTCATAAAGATACAAAAAGATTCACTGGAAGATTTTTGTTGGCAAAATTCACCTTCCTCTTGGCCCCAGAATTATTTCTATTTAGAATCTTATTTTATGCCAGGAAAACCACAGGTAAATCTCAGCAGGAAAGTTGTATTTTTTTAGACTCCTTCTCCAACTTAGTGATATGTCATCCACTTCTCTTTGCATTAGCTAGATTTCTAAATTAAAAATAGGTATATAAATCAAGATTTCCTCTGCACCTTGAAGATATATAAACACTTTATTTACAACAGCTACATTTTCTGATCTAATAATAATACAGCAGCTGTTCCCTGTGCTGGAAGAACAAGCTTACCTCGACTATCAAACAGGGAGGTTTCCAGACACTGACTTTTCTAATTATAATGAAAAAGTAATCAGATGTGTCCCAGGTGAGGCCCTCAAGTTGGGTCTCCTTCCTAGGATGCACTTGATGGAATGGGCAGGTGACTCGTGGATGCACTGATAAGGGCTGAGGGGGTAGTGGGCCAAGATTGAAAGTCCTGTCCCCGACCTGCCCTAGATGGACAGCACAGTGCACCTCATCAGCTCTGCCTCCTGTGCTGATGACAACATATTCCTTTAGAATCAAGAATCAGATCTATGATTTTCTCAGACCTCTGTATGGCTGTCATGATGGAGATGCGTGTTTAAACAGCATTGCCTGCAAAGAACACATAGAATTACCCTCGTGCTGCCAGCCCTCTTAATTAGAATATTGGCAGCCTCACCAGAAGCCAGCAGCTCACATTTTTGGTAGGCCTATTTTTACACTTTTCTGTGTTGTTTACTTCTGATTAATGAAAAGAAAAGAAAAATCCCCTGTCTCTTCAAGAGATAACAAATTTACCACTAGTTCATTATAGATTTTATTTTCTGCCTTGGCAGCTTCTTAATTTATGGCACCAAAGAGCAGAAGGAAAGATTAGTTTAAGATCAGAGTGACATTTGGGCATTTTTCTCATGCAGATAGCAGAATAAAGCATCTTAAATAGGAGCAACTCTGAGCTATTTTCTTCCTTCATTTGATATGCTGAAACCTATCCAAGGCAATCTTCCATTCTTCAGTAGCTTCCACATCTAGCTGGTTTCTAGATTCAGCAGAGCATCAGCTTTCCTACAAATATGGTCCGTTGATAACAAGTGAGCGGGTTGTGCAAGGCTCCTAACTTGCACATAGTACACACTGCGAAGTGTCAACGCGTCTTAGAGGCAGCTCATTGTCTCGACCCAATTAAAGCGGCCTCGTTTTCCACTTCAGAGCTTCCGCCCAGTCAGCAGTGTGCAGGAGCGCTCAGGATCGTAGCATCTTGGCACTGGAAAGACGGCCTGCGACATCTGTTCTTCCCACCAAATCTCACGCCAAAGGGTTTCTCTTACAACATCCCGGTGCAGGGGTGAGTCTGTCTCCAGTTCCACAGTTTTCAGAACATGGAGTTAAAATGTCACTATAGAGCTACATCCCTTACAGAGATTTTTGGTCAATAGAAATGAATCTCTTATATTGATCCCCCATTAGCCGTGTGGTAATTTATACAGGTTTGACCTACATTTGTTCATGAGAGTCAAAGCAACTGAATCTAGACATTTTTCTGCACAGAGATAACCAAGTGCTCTGCCTGCTACACCCATCACTCCCTCCACCCAGACCCCTTCAGCTTCAGACTATGCCAGGAAACTACTGGGAGTGGGAGCCTGGAGGGCATCGCTTGGGCTCAGTTATTAGTTTAGAATAGAGGAGGCAAAACTCACCACGGCACTTTGCAAAATGGGTTTTGTCAAAAGAAGGAAATAAGTCAATGAAGAACAATCAAAAGACAGAAAACCTTAAGACTATCAGAAATGAAGATCTTTAAAAGATCAGTAAAAATGAAACTTTGGCATATCCGCTTAAAGACATAAATGAAACCAAATCAGACAACAAGGAGAAATAACCAGACAAAGGAGAGGTTTTATGAATCAACTATTATCTAATGTATCTAAATTCCTAGACATGAGTAAATTCCTGCAAGAATATAACCTGCAAAAATTGGTGTAAAATATAGGGGGGAAAATGAAAATGTATTCATATCACATAAAAGGAAGTGATTAAAACAAAAACAGTTTGAGAGACTTTTATAAGTGAGCTCCAGCAAACTCTCTGTGAACATTTAAATTCCTTTATGTTTTCTAAGGAAGGGGAAAAGAATAAGTTGCCTGGTTTGTTTTTACTAATTTGAACATAAAACAAACAAAAAATAAATAAACCAATGGTGCAATTCTATATCACTTTTGAACATACATGTGAAGATCCAGATTTCAAATAGAGCCCCATATCAAACAGTTTTTTTCTCAAAAATGTATGGATGATTTATCATCTGAAAATTTCCCTTGAAATAATTCAACATGTGAATAAACCAAAATGGAAGTCTCTTCTTATCCCATTTAATATGACACCATGACTTAATAAAATCCAGTACCTTTTTTATTATAGAGAGAAAAAAAAAAGGTAAATCAGGAATAGAAGTCTCCAATTGATAAGGGCAATATATCAAAAATTGCAAAAACAAAATAATTTATTAAGAAAGTTTAGACAGCTGCATTTTAATAACTTCTGAAGGAAGAAATCTCAGAGGATCACATTAAGGAACAAACCAAGTTAGAGCAGATCACAGATTGGAGCAGCTTGGGAACCAGCAAAGGCTGAGTCACAGTGCACCCCCGCCCCCAGGCTCCAGCAGCAGGAGTCTGTGGTAGGGAGCTGGGCACAGCCTCTCAGCAGACCTCCTTCTGAAGTCCACTGGCCAGCCCAGCCCTCCTCGCTCGCACAGCTGCACAGGGAACACCATTCTTGAGAGGACACGATTGGGTCCTAGAGAGGGGGCTGCTTGGTAGGTTGAAGCTGGGCCAGAGGGCGAGTGCCAGGTGACCATGGGCCAGAGCAGCACCATGGACTCGAGGGCAGAGAGACAAGGCCCATCCAAGGCAGGTCTGCAGAATGCCACCTGCCACACACTGTCAACAGGAGCAGAAGACAACCCAGGTGCACCTCAGCCATGGGAGAAAACAAGAGTGCAGCCACAGAAACAATGCAACAGGACAGACACCAGGGTGAGCAACAGACACAGCGTGGAACAGGACGTCGATTGCTGAATTAGAGGACCTGGTAGAAATCTTCAAACTTGCTCCATGCGTATAGCTCAGAACTTGGGAGGGGAAAAAGGAAGTAGTAAAAATGCAAATGCTCATTACCTTCTCCTAGAAAGTGATTGGCTGAGAGATGCTGTCAAATTTACTGACCAAATAAAGTTTAAAGTATATTCTTCAAAGTAAGAAAGCACTTTAGTACTATACAAAAGAAGTAAAACCCAGGGAAAATTCCAAGAAGGCAGTGATCTTGTTGGCTTACTATCCCAGCAGCTCCAAAATAATAGATAGTTAAGTTTATGCAAATTAACCAACAATGAGACTGGAGGGAAAGAGGCAGGAGGTAAAGGGGGCCAGATCATGAACTGCTCCAGCAGGAAAGGGATAGGCACATTTTAAAATGGATGCGACGGTCTCCGTGAGAACGAGGTAAGGTTTCAGAGGTGCTAACTATGGGATACAGAACTGAGGGATGAAGCTTTTTGCTTTTTGATTCTATAAAGAAAGAATTCAAACAAGTGTGACTTCTAAAATTGAATGTATTTGTGAATTTGATGTGACAATCAGGCGCTGAAAAACCTAAATATTTTCAACTATATTGAAATTCATTTTTAAAAACACATCGAACAATACATTTCCCTCACTGATTTCTTTTGCTTAAAAGGAGTTCAGTGTTCTATCTCAAGAAATTAGAAGCAAACAGAAGAGCCCAGGAGTAGAGTGTATAGAAACACAAATGATTTGTGGATGTTAATTTTATATCCTGCTACTTTGCTGAATTCATTTATGAATTCTAAAAGTTTTCTGGTGGAGTTTTTTTGGATCTTCTACATAGAGAATCATGTCAATGGCAAATAAGAATAGTTGGAGCCTCTTCTTATTCGCATCCCTTTGATTTCTTTCTATGCCTAATTGCTCTGGCTAGAGTTTCAAGAACTAGGTTGAATAGAAGTTGTTATCTTTAACATCCTTGTCTTGATCCAGTTTTTAAAGGGAATGTTTTCGACTTTTCTCCATTAAGAATGATGCTGGCCTTGGGTTTAACATACATAGGTTTTACAATGTTGAGGTATGCTCCTACTACCTATTTTTTTAGTGTTTTAAATGAAATCAAACCCCTATCTCTTACCCTGCACAAAATTTAACTTAAAGTAGATCAAAGACATAGGCATTAGACGACAGACCCTGCACCTACTAGAAGAAAATGTAAACCCAACTCTCCATCATGTCAGCTTAGGAACTGACTTCTTCAACAGGTCTCCTAAAGTGCAAGAAGTAAAATCAAGAATCAATAAATGGGATGGTATCAAACTAAAAAGTTTCTTCACAGCAAAACAAACAAGCAAGACTGTAAAGAGAAAGCCTACAGAATGGGAGAAAATTTTTGCTACCTGCACCTCAGAGAGAGCATTGATCACCAGAATACACAAATAACACAAAAACACCAAAAAAAACAAAACAAAACCCAAGTAACCCAGTCAATAAATGGGCAAAGGAACTGAACAGGTACTTCACAGAAGAAATACAAATGGTCAACAAATATATGAAAAAATGTTCAATATCTCTAGCAATTAGAGAAATGCAAATCAAACTATTCTGAGATTTTTATCTCACTCTAGTCAGAATGGCAATTATCAGGAATACAAGTGACTACAAATGTTGGCAAGGGTGTGGGGAAAAAGGTTCACTCATTCGTTGCCAGTGGGGCTGCAAATTGGTACAATAACTCTGGAAAGAAGTGTGGAGATTCTTCAAAAAACTAGGAATGAAACCACCATTTGACCCAGGTTGGTATGTACCCAAAGGACTTAAATCAGCATACTACAGTGACTCAGCCACATCAAAGTTTATAGCAGCTCAATTCACAATAGCTTTGCTGTAGAACCAACCTAGGTACCCTTCATCAGATGAAGAGATAAAGAAAATGTGGTATATACACAGTGGAATATTACTCAGCTATAGAGTAGAAAGAAATTATGGCATCTGTGGTAAATGGATGGAACTGGATACTACTATGCTAAGTGAAATAGGCCAATCTAAAAGAACTAAGGACCAAATGTTCTCTCTGACATGTGGATGCTAACACACATTAATGGGAGGAGGGAGGGAAGAATAGAAATTCATTGGATTTTACAAAGGTAAATGAAGGAAAGGGAGGGGGTGGGAGTAGGAAAGACAGTAGAGTGAATCAGACATAACTCTCCTGTGTTCATATGTGAATACGTGATCAGTGAAAGGGCACTCATGTACAATGACACGTATGGGCTTCTAAGTCACACTCCATGCTGTCTAATGTGTCAAAATACACTCTACTCCCAGGTACATCCAGAAAGAGCGACAACAAAAGTTCCCTGAAAGGAAGAGCACATTGTAGCTACTGTTCCTTGTACCTAGCCTCTACCCTGGCACACTTTTGACCTTGCCTTGGGGATTGAACCACAGGCACAGACAGGTGTCATGTCTGTCCTGTTCTCAGCTCTCTGGAAAGAGAAGGCAGCATGTGGCCCTCTGATGGGCTTGGTTTTGCTGTTCAGCCCTCACTGGTTCCTTCTCCAGAATTTGAAGAGGATAACTTCTCAATGCAAATGCTGTAAGTTATCTATGCATTTGATTTTCCAACATGCACAACTAGTTCAGTGTTACTCAGATCACCTATAGTCTTTGTAATCCAAGACTCCTGTCTAGAGTTAGAAGACAAGGAGAGAGCAGTTTTTCATTTAAATGATTTCTCACAGCCCTTTATGAGTCCTGAGTGGGCACTAAAATGCCTGGCTTAAAAACAAAACAAAAGCTTGCACCAAACAGTGACTGTTTTGTAAAGCAAATAACTAGTCTTTCAAATGAGAGAGGACCCTGGAGGAGGAATTTATCTGTTGGAGCTTCCAGTCTGGTCTGGTCAGCATTTGCATAATGCCCACCAGGAGAGGCCCCACCTTAGTAAACAACCCTGATGTTGCTGTCGCCCTGCAACAAAATTGTTCTATTTTCTTCTTCTAGAGCCAGGCATTAGGAAGTTATGTGCTAATTTATTGGCAAAATCAGCAAGCAGTATCTACAAATGCAGGAGAGCCCTGGATGCCAAGGATCCTATGCAGTCTTTCCATGAACATTCCCATTCCCTGTCCTTGTCCTCCTTTCTCAAAGGAGACATTGGTCTTTGACCTTTGACCCCACAACAGCTCAGTTCCAAGCCCTAGACTTACTGAAGGAAGGAAAAGAGGAAGAGAATGAGGAAGGAAATGATTAGAGACATAACTTAATATATTAGACCCTCCTGTTTGTTTAATGTATGTTATATTATTTATTGTACAGGTATGTGTTCTTCTCTGTTAATCTAAGAAAGGCAACTTGAAACGTTTTTGTTTGGAATATCTATGTTTGATTTTTTTCCCAAAGCACACCTGGTTCTGAAACTTCAGACCTGTGCTCCCCAGGGGATCTCCCATGGTGCTTTCTGTTGGTAATATTTGCAAGCGATTCTGCACCTCAGTCTCAGCCCAAAAGACAAGGGAAGCCGTCCTGTGTTGGAGAGGGACAGCCCTTCCCAGCCCTTTGGAGCTCTTCCTGGGGAAGGTGTCCAGGGGAATTCCACTTCTTTCTTCATCAGCACCATTAAACACACGTGGGATCAATTTGTCTAACTGAATATCACATCCTGTGTTTACTAGAATTACCCCTATTAATCTGAAAAAAGTTTCAAAAACCCATTCTTCAGCAAAACACAAATTTCATGAAATGTCCGTGTTTCCTACCAACCACAAGAAAAATATTAAAAGCTAGAACACAGTAGCAGGAGCTCAAATCACAGAGACACTTGATGGTGAATTCTGAAGATCTCTAAGGGTCCGCAAGTAACATTTAAAAGGCGTTTGAACTGCAGGGCAGAGGGGTTAAAGGAAAGCCAGGGCAGCCTGGCAGGGACTGATGCGGTGACAGAGGCAGGGGCACTTGTGGGGCAGGGGTGGCCCTCTGCACTGTGGGAATTTTCCCAGACCCAAGTAGAGACTCAAAGTGAGTCTTCACCTTGTGACCCAAGGTAGGACTCTCGTAAGCCACCACCGTGGCAGGGATCACAGCTTGATAACTAGTGCGAGGACGGCCGTAATAACCTAAGGCTGCCCAGGCAGGAGAAGGCCCGAGGCAAGGGAAAACCAGGCCCAGGGAAGAGGACCCTTAGAGCTCAACGGAGAAGACGCCCTGGCTCAGCAGCAGCAGAGGCCAAAGCCTGCCTCTGCAGAAAGTCAAGATTCTCCACTGGCACCGATCACTGAGGGCAAGGGCAGGGGGCAGCATGCGCACAGGGGACCAGCCGTGACCCCTGGACCACCACGCAGAGCCACCTTCGGGGCCAATGGAGTTGGCCACCAGACTCTCCAGGGGCAGGCTGAAGGGGAAGCTGGAGTTAAGTCAGACTCCTGCTGTGGCCTGCAGTCTGTTGTGTGTGGTCCAGGGCTGGCACCGGCCAAGCTTCCTCGTGTCTGAGGTGTTATCCCCTAAATGCTTTCCGATACCCAAAAGGCTCTTCTACCAAGACAGCCTCTTCCTATCCACTCAGCTGTTCATGAGTCACACCGAGTTTCCCTGAACGGGTGCACTCATATATTGGCTATCACTCAAGATCTGAAGCGTGTTCAATATCCTCGCATTCAGATCAAGCGCTGCTTTCTCTTGTCAAAGTCAATTAACACCCTGCGCCCCTCCATACCGTAACTACTCCCCAACAACATCCAGAAACGTCTCCACAAACCCTGTGCTCTGTTTAACAATAGGCTGACATCTGCTTGTGAGTCTGTAGCTGGCAGCGTGGGGGCTTGGTGTTTTGGGATGCAATGAATTCATACAGTGGTGTTTCTGACAGTGTGAGTCGTCCCTGTCAGAGAAGCTAGATATGAATGCCAAACAGAGAGGGTGGAGAACTCTCATGCTGGATTCCAATCAGGATTCCAATCAGGGTTATCTGGTTGGACTCATGGACACACACACCATCTCTCTCTGCTCTCTATTGAAAGGAATGTGGGTTAGAAGCAAAGACATCAGTAGGGATATGCTCATCAAACAGCCAGATCCTAGGGCATGGTGGACAAGATGAGCCGGGAACATCTGTGCAAAAAAACAAGGACGTGCTCAAGCACCAGCGTGAACCAAAGGTTTGCAGGAGCTGACCTAAATGTGCTTGTGCTGGCCAAATTCTTCTCTAAAGAAAAATGCTGAGCGATAACTGTAGGAAGAACAGTAGAATTACATTTTTGTGAACATAAATGCAGTAATATATGAAGAGCTTTGGGCAAGAATGTTAATGAATCCTTAGAAAGACGCCTGGGGAATGGCAGATTCACATGGTCTCAAAGTAGCACCCCAAGTTTACCTGCTGGCTATGCCAGGGAAGGCATTCCTTCCCAAAGGAGAGAGACGGGGGCTTTCACCGAGTATGAATTTCACAAAGATCTCAGATGACCTGACGCTGTGTGCCTGCTGATGTGATGAGAAGTGAAGTGCATTTAGGAAATATCCTTCCACATTTGTTTAAACCAATGCAATCGTGAAGGAAGATACCAAGAGAAATCCAGATTGTGGGACATTCTAAAAGACAACTGCCCTGAAGTCTTAAAAATTTAGGGATTGTGAAAGACAAAACATGGCAGGAAGTTGTTTTAGATTTGAGAGTGAAGAAATAGAACGTGGGCTGACACGGGTAGACGGCCAAGTGTAGGGGCCGTCCTCGCCCCACCCTGCGTGAGGAAAAAGGAATGTCCACAAAGGACCTTCGGGGATGACTGTGCGAGTATGCACACAGGCTCTGCGTTAAATACTGTCACCGCATCAAGGCTAAATCCTTGGATGTCATGTCACAGGAAAGGCACGCGGATGTAAGAGTAGCTTGCATTTCAGAGGTAGGGGGAAGTGGTGCAATGACTGCTTCTTACTTCCAGGTAAATCAGCCAAAAGACCTGGGAACACCTATGCACATTTGTCTCATGTTCACATAAGGGTGTGGAACACGTGGTGGGTGAGAGTATCTACGTAAGGAAGCAAGTAAAATGGGACCAAATGTAGACAATGAGTCAAGTTGAAACATGGCATTTGTTATAGCACATTTCAACTTTTCTGATTCTACAATATTAAAAAAGTGGGAAAATTTTCAGAAATTTCTATTGATTGAATTCAAGAAATCACTTCTCAGTTTACCAAGCCTCTGGGCAACCGGATTTTCACATTTTAACTCAGGTCCTCATGGTCTCACGTTCACATTCTCAGTAGAATTCCATCACCAGTTGTTGAACCTGAAGTTTTCTTTCCAATGTTTTTGAGAACAAGCTGTGTTCCAGGTACAGAGAATCAAAACGAGCTGCTTAAGTCAAGCAGAGTAGCCAAGACATTGCCAGAGACCTATGAGCAGAAGCCAGTGTTCTGACTCTTAAGCCAAATTGTTTATCGCAATTCAACACACTCAGAATTTTATCTCCAAACATATTGTATGAACACAAAGCATATTTCCACACTGGAAAATTTGAACAGGTGCCGTGAAAACTTGAATGGTATTTGCCACCTTCAAATAGCACTTGGCATCCAAAATCCATTTATATATTCAACTGTATGCTGATTATTGTGGTAATGGTCTTGAGGACCAAATCTCTTCAAGTGGAAAATAATATCCCAGCCTAATTTTTTGAGAGGATTTGCTTGAAATAGAGAAACTTTTAGAGCATTCATGTCTATATACTAGGATTTTTTTTTTTTTACCCATAAGGTCTATGTTTTGCACACCATTTGTAAAGACTACCACTGAAATACTACATATATAAAAAGATAAAAGAATAACTTTACTCACAAAGGAATTTAAGTTTACTTTTGCCTTATTTGGGCCAACATACTGCCCACTAGATGTCCTTGTCACTAAAACATGAAGCTCGTCTTGGATCTGTGTGTGTCCCTCTCACCCTGGATCATGAGCACCTTGTGGGCAGGTGTTAGGTCTTCCATTACATTTAAGATGGTACTCTGCATAGATCTGCCTTGCAGAGAATTGACTGATTTCATGCTTTTAAGATAAATGTACTGTATTCCAAAAGGCTTAAAGTCATGTTATATGAATCCCACTGAATTTCTGGTGAATAATCTAGCAGCTATAAAAGGCTGGGATGAAGCAATGGGGAGCTATGTAATTGATGATTTCTGTGTATTTTGCCATATGAACTCTGTGTGTTTGCTGAGCAGAGACGACACTTCGAAGTACCTGATTGAAAAGAAAGCTTAAAGGCCACCAAGCAGGATTGCGTTCTCTTCAACACTGTCACATGCAGTCAAGGGGAAGTGAGTGTTGAGCAGAGTAGGAGTGATTATGAATGATCTATTCACAGCAAAGTTTTCATTACAAGGTAATGCCTCCTTTCTCATAAGGTTAACATTATGATCCAGGATGCTGGTTATTAGAATTTATACTATTACATACAATATGCAAAGAGAATCTTCTTAAATGTCTAGCATCAGTTAAAAATGAACATGCTCACTGTGGTCAAGAGAGGGAGAGGAAAGCACAGTTCTTATTTGAGAGAGAGAGAAAGAGAGAGAGAGAGAGAGAGAGAGAGAGAGAGAGAGAGAGAGAGAGAGAGAAAGCTCATGTGTATGAACACAATTGCATCACAGGCCTTGGATTTGTAAATGAAAGTCAATTATAAATACTTTTTTTTGGGGGGGAGGTTCTGGGGGGGGAGGTACAAAAAAGAGCTGGAGATGTGGTTCCGTGGTTAAGTGCCCCAGTTCTTTTTTGGTTTTTTATTTAGAGACAAGGTCTCACTGAGTTACTTAAGGTCTCTTCTCTAAGTTGCTAAGGCTGGCTTTGAACTTGCGAACCTCCTGCCTCCGCCTCCTGAGCTGCTTGGAGCACAGATGTGGGTCACCATGCCGTGCTATAAATATTTCTTTCACATAAAATTTTGACTCTTTAAAATATCACAGGACTAATAACTAACACATTAGTCAATTTCAAAAGTTTAAAAGCAACTTTTGTGTATTTTCCAAGTGTCCGCTGAGAGCAAAGAGGAGTTGGAGGCATTTATTAGGAGAATTGTCCAAGGCAGTGGCCTTGGTGGTCAGGGGAGACCACCAAAACCAGCTGGCAGGAGCACCTGGAGGGTGGGAAGGTAGGACCCCAGAAGTGGAGGTCTGGCAGGTTCCCTGCTGCCCAGCTTTAACTGTGGCTAATCTTGCTAAGGTCCAAAACCCTTCGGTACTGAATGTACCAGACTAAGTAGTGTAGTCTATTTACTTCGGAGTTTGAAATACACTTTCCATAGCACTTTTTTCTCCAATGAGAATTAAGAGATGTTTCACTTCCTATTTCTACAAAAAGCTACTTCACAATTACAAGGTCACTTCCACTCTCCAATGTCTAAAAGTTATACATAAAAATTCAGAAAAATTAGAACCCCTCCTCATTTTCCCTTCAGCAAATTTCATGATTGACACGTTACCCTTGAGCAGAGGTACAGACCCATAATCACAGAGAAAATAATCCAAACATTTTAATTTACTTGATTTAATAGGCTTTTAAAACCCATTCTGAGAATAATTTGATTAATAAACACCAGGCCAAATGAGGATCTGGTGGTATGTGACTTATTTAATTGAAAAGTTCCTGAGCAATCCACTGATTAAAGCATATTAGCAATGGGTTTGAATGCCCGAATCTCAGTGGCTTGGTGCCAGATATGGTTTCAACTGTTGATCAAGTTCTGCATCATGATTCTGGGATGATGCAGCTCCCTGGGAACTGGTGGGTATGTATGTAAGGAAGAGAAAATGGCTCTGGCCCTGGCCTCTCTATCTTTGGTCATCTCCTCCCACCTGGTATGGTCCAATCTGATAACAGGGTCACTGTGTCAGAAGGAGGGTGCAGGGTGTTCCTTGGTTTGTGTGCACATTGAGGTTCTACGCATAGACTGAGCGTGTGCTGTGTGCCCTGAAGCTCGCCAAGCAACACAGGCTCAAAGATAAAACAAATATGACCACAAAAGCTGCCTGCAGCATCGCCAGCAGAGATCAGGAAATACAGAGCAGCACTCTAGTATAATAAGTGCAATTGCAGAGACACGGTACAGGCGCCAAGGGATTTCCAGGGGTGGAGCAGACAGGAGTCGTGAGCAGTGTGATATCTTTGAAATGTGGACAAAATGTTGGAAAGTAGACACATCAGACTGCAAAGATCAAAGACCACCAAATCCAGGGGTGAGTATTTATTCTTCGTGCATCGAGATGACATTGAAGGATTTGGGGGGACCGAGTGACAGTATCCATTCTGAAGTTCATATGATAACAGGATAGAAGGCAGAGTCTCAGCTCAATGGAGTATGTTTTATCAAACTGTCCAGGATGGCTCTGAGTAACACAAAAATGTAAATCACTGTGGGAAAGGGGCTATAATTCTTGGTGACATAAAACTACTTTAGATCATAAACACAATGCAAGCAAAGAAAAGACTTCTTAAAGTGGGAAGAGAGAGAAGGTTGGGCTTAAAATATGTAATGAAGAATGATTTTAAATCTCTTCCTGCCGAGCGGTGCCACACGTAATGGTTTTGCACATAAATGCTTTTGCATCAGGAAATTCTGGAGAAAGTTATGTGGCTTCAAGGAAGAGTCATATGCAGGTTGACTCTTAAGTTTGCCATTTAGTAGGCTGAGTCCCTCACCTGGGGCGGGGAAACTGCAGGCACCCACACTGCCGCCCTCTCCCTGTGCCTAGCAGCTGGATTAGTGGAGTAAAGCTGAATGAGACTGCATCTCCCAGCCACGTCTCCCGCAATGGATGGGGTAGTGGGATGAAGCTAAAGACTATGTCCCTAAAAATATTCCCTTACCCCCTGCTGTGTCCCTGTGACTGCTCTCAAAATTGCCAGAATCTTCTGATCTCTCTCTCTCTCTCTTTCTCTGCTGCAGTTTGATCCACTCACACTGAGGTCAGTCTGCATGAACGAGGGCTGAGGAATAAGATCCTGTGCAGGCTCCAATCCTCTCTGTGGCCTCTGCTGGGAGTGAATACACCTATTTCACTCCTGTGCCACCTAATGAGAAATCACTTTGTGGAGGGTAAACCCTAAGCATTGTTACTCATACAACATTCTACTTTTTATTGTTGTTTTTTGGTACTGGGGATTAACCCAGGGGGTCTTAATGGCTGAACCATATCCCCAGCCTCTTTTACTTTTTATTTTGAGATAGGGTCTTGCTTAGAGACTTGCTAATTTGCTGAGGCTGGCCTTGAATTTGTGATCCTCCTGCCTCAGCCTCCCCAGTCGCTGGGACTACAAACATGCATCACAATATCTGGCTCCTACATTCTACTTTGCTATAGGAAATTCGTTCATTATGTTTTTAGTTTGGGTATCAAGTGATCACAATCAAATATTATTTAGAAATAAACATGTTAATGTAAGATTTGAATCATAAAAATCCATATGATCACACTAAAAGTAAACAAACAAATCAGATTAGAATGAACTACATTTTCACCATTTTGCATGGATGTGTCCATAAGTGATATTCCAGCATCTCAGTAAACGCCAGGTGGCACAACACCCCCCACCTTGCCACACACAGGCACGCACGTCAGGCTCCCTCGTGTATTCGAGCTCCTTCAGAAACCAAGGCTTGCAGTCGCTGCACAGGGCTGCACTCTTCTCCCCACGCCCTTTGAACAGAAGACGCTGCTCTTCCTGCCGGCTGCTCTCTCGAGCACACCCAGGGTTGTTTTCTAACCATCCGTTTTGCTCCACCCACAGATCCTTCCCTGAATTTGTGACCAAGAGCACACACTTTGAGGGAGGGAGATTGCGAGGATGTGCACCTGTTTGGTCATGGGAAAACCAAAGGAAAGCGAAGCAGGTTCATTAGACAGACATCAAGGTGGTGAGCGAGGGCGGTTGCTGGGCATGCTGGTGGATCAGAGGGAAAGAGCCCTTGTGTCTTCCCCCTTGCTGCCTCCGGGAGGAAGTGGAAAACACTGCTGTTATGAGAAAACACAGACAGAGGCTCCCAAGCACCGCAGGGTGTTCTCGGCGATCCTACAGCAGGCACAGACTCCGGGGTTTTCAGTCTGGGCTTGGGGAAGGCCAGGAAGGCCCTGTGGGTCAGCAGCCAGCCTGGGAGGGGCCCAGGAGGTTGGGCACGGCCCTCAGGTGTTGGCGGTTGTTCTCTCAACTCCAGATTCACCCTCCACCTCCACGCTTTGCTTCTGCTCCTGTGGACGCAGCTCTGCAGATGACTTCACCTAGATCTCTGCCAGCTGGACTTTTGGACTCCTGGCAGGAGGAGGCAGGAGCTCAGAATGGAGAAGGGAAATGGAAGGCTTCTCCTTCCTGTCTACTCGCCGTTTCTGTCAGCAATGCCACAGCCAAAGTGTCCCACCAGAGACACTGTGTCCAGAGGCAGCCCTTTCTCCCTCTGGCTTCTTGGGGCGCCCAGACCACTGGGCCTTGACCTTCCAAGGAGTCAGTAGCAACTCTTTTCAAGCAAGAAGTCTAAGAAGGGAGAAAGGCTGTTTTTCCAGACAAAGAAACATGAAAGATTTCACAGCTGAACATTAGCTTTGTCTGAACCTGTCTCAATGATTCCTCCGTCTTGGGGTCTGGTGTCTGGCCAATCAACGCTCTAATTTTCACATTAAAGTCGTGAAGTGTCTGTGAAGTTAGTTGCAATTCTGTAGCCTTCTGTGCTTTAGAACGTTTGGAACTGAATTTCCACAAATCGGTCCTACAGCTACAAGCAGAAAATTATTTAAAAACAATTATTTTGCCCAGCATGGTGGCATGCACCTATAATCCCAGCAGCTTGGGAGGCTGAGGTGGGAGGATCACAAGTTCAAAGCCAGCCTTGGCAACTTAGTGAGTCCCTGAGCAACTCACTGAGACTGTGTCTCAAAATAAAAGATAAAAATGGACTAGGGGTATAGCTAAGTGGTTAAGTGCCCCTGGGATCAATCCCTGGTGCCAAAAAATAAAAATAATTATTTAAAATAATAATAATAATTATCTTTTCCTACAACACAGCATTTCTGTTTTTCGAGCACTTCCTGAGCCTGTGATTTTCTTTTCCTAAGCCTCCCAGCCATTCCTACCAGGTAGGTAAATATCACAAGGACTGGCCTCATGGGTACTTCTTCCCCGTGAGTCATGGTAGATATTCCTCCCCAAAAGGTCCTGTTCCACCTGATAGAATGGCCAGGAGCTGGGGGCTGCTGGCTCTGCACTGAAGTAAGTTCATGGTATTCAAACTGCATCTTGGCCACTAAGGTGGAGGCTCCTGGCAGTAAGGTGATACAGGTATATGAGTCAAGACTATTTCACAGTGGTTCCAGAGGGCCCCAAACACCCATGCTTGGCTATTTCTCCAGTTCCTATTCCTGTTCTGAAATAGACATATGCAGCAACCGGCAGAAGTAATGCCCACATGTCTCTCTGCCCTGTGGCGTAAGAGATGTTAAACTTGAGATAAGCAGCATCTCCTGAGATATCCCCTCCCTACCAGGGAATAGTGATACCATGCAGGGAATGGCAAAGATGACCATCTCTGTCAAAGACCTGAAACTAGCACGGCTCATTTACCTACCTCATACTCACCTCACTAGCTGACCCACGGCACGGAGAGTTATTATAAATTACCACAAGTGTATTTAGGTTGTGATTCATTGGTCCAAACATGGAATCTTCACTGGAGCAAACACATAGCCCCTGACACCTCGTTTAAGTCTTTTGATCAAATTATTTTTTACCAATTTTCAAAGACCATCAGAAGCATTTGCTTTTACCTGGTAAGGTCTATACCACACCTTTACTTCTCCTGGGGCTGTATCAACTCTTGAGTCTCCTGCTTTCTGGCATAATTATATTGGCATAAATCTTGATCAACTTGACCTCAAGCTGACTATGTTGACATTGTCTACTGATAAGACCAGATGTGCGGGAAATGACAAATACCCTAGATGTTTTTCCAAGAGACAATGCAAGCTGGAACATAAAGCTCATGGAAGTTAGTGGCCGGCATTTCTGTGAAGTCTGCGGGGGTCCAATGGTTCTGCGCATGTCAGGCAGACATTTCTAGGTTACCAGCAGAGCTGTGGACCCTGTGATGCTGAGCACTACAAAAGAAGCATAATCCTTGTTGGCCTCTTTGGATCTATTATGTGCATACTGCTCCCGCCTAGTTATCAAGAAGAGTGAGTCATGAGTCTTGATCAGAGCTCCAGCAAGAGAAGGCTGCAGCAGGTCTGGGCTTCTGGAAGCTGCTGTGCCACTTGAGCCTGATGACCCAATAGCTTCAAGTATCTGCCAAGTGGCCATGAGAAATAGAGTTTCCTTGCCAAGGAATAAAATCCTGACTCTATGGAGATGAAGAGCCCGCACCACCTGTGCTGCCCAGCACAGACTGGACGGGATCTGAACTGATGCAGCACCCCCCCTTGCTCAGTTTGTACCAGTGACACATGCCAGAGACACTCAGGATGAAAAGACAGAAAGAAAACACTCAGGCCTTGCCTACGGATAATTCAGTACAACACACAGCTGCTAACAAATGGACTAAGGCAGCGTTTGGTTGCTTACTTGGCCAAGACTTACGTGGTCAGAAGTACTGTAAGGTTTTTTGGTAGTCATTAGTGCTTTGACTGCATGGTCAGGACTTGGAAAGACTGAGATTAGGAAGCTGGAAACAAAGCATTCTATGGAACTGTCCAATCTGGGTCTAGAGTATAAAGGTATCTATACCCAGCCAGGCACGGTGGCACACTGATGTAATCCCAGCAGCTTGTGGGGCTGAGGCAGGGGATCACAAGTTCAAAGCCAGCCTCAGCAACTTTGTGAGACTCTAAGCAACTCAGTGAGACCCTGTTTCTAAATTAAATACAAAAAAGGGCTGGGGATATGGCTCAGTGGTTAAGTGTCCCTGAGTTCAACTCCTGGTACCCCCTCAAAACAAATAAACAAACAAAAAAACAAAAGGCATCTGCACCCCATAAAATGCTCACTAAGGGGTGCTGCCTGCAAAGGGAACTTGCAGTCATCAGGCCAACAAGACCACCTGCTCTGTGGACGTCAGGGGGCCTCCTTCCGCAGCCCCTCCCCAGCACTTGCTCAGTGGGCTTATGTACGCAGTGAGCACCGTGGAAGACAGGCCCGCACAGAGAGCAAGTCGCTTCCCCACTAAGCTGTGAATAATGGAGTAGGCTCTCCTTAGCAGCAGGCCAATCATGGGGGCTTACAAAATCGGGGGGGAGGCAAATGCTCCTCAATGCCAAAGCAACACACTCTGGATACACACGAAGCTTTCCTGTCCTCTATCCTGCTAACAGCATCGTGGCCTGCAGATTTATAGGATGTCCTGGGCACATATGGAGCTCAGTCACATTGCTTCTGAGTCAGGAGCCCCTGAGTAAGGGAAGGAAGGGTCCTCAGCACAGGAAGTGTGGCAACAGGCGTGTGTGCAGTGACACTTGTCTTACTGGTCAGTCTCCCCAAAGCATCACTGACGGAATCTGACTGACCTCGCACAACCCGAGCTGTGGTGCCAGCGGTGATGACATTCAGAAAGGCCGGGCTCTGACATACGCTGACACATGCCTGAACCACCAACCAAGATAGGGTGCTGCTCCTCTGACAGTCAGAATCAAGTGGTGGGAGTGGGACTGGCTACTTTCACTTTTATGCCTAATAAACCACTCATAGTGTGTTTGATTCCAGCCTCGGGGGTCAGCTGGTTTAGACATGTAAGGACCAAGAGTGAAGAGTTCCCACTTGGGGACATAAAACAGTTATCTTTATAGAAAAGAGACATTAGTTGAGATGTTACATGGTCATTTTGAGTTCCTTGAGCAGGGAGCTAACAGGGGAAGAGACAGACTGGGTTGGCTGGAGTCCTGGTCTCAATCACGGAGGGAAATTAGATTATTACTATACAGCGGGGACAGGGAGAAATGAATCTGAGACTCAGTGGAGTCCCGGGGCTGTGGCTAGGACTTCCACATCCAATAGTAAAAGTTAATGAAAACTACGTAAAAGATTGGACTATTGAGGATTTGTACGGTCAGGAATGAAGATTTACAGCACCCTATACAATTACAAAAAAAAAAATACAACTGAGATATGGCTGAGGAAAAAGGTAATATGAAATGGATTTCAGAAAAGAGAAGTCACAAGGAAATCTAAGTTCTCATCACTAGTATGTAAATATGTGTATACATGACAGTAATGGCTAATCTTTTCCCTCCTTTAAATCCCCTAGTTACCTTTTATGTTTATATTTTTGTTGTTAATTTTATAACTCAATTTATTCTCTAAGACACAAAATATTCTTTTGCAATTAAGAGTAAACTAAAAGAATCTGGGTATGGTGGCACATGCCTAAAATCCCAGCAACTCAGGAGGTAGAGGCAGAAGGATGTCAAGTTCAAAGCTAGTTTCAGCAATTTAGCAAGGTCCCAAGCAACTTAGAGAGACCTGTCTCAAAATTAAAATAAATAAATAAATAAAAACTGGGCTGGGAATGTGGCTCAGTGTCTTAATGTCCCTGAGTGCAAACCCTGGTACCACAAAAGAGAGAGCGAATAATCTAATAGAGAAATTGAATCAGCCTGATCATTGGAACTTGTGTTCTCCATGTTTTAGGAGAGGCCAAGAGTCTCTGGGGAACAGATATTTCTGACTAGACTATCCACAAAGCACTTACTATGGGCAAAGGGAGACCAAATACGTGTGCAGCTGACTTCAGAGTAGAGACGGTCAACATGGGTAACTTAATGGTGTTTCCACATTTGAAGCCACCATCTATATTCCGTCCTCTAATGAATGCTCTAAGATTCGGCATGAAATCCCTCCACCTCCTTCCCCAGCTCCTTTACTAGAGGGGGTAGGGGTGGCAGGTGCCCCTCCTGTGGCTGAGCCTGCAGCCTCCCCTCCTGCAGCAGCACTTCCTCCCAGCTGGGGCTTCTTTTAAGCCAGGAAAGCTAGCCTCCTGTGCCCTCTCAAAGATCTGAGCCCCAGCAGCAGGGTTCCACCTGGGGCTTCTGGGCTCTCACCGACTGCCCCCTTCTGTCTTGTTCCCCTGAAGCCAGGGCGGCTGAGTCCTCTATAGGTCCCGATTCACTCTGTGTTTCAGGGCTCCACCATGTGATTAGTCATCTATGTTAAATTCCCTCTGTCCACACCCAATGGGCTTTCTCTTTCCCTGGCTGGGACAGGAATGGAGGAGGGTTTAACTCAGGGAGGCAGGGACTGCAAGTTTCCATGTTAAGTACAAAACCAGAGAGTCTCAAGTAGGGGTGAACAGCAGGGGACATCCAGGCAGCAAAGCCCATAGAGAGGGGGTTTGGATTTGAGGTCCAGGAAAAATGGGGAAGGAATCCAAGGTGAACCCAGATGGTGGGGCTGGGAGAATGGAGGACTGGTTGAGGTTACGGGTGTGGTCGTGAGACTTGGTGACTTCACAGAGTCCTGGGTGTGTCTTGGTGAAATCTCATCACACAGGTACAAATTGTCATGGGCCCAAGAAAGTGCACAGGCCTAGAGCAGGGATTTAGGAGTAAGGTCCATTTAGCTGAAGGTCCAGTTAACTCCAAGGGGCAGGAGACAACCAGGAGGAGAGCGCAGAGGGGCAGCAAGCGGGGCAAGGAATTCCTGAGGGGACCCTCCTTTAGGAGACCCAGGGGAAGGCAGGCAGGGAGGGAACTAAATAGGGTCAGTCAGAGAAGGAGCAAGGATGGGACCCTTGGCACCGTGTCCTGCAAGTCAGGGAAGTCACGGGAAGGGGACCTCAGGAGGAGCCTACACAGGGAGCCTCAGCCAGTGTCAAGGACAATTATTATAGAAAGTGAGTGACTCTCTAAATGCCACCTCCCAACCTGCCAGCTGTCCTGTGGGAATGTGACACATCCTCTCCAGCTCTGATTTAATAAGAATGACACCAACAGTCAGCAAACATAGAAACAGGCACAGCGACGCCAGCATCGTGTAGCACCTCCCCGAATGCAATCCCTCTGGTGTCTCCATGCTTCAGATCCCAGCCCAGAGCTCCATGCATAACTGCCTGAGGGCGCAGCCTCAGGGAGGGGAACCGCAGCTCAAGGCTACTTTGGATATTTTTTCAGTTCTTCACTGGCGCAGCACTTTGCTGTGTTTGATGGCAACATGTAAATATTATCATCGCTTCCTTGACTAGTGGCATCATAATTTCCTACAAAAGACTTAAGCCGAAGGGATTAACACACTGTGAGGATTAGGTATTCTTCTAGTGGGGACCAGAAAAAAAAATTATGCAACAGGTACTCTAGGAACATCTGGGGAGAAGATCTGACACCTGTCTTTCCTGTCCATTCACAGCTCAACTATCCACAGCTTGTCATTGCACAATACCTCTCCATTGCTGGTGATGACCGGTCAAAGCCATAAAAGATTACATGATTAAATGACTGAACCTAGAAGAACGAGCAGTAATTTTCAAGCTCAGCCACAACTCCCATTCAAAGACTCTACCTGGATGCTCTCCACAGCATGTGCTGGAGGAAGGTGAGGGACTGCATGAATTGCTGCATGCACTTCTTGTCTAGGGATGTGGCTCCTGCACAGTCCAAGTGTTTTATGGTTTATTATATTTAAAACACGGGCAGAGCATTGTCAGAGGCACCCCCTGCTATGAGGACAGTCAAAGCCTGTTAGATACTGGTGACTGTCATCACTAGGAGCAGCTTCACCGTCTAGCATCAACAGAAGCCGGGGCTGCAGATCATGGTGTCTGATAGAGCATCTCCATTTATGAACAATGGACACAAGGTTGATTGAAATAAGTATATTTCTGAGATAGAAATGGGAGAGAGAAGCATAAACAGTGGCTTCAGCCATACACTTTTTATCTATGCAGAAGCGAATACCAAGACAGCAGCCTTCTCAATCTCATTCTTTCAAAATGGGAAGCAGTACCAAATGCAGAGACTTGCGTGTGCGCTACCAGGGCTTAGTCATGAGTATTTGGTAATTCCTGAAAAATCATACTGAGCTTCTTTAAAATGGAATGGTGTGTCAATGCAGTGAAATTCATTCTTTTAAAGTCTTCCAACATTGTTACTTATCCCTCAACGATGCCTGCTTTAAATAGGTTTAATTAGTTTGACTCATGTTAGAGCCCTATTTCACTTAACATTATTTAGGACAAGATCAAATGACGCGACCCATATTGCCACAGTTCATTTTGGAATGGCAAAATCACACATTTGGACAAGCTTTCTCCCTGGAGAACGAAATACACAGTTCCAAGCTAGGCTTCTCTGGCATTTTGAGAATGTTTTATTCACCTCCAAACTCCAATCCGCTTTTAATCCTGGTTCAAACCAGTTACCAAACATTGACTTCTCTCAAGCTTTAGCATCCCTTCTTGGTCCATCTTGTTAAAGTTTGACTGTCTCTGGATCCATAAGAAATGCCTCTCTTCTGTGCCCTCCATCTATGCCACCAGCAGCACCTCCTTCAGGATTACGCGTCTTCCTGCTCCCAGCTGAGTCTCAGCATCTTCTGATCTAGTCTCCCCATATTACACTCTGAACTTCCCTGTGTTTTCTCACTGAACCACACACTGCACCTTAATTCAGTTAAATGTAGGTTGCTGCTGGTATATACTTTGACATAACATAAATTAATTACTGAAATTGAGACCAGGTATTATTTTTATCAATGTTGCTGTCATGCTCAATTATGAGCTCCCAGTTCTTTTTTCTCATTATCCATTTCTGAAACCAATAAAATGGATACTTGTTTAAAGTTTGAGGGATTTCAAGACAGACATTGAAAGAACTGTCGGATGATATCAGCGCACTGTGCAACAAAATCAATTTTACAATGTTCATACCGCTGCCACTTTGACTACCTGCCCAGTGCAGTCAAGGCCAAATGACTCATCTCACAGTCACACCACGTGAGGCTGTAAACCTAGAATGTGTCAATCTACCAACCCAACTTTTACTTTCAAAACATTTCCTTACTGTCTAGCGATGGTGAGTTAGAGTGAGAAAGACGCGTTCACAAATGCATATCAGGAGAAACTTAAAGACCTAGAGCTTCCAAAACCTGTAGACCAAAGTCACATTCATTCTGTTCTTTATTGTGGTACCCAAAAGTAGTGGCATAAGCACTGAAGATACGAGCATTATGAAGCACAATTTCACACTCTGGGCACAGATGGCTAGGTATGGCCCTCGAGACCACACGTGTGTTGAAACAGGTGAGAACAGTCAATGGGAAAGAAACACTAAAGTCAAGTGTGCACTACTAGAGAGTGCTAGAGAAACTTGTACACCTAAAGTTTACCTAGAAATAAATATCAAGGCAAATTAAATTAAGAGAAGTCTTAGACGGTTTCAGTCTTCTGGATCCACATAGCTACCATATTTCGATGGGCACCTTTATGGGTGCAGCTAAAGTACAGCGCTGACACCTTCAGCACTGTAGCGTGAGCCCCCTGAGGCTCTGCAACTCACAGCAGCACTCCCAGCACCCGGACACCGTCCACTCACAGCATAAATAAATATACACGTTGTGTGAGTCAATGGAACTATGAAGTAGTCCCCACGGTATGTCACTGAGGGGATTCTTTAACCCATTTTGCACATGTTTGTGGATTCAAGAAGCCATACAGCCCAAAGCATCCGCAGCCTGAACAGGCAATGTGTTTTCATGGCACAGAGCAACCTTCAGTTCATAATGCTTGGCAAACATTGGGAGAGCTGGGCAAGGAGGCCAAACACCCCTTAATGTAGGACAGAGTGAAGACCCACTTGAAATTTCACAGTAATATACTTACACTGGAAGTGTTCTAATAAGACCAAGCTAAGGATTTAAAAGACATTTAAAACCACTTTCAAATAGGCCTGCTATGGCCTGAAAGTCATGTCCCTCTCTCTCTCTACCCCAGCCTGATCATATCTTGGACCTTAGTGGCCTAGTGACCTTGTTAAGAGCTGGTGTCTTTAGAGGTGGTGAGGTGCTGATGGCAGAACCTTCATGAATTTGAGTAGGACCCCGCCCGAGTGCGGCCAAGCCGCCTCCACCACGGGAGTAGGAGCACCAGTGAGGAGCACGGCCTCCATCTCCGTCTTCCAGCCTCCAGAACTATGAGCTAGAAATTTATCGTTTGTGAGAAGATTGGAGAAGAGGTTTTCTGTACATAATAGTCATATTGGATATATTATAAAGATTAAAAAGAAAACCCAGGAAATCATCTTCACCAATTAAAGGAAGAGGAAAAAAATAACTTTCAAGAGGTTTAAGAATTGAGGAAAGGAGAACTAAATCCACTTCTCAGGTAACTTCAGGAACTATAATTAAGAACACAGCCACACTCCCCCACCCAGTTCATTTGATTGTACAGCCCCATCCACCCAGGAGCAGGCCCTGTGGCCCCCACATGCAAAAAGCCCACACCTCCCCAGCTACTGGGCTGTCCCACAAAACCAATGCCTCTTACCCCGAGATTCTCTTGTCTTGATACGCCTTCCTATATATAAATATCCTTTCTGTCCTCCCACAAGCCATTTATTTAGTTCCCAAACCCATACAAGTTTTCAGTCTCTATAGGTCAAAAATCTCTAAGAATTCAATGAAATCAAACTTCTTCACAGGAAAACATGAGCATCTATCCACTTACATACATGTAATTCTGCATGTCCTTTCAAAGGCTCCCAGGGCCTGACACTAAGTGAGCGTGCATCTTGGTGTGGCCGGATTGCCAGTGAATCACAGCCAGGTCCACCTTGCCGGCTGCAGTGTGCACTCACGCCAGGTCTTGTTCACGACGGACCAGCTGATAAGTACTTGGAATAATATCATGTGGAGAAACACGGTTGCTGACCTGGAGAGTAGTATAAAACTCTCCTCGTGAGATGACCACACCATCACACACACACGCCACAGGATACCTACTGGACAGAATTTGGACCTTGGAATCAGGAAGACCAGAGCTTGAAATCTGGATTCCCCTTGCTCACTATTTGACACAAGGACATTTGTTTGTCTCCTTCAGGGTGGAGGTAACAGTGATTTAGTCACACTGTCTGTGAAGAGTGACACAATGACCATGATGATTATGTGAAATGTTTATTTGGGTAACCTCGACAGCCTACCATACCTCCTTCAGCCCCGGGGTGCTCCGGTTCAAAACACCTTTCCTGAAATTCACAATTAGTTCGTTATCACTACTATGTCAAAATCCACCCCTCTCCTAAAAACCAGTGTCATGGCATTCACTAATTATGAGCTGGCCCCACAACCACTGCCGGTTCTGTCTTGAAACAGCAGGAGCCTTCAGATAAACCTTCACAAGTTCACTCCGTGATGACTCATGGAGAACGCGTCAGGTTCCAGGCACTCTGTACTTGGGAACTTCACGAGCATCACGTTGACACACACTGTAAACAGAACCCTGCCAACAGAAGCAGAGGAGCAGCAGCCTCTGGTGAGGAAGAGAAAGATTTTTCAGAGAAATAATATCTAGAGCACCAACCAGAATATACGGGATGCAATAATGGCCAGATGAATTTTAGTTGTATAATGTTCTTTCTTTCATATTGTTTCGTAGCAAACCTTTCTAGGTTTCTGCAAAAATGTGGCAAATGATGAAAAGCAACATTTATTATCTTAGTTTATATTAGTAACTCAATTTCCCTCAGGACTGCTATGGATGTGAAAGGGGTTTGGGACTGAATTAACAAAGCTATTTGGGTAACAGTTGAAATAAGATCCAGGAGGGAAATAATGTGTCTATAAATCTTTTTCAGTGTCTGTAAATTCTGCAATCCCTTGAGCTACTTTCTTGGTACCTGGAGGAGAAAATGATTATTTTAATTTTAAAAAGCCAGTAGGTGCAAACATATGCTGAGACTTAGAAATGGAGTTAAAATTTTCCAAAGATACTTAATATATTTTAGAAATAAAAGTATCATGACTTTTTTGTATTGTTAATCTTTTAATGAAGACCTAAAGAGAAAGAATAATTTACAATATCTACAATATCTATTAATTCATCCATCCATTCAGCAGATATTTGGCAGACCCTATCACGGCGGGGGGCCCTGTGTGGGGTGGGGTGGTAGGGGTGTGCCAGCTGTGGTCTGTACCTTCAGAACACTGCAGACAGTCCAGGTGGGGGGCCTGCACCCCAGCGGCTCAGAGGTGCGGTGAATGCTAACTGACTACAAAAGGCTTTCAGAAAGCATGCCAGGGGAGCGCCTAGCACCGATACAGCATCACGCTTGGCTGAGCTGTCATGAAGAGGTCTGAGCTGAGACTTGAAGATGGGAGAAGCTGATGGGGAGACAAAAGGACCTCCTATGTTATGGGAAACAAAAGACTCCAAAAGTGGCAGATCTTGGATCAGTGGGAGGGAGACCAGCCAGACAGGCTGGTGTGGGACCACAAAGCTCGTTGCTTCCCAGCTCCAGAGGGCAAGACCACCATCCACCCAGCTGGCATTCTCAGTGCCCTGCAGTGCCTGACCTCAGCTAGGGGCGATGTAAGAGCTGGATGAGCAGTGACCAGGGTGTTGTCTAGAAACCTGGACGAGGTTCACACAAGGCAGCAAGGCATACTATAAAATAGTCCTCACTTACAGTCTCTTGCCGATAATCCCCATGACCTCGGGTACATCTCGTCTGAGACACAAGAGTTACATGAAGAAGAGCACACAATAACTACGCATCTAACACGGCATGTTTGTGGGGCGCGATGCAGTCTTTCACATATTGGAATCATGACACTCTTATGAGATTGGTGGCATCTACTGACAGTTACCCACACAAGAGGTGGTGACCACCTGCAGTGGAAGTGGGGAGGTCAGCACCAGTATAGGAGGTGCCTCTAAACTGAAGATAACTGGACTGGGTGCCCTGGCAAGGATGAGGGCATCCAAGGCCACTCTGATAAGAACCCTGGGCAAAGGCAGAGAAAAGGCGTGGAGGGTGGGCAGAGGCACCTGAGGGGATGGGATTGGAGCTGCCGCCTGAAGGCAGGAAAGCATTCCACGCCCCAGGAGCAGACCACACAAAGAGGTGGGGCAGGAGCTCAGGGCGCTGAGGGAAGAGTGAGAAGCCCACTTGGAGGGAGGACTGGGAGCCCTCTGCGGGCAGCAGAGGAGAGGCTGCTACAGGTCAGATCCAGAGAGGGCCATGGCTGCAGCAAGGACTTTCACCTGACTGTGCACAGGGCATGTGGGCACCAGACAGTGTAGACACATCGGCTGTGTGTTGGAAGGGTCACTGGCTGCTATGAGGAGGCTGGGACATTCTAGAGGCTGAAGACTAGAAGGAACACCATCAAGATGGCATTTGGACTGGTGGGTGAGGGAGGGTGTGCAGAAATTCAAGGTGGAGCCTGAGTAGGAGGTGGCAGGAGGTGGCAGGACTTGCATGGAGAGGGGGATCCTCTGCACCCCAGCATGCAGGGACTGAGCTCTGAGGTGTGGCCCCCCCGAAGGGGGACAGGTCAGCAGGGGTATTTAGAGCTGTGTGGACATGCAATGGCTGAGACACTAATTCTCTATCCTGCTAGCAGGTGGATAAGGGCAAGAAACGGTCAGAGAATCAGTTCTGTGGCCACTAATGATTGAATGGTAGATAAAACAGTGGGCTGGACGACATTACTTGAAAATGGGCAATGACGGAAGTTGTAAGACTGTTACCCACTGCTCACTTCTGAGGGAGGGAAGATGAGGGGCTGGCAGGGCCAGGAAGTGATGGTGAGCAGCCAGAAGACTCCAATGTCCAGAAGTCATGAAAGAGCACGCCCCCCGTGTTGGGGGAGGGGATCGCTGGAGACTGGAGAGGGTGAAGGGAGTGACCGTCAGGCTGGAGTGGGAGGTATGGAAGTAGAGACGGGAGTTTAGATAGTTTTTGAGGAACTTCAGAAAAGGGAAGAGAGAAGTTGTATCGATAGTTCATGTGAAGAAATATGAGAGGTTATTGGCCAACATGAGATTTTGGAGGTAGTGCAGCCGATTTGTGTGATGAGGAGAATGAATGACCGGGTGTCTGGTACCCGTGAATACTGTCAAGGGTTATAAGGTCGGGTAGCATCACCACTTCACACGTGAGAAAAGGAACTTGCCAGAGAGGAGGTCACCCAGGGCAGCATGTGACCCAGAGCTGCTGGAAAGGAATTTCAACTCAGCTGAACTCCCAGGAGGAAGCTTGGCTATTGGTGCACACGCAGATGATGTCAATAAGTGTTTTAACCTCACATCGGAATAAGGCACGGTTACATTTGGAGTAGCAAACGGAGTACCAGAATTTTGGTTAAAGGCAGAATATCCAAGTCCATTATTCATCAGATAACCTAATTGTGTTTGTTGGTGATTTACCTGTGAGAGAACTGGCCAGATGCAGGCGTAGAATGTTCCACAGTCGGGGAGGTGGCCAGGAGAAGTTGGAGAAGAGAGGAAGTGGAGTGAATGGACCCAGACAGTTCGAGGACATGAAGTTTATTTAAGTAGAATGTCTGAGTAGGAATAAATGAAAGCAGAAGAAAGTTGGAAAAATCTTGGATGATCTTGTTAAAGGCTTTGAAGCAAAGAGTGAGGATTTAGACCTGCTTCTCTTTAGAGTGAAAGCTGCTCGGAGATCAAAGCCATAGGTGAATAGAAAGGTTGACAGCAGCACCGAGATGGATTGGAAAAAAGTTTTTGATGGAGGCCGGGAGTGTCAAAAAGAAAGAGTGGATGTCAGCTCATTCTCCCGGTAAGTAATTACAATAATGACCTGATGTTAGGACTGCTAAAAACCGAAGATTAGAATCCATCATTACAACAGAGTATTTTAACTTAAGAAAAAAATTCCAACTTTTAAATGAAAATGTTCATTTTGAAACTATGGCAACACAAATATTGTTAGAATATTGTTAGTACTTGTAATAAAAAAAATGTAAGTTATTACAACAAAAATGTACCACTATAACTGGATAAGTCACTTACAGCATAGTTTACCTGGCTGATCATGTGTGGGTAGCATCACCTTTTACCAAAGGTACTTCTATTTTATAGACT
The DNA here is from genome assembly GCF_045843805.1 of Urocitellus parryii. Classification (NCBI taxonomy): domain Eukaryota; kingdom Metazoa; phylum Chordata; class Mammalia; order Rodentia; family Sciuridae; genus Urocitellus; species Urocitellus parryii. Next base: position 6,067,785 of record NC_135538.1, on the reverse strand, counting down.
ATTTTTTAGGAATGATAAAATATTGTTGACTAAAGGTGCCAAAAAAACTGTTACTCTGATTCCAGATTGGCTCTTCTAAATGAAATTAAAACATAAAAACTAATCTAGGGTCTAAGGGATTGAACACTGTGAGTTAGAACCTGGCTATTATAGTTGGGAAGGGCAGTCCTCCTCCATCTATTAAGTTGGAAGAGATTTATCCCCACAAACTGTCGAAGACAGCAGAAAAATTAAATAATAATAATAATAATAATAATTCATTGAAACTCAAAATATTTTAAAAACAACCAGAATTGGAATCTTTCCTTAACACAGTCTGCTTGAGTCCTGGGGACATTTTCTTTTCTTGTTCCCACAGGGATGGCAGTGTAGGTGGCTGTTAGGACAGGAGACCAGGGGTTCCTAGCGATGGGGCTGGTTAGAGAGGGCAGTGAACAGGAGCGAGGAGGGCAGTGGGGGGGGCATCCTGGCCCCACTGTTGATGTCACTGTTCACTGCTGACCACGAAGGGAAGGGGGTGCTGGGACACTAAGTCAACTAATTTGAAGACCAAAATGAAACTCATATTGGCCTGAAGTGAGACCAACATTGAAGAGGGAGGTCATGCATTTATAGTCCAGTAAATCACTCAAAATACAGCTTGACGGACCTCCTCCCAGATGCCTTGTCCTACCCCCCACAGCTCTTCATGCTCAACCTAAAGCCCCACACATTTCAGGAAAGGACCATTCTGTTTTGTGGTACAACTTGATCTGGACTTGTCTGATTGATGTTTTTGCCGTATGTGGGAAAGACTGACATGTAACCCAGCATGGCTGTTAAAGAAATGAAAAAAAATTCTTAGCAAGGAAAGTCGGGATGCCCAGTGAGTAACTGTCCCTAAGCTGCTGTCACCTGAGGTGATGAGGATCAGTGGAACTATTTCAAATAGATATCAACAAATCTGTGTTAGTCGGCTTTCCACCCATCACTGTGACACATACCCCAGAGCGTCGACTCACAGGAGGCAGGATTTACTTGGCTCCTGTTCTCAGAGGTTTCTGGATTGCTTGGCCCCATCACTTGGGGCCTATGGCGAGGGAGAGCAACCTGATGGGACCATTGCTCACCTAATGGCAGCTGGAAAGCAGAGTGACAGGAAGGTCCAGGGTCCCATGTCCCCTTCGAGGGCATACCCAATGACCTAACTCTATTCCACCAGGCCCCGCCCCCTCAAGGCTCCACCCTCAAAAGCACAAGCTGGTGCCCCAGCCTTTAGCTTGGACGCCTCTGGGAGACATTCAAGACCCAAGCCATGATGTTACCATTAGATATAACATCAAGATCATATACGGACACGTAGAGTCCTCAGCAACAGGACAATGCCATCAAACCTCTACTTCTCCGTTAGTGAGATTTATATTAAAGATTACAGCTTGGAGCAGAGAATCACTTGAGTCAGTTATAACTGAGGCCCTCGGTAATGTGTTTTGGAAAGCATTCATTCTGTGTGAATCAGCCTGTGTGGGCCCTGGCTTGCAGAACGTGGCCTTGTATGAATGTTGCCTCATTTATTTACTCTATGCAAATAACACAGCAGCGATCAGGGTTCTGGCTTCCGAGCCATTCAGACTTTCAAATTCATCACTGTATAACTGAGGGCAAGTTAATTAACCTTCCTAGATATAAGTTTTCTCACTCCTTAAAAGGAGACCCCCACCCCAACTGGGGAGGGTCAAGAGGAAACCTGGGATGACATCTGTGACGTGCTCATGGAAGGGCAGCCTCTGTCACCGTCATCACCGTCACTGTCATCAGCTGAATCGCTGACTTCAGCGTTGACTGCAGGAAGCCTGGTGGAGCGGCCGCCCAGCACTCAGGGGCTCATTATTACTCATTATTTTGTGCAATTAATTCCAAGTCACACGGCAAGGACTTGAGCACACTGCTGACAGCTACTTGCCAAGAGTGAAATGTGGGGGAAGCCACTTCATGTGACAATGCTGACAACTTCAAAAGAAAGGAGTTAAGTCAACATTTATTCAAGAATCTACTTTGTATATGCCAGAATTTCCAAATCATTTTATTAATCAAGTGAATCAGGAGTGGTGCAGAGAAAGAGCCAAAATGGATAGAGAAAGGATTTCTCTACCAAAGATCTCATTTTTCAAGAGATTTTAAAAGCAATACTCAAGTTTTTCCAAGAAAAGTAACACAAAGAATCACTTTTTAAAAACCTGACTCAGCTCCAGTAAGTGACTTTATCTATGAATTATTTTATTTCAAATTAGAAATATGACTAGGAATTTAGGAATACTATTCTATCACCCAGGCTTTGTAATCAAAAAAATTTAGGCTGGACTCCTGACTTGCCATTGCCTAGATCAATAATGATCTTGAGAAAATGATTCAAATTTTCTCAGGGTCAGTGTCCTCATTTATAAAATTAACACAATACTATAATCCATTTCAAGGGACAGTTGTAGGGATACAGAAAGTGGGCATAATATCTGAAACTCCAGTTTTTTACTTGGAGGATCAGCTGCTATGGAATTTGTTCTTCCACAATAAGAAAGTAGAAAAAATAGAGACAAAAGAACTATTTTCTGACTGCCTTGGTCCATTTTGTGCCCCTCTAATAGAATAGTCAAAACTGAGTGATTTATAAGAAACAAAAATCTACTGGTTCAGAGTTCCAGAGACTGGGAAATCCAAGACCAGTTGCTGGCATTTGGCGAAGACCTTCATGCTGGATCACAACATGGCGGAAGGCACCACATGGCAGAATGGCAAGGGGTAGAAAGGAAGGGCAAGAGATAAAGAGGTTGAACTCACGCTTTCATTCCAAACCCAGTTCACAGCATTAATCCACTTGTGAGGGTGGAGCCATTGTGGCCTAATCACTTCTTAAAGGTCCCCTCCTTATAGTGTGCAATCGTAACTAAATCCAACCTGAGTTTTGGAGGCGCAAACCTTTGAACCATTGCACCGACTCTGGACCACAAGTAGTGCAGGACGGAATCCCAGTGAGAAGGAAACAGTCAAAGATTCGCCTCTGCTTACTCTCAGTAGGGTCTGAGCCCTTGGCAGATGGAGGAGGACACAAGCAATATCTAGAAGACTCAAGTAAGTGGGGAGAGAGAAATGAAGTGCAGGAATGCCGCAGAGGTCAGCATTGGCAGGACTGAATGCCTGAGAGAAGAGACCTGCAGGAGGCTGCTTTGGAAATTTTCAGAGAGATACTTCAGATCTGTGTCGGGGTTAATAGTTCTGAACTCACACAGGGTTGGGTCGTCTGCAGTCCCATGAGAGCAGAGAGACCTTATAAACAGGGGGCAACTGGGGGAGTCACGGAGCGTCCACGACACCACAGTGGGCCTGAAGCACCTGTGGCGTTACAGCTCTTCTGCACTCCACTGGCACAGATCATGACATGCCCCAAAGGGCTCAGACTGACCCCAAGTAACCTGGTGGCCTAGAGAAAGTCACCATTCTTTACAGGATACTACAAAACCCAGTACTGAACAATGTTTTGAATCCACTAAAAAATGACCAGGGCTGCAAAGAAACAGGAGAATGTGAACCATGACCAGAAAAAAAAGCAATCAATTGAAAAAGATCTAGAAATGACAGAGATAATGAAATTAGCAGGCAGGATTATTTACCTATAATATAGACAAGCTCTATATGTCCAAGAAGGTTCAGGAAAAAAATCATGAGAAAAATGAGTGGTAAAAAGTCCCAAATGTGGGGCTGGGGATGTGGCTCAAGCGGTAGCGTGCTCGCTTGGCTTGTGCGAGGCACTGGGTTCGATCCTCAGCAACACATAAAAAATAAAATAAAGATGTTGTGTCCAAAAAAAAAAAAAAAAAAAGTCCCAAATGGGAGCTGAGAACGCAGTTCTGTGTAGAGCACGCGCCCAGTGTGCGCAGTATGTGCAAGCCCTGGGGTTGATCCCAGGACTGAAAAAAGAAAAAGAAAGACGGAGAAAAAGTACAAGTTAAATATACGGAGAAGAAAAATACAGTTTCTCCCATAAAAACATACCATAGGGAATGATAGCTGAATGAACAATGCAAGAAAAAACGGGCAGGGAACTTGAAGAAATGGCGGTAGGAGCCACCATAGTTGAGCTCAGAGAGAAAGATGGACAGGGCACGATGACCTGTGGGACACTATCAAGGGGTCCCCCACAGGAGAAACTGAAGGGGCCAACGCAGGCAAGGAGGCACAGGATGGGCAAGGCAGAGTCGAGTGTTGGCAAGTGTGCAGACCCGGAGGGGCAGCGGAGAGACAGAGGGCCTGAGGGCTGGGAGCCGGAGAGAGATGACGGAGCAGAGAGGGGCCATGGCCTCCTGAGAAAGGACCTTAAGTGACTCCAAACTCAAGTGGATACAATCCTGGAAAAGGGTCTTTGCTTATCTGTACCTTGTACCCTTTTCTGTCACTTTCTGGGGATGTGGCCAGAGCTAGATCAAATGCACTGTGCCTTTGGCTTTATGAATGCTGCTTCCTGGGCACTCACAGTAATAGCTCCTAATTACTCACCTTGCCACCTTCTCGAGTCATTGTGGAATGAAATCAGCAAAGCTGAACGATTTTCAAGTATCTCTGAAAATTTAAAGATGTCAGCAGCGATATGAAAGAACTATAAATCCACTAACAAGTGAAGTGACATAAAGGGTTAAATTCAAGCACAAGTAACAGGTATGAGCCAAGTTCAGAGTGAAACCGTTCCTCTCCTCTGGGAAGATGGTTTCCTTCCTCTGGAGCCACAGGGACAGGGTCCTCCCCAGCGTCCCAGGGACCCCATACAACAGTCATGGTGATGAGTCTGCCACAGAGAGCACTGGGCATGGGCTGTTTCCCTGTCCAGGAGAGGACTCAGACGAGGTCCAGAAAGGGGGGAGTGAAGAAGAAATGGGAAATGCCCCAGACCCTCATACAGGAATGAAAGGCAACGTATCTAGGTACCGACTGCTCTGAGTGACACCCAGAAAGGCAAGGCCTGCAGTCCTTGAGTTGTTTCAAGATTTAGGGACCTTCTAAGGTTCAGTGTAAATGCTACCTAAGGCACCTATGCAAGTACAAGGCAAGCCCATTATATTTTTGACAAATTAACAAACTCGTAATTTCACTTATTAAAAATAAGGCTTTGCAAGATATTCTGGAGGCATAAGGCTGGTACTTTAGTGATGCAGAGTCACTCAGTAATTCTGTAAAAACAGTTTGGCAAAAATTAACTATTAAAACAAAAGCACTGCCCTTGATAAGGAGATTTTGAATATTCCTTTTGGGATTTCATCCCGTTTCAGTTCCTGGATCCCAAATTCAACTTTCTTCAGACTTCCAGGTTAAAAATCATGATTTCTAAGATGAAGAACCACCATTTCCTTTCTAACCTTATGTTTTCCAGGATAATTTAGGGGGGAGATTGAGAAACATATTATGACAGGTAATCATTTGCAAACACACAACTCTTTCAATGCCTGCCATGTTCGGCTCCGTTTTATAGCATCTGTCTTGGCAGTATAAATTGTGCTTGGCTGCAGAGGTATGCAGTGCAGCACAGCGAAGAAAAACAATCCTGACAACCGAAAAATAAAGCACCATGTGTGAGTTCGTGCGTGTGTAGGGAGCCGGGGCGTGTGTGTGTGTGGTTCAGAACAGGGCCGCTCTCTGCTTTTCCAGCTTTCTTTCAAAGGTTCTTTGGTTAGCTTCCTTGTTTTCTTTTACAGCAAAGCAATGCCACAGGAGGAATGAGACAACTGTCACATCTACGAGGGGTGCCAAGCAACCCCAGCCTGGTCCAACAGGAGCTCCCTCCCCACTTCCACAGAAGAAAGCAACGCAGCCCGGCACACACAGATGGATTGTGTCGGTAACATTTACCATTAGACAAGCTGTGCTTTTCTAAACAAAAGCCTATATTACATTAATTTTTTTAAAGCAAAAGCACAGGAATACTGCAAGATCACATGACATTGTGACTGTTCAGAATCAAATTGGTGTACTCAGCCTTCTGCAAACTCATTTTAATGCATTCTCCCAAAAATCCACTCAGAACCTGTTTATTTAAATAATGTGTTTTTTTTTTTAAATTATAGAGCATCTAAAATCTAACACCTTGAAAGTATATACGTAAACCTTCAAAATCAAATCAAAACTATTGAAGGCTTTATTTTTCAGAGAGTTTCGGTAAACCGAGTGCTAAGGTCTGAATGTATCTTTCAAAACTCATGTTGAAGTTGACATGTCATTGTGACATGGTGAGAGGTGGGACCCTCAAGAGGTGATTAGGTCATGGGGCATTGCCCTCCTCAGTTAAGCTGTGGGACACTTATTACAGGAGTGACTAGTTGTCACAGAAGAGGATTAGCTACCACAGGAGTGGGTTAGTTATCAGAGGAGAGGGTCAGTCTGAAAAGGGAGGAACTAGTCTCTCCACCTTGGACTTCTCAGCCTCCAGAACCATGAGCCAAATAAACTACTATTGTTGGCCCTTATTCAGTAGGTGCTGTTTTGTTATAGCATCAGAAGATGAAGTGAGACATCAAGTTAAATGCATGTGGAGTGCAGTTAAGCCCACTCAACTCAACCCTCTGGTTCAACCTGGTACCTTCACTTGTCTTACTGTTTGATTAGCGTCCATTTGACCATTTGAATTTCAACATGTTTTCTTCTATTGATTATGTATTTTCAGATGACAAAAAATGAAATGAATGAAATCTCTGATTTAGAGGCCAGTGCATCTCAATTGCTATGGCAATCAATACCAGTAACAGAGAAATTTACAAACCATCAAACAATTAAAAAGTAAATATATGGCTTTGCCTTGAAGTGTCCAGGAGTGCCCTGGAGGAACACACTTTAAGTCCTGATGCAGGGGGCGCTGACCAGTTACTCCATTTCAAAATGTCTTGGGCTTTGTCCCAGCTCAGATAGCAAAGGCGTGGCTCCAGGTGTAGGCGTCACCGTGGGGGCTGAGCTACACTCACCTGTTCTTTTGTAATCCTACCCTTTTGCCCTTTTTGGGATAGGATGTTCCATGGAACCTCCCCTTGTGTGTCCCCTAAATTAGAATAAAGAATTCCAGTGGCTCGCTCTCTTTCCACAGACTGTTAAGGTCACAGAGCCATCACCAGATTATTGAAAAGGTACTTCTGTGTGGTCGCAGGCTTTCTTTGTCATTTTCTTACGTTATTAGAAGAGTCAGATTTTGTGAACCAGCATTAGGTCGCCAGCTGGAATAGATGGAGAAAATGGAGTGCACCCAAGGGAAGTAGGAGGAGCAAGAGAGGGCCCACACACAGACGAGGCATTGCTACCCACCATCCACTGGTAGACGGAGCCTCTAGCTCTAGACAGTCTCAGAGGAGAGTCACTCCAAAAGGATTATTTGTGAGCATCTCATGTGAAACACACACCCAGGTGAGATGATCACCAAACCCCTTCTGTGAATGTGGCCTGCAGAGCCTGACGGGAGTGCTGTCAGTCTGGCTAGTCTGACTGATTGAAACAGTTTAACCAAGAGAACACACGTGCGTGGCCACATCGATGAATACGCATGCCTAATCTACTTCTGTGATTTTAGTTTACAAAGCTGAGAGATAAATTGCAAGAAACCAGAAAACATCAAAGAGAGACGAAAGAAGAGGGGGAAATTAAGAATGAATAGCGAAAAGAGGAAAATGTGTTCCGAAGAGGACTTCACAGCAGCTGAAAGCACCAGACCCAGGACTGGCATTGAGGGGGCCGGATGCCGGCTCTCTGCTGCAGCACCCAGGCAGCCCAGGGGCAAGAGCAGGATCCTGCAGTCAGACTGGCTGGCACACAGCCTGTCTTTGCCAGGGACCAGCAGTGTGGCTTGTTCAAGTGAGTTAACCCTGCCAGGCCTTAGTTTCCCTGTCTGAAAAAATGGTGGTGATATTTTTTCCTCCATTATAGGCTTTTTATGGAGACTAGATCAAATAATACTAAAATAGAGCATAGAACTGTGAGGGGAACACAGGAAGCACTAAGGTGTCAACTGAAGAGCATTCTGACGCCTTGTTCTTCATTAGGACAACAATGACCTGGAAACGCAGGTTGTGAGCATTCTACATGCTAATATCTGTGCAGCGTTGCTCACGGAGACTAGACTATGGTGATCTTCCAATAAACATTAAATTATAATCAGTGCTACTATAGTGAAGAGCTAAAATTTAATAAGCACCTACCACATGTTTGAAACCCTTCTAAATACCTTGAATTATGAGTTCATTTTTATCATACTATAGTCGTTGTTGTGGGGCTTTACCGTTATCTCCATTATACAGAAGGAAAATTGGGCACAGACAAATAATTATGATCAATACCCCTAGATGGAGAAAAGCCTCTAGAACATAAAAATTAGTTAGGAAACAGGCAATAAACCGAATTAATTTAGCCAAGCAATGCTTTTTGACTTTTTTTACAGTTAATTTTCTAATTTTGTGAATAAAATGTTCAAGATAATTGGCGACATTGGCTCTTAATACACAGCATATGGCTCTAGGAAACGTTCTTTATTAATTTACACATGTAAGATTTACCAAGCACCATGGCAGACACTGCTAACCAGTAGACTCACTAACATACAGTTTTTCCCCTTCTTTCTTATTGGACAATAAAATATTCAAGGTTGGAAAGTGTTGCCCACAGCACTGGATTTCCCAGGTAGTCACTGACTCATTTCTGGCTGATGAAATGTACGCACGATATTAGAGATCCGTGTCCACTAAATTCCCTAAATCTGAAGGATAAAGAAAGCTGGTGTAAACACTGAGTGTGAAATTCCCCTCCTCTTCTTACTTGGACTGTGGATTTGATGGCTGATTCTCCATTAAATAGGAGGAGGGAGCCAGGGATCTCCGTGGTGATGGGTATCAGCTTGGACAACCTACCATCATCTTCTAGGGAGAAAAACACACCTCAGTCATGTGTAAGTCACTGGGACTTTCGGTCTCTGCTCCTAACGGCTCCATGGAATTTATGCTAATATGAGCAGCAATGTGAACTGGACCAGCAAGCAGAACATATTTGAAGAAAATAAGAATGGAAATAATTAAGTGCAGTAAAGTATTGTGCATGTTACGCAAGAAGTAGCACTGGGTATAATGAGTCTGCCTAGGAGAAAAGTGTTTATTCCTCCCATGTATGCTTCTAGAGAGAGTGAAGCTATGTCAACTCTTAAAAATTGAGAAAGTGCCCAATTCACAAAGGCAGAAGTGAGAGGAGGAACACGAGCCATCCCCAGCAGAGCAAGCTCATATGGAAAAGCACACAGAGGTGAGAGAGACTTCGGTTAGTTCTGAGCCAAACTGGCATCAGTCAGTATGATCAAGACTATGTGTCAGTACAAAATGAATGCCCTATTTGGTTGAGTAAAACATCATAAAAACTGCCTGGCTCATTTAAAGATATCTCCATATTCTCAATTTAAATTGCTTAAAAGTGCTCTCAGCTTAAGAAGGGGAAGGCAGCAGCTGGCTGTAGAGCCTCTCTCCCAGCCCTTTTCTCAATGGGCAGGTGTGCCCCACCTCGACCCTTTTACTATCCACACCTTGGTTGAGGTTAACACAGCATACTGCAAGAGAGCCTTGAAGCCAACCTCCAGAAAAGCATGAGTCTCTAATAGATTAATATTCTTTCATCACGGTAACAACAATATAAGATACGCAGAACTGATCTTAACATTCACTACCTTACATCTTTCAAACTGTTGGCCAACTATCAAATGTAATAAGGTAACGAGGAAGCACTTTGTAGAGGTGTTCAAAGCACTTGCAGCATTAATGAATTCTAATATTCCTGGGAAGAAAGAAAGTCAGCAGGACTTATTTACCAAAATTCACAACAGGACCAAGCACTGGAGGATGCTCTCCAAGGTCACTGGTCCAGCTGTAGGGTGCCCCGGGCCCTCCTGGAATGCATGGAGCCATGCTTTCACACAATGTCTGTGCCTAGGTGCACACAGATGGCAGGACTATGTCACAGGCCCACCCAGGTAAAATGTGCATAACAGTGCACCCAGCGGATCCCGTGTTCTCTGGACAGTTCTAGCCAACGGATAAGAGCTGGACAGATTCTTGTCTTTGAGTGAGTTGAAAACCAGTGCCCCACTTGAGCAGCCAACCCTCATGGACAGCTTCTCCACAGTGGAACTTCCCTGCCACTGGAGCCTCCCAGTAACCCCGGACACAGTGACAGTCACCATCCCCCTGGACACCAGGCTGCTGTTATGGTGTTGATTGACCAACCCACCCCTCTCACCTGCACCATCAGAGTGGATGCCTGCTAGCCCGTACCACCTGCTGAGGATTTTTTTAACACCAACCCCACTTAATAAAACGTGTTGGCCCAATTTCTCAGATGAGGAAACTGAGGCCTGGCTGAGTAACTTGCAACAGATACCTACTCTGAACCAGGAAAATCTGGTTTTAAACTCTGGAATTTAGACCACATCTCCTTCACCCTGATACATTTTTTTTTTACCTCTACTTTCCCCAAATTAGTGGATCAGCTTTGGACGGAAATGGGCAAAGGGCCTTTAAACTGCTCTTCACCTTAGAGGAACATCATCAAACCAGAAACCAGCCAGAGCCCACTGCCATCTATCATCAGTCCCCGCACAACACTGGCCACCAGTCTTGCCTCTTCTACCCCCACTCCTTATCTCTCATCTCTCCCTGTTCCGTCCTCAATCGTGGGCTTCAGCCATGATAAAGCACTTCTGGTCACTCACACTCGTGGCTCCTGGGGGTTCATGCTCAGTCAAAAGTGATTTCTGCTGCCGGCTTCTCATTCCTTTTATGCCCATTCCATAGAAATAAGCCCAGCTCTTTCTTCAGAATTCATCTCAGAGATTTCAGCCACACTACCACACTACAACTTCCAGCCACACTACTCAGGCTAAGGGTGGTGACTTTTCTTTCCAGTTCTGTAAATTACATTCATTTTTTTTTTTTTTTTATCAGCAGTGACTACTCGTATCCACCCTGGCTTGGGCTCCACGTAGAAACACCAACATCTTTTAACTGGTAGCACCTGGGGCCGGCACAGAGCCTGATGCATAATCGTACTTAAGGTTATTTCAAAGAAAGAATGGTGTGGTCATCTGGAAAGGGTCCTTTGATTGGGTGAAGTGAAGTCTCAGGAGTATCATAAATGGAAATGTAGCAGGAGACACAGGTTGGGAGAGATAGTAACAACAGGTCAGCAGAATCAACCCTGGACATCAGTGAACTGCACACCATCATATCATGATTGTTTTTAAAAACAGCTTTTGCTGAAAAGAATCGCAATAATTTTGTAAACCAATAAATATAAGTAAAACTTACTCCCTCTCTCAGGAGATTGTAGTATCACTGGAGAAATAAGTTTATCAAATAGCCACGAAACAAGGCAAAATTAGATAATGTGGAATAGAGCAGAAAGATATAAGAATGCAGAACACATAGGATCCTTCCTGTGAATATTCTCAGGACAGTACAAACTCAGTGGTACAGACCCATGGGTATGTACCAACCCATCACTCCCCCCCCCCCCAGGCAGTCTACCACCGCCTCTGTTCTCTGTCTCTCTCTGTCCTCATTCATGAATTCTGTATGCAAACTGCGAATGTCTGGTGGTCCTCTCCCCCTTTGTGCATGATGTCTACCCTGGATAACGAAGCTGCTGACAGCGCCTGCTTTCTCAGGTAATTGACTCTTCCACTTTTCATGAAGGCACACTTTCCAAAGGCATGAGTCACCCTCCTAGGGCACAGCTATGTACCTTTCGACAAATGGAAACCATGACACAACTGCCATCATAGTCGTCACTCCCCTGAACCCCCAGTGCTTCTTCGTAGCCAGCTCCTACCCAAGGCCCTGGAGACCACTGCTCTGCTGGCCGTCCCCAATTTTGCCCTTCACGTGGCCCTATGTCGTGCACATCAACAGGTTATTATTCCCTTCTACGACCGTGTAATAGTCCGTTGTGTAGCTGCACCACGGCTCGCCCACCCCTTCACCAGCTGAGGACAGCTGGGCTACTGGCTGATCTTGGTTATCACAAACAAAGCTGCTTTGAACATGGTGCAGGGTGTTTGTGTGACTATAAGCTCTCGTTCCGCGTGAGTGAGACTGCGGGCTCCTGGGGGCTCCTCTGGCACGTGGGACACGCGGCATCCCACCAGCAGATCCACCTCCCCACTCCTCAGCTGCGGCAGAACTCTGCCACCTTTCTGCTGGTGCACAGCGGTTCCCGGTGTGTGGCGCTGTGGTTCCTGCTGCTCCCCAGGACCCGGACACTGAGTGTCTTCCTCCGTGCTCACTTGCAGTGTTTACGTCTTCCCTGATGTGTCAGTGGAATCTCTTATTTCTTTGATGATTTCCGTTTTTCCTTGTGACCCTTGAGAGTTCCTCATATATTCTGGATGAAATCTTTTGCCATATGTGCAATTTGTGACTATTTTCTCTAGGCTCCAGAGAAAAGTCTCCATGAGAAGTCTCCTTATGTTTCCATGATCTCATTGTTCTTGAAGAGAAGTAGTTATTATTTTGATAGAATCTAATTGTTCTTTTAAAAAAAATGGATTGTGCTTTTGGTATCACATCTGAGAAATCTTTGCATAATCAAAGGCCGTAAAATAATATCCAACTATGTTTTACATTGAAAGCTTTCCAAACTTGGGTTTTTAAACTTAAGTATAAACTCCTTTTTCAAATAATATTGCCATATAGTTCAAGGCCTGAATTAAAGGTATTTGCAGCATTTTGCACAACTGTAAAATATGGAAACAACTCAAATGTTCATCCACAGATGAATGGATAAAGAGAATGTGCTGTGTATGTATGCATGTGAGTATACGTGCATTCACACACACACACACACACACACACACACACACACACACACACACAGGAATATCATTCAGCCTGAAAACAAGAAGGCAAACATCTGGCCATTTGGAAAACCTCAGATGACCTTGGATAACATTAGGCTAAGTGAAAGAAGACGGTCACATAAGGTCACTGTGCATGAGCCCACTTACATGAGGAATGGGTAGTCGAAGTCACCCATTCCTGACTTCGACTGGAATTTGACAGAAGGACTGCAGGAAGGGGAAGGGGCATTGCTGCTCAATGGGATGAAGATTCGGTTGTACAACATGAATAAGTTCTAGATATCTGCTAATCACACCTATCTGTAGAGAACAATACAGGACTGTGGCATTTTATATTTCAAAGTGTGTAAGGAGGATAGTTTCATATTAAATGTTATTACCACTAAAATAAGGAAAAACAAAAATAAAAAAATAACAGGAAACTTTTGGAGGTGATGGTCATGTTTAGTATTTGGATGGCAATGATATTATCACAGGTGTGTACGTCTATCTCATGAAAAGGTAAGTATTAAATATGTGCAATTTTTGATGCACCAATTGTACATTAATAAAGTTGACAATACATAAAAATATATTGATTCAAACTATACATGTGGCCTTTTAGAAATGCTCATTAAAAAGCAATATTTATGTTTGTGTGTACATTATAGAAAATTTAGAAACCACAGGTATACAAAGGGTTTAAAAATTGGAACAAGCAGGGGTAATTAACTTTGCTGCTTACATTTCCAACATGCTTCTTGATGCACAGATAAGCAACCAGAGATGCAGAGACTGAACAGCTCCTGCAAACACACCCACTAAGTCAGTGCCTGGAAGAGATCCCGGGCAGCGGGTCATGGGTGACGCCAGTCACCGTAGCTTCCTCGCTCCCAAGTGCTGCTGTTTCTACATCCCACCATCCCTTGGGTCCCCAGTCTCTGCTCTCTGATCGCTGATCAAAGTGGTCACCTCCATCTAGACTATTCCCACAAGGCTTGGACTGCCCTCCAATGAAGATGGCAGGTGAAATAAAGAAAGCTCAAGAGATCTTCAGATAGACGACGTAAATCTGCTCAGTGCAGCACAGACATTGCAAGAACATTCTATGCTAAAACTTGTTACTTTTCTTAAATGACAATTTAACAGGTCATCACATATTATTACCTGGTAAATCTGGCAACCTTGCTTCCAACTCTACCTTCTGGGGAACCCAGAGTGACTCCTCAATAAATGAACAAATGACTATAACCTTGGTGTTGAGTCAAAGGCATTCACAGTGTTATGGAAAAGAATGCACTTGGAGGCATCCTCAAAAGATGAATAGGCTTTAATTTGATGAAGGGAGCAATTAGAAAGGCAAAACCAACCAAAAAAAATCCTTTTTCTAAACACTGGTTAGGACAACATTTGGGTAGAGTTGACTTTGAGCATACTGGCTACTGGAATAAATGTCTTTTCCTGGCTTTCACTTTATTGGAGCTAATTTTTATTACGCAAACAGTAGCAAGCAAGCCTGTTTAAATATATATGTCCTTCTGAAACCCTGGGATCTCAAGGACAGCATTCAGGTCAGCTTGAAATGCCTTCTGCTCTCCACGAGATCACGGTGGCCTACAGCCCAAAGGGTGAAGGTGGATACGTTTCACAGTGACCTTGGCCATGGCTCTGATTTGGTCGTGTTTCTACCCCCTGGGGTGTTCAGCTTTGTAGATAAAGAAGCCCAACAGACTCTGACTTGGTGAAGGAGCCACATTTGCTACTTTTCCCACTAAGACGTGAGGTGACACTGAGTGAGACTAGGAGGATCGCCATCAAGAGGCCCCTGTGCTGTGGGCTGAGGTGTGGTCGCAGCTCACCACTCAGCGCTCAGACCTTAGTGCTCAGGCTGCTCACAGGATACCCCCGGGCTGTGTGTTTTCATCACTAATTTTGGAGAGACCAGTTTAGATTTCCATGGGCAGAAGACCTTGATGGCTTCCTGGAGAGACTCCTATTCACCTATCAAGTGTCTCTTTCAAATGGGACACTTTCCATGCTCTTCCCCAACTGCCCCCATTCCTCACCTCCACCGACTTAGGAAGGAAACTGTACTCTTTTCCTAATGATGGTGATGATAAGCTCCACCCCTGTTCAAACCCACCAAGACAATGCTTCATTCAGAGTCAGGACAGAGAGAACACAGCACCAGAGATGTCTCCATAGGCTGCTGTGGGTGGTCTGCAAGTGAGGAACACCTCATCAGTCTGTGCCGAGCTTCATGTGCTTTATACTCTGCCAGGCCACTGTACCTGGAGTAATCACGCAAGGGGTGACTGTCTCCTTGTGTACAGCGCACATGTGGCCCTCCAGTAATCACGAGTGAGGACAGTGGAATTCACACATGGACAATCTGAGCCATGGGGACACTGAGTCATTTAATTATTCAGCCCAAGAGCCTGTCCATCTCTGATGTTATGTGACATGAATGAGTCTGTTGCCACATGAAGCAAAATGCATCCTGATATAGAAGTCCTGGGTTTATATTCCTATGTCTTTTAGGGTATGCAATTTTGTATACTTCAAATAAAATTGAAACAAATATTTATTCAATGATTAATCCTACAAAGTATGCCTGGTGCTAAAAATATCAAAAAATGTGGACATTTAAACAGAGCTGTTTCTTGGTAATACTCTCTGCTAAGCATACTCCATGCTTTAGCAAAGTGAAGAGCTGACCCCAGCAGGTCTTTTCCTTCTGTGGTAATGCCGTTTTTCACCGGGTGCGTGGACATTTACTTAGACACTGCAGTTTTCCTCTTTCTCCCTGCAGCTGGATGTGACATCTGAAGAGGGTCTGGACATGAGGCTTGGAGCAGAAGCAGGACATGTAACTGCAGGGTCAGACGATCAAAAGAAAGCAGCAGCCCATCTCCTGTCCTCCCCTTCCCTTCCTGGAACACAGAGCTGTGCTGAGTCACAGCTGAAGTTCACACGAGGACTTGGCAGTGAAGGAGCTCAGGGTCCTGGCACACCATGACGTCCCCTCTGCTGTAGATGCAGTTACAAGAGAAAACTCATCTTCTATAACGATTAAGCAGAGGTTTTTCAAGATGACAGAACAGAAGAGGTCACTTTCTTGGCTGCTTTGTGGCATGAAACCAAGAAAGATGATAGGCAGCTTCTCAGCAAGGTAGGTTAAAAAAGTATTGGGGGGGGGACGTTGATGAAAGTTAATACTGGACATTCAAAGCATATCGGGGACACAAGAGGGTAAATATAATGAAATAAGGAAGAAATCCCCAGCACCACCTGCTGCTGCCAGGAGCACCAGCCAGAGTGGTCCCCTCTGAGCAAAGTGGAGGGATAAGGGAATGAACGGAACCTACATTGTAGGGGGACTGAGGCATTCAGGGTACCCAGATAGAGATCCAAGACACTGCCCAATGAACAGGAGAGGTGTGCTGCACAATAACCTGTTGTGGGAAAGGAGCCACATCTCTCCCAGCTGCCCTTGGGGGAAGAGGAAAGAACCATCATGCAGAGGTGGCCTGGGGGCTGGCAGACGGGGGAGCTGTTTGCTGCCAACCCCAAATTTGGCCTGAAATACAGGCCTGGAAAGCACACCCCGCATGACAGAGAGAGTGCCCAAGGGACGAGGAGAGTATCACATATCAGCCCAGGAGAGGGGTTGACCCAAGAGAATGAAGGGCTCGAACACCCACCCTGCTCCTCCCGCCCCAGACCAGCTGCTTGGAGGATCACCTGAGAGCAGTGCCCAACTGGGAATTCAAAAGGGGGTGGGGGTGCTCGAGTGTGGAAACTCGACCCCAGAGACCAGAAAACACGGGGCTTTGGGTGATGGAAGGAACTAAGGATTACTACCAGCTCCTCCATCACAGGAGTGGAACGCAGGAAGGTCCCGGGGTGCCGAATCACAGCATGTACCAGCAACTGCTGGGCCATCTGAGAGGCACCGACTCAGAATCTTCAGATGAATCTCCATTCAAAGAACTTGGCACCCTCCTAAGCCTAAACCCTACCTCCAGGAGTTCTGCTGTGGACTTCCACTCACTGTCCAGCACTCCACCCTGAGAGCGGAGCACACATCCCACTCCATTCCACAACGTTTCATATGCCGAGAAGGGAGGCCAAGAATCTTTTGAACTCCAAGAGAAATAAATTCTTTAAATTTTCATTGAGAGCTTTAAAAAATTATATATATATATAGTCTCTGTTTAATCATGACATGAATGGTTCATGTACACTTATACATATTCCTATTTTTTCTTTTTACTCATTTCTAGAATTTTTGAAGGCAGTTATTTTTTCTGCATCACTATTTTGAGGATTAGGATGTTTGAATAGTAGATTTTGGTTTTGTTTTGTATTTTTGTTACTTTTATTTTTAAAATTCTTTATTATATACTTTTTCTCTCATTTATCTGTTTTCCTTGATTCTCTGTCTTCTTTTGCTAATATCCAATCTCTTTCTTTCTTTTTCATATTTCTTTTAATTTTTTCACTTCTATTTCTCTCCTCCTCCCTCATAATCATTACATCTTATAGCACTTCTGTTCTCCATCAGTTCACCATTCAAAATTTTAAAACTTTTCCAAACTTACTGATTTTTACTGTAGGCAATAAATCATAATCTTATTTCTGTTTATTGACAATTAACATTATAGATTTCATAGCAGGATCTAGTTGGTTTAATGCTGTATATTGTTTGCATAAGTTGTTGTTATTATTTGACACCCCCTAAATTGTGAGGTATTGAAAACCTTCAGGAAAACTATAAATCCACAGGGTTCTTCTACCTCAGATTCAGACTGTTGGATGGGTAGGCACATAAACAACATGAAAAAGCAAAGGAACAAATCACCCCAAATGAACCAGGATACTTCAATAACAGAATTGACACCACAGTGGAAAATATGTCAGAGAAGGAGTTTAGAATGTTCATAGATTATCTGATCTGTGAGGTAAAGGATGAGGTAAGAAGTGAAATCAGAAAGATTCTGAAAAAGAATTCAAGCCTGAATCCTCAAAATGAAGGAATCAATCAACTCAAATTAAAAATTCAATGGAAAGCATCACCAACACACCAGAATACTTGGAAGACAGAGTTTCAAGCAATGGAT
Source organism: Urocitellus parryii (assembly GCF_045843805.1). NCBI lineage: Eukaryota > Metazoa > Chordata > Mammalia > Rodentia > Sciuridae > Urocitellus > Urocitellus parryii. The sequence continues at coordinate 6,049,794 of NC_135538.1, read as the reverse complement.
ATAAAATATATGATCTTAAAAATAAAGTGGATCACAGAGAAAAGATGTCAAGAGACCCTAAACAGAACTTCCAAGAAATATGGGATATCCTGAGAAGACCAAATTTAAAATTTATTCAGATAGATGAAGGCTTGGATATGCAAACCAAAGTAATGCTCAATCTTTCAATAAAATAATATCAGAAAATTTCCCAAACCTAAAACATTAAATGGGAAATCAAATACAGGAGGCATACAGGACCCCAAATGTACAAAATTACAACAGACCCACACCAAGACACATCATTATGAAATGCCTAACATACAGAATAAGAACAGAATTTTAAAGGCTGCATGACAGGTCACATTTAGAGAGAATCCAATCTGGATCTCAGGTGATCTCTTAACCCAGAAACTCAAAGCTAAGAGATCTTGGAATAATATATACCAAGCTCTAAAAGAAAATGGATGTCAACAGAGAATACTATACCCAACAAAATTAAGCTTCAGAATTGATGTTGAAATAAAAAACTTCCATGAGAAGCACAAGTTGAAAGAATTCACAAAGAGCCCTATAAAACATACTCAATCAAATTTTTCATGAAGAAGAATTAAAAATTAAAATTGAAAATCAGCAAAGGAAAGAAATATACTAGAAGAATAGTCAATCAAAGAAGAAACTAAATTAAATTAAAAATAAGAAATAAATCAAAATGAGAGCAAATAAAAATCATTTCTCAATAACTACTTTAAATGTAAATGGCCTAAATTAATCAATCAAAAGAAACAGACTGGCATTATTGGATTAAAAAACAAGACCCAACAATACGCTATCTCCAACAGACTGACCTCATAGACAAAGACATGCACAGATTTAAAGATGAGGAAAAAAAATCATTTATATGGATCTTGTAAACAAGCAGGGGTTTCTATCCTCATATCTGATAAAGTGGACTTTAAGCCAAAGTTAATTAGAAGGGCCCAGGGGAATTAGACATCAACAAGATATAACATTTGTAAATATTTGTGCACCAAACAATGGACCATCTGTGTGTAACAAGCAAACCCTTCTTGACTTCAAGAATCAAATAAAACATGATACAATAATATTAGGTGAATTTAACATACCTGTCTCATCAAAAATATCTAAAGAAGCTATAGAACTAAAAACTACAATTAATAATTTAGACATAACAGACACACATAGAATATTTTATCCATCAATGACTGACTATACTTTGTTCTAAGCAGCACAAAGATCCTTATTGAAAATAGACCATATCATATGCAACAAGACAACTCTGAGCAAATTTAAAAACACGGAGATAATACATTGCATTCCAGCAGACCATGATGGAACAATGTTAGAAATCAATGATAAAATAAAAAATAGAAGCTACTCTAACACCTTATGACCAAATAATATGCTATTGAATGATCAACATATAGCAGAAGAAATCAGGGTTGAAATAAATAAATACTTAGAGGTACATGACAATAGCCACAAACATGCAAAAATCTCTGAGATATGGTTCTAAGAGGAAAGTTGATTTCATTGATCTCATTAATTTAAAAAACATAATGACACCAAATAAATAATCTAAATTACATCTCAAAGCCCTAGAGAAAGAAAAACACATCAACACCAAAAGCACTATAAGATGGGAAATAATTCAAATCAGAGCTCAAATCAATGAAATTGAAACCAATTTTTTCAAAATCAATGAAACAAAGAGTTGGTTCTTTGAAAAATAAATAAAATCGATAAACCCCTCAGCAAAGCTAACCAAGAGAAAGAGGGAAAAGACTCAACTTACTAAAATTTGTGCATAGAAGGGAAATTTCATCATGGGTACTACTAAAATGCAGATGGTAATCAAACTATCTCGAAAATTTATACTTCAATGAAATGGACAACCTTGAAATTTATAGATTTTGGTAGAGATATGTGACCTACCCAAATTGAATCAGGAGGACAAAAAAACTTTAAACAAATCAGTTTGAAGCAATAAAATTAATGAAGCCATCAACAGCCTACCAACAAAGGAAAGCCCAGGACCAGACAGATTCTCAGCTGAGTTCTACCAGACCTTCACAGAAAAGCCAACACTAATCCTCCTCATATTACTCCATGAAATAGAAAAGAGGGATCGTTCCAAACCCTGAAAACAAAAACCAAAGACACACCAAGGAAAGAAAACTTCCAACCAATATCCCTGATGAACATAGATGCAAAAATTTTCAATAAAATACTGGAAAGCTTTGTTTAAAAATATAGTGCACCATGATCAAATGGGGTTCATCCCAGGAATGCATGTTTGGTAAATGTACAGAATAAATGTAATTCATCACACCATCAGACTTAAAGACAAGAATCACATGATTATCTCAACAGATGTAGAGAAAGCCTTTGACAAAATACAGCATCCATTTGTATTCAGAACACTAGAATAACTAGGAATAGTAGTATGAACATACCTCAAATCTGTAAAAGCTATATATGTTAAACCCAAGGCCAACATTGTTCTAAATGGAGAAAAACTGAAAGCATTCCCCCTAGAAATTGTAAAAAGACAGGAATATCTTCTTTAACCACTTCTATTCAACATCATCCTTGAAACCCTAAAACAACTAGACAAAAGAAAGAAATCAGGGGGATAGAAATGGGAAAAGAAGAGGTCAGACTATCCCTATGTGCCAATGACACAATTTTATATTCAGAAGACCCGAAACTCCACCAGAAAACTTCTAGAACTCGTAAATGAATTCAGCCAAGTAGCAAATATAAAATTAATACCCACAAATTAACTGCATTCATATATACTAATGATGAACCAGCTGTTAGAGAAATTAAGAAAACCACCCCATTTGCAAGAGCCTTAAGCCTGGTACAGTGGTGCAGCCTGTAATCCCAGTGGCTCAGGAGGATTTCAAGTTCAAAGCCAGCCTCAGAAATGTAGCAAGGCCCTAAACAACTCAGTGTCTTTAAATACGTTACTAAAAAGGGCTGGGGCCCAATGGTTAAGTGCCCCTGAGCTCAATCCTCCATACCATTAAATAAATAAATAAGAAAAAAATAGCCTAAAAAATAAATAAAATACTTGGGAATCTATCTAACAAAAGAGGTGAAAGACCTCTATGATGAAAACTATAGAACAACAAAGAAATTGAAGAAGTTCTCAGAAGATGGAAAAATCTCCCATGTTTTTGATAGGTAGAACTTATATTGTCAAAATGGCCATACTATCAAAAGGACTACACAGATTTAATGCAATTCTGATCAAAATTCCAATGAAATTCTTCACAGAAATAGAAAAACCAGTCACAACATTCATCTGGAAAAATAAGAGGCCCAGAATAGCCAAAGCAATCCTTAGTGAGAAAAACGAAACGGGAGGCATCATAATAACAGACTTTAAATCCTACTATGGAAACAGAAACAGCATGGTACTGACACCAAAGCAGATGTGAGGACCAGTGGGACAGAATGCAGGAGAGGGAGACAAACCAACATAGGTACAGTCATCTCCACTTGACAAGGGCACCAGAAACCTATATTGTGGAATGGTGCTGGGAGAACTGGAAATCCATATGTAGCAGAATGAAACTGAACCCTTGTCTATCACCCTGCACAAAACTCAAGTGGCTCAAAGACCTAGGCATTAGACATAAACCCCACAACTACTAGAAGAAAACACAGGCCCAACGCGCCATCATGTCAGCTTAGGAAGAAACTTCCTTAATAAGACTACCAAAGCCCAGAAATAAATCAAGAATCTATTAATGGGATGGTATCAAACTAAAAAGCTTCTTTCCAGTAAAGAAAATGATGAAGAATGGGAGGAGAGAGCCTACAGAACGGGAAAAAAAAAAATCTTTCCCACCTATACCTCAGATAGAGCATTAATCAGCAGGATATATAAAGAATCCAACAACCTTAATCCTAGATAAATAGATAAATAACCCAATCAATAAATGGGCAAAGGAACTGAATAGGCACTTCACAGAAGAAATGTGAATGGTCAAAAATATATGAAAAATTGTTCAACATCTCTAGCAATTTCAGAAATGCAAATCAAAACTACACTGAGATTCCATCTCACTCCAGTCAGAGATTCAATTATCAAGAATAGAAGTAACAATAACTATTGGTAAGGATGTGGGGAAGAAGTACACTCCTATATTGTTGGTGGGACTGCAAGTTGAGGCAACCACTCTGGAAAGCAATAAGGATACTCCTCAAAAAGCTTGGAATGGAACCACCATTTGATCCAGTTATCCCACTCCTTGGTTTATACCCCTCAAAAAGACTTAAAAATCAGCATACTATAATGACATGGCAACATAAATGTTTATAGCTGCTCAGTTCACAATAGCTGAGCTATGGAACCAATAGAGGTACCCTTCAACGGATGACTGGATAAAGAAAATATGGTATCTATACACAATGGAATATTACTCAGCCATCAAGAAGAATGAAATTATGATATTTGTGGTAAATGTATGGAACTGAAGACTATAATGCTAAGTGAAATAAGCCAATCCCCAAAAACCCAAGGGCCAAATCTTCTTCTCTCTGATATGCAGATAGTAACACATAATAAGGGGTGGGGAAGGAAGGACTAGAAGTTCATTTGACTACACAAAGGTGAATGAAAGGAGGGGAAGAGGGAGGGGCATACAAAGATAGTAGAACGAATCAGAAATAACTTTCCTATGTTCATATATGAATACACGACCTGTGAAACTGCACATCATGCACAACCACAAGAATGGGGTCCTAATTAGAATAAGATATACTCCATGTATGTATAATATGTCAAAATACACTCCAACATCTTGTGTATCTGAAAAGAACAAATTTTTAAAAGGAGAAAAAAAGAGTTAGACAATTGTGAGAGTAGTAAGACTAATTTAGAAATCTCAAAAAAATTAATGATTTCTTAGAAAATATAAATCTTCAACATTGATTCAGAAGGCACAGAAAAATCAAACAGACTGATAACAGTAAGAATGAATTTGGTCAGCAGCACAGTATCTAGCCACCAAAGGCAGAGAACTCACCGTCTGTACAAAGCTAGTCATTTAAACCCTCACAGCCTCAGTCTTCTTATAAGAAGAGAACAATGACAAGTAGTCTCAGATAAATATAAATGATACCAAGTCTAAGCATGATAAGGTATGTAAAATAGTCATTGGCTACAGCGATAAGTAAAATGGTTATTTGGTGATAAGTGTTCAAAATGCCATCTATGATTATAAAAAAAGATTAAGCGTGGGTACTATGAGGTCCCTCTCACAGAAGTTTTTTTATGTCTTATTCTCCTGTACTAAGTCACCTAATCCCTACAAGGATTCTATGACGTTAGGACAAAGAAAAAAATGTTAAGAGCCAGGATTATATATGCCACAGTACACAAACAAACCACCACCACAACACAGTGTTACCACATACTGAGAAGGTCTGAAGTCACATGGCAGCAGGACCATGTCGCCAGGCAGGCAGGCACAGCGGCCTGCCCACCCCCTTCCCCAAGCAGCCAAAGCTCGCGGGCCCAGGTCTGAGCTGCAGTCAGCGACCCGGGAAGTTCTGGAGTACAGCCACATCCCACCATCAGTGAGTGCAAACTGAAAGGCAGCGGGACATGTGGGTGACAAGGGCTCCTTTTGGGTTTCCTGCTAAGACAGAGACTGACATTGATTTTGAGACGACCCAAGGTCCAGGGTAGGGGCACTTCCTGGACAGAAAAGTCCTACTCATCCATCCCTATTTAAGATGCAGACTTCTGAGTACAAACAGAGCAGTGAGAAACGCCATGTGAAGCTGTGTCTGATCACTTCTGTGGGGTTCAGTCTCTCTCTGACCATTTCCCAGTAGGATAACCCACTATTATTCTGTGCATGAAGGTCATTCCAGGCAAGAGTAGGATAGAACTGGCTAATGAGCCTTAAAACTATAGGATGAATTTAATTTCTACAATGAAATGTAGGACTCTATATTTTTCAAAGTAAAATCAAGTCATGATGGAAGTCAGGAAGGTTCTGTGCTGTGTAAGAAGAGGGGAAATGATAGTCTTGAGGCCAGGAGTGGTTTAAGTGTGGAGTAAGTGGGACCTCAGACTCTGGAGAGCTGTGTAGTTTGGGTATCAATTTCTAGAAACTCAGAAATACTCTGATTCTTGGACTCCAGCTGTTATCTCTCTGGTACCACTGGGCACGGGCAGCCTCCGTGCACAAGGTGAAGGTGGTTGGGAGAGCAAGAGGGTCTTCAGGGACCGATATCTATAGGCCAGATCCGGGAGTGCTGGGGTGCAGGGCTCCCAGCAGACACCCATCAGTGAGCATCCTGTGTGGGAAGCGTCCTCAGCACAGTCTCCACCCAGGGGCTGCCTCACCACCTCCTACATCAGTAACTGCAGCACACAGCACTCAGAGAGAGACCACTGTTGACATGCAGACTGCTTTACCCTGAGATCCCCCGGGAATCGAGTGAGCACACTTCTTGGTCACATTTCCAATACCCGACAGATCCGCCACCATCACGGACTCCTTCTAAGAAAACAAACTTTTCAGGAAATGCAGAAGCAGATGGATATTTTTAAGAAATACCTGATGGAAGATGACAGTGAAAAGGACCTCTCACAGCTCTGACTTGAGTGTGGGCAAATCTGTAGGAGACACATGCATCCTCAGAAGCCACTGTCAAAATGTTTTAAATGTGAGTTTAAAATATTTGAGTTTGGGGGCTTTTCTGGTTTTGCTGTTTTTGCTCCTGATTGATGCGCTGCTGGAGAGTGAGAGACTGTGGCCGTTTCCTGGGGGCAGAATCCTCATCTGCTCCCCAGGTGAAGCTTTGTTACTGGGGCTGTGGCGAGCACCAAGCCTCAGGCAGGATTCCTTTCAGGTGAAAAGAACATCAAAGCTGTGATTCTGAAAAAGACACATTCCGGGAAAATACAGTACAGTATGGATTTTATAACAGATCCTCACCAGGGGAAAATAAATCCAGCACAATTATATGTGGGCCCTGCCTTGCGAAGGCTCATTAACACCTCAGTCATTCAAGTGATGTAAAGGAAGACTGAAAGGAGCTGGAGTCCTGCCTGCCAGCCATTTTCAAGGCAAAGCGTTCCTGTTGCTTAGGTGCTGGGGCAGGAAGGAATGTTCTAGCAACCCTGGCTCTTAGGCTTGATGGAGTCTGGAAATTGGGAAATATTCATCTATTTTAAGGAAACTGTCTAGTTTTGTTTATACCCTGCATCCTACGGAATGAGTTAAGCAATTACTGAGCCTCAATTCATGGTCATTGAGTGCCATAAAAAATACTCAAATGCCACCTGAGACTGTGGGTTATATAACATAATCGAGTTTCTAATAAAAGCAAAGGAGAAATTGGCAAAGCTCAGGAAGGCCCCTAGTGAAGATCTATATGAAGCAATAAAATGAGCAGAGGGAGATCCTAAAGTTGGAGTGGAGAAGGGGAAGGAAAGAGAGGCTGTGCAGAACAAGGAGAGCCTCAGACCTGCAGGAGTCTCCGTGGGGAGCCTAGTGCGGTGCCACTCCTCAGCAGCAAGCAGGGCCCTTCATCCTGACAGCAGAGCCCCAGGCTGTCCAGGTGCACACGGGCAGCCCCGTGGCCTGGCCAGAGTACGTCTCCAAGCTCTGCTGCCATCAGACCACAGGTGCCCAGCTCTTCCTCCCTCCATTCCCAAGGGCACCTTCTTATAAAATGAAATTTCACACTCAGTCAAACTGTAGAAACATATGATTAAACATATGCCAGTCTCTTTCTACAAGTCACAGAGCCTCCTTTCTCCGCCTCCCAGACCCTTTCTGAAAATAGCTTTTGGTTGAAGTTACAAGGCTGAGTGACAGAATGAGCTCTTCCTCTTTCATCCCGTCTATAAAACCTTCCAGGAGACAACTGAGTGACCACCAGAAAACCGACGGGATGGTGTTTCACAATGTGATATTTTAATGGGCGGGATTATTTTCAGGATTACAAAGAAATTTGCCTTTTGCAAACACAGGCCTTCCAAAAAGATTCACCATGGACCATAACCAATGAACACAGGCTGATTCGTGTCTTGCCAGGCACACTTTAAGAACGAGAGAGAGAGAGAGAGAGAGAGAGAGAGAGAGAGAATGTGTGAAAAAGTTATAAAGAGAAATATCTTGAAGTGGCATAAAATAATTTAATTTGAAAGCAATTTTTATCCACATAGAATGAGAGTTTATTTCTATAAGATGAAAAGCATATGAGACATAACTTCCCACAGTTAGGGTTCATTATAACTCAATTATATTGACTACATTACGGAAATACAAAGTCCTTCTGAGGAACATTATTGTGCAAAAAATCTGATAATTATAATGCTTTATGGATTCTTAAATTAATATACCAGGAATATATTATAACTCAGAGTTTTGTAACAATGAGGGCTCTCGAGCGCTTTGGGTCAAGCGTCACTTTACAACCAGGGGTAACTAGAGACTGCTCAGGTGATAGAAGTGAAAAGGGTCTAAGAAAGTGTCTTCCTTAACCTCACCTGTCCCAAATGACACACGCAACGAGGGCTAAAAGCATCCTTCCAAAGGCAAGCACCTGGGGCGGCTGTGAGTGGATGAAATCGGGTCTTACTGTCACTGGCCCACAGTTCCTTATCTGTCCCATGTGCCTCTTCAACTCTGCAAGCTCCCCCCAACTCTCCTGCAAAGTCACCTCATCCTCCCTGACCGGCTGGACACCCTGCTTTCCTGGATGCGCCTCTTTGTCACTGTGGTGGTGGTTCTGAGACGGGGGCCTCACTATGCTGCCCAGGTGGTCTTGAAGTTCTGGGCTCAAGCGATCCTCCCACCTCAGCCTCCTGAGGAGTTGGGACTACGGGTGTGCACCACCACGACCGGCTGCCTGCAGCAATGTCCCCAGATCCACTCAGAAACGTCATAACTTCGTATGCAGTTGACCCCTATCATCTCTATGCATGTAAATCCCAGCTCTTAAAGTTAAACTGAAAACTGATTTAAATTACTGAGAAATCAGGGACAATGCTTTGTAGCCCCTGCTCCTACATATGCAGGAAAATACATACGTGTCAGAGCAGAGGATCCCCTGGAGAGGAATGAGAATGGAGACCTGCTAGGAACACAACGTAAAGGAGCCCTGGAAGAAGGGGGAGGCGAGGAGACACGGGCCAACCTCACAACACTGTCAAGGCCAGTGTGATTCTAAACCACAAGCTGCAATTTGTTAGTGAATCAGGAAATCTGCAAAAGCAAAGGAACGATCACTCTAAAGAAGAACAGACTAGCCCAGAAAATATCAGATCGCATCACACTTGGAAAAAGCAAATTGTAAAGATCTTTGCTTCAGCTATAAATGTGTGGATGCTCGGTTGGGAAGTAAAACCTATTTCTTACTAGAACAAGGTCAGGAAAGTTTAAAATATACTGATTTAATTTTTCTCAAAATATGGTCCATTGGAAACCAGCTCCACCAGTGTGACCTGCAGAAAAGGGCATCAGGGTCTGCCATGTTCAGGTAACGTGGATCGTACAAGGTCAGACAGATACTTAACGTGCCTCAATTACCAGAACTTTTAAGATGCAAGTACAATTGCACATGTCCAAGATTGGGAAATAATGTAGAGTATATCCCACATTTATTTGACCTGAACCCTGTGAGAGGGGTAGGTTAAGGAGCTAGCCTCTCCCTCGTTCACTGGAAAACACCCATCAGGGCCTACACCACTGAAGACAGAGCACCCTTCTCCTCCTGCCCCCACCCCACTGGGCCCTGCCCCCATCGCAGGGATGCACCAAGTCGGCCACGGTAAAGGCAAATTTGAATCCTCAACTGGATTAAGAGAGACTGGGAGGCTGGGGATGTGGCTCAAGTGGTATCGCACTCGCCTGGCATGCGTGAGGCACTGGGTTCGATTCTCAGCACCACATAAATATAAAATAAAGATATTGTGTCCACCTAAAAAATAAATATTAAAATTAAAAAAAAAACAGACTGGGAATGGAGAGGGTTTAGGGTGTGGGGGGGTGCGTCCAGGGATGATTGGCATGTGGGATACCCAACTGAAGTGCGGAACCCTCCCTCAGTGCAGGCAGCACCGCCCAACAGGGTGATGGCTTGGGTGGAATAAAACCTGGAAGAACAAGGAAGCAGCAGTAGATGGAAGCTGGATTGTTCTCCAATGGGTTCTGGACTGCTGCTGTGATGGGCTGAGGATACTGGACTCTGGCTTCTTCACTCTTACCAAGTGGACTCTGCCGGTGATTCTCCAGAAGCCTTTGGTCTGGGTGAGGGCAGCACCGTTGGTCCCCCTTGCTCTGGGCCTTGGGCCTCTTGGACGGCGTGGCTACTGGCTCTCCCAGCTCTCCAGCCTGCAGTCGGCCTCTGTGGACTAGGCAGCTTCTGGTCATATAAGCCGACCTAGTCAGTCCCCTGTTTATGATCTTACTTCCTGTTGATTCTGTTCCTCTAGAGAACCCAAGAGCAGAGCACACCCAGCAGGCAAAACAAGAAAACCCTTCAAACCCAACTTTCATGTGAAGGATGGAGAGTTCTTTCCAATTCAGTCCCCAAATCAATCCTACCGTCCAGGTTGCCCAGGGGACTGCTCGGCTCAGAGGACTGGACACATTACTAAAGAGTAGATTAAAGAATACTGAATGTCCTCAGTTCTGGAGACACTGGGGTGGAGGCAGGACGAAGAGTGAGGCCAGGGCACCCGCCCGCTGTCCCTCGTCCCACGCCACGGCGGTTAAGTTTGGAGGAGTCTAATCATTCTCCCATGGACTACAAGAGGTAAGTAGTCACTCAAGCATAAGAACCAACAGCCACAGTAAACAATGATCAAGGTGTTATGGGCACTGCCTCCGAAAACCCTCTCAGTCCCTATTCAAACAAAAGGGCTTTATTCACCTGGCCATGGGCCGTCTCCCACCTGTGAGACCCATGCTCTGTGGGAGAACAGCATTTCCTGGCCTGTGTCTTGGGAGTTTAAGGATGAAAACCATAATTCAGGGGCTTTTCTGAGCGTCATGCAAGCAAGCAAGTTACAGAAGCTAAAACAAAGCACTTAGCATAAGCACATCCCAGGTCCAAACAAGTGTTGGACTGAGTTTCAGCTGAGCAGGGGCAATGATCTATTTTAAAGTCACGTAGACCCTTAAATGTACTCAAACCCAGGATGTAACTCACCACGGCCACCTGAGTTGGGTACATTCTGTACAGAAAACTGCAGTTATCTCATATGCTCATAATTTTACTACTGATATCTGTGAGCCTTATGTCTACATGATCAAGCTGATACAATTGTTCACAACTCTATTGATCTAACCTTGTCTATATCTAACCAACCTATCAGCCTATATTTATGTGTAACTATACTGGCATACTGACTTGTCACCTTTCACTATCCTATAAATGTTTCCTGTGGCTTAAGTCCTGTGTCTTACAGTTACATGATTTTATTGCTATTACTTAGGCTTTCTCCTGATGAACTTATCTATAAGCTTATATCTTACCTTTGTTTATGTATGTTCTCTTACCTTATTCCTGTAATCTATGACCTATGTCTATGATATTGATTATACTGATCAGTTCATATCACAAGAAAGGCAAGATATTTTATTATTTTTCTCATAAATTCGTGGGCTCTTTTCTAATAAGAAGCAATGGTTTTTAAAGTGATTTTAAAATATTCATAAAGTTTTAATATAAACTAGATAAAGACACTTTTTTCCTTTCTCTGGTATATACGCTCTCTCAAGTTCTGAGGAATATAAGCTATTTCACAAAGTAAGATGCGACAATGGGGGATTTGATTCACATCTGTTTTCAAATGATACAAAAAAAAATCTAAGTGTATAAAGCAACTTCAAATCCTGTATTTACTTTTCAGCAAAGCATCCAATAACAACTTATACTGATTCCCCAGAAATATGACTTTTCTTCAGGAGTTGAACAAAATGTGGTGGTGGTTTATCTCCTGGCCCTCACATGCCATTATTTTAATATTTTCTTTTTCCTGTAACAGTTCTTAGTTATCAAGTGTCTGATACTCTGGCATATTACTATTTTAATTACAAAAATCCAATCAAGTGAAACTAATTTAAATACTCCAGTAAGTCAAGGGAAAATTAATCCTGATTCTGCTAATACAAATTTATTATATCAAAATCCCTCTCTACACTCATCAGAGAATTTGAGATTGTAGTCAAATGTTTTAAGCAGCTCTGTCTGACTGGCAGGTACAGGCAAAGCTAACACTGAACTTCAAGTTATAGAATATCATAGTTTATAGGTGGAAATCTCAGAACACCAAGGCGAAGTCCAAAAGGAACTGCCGTACTGACTGCCAATCCCAGTCCTTGGGTAAAGGCCCTCATCTGACTCTGAGAAGACACTCTCCACGTCCATCGTGGGAGCCACGTTCTGTGAACCTGGAGACCAGCTCAACACTCAGAAACTCTTGATAAAAAGAAAAAGAAAACAAAGACTTGAAGGAGACAAATTCATTAAAGAAGAAACTAAAGTTGAAAGGTGGTAAGTGACCCTAAAATGCCTTCCAGTAAAGGGTGCAGAATCTGCAGGGTGCAGGCAGCTGGAGGGGGAGACCTGGTCACTTCTTAGGAGCAAACTGTTTCCCTCCACTACATGAAGGGAGCTGGAGAGAGGGTGAGGAAGGGCACAGTGAGTCATGGACGAGCATCTTCACCTGGCTCTCCCTTTTCTCGCACACCCCAGATGTCCGTACTGTTCATGCCCTTCCCTGCCATACCTGTGCTTCTTATGCCATGATGACACAGTGGCCAACACAGTAACCCTGACTGCCAACGCCTCACGAGGGCATCGTTCACTGGAACTGCATCCAATCATCACAGTGTGGGAGAGGGTTCTCCCTCCCCTGGCCCACAGGTGGCACAGGGCCGGACACTGCACTGGCACAGTTTGCTGTCTCCTGATCACGTAGCGCCATCTGGAAGCCTGGCTCACCTGGGCCTCCCCTCTGGTGGGTTCTCAGGTGGCCAGTGTTTCACGGTTGAAGTGAAATACTTTTATACACTCACCTTGCATCTTGAATTATTTTCTCCTGGGAGAATTGAAAACATTAAATTGGGTTAACAGGAATACTTTTAAGCCTCTTGATTAATTATTATCAAGTCGACTTTTTAGAAAAACCTCATGGACAAGGCATGTTTTCCCAGACCTCAGATCACCTCCCACTCTCCGGTCTCTTCTCTTCCCACTGCCCCCTCCCCAGCTCCTGCTCCTAGAGCACTTCCATGCACAGGAAAGACCCCCTGGTGCACAGACTTCTCAGCTGGCTCTTGGTTGGTTTGCACCTGTCATGCTTTCTGGCCTCTCTCTTCTGCCTCCTGTTTAACTCTTAATCTCTCTCACCAAGAGCAACTACTGTCTTCCTCACCAAGTGAGCCAGTAAGCATTCTGCTCATGCCTCCCTTATAGCAAGCCCAGCTTACATTTTTAACAAGTATTTCACTAAAGACCTGTTCCAGCTAGAAGATAGCCTCTAAGAGTCCAGACAAAAATGCAATTTATTTCTGTATTGCCAGACAAAAATGCAAATGGCCCTGTGAATAAAAGGCACTTAATTGCTTAGAAAATGGATTCATAGATAGGTATTCAAAAGACATTCTAACTGACCTCTGTTTTATTCTTTCAGGATAATTTGTAATTGGATAATGATAAAATGCGATATTAGGTGAAAGGTGAATTATACTGTTTTCATGATGTTCTATCATAGCTTTACTAGATGTGTCTGGGACCATAATTCAAAACTGGCTAAATGTCCTGGCCCAAAACATATTCAGAAAGTTAAGAAGTTTCCTTCCCTCAAACAATGGCCAAATGCAATTGCCTACTCTTATCAGGTAGGCAAACTCAGAGCTGAGGTTTGGATGGTCTCTGCATTTTATCAACAGCTTATATTTTATAATGATATTTGTTTCAATTTCTTAACTTAATATCTTATTTAACATTAAACACTTCTGTATTCTTTCTTGAGGTTTCCTGCTAGAAGCCTATTGATTTCAATCATTTGTCAGAAGCCAGCTCATGGAATAGAATATACTTGTCAGCACACAATAAATTTTCCCAATTTCTGCTTAACTGGTTAAATGAAGGTAATGCAATGCACAGTCTCACTCAGTAACTAATGTTTTAAGGACCAGTATTAGGAAAGTTTCCCATCTAGACAATGAATGTGACCTATCTCACAGTTTAATGTGTTTCTGTTTTGTGTCTCAAGAGTCCCTATTTTCTCCTTAGGAAATATTGCAAGCTGACAGGTGTCTCCCAGACAGTGGTTCTGAATATGGAAAATAGGTTGAGAAGGTCTTTCCTTCCTCAAAAAAATAGGACACTCATCTCGGATAATGTAGAAAGTGAAAATTCTAAGTAGGCAAATCATTGAGATTGTATAAAAGTAAAAAAGAACACAATAACACCTCTTCTACTTAGTGCCACTGGTTTGACTATGAACTGATTGATCACCAGGTGCTTCGTGATTATTCTACTGAGAAAATGGCAGTAGCTTTGAGGAACTTGCCACTGATCTCGGTAAGAGAAGTGTTCTGGGATCAAATGTCAAAACCAGTTAAAACCCTGTAGTTCCATGTGTGGGAACCAAGAAATGGCTTCAAGTCACCCCTCCTCGTGTATATGAGTTAGCTTTGGAATCAAGGTAAAGTACACCCTCCAGGGGAGATGGCCCTCAAGAGCTGCACAATGATCATTCAAACAGTAGCATTTTTAACTACAGGAACAATGTTGGAATGTTTGCAAGGTTTTCTCGGCGCCTCTTTTCCAAGCATTTCCAGACTGTGCTATTGCTGCATGCTCACCTTGTCTGCCTGTCCACTCCCTTTCTGCCTCCTTTGTCTTCCTGCTCCCTCCCTAAAACACACAACTTCTGGTCCCTGCTGTTTGGGGTGACTGTAGTCTGCCAACAGGCTGACATTCACAGACTGTCTTCAGCCCATGTTACAGCCCTAGAGCCCGTGGGCTCAGGCTGAAGCAGGGCATTCACATCCACCCTGACCATGGACAGCCATCACCCTGTCTCTAATGGCCAAATGGAGGTCAGTCTCCACATTGTCCTTCAGGGCCACCCACAGAGCCCCACTCTAGCCCTAACCCTGGTCCACCCACCCACTTACCCTTGGGTCCCATCCAGACCAGATACAGCATTCACATCAAGAGGTGACTGCATTTATGCCTTTGTCTTGCTTATCTCCATTCATTAAATTTTACCCCTTTTCTCAAATTCTGTGCTGAATGTTCCTGTTTGTTCACTAGTTATCTGTGAGAATCATGCAGATACTCTTATGTGAGCATTCTCTTCCTAAAATGCAATTTTAGCTAATGTTTCCTAAGAAACTGAGCAGTTTTCTTTGTATTACCTCACTATGCACTTTTACCCATCACTAGGGGGCTGGGCCTCCTATAACAGCCAGAGTTGGGGAAAAAACTCATATTTCATGGGACATAAGTTAATAGCATTAAGAAATATCTTGCAGCAGTAATGAAAAAATAATTGGTTTCATGCCAACCATCACTCCATTCCCACCCAACAAAACGTAGAAGCAAGACCAGAATGACTTCCTTAGAACCACACCTTGTTTGGGGCAAGGTTTTCATCGGAAAACAAAAGCCCTCATCACTTAGCAAGGTAAAATTCAGCGTCTGGAACCCCATAACAATTATCAGGAAAACAAAGAATAAGGAAATTATAACTCAAGACAAGAAGAGAAGCCCACCCAATGAAAGGAACCAGAAATGGTTCAGAGGGTAGAATCAATAGACACGGCCACTAAAATAGTTACTATAACCCTTGTTCAGGAATCCTGGGGAAAGGGTGCACATGTGAGCAATTACACCAGATACATTTTTAAAAGACTCAAATTGAACTTCTGCAGATAATATATACTATCTGAGATGGGAATTATGCAGGTTGGGATTGACAGTAGACTAGACATTTCCAACTAAATGATTAGAAATCTTGAAGATTTAACAAGGGAAACTATTCAAAATGAAACTCAGAGGATGCTGCTAGGAGGGGAAAATGGGCAGTGCAAACAGACTGATTGATTGATTGGAGTCTCTGAAGGAGAAAAAGGCATCAAGAAGCAAAATGTATATATTTGAAGAAATATGATCAACAGTTTTTTAATTTTAGAAAAGCTATAACACAAGAGAAGTTTGATGAACTCTAAGACAAGAAATATGAAGAAGATGATACAAAGAAACATAATAATCAGATTGCTCAAAGTCAGTGATATAGACAAAAATCTTCAAAAGAGACATAAAAAGCATGCTATATTTAGAGGAACAAGATAATATCACAGCAAATTTCTCACCAGCTTGAAGACTTTGGGGCAACATCTTCAAACTATTGAAAGAATACTAACAACTTATATTTTTGTCAAACAAAATAACTTTCAAAAATAGGAAGTAGAGCCCTTTCAGACATATCAACTCTGAAAGAATTCATCATTGACAAAATCCACACAGGAGGAAAGGCCCATGTGATGGAAATCGGATACCAATAAGGAATGAAGAACGTAAGAAAAAGTGGCTCCAAAAATAAACATTAGTGGGGTTCTGTTTTCATGATGCAAATGATTTTAATAAAATTTTTTTTGGATTTAAAAAAATTTAACTCATAAAGACATAAAATTCTACATATTAACGGGGTACTAGGTAATGTGTGATACGTGTATACATAACATCATGCTTAAATTGGGTTAAATAAATTTGTCTCCTTGAACATTATTATTGCTAAATGGTACACACTTTCAAACCCTTACTTGTAGCTTTTTGAAAGGTACACATTACACTATTATCGATAGTGATGTGCTGTCCAACACTACCCCAGGGCTTTTCTCCCCTCTAACTGTGACTTAGTAGCCAGTGGTCAGCCTCTCCCTGACTCCCCCACAACCTACTTCCCCGGCCTCTGGGAAGCACCAGTCTACCTTCGAGTTTCCCATGAGAGAGCTTGTTTAGACTCCAGAAGTGAGATCATGCGGTAGTTGTCTTTCTGTGCCTGACGTATTGTGGCTTAATGTACTGATCTCTTGCACCATCCCTGTTGCTGCAAACGACAGGATTTCATTCTTTATTATGGCTGACTAATAATGAGCCACTGGGGCCGTGTACCTGTTCTCCACCATTCTTCAGGGGATGGGCACTCAGGTGTTTGCATTCCCTGGCCGTGGTGAACCGTGCTGGAGTGAACAGAGGAGCGAAGGTGTCTCTCCAGTATCTTGGTCTCTCTCTCTCTCTCTCTCTTTTTTTTTTCTTTTGCACGTCCACCCAGTAAAGGAATCTCTGGGTCATATGATACTATTCCTAAGTTTCTCAGGATCCCCCATGCTCTTTTCCACTGTGGCTCTACTAATTTACATCCTCACCAGTAGTGTGCAAAGTTTTCTTTTTCTCCACATCCTCACAACTATTAGTTGTCTTTAGTCTTTTTGAAAATAGACGTTATCACTGATGTTAGGTTAGACCTCATTGTGGTTTTTTCACTTGAGTTTCCCTGGTGGTTATTGATGTTCGGCGTAGTTTTTTTGTTGTTGTTGTTGTGGGGGGGTGTGGGGTACTGGGGATTAAACTCAGGGGTACTTGGCTTCTGAGCCACATCCCAGCCCTATTTTGTATTTTATTTAGAGACAGGATCTCACTGAGATGCTTAGCACCTCACTGTTGCTGAGGCTGACCTCAAACTTGTGATCCTCCTGTCTCAGCCTCCCAAGCCTCTGGGATTACAGCAGTGTGCCACTGCGCCTGGCTGATGTCCCAACAGTTTTAAATGTACCTGTTGGACATTTGTATGCCTTTTTTTTGAGAAGTGTCCATTTGGATCTATTGTCATTTTTAATTCAGGTTATTTGTCTTTTTGCTATTGCATTTTTGAACTTTTTCATATATTCGAGATGTGCATTTTGCAAATATTCTCATTGTGTAGGTGACCTCAGCATTCTGTTGATATTGGGGGCATGTGATCCAAGAGGAAGAAGATCTGGGGAGGAATGAAGGACTTTGGGGGAGGTATTAAGGTGTAAAATTGATCAAATTGTCTTTATGTCTAAACAAATATGCCACAATTAAACCCATTATTCTGTATAATTAATATGCACAAATGAAAAAAGTTGATGGAAAAAATAATAGGTAAAATGTCTTGAATAAAAGCTTCAAAAATTTGATAAAAAATAGAAAGAAAAAAAAACTTAGATCCAGAATATAAGAAGAATTCTTAAAGGTCAAAAATAATAAATCTAATAGCCCAATTAAAAATAGGCCAAAGATTCAATCAGAAATTTTAACAAGGAAAATATGTAGATAGCAAATAGGCACATGCAAAGATAATCAATAATATTAATCATTCAAAAATATGTATTAAAATTCTAAGTGTGAATTAATCCTCAGTGACAGAAAACTAACAGGTTGATGGGGAGTGTATGGGCACTGGAAGAGAATGGAGGAAATTACTAAATGGCAAGAGGAACTCTTCTTGGTTCTGGAAATGTTCCTTATCCCAATAGCAGTAGTGGTCACATGGGTGTTACTCATGCCAGACATATATAGGTGTACGCTTTATACATGCTCATTTAACTGCATGCCAATTATATCACCCCAGAGCTGTAGAAATAATCATGTTAGCAGTAATCTACATTTTCTAATGTATGTATGGTTTGGATCTAAAACATCCCCCAAAGGCGGATGTGTTTAAGGCTTGATCACCAACAGAGCAATGTTCAGAGGTAAGGCTCTTGGAAATGATTGGATCATGAGGGCACTGGTGAATTAATCCACTGGTAATTTCATAGTTGATGATATTATTGGGAGTGGGAGGTGGTGAAATTTTACCAAGTGGGACCCAGTTAGGACCTAGGAAGTAGGTCGGTGGGACCATGTCTTGGAAAAGTAGGTTTTTGTTTTTTTTTTTTTTTTCCCATCCTCCGCCCGCTTCCCTGCTCATTTAACGTCTTTCCACCATGATGTTTGCCTTGCCTCAGCCCCAAAGCAATGGAACCGGCCAACCCTGGAGTGAAAGCTCTGAAACTGTGAGCCAAAATAATTATTTCCTTCTTTAAGTTGTTGTTCTTGGTTAGCTTTTCATGGTTGTGACAACACACCTAACACACCAAGTTAGTGAAATCATTTACCAGAAAAGAGAAAAAGAGTGTGTGTGTGTGTGTGAGAAAAAGGGAGATCTAGAGGCACACAGGGATAGAGACAGAGAGTAAAGGGCTTACATTAGACTGAACCTTAAGGTCCTGTCCTTCAGGATGGGACTCTATCAAGCTGAGGCAAAAAAGTAATGAGGCTAAGGAAGAGGCTCCTCTGAGCAGATGTCACTGTCACGCTTCCTCCCTTCCATGTGTGGACCAAGGGCAGCTCTGTACCGTGCCAATTCCGGTTTCAGAGTAGATATACTACTCCAGCTCTGGGGGTGGTTCTGGGATCGCAGGAGGGTCCGTGTGAGAAGGTTCGAGCCAGCATGGAGCACTTCTACACCAGAGCTCACAGGTGTGACCACGAAGGCCAGCCGTGGCCTGCCACGCCAGCAACCTGGAGATCCCTGGAGCATCCGAGGTGCATGGCAACCCTCTGCTCAGTAGGAAGAGGACACTGGACCAGGACCTGTGACCTCCAGCAGGAACACACCCGGCAGGCCCTGTGTGCCACCTGGAGCCACACCTCACATGGGTGGAACCTTATCTTCTGAAAGGTAATTGGGAAACTTTGACTTCAGATGAACAAATTTTTATTTAAAAGGTCACTGATTCAACAAGTAGGACTGAAACATAGTTTAGAATATTTTACCTCCATAAAACTTTTCTGGCTTATATGTATGCAAAAACAAAACATGAAACAAGCAAGTCCACAAACAATTCTTGCTAAATTTTACCAACTTTCAATAAGTCCCATTTCTCACAGGATTACAGTTCCTTAGATATTAATATTCATTTATAATCTATTATTTCATAGAGTAATACCAACCTAAAATTTCTCAAAAGAATAGGTGCATCTCAACTTTGAAGACAATTATGCCAATGTCATAATTGTTATATGTCATACTAGTTCAGCTATCAATTTTCCATCTGTATCCAGAAGAGGAATCATAGAACATTTTATCTATTAAAATGCATTTATTTTAAGAAAGGAATACAGTAAACACATTTTCTCAATAAACAAAGCTATTTGTCATTATTTCTAAGTAATCAAATGTAACCATGCATTTGTGAAACCTACCATGAAACCTTGTGGCATTTTTCTAATCATCATAGCTTTTCAATCTGTGTGGCATGCTGCTTCACCTTAGCCAAGCTGACAGCCTGAAAAGTCCCTGTGTACTAGGAGATAGAAAGAGGAAACTATAACATGTGCACAGGCTTCTAGCCAGCGAAGAAATGGAGACATGAGAAAAGAAGGTAATTCTTCCCAGAGATGAGTAGCAAAAACCATGTCCAACAATCTCACTGACTCTATGGAAACAGTCAGAAGATCAATCTTTTAAAAAAAATAGTCCTAAGCAGAACAATTATCTGGAAAAGACCACAACACATGGCGCTGTGCTGAGCAGCCTCATCAAGGAGGGTGAGCCTCTATAAAGCAGAGTCCAACAGGCTATCAGGTGAGAACAGGAGTGAAAAGTAGGGTGCGCCTTGCACATTCATGTCCACTCTGCGCTCATCCCTCGTCCCTCAAGGTGCCCAGCACACCTGCTCCTGCACCCACCAGCTCAGAATTGGGCTCTGCCATGCTGGTGGAGCATGTGTTCCGCAGCCACCGGCTCTACACTCTAATTAACCAACCCCCTGGCCCTGGAAACACAACCCCACTAGGTGACTGACGAGCATGTAAGAATGCACACTGGTGAAAGTAAGATGGGCCTCAGGGCAGAACTGATTTATGTGACATGGCATTTAGAGAGGAATTAGCTGCCACGTGAGGTTGAGAAAGTGCACACCGACAGAGATGGACTGAAGCATGGAATACCAGTTGTTGAAATGCTAGGTCAAATCAAGTAGAAATGCAATACTTGTTATTTCACAATGGCCAAAAGAGCTTGCTAATTAGCATTTATCAAAAAAAAAAAAAAAGCTCTTCAGGAGCCAATCTTTTGATGGGTGGAATATAAATGTTATGCATGGGAATGCCTTAATCTATTGTAACTCTGGAATTTTCTTATAGAGGAAAATAAATTTTTAAAAGTGACACATTTGGAATCTAGAAATTGTCTTTATATTGAAATATTTATTACAATGAAGCATAGCAGAAAGGCTTGAGTTATGGGCAATGTGGAAATCCTAAGTGTCATATATAATTTTCTATCAACTTCATTATCACATTGGAGAGTTTTCTCTCATTGAAAAATGGTAACACTGATTTTTACATATAATATTGGAAACCAAGTATTTTCCATGCAAGGTACATCTATCCTAGGAATACCAGAGTTTATGTCAAAGATCCTGAAAAATCTACTAAATGTACCACATCCAAACTAAAGTGGCCAACTACTACTACTAATGACTTGTCCACTGTGTCTCATGTAGAAACAGAGGTACTTTGAATCCAGGACCCAGAAATATTTCTACATTTATGGTCATTTGATTTTCTACAAAGGTACCAACGTCACCCAAAGGGGAAGGAACAACCGCATATTCACATACATGTTCAAAGTTAAACCTTCAAAATTAAAGTTGGATCCTAAGCCTGAATATAAAAATAAAAAATCCAGAAAGTTTCCAGAAATAAACCCAGGGAGAGTATTCCAAGAGTTGGGATTAGGCAAAGGTTTCTCTGACAGAGAATATAATACCATAAAAAATGGAAGAAGCCTCCAAATATAGCATTTGCTCTTCAGAAGGCAATATTAAGAAAATGAAATGTCACCCTACAGAACTGCAAGAAAATAGTCAGAAAGCACACATCTGATAATGTAAGGGTGTCTGATATGTACATTTCACAGATTCTGGAATAGAGTGAGTGTGTGTGTGTGTGTGTGTGTGTGTGTGTGTGTATGTGTATTTATGTTCATTAGGAATGATATATCCAGTGTATATTTATATTGTATATATATTTATATTTTATATCCAGTGTATATACATATATATACACGTTAAATATATAAAATATAAATATATATACATTATAAATATACACTGGGTATAAATATACACTGGATATAATATATCATTCCTAACGAACATAAATTAAAAATGAAAAAATATGGGGAAATAAATGTTGCAGAAGAAAAAAATAAGAATCACCAATAAATACATGAAAAAGTGCATAACATTGTCAGTAATCTAAATGAATTGAAATATCACTGGACAAGACAAAACTACACTGAGATTTCACCTCACTCCGGTTAGAATGGCAATCATTAAGAATACAAATAAAAATAATTTCGGGTGAAAATACACTTATAAATTCCTGGTAGGACTATAAGCAGCACAAACACTTTGTAAAGCAGTATCCGGACTCTTCAAACGACTAAGAACGGAACCGCCATGTTACCAAGATATTCAAAATAATTAAAACCAGCATAGTATAATGACACATGCATCCCAATGTCTACAGCAGTGCAATTCACAATAGTCAAGTAACGGAACCAGCCTAGGTGCCCATCCACAGAGGAATGGATAAAGAAAATATAACATATTTAAGTTTTAGCCAAAAACAATGAAATTATGCCATTTTCTGGAAAACGGATGGAAACTGGAGAACACCATGCTCAGTGAATAAAACAGACTCAGAAAGTCAAGGGTTGAATGTTTCTCCCATATACAGAAGCTACAGAACAAGAAAGGGGGGAAAAGTAGAATAGAAAGAGGGGATCTTACAACAGGATCTTACAACAGTAGAAGGGAGACCAATAGAGTAAAGGAAGGCAGGGCTGGGGATGTGGCTCAAGCGGTAGCACGCTCGCCTGGCATTCCTGGGTTCCATCCTTAGCACCACATAAAAATAAAATAAAGATGTTGTGTCCACCGAAAACTGAAAAATAAATATTAAAAAATTCTCTCTCTCTCTCTTTCTCTCTTTGAAAAAAAAAAGAGTAGAGGAAGGCAGTTGAGAAATTGGAGGAGAGGAGAGCATGGGAAAGTGACGGGAAACAAGGTCCACCAAATAATGCTATGTGCACTATGAATATCCCACGATAAACCCTGATTATATGCGTAAAGTCATAATGATGGTGATGATGATAATAATCATAATAAAAGGGAGATCACAAGATTAGCACAAGTGGATGGGGGAGGGAGAAGGGGGAGGAAATGAAAAGCACTGGGAAATGGGAATGATCAAATCACGTTATGTGCATGTACAAATATAGTTTCCACATGTGGAATTCAAATACAAATTCCACTATTACGTATGATTATAATGCACCAATAAATTAAAAAAAAAAAAACACCTCTGCACAGGCACCAGAATCAGAGCTAGTGGCTGTGGAGTCTCTGGAACACAAGTTTCCTGAGAGTATCTGAGTCAGCTTTCATCACTGCGACAAAAGACATGACAAGAACAACTCAGGAGGAAAAGTTTATTTTGCCTCATGAATTAGAGGCTCAGTCCAAAGTCGGCTGATTTCATTGCTCTGGGACCAAGTTGGGGCAGATGGTCCTGGAAGGACTGGGGAAGGAAAGCGGCTCATTCATGGCAGCCAGGAAGGAGAGAGAGAGAGAGAGAGAGAGAGAGAGAGAGAGAGAGAGAATTTAGAGCCTGTAATACCCAGGGGCATGCTCCCAGTGACCTACCAGTGTAGCCACACCCCACCTGTCTACCACCACCCAGTAATCCATTCTGATTTTTATCTATCAAGTGGATTAATCCACTGTTTAGATTACAACTTTTGTAATCTCATCATTTCATCTCTGAACACTCCTGCATTGTTTATAACATGAGCATATGGGGAACAACTCATATTGAAACCATAACAGAGTGTATCCTGCGCAGCCTCTAGGAAAAATGGGTGGCCTTTGTTATAAAATTGAATTCCTAGTTACCTTCAGTCCAGAAATTCCACTGTTAGGTATTAACTTATGTCCAAAAGTGAATAATACAACAAATGCTTATAGCAGCTTTATTCATGACAGTAAAAATCTGGAGATAGCCCAGGTGTCCATCAGTGGAGACTGAAATACTACTCAGCCATAAAAGGAAAGAACTGTTGCTACATACACATCGTGGCTAAGCCTCAAACATGTTTTTCTGAAAGAAGCCCTGCACTAAAGAGTATAGACTACATGGCGCTATTTATATTATATTCTAACACAGGCCAAAAAAAAATAGTCTATAGTAGGAAAAAATCAGAGGAGTTTTTGCCCCCTCTGCACAGAGGGTTAGTGAGTGACTCGCCTTTTGTGGGGGATGGAAAAGCTATGCATCATGATAGAGGTTTGGGCTACAGAGATTTATGTCTTTACCATAACTCATAACTTTTCATTGGGTATAAAATATACCTTAAAAAGTGAAATATATACAAGTATTGAACTCTAGGTAACTGTTCACACTGTATTTAGAGGAAAAGTGTATTTACGTCTCCAACTCATTTTAAAACTCACTTCAAAACACATAAAAATAAGAAGGTTTGGTAAGTCGATTTAGCTGACAAAGCAAATACAGTTATCCCTCAGCATCTGTGAAGAATTGGTTCCAGCAACCCCCAGGATGCCAAAATCTGCAGATGCTCAAGTCTTTTATATAAAATGGCATAATATCCGCATATAACCTACATACATCCCCTCGTATACTTTAAATCATTTCTAGATTACTTTTAATTTATAATGCAATGTAAATTCTATGTAAGTAATTGATATACTATATTGATTTTGAAATAACAACAAAGAAGAAAGTCTGAACATATTCAATACAAAGTTTTTGATCTATGGTTGGTTGAATCCATGGAATGGCACCAAGGTTTCAGAGCCCCAAGGTATCAAAAAGCAAACTTTAATCAACCATGCATTGGCATTGGAAGATAACTAGCTTCCCGCTCTTTGGAAAAACAATTTGAAGAGGCATTCTTCTTGATTCCTTGAATCCCCAGTGAGACCACGCCCCAACTGCCCCCTGCACAAGCTCAACAGCCACTCCCCTGACTTGCCTTCCTCCTGCACCTTGCATGCCCAGCTCTTCATCAACTGTCCCAAGATCACTTCTCACATGAGCCTTCTGCACCAAGCTTTTAGAAGAGCCCAACAAAGGCAGGGACCCAGGGTAATGGAAAACCTATACTAAATTGCATTCAAAACAAGGGGTCAAACTGACAAAGTGGTCTACAGTGATATATTGAATATTAATGAAAACCCCGCATACCTAAGACTTAGCTTTGTCAAATGCAAGACTTTTGAGAAGTTTAAAAAATTAAAAATTTTAAAAATTGCCTGTATAAAATGAGAGCTCTAAAATATCTATTGTAATGGAGGCAGGTGAACTCAAAGTCTCTATGAGTCATTCCCTGGGAAAAGAGATACCCAACAAACTGCTTCTGCCAAAGGAATCACCAAATTGCAGGAGATTATGAAGAGGGTTTCAGATTTACAATTTAAAAAATTAGCCTAGCTTCCCATGACAACTTGTTGTGTGTGAACTGATCAATATAATCAATAAGTCATAGACATAGGCTATAGATAATAGGAATAAGGTAAGATAATATAGATAAGCAACAGTAAGACATAAGTTCATAGATAAGTTTATCAGGAGTAAGCCTAAGTAATAGTAGTAAAATCATGTAACTGTAAGACATAGATTTAAGCCACAGGAAAAAAGATATAGAACAGTGAAATGTGATAAGTCTGTATCCCTTTATAGGCTAATAGGTTAAAATAGATATAGACAAAGTTAAATCAATATATCTGCGAACAAATGTGTTAGCTTGATCATGTAGACACAGGGTGTATAGATACCAGTAACAAAATAACAAGTAAATGAGATAACTACAGTTTTAAGTAAGCATTGAATAAGTTACTAGTACTGGGAGTGGGAATGAAGTCACTGTGGTTATACAAACAAAAAAGTGTGACTGGGAGACTCCATCTTAGCTGTTCTAGAATCCGTCTTAGTTTTTCTGTTACTGCTCCTGTGAACCCCTTCTGCAGGACCCATTTCTGAGAAACAGAAACAAAAGCTGTTTTTCTTATTAAAAAATTGTTTTTCTATCTTTGTACCCCACAGGGTGTACCCAACTCGGGATATGGTGGTGGTCGTGGTGAGCTGCATTCTGGGTTTGAGTGCATTTGTGGGTCTACAGACTTTGAAGTAGATTCTCGCTCCCGCTGGCCCCTGCTGAAATTCAGGATATGGTTGTCTAATAACACCTGCTCAGACCTGGGATGCGGTTAACTGAGTTGCAAGCTGACTGCTTTTTTAGCTTCTGTAACTTGCTTGCTAACTGGAAAATTCCAGTCCTGCTTAGGGTGCATAGGTCCTGTTAATTACTGTTTTAGCTTCTGTGATTGGCTTGTTTACATGGCGCTAAACATGCCCTGGCCAGGTAAATAAAGCTCTCTTTTGTTTGATTTTGGACTAGAGTGTTCTCTGAGGTGGCTCCCCATGACAACCTGAGAGTGATGGCATCTGCAAAGCTATTGCCAGCCGTTAAACAAATAGACAATTGCTCGAGGATGTCTAGGTCCGGGTCTGGCCCTGACTTGTGCTTCCTACTTGACCTCTTTGGGTCTGTCTCTGGGCCTGGGTTTCCTAAGAGTACCTAAGTAATCAAGACTATGTAAACGTTGTGATTGTTTTTATCATTGCTTGGCAAATGCTAAGAAGTGTTAATAGAATCAGTGACTGTTTGGTACTTGTAATTGAAGGAGAATTAGAGATCTGAGTGTATGAATAGAGGAAAGAAATTCGTTTCCACAAAATAGCCAGCGTCTTGGATAAAGTGAACTTTAGCTTATTGGCCAATTCTGAAATACAGAGCTAAGAGGACAGTTTTTTTTTTTTTTTCAAAACAAGTGAATTTAGAATAAGTAAGATGAAGCACTTCACACGCTAGTGAGAAACCATGGGACCCACTGCTCCTAAGAGATGGCAGAGGTTGCACCAGGGCTGTGCAAGTTTGGGGGAAGGAAGAATTGTATTCCACTAAAGGAATGATATCTGCCTGGACTTTGGGGCTGGCAATCAACAGCTTATACTTATTGATTCTTCTCTTACCTTATTTAATTTTCCATGATCTTGTATGACTATTTGCATAAGATTTAAAATGTACTTAAAGCAAGAATATTAAAAATAATTTTTCATGTTAGGCAGAAGGATTCTTAAACAAAAAATTTATTTTTTTTCACAGTTCAAATGACATTTATTGAGATGTATTTAAAATGAAAGGATGGCCGGGTGCAGTGGCACACACCTGTAATCCCAGCAGCTCGGGAAGCTGAGGCAGGAGGACCATGAGTTCAGAGCCAGCCTCAGCAATCTACCAAGGCCCTAAGCAATTCAGCAAGACCCTATCTCTAAATAAAAAATAAATATAAAGGACTGGGGATGTGACTCAGTGGCTAATTGCTCCTGGTTTTAATCCCTGGTACAAAAAAAAAAAAAAAAAAAGGATGTCTCTAAAGATCAAAAACTGTTCAAAGGCTAAGGGCAGCCTGCTCTTGTTATTTGTGAAATCCAAGGGGCCATTACAGGAAACACAAGTCAAATTATGTATAAATCTGAGAATAAAATATGTTCAGGGGAAACTGATGGAAAAATTATCACATACCCATATAAGACAAATTTCTTTCTTTCCCGATCTGAGAAATCATGCATGCTGACTTGAAGATATAGCTGCATAAACTATTATGTCTTTCTTATAGCAAGCGATAATGCCTTTTTATAGGTGGTTTAGAGAATGATTAGTTGCTCTTAAAGTTGGGTACTCCTATTGAAATCCAAAGGCAATATACTGTATTTTTCTTGCCTGGTGCTTCACAACTAGTAATTAGACGAAATAAGCTTATAGTTCAAACTGGCTATGTGAAAATTTATTTGTAATCTTTGCATTTGTATAGAATTTGTCTATAGTTTAAAAATCCAAGGGGGAATTTGTAAGGTATTCCAGGCATTTCATCTATCATTCTAATCCATTTTGAAAAGGTAAATAAATACACAAATAAATAAAAATCAAAGCAGCAGTTGGGGAACAAATTGAGTGATGGAAAAATGGCAGAAATACCTCAGTAATACTGCTATTTTAAAATCAGGAGACTAGCGAGTAACATGAGCATCACCACTTCATCTCCCTAGAGGTTATTTTATCATGGTTCATGTTTTTAGAGATTATCTAAATCCTAAGGACACTCATTGTGCAGTAAAAAGTAGCAGAGGAAACTGATGTCTGTTATTGAAAAGTCAACAATAAGTTTTCATTTATCAACTAACTCAAGTTATTGGAACTTAAGACAATATTAAAAATAATTTATGTAATAATAATAATTCTGCACTCAAAAATAACAGAATCCATAATGCAGTGAAAACCAGGAGTATTTGTTCCTGTCTACCAAGAGAGAATTGGAACTATCAACAAAAGAGAAGATGTGTGTCTATGGACATGCTATATACGAAGAAGGAAAAAAACAGATTATTAAAAAGCTTATTCACACCTAACATTCAAATGGGTCCCTCTGCTTGGAAGGTTCTTCTCTGGATGGCTGGGTCTGCAAGTCCTGTCTCCACCATACCACTGAGTAAGTACACAAGGACAGGAATACCTACATGGTTGCCAAGCAGAGCTCTGCTGAGCACTGAGGACCTCTTTCTCCCCAAGGAAAGGGTACCCTGGAAGATAGGGTTCCTTGATAACAGGGTGGGGGCAGAAAACTATTTGTCACATTCCCTGTTTGGGTTCTGTGGAACTTTCCTATTAAGGTTGATGACTTCCTTTTGTTTTCACTGACTTGTTTCCTAAGAGTTTGAGATTCCCTAATCTCACAAAAGAAAAGAAGTGTGACTTCCAGGTGAGCACCCACCCTGTGGTCCTGCTGGAGACTCACTGGAGGTGGGGGAGGGGGTGGGGAGGCATTGGCTGCCTTGGATGAAGGGGAGGGTTGCTTTTTTCTCTCTCATTTGCTCTCAAAATACCATGAATGTGTTTCTTTCATGAATTTAATGAGCAACTTTAGCAGGTGGCAAAGTTTGATAAGAAGACATTTTAGATAGTCAAAAGTAAGATTTTAATGAATTTTGTACTTTGGCATTCATGGATTTGCTTCCAAAGAACTCCTGATTGCTAAGATAACCTGTAAGATAACAATAAATGGATGGATGGATATAGTTTAAAATTTTGAAAACTTATATCCATTTTGTTAATGAAAATTCAGATTCAGACTCGAAACCTAGGACCAGTGCCCACAGCAGTCGTGCGTTTATTTGTTTTTAGTGAAGAGCTTTGGGGAAGCAACTGAACATTTCTGCACCTCAGGTTTTTTTCAGATGTTTAAAGAAACGATTAATCAGTTGATTTCTCAGTTCTTATGTTTTGAAATTTTGTTTTGTCTGAAATTCTATGATTATAAATTATGAGGAAAGTCATTAATAAGTTTTTATTTATCAGTTAAGTCACTGGGATTTCATAAGACAATATTAAAAATAATTTAAGGTTCTTCAACAAAGGGAAAATATTAATGGCTTTAAAAATTTATTACGTGTTTGCAAAAAAGAAAAAAAAAAAAGAAAAAATCTCAGAGGACTTCTGAAATACTCAGGCATGAGCCCTAAATGTCTCTGTCTTTTGTTTCTTTTGCTAGACCACGGATATGGTATAGCTGATTGGCAAGGCCTCACTGGATAGATACAAAGTGACATATTGGAGTAGGAGTTAGATTAAAATTTTCAATTTCAAATCTCCTCTGTAGACAAAAGTTGCTGCTCACATTTGCTCCTAAGGCACCAGCTGACTCCAGGGACTTGGTGCTACAACCGCATTTGCTTCCAAAAAGATGGAAGTCCTGTGATGGTTTTGCTAACTGTCCTTTCCATCTCCTGTTTTATCTCCTGTTTTATATCAGATAGAAGGTCCTGGAGCTTTACCTCCGTGACAACACTGCCTTGGACCTGGGAGGACATGGGCGACGGAGCAATGGTTCCTACAACAGCTGTCACCGTGGCCCCTCAAACGTCTGGTCTCCACCTCGCCCTCTCGCACTGCCCGCGCGCGTCCTCCAAAGGCGCGCGGAAGAGGAATGAGGGACTGTTTCCCTCTCCGTCTCCTTAGGTATTTATTTCTCTCTGCTGTGGGGAGGAAGACGGAGGAAGATGTGAGAGCGGTTCGCACCAGTGTTTCAGATCCTGAGCAAAATGGGGCCCTTCCTTCGGGCGCCAATTAAAGGCGCGGTCCCTGGCGCAGCCTCCCTCCCCTTCTCTCCGGCAGCCACCTGCGACTTTCACTCTGATTTGAAAGTCACGCCTCTCTGTCCAAAAATCCAAAGCCCAAACAAACCCAGTACAGGGAAGGAGGACATTAACGACAATCTGGGAGAGACGCTGATTCGTCCCTAAGGAAACCTGCTGTGATCCTGGAAGACGCCGAGGGGCGGCAGGCCACGCGGCCTCCGTGCAGCTAATGGGTCCTGGTAAGCACGACTGCTGGACCCAGGACTAATGAGCTTGGCCTCTGCCTCCACGGCCATTAGGAAGCCTTTTTAGATGCTGATCACGATCAGGGTCGGAAACAACGGAGTGTCACTACTTTTTGTGCCTTTCACTCAGGTCCGGAGACAAGAGGAGCAGAGATGCTGGGGACACTGGCTGCGGGGCGCGTCAGAACTGGGGGCCAGTGATCAGAACGGGGGGCCAGTGACCGTGCGGGGCTTCGCTGAGCTCAGGCCTATCACAGAGCTCAGTGTGGAGCAGGAAGGGTGTAAACAGTCCGAGGTACACGAGAAAATAACAGTGATTCCGCCATTTAACTAAGGCATGAATGAGCATCTGCTCTGAAGGACTCTGTGTTAGACTCAGAGGATCCATGGAGGCATCAAGGGTGGGTTCTGTGAGCGTCTCTGACGTCCCCACCAGGGGACATATGGACAGGGAGGCTGGGAGACACACAGGCTGGTGTCTGCTTCCAGCTGTGGAGTCTCCAGAGCTCTCGCCCCAGGATCAGCCATGGGGAGAAGGGGTAGTGGGCCTGAAAAAGCTGGGGGGGTCGGAGCACCTTGAACCCCGCTAAGACTTATCAGCCTCCCTGCAATTTTCAAGCAAGATGCCCTGGGAGACGGTGGTCTAGCGGGAAAGATTTCACAGTTAAACTAACCTAGACTAGTGATTCTGAACTAGAGGCTACAATACACTGTAAGATGTAAGAGTGAGGGTAGCGGTTACCTGCTGCCTGAGTGGTTGAAATACTGCTTTTCTTACAATTTAGCTGATGGAACTGCCCTGAGAAAGCCTCTTGGGCTTCGGAGTTCTCATCTGTAATGCGGGGAAAATCTCTGCACCTATCACAAGGCTGCAGATCCCACAAAGGATCAAAACATGCAATGCTGAGGATGGGGGCTGGGGTTCAGGGAGAGCGGCATTTCGCCTCCCGTCCTGCCCCTGCACAGGGGTTAGGACCTGGCACCTGTAGTACAGATTAGTGGTCCTCGGGCTGAAGTGCTGCCTCCAAGCAGCCTCCCAGGCTCTCCATCCAAAGCACCCTGGGCCACTGTTCTCTGTCGCAGCGCATGGTTTTCTTCATTATCACCAGGTGTAACTCCGCTATTCCCTGCTTTACCCGGTATTTAATCATTTTACCTGTTTGTACACCTGCATGCTTTTTATCTGTCTTCCTCACAATATATGAGGATACAGACTCACCTATGTGTTTGGAAGTGAAATAAATGTACAAGATGTTCCATAAATATCTGTTAAATCACCGATAACAGACAATATGGCTACCTTGCTATCACCCAGCTCTTTCTTTCTACAGTTAGTGTTCTAAGCATGCTCAACTGCTCTTGTCCCCAACTTACAGATGAGGACACAAAAGCACAGTGAGGTAAGGAAACTTCCCCAAGGGCACACAGTAAGTAGCAGAACTGAGTGCTAAACCAGGATTATGGCTCTCAAATTCTGTTTTCTTAGCCAGTAAGCTACCTGGCTTTACATGATTATATGACAGGTCTGAACAGGGTGCTGCCTAGAGACCCTAGCTAGAGGGCAGAAATGGTCCCCAAATTACCCTGAAAAGACAAACAGCTTGCATTTTATAATTTCCTGATCACATTGGTGGCTACACTGATGGAATGTTAATTTCAGTTATCAACAACTGAAAATAATTTCTCTATGTTTTGTGTACAGGACCCGAATCTTACTCCTTCGTCCTGTATAGCCTGAGCATCCAACCTAAAGAGTAAGAAGGGGGATCACGGGGACAGGGCTCAGCCCTGTGAGGGATGGAGAGTGACAGAGACTGGGAGCCATGTGAGGGGTCTGGGTACTGAAGTTCCCTGGGGAGTCCCAAAGGCAGAGGGTGAAGGAAGGGAGGTTGAGGGAGAGGCTCAGACCTCCCCTTCCTGGAATTAACTGTTCCACTTTTCTGTTCTTTCTTGGGGTCACAACAGGACCTGGACATTCCCCTGGATCTTGCTCTCAAGGCTCTCTCTTTGGTTGGTTCTCAGCCCTCTGGGCCTCCTGAGGCTCACCTCTGCCTACCTGTGCTCTGGCCTTATTACATCATTGTCCCTAAATTTAGACCCCCTCTGTGCTGTGCCCTAGGTCACTGGACAGCCTCCATCTCCCTCAACATCTACATCTGGAGGACAACACCCACTGGAAGATTTGAAGGCAATAGATTCTGCCACCATGGCTAGTGTCCGATGACTCATTGATCTTTAATAACTAAACATTTGAAGTGACAACCCCATAAAAACTTATGAAGCCTCCTCTGGTGGTGACCTTTGATGTTGGTGGGCAGCTGCCGGTCCTTGACATTTGGAGGTAGCTATTTTGATGCGGGCTTTTTTTTTTTTTTCTTTTTTAATAAAAAGACAATCTGACTAAATTGTTTTGACATGGCCTCGGGGAGAGTCTGGCCTACAAATACTGTTTTATTGTTATCAAGTAATGTGTGGATTAGATGCTCTCATTTCCTCTGCCTCATCCTTGTCTACAAGGGAAGGAATGGGGTCACAGCCCTCGGGGGGTGAACTTCTTGGGTTCCTGACTTCAAGTTAAGTTTTTTCATTTGTAAAATGGGAAGGCAATTTTACCTTATAAGATTATTGTGAGGAATGAAGGAAATAATGGTAATAGAGTGCTTGGCCAGCACAATGGTGACCAACCCATGAGGCACAGTCCCCTGTACATGGTACCTGGAAGTGAGATCTGTTTATAGATTTGTGTGAGTCTATTTTTAAGTGCCACCAAATATCTTGCCCTGTGCATAATCCTTATAATTGAAAGTGAGTGTTACAGGGGAGAGGGCGGTAAGAAATAAAGTGCAACCCTTGGACAAATAAATCAGACCCACTTTGTAAGTGCAGTTGTCATGCAGTTTAAAGGTAGAGCTGCTCAAGTTCATGATTTAGAGTGCAGTTGGGAAAGGTGATGGATGGTGCAGAGTACTGATTTCCTTCTAGGAAATTCTTACACATGTAGAAAATCTGTATCTTTTATTTACCGATGCATGGCTACGGTGCGCTCTGTTTCTTTCCCATCATCAGATGGGAATAACGGTGAGCTGAATCCCCACACTCGGGCTCCCCACACCCAAATACACCCGTGAGCAAGTCCTTACCTTTGGTTCTGAGTGCACACGGACATAAGAATTTGCTTTACAATTCCATGGACTCAATGACCTATTTTATTTAACCTGCATTTCTCTCTATGTACTTTAAGGCTGGGGTTAAAATACAGTTCTTCCAATAATAAGGAATCTGCAGTATTTTGAAGGTTCCCTCATTTATCAGGGCAGTGGATTTCTCTCATAGTTCAGGCAGCTCACTGACAATTCTGGCTTCACACCAGACTCCTCAATTCCACACCCTTGTTCAAGGCAGGCTTCTTATTTTTTCACGGCTAGTCGGGGGGTATTCATTCCCGTGTGCTTTGTTCTCGTACATTTCACACACAACTAGCCCCATTCACAGAAACACATCCTCATCCACCGAGTTTTACAAACGGATCTTCCAAATGGAAAGTCACTGTGTCCTTCCAAGTTCAGAAATGCTAACTGCAGGCCCTGGGAGCTGAACCAAAGGCTAATCATCTGTCTCATATTTCAAACCATCTCAGATAAAGAAACAGACTGTGCTACAGCTGGGGAGGTGCCAGACGTTTTCAGATGACTCGGACACTCTGTGACCTCTTGAGCTGTAGCTCTATCCTGTGAAGCTCTACAGAAGACACGACAGACTTCACACAAAGTTTATTTCAAGCTCAGTTCCTCTTCAGCCTTTAGCCTGAGAGTGCATTAGTCAGAGTTCTGCTAACAGGACCAACCCTGGCTAGCTGGTACGTCAGGTGGAGACTGTCTTGGGACGTTGCCCGCTCCCAGTCCACCCCAGGCAAGCTGTCCCGAGGCCACAGAAGAGAATGATTCGGGGCAAATTCTAATGTTCAGATTATATGAAGTTTTAAATTAATTTAAAAAAATAGTTTATGAAGCACAAGAGTGAGAAAAGCAAACCCGACAGGACTCAGGCGAGTGAGGAGCTTCACCGACTGCATCCCTGGGGGAGGCAGGCCGATACCCCACCTCTCTCCCTCTCGGCCACACTGGCCTAGCCTACGACAGGATGCTTATGGGGGCCAGAGTTGACACTTGACACTTGTCCCTCTCAATTAAATGTGCAACTCTCATCCTCTGGGCAGAGGAGCTACTGGAACAGAGAACTTGGGGTGTGGGGGGCACGCGGTGGAAATCTCAAGCCCTGTGCAAGGTACCACCAGAGACTGGTTACTATTTCCAAGGGAGTGGAAGTAGAAAAATAATATTAAAGTTCAAACTCCTCAGCACCATATAAAAATAAATAAATAAAATAAAGGCATTCTGTCCATCTACAACTACCAAAAAAAAAAAAAAAAAAGAATAAATGTCCATGAAAAGAAAAGAAAATTATAACAAAAAAAAAAAAAAGATGAGCTGATTGAGGCCAGACTTTTTTTTTTTAATGTAATAAGAAGGTACTATACAGCCACTGTACTCAAAACAGTATGGAGGTTCATGCATTTTTATGGATAATATCAAATATTGGAAAAACTACAAATAAGTCTTTGAATGCATGGGATTTATTTTGACCAAAATAATAGTTTGATATATTATACAGTGGGGAAACTATTACTTAATCAATGGTAATATAAAATGGGTCCATCTATTCAAAAGAACAAATTTGAGCCTCCCTCACACCATACAAAGGGAAATTTCACACCAATAGAAAAACAGATAGCAAGTACATGTAAAATCTAGAGCATGGGAAAAACAAATAACCCAATCAAGAAATAGGCAAAAGAACTAAACAGAGACTCTCAAAAGAAGAAACACAATGGCCAATACATATATACAAAAATGTTCAGCATTTCTAGCTATGAGGGAAAAGCAAATCAAAACTACACTGATATTTCATCTCCAGTCAGAATGGCAATCATCAAGAATCCAAATGATAATAAGTGCTAGTGAGGATGTGAAGAAAAATGTATACCCATATATTGTTGGTGGAACTGCAAATTACGGAAAGAAGTTAT
This sequence comes from Urocitellus parryii, assembly GCF_045843805.1. Taxonomy (NCBI): domain Eukaryota; kingdom Metazoa; phylum Chordata; class Mammalia; order Rodentia; family Sciuridae; genus Urocitellus; species Urocitellus parryii. The sequence continues at coordinate 6,014,100 of NC_135538.1, read as the reverse complement.
GGAGATGCCTCAAAAACCTAGGAATGGAATTATCATATGACCTAGCTATCCCACTCCTCAGTATCGAATCCAAAGAATTTAAATCAGCATACTATAAGGATGCAGCCCCATCAATGTTTATAACAGCGCCACTCACAACAGCCAAAATGCAGAAAAGGCCCAGGTGCATATCAGTAGATGACTAATACGTACAGTTGTGCAATTCTTTTGTAAGTGCAGTAAAACAATTGCCTGGAAAACCATAGGTTGTTATATCCACACAATGGAAAATGGATGGAACTGGAGAGCATCATGCAAAATGAAATAAGGCAGACTCAAAAAGTCAGGGGTGGAATGTATTCTCTCATAGGCAGAAGCTAGAGCAAAGTAAAGGGATGGGGGGCAGGTGTCAGATATCATAAAGACAGAAATTCAGTGGAGCAAGAGGAGGAGATTGAGAGAGAAGGAAGGAGACTGGAAAGGGGACAAAATGTGGAATGAATTTTGACATAATCACACTACGTGCATGCATAAATATACCACAGTGAATTCCACTTTATGTACTTTACAAAGCACCAATTAAAAATAAGTAAGCAAGAGGAAGGTAAGACTAGTAACAGACGGAGGGGGAGGGGGGGAGAAAAGAGGGAGAATGGGGGCACCAGGGACTGAAATGGAGTAAATTAAATTCCATGCATGTAGGACTACATCAAAATGAACCCAACTATGACGTACAGCTATAATGCACTAATAAAAGAAAAAAATTAGAGGTAGAAAGATCTTGATAATCAATATAGGAAAAAATATAAAAACATGCAGCTACATGAAATATGTTTTTGTATGATAATAGACATCATAAAACAATAGACACCAAAACTAATAGACTGGAAAACACATATGCGACTTCTACAGTGGATGAAAGGTTTTATTTACCACATTCACCACTTATATATGGTTTACAAGGTAATATTTCAAACCTCTCAGATACAGGAGTTCAGATCCAAAAGCTCAGGAAACAGATAAAACAAAATCAGATGATAATAATATTTTACTTGGACTAATCAGACTGGGAACACAAATATTAAACATTTTTCTGGGAAAAAGTATACTTTCATATCTTGAAACAATGTGAATCATCATAGCCTTTTGAATCTCAATTTTGCAATATGTATTAAAATATAAAAGAAATATACCCTACAGTCCAGAAATTCCACTCTTTTTAATCAAATGCATACAAGTGCCAGAAATTTAGCACGTTGGTATAAGGATCTCTCTCCCTCACACTCTCTCTCCCTCTCTCTCTCTCTCTCTCTCTCTCACACACACACACACACAAGACACAGGCATTCACATAGATACACACGCACACACACACACAGCCATAAAAAGGATCTCACAGAAGTGTGCGTGAAGGCCACACCAGTGCTGTGTACCTCAACTCCCCCACATCCACCACACTGTTTTATAGAGTGAGAAGACATTTCATTATTGACAATATAAAATTTAGTTTGAAAGCTACTTGCATTGTTAAAAGACATCAGTCTTAACTGTATCTTAGTTTTCTTCTATAAAATATACTTTTAAAATAACCTAGCGCTTCTATCCAACATTAGTCAAAGAACAAGGAAAAAGGGCTGATGCCCATCATGTAAAAGAATTTCTATCTTATCCCGCAAAATGGAAAGCAAGGCCCATTCTCTGTGTGCCTTCCAACTACTCCAAGAACGTGACAAGATAGAGGTGGGGCTGTGTATTTAATAAAGAAAACAAATTAAAGCGAGTGCTTTGCACTGAGACAGGTGAATCTCGGTGGCAGCTGCCAGACTAAAAAAATAAATAAAGTGCCATACATCAAGCTGCAGAGAGTCCCTCAGACTCACGCGGCACCGCAGGCCCAAGCCATCGTCCACGCTGCCCGCTGCTGCAAGTGCCCTTCATTTCTCTTTGACTGCAGCTGGCCTCTGGAAGGAGAACACCAGGTGGCATGCCAGCCACACTCCGCAACGCCATTAGCCACCAGGAAAACACACCATTAGGATTCTGTTGGAGCTTTTCTTTCCCCTCCAGGCTGAGGAGGCATTCTCTGACAGGTCGGCTCCAAGTCTCTTTACCAAGCAGATCAAAAATTTTCTAGGAAGTCACTAGGCAGGACTTTTAGAAATACAGTTGCTGCATTGTACAGGCTCCTGGGAAAAACACAAAACTCAATTCTCCTTGTGGGTCACCTGTAAAATGATAATTGCAAATGCCAGACCCTCACTGCAGAAGACTTTCACAAAATGAATTCTATTTCTGACATACAGTTTTAGCACAGGTGTCTCTTCTGGCCTGGTTACTTCCACAGTGATGATTATAGCTGGCCTACTGCTCAGAACAGTGGTGCGTGTGTGTTTGGGAGCAATTACTCAACAATCCTGGCCCTGACAGGGAAAACTGGCAGCCACCCTGTCCCTGCAGAGGGCTCCAGGGGCTGGGTGTGCACAGTCAAGGTACCCAACCCCTCCTGAGGTTTGGAGGTAACTTACTATCCACATTCCCCTCAGCTTATGTGTTGAGAGTGGGACTGAATTGAGCACTGTCGTGCCCTACAGGTGGGTATTCTATGTTCAGAAGGACCAGCCCAAGCCTTCAGTAGCCTGTGAGTGCACAGGCAAGGAGAGGAGTGTGGTTTCAGTTGGTTGCTTTGGTGTGGGGCCTACCTGGGGCAGCAGCTCAGGCTCTGATGGAGGTGCTTTCTTGGTGGCGTTGAAGTTGCATGGAGTTGCATTTCTCTCTCTCCCTGGTCCTAACTGCATTTTGACACCACAGCCTGCAGCTCAGAGGACACCAATATGTTCCATTTGAGCCCAAGTTCTCTGGAGGCCATGCTTCTCAGGAAGCTGTGCCAAGTGTTTTTCATACTTAGGCATTAGCCCAAACTGTGCCTTTCTACCAGGGCAGACTCTCTAGCCTATCTGTGCACAAGAGGTGGACCCAGGTCTTCATGTAGATTTGGACCTTGGCTCTCCTGGCTCTGTGGCAGAGGTGCCTGGCACCTGCTGTGATTCCTGTGACCTGGCCTATGTGTCCTCCCCTCCAGCCTGCTGCTGGGCCCCAGAGGGCTTGCTGTGGGGTCCATCCCTCTGGTCACTTTTGGAATTGATAGACAAAATTAATCTCAGTGATAGAAGTCAGAAGAATGGTTAGCTTTAGGGCTGAGGGTAATAAAGGAGGAGGGGACACAAGGAACCTCCTGAAAAGGTCTGAATTCTCTAGATGTGGGTTATCTAAGTGTAGAAGGATATCCATCGGCACCCTGGAGGCTGTGCCCCTTACTGCATGTCAGCCAAGAGCAGCACCTGCAGGGCCTGTCCCCAGTGCCCACTCAGCTCATCCCTGGGCTTTAGGTCAAGCTGCTGCGTTCACATGTGTTGAGGGGAGTGCCTCTTCATCAGCTTGTGAGCCCTGTAAACTCTGCCAAAGTGGCCAAAAGTCACAGCCTGAACAATGGGAGTGATCCTTTGGCATTTATTTTTGGGTCCTTTGTGCATGTCTTCCTTTGGAATGCTAATCTTAGTAAGGAGACAGTGCTTGCTGCTTTATTACTGCTCTGAATATGCATATGTGTTTGCACACGTGTGTACACCCACAGGCGTGTGCATGAGTTTTGCAAAGTTCACTTCTTAGAAACTCATACTTGGTGCCGCCGTGAGGGGGCCTTTGCAATACATGTGAGATTCACTGCAGAGGCACATCTGAAGTGAGTTTTCCTTATTGTGATGCTCCATGAATCTGAATCTGCACTGAGAAAGTGACAAGATGAACAGACCTATAATTATGATCAGCATGTTCTCCCCAAATAAATATTTTTCACTTTGATGAAAATTATCGGAAGACTCAAAGATACTACAAACATGCAATCACTTACACCAGAGCCCTGACAGAAAGTCCACCTGAGTGGTCATCCCAAGAACCAGCTTGAGAAAAGGGCTGCATCCTGTGCTCATCTGATGGCCCCAGGTGAGTATTCCTGCCCTCTTTCTCTCTTCCCTGCATGACTGTGGGATATGTGATATTCAATCTTCCTGTAATCTACGAGTTCTCAAAACTTTGAGGCAGGGGAACTAATTCAACTGATATGTTCATAGCCCAATCTAAAGCCAGCTTTGTGGGGGTGAGTGGGCACTCGTTATTGGCAATGAGGAACACTGGGCATCTTCCCCTTCCTTTATGTGGACGAGTCAGCTCATAAACTCATCCCACACTTATTCACTACATCCATGGGAAGTGCACAGTGGCCTCAACCAAAGCAGAGAAGGCAGAAACCAAAGAGGATATCAGACAACAGGCAAAATTAATTCTAGTTTAAGTCGCACACACCTCATTGTCAGATGAAAATGTGTTTACACGACTAATACCTTCAGCCTGTGGGAAGCTTGTTTGTTTACACCTTGCTTGATGCAGAAAGAACAGAGAATTCCAGGTAAGAGTTGCACTAAGTGAAGATTCAGTGGGTGGGGACCTGACAAAAGGAAAGAAGAGTGGGGGATTTTGATACCAGCCAGAAGCAAGGCTCCCTCCCAGGAGCTAAACATGCTTTACACTCTGGCTATGGGGGCCAGTTTCTGAGCTTTGAAGCAAGTCGGGGGTGGGGAGGCATGGGATTAACTACATAAGTCACAGAAACCACTTGCTTATCTTATTCTGATTTCTGATACCAAGGAATAATTCTCTCAGAAATTCCAATAAACAGGTGCTGGGTGTTTAGCAGCCCCAGGGGAGGTGGGTGAGCAGGATGGTTGCCTCAACTCTGAATCCCTCACAGACTCCAACAACATAATAGATTTTCACCCGTGGTAGGTTTTAAACATTTCTTTTTTCTTTTTTGTTTTTAAATATTTATTTATTTTTTAGGTATTGGCGGACACAACATCTTTGTTTGTATGTGGTGCTGGAGGATCGAACCTGGGCCGCACGCATGCCAGGCGAGCGCGCTACCGCTTGAGCCACATCCCCAGCCCTAAACATTTCTGAAATTTAATGGCAAGGGATGTTAAACAGAAAATGAAGACTGAGATAGATAGATAGATAGATAAATAGGTAGATAGATAGATAGATAGATAACTAGTAGAGGATTCAGCTTGGAGGGAGGTTGATTGTGTGTTTTGAACAATTACAGAATCTCATCAGGTATGTCTGAAATTCTTGATAATAATAATAAACAACAGGAGAGGGAAGGGGGAGTAAAGAATCTGAGGCTCACTGGTCACTCACTAGATATCTGGCCCTGGGTAAATTGCTTTATATGCATTTTATAGTTTATTCCAGCATTCCTTAGCAGCTTCTACCTAACCTTCCTGAGAGAGAGGGCACAAATGTTGACTTTCACAGGTAGAAGAGAAGCTAAGGGTTCTCATCCTAAAGGCAAGAAGAGGCTCATAAAAATCAAAGGTCTCATCCAGGATGAGGCACTTGGTCATATTGTTATTAAAAATAGTAAATAAACCCAATTTGGTAACAACTCAGGTTTGTTTATGCATAGACCACACAAGGAAAAAACAGCATCAGTGGTCCAAGTTCTAGTTTACCGTAATCTGAGCTCCGAGCTTCTTTGGCTTTCCAGCTCACTGATGATGTAGGAGAAAGGAAGGAATTAGATACAGGTTGTGCTATTTTTACCCATTTTCTTTGCATGCCAGTCTCCACCCCGGGGAAGGACAGAGGTGAGAGCTGTCATCTGCCATGTGAGTTCCACGCTGGGGTTCCATTTGGTTGTTGTAAATAAACTAAATGGTAGTCATTAAACGCAGACATTGCTCGAGTTCAAAGTCATTCTTACAATCATGACCCCAGGGGCTGGGATTGTAGGTCAGTGATAGAGCACTGGCCTGGTACGAGTGAGGCACTGGGTTCAGTTCTCAGCACCACATGTAAATAAATTTATATGTGAAATTTATGAATGAAAATGCATTTAACATTAATTAAATAAAGGTCCATCAACAACTAAAAAAATTGAATAAAAATCACGATCCCAACTGCACTTACAATTCCAATGGAAGTAACCTTGAGAGAAGTGCTGACATCACCCAGCATATATTTGTAAAACAGAATCGGCATCGGACTCTATGTGTGGCAGGGTCTCCGCCTGAGGATACGTGGTCTCGGCACCAGTCTTGGCCACACAGAGGCCTGTGTGGAAGACTGAAGAGGTGGACTTAGTGGAGTCTTTGCATAAAACAATGAAGCATACGCTGGGAAAACCTCCCCACAAGTGAGGAGAGTCCTGAGACCCAGGTGTGATGGAATCTTACCAGCTGCTGGGACTGGACTGGTCAGCCTCGCTAGGATTTGCAAAGAAGGATTTTTTTTTTTTTTTACTAAATATATGTTGAAAATTCAGAAGTCTGCATTTTGTTCCAAAATGCCAAAATATATGCCAGATCCGAAGATCTTATATGTCAAAAATATCCAGTTGCTTTCTTGGCCTTTCTACTTGAATATCTAGAAGTCGGCTTGAAACCAAACTTCCCCAAACTAAACTCAGTAATTGCTTACGCCCCACCTACTGATTTTCTCAGTGTTCATGTCTTTATGGATGACGTCAGCATCAATGATGACACGAAACTGGAACACTGAGAAAACCAGTAGGCTCCCCTACCACCTATCAGTGGGTTTCTCAAAACACCTCCTCATCTTTCTCCTCTCCCCCGTGCTTTATTTGCTGGTTAGCATCATGCCTTTCTTGCTCAGGGACATTGCTTGTGCTGCTTCTGTCCTGAAAGTCCCCCTACAACTCCATTACTCCAAATGTTGGCTGTTTTCTGAGATCCTGAAGTCCATACAGGAGTGGAGGGTATGACTGGCAGCTTCCACATCTCTTAGGGCACTGACAGGCCATAGCAGGGTCTCTGCTCCAGCCCATAGGACACTTTGTGTCTGCAAAGGTCCTGAGTAAATCAGCCATTCGCAGTGTGCATGTGAGTCACACACACACCTTCTCTTCAGTCCTCTCTACCTAGGCACTGTATTTCCCCATGACTAGTCCTGGCTCCGAGATATCACCATCCATAAAGGTATGGAAGGATCATGGCTCTATCATATTTTGGATGAAGTCCATTGGCCTTGATACACCAAGAGAAAAGTACCAGCAGACTCCTCCCCAGGCAGCCGTGGGGAGGCCAGTCTAAGGGGGAGTCCCAGGGTGTTGCAAGTACTTCTTCCCAGATGTGGTTAGGTTTCCAACCATATTAGGAGTTTTCAAAAGCAGAAGTGCTTTGGCCTCTTGTACAGGATCACATACAAGTCAGTGTTTTGTGCCTAAAGAAACTCAATAATCATTACTAATGATGACTTAGTACATGTATTTCAAAATATATTTGTCTTAAGTTTAATTTAATGAAATAAATTAAATATTATTGAAATGAAATATTATTGTATCATTTGAAATATCCAAAAAAAGTAGTCGTGGGAAGACTACATCTGCTTCAAAAGCATTTTTATTGGGTCATTTATGTCAATTCTTGCAACATATTTTACAAGTTACTATACCTTTCTGCTGATTGGAAGAATCAATTTTGAAAAAGGATTTCTATAAATACAAGGGTATTAGGGCAAAGTACGTTTTTATTTCATTGCCAAACAGTACTCTCAACAAGCAGGCGGCCTCAGATCAGGTTTTCTGCCCAGCTACACAGCATTGCATTGGCTTTCATATGCAGGGCGACACCAGGTGCACTGAGGACTACAGACAGCCTGGGAAGGTGGCCCTCACCCGGATGTGAAAACTAAGGAGAACGAGTGAGATCCTAAGGTGAAGGTAGGGTGTTGGGTGGTCTCTGCCACAGAATCCGGTCTATAGCCCAAGGGGCTGGAGATACAGATCCTACAGACATGCAAGCCACACAGGCCACGTGGAGCGAGCTCAGCTTGGCCGAGATCATGTTCTAGCCTGGGGACCTTGAACCTCTCTGAGGATGTGGCAGCCTATGACAGGGGTTTCCTGTGTGAGAAATCCACCTCCTCCCTTGCCTCTATAGGGGATGGGAGAGGTTGTAAGCTTCCACCTCATCAGAACCAAAGATAGCTGGCTCCAAAACTCTCACATGCCAACATATAGATTTGAGGGGTCCAATAGGATGACAGAGCAATAAACTGTAAAGCAACAGCCCCAGTCCTAGTGCCAGCTCTGCCGCTGCTGACTCTGCAGCTGAAGCAAGCCTGGCCTCGTTAACCACGAACTGTTGCTCAGGCAACACTCTCCCTGCTCCCACCTATACCTCATTTCTGCAATAACTGAGCAGTCATACACTCTTTTTTTTCCACTCCTATTTCTTAGTGCTAGGAAAATACATTTAACATTAAAAATATAAACATATACAGATAGGTTCTGATCAAACCAGAATCCCCTGACTAGTCTGACTAGTACAGCCCAGTAGAATTTTCTGTGATGCGTAGAATGCTCTGTGTTTACAAGGCACAATGAAGCAGTAGCCACTAGTCATTAGTCTACTGAGTCCTTGGAATGTGGCTGCTGTGGCTAAGGAACAGTCATTTCATTTTATTTAACTTTTAACTCATTCAGATCTAAAGAGCCATATGTAGCTCGTTGGCTGCCATATTGGACAGCATAGCTCTTTACCAATTTTGGCTAAGGAATGAAGAGTCTAAGACCTTATATTTTATTTGTACTTTCAATCAAATAAAATATTCAACAAACAAAAATGTATTGACCACATAATAGAAGACTGCCAAGAACTTGCAGCCCAGTGGTGGGATAAGCACATACCCCGTCCTTTCCTTTCCTTGATCCTTCTTCCAACATTCCCAGCCTGAGCTTGCCCTCCTCCTCTGACTTTCCTCCCATCCCAACTCCCCCAGTGAAGAGAAAGGTGCACATTTCACATGTGCTTTCAAGCTTCAAGAATCCTTGTTTGAGATGGAATGGGCAGTATTAAGAAATACTTGCCTATAAATCTTTGAGAAACTTAAAGCAAACCAATTTTCCCCACTTTCTAATGGTATCAATTTCTGTCTCTTAAATGAGACATCTATTTCAAAGCTGTTACACATACTACTATAATCTAAAAAAAAAAATGCTATCGGCCATCTTGGTCTTCTGTCCAAACTAACCTTAATAAAGCCTCGTTTAACAAGGGCAAAATTGACATTGTTATGAAATTTGTATTGGGCTCTGCTTCTAAACATATAAATTGACATTTTCCTAGATTTGCGATATTCTTTAGTACATATTTCACCTAAACTATATACTACAGTGCATTTTCCAATGTTATGGATTTTTTTTTCCTAAGCTCATCCAAATTTTCCAGGTTCAAGGCAATGCATAGTCATTTGAAAGCAACTGAACACTAAATTTCAAGTTGTAACAGGTAAATTTGCAATTTTTTCCAATACATGGCATATTAGGATCAAATATAGAACCTAATATTTATACCAACTCACTTTCCTGTGACCTCTCCTTCAAAATCACAATTTTTCAAATAAATGAAACAAAACATGGCTGATACTCCGTTTAAACTGAACTGAAGTAATTTGAGTCACTATTAAAAGGTATTCATGTTGCCTAAGAAAATAATAGAAAGGAAAAGAGTTTGGGTGAAGAAGGTCGGATTCCAGGGTGCTCTATGTCCTTCATCATAAGGGATTTGAAAATCTTTTTCCCTCCAGGAAAGTCTAGTGAGTCTCCAGGAAAGACTTGCTTAGTCTAAATGACGGCAGCTCTGTGGTTTGCAGGGTCTCACAGTTTGGCTAATTTTCAGCTCTTATTATCTTGATACCAAGAGATAGAATTTAATAAATGGCTAGAACAGCTAGGACATGGCATTAAGCAAAGAACATGTCGGTGGCATCGATAACCTCAACGAAGATGGAGCCTCCAAGACATAAATCAAAGAAAATGTAAGAACGTGTTAGAAGAAAAGGAGAACAGCGATCGTGCACATTTAAAATAGTTTAGCTGCCTTCGGGAATCTATGAAGCAAACACTGTTAAAAATAATGATGTACCAGCTGAGGATACTTAGCTGTCTGCTAAGAGAAGAGACAATGGATCCAAAGGAAAAAGTCTTTAGGGTTTTTTTCTGAAATGTGGGTTCAACCTCCTACGGTTTCTAGGGCTTCTTGGCAATTCTCTTCTCTGTGAACCCCATATGGTTTTCTCGGGTGTAAAATGGCCAGGGTGATGCCTGCTTGTCCCAAATCACACAATTATCATATCAATAAAGACCCTGAGGGTGGAGCTGGAGATGCAGCTCAGTGGTAGAGCTTCTGCCTAGGATGCAGGAAGCCCTTGGTTCTGTCCTCAGCAGCACAAAACACAAAGCACAAAGAGCCTGGGAGTACTTTCTAACAGCTGAGGGCTCATGGATTTAGCTTATTCATATAATATAAAGTATCTGTTTCAATGGAAGCACAAATACAAGAGATCTTGTACCAAAGGAGGCACTGATTCCATATGCAAGATTTACAAATCTTAAAACCAACCGGTGGTAGTATTTTTAAAATAGGCTTTTTTTTTTTTTTCAGAGAACTTTTAGGTTCACAGCAAAACTGAGCAGAAAGTACAGAGACTGCTCTTATACTCTCTACGCAATACATGGTACAATTTTTGAAACGCCTCATTGGCGTCACCTGTATAAATGTCGCCTTAGTGGACATCGGGTAGAGATAATTTGGGAGGATTTCTGTATGGAAAACTGCACTGTGAATATCAACACCCACCATGTCAGGTGCTACCTTCATCTGAACTGAAGAGGGAACAGCTTTGTCGGAATGACTGAGAGCCTGCTGAGGTTCTTTCACATCAGGGCGGACAGTGAGCTGGGGTCTGGCCTCAGCCTGGCTTGGTCAACCTGAAAGGCCAGCTACTCCATCAGCACAGCTAGTCTGGGTTCAGCCTGTGATCCTAGAATTTTGTAAAACAAAAAAAGGTTTGAGATTTCCTCATGAAAAATGAGAAAGATCTGCCTCCAGACTATTTTCTATTCTGCCCAAGAAAACTTCCCGGAAGGCCAAGGAGACCCCAATAGAGAGAATCTGGGTGAACACTGAAATTCCATGAGCTGTGAAGGGAATGATCTCTGGAGAAGAGCTATCAGCAGCCCCTCGTTGCAGGTGAGGGGAAATTCCCACAGTGACCTCTGCACAACCTGTCCAGGAGCCAAGGGTCAGTCTGTTTTTCACACTGGCAGGCTCCCCAGGGCTCAGATGCACCCAGGACCGCGTCAGTAGAGCAAGAACTTTGCTGACCCCTCTTTCTTCACTCTCCCATCTTACTTCAACCCCGGGACATCAGAAACAGAGGGAGCAAAACGATACAGCAAGTGTGCACGCTCAAGGTGGGGAAAGACAGAAGGACACCCCCACCCCCACCCCCAGCAAGTGCTCATCACAGTGCAGGCCCAACAGGAACACAGGGAAAGCCTCTTATTTGGTTTGTTGGTGGTTTTCCTGAGGCTGTTATTTGCTGAGTTAAACTTGTATTCGAAACTTAAAGTTATCCATTTGGCCCTGAGAAAACCAGCCATTTGTCAGAAGGAGACAGACATGCCTTTAGAAGAGACACAAAAGAATCATCCGTAGAAGGAACAGTGTGGTGGTTTGTGCAGTTCACTTGACAACCAGCCTGCCTTGGACTTGCCAGGAGCTGCCCTACAAGCATAGCCACTAGGCATCGAGGGTCACGTAGCTAATGCACCCCAATGTGCAGGTGCTCAGGGCCAGCTCAGCTGCTGCCACACCTGCTCCCTCTGAACCATCACATAAACCACACCTCTCAATTTGTTCTTCTCCAGCACTAACCCTGTCACTTTTCCAAGAAGCCTTGTACCTTGCTACGAGTCAGGCTTCTTGTCAAGAAGAGTCGGGAACAATGCTCGCCTGACCACACAACCCCTCTCCAAGTTCACACAGTGGCCTGCTGGCCAAGCCTCCTCCTTCACACTCTCACCAAACCTGCAGATTCTGAAGCTACTTAGAGAATTTCTTGGAGGCCAAGGAATTCTTTGACCCATTTATGCTTGAATCATTGGTTTAGCAGAGACAGAAAGAACTAGAAAATAGATCACTTTAGCTGCTCTAAACAAATGAAGACATGGAAGATTGTATGGAGTTTTATTTTCAAAGAGAAAAAACAGAAGTTATAGGTGGAGACTGATTTCAGGTCAAGTAACTTTCAGTTGGAGGTCTATCAACAAGGAAAACAGGCAATCCGAAAGGCAATGCCTTCTCCATCTCTTCGGGCCTGGGCAGAAGTCGGATGACAAAACAGCAAACAGGTGTTATTCGAGCAATTCCCTTATCAGGGAATTTAAACTGGATGGCTGCAGAGTCCATTTCGGATCAAAGTTGTGGGAAGGCCAAGGCACACAATGAGGCAAAGCCAGTGTCCTGTTATTCATTACTCCACAGAACTCTCAGACGTCCACTACGAACCGTGCACTCTGCTAAAAGCAGAGACCAACGAGGTGTCCTTGGCTGCTTCTTGGAACCGGATCTAGTAGCAGGATGAGTACACAGCACCTGAGGAACAGGTGTCTCTTACCTTTCTGGTCATACCATATTTCGTGAGTGTGTATATTTCATTTTCCCTGTATCTGTTTATGCAAAGTTTATCTTTGGTGGCAACACTACAGAATTTATAGGCTATTTCACATTTGTTTACACTGACCTTTACCTTGACTACTTTAAATAAAGATAAAGACAGAGAAGGAGCATGCTTTCTCATTTGTGTTCAGCATGCTGGGGGGAGGGGAGTGTACTCGCCCATGAGATGCTGCTGCCAGCTTTAAATTATGTCCATATCTGATTATTTTAATTGCAGGTCATTTCCTTGGCAGTAGGTCAGTTATGCTTATTAGGATGGCTTTCTAAATTAATATGAAGTCCCCCATGCACAAGTAGAGATTTATAGCACATAAAAAAATCAGGGTCATTCTGACTTTAGACAGAAATAAAATTCTTTGAAATGAGCTGGGTTTTGAGTTCAAAAAATACTAATATGGGACTGCAGGGTTTTAATTGTGCTTGGAGGGGCCAGTGGCCCATGCAGGACTCACACCACAGACCCTGGCGGTATTAGATGCCCCAGGACAAACCCGCCGGCTAGCTAACACTGACAGGGCTCTGGTCTCTGACTCCCTTTGAGCCTTCCTGCTTCCTGTTTCCAAGCACCCCAGTGCACGCCCTTTTCCTCTCCACTAAAGGAGAGTTCCCTGTTTCCCCTCTTACAGTTTCTGAATCTTGATCCCCACTTTAGGACACGCAGTGGGGTAAACAGGACTCTTTGCAGGAAATGGCACCGGCAGTCTCAGCCCTCCCGTGTCCTAGTAAGGAAACCAGCGTAGCACGATACAGGTGCTGGCAGTCAGAAGCTCAGCTCCAGTACCCCGGTTTTAATTCTCAGTTTGGTTTCTTTCTCACTGTGTGACCCAAGTAAAGTCAATTAACCTCTCCATTTCCCACCGGCTTTAATGATACACTTATGCAGGTAGCCTGATAGCCCCAGGCGGAGGACGCGGTGCGTGCCTAAGTACAAAAGCTTCTGCAAAATGATGCACAAGCATGTCTCAGCCAACCTGCCACTGCCCTGCGTGATTCTGGAGGAGCACTGTTAATGTGCCTCCCCCAGCCCTGCAGGTTTATCTGCTGGGTAATACACCTGCTTCTTCATAAGGCATCAACAGGAGATCTGCATGGAGTAAGACCAGATGAATAAACCCCCTCTGGTTCACTACTGAGAGTAGAGCCACTCACTTCTTAAGGAAAGAACAAAATTCACCCAGTGCACTCAAGATCTGTTTGGTTTTTATTTAATTATTTCTACTCTTCTTGATAAAGTTTCTAAGTGGTTAAATGGAGAATGTGTCTATTTCATTCTGTAGAGGATCAGGGAGCCACATCTGTGTATAGAAATAACACCTAAAGACAATGGCATTTCCCACCCAGAATGTCAAGGCAGGCCAGATCTCTCTGGGATCCCAGTAAGGCATGTGTGTGTGAAATGTCCACTCAGTAACAAGGGCAATGAGGTCAGGAAAACGATCTAAAATAATTACGCTTCTGAATACAGCAGGCCTTAGTCACTGCCCACCCAAGGCCCATCACATCCACTTTCCTTGTTAGGAGCACTCTGGTTTGGGGCGGGTCAAATCAGAGGAGAAAGTAAGGTTGGTCTAGGCCAGTCACAGCTGTCCTGTTCCCTGTGGGCCCTGTGGGCGCTGTGGGCAGACTCCTGCTTTTCAGTGGCCAAGTGACCCAGGTGTAAGAAGACCACATGGAGGTTTCTAGGAATTATTTTCATCACTTTGAAAAAAGAGGCACACAGATGTTCAGGAAGGGCAGTGGCAGACAAGCAGCCAGGGGTGCCTGAGAAATCAACAGTGTCCTTAGGAGTTGACCTGAGTTAAGTCCTGTTCTGCCAGCAGACAGCATCACTAGCCAATCAACAAAGCAGCCCAGTTTCAGACAGGGTGCACACAACTACAACTTAAAATGGAATGACAGAATGTGTGGGGACCGTTCTTGAGAACATTGTATCTGTTCCTTTATGCTTTACAAGTATTTATGGGTGGTAACTTTGTCAGAACATTGGCCAGGCTCAATGACACATGCCCATAATCCCATAGGCACAGGAGGCTGAGGCAGGAGGATCAAAGCCAGCCTCAGAAACTTAGCAAGGCCCTAAGAAACTTAAATTAAAAAAAAATGAATAAATAACAGAGGGGGAGGTTGGGGATGTGGCTCAGTGGTTATGTACCCCTGGTTAAAAATACATATATATATTGTTTTGATAAAAATTCCTCTGATAAATGTTTGAAATATATCTTCGCACACAATGAATAAAATTCCAGATAGCTTAACTGATTCCCAATTAAGTAAATTATTGACCACATGGTACTACTGACAAACTTTGTAAAACTTTTAATATCTTCTGCATAAAAAAATAGCTAACATTGGCATTATGTACTTTGCAATAAAGATACATGTGTATAAAAATCAATTCTCTCTCCCAAAATATAAACCATGTTCTTTGGAAGAAGAGTAGAAAACTTAACCACTTTAAAATATAAACATTTCCAGAATAACACAACTTGCATTCCCTGCCTATGGTTTTGAGAATCTTACACTAGCCACCTGGGCAGGAGTGCAGCCACACGTGAGAGGGACAACAGTGTCACACATTCACAGCACAAAGCCACGGAGACCGGCTGGGAAGTAGGGTACCCAGAGCTTCAGAGCCCCCAGGACAGGGAGGGCCCTTGAGTCATGCTTGGGGAATATGCCTCTGTGAAGAGTGTCTTCTTCTCTTTTCCTCAGTGTTCTCTTTAAAGACTTCTAAGTAAAATCATTACCCAAACAAAACAAAACCCAGTTGCCATTACAGAGAGTCCCTCAAGTGAGAAATCAATGAAAGGTGTCACCACCGGAGTCCAAATGAAAATAATGACCTGGATTAAAAAGCCAATGAATTACCAACCTTGGCCAACATTTCTGCAGGCTTTAATTAATTGAAATCACTACAACTATAATAAGGCCAAAGAAAGTCTTGCTAGAGTGAAATATTATGCATATGACAAGGTAGACATTGCTGTAGTAAAGACAGCGTCAGGGGGGCGGCTGAAGCCACCCGCAGCCCTGTTCAATAACATTTTGCTTATTTCCTAAACAATTTTACATTTGCACATGACATTTTTTCTTATCTCCTAAACAATTTTATATTTATATGTAACATTTCATTTAGTTCAATAGACAACTTTATATTTTTCATTTTTTTCTTATAAACTGACAAATGTTCATACTAATGTAGCTATAGCAAAAACGGAAATGAGTCTTTTTCAACTGGCATCAATTTACATATTAGTATCTTTGTCTGTTTAATCAAAATGTTTTTGGTTCACTAGTGATCATGAGCAGTTCTCCAGAAACAAGAGCTCATCTGGTAAAAGGCTGAGCTTGTGAAGTGCTTTACGGTCCCCTCGGTCCCCTCGCATGGGGTGTCAGCATCACCCCCAGGGCTCCCAGGTTTTTCCTAGGCCCCACCCCCATGAGTAGGACCTACTTATGTATCTGAAATGCAAATGTAGGTGAACTCCTTTAGTGTCATGCTAACTCCTACCCAGAATCCTGGGTGCCAGAGTGACATTGGGCACACCCCTTCCCAGTCAGAGGCCCAAGGCCCCCAGCTTCCCACACAGCCTCCCCCAGCTTCCTCCAGGTCCACCCTTCCTGAGCTGTGTGTCCCACCATCCCCCTCTCATCTAGGGCTCTCCCACTCCAACCTCAGTGCTGGAAGCTCTGGGAGTCATTAAAACCATCCAGTTTTCCTGAAAGTTAAAGTCACAGAGCAAAAAAACCAGCCGTGCCCGACATGGGTACCAAAGCAGGCTGCTGAATGAAGATCCGCTCACCAAGGCCAAATCTCCAAATGGTCAACTTGCCTGACATAGTTTATAAAGTCTCTACCTTGATAGTTGGTGCTCTGAGCTGTTCAGATCCCTCAGTGCACTCTGTGATGTATCTTCTGTCTTTGCCTAGCAGAGGGGACTCTCTACTTGTCACCAACTGGAATGGAGCTGGGGCAAGGACCAAAGAGAACACATCCAGCCAAAAGAGTGGGCATCTGGAGAGGGAGGAGGGATCAGGACGGAGCCTGCGGCCAAGCAGAATCCCCAGGCAGAGCAGAGGGCAGGAGAGGGGGCTGCTCTCACCGGGTCCTGCAGGACTCTGCTCCCAGCCCTGCCCCAGGGCTGCAGGACAGATCCGCCTGCCCTCAGCTCCCTACACCTGAGCTGGCAGAGGAGACTCCACAGGCAGGCTGTCTTCTTTATGGGCCTGACATGATAACACAAAGCAAAACGACATTGCAGGATCCTCACCATCAAGACATCCAGAATATTCTTTACAAAAATTAAATAACTTGCAAGGAATACTCTAGAAAACCTGAAATGCTGACAAGAAAATCTATAACAAGCATGGAGGAGAGTAAACCATACTTGGGCAAAAATGCCCTATGCTAATACTAGAAAGTAAGTTAGATATATCCTCAGACTTCAATTCATTACGTAGATGTGAGAGCAGGTTTTGACAATAAGAGAAGTAAGTTGACTTCTGACCAACAATTAATCTGTAACAAATATTAAGTTTAGAAATGATTATACATTTAGACTATATTTCTTAATAAATTTCCTCACATAAATTGTGCCTAATCTATAAACCAATTTTAAACAAAATCCATCATGCCAGGCATTTTACATCTTATTCTATTTATTGCCCCATTTCTCATCAGAAACCTTTTAGCTTTAATGCTCTTCCAAGGCAGAGTATCTCATTAGAGTGGCAAAGATAAAGTTCTTTTTGAGATAAAGTAATTATAGTGATTGTAGAGGGGAAAAAAATCATCCAAACTCCTTGGCTGCAGTAATCTCCTGGCTTCTGATTAATTTTAAGACTAATAAACTAAGTGCAAACAAAAAGATGTTAGTGTGGATAACACTGGGTACCTGGAGCTGTGCTGAGAGACTAGCAACCTGCAAAATTGATCAGACCTGGGGTCCTGCAGGACTTTGCTCCCAGGCAGACATTCCAAAGCAAAACTCTGCATTTCTCTCTCAGTTCACCTCCATGCCCTTCCGTCTTCTAAGGATGACTAGATTCAAGAACTTCACTTTCCTCCACGTGTACCTTGACTCTATTTTAAGTCTATTTCCAGTTAGAAGGAACAGACCAGTTAGCTTCTTTCCATGGCAGAGCTTAGTTTTCTTGAAGAGGCCCCAGTCACCTAGAATTCAGCAGTGACTGGTGATGATGGGGGAAGGGGGGAACACCCTTCCAGAATCGGGGGAGCACAGTGTCAGGACCCAGTGAGAGCAGCCTGCGGGGTGAGGAGCAACCGTCAGAATGATTCCCAGGGACGGACGCCAGGCCATCACCCAGGCTAACTAAACCACCAGTCCAGTGAGAACCATCTCAGTCACAGGTCTAATGGTGTTCTGTTGACATCAGCAGGCGCTTAGAGAAGTCTTTGAGTGAAACAGCGAAGTGGGTTATTTTAAGTGATCCTCTCACTGCCCAAGAACACAGTCAGAAACATACAGCCACGTACAAGCACCCCAGGTGTGTCCAGCCCTGTCTCATGTGGGCATGGACCCAGATGGGCAGCCTTAGCGCCAGTGCTCGCCATGCTTCCTCCCTCAGCCAGCTTCTCCCCTGCATGCCAGTGAGCACTCACTTTTCTAACGGCTATTTTGATCTAGGTGGAACCCTGGTCAAGATCACCATGAAACAAAGAAGACATTTGGATCTGGAAACAGAAGAGGAACTGGTGGGCAAGATGATTCTCAACTTGCCCTGGAGGTCAGGTCCAACTTCAGACTCAAAGAAACTATGGGGATGGGGATAGGACGTCCATCTTCCCTGCCGACTTATATATTATGAGTACCACATCCAACAGGGACGCGGTTCTAACTAGAGCACCACGTGGGAGAGGCGGCTCATCGTTGCTACGTGTACTATTTAAATAAAGTTGAGGAAACAGTGGCATTATGAATGAACCCCCAACCACCAGGATGTAGGAGGGGACCACACAGACATGAGATGTACGGAGTTGGCTGCAACCTGCTTTCTGCAGATGAGAAGAAAAAAAAAATGTGTTTTTCAAAAATGATTCAAATGGCTAAGGAGGTTCCATTTTTTCTCCTTATGTATAAAAATCTCTTTGCAGACATTCAAACAAACCACACACCACTCCACTGTAACTAGTCACCCACCTAAAATCCTATATTCTCTTTTATATTTTCATGACCAGAAAATTATGTAAGTTATTGATCTTCATAAAGATCTAGAAAATGAAACCCAAGAGTTGCCCATTTTCTGCATAGAAATCATTCCCCTTGGCAAAGTCCAGCAGCTTCTCCACTCCATGGCTGCAGGCTAATCAGCAATGTGACTGGCCTGCAGCTCCTAGGGGTCCTATCAGGAGGTTCTACTGAGTGTGTGGTTTTTCTAGAACAAAATATTGAAATGTCTGATTTTCTGCTATGTGCAAGTTATGCTACCTCTGGTAACTACTAAAAATATGGATCAATTCTCTTTAAATCATGTTTATTCCATTTTTCCTGAATCTTTAAATGTATTTTTTTCCCAAGAGTATTCTTGAGTGACATTTTAAGTACAAAGGAAGTAGTTAGATAATAGAACATTGATTACTGGATTTGTATAGTAAGCAACATATCCTACAAAAGGTCAAGGCTTTGGAAAAATGAAGAGAATTTTTTTTTTTTACTCTTGGCTCAATTATTATTTAACCTGTAACTTTGGGCTCTTTACTTAAACTAAAAGAGTCTCTTTGTTTAAAACATTGCATAATACTATCTACTTTGCAGGTCTATCACACAAATTAGAGACAAATATAATGATATAGAGGTAAGCAGGGAATAATAAATCACCACAAACACATAATCATTACTAGGACTGATATGATTATAAAATGCCACACAGAATTCCTGAAGGGTGTGCACCTATGGAATCAAGGTGTAAAGGTTCAAATACAATTGTCACTCATTCAACATGGTGGCTCTGTGCCCTGCAAAGGGAAGGCCCCATGTGAGGGGTGGAAGATACTGCAGACACTGCGGGGCGAGCTCAGCAGGGAATGGATGATTGCACCATGACACTGAGGATTCACAGCTCAGGGTACGGAGCGACAGGAGAGGCCAGATAGTTCCAGGACAACGTAAGAGAAGGGTCAGTGATGCGCAGAGTAGGAAACAGTGTGACAGTGTGAAGGGAATAAAAGTTTAAGGTTAAATATCAAAAGTGGATCAGTCTGGGAATGGAATAAATCATAGAGGGTCATGGGGTGGGCATCTGAGGTGAGGTGCTGAGACCACTGGTCCACCAATGGGACACCCTGCCCTGGAAGTGCTGGTCCTGGTGAATAGGTGCTTGACTTCATCTCAAGGTGACTCTATTCTAATCTGGAAATGATAGTGACTCTGCATTAATAGGGGTGAAGGGGGAGGGGAGAGTGTTGGCCAGATCTGGCTTCCACACTGCAGGACAGAGAGTCACACACGTGCATTCCTGTACGTGAATGAGGATAACAGAGCATGGATAATCAAGTCCTCTCTACATATGAGTGAACCTCACAACAAGGAAGAAACAGATACTGTTATACCAGTGAGCAGTCCCAAGCTGACCCAGCAGGGAGGGGGAACCAGGGCTCTCGGGCTGCCTCCAGGGTCATCTTAGTAAGCTCACCTCACACGTGTCCCCACGACAGCCACCTTTCCTGGTGTCTGTCCCCTTCCAGGCTCAGCTCAACACCTGGGATTAACGTGCCACCTAGTCCCTACGAAGCTCTACTTCGGTTGCATATATTGAGACAAACGTTGCAGGGACTTTCTTTGTGTTTTTCTATCCCCGCTGCTCATGGAGTACAGTATTAAATGAAAATATCTCTTGATTCAAAAAATAAAAAAGAACTAGCTGCAATGAGTCCCACCTCACAGCTCCCCAACATTTGGCAGGCAGCAAGGTCCAGGTATTGGCCTCCTCCTCTTCCTCCACTGTGACACTGCCCCTCAATGCCCACATCTGATGGGAGACTTAATCTCCTGTCTTATCCCTGTGGATATCTGGGTATATGGCCCTTAATGTAAACATATCCACAGAGCAAAAGAGGGCAAAACCCTTCTACAGCTTGTAAAGTGAGAGGGGATAGTCTGGGTCCAAATTCCTGGTCCATGCTAACACGCTCCTGTTTTCTTAGACTAATGACTGAAGCTTTGAAGCCTCATTCTTCTCAAATCTAAAACAGGGGACAATAATAGTACAATAGAACTTAACCAGAGTTTTTCTGTAAAATAATTAAATGAGGTCACTTATGAAAAACTTAGCATGGAGTTCCACACTAACTTGTTGGTGCTGTTTGTTTTAAGAATTCACCAGGAAGTTAGAGTAGGTCATATCTACCCTCTAGAACACTGGGATGTGACTGCAGATCAGAACGGGAAAGAGACAGGCCATCCTTTTGGAAAAGGCAGAGGAGAGGAGCAGCTTGAAGGGAATCTTGTGCTGGACCCAGGCCAGCACTTCTGCCTGGAGGATGCACTCAGTGTCCAATGACAACCTGGAAAGAGAGGCCCCTGCAACTGCTCGGGTGAGACGGGGCCTCTGCTCACCCAGGCTTCCTAGGTGGGCTTCCCTGTGTGGCTGCAATGTGGTGTCACAGGAAAATCCCCCATGGCACTTTTAGTGGTGCTGCCATGTCCTCGGCTGGTGGCAATGCATCTGTGACTCCTCCTCTAGGAGGTGTCTCTCGAGGTCTTCTATTACGCGTCGTCCCTACTCTGGCCTTGGCTCCTCACTGCCTGCAGAATGAAACCAGAACGCTCTGCCCTCGTGGGGTCTCCCCAGGCTGGGATGATCAACCCCATCGGAGACCCTCAGTGCCCCAGCACTGTGTCCTTTGTACTCTTCTCTGTGCTCACACACCTGTGCTGGCCAGACTTGCCACGCCCTGCCCACTGCCGCATCTGCATCACCTGCCACATCCCTCACATCACATCACGGGTCAGCAAAGCTCTTCCCCCTGGGCCAGAGAGTGGTAACTCAGGCTCTGCAGGCCGTCCAGCCTGCGTCCCAACGTGCAGAAATGGGTGGGTCTGAGTCCTGAACAAATTTTATTATTTATGGACAATGGGACTGAAATCTCATGGAATGTTCATGGGCCACACAGTATTTTTCATCTTTTGATTTTCCCCAACCATTTTAAAATGCAAAAGTAACTCCTGGCTCAGGGGCTGTACCTGAAACAAGCAGGAGGCCACAGCAGACCTTTGTTGGGACCTCTGCTGACCACGATCCTTCCTTTTTCACTTTTTTTTATTGAGGTGTAACTTACAGTGAGTGACCTTCTGTGCATTGATCTTTAGTGCAGAGTCTATTGGACCTGGAGCATGGATGAAGCCACTCAGGCATCGTGCAGCTCCAGATGCAAAACCTTTCCAGAACCACAGAGGCTCCTCCTTGCTGGGTCTCATCTAAAAACCAGCCCCACCAACGCCCAGCCCCTTCTGTTACAAAAGCAGTCTCCACACTGCCTTTCGGTGGGAGAATGATCGGGCACCACCAGTCGAGAGAAATGCCAAGGCAAAGCTTTATGTTAAAATGAAGCTTCAAGTCATAAGCTGTGACAACCACCCAGCAGAGTGCCTGGTTTTCAGCAGTGGGGGACTCGTGCTGACCAACAGTGAGGGGCAGCTCGCCAGTCGCCCCTGTGCGGCAGTCCCGTGGGGCACTGCTCGTCCTTACCTGGGCCAAGGTGAGAGTGGCTTGCCTGCAGGTGCCACACCGAACTCGGAGCTTCCCCGGCTGCACCCCTTGACAGGGGCCTTTGCAGTACACGTAAAAGCTGTTGTAGGTCGGTCTACCTGTGGGCACAAGCAGAGGGAGCAGCCGTCAGTGCCAAGTCCAAACTGAGACCAGAGTTCTCTCCATCAGCTTGTTAGAGGAAGGTTTAAAACTGACTCTTCAGGGACATTTTGAAACATTCGTGGAATAAATATACCAATGAGGAGATGATGATTAAATCTAGAAAATTTAGTTTCATGCTCAAATGAGTGAAAATCTTTTCTTTTTCTTGCCAATGGTTCTATGACTTACTCAATAAAGTAAGCAACCTGCAGCCAGGAGAGGGGCCAACTCTGTTTGCAGCACAGTGAAAGGAAATGCGCTCTTTGCTGCTCATGTTTGAAAGGGGGGCAGGAAAGCAGAGATCACGGATCCTGAATTCTATTTCATGCTTCTGAACACAGTTATGAGGGCTCCAGCCTTTTCCTCTTAAAAACTTTATCTGCATAAACAAACCAGCCCATTTCTCATGATATGTGTGATAGGATCACGCTAGCTGGTTTTCCAGGGGACTTGCCAGAACTCAGACACACATTAAATGAGAGCCCTGAATCCTGAGGAGCTCCACAGTTCCAGCAGCCCTGGGTTGAAATGGGTGCTTTGCATTTCACTAATATTCCCTCTGGCTAGAGAAGTGCCATTCAAATAGTACAGTTTCAAGAGCAAAAGGTGAATGGAAAAGCGGATTCAATAATTAAACATCTCTGATCATTTCTCTAGGATGTCAACATACAGGGATTATGTTACTCCTTCAATTAGGAGAATCCTTTAGGATGGTCTCATACTTGGATATCTGAGGACAATTAACTTTATTCAGAAGCACTGATCAATAAAATAATAGTCTTTCTAAATTTCTAAGTTTCTACAATTACTTAGTAGTTATTTCTTTTAATCCTTACCTGTTGCTAGGGAGTGGGGGTAGCAGGAGGCCGGTGGTGTCACATGACATGACCTGGCATAATACTTTATTTAAAATTTTATTGTATCATCAGAAGCATCTATAAATAATTAGCATTTCTTATAATTATGAATGAGAAAACAGCCTTCCAAATGCACATGGTCTACTCAAGCACATGGTACAGATACAATGAGAAAACGACAGAAGTTTCTGGAGTCCTAGTTCCATTTGTTTCCCTAATTTATTGGAAAAAGACTACATATACATTTTGTATTGCTATTTGTTTAACCACCTTTACCAATAATGCAGGTGATAAAACTTTGTAAAATATAAGATGCAATAAAGATGCCAAGTTTTATAAATTTGTGATTTATAATACATTTTATAATTATTAGTCTCCAGAGATAAATATGTAGCTTTTGTTGTAAAGAGGAAATATAAATGTATGTGTACATTGATGTTAAATAATTATTTTTTAACACCCCCAGTAACATCAATGCCTGAATGAGGGAGATATCCAGGTTTATGATGCCACATTATTATTGCCAAATATAATGATTACATAAGATATGATCTTATGGTTTATATACCTTAAATGAAACATAGAACCATTATCAATGTTCTATAAATAGTCATAAAATAATAAAGGACTGACTAGCCAAAGATCACAAGAACGTGACAATTCTAACTGCAGTAACAACTTGGTGAAGGCGGCAGGAGCCCTTACTGCTAAAACCTTTATCAGAAATATGAACAAATCCAATTTCACAATTTTTATAGCCTACTGTGAAGGTTAAACAACAAAAAGGAGGAAGAAATACAACAGGGGAAGCGAAGCTTTCCGAAGGGGAGTCAGGGTTTCAGGGGCCAGCACTGTGCAGAGAGCAGATGCGCCACCGCTTAGATGCCACCTCGGGCGGCACCGAGGTCCTCTCCCCAGGGCAACCGCGGCCCGGGGCCTGGGTCTCATCCAGCCCAGGAGCCTCGAGGCCGGGCCAAGACTGGGAGCCCTCCCTCGGCCTGAGGCTTCCCTGAAATCCTTGAGAAGTTATTCAGAAGCCCTGCGTGCCCACGTGTGTGCCCTCGAAGCGCGGGTGACACGACATCCATGACACCCTCTGCCCACGGCCGGCCGCAGGGTGGGATTCATGGCCAGCCCCGGGAAGAGCAGGGTCAGGCGGTCCCGCTGCCGCTCCACCAAGCAGGGGGCCTCCTCAGGCACACCAGAGGCCGCCTTCCCAGGGCTCCCCTGCTGTCTGGCCGCACAACACAACTTAAACTTGGCATCCTCTGCGGCACGCTGGCCCGGGCGCACTGGACAGCCATAAAGCCACACACCACCGGGAAGCTCCTGGGCAGCGTCCCGGGGCCGAGGTCCGCCCTCGCAGAGGGGGTCATCGTGGCCAGGCAGCTCCAGGCCCCAGAGCCTTCCACAGGGCACGCAGATGTCCCCAGAGACCCCAGGCTCGCGGACTTCTCTGTGGCTCCCAACGTCCTCTCCTCTCCTCGGCCACGCTCACGTGGCAGAGCCTTCCAGGCCCCAAGTCATTGGGGCAGCGCCTCCTGCTCCCCTCACTTTCTCTAATAAGTTTAAACTTAGAGAAATATTACAGAGATTGTGCCAGTCACGTCTTTGCAGTTTGTCAATTAAGAACATTTTGGCACATTTGTTTGGGCACATCCTGTGCGTGTGTGTGCGCGTCCGCGCGCATGCGTGCCCACATACACACACATACACACATATACTATATAGATATATATTTCCTCATATACTATATACTCTAAATTTACACATTTTTCAACTGAAGCTTTTGCACTGAAGTTGTAGATGCTATGCTTCTTCATCCTAAATTGTTCAGTTCCTTAAAAGAACTTTAAATAATAAAGAATATAATAATATATTTCAACTATATACAGATCTATATCTATCTATCTATCTATACAGAACTTCTTGCACAGTTTGGTTAGCTCAGTGGCTCTATTTGTAGGATAATCAAGCACACTTGAAGCATATTTTATAGAACTCTGTGATGGTTCACGAGCTATTAAGCCAAGAATGCTTGTGACTCTTTGACCCAACCCATTTAGGTTACACTTAGTGAAGCCAAGTGCAGCCAGCCTCTGACTACTGCAAGCTGCAGAGCATCCCAGCCCCTCCAGAGGCAGGGTGGTGCACAGCACACCCAAACTTGACTTGACTGGGAAGCCTGTGCATCTTGGGAAACTGTATCGCTCAGGGGGAAAACGTGTAAAGAAGAATTCCGAGGAAGGATGTGTAGGCTTGATCCACAGTGGGCTAACCTGCTAATGTTCGGCTCAGCTTCCTCCGGAGCTCCTGGGGAGCCTGCCCAGGGGCCAGTCCTCCCCTCACACAGAGCCATCAAAGTGTGAGCCTTCTACCCCACTGCTATGATGATTTTGCAAGTGAGTTCTATTGATTTCAATCAGAAGTTGGTTTTCTTTTCCTTGCAGGGAAGTTAAAAGCACAGTGAGCTGTGGCCCTCTGAGAGGCCAGGAAGGTGAGCCAGAGCACAGGGTCCACTGGTTTCTGCCATTCCTTAGCACTATAATTCTATCATCTCTAGTTTTTCTCTCCCACTTTTCTCATTGATTCTTAGTCGAGTCTCTCTTTTCTCTTACTTTATTTTCTTGCTCTAAAAATTTGCTAAAGCATTAATACTAGCAAACTATCAAGGAAACCCCACATTTAAAAAGAAATATTTGCTTTGTCCTTTTGTAAAACAGCATAATCTTCACATTTTTTTGTATATTTTAGATAATGGGCTAAAATCCTGAAAAATCATTTTTCGATTTTTTTATTATACTTCATTTTTGGTGCTGTGGATTGAACCCAGGGCCTTGCACATGCTAAGCAAGCCCACCCAATACCAGCCCCAATGACTCTTTAAATAAAATATAGAAATTTAGGAAAAGTCATTCTGATTCTGAGGAAAGTTTTCCATGAAACTCAGAAGTTTCCATGATGGCCTGTCACAGCAAATCACGAGTTTAATTGATTGGATAATTTGTTTTCAAGGGAGAGAGTAAGATGTAACATGTCTTATACCTGGGTAAAATAATGTTCTGTATCAACGTACTCTAACAGAGCGAAGCAGTGGGGACACAATTGACATAAACTGATATTTGTCTCCCTTGAGCACGTTACAATATTAAGTAGAACATGACTGCCCAGGAGAGCTTCCTGTTGAAGGAAATGTCCTTCATCTGTTCCCTCTCACCTACATACATAGACTATGTAGCCATTAACTACCTGTGGTTATTGAGAATTTGAAACTTAGCTAGAAATTACTCTTTTTTTTGTTTTATTAGTTTTAAGCAATTTCAATTTTAAAGTCTGTCTGGGTAGCAGCTACCCCACTGGACAGCACAAAAATTTTAAGTGCCCCATATCTGGCCACCCCCTGGCATCAGCACCATAGACAACCAACAATGCTAAAGAGGCTCTTCTGCCACCATGGAAAACACACTGGCTCATTTTAAACTGTGCTAATAGTAATGATAGACGTTGACCAGAGGGAAGGGGAAAGGGGAGGTCTGAGCCTGAGGCACGGAGGTCAGGCAGGTGGGTTTGGGTCCTTCGCAGTGCTACAGCAGAACAGGTCTTCTATCCTGTGGTGGGCTGTTTCCTTCCCCAAGTGGATCAGCTCCTGACTTTAGCCTAGGCATCCATCATGCCACCCCGACTCTTATGACCACCTTTGAACACTGACCTGAGATGTCAGGATGGTCACGTTCATCACTGGACTAAATGACATTTCCAGAGAGCACTAACCTTGGCACTAGAGGGAGGTCTCTAGTAAGAAAATGACCTGTGCTGAAGTTCCAGTTGGAAGAGCACTTCTTGTAAGAATTCTTTCTTGTGTGTGCCCATAAAGATATTTCTTCCTAAAAACTAATGTCTATGTGCAGGAAAGCAGACAGCTTCATCCTGTCACCTTTAAACAGTTGTCCTCTCCCACATTGACATAAAACTGTTAGTTTCAGACTGAACATTGCACATGGAATAAGTATAAAGTGCTCCACCTGGGTCCAATCAGCATGGACTTCCTGCATCACCTGTTCTGCACAGTACCTCTCCTTGGATCATAGAAAAGATGAGGATTATATCCATTTTCATGTAATGCAAATGATGGGGCAGGGTGGGGAAAAGTTCAGTGGGGCAGGTCATTTCTTACTGGAGACTCCCTCTAGTGCCAAGGTTAGCGCTCCCTGGAAATGTCACTTAGTCCAATGATGAACGTGGCCGATCTTACCTCTCTCTCACTTTGTGGCCCTGAGCGAGGTGCCATAGGCCTGTCTTGCCCTATGAGTCTGCCACTCTTTCTGACCTCCTGAAAGCTTGGGATGACTCCAGGTCCAGCACTGGCCCTCAGCGCGTTCTGCCTCTGACTTGGCAGATGAATGTGGTCCTCCCTGTATGGAACTCTTCACTCCGTATTATGTTTCAAACAGCTAGTGAGGCTCTCTGTACTTGGTAAACAATCAGTAACGTCAGCACTAACTTATCACAAAAGTGACTCATGTCCAATTCTAGGACTTGGTATAATTAAGTGTTAGGATTCAAATTCTGAAAACTTATCTCTAACAAGATGCTCTACAGACAAATGACTCTCTGCTCCAATCCTTGTCCAGTACGCTGCCACAGCCAACTGAATCCATCCACACTACTCCATGCTTTTAACAAGACCTGTTCCTAACTCCCAGGGAGTAACCAAGGGGATGCTGTATTAGCAACAGCTTTCAATTACATAACCACCCATCCGGTGCATCTACTCCTAAAACATGCTTAGCAATCCCTAAGGAGACTCTATCCTTAAAAGTTACAACTTAATTCTCCATTTTTGTGCTAGCGTTTTTGATGAATGTATCTACACAATAATTTCATCTGGTGAGGCAAAAATTGCTGATTAAATCTATTTCTTTTGCCTGAGGTGTTTTCCTGTTTTCTTCTCCTTTTTTTTCCTTACTTTTCCTTTTTTTTTTTTTTTTTGGTTGTTGTTGCCAATTTGTTTTTTCATTATTCATTTTGAAAGTAATAACTAAACTTCTCATGCCAAGACAAAACTGTAGAGTTAGGCATAATTTAAGGATTAGTTTTAAATAAATAACAAGATTCAAAGCCAAACAGTTGATTCTATTGCTTAGTCTTCCTAAAAGTGGGTAAGGGACAAGAGAGTGCCAGCAAAGTCCAAGCTCTCCAGAATGTTGAGTGATAATCTAGAATTCAAATACAGATGCTGGCACCCCAGATAATTGCACAGGATTTCCTAAAAATGAGATCTCAGGATGCCTCATGACCTAAGGGGTGGCACCTCTCTGAGTTGAAACATCCATGCCCAACACTGGTCAAACCCCAGTGTTGCCTGGTCCCACAGTGCAACTCAGTTGACTCCTGTTGCCTGCTCCATCTGCAAAGCTGAGATGATAATATTTCCCACCTCACAGGCTGTATTAAGGATTTTAAAAACAATAATACAGGTGAAGCATTTGACACAGGGTCTGGCACAGAGAAGGTTCCCCACAGTTCTGTTTCTCCCCAAATTTCCAACTCAAGTTACTCCCATGTACCAGGTGGCCACTCCCTGCCTTCATAAATGTTGAGTCTTACACAGTATTTACATCTTAAATCTATTCTAAAATTTTAGAAATAGCTGAGGTGTACATTCTTAAATAATTATTTCAAAAATTTTTTCCTACCCAACCAAATCATTTTCAATCTATTTAATGTTATAGAACATAAACCATGATGGAAAGTCCTTAAACTAATTTAAAGTTTACTGGAATCACATCGCTTTTCATGAATCACTTTTTTAATATGATGCAAGAGATACAGGTGGATTGTAGAAAAACTAGGAATGGAAATAGTAAGCAATTATATGGATCCAGTCCAATGGACACAATTTTCAAGCTGGCTAATGCACATAAAAAACATTAAGTCTATCTATCCAAAATAAAAATGATATTTTATTGTATGATTGCAAAACGGTACTGAAGGGGATTCAAAATGAATTCCAAAATTTCACTTAATGGCAGACTTGCCAAATTAGTACCTATTCTTTGAAATCCAGATGCAATAGTCATCTTTTTATAACTGAGGAAACAGAAGCTCAGGGGCTGAGTGTAGTCCCTAAGGCAGCAATGGGGGTAATCAGAGATTTGAATAGAAGTTTTCCTGATTACCAAGCACCTGCTTTGCCCCTGACCAAGTGATAATAACTCTGACACAGGAGGTGGTTTTCACTAAATACAGTAGGGAATTGAGTCCGGGACTGTTAGAAGTGGCACTTTAACGGGGTTGGCAATTATGGACCATGGCCAGCAATCACTAAATCTGTCTTAGCACCCCCACTTCCTCATTCAATCAGTGCTAAAGGTTTCATGGAAATTTCTATTAACGTTTTATAGTTCTGGCATTCAGCAAGAATGTGCAGGTAGGGCAATTACCGACGAAGCAAATGAAGTCCCGTTTTTAAGGGTTAGTGCATATCCTACAAATTGGATGTTATACCAGGAAATGACAATCCATGACATGACCTAAGAATCAATAGAATTTCTTATTTATTTTTACAGAAATGATACTTTTCATGATATTTAACAAATAATTTTAAAATTTCCTTATTTAAAATTTTCTGCTAGAGAAACCTGTTAAGTAAACGAATACTCGGAAGAATGGCATTAAGTAGAAAATATGACAAGCAAGGTGTGAGCCTCCACCTTCCACATTCTTCATTCCATTTCATCTACAATAGCTAACATATTATCTTTGTATTAATGTTTTAAATATAATATTTCCCATCTTATTCTGGTGTTTTAAGTATCTTATTTTGCATTTACCAAACAATAAGCACATGATCTTTTCTAGTATTGATTTCAAAAAGCCTCTGGTATATTGAGATTTTACTATGTAATAAAATAAAAGAATAATTTTTTTAGTGATACAATAATTGGTTAGAAGTGTATGGTGTTGACATCATGCCAGGGGGGAAGATAAAATTATTTGTTTTTATTAATCAAGGCTGATAATATTGTGAATGATGTATGATTCTAAAAATAAGTCATAGAATAACTTTGGCTCTAAGGAAGTCTTTCACTCAAAAGTGTTTCCAACTCAAATGGCCTCCTAGGACCCATCAAGATCCTTGCAGGGCGCCACGACCCAGCTCAGGGGCTGCCTCTCTCCTGCTCCAAATCCTCACTGCTCTCAGTTCCCTTCCAGCTGAGCATCTAGCAGCCTGAAGCATCCGTCCAGCCACCCCCACACTGTGGCTTAGTCAGCTCTCTCCAAGCTAGTGAGCGCCTATGTGCAGGGCTTATGCACCCCCCACCCCCACCCCTGAAGATGTGGTCCCAGGTGTATAAATACCCATCCCACCGACTGATGGAACCCTGAGGGAGGGCCGAGACGTTCACTGTGACGTGACTGTGAAAGCCCAGGAAGGCCTGGCCTGCTCTGCGTCGTGCCGTCACACCTGTGCCTCCTCTGGTTTTGCCTTCCGCAGACAAGGACAAGCAAGCGCCCAGCTTTGAGACTGTGACCAGCTCACAGGCCAGCACATATTCTCTACTACATCTATAAAAGGAAAACTAAATTTAGAGAAATTTAAAATAGAAACAGACTTCCTCATTAACAATCCATAGAAAAAAGTAAAGACATGAATTCATAATTTTTCAGGCAATGCCTAGCTTTCTGAGCTAATCTAAATCTTGCCTGCCTAAAGCCAAGATTTGGTTAAGGAAAGAGACTAGTGATGAGGAAGCAGGGGGTGGTCCTGAAGGTACCCACTGATTCCACCCACCAATGACATTAACACCAAATATTGACAAGACTCTCATGTGTGCGGGACACTCCAGTAATAGGAGGGGAAAGTCACACAATGATCAAGACAAGCCTCAAGACAGTTTGAGAATCCAGGAGTAACACCGACAAGGATCCACCCCACCTTACAGTGCATACACTGCAGGACAGGTCCTGGTGTGCTTAGAGAGTGGATGGAGAGTAGACAGTAAACCAGAGTGGGATGACAACACACACTTTCATTGTGGAAATATTACATACAGAAAATCCTTTGATTCCATTTTCAGACTTGATCTAGTGTCACGTTCCCACAATTCTGTATTCTGTCCAGGTACACCCACTCCTCCCTCCTGGAAGACCTCAGAAGCCCGGCGGAAGGTATATACTCCACACCAAGTGTTTGCTCAGCATTGTTGGGCAGTGACCACGGTGACATCCCCCCTCATCCCCTGTCACAGCTTGTCTGGGGGCCTGGGGGTCACAGCATACATGCATCCCACAGAAAGCAAGGCCCTATAAGAAACTCTGAGAAAACCTTTCAAAGTGTGGATGAAAAAACAGACACATGGCTTCAGGGAAGGGAAGCTTAGAACTGGGACTAGCTCAGCACCCAGAGTCCCCTGACCTCCAGTTCTATGTCTGCACTGTTTCAACTGCATTCTCTGGAACTTGGGTACCTCGTGTCCTAGGTGACTGATCAGCACAGTAGTGGTGGACTTCAACAGCTGAAAAACCAGATGCCTAGTCGGTGTCCTCTCCACAGCCACCTCCCATCCTGCACTCAGTTCCTTCTTTCTTCTCCTTCCCAGCCTCGGTCGTGGCAGGGACCTCTGCAGTGGTGCCCAAAGCCCAGCAAGAGCTCCTGTTCCTGTGTCCTGCTCTCCTCCTGAATCAGTATACTTCCAAATTTTTGCAGAAAGAATTATATTCCAAAAACATATTGCATTATCACTTAAAAAAAAAAAGTCCTGGGTTTAAGTTTCCTGCAATGGTGACCTTCCATGACAAAGTGGTATGGTGACATCCAGCTCCCCATGTAGGAGCCCAGAAGCGTGCCAGGCCAGGGGCTTTACACTAAAGTATCAGTTCTGTCTCGTTTAAAGACACATTCACACTTCACGTCTTACTGCAAAATAGATCTCCATTTTTTCAGAAATATGTGATTTCTTATGACTTACCAACACAACATTCCCAGAATATGCACCGTTTACTCAGGTGATTAAAATAATAATAAAATTGCCTTTCAGAGCTGAAATTCTTCCTCATGGCCCATTGGGATTTGTGCCCAACCACCCTCCAAACAGTTACCGCTGCCTGTATGGCATCCTACACAGGAAGGAAAACATCAAGTGTGCTCTCCTGCGCACCCTCAGGCCTCTGCAGCCTCAGACCAAAGTCCCCTGCACCAGGATGATCTGTAGTGACACAGATCACTACAGATGCTCCACCCCGCTTTCCACACTGTGGTGGGCAGAGCCAACCCTGGTGGGTCCTCAGCACCTGGTTCATTTGGCTCACATCTGTTATTAATTTATAATGTTATATAGTGTACACCTGCTTATTTGTACAGCATAGTTTCCTAAGGAAAGAGACCCCACTTCTTTCCTTGCTGTTTCTTTCTCAGAGCTTAGGGAGCGATTCGGAAACCAATAACACCCAACCAAGTGACGGCTTCAGAGGCGGGGTGCAGGAGACACATCCTAAGTGAGCACAAATGGTTTGCTGATTTTGCTGTATTTCTACTCAACTTCCATTTCCCTGGCCACCCGACCTGCCCACATCAGTGTGATCCTCCCCTGCATTCTTTATAGTTTCAATATTTTTTTAGTTCTCCGTGGACCTCTACTTTGTTTATATGTGGTGCTGAGAACTGAACCCAGTGGTAGGCAAGCGTTCTACCACTGCGCTACCCAGCCCTGCTCCCTTGTGTTCTTAACCCACTCTTCACAGCATTGTCACTCCTGCCACAGAAAAGCCCACAAGCTCCACAGCACACCGGCATAGCCACCGCCACATATTACATGAACATCTCTGTTTGCTAAGTTGACTGCATACATGAGACATACCTAAGGCAAGTATGCAGCAAGAACTCGCCACCTTGGCATTTTTATTCTACCAATATTGGTGGAATTTCACCAAGAATCATAAAACACAGATAAAGATGTGTCAAAGAAGCTACCATTAATTCAATTGCTACCATTAAACCAAAATGTTGAGACTTCTTTTCCTAAAACTGGTACTAATATTAGGAAACAGCTTATTTTCTCTGCCATTTGAAACATAGGTAAATTGCAATGTCCCTTGCCGTGTCATGGCCACCTGAGTGTCAAAGCAGGGGCCTTGTCTCTTCCCTTGTGAATGTTCCTCTCTTCCCCACACCTTCTCTGGACTACAGTAATTTCCTAAAAGGTCACTCTGCCTTAAACTTTCCAGAACCTCTCAGTTCTCCAAAGTGCTTTGAGAATCATTTCCCTATGGTAAATTTTTGATCATATTGTTCTCCTTAAATATCTCCTCATTGTCTCTTGAAAATGACTCAGACACCTTTGCTTAGTGAACCTGGTACTTCCATTGCTTGCAAGGAACTTATTTTTCTAACCTCAATTTCCACTGTTGCTCTCCATGTTCAAGCTGAACTGAATTCTGTCAGAATGACTGACTGCATGGAACTTGGAAATCAGACAGACATAAGGCGGCCAGCCCTTAGCTGGGGAATAAAACGTCACAAGGTAGAGGCCATGCAGAGGGATCCCAGGGCAGCACCAGGCCACAGAACCTCCTGTGACTCTGGCTTTGTGCTGTCCAGCAATGCAGCTGCTGACCACATGGGGCCGTGGAGTGCCTCAAGTGTGACCTGCATGACTGACTGTAGTTTTCTTTACATCATTTAATTTAAATTTAAATAGCCAGCTATGGTCAGTGGTTAGCTGAACTTGAGCAACACAAGTCCAGGGAATGTATTGATTATTCAATATTGATTAAAGGCCCCAGGCTTGGTGAAGTGATTTCTAAATCTGTAGGTTTTTGTTCAGTGCATATAGAAATAATTTCTGTCCAGTAAAAAGATAAAATAAAAAATGTATGGTCTGCTGGACATTTCTTTGCTAATAGATGTATCTTTGATTTCTCAGGTGCTCTTTGAATCAATCATAATGTCTTATATCCCTCATTAATTAGCAGATTAAATAAAATTATTTACATGTGTTCACTTTATATTTGCTTGAGATTTAGGATCTTACCTTCTATAAATTCTACTTTAACACATTCTTATTTTTCAGGAGAGAGAAGATTGTTTAGGATCTAGCGTGGAGCTCTCAGTGAGTACATGATAAATATTCATTTTTATTCCTTCCACTCTGTACCTGCTAACCATGTCTAAAAATATGTATAATTTCTCCCCATTTCTACCTGGTCTAACTGCCCTCCATTCCTGTCTTTTGGGGACTAGATGTATCAGCTCCTCCAGAAAGTCTTTACCAATTGCTGCATCAAATGAAAACTGAATAAATTTTAGTTAGTTACAGTTTTCTCAGGGTACTTAAATCCTTTCTAGCTTATGATATCCCATATATATTTTTAGCTACCCTACTAGACTTTCAATTTTTTTGAGGGTGAAGCCCACATTTCATTGCATTCTCCCTGGTACCAATGAATGAAAATGGTAAATATTATGCGGAGGAAATAAGCAACTTGAAACTAGCGTGGTGGTATGAGAAAGCCTTTTAGCTTGCAAAAGATGAAATTACAATAAACTGACCTTAAAATAACTTAATCTCTGTGACAATATAATGAGGAATGTTCTCCCAGGCCCATTAAAATGACATGCAGGTTGATAATTATTTTTACAGTGTCAGGATTCTAAAGCTAAATGTTTCTCAGCTTCTATTATTTGGCAATGCTAAATGAATGTTGTCAAAAGATTAAATATAAATTGGTTATAAATCTTCATTTAACTACATCATGCAGGGAAGGTTACATTACAACAGCCATGTTTGTGTCATCATTAAGAAAATGAAGAGTCTTATTTTACTAGTATTAAGACTATTGAAATTATTGTTTATTCTACATAATTGGCTTTAGAGTTGAGGCTGAAGCCTTTGATGGTCATCAGTGAATACATGAGCGAGGCCAAAAAGGATTTGAAGGCAATGGACTGAGTCTTCCTGGTCCAAATTGACTGTAGTTACCTCTCAACAGCGACAGTGGCCATCTGCAGGTTACACTGTCGCAGCCTGAAGTCTACCTTCAATTTTCTAACTAGGTTTTCCAAACTGATTAAAGAATCTGATTTCAGAAACAGTCCTTCCAGTAGCTTGAGAGGCTGAGACAAGTTCAAAGCCAGCTTCAGCAATATTAGCAAGGCCCAAAGCAACTTAGGCCTTAAGCAACTTGGTGAGGCGCTGTCTCGAAATAAAAAATAACATGGCTGGGAATGTGGCTCTGGGGTTAAGCATCCCTGGGTTGAATCCCTGGTTAAGAAAGAAGATGAGGCAGAAGCTGGGGGAGGGGAGAGGGAGGGTAGGGAAGAAGGGGGGAAGGAGGAGAAGGAGAAAGTGGAGAAGGAGAGGAAGAGGAAGAGGAAGAGGAAGAGGAAGAGGAAGAAGAGGAAATGGTCTTTAAACCGAGTTTGCCTGACGTTTTCTCTCTGAAGCCCATCACTGCTCTCCCATGTTGGCAGCTCAGTGCCAGGCCAGGAAACCTGATGGGGAGCCCGCACTTAGACAGCGAGCTATTTCTACTAAATGAAGAAGCCAAGTTTCACCGCTATAATCCTAAGAGTCAGCAAAATACTACTGAAAAATAAAGCTCTTCTCCTGGCTGTATATTTGGACATGGGAAGATTGCTTTTGAGGGTGAATTCAGGGCTTTGAAAGAAACCAGTACTTGAGGAGTAGTAAGCTTTAAAAAGCTCAGGTTGGAGTTGACTTAGAGTAATAATTAGCAGCATCATGCCATGGCGCACCACGCAGCAGACTCAGTTGCACTTGAGTATCTGATTGATACTCTGACAACACCAAGATTTTCAGCACACTTGGATAAAAACACATGTGCCAGCTAATCACGGGATTCGTGTGCCTCTCCATCTCTCCTTCTTGCCTGTTCATGGGGAAGGTCCAAGGACGTAGCAAAAAGGAACAAAATAATGAAGAACAGAAAGATCTATAGGGGCAAAGGTGCTGGAAGGGAGGCAGCTCTGAGAAGAAGAGCACTGTTCTTTGGGAGGAAGAGTGCACACACAGCAGCCCTAGAACACGGAAAAGAAAGAATACGCAGTCTCTTCAGGCAGCACTTCCCAGCTGCGGCCCTGGACACCCTGCTCTGCATGCCCTGGACACCCTGCTCTGCATGTCCCTGCTGCTTCCACTGGAGCAGGGCAAGCGGGCTGAGGCCTCTTGACTCGTCCCTCTGTTGCGCCTGAGCCAGGCCCAGGCCACGCCTCGGATTCCATCTCTTTCCTGGTCGCCATTATTTCCTCTCCTGCCTTCTACTGCCTTGGAGGGGGGCGGAGGTGCAGAAAAGGGAACATGTGGCCACAGACTTCACCCCCACTTTACTTTACAAGCTCTATTCTCACACCTGGTCCCTCAACTGAAGTAGAGGAAGAAAGAGAGGGAGGAGGAGGAGAAAGACTATTAATAAATGTATCAGTGAGAGGAACATTAAAATTTCCCCAGAGAAGAATAACGACTTTTACCTGAAGGAAAAAAAAAATATCATCATGTATAAAAGTCCATGAAGAGAGAAGACACCAGGAACATGAAACGCAACTGAGATGGAACATCATCCTCACCACGCAGTGTTCCACCGGGGGTGGGGGACAGGCCAGCCTCTCAGAGGACTGACCATCAGTGTCAACAGCAGTGGCCTTCTTGATCTAGAAACAGGGCAGTGTACAAGCTCTATGGAGTCCCCCCCGCCAGGGAGCCACTCTTGAGGAGTGACGTTCTGCAGAAGCCCCTAGGGATGGAGGCAGGCAGGCACTGCAGGGCCACTGAGCAGGGGCCCCAGGGGGATGCGGGTGCTGTCTGGGTAGGGGACACAGAGTGCCTGAGGTCGCTGGACATGGGAGTCACCCACACCAAGTCTGTCATGACTCAATCCTGGGAGTCCCAACTCCAATCAGGGGAGGCACACGGCCGGAAGGGACCCTCACGTAAGAAGACAGAGCAGTTGTCAGCTGGCCGAGGTCAGGCTGAGCCCATTCTGCAGTGGCTCCCAGCAAGCCCACACACCTGGGATTGGAGCCTGGGAACTGGTGACTTGTTGGTTAGTTGTTGTATTTTAAGCTCACTGGGTGACTGACACACAGCAAGCCATGGAGACTATTCACCTAAAGGTTCATGGGATTCAGACGTCAGTTGAGGGCCAGAAATGAGGCATTTCAGAAGCAGAAAGCACTCCCCTGGGGTTCCCCGGGAGACACTGCCAGGACCAGACAGAGAGCTCCCCATGGAGGGTCCTGCCTTAGGGGGTGAGGGTGTCTGTGCTCAGGGCTGTCCGTGACAGTGAAGTAAAGAACATTCATCATCTTCGCTCCTTCATGTCTCTCTGCTGCCAACTGCATGATTCTTTAGACAGAAAACCCTTCTTAAAAATTATTCACAGACCAAGTTTGTTATTACAGAAAATTTTCTACAAATTCTACCAAAACCCACTAGATTCAGAGATCTTGAAAATACTTCTGTTTCTAACAACTATCTAGGCCACCACCACAGTGCAGTACAAAGAATCCAAACCACAGGCCATTCACCCTTCAGCCCTTCAGCTTTGTACGCTGTGCATTACTGGGTTTATTTCATTTCTAAATAGACTGCATGTTGTGAAATCTGGCCAGATACATCGTTGCATAGGTATCATGCCTTGATCGCTTCTGCCAAAGAAGATTGTTATTCACAATGAACAGAAAGGCAGTGCTAGGTATAAAATGCATTCAGGTTTTAAAATAGAAGATAATGTCTTTTCTACTCCATTTCACAAATTGAGATTTACAATTAAACCACTTTTGTGTATATTCATTAGTGTTTCCTTGATTTGACTCTCTGGCCAATAAGTACATACATTTTGGAGATTAAATGATGCCCAAATTGGGGTGATATGAAAATGGCAATAAATGTCACTAATCTGAAGAGAAGACAAACCACCGTGGTCACTGTTTTACGACAACCACCTCTTGGCTTGGACATCAGAGAAGACATCTTCTCCTCTAGGTTGTAGGAGAGTTGACTCCAGACAGGACACTGGGAGCGGAACCCGTGTTCCTCACCCTGCACCACTTCATGACTTTCACAGGGCTTTGTAAGTGGCACGAGTGGGAATTAAACCCAGCTCTATATGATTATCATGCCCTCAATCTTTCTGTCACAATCTACTCCAGAGTTTTGAGATTAGATATGATACTTGAAAGGAAGACAGCCTCTCTGTGTAAATAAAATCAGAGTCAAAAAAATAAAAAATAAAAACCAAAAAACAGGAGCACATTTGGAGAGAAGCAGAGAGGGATGCAATTAATACAAATCTGGGTTCAGGAACAGCTAGACTCAGGAGCCAGCGGGCTATGAATAGCTGTGTGGGGTGGGGCAAGTATTTGACATGCTCTGGGCCCTGGTTTCTTTATCTAGAAAATGGCAATAATAATATATGTCACTGGGTTTGATTCTCAGCACCTCATATCAATAAATAAAATAAAAATCCATAAACAAGTAAAAAATATTTAAAAAATAATAATATATGTCTCTTTTGATGGCTGAGATCAATATGTTAAATTAAAATAGCCTTCCTTGCCAGGTACTTCCAAATCTCCCTGAAAGGTCAGGGAGAAGCCCAGCTTGACCACGGCACATGGAGGGAAAAATTATACCACAGAGATTAGTGAGTAACTGAATCCATCAGTGGTTTAAATAAAAATCAAGACTTGAATACAAGGCAAAGATGAGGAAACCAGAGACCAAAGGCCAAAAGAGGTCCCCACAGGCCACTCCTAGCAATGACAAGGAAGGAAGAGACGGTCCTCAGGGGAAGAGGGTCAGACCACACTCACCAAATGCCCAGAACCTGAAGGCATGGACCTTAGCCTGGCCCCTTCAGCAGGAGGGACAGGACTGGGCATGTGTAAAGTCCCTGATAAATGCCAGATTTTCCTGCATCCTCCTCTTGGAATGGGGTGCAGTGTGCCTGCTTCTACCTGGCATCTACTCGCATCTACTCCCGATCCACCCAGGTGCTCAGTTACCACATCATCTCATTAGTGCTTATTTTCACGGAGTCAGATGAGCAGAAAGAGAAGAATGGTGACTAACTCATCCAGGGCCGCATCAGGGACTCGTCCCTCATTATGTCAGAAGGCATCAGTGTGACAGAAGTGCTCCTGCTGACCTCGTTTCTTTCCTAAGGCTCTAAGGCACAAGCAATGCATATTCGGCCTCTGTTTCTTCTTAGGATGTGTACTCATCCAGTGAGTATGGAATCATTTCCTTCTTCTTTGTTCCTCTCACCCTCAGCGCCCAGCTCCATATCTTGCATTTGCTATTAGCTGAAGACACTGAATTGACAGCAAAATGAAATGGACTTCCTGCAATTGGAGTGTTTATCACTTGGCATCTGTGTCATTTCTTTGACAATAACTTGGTTGATGAGTGAAATTTGTTGAACTACAAAGAACAATAAGACATTAATGAAGCCTGCTTTCTGATTTTGACTGCTATTTTAAAGAGAGCCTTATTCAGTAGTTCATGGATTTCAGTCCAATTGGGAGTAGGCATGAACTCTGAATTAGGCTCCTGGCACGGGTGCCATTCATGTAATGTCACAGAAGCATAGTCAGAGCTTAACACAACTGTTCCAAAATTGTCAATCAAATATCTTAGTCTCAAAAACCACAATTTTATATAGATTATGCCTGCCTAAAATTATCTGGTGGCTAAAAAATAAGATGATTGAAAAATATATGAAACTTAAAGTAAAATACTAATGGGTCTAAAGGGTGAAATGCCGACATATTTCTGCAGTTGAGATGCAAATATTTAAGTAAAGCTCAATGAGTTCAGAAAACAAGATTTTTTAATAGATACAAATTAAGGAAAAATGGTAAAATGACAAGTCTTCACTTTATCATTTTGCACTCTGAATGTGATAATGACATAATCCCTAAAGAGAAAGCATTTTCAAAAAGTCAACAGAACATTAAAAGTATCATGAATTCAGATGATGACTCAATCATAATAGATTTATCTAACTCCATGGTTAATCTGTTTTCTAGTGTGCATGGCTAAGGGTAGGATAGATGTGATGGCAGAGAGAAAGAATGATTTAGATTCAGAGACCTTTGTTTGGATTCATGAGTCAGCTGCTGTGCTGCACCAGGGAGAGGGCCCAGGGCAGAGAACTGTAGGGTCCTCTGGAACTGAGAGCAGCCCTGGATAATAGCCAGTCACAATGCAGAACGAGATCTTGCCAACAGCCAGGTAATTCTGGAAAAGAACCCAGTGCCTCACACATTGCTAGGCAAGGGCTCTACCAGAGCTCCAACCCCAGGCTTAGGTTAATTTCCAGTAGAAGCCTGCAATCTTCATAGCTATTAGTGAGTTCCACAGATTAAAAACAAATAAAAATAGCTGCATGATTTAAAGACCATGTTCATAATTTTAAAAAACTGATGGCTAGAAAACAAGAGCTGTTCCTGTAACACCAGGGCCCAAGCCACCCTGCTCTGAGCCCCTCTGAGAGTTTCACACAGAGGGAAGCTATTTTCTGGCCTAATTCTGTGAGAAAGCATGTGCATCTCACAGCATAGCACATGCAGTGATGGCCTAAGCCCCGCTGCTCCATAGGGAACCCTGTGGGACTTGAGAAAGTCAGGCCTACGTGTTATTGTGGTCTATTTTTAAAGCTGAGAGATGGATCTTTTTTTTAATCTGTCATGGATCTTTGAAATCCTAAAGTTGAAAAAAAAAGTTAATGTACTTAATTTTGCATAACAAACAAACAGCAGCGTGGAGCCAGAGAGACCTAGAAAACAGACACTCTTAGTGCCTGTGCCCATCTCTCCCCATCCCTCCCCAACTGGTGAGTCCCTGAGCAGGGCTCTCATCCTCTCACCTCTGCCACACCCCATGGGCTCTCCCTAAGGCCCCCCACACAGTAGATACCTAAAATAACTGTACTAAGCCTCAGTAGCAAAACGGAGAGTAGATGTAGCTGCCATGTTGAACTTCAGAAAATGTGCACAGAGGGATCTAATGCAGAAGGACAACCAGGACTTACCTGGGAAATAGTTATGAACCATGTGAAAATAAGAAAATGATTGCTATTAATGTTGAGCTGTCCTGGGAGTCTAAACATGTCCATAAACACATGCATACTTTTTGCCCAGTTGTAAAGCAAAGCAAATGTAGTCAATCTGGCCAATGAGAAGATACTGTCTTCAAGGAAAAGGTTAGGTCTGAACAGTATTTGGAGCTGAATAAACTCCAAATACTGATTGAATAAACCTAATTTTACATCCATGTTACTCAATAAAGAAATATTGTGATATAATAGCAATATCATTTTATAGAAAAGGGCCTCGCATCTTCTGACCCCATCATGCCCTCCATTGATCTTAGACCAGCCCTCATCACAGGATCCTGTCCGACTCCTCCTCCAATGCTGCGCTCCTTGATGCTGTAGCACAACTGCAACAATAGAGTCTCAGTAAGTGTCCACTGAATGGATGAAATGCCTACAGTGTAGGATTCTGACCTTGCAAACATACAGGGGAGGTTCCCCTGCTGAGCAAACTCCCGGGGTGGGGCATAACAGGCACCCTGTTTCCTACCCTTAGAATGCCGCAACCTGTCTTAGGATCTAGTAATACAGCTGATATAAGTGCAATGTCTAGCTGGTGTGACAATGCCCTGGGAAGCCTCTGTGTTAGAGCCTCATCAAGCCTCAACCTTGATTGCAGGCACATAGCTCCTGGGAATAAAAGAACTTGTTTACTAGATAACTACAATGTTTCATCAAGCTCTGGTGCTCCTGGATCTGCCGCCCAACAGTAACTTGAAACAATGAACTTTCTTGAGAACTGCACAAAGCTCCTAACATTGTATATTGTGACTGTAAAATGTAACTGCAGAATAAACAACTTTACTGATACTCTAAACAATGATGTAGTTATGGTACTCATGACCTAATGTAACCTATTGGTATAAATAAATGTGGCCGCTTGGACAAAGGGCCACTCTGCCACTTTCCTGCCTCTGCACCTCGTTTTCTGTGTCTTACACTTACGAATTTTACAAAAATAGGAATTCATAAGTTCCAAGCAGTTGACTTAATTAATTCCTGATACATAAAATGAAAGACTGCTCCTGTGGTTGTTGACATTGAGCAGAATGGCAATAAGGTGGCAGGTGGTGACCAGAGGGCTCTGGAATGCCCCTCTACAGCTCCTGGGTGAGGCTTGGTTCTCACTTGGCCTTTGGTCCTTCAGGGCAGGGCCTGTGGCTCTTGTCCATCACTGCTTCCCCTGGCCTAGTTGTCTCTTGACCAATTGAATGAAGGGGCAAACCAGCAATCCTGTAACGATGTCTCCACTCAAGCTCATGTGAAGAATACATTTTAGAACATATATAAAGCAAATGGTATGTACAATTTGGCAGCTTCCCACGGTTTGAAATTCTATTTTTTTCTCTTTGTGCACATTTCTGACAACAGGATCTATGCCTATAATGTTAACAGAGTTAGGTACAGAATTCAATGACTGCTATATTGAGTGTGCATTAAAGAAACTCTCTAAGAATTTGGGATTTAACACATTCCAAATAAACCTTGGCTTTCAGAGAATCAAAGTGACCTGATAAAAATACTACTTTTAACCAGAAAAAATGATGTATATAGTTAATGAAAGGTATTTATGGTTAAAGAACATGTCTAAATTTCAGAAGGATTAAGGGAGAAGTTCATTTAGGAAAGTGTCCTAGATTTGGGTGTGCATTTTCACTTTAGCCCTGCAGAACTCAGTCTGAGGATAAAACAGCACAAATGGCCCCAGGGTGACACGAGCCGGCTCCTTAAGAGGGGCCAAAGCAGCTCGGGTCCGTTTCCCACTTCCTAAGGATTCAACCTCACACTTCTGAAAGAAAAATAAGGCTATTGGAGGCTCACACAAAATGCAAGGGACTCTTAAGGTAAAGTGGGAAAGAACAGGTGAGATGAACATGCTTCTAGAAGTCCCAACAGTCACTCCAGGTAACGGCCGTGGACTCTCATTGAGGTTGCTGAAGCCACATTCTTCCTCCACTGTAGCTGGCCTTTGGGAGGCACCCAGCCATGCACCTTCTGAGCTCAGACAATGTCCTGCTATCAACCCCACTTCCAGCAAAATAAACTCACAGCATGCAGGTGAACCGCACCAGCTCCCTGGGGGCAGAAGGTCGGTGAGGCAAACACACAGTGCCCTCCCATCGGCACACTTTGGCAGGCTGGTCATGGCGGCCGGTGCCCCAGCTCTTAGTCATGAGGAGACCACCTGCTCACTGTGCAGGGAGAGAATTAAAGTGGCATAAGGGTTGCTCGTGGCTCCTCAGCTCCTTCTGCCTGACAATCCCCTGTCCCAGAGACCTGTGGGAAGACCACCTCACATGACCTCCAGACTCTTACACTGAAAATAATTTTCTTTTGGAAGAAAAACAAACACTGGGACCAGCAAACCTGCGCTATTTCCTAGAGGCTGTTGCCTTCCTCTCCCTGAACCTCATCTTCCTCGTCTCACAGTTGACCTCACAGGATTCTGGAAACTATAAAAGAGAGGAAAAAAAAACTGCACACATGAGTTCACTTATATTTTATATGTAAATTATGATTAGACAGAGATACATGCGGCATATATAAGTTACATGGATAGAACACACAGCCACAGGAGCGGGCAGCTCTGTTCACTAGGGGAACCTATTGAACAGGAGCCAGGGAAAGCCAGCAAGACGCTTAAAAAAAAAAAAAAAAAGTGAAATCAGGAACAACCAGGCAGGTTCATAGGAACTTGGGGAGAAAGAGTGCTCATCCTCAGAGAGAGAGAGAGAGAGAGAGAGAGAGAGAGAGAGAGAAACTGAGAGAGAGAGACTGAGAGCAAAAAGGAGAGAGATTGAGAGAAGCAGAAAAAAAGTCAGGGTGTGTTTTTCAGAAAGTGAGATAGGGACAGATACTCAGGAACAATGAAGGCCAAGAGGCCCTTTCAAAGCCACACAGCTCCCTTCCTGGCTCCTAGGTTGGGGTGGCAGGCCCACTCCCTCCCCAAAGATGTTGTAATGCAGAAACACAAGCAAATGACAGACACTCCCAAGGAGCAGGGCACAGGGGTCAGGGGAGTATAGTTTGAGGGATGCTCTGGGGAGAAGTCTGGGAAGGGTCTGGGCAGGAGGAAAACAAAGAATGACCCTGAGAGACAGAGGCTCCAAGAGGACAAGATGAGTGTGAGCCAGTTTGCCTGGGCACAGCTGACCCCTGCTCCCCCACTGGCTCAGGTCATGTGATCCTGCAGTGTGGAAAGCCATTCTCGCACGTGACTGGGCACCTCCCTGATTGGGTATGAGGCGCTCTGGCCAATCTGTGTCAGAGCTAATCCCCACCCTCTCCAGGTGCGAGAGCCTGTCCGTGTGGGGGTGTGACTGACCATTGACCCTGAGACCAATCACTGACCCTGACCTTGGAATGCTGCCCCCCTTGACCTTTGTTGGATGGAATTTTCCCCTGAATTTCTTGTTCCCCAATAAAAGGCCATCTGCTGGTGTGCTCTCTCTCT
Source organism: Urocitellus parryii (assembly GCF_045843805.1). Taxonomy (NCBI): domain Eukaryota; kingdom Metazoa; phylum Chordata; class Mammalia; order Rodentia; family Sciuridae; genus Urocitellus; species Urocitellus parryii. Next base: position 5,969,224 of record NC_135538.1, on the reverse strand, counting down.
CTCTCTCTCTCTCTCTCTCTCTCTCTCTCTCTCTCTCCTGCTAGTCCTGAATAAGCCTTGCTGCCCCAACGGGTGGTTCGAGGCCAGAGTCAGAGGGGAGAGCCGTCTCGGACCTGGTCAGAGAAAAAGGTAATTGAGTCCTGTGTGTTTATTTTGATCTCACTAGTTAACTTCTATGCCACGAACCTCTTGTATGAAACCAGCTTGCTGGTCTTGCTGGTCGCGCGCGGTGGACTGCAGGATCAATCCCAGCCTGCCCCTCGCCAGGGGATAATGGGCTGCTCACCAGGATCCAGACCCGACCATAGGGAGTGGAACCGAGAGCCAACCCAGGGTTTGCCTGGGCTCAGCTGCATTTATCACCACGTTCTGAGGATGGTACGCCTGCTCTTCTACGCATGGGCATATTTAAGTGTGATTTCTCTATAAAGTCCGAATTTCCGTGGGTGCTAGTTCCCTTCACATCGATTCTGTTTAGTCCTTGACTATCTTGCTCACTTTTAGCTTTGCAACATTTTGAATACTGGGAGTTTTTTTCCCCTTCTTAATGCATTCCCCTTACTGCATAATTTCTTTTTGGCTTTCATTATCCGGAATAACTTAAGGTTGGTCTCTCTCACTCGCTCGCGCTCTCTTTCTCTCACCACCCTTTCTCATTTCCTTAGAACACAGTTCCTGAAAAACCATGGGTTTTAAATGCAAAACACATTCAATCTGCGTTCTAATGTAAGAGAGTCTGTAAATGATCATAAATCTAAAACCCAGACATTTCAATTCTACTTAGAAACTGTTCAAATATGTGGTCCAAATTAGGAAATCAGAGCATTGATTTTCACTTTGTACTTGGCCTTTACTTTAAAGCCTAAAAGACTACTAATGTCTGATTCACACTAATTCATCACACATTCTCCCCTTGGTTTTTATCTTGGAAAACATGGCAGGAAAAACATTGGATTTCTACCCTTCTTTTCACCAAAATGATGTACAAAGCAAAAGTAAAATTAGCTCGTCATCCAAAGATGGTGAAAGTGACATCCCCGTCCCCAGTGCCCACATGTATACCTGGCATGTCCTAGACAGGAGAGCCTAGGCGTGTGTGTCTCCATACATGTCATGGCCTGGGCATGAAGTCCAGAAAGACGGAGGATAGGTGTACTTTAAAAACCAGCCCCCACCTGGGTGCAGGCATGGTGGTGTCCTAGCCCTAGCTACTCAGGGAGCTGAGGCAAGAGCATCGCCTAAGCCCAGCAGCTGAAGTCCAGCCTGGGCAGCAACACAGCAAGATCCTTGTCTCAAGAAAACAGGAAGCAAAACAAAAACATAGCTCCATTCAAGAAAATAAAATATTTAGCAACTTGACTGACTTAAATGTCCTAAATGTCCTGTCGTGAGGGTCATTCCCTGAATTTGTGAACTGCAGGGCCCAGTGTGTTATAAGTGTAGACAGGGCTGCCAAGTCACAATTATAGAAAACTTCACTACTGAGACCACAGAGCTGAGCACTGAGCACAAGGCCAGGGCAAGAGGGACAGAGCCATGCAACGAAATGGAGTCTCTCACCTCAGTGTTTACAAAGTACGCTCGAGGTGAACATAGTTGGGTGGAAATGCAAAATTCCCCTAATCACTAAATTCAATAATTTATAATTATTTATAAAAATAATTATAATTAAATCATCATTTTCAATTATTTATAAAAATCATCAAAAAGGGTGAATCTGACTCCTTAAAATACATTTTCTTAGACACAGAAGTCTAGAGATTTACACTAAAGATCTAAAGCATACATGGGTATGTCCATCCACAGGGACAGACAGGTCTAGAGACTTGTTCTACCACTTTGTAAATGATGCATATTGGAAGGGAATGGCCCTGGAATGAATTCTTTTCTAAGTGTGGATTTCCTTCTAAAGACATGACACTTAAAGTTATGATTCATTAAAATGAAAATAAGAAATTCAGGAGGAAAAGTGTCCATTGATCTCCCATTTTGCTAAAAGATAGTTAAGTGGCTTGAAATTAATGTCTGATAAATATGTGAGCTGATTGAAGTTATAAATATCTTCAAAGAGCTATTCAAAGCTATTTAAAACCTTTTCCATTAATGAGATGAAAATTAGCTCTACCTTCTGCTGAAGAGAATCTAATATTGCACTTTACATATCAGTTTACAAACATCATTTTCAGTTTGAAATAGAACTCCTATCTCACATGGCTCTGTTTTTCTCAAATTCCATCTAGACTTTGGATTCTGCTTTAGTCACTAAGAAGGCATGGGACTTCCAGAGGCACAAGCCTGGCCCAGGCAGGCCCCAGCTGTCCTCTGCAGTGCTCTAAGCAGAAGCCCCTGCCAAACCTCTCTTGGAGACATGTGGTTCAGTCCTGGGGCCTCTCCCTTGTCTACCTAAGCTCACTGCCTAGGTGGCCTCCAGTCCCAAGCCTTTAAATATCGACACTGTGCTTTCTGCCAGTTTTTATTTCCAGCTCTGAGCTCCAGATTTGTACAGCAAATTATCTTCATGACTCATCTGCATTAATTGTCATTTCTAAATAAATATAGCCAAATTAGAACTCCTGACTATTTTGAACAAAATCTCCTCCTGCCTCAACCTCCCCATCTCCATGTTTTAAAAGGAATTCTACCAGGTGCTCAAGACAACTACCTATGAATCATCCTAATTCCTCTATTCTGTCACGGCCCACCTAGAATCCATCCATGAGCACTGAGTCTTGTCCCCAGAATTTCTAGACAACTTCTCTCCGCCTCCACTGGATGCAAGCCCAATGCAAGCGAGCACCATCCCTCACCTGGAGCCTTAGAGCTGCTTCCACCTCTGCCTTCCTAGGTCGCTTCCCCCGCAGAGGCCAGAGTGGTGTTCTAGAGACAGATTAGACCCCAGCACTCCCGTGCTCAGCATCCTTTGATGGCTTGCCGTCCACCGTCCTTTCATGTACTGCCCTCCCCTAGTCTCTTTCCAGGCTCATCACCTCTGCCAGACCCAGCCACTCAGCTGGCTTTCTAAGCCTCACATGCAAACCCCAGTACCTTTCCTCCACCTGGGATCCTTCTGCCCTCCCTGGCTTTCCTCCATTCCTCCTGCGTTGGATGACTGCCTCCCTCAATCTGTCCAGGGCTCTGCTTACTTAGGCCATCTTTCCTGAAGTCATCCATCTTTCATACACACTATTCACTCTACATCCTTTCACTCTGGTTTTTGTGTATGGCACAAAAACCATCACTAGCTCAAACTGCATCACAAATGAATTAGTACTTGTTTATGGGCCACCGTTCCCTCTGTGAGGCCAGCTCATGTAGGTAGGAGTCCGTCTCTTATTTTAAATATCAGTACAGCTGAGAGGCAAAAACTATTCTGTCCCTCAAAAAATTCCTTTATCAAAAGGAAATTCAAAGAATGTGCACTCTTTCATACCCTGTGTTAATAGACAAGTCTGGCCATCTATTATTATCAAGATAAAGTGAAATAAAACTTTATATGGCTGTGTTGCAAGTTTTTTTTTTCAAGTAATCCTATCAGCATGTGCCCAGGCATGTGTGCCTGTCTTAAGGAATCATACTATTGGCATGGATGAGGCCAATGAGCACGTGAATTAGCTACAGGTGTGCCTGCCTGCTGTGCACTGGCCAAGTTAGCTTCACAAGAGCAAAGGCTCCCAGAGCTGGATGTGTTCAATGCCATATGCCAAGCCACCTCCTTACCTAGAAATACCTGTTGACGCAGGGCTGTCCACCAGATGGAGGTTGTCATTGACTGCTCTGAGTTCTGAGGGAAGGACGCCCTCTTCGATGTGGACACTTAGGACCCATTCCTGCATGGCAGAGGCTTTGGCACCCTCTGGGCTCAGCGAGAGTTCCAGGGGATGGAGGAAAGCCATGAAGGACTGCTGGAAGCCACTGGGCTGGAATTTCAGAGCCAGGAATGAGCAGGAAAGCCGCTGGTTGACAACCAGTCGCCTCACCTGCTCCACTTACACTTAGTGATGTTATCACAGCTTTAAGAACGCTCATCAGAGACAGTTTCTCTAACATCCCTCCCCCAGGACTGATCTCCTGACTCCAATTTCAATTTGATCATATTTTAATACAGAACAGTGTCTATAGCTTGAAGATAGGAATCTACACACTGTTGACGGTAGAGGAGGGTCACAGAAGTACAGAACAGACAAAAGAATCGCGTTCTTGCTTTGCTATCCTGCCAGTGAAGTGCATCACAAGAAACCATCACTCTTAATTCAACGCTTCTATCTTTCACCATGAATGAGTTTTCCATGACTCTTTGAAGCTGTACTTTATAAAAATTCTAGTCATGCCCACCAGAAAAAAAAAAACAAACCTTGAAATCTCTATTGTAACTTCCTTTTTATCAGACACACACACACACACACACACACACACCTTACTAAAGAAATAAAACACTGCATTCAGACACCTGTCTTCCTAGCGTGATGTAAATCCACAGACTGATCAGTACTGCACTACAATAATGATACAAATGGTAGAGGAATTCCATAGGCAGTTTATCAATTTCCTCAAAAAGTAAGAAGATATTTATTCTTCTCTGGAAAAATCAGACAAATAAGTTTCCCTCCCTCTCTCCCTACTTCCTTCCACTTTCCTCCTTTGTTTCCTTCCTTCTGGAAGCCCAGTTAGGCTCCAGAGAAAAATAGAGTCCCAAGAGATTCTCCATGGATACAGATGCCAACCTCCCTAGACAGCCCCAATTTTCATTGGAAAACACCAATTCATTATCTTAGTGTCTTAGAAATATTTGTATTATAAGCGGATTTTAAAGAATCTGAAGTAGAGTAACACCCTAACAGAGGCACATGCTTTTTAAAAGGCATAGAAATCCTCAAGAAAGAATCAAGCATGGGGACTAACTCATCAAAGTCTGTGCAGATGAGGAACTGCATCTAAACTAAAACTGCATGAACGTGACAAGGTCTGAGTGTCAATCCTAGAAATTCAGAGCAGACAATGACAGCTTCGGTTTGGATCATCATCCAGAAGAACTGATTATCACTATGTAGATCATTTCAGGAAATAACAGCCATGCTCAGAGTGTGGTGCTGGGAAGAATACTCTGGTACAGCATCCAATCAATTGATATTAAATATGCCGAGGGCTTTGTATTATGAAATTCAGGTTTTACCTGCACCTCTATAAGTAAGAAACCCTAATCTGATCACCTTAACCACTGTCCCAAATGATGAATACATTACAGATAAAGAAAAAATAATACAGGGAACACTCTTCCAAAGAATAAGAGGCAAAGAAGGGATTCCTTTGAGTCAAGGACTCTATTGTCCCCACCTGGCTAAGACAGGCCAGAGCCACCTGAGACCTGTTGCCTGTGAACCACAGTGTCACCACTTGTCACACACAGCTCCCTGGAGAAGAGGTGTTCTCCTGACTGCTTTAATACCCCTTCACCTCCTGGGCAGGTCATGTTCATGGCCTGGTCAGGTGCCTTTCTGAGTGCTTTTAGAATAAGCCACCATGTAGTGGTCAGTTTGGATTGTCAGCTTGTTTGGATTAGAGATGCTGAGGATTAAGAGGATGATGGGCGTGTCAGTGATTGGCCTGTGGGAGAGCCAACTGAAACGGAGACCCTCTCTAAGTGTGGGTAGCTCCATCCAACAGGAAGATGGCTTAGATGGAATACACGTTGGGAAAAGAAGGAAGCAGCAGCAGACACAAGCTTGCTTCTTCTTGAATGTGGTCGCCTGAAGACGTCCGACTCTCACTTCCTCACTCTTACAAAGTGGACTCTGCCAGCGATTCCCCAGAAGCCTTCTGTCTTGGACTAGGGTAGCACAGCTGATTCCTCTTGCCCCAGGGCTTCAGCAAAACCAATGTCAACAGTTAAGTATCTTATGGAGTTTCAGAAATACTTGCAACAATTTTAATGGTAAAATACTGGGTGCATACACTAGTGTTTTCTCACAGTACTTCAGGCTGGAAGTCCAAGATGGGGTGTCAGTGGGGTCAGATTCTTCTGAGGTCTCTCCTTGGTATTTAGATGTCCATCGTAGCTTTCCTCCCTGCTCCTGTCTGGGGTCCTAATGTTCTCTTTTTATAAGGACACCAGTCACAAAGGATTAGAGCCATCCTAATGACCTCGTTTAAACTTATTACCTCGTTAAAGACCCCATCTTCAAATACCACCACATTCTGAAGTACTAGGGCTGAGGACTTCAACGAGTGAGTCTCGGGAGACACACATTAGCCTGTAACGTGCACAGAATGCAGACGACACAGGAGTCCGCAGACACAGCAGCAGAGCCAACGCCCACCAATCGGCCCTCAGCATAAAAATACAAAATCACCAGTTTCCTACATCTTCACCCAAACTCACTCCCCTAAACACTTCACAGATAACTATTGTCCCAAATCTATTTTCAAATCATGATTCCCTTGGTCGCTTTGCCTTTTAACGGGGACAGTGTGAGACCTCTGCTAAGTATCCTGCCGGGTGTAGAAGTGGCTGAGCCACCAGAGCTCAGGCTGAAGTTCAGCTGCCAACGTGATAGTACTGAGGGGCGGGGGGACCATTTTTTTCCTTTTCATTATTATAATTTTTGGGGGGTGGGGGGAGAGAGAGAGAGAGAGAGAGAGAGAGAGAGAGAGAGAGAGAGAGAGAGAATTTTAGTTTTCGGCGGACACAACATCTTTGTATCTGTTGATGAGGATCGAACCCGGGCTGCACGCATGCCAGGTGAGCGCACTACCACTTGAGCCACATCCCCAGCCCATCATTATTATAATTTTTAACACACGTTAATTGCACCAATTAGTAAAGGGTTTCATTGTGACATTTCCATACTTGCATACATCCTGCTTTGATCTGGGCAACCTCCCTCCTGCTCTCTGTCCCAGCTGCCCTCCCCAACACCTAAATCCACAGCTAAATTTTACCAGACTCTCAAAGAAGAACTCATACCAGTGCTCCTCAAACTATTCCATAAAACAGAAGGGGACGGGGCTCTTCCAAAGTCATCAAAGCTTAAGAACACAACAGAACCACAGAGAAAGCCATAGACCAATATCCCTGATAGACACTGATGAAAATCCTCAAATGCTGCAAATCAAATTCAGCAGCACATTAAAAAATATCATACACCATGATCGATCTGGTTTCATCCCAGGGATGCAAGTAAGACTCCACATACACAAGTCAGTGACCACAGTACAGCAAATAAATAGCCAAGAATAAAATCACATGGTCCTCTCGACAGAACAGACGCAGAAAAGCCTTTGGTAAATTCAACATCCCTTCAGGATGAAAGCCCTGACTACATTACACAACGCAACACCATAAGGGACATATACGACAAACCCAAAGCCAGCAGCATATGGCGTGGGAAAGATTGGAAGCATTTCTCCTACATTCAGGAATAAGACAAGTGTGTCCACTCTCACCCCTCTTACTCAATGTACTACTTGATATTTTAGCAGAACGATTAGGGCAAGACAAAAAATAAGCAGCATTCAAGTCGGAAAGGAGGAAGTTAAATTGTCCCTGTTTGCTGTTTTAGATAGGAAAACACAGGAATCTCTGACCCCCAGAGCAGTGGTCTCAGACTATAGGACCTTTTTCAAGGTGGCCCCCATCATAGCACCCCAAGAATACACTGGGAACACAGAAAGCCCCAGCGCCAGCTCACCATGCGCAGCCTACGGCACTTACCTGGTTAGATGCTGGGTCTGCCAGGTACCACGCTCTGTGCTGGTGGAGCTTGGCTGGGGACCCCTTCCATCTGCACCCTGCTGAGGGGGTGTTCCCCTTCTCTGCCACTCAGCGGGGGCCCATAGGTGCTGGGGAAAACTGTCTCCCACTGTTCCAGTATTTGAAATCTCTAAGTTTCTCCACGTCTCTGTCTTTCTACATTTGAGATCCAGGGCTCTGCCACACCCACCCACCTCAACACCAGATTATAGTTGTTCTGCTTTTTTGCACAGAGAAGCTGTTAAGTGCAGGGCTCCTCCAGCCAACCATCTCCATCCCCTGATGTCATTCTGAAGGAAGAGCATCTCTGCCATAAGCAAGTGATTATAAAAATATTTAAAAGGTGGTATATTCATTGTGCTTTGTACCACTTGGAAGGTGAATTGTTATAAACTCAGATGATGCTTCCGAATCTACAAATGATGATTTTACTTCAAAATCAAAGACACAATAAAAATGTTGGGAGGTGTGTTCCATTAACTTTCCCAGCTGGGTACTAGCAGCCAGACATTTGCAGGGAAGAACCGTGGTACCACCCAGGCCTGGAGGACCCTGCCTTGTCTCTAGCAGAAGGACAGGGACACAAGTGTCAGGGTGTCTGCATAGGAGACCACAGTGTGTCTCAGGAGACCAGAACAAGGAACTGGAAAACCTGAATTCCAGTTGGACTCCTACCAATTTCCTCACTAGCAAAAGAAAAGGGTTTGTTAATAAACAAAAGCATACCAACCTCCACAAGGCTTGCATGTGTCCATATTTTTTTATCTACAAAATACATAAATATATAAATAGCTTTAAATCTAAGCCTCGACTCTGATTAGGCCATCACCTAGACAGTTCACACCCTTGATCTTGACATCATCATTCCCGTTTTACAGAGAGGGAACAAAGACTCCCAGCATTCACTAAACTCCATGAGGCTACATGGCTGTGTGGGGGCCCAACACCTGATGCCCAAACTCTGTGTTCCTGACCACTCTGCCATATTGATTCGGATCCAGAACATTCTTGTGTAGTTTTATGGCTATTTGGAGAAAAAAATAAAAGGATATAAAAAGATATTTCTCGAATCCAAGCATTCCTGCTGCTCAGATGGGACTGGCACGGAGTGGTGGTGTGCAGCCCTTCTCACTGTCTGTTCCACAGTTCAGACTCTGCAATGTCCATCTGCAGACAGCACCCAGAGCCACCTGGGCTGTGAGGTGCTTGGGAGTGACCTTGTGGGACACAGCAGGACAGACAGGACCAGAGGCTGGTGTATGCACTGTGAGGTAGCCCTGAGCACTCACAGAAATGCACTATCTGGTCACCTTGCAAGAGAGAAGCTGCTCACTTCAGTACCCCAGTGCCCTGCATGCTAATGTCTCCTTCATGACAGATGATATGAAGATGCACATGCCACAGCACATGACCATTAAGAGGAAAAATGCTAAGATCCTCTGGACTTGTGGTTATGAGGAAGAAGATGCTTAGTGTAATATCTAAAATATATAACTGGACAGTTAGGGTTGTAAGTAAGCTACAGAGCTGACATCCTGCAGTAATGAATTTGAAACGCCTGAAAAACATAAACATGAACTTCACTCCCCACATAGGGACGCTGGCTTGCAGGTTGGCAGGCTCAAAACCCCAGGTTTTATTTTCTATTTACTTTTTTTTCCTAACTATAATGTGCTTCTATTTTATTATATTTCATGTGTTTCTATAAGCTTCTTCAAATGGCTTGTGGCATAAAATGTTGTAAGCACCTAAATAACATCTTTCTTACACTCTAAGATCACATTGTGGTAGCATACTATTAGTAACTAGCATGTAAACATAAATACCTTATAATGGTTTGAATACGAGATGTCCCCCAAAAGCTCATAAGACAATTTAGCAATAGGCAAAGTGATTGGATTATGAGATGTAACCTGACCAGTGGACCAGTCCATTTGTTGGATTAATAATTTGGTAAGTGTAGGCCAGTGGGGCACAGCTGGGGAGGTAGGTCATTAGGAGAGTGCCATGGATTACACATTTTGATCCTGGCTCCTCCAGTTTGCACTCAGGCGTGGGTCCTCCCTCCCTCCCTCCCTCCCTCCCTCCCTCCCTCTCTCTCTCCCTCTCTCTCTGCTGGCTTTCACCAGGTGAGCAGTTTTCCTTGGTCATGCCCTTCTGCTGTGATGCTACACCTGACCTCAGGCCCACAGGGTGGAACTGACTGACCATGGACTGAAATTTCTAAAACCAAGAGCCAAAATAAACTTTTCCTCCTGGAAGTTGTTCTGGTCAGGTATGTTGGCCACAGTGACAGAAACCTAACTAATACACACAGTGATCATGTATTTTATGTTTACCAGATCAAGTTTTAGAACAAATTATAGATCAAAATTTTTCACTTAACTTGTTACAGAAATCCTTTCATTTTTTGTCATTTTACAGATAATGAAATGGAGGCCCTGCGTGGTTAGGCGTCAAACCCGGGTCGACCAGCTCACACAGAATCCATCCTGATTGCCTCCCTCATGCCTGGTTGGAGTATGGCAGGGTCCCCTGCGACTCCCAGCTGCCACGGACCTCCAGCTCTGTCGGAGCCCTGAGTGGTCTGCATTCCCCACCCTGCCTGTGTGTCAGAAGAACCTGGGGGAAGGCCACTGGGAAAGAGTTTCCAGGAGAGTGTCAGGGTAAGAGCAGAAGCCCACCCACAGGACGTGACACTGCAAGGAAGCTGAAGTGGACAACTGCGGGATGGGAGAGCACTGACCGAGTCGGGGGCTCCAAGGCCTTCCCCTGGGCTCAGTTACATTGAATATTTCCATTCAACCACGAGTCTGTGCAAAAACTAGTAAGATCTGCATGTCCGCGGTAGCCCAGTGCATCCTGATTGCCTCCCTCATGCTTGGTTGGAGCCTGGCTTTGCAAACCACACCAAGGGGGTCCCTTGCTGGGCTCAGAGGGAGCTGCACCAGCAGTTCTGCAAATCAGAGGGAAAAACAAATTTAAATTGTGGAAAAAGTCAAAACCATTGAAAGCATATTTGTTTCTGTCAATTTTCTGAGTCAGGATTAGTGTGTGTAATCAACTCTTTCATCCAATAAGTATTTTTGCACACGGTTCAATGGCATCTATAAGTCCAAAGCTGAGATAGAACAGAGCATCAAAAATCTCACAGTCCCAGGCTTCCTTTCCATCTATGTCCTACTCGTGGGTCTGCAGCAATTATTTTTTTTACTTTTAAGAGGATTTTCATCATTTGGGAAAACGTAAGCATTAATGAATAATTGCCGTCTATCTCATGACCACCCACTGATTCAAAGCAATTAACTCATTTCTATTAAAAAACCATTAGGCTAACCAGGAAACCTGAAAGCAGATCCCAGTAGTCTGCAAGTGTGGGAATATTAATTGGAGGAGCAACGGCACCATCTTGCAAGGCAGCAGTGTACCTGGCAAAATCACACTGACCATGCACTTCCAAACTGACGGGAAGGGGAGCAGGTCCTTGGGGGTCAGGGCGTCACCGTGAAACGTGTCCAAGTAACAATGGCTGCTAAAGCATCAGAGTGAGTCCCATCCCTTGCACGGACAATTTCTGACACTGTTATTCAATTAATCATACTTCGAGGCTTCTTTCTTGTGTATGAGGAGAGTTTTCACTATACTCGTGAAAAGGCTAAACTCTACAGGACGCTTTGAAGAAGGTGGTGGGATGGCCCACCCTGGAGGTTCTAGAGGCTTGTGCTGGCCTCTGTCCACCCAGGTTATGTCACCAAGTTTACTCCACAGCGGGGAAATGTGAGTTGACTTCCTGAATTTCCTTTCAATGTTAGAAATTCAAACTAGGAAAATGTATGCTACAGTCCATTAAGCTTAACAAATTATTTGATCCGTTTTACTCTGGTTTGGCCAAATGTCCTTATCATGCCCCTACAATTACTGCCATCATCATCATTAGGATTTTAGTCAATCATGCAGGAGATATGGAGTTGGATTTGTGTTAAGAGGTTTTCAACATTATTTAGAATTATTAAGAATTTTATTGCAAGTAAGTAGCATCAGACTTAAAGGATATAATATATAACTGCAAAAGCCAACAGTATTCAAGAAACCCATTCGTTCATTCAAAAAGCTGCAGAATTAGCAAAATGAATTGCCAGATAAAACAACTGAATAAAAAGCATGAGTTCAATAAAAATGGAGTCATTTTACCAAGATAAGTGAATTAGAGAGGTAGTTATGAAGAAGTGGTTACAGTATATTAGGACAAATTGTAGTCCCTGCTTTCTATCGCTACTTAAATTGGTTGGAAGAGTTAGGTAAAAACAATGTTTGAATTTGTATGTTGTACTTCAACTATTTCTCCACCCTAATGAGATCTGCTTTATATGAGTGTAAACTTTTATAAGATTCTCTATTTTAAACTCTAAATACTTTACCGCCAAACTGTTGGGTTTTTATTTTTTAGTTGTAGTTGAACACAATATCTTTATTTTTATTTATTTTTATGTGGTGCTGAGGATCAAACCCAGGGCCTCGCACATGCTAGGTAAGCACTCTACCGCTGAGCCACAACCCCAGCCCCCATTTTTTTTTTTTTTTTAGTGGTCCTGGGGATTGAACCCAGGGTGGTATGCATGTAAGGTAAGCACTCTACCAACTAAGCTATATCCCCAGCCCACTAAACTGTTTATATCATAACAAAAACATGGTGTGTTGTATGGTCCCAAACATATACCTATATAAAATATTCAGTTGTACAGGTAGTAATTATCTTGAAATTCAGCGTGTGGCCAATGACGTCAGGAAATTCCGTAATACAGATACACAGGTTCTCTTCAATTTGGATGACAACTTTCTATCTAGTTTCAGATAAAATAGAGGTCTTCCTGAAGGAGGTAAAGAGGAGTTTCTTCCCCTCACAAGTACCTGTACAATTTTTCAGCCTACACACTAATTTATTTATGAATATACAGTATATCCCTTGGATATTTCTAAATGAACTTCTGCATTTAGAATTAAGCAGCCACAAAAGACATTTTAAAAATAAAAAATTGCATAAAAAGGAAAGAAAATAATATTTTCTTGCAGCCTAAAAATGACTACCAAGTTTTATTTAGGGGTCTGATGATCTCTGTATTCAGAACAAAACACACACAAAGCTTAGTGTGCGTGCTTCCTCAAACACACACACACACACACACACACACACACACACACACACACACAGTAGGCCACATCACTTCCTTATTTCCAGTATAGATTTCAGGAGACTCAGTTTCCCACAATATTGAAGATGGTAGCAGAGGAAAAAATGCAGTCCAGATGCTCAGAAAATTGCTCAGTACACGTGGAAATGAGAATGCTGGATAGGTCCCTCCTAGTAGCCACAGCAAAACTGAGCTCAAGTATTCATTTATTTTCTACTTAGATCCCTCCCAGGTAAAATCCACCTGCTCCTTATCATTTATAAAGAATATTTACAAAGGAGCTATTCCTAGATATAAAACTTTCTTAAATAATAATTATTAATTCATGCAGAATTTTTTTCTGATAATATATTCACAATGATTTGCTGAATTGAAAGACAATATTCACATCTAAAAATGCCATTACCACTGGATTATGAAAACAACATATACAGAGACAAAAGGGACGAGCATCCAACCCCACCTAGTTCAGCTTTAAGCCTCCAGAGGCAGCTCCTCCCCCTACCTCCACACACCAGGGAATTACAATCAACTTCAATTTACATCAAAGAGCCTTAAAGACAATAAAGTAATTAGACATGTTCCTGAGAGATAATTATGTCATGTCATGATGACTATTCCCCAAACTGCTGCTGGCTCCATTAGAAAAAATAAAATAAAAACATTTCTCAGCAAATCTTGCAGCCTCCTAGGATGTGAGGAAAAGCACTCTTCTCATCAGAGTTAAAAGCATGTGATCTGAGTGGGGTCCTCTAAACAGCAATGATGGCAATAAATTACCAGTGTGTGTTCTGTTTTCTGAGATGGACTCAATATATCATTTTATTGAAAAGGTTCCATTATGCTAATGTCTCACAAAATCACATCCTGCTGTTGCTGGAAGGTCATGAGGGTGTATAATTTTTTCTATTTAGAACAAGGAAGTTGTATTGCAGTCACAGATTCCAAGGGTTAATAAGTCATCAAAGTACATCCAAGGACTTTTCAATGACAGCTCTTCAGCATGCTCCCATAGCTAACCAAAGGAAAAAAGGACAATATTGTTCCAAGTTTGATATTTCAAAAATTAATACTTTAATTTTAGGAATATGACAATTTAGCTTCAAGCATAGGGGGGATCATTTGAAAAAATATTTCTTCGTTGAAATTTTACTGTTATCAATTTGAAGGATCTTTAGAACTGGTGCTTATTAGTAGGACTCTAATAGTAGGTAGGCTGTCTGAATTATCTACCATCCTCAAACACTAAAGACAATTTGCTAAAGTGTGTTAGGCGTGGTGGTGCACACCTTTAATCCCAGCTGCTTGGTAGGCTGAGGCAGAGGAATTGCAGGCTCAGAGTCAGCCTCAGCAACTTAGTGAGGTCCTGTCTCTAAATAAAATATGAAAGAGGGTTGGAAATGTGGCTCAGTGGCTGAGTGCCTCTGGGTTCAATCCCTGGTGCCAAATAAATAAATAATAAAATTACTAAAGTGTTTAGTAGATCTATTTTTATATAAACTCATTTTGTCTATAAAAGGGGCACTTGGAGGGCTGGGGTTGTAGCTCAGTGGTAGAGCACTTACCTAGCATGTATGAGGCACTGGATTTGATTCCCAGCACCACATATAAATAAACAAAATAAATAAATAAACAAACAAACAAATAAAGGGCCATCCACAACTTTAAAAATATTTTTAAGGGGGGGGAGGGTACTTAGATTTTTGACTCATCCCAGATTCCACATCTCAGTGAATTCTCAGGAAAAAGGAATGATTAACAAATTATTCAGTACAAATTATATGTATTATTCCCTAAGGAAATGTTTTCTTTCCATCATTCCAGGAAGTATTGATTCCCTCCAAAAACCAAGGACTGAGAACATAATCCAAATATATTATATCATTAATCAATCAATAACTTGTAGTTATGGGCAACAACTGTCAAACAGCTGAGTTAAAATATATTACAACCGGATCATTCCCATTGGACCGATGATTATAAATCAAAGCAATATTGAGGGGAAATAATTGCTCTTCACAAACACTTGTCTGGAACACATTTGGCATCCAATATCCTCCAGCAGCCTAAGAATATTGGACGAGGACAGCAGGAACTATTTTGCTGGATTTGGCACTCGCTTTGTCTGGTTCTGTTGCCCTGTGGCTAGAGTGTTTCTTGCTCCACTAGGGGGTCTTTGCATTCAGGAGGCACCCTGAAGGATCACTGAGCACATTTGGGGCAGGGGGTGGTATGGGGGCTTGAACTTCATGGGCACTTGACCACTAGGCCACATCCCCAGCCCTATTTTGTATTTTATTTAGAGACAGGGTCTCACTGAGTTGTTTAGCACCTCACTTTTGCTGAGGCTGGCTTTGAGCTCAAAATCCTCCTGCCTCAGTCTCTTGAGCTGCTAGAAATACAGGAGTGTGCCACAGTGCCTGGCCACCCAAGGAGGTGGTAAGTTGGAAGCTAGCTGTGGTCCGAGGCTGGGCATATTCAATATACACTGCATGCAAGAACAGAGATGGCATTATACAAACTGCTCTTTCCTGACCTGGAACTAATGTGACAGAAAGAAAAAATTAGAAATAAGTCTAAAATAGTTTGGAAGCCCAGTTCAGAAAATAATACTGAAAAAAATATAAAAAGACAGAATTACTCCTTGACAATTTCAAGTCACAAAGTTTCCCATTGCTAGCTCCAAGCACATTCAAAAGTAGCTTTTCTAAGTTGGTTGTGCATTTCCTGTCAGCTGGTGTATTCATTCTCATCAAAGATAAAGGCTCTGAAAGTAGACATCCCCTTACTGGGGAGACTACAACTCAAATATTTTACAAAAAAGAGAAGTATTTGTTGAAGGGCTGAGGATGTATAGAGGACCAGTGCCAATTCCACAGACCATGCCAACCCTAAACAAGGGTCCGTGAACACTGGTGGAGTTCCATTAAAATGATTTGTGAACCCAAAGAACATGGCACTAAATTTAGCCTCAACACCTTTTAGCTGTGACATCTCTGAAAAGAAACAGTCTTTACTTTCAATTCCTATGTGAATCAAGAAAGGATGATTATTTTCCTAATGAAAATTAAGTAGGATATGTATGCATAAATGTTTTATAAATTGTTAAGTGCAAGGTAAATATTTATTATTCTATGGGTAATAAAAAATTGTGTCTCTGAAATGCATTTAGGATAATGGTTGCAGGGAGCAATGTATTCTTCATAACAATTTACTCACTAAACTGGACTGGTTTTGCTTCATTTTCTTAATAAGAAAAAATATCTGAAATATTAGCCATTTTATATTTTCGTTATTGCCTAGAGTTCATGCACAGACAATAATTTATTCCCCTTTGGAGGCCATACTGATTGGGAAATTGGTTTTATAATCTGCTCGGTGATATTTGAAGATAGACTCAGAGTTCTTTGTTGAGTAAGAGACAAGAGAGAACATGCTGAAATCTTCATTTACTTATTTTTTTGATACCAGAAATTCAACCCAGGTGTGCCTAACCACTGAGCCATGTCCCCAGCCCCCCCCCCTTTTTTTTGTTGTTTTGTTTTTATTTTGAGACAGGGTCTCGCTAAGTTGCTTAGGGCACCACTAAGTTACTAAGGCTGGCTTTGAACTTGGCAGGCCTCCTGCCTCAGCCTCCAGAGTTGCTGGTATTAGTCATTTTTTATCTTTTTATGACCTCATATCAGTTAAAAAAGATGTTGGCTCATGGGAAGGAAAACTGATCTTTGAGATCTGGACTTGTAAGTTTTGTGAGTCTCCGCTGAGTGCCGATCTGTGACTGAAGGTGTAGGACTACAGCTATCAACTCTATGTGTGCCTAAGTCACTGTAAGCTAAAAGGGTTTTGCCTCTTGTGGCCGAAATTCCTCCCTCCTTGTTATGGGCTGAATTGTGTCCCTCAAAATTTGTATGCTGAGGCCTTAATCCCCACCCAGTGCTTCATGACACAAACAACTTGGGGATAAGGTTTGTAAAGACACAATTAACTAAAATGAGGTCTTTAGGGTGAGCCTATAATCCAACCTGACCAGAATCCTAAAGAGCAAAGCTACCCACCAGACTTGTGGGCAAAGAGGAAGTACCCCCTGCCAATCAAGAAGAGGCCTAGGAAGAAACCAAACCTGCTCAGTCCTCTGTCTGGACTTCCAGCCCTCAGAACTGTAGGAAATAAGTTCTGTTGTTTAAAGCACCCAGTTCACGGTCTTTTGTTATAGTAGCTCTAGCAAAGGAATACACCACACTGGGGTTATGAATTGGTTGAACTATGAAGGCGCTCAAAAAAATGTTGTTCAGTTTCAATGACTTTATAAGAATAACCAAACACTTATGCACAGTGAATGTCCCCCACATCACAGAAAATAAAGGATTCAAAGTTTACATACTTTAACTCTTCTAGATTTTTAAGAAAAAAAAAATCCTTCATAAAGAAACTGCTGGCTCAGAAATCCAATCACATAATCATGGTGAATTTTTCAAAGTTGGGATATTTCACATGATCTTGGGCTTAAGGAAGAAAAGTTATATCTTTACTGTGATTTATCACTGTTAAAACACCTGACAAGACATCTACTTTATATTTTTAAGGTTTAGGTTTAGTTTCTCATGAGAGTAATTGAATTTCTTATACTTCTCATACTATTCTTTTCTTTATATCAAGTTATCTAGTGTTATATTTACATAATGTTTAAGTTTATGGAAAATATATATTTGTATTTAACTAAATTGAATTATAACCCTGGCAAAAAATTGAAAGTAATTATGCTTTATAGTGTGATAGCCCAAATATTATTTCCTAGTCCTTATATAATTGTAAAACTTAGATTAATATTAAATTGTGCTATTTAATCTTTAGATAGCCAGATAATTTCTATTAAGCTTCAATAAAAAAGTTGATAAATAAACACAATTTTAAGTTTATCTATTTTGGTCTTTTTAGTTCTATATGCTACATAGAACAACTTTTTTTTCAGTGGGTCATCATATTAATGAAGTGTTTTATTTTTACTACTTAGAGAAATTTTGGCTGTAGAAAACTATTATGCATATTCACAAACTTTGCTTGTGTGGTAAAATGCTTATATGTAACAACCAGTTCACCCTGCACACCTCCCTGTTTTTCTGTGAAATTGAACTTATTTGTTTAAAGTTATTAGTAGGGTGGCTGAGATTATAGTGGAAGTTATAGAACCAGAATTATGCAACTGTTTATCCAAGGGAATAGAATGAGAGTTTTTATATTTCAAGAAAGTGAGGTACATATTTTTCCTAAAATACCATGTCAGTTTATTCTAAAATAAAAGACAAAAATGTGAGAGAAGTCAGCATGTTGTAGAAAGTCTGAGGAAGGTAAATTTGAAAGTGAGTTTGTCTTTGTTTATAATACCTAAGTCTGAAAAGAAGGCATGAAATGTGTTGAAATTATGGCAAAATTCCTCTAGTTACAGTGGCCTTATCTGTGAGATAATTTAAGTGATAAAAAGAGATGTTATAAAACCTAGATCCTCAATTACATTAGTGCAAAAAGAAACAGGCTACTTCTCTGCTGAATTGATAAATTCATCTTAAGATTCTTAACAAGAGAAACTCAAAACAGTATTCCCTCATCAGTGTAATCTTCCCAGGAAACAGATGCTACAAACCACTAGAATCATCTTCGCTTTGTGTTGCTCTGAGCAAATTCTATGATAAATAAAAATATAACATTAAAAAGGCAAACTTCCCTCACTGGTGAATGAACTGAGGTCCATTTTAATTTCATTACTTTATCTACATTAATTTTTTAATATTTCTTGTCACTTTGATTAAACATGAAACCAAGTGTCATTTCTCCAGCACTTAGGATTTTATTGTAACCAACAGACTCAGTCTTTTCTGGCAACTCCTTTGGTTTTGCCTTTCCAAAATCACACCTAAAATTGAGAAAAAAATAAATTTAAAAACTTCAGGATATACTTTACACTTAAAACTGTTTTAACTTTCCAAGAGGGCTCTGAAAGAGGTGCCAGATAGCACCGGATTGGTTTGGTGGGGTTTACATTTCTTAATAGCTTTCACTGGGTTTGGTTTGTATACTTGAGAAGTTATTCATATGCATCTTTCATTGAATGACTGCTTCATGGGAAGGCCACAGAGAGCCACCAAGCCCTAGCTGTCCACGACATGTTCCGTCCCTCACAGAAACATGATCAAATCTTTATGAAACAGCTAACACTGTATGAAAGAGAATTTTATGCTCCCCATTCTGATATTACTGGTCACTGAAATAACCCAGCCTTTAACAATTAAACTGTTTTCAGCTTCTGTCTGGTATTTGCAAGCAAGCCCTGCTGGGGACATAGGCCTGTGCTTCTGTCTTCATCCTGGAAGGGCTATGTCCGGCCCTCGGGAAGGACTGTGTCACATGCCCTGAACTAGTGACACTTCAAAGAAAAGACTCTCAGGACATCAGCTTCACAATGTCCAGATTGCATTAGTGCAAGGCATCAGGATGCAAGGACCTACATGAGTCAAGAAATAAATGTCCTTAATGAAAGCAGCACCACTAACACATGATCCAACAGGAAAACCATTGACTCCATAAAATAAACTGATGGGAAATCTCATCATAGCAATTTGCTTTGAATACAGATAATAATACTTTTAATATGCTACCTTTTATGATATATATGAAGAACTTTTTTTCCTCTTTATAATAACCATCAACTTAGACTTCTATAAATGGAATTTAACAAAATCTCATTTCACTAATCTTCAGAATTCAGAAATAAATAATACTAAACCTAAATCTCTTTACCTTTTATGACAACATAGCTATGTGCATAGTTTAAGTAAGAATTTATATTCGTTTTACCAGGATATACTTGAATAGACCTATTTTTGTAACAAAGGACACACATGGAGACTTGTATGTGGGAATAAATCTCATTTCATGAGAGATAACAGCACCCTGTTGTGGAAATATAATTGACTGTACCCACGTAGCCAATGCCTACAGAGTCCACCCAAGTAATGCATTTGGTAGTGGCTATCAGACTTCTTTCAGGAAGGTCATAATTCCTAGCCAATGATCTTTTTTGGAAAACCAAGAAGAAAGGAATTTACCCAAATTCATAGATATTGCATATGAAGTATGGTGGAGAGAATGTCTTCAGACTATTTTATTCCAATGTTGGGAAAACAAAAACTTTTACAAGTCAAATCTGAAATTCCTTATGAAAAACTTCAGGCAGAATAAATTCCTTAGCTGAAACCACATGGCTCAAGATTTACAAAGGAAACTCAACTTAGTCTCTCTGGTCGATGGGTCCTGCTGTATCTGTAGAAATAATCAGCCAAACACAATAGAAACAGCCATTTTGGTGATTTAAAAACAAGTCAAAACCCTTTGAGATTATTTATGATCACAGAGAAGGATATGATCTGGAGAAACAGATGACTAGAGTCCTCTCTGTATAGTGCTGCGCTCATCTCCTGTTGGAGGGGTGTCACACAACTCGAGCGGCTGAGCTTAACCTGGGATTTTTATCTGGTGGAGATGCACATACCTTCTGTCCAGTGTAACAGTGAGCCCAAGGAGTCTGGCTTACTGCTCTTGTAAGCTATTCACCAGTTTTGTATCTAATCCAGCAAACTTATCCTAGTGTTGATTATCCTCTCCCCCTCCCCTCCATACAAGCACTCGCTCGCTCTCTCGCTCTCTCTCTCTCTCTCTCTCTCTCTCTCTCGCTCTCTCTCTCACACACACACACTCACACACACACAAACACACACACAAACACACACGAGAAGGGACTTTTCTCTCTAATTGGGATTTTTATAATTTAAGAGTATACAAAAGTACATAGAAGGGTACCATAAACAGCTGCCACCCAGATCAACAACACATCCTAGATCACCAACTGGGTGTCTCACCTTTGGTGACCCTGAGAAGTCAAATGGCATTGGCCTGGTACCCTTCATTGTGTATCTACCCATGTTCTAACGATATCATCTATTAATAACTCTTGCCAGAATGAATTGGGACTTGTAAAATGGTTCATATTTGAATTCTGGCATTCCTTCCAAAATTATTATGAGGAATTTCTCTATATGAAAAAATAGACCTCAACTACTAAGGCTATTTGGTCACCTTGAAAGTGAAATCTTACAGAAAAAGCTAGTTAAATGTTTATTGTCTTTCTTTTAATAACATTTTTTTTCTGAGTAAAGTTTTCATGCACTTGTTATTCCCAATGGTTTCCAATACATTTTATTTTCTTAGTAAAATCATGAATTCACATGATGTCAATAAATCGCATTTTTAATCTTGCATTGTTCCACCTTTGGCCAGTAAGTCTTTATCATCCTGTGTCCTTCACGCTGTCGGCTGGTCCTTGAACCCTTCACAAATCATCTTGCAAGACAGCTCTATAGGATGCCCAGGGTTTGTCTGAGAATTTTCTGTCCCAGGACTGGAATCTTCCACCATGGAGGATCCCTGGTTCCTTGTAATGGGGAACAGTATTGGGAGACCACAGTCTGAATGGCTGTGAACTTATTAATTTACGGGCTTATATATTGAGTTACCTATTATATAACTTATAGCCTTATAAGGAAGAACGATCTAGAACTCAGCCTGGAAAAGAGGTGGAAGAAGTGATGGTGCAAGAAAAGCTGAATACAAGGCCCTAAAACTGCTGCTCATCACAGTCACCCGTGAAGCCTCCAAAGCACAGATTCTCAGGCCTCAGCTAAGGCCTGCAGAGGACGATGCTCCAGGTGAGCCCCAGGTCACATGGGGAGCCCACAGTGGATGGTGTCTCTCCAGGGGCAATGGGATGGGAGTGGGGAGGGAAAGCCTCCAAGTCCCTGCAAATCCATGGTCCCCGCATCCAGCACGCTGGGTGACTGAGAGGCTGAACCATTTTCTCTTATTGTTTTCTAAACATGAAAAATAATGTATGGTGATTACTGAAAGAATAAAACAAGATCCGAAATAAAATAAAAATACCTCATAATTCTATCACACAAAAGAACTAATATCAACTTTTTCATTTACTTCTAAATATTTTCTATATCTTCATATACACACTAGATAGTTATCCTTTAAAAAAAATAGGACCCTATTCCACTTAGTATTTTAGAATTTTCCACAGAGCCTCCTCCTGCGCTCTTCCTGTTACTCTAGCAGCATCTCCACTGGTTACATAGTGTCCCATTTTATGAAGCTGGAACATTTGGCTTTTTAATCCCTATTAATGTACCTCTTGATTGCTTTTGGCTTTGCTTTGTTTGTTTGTTTGTTTGTTACTAATATAGACATTGCTATGTGTAGAACATCTTTCTGGATAATTTCTTCCATGCATCACTGATATGCATTTATGATAAACCCCTGAGGAGTAGCATGGCTAGGTCAAGGTGGAAGTGGAATTCCCTCTCGTGGGACTGTGGAGTTCTCCACTAACTCCCTGGATCACCATGAAGCAAGGGACCTGGAAAAGATACACAGGAAGTGGTCGGGGGAGAAAACACATTCACTGGGGTTTTGTAGGACTTTAAAGATAGATTTTTTTTCAATTGTAAAGTAACATTTTATTATTTTTAATATAGTGTTGCAACATTTCATAACATTGCATACTGCTCATATGTTGGTTTATTTATTTAGGTACGAATATCCTCCCCCTCACTTGACCCCCAATCAGAATCTAAAGACACACTAGCCTTTTAGAGCCCTATTATATTGGCTCCTAACATGTTCACATTTCATAAAACAATACATGAACTAAATAAAAGTTAGCAATAACTTGATTTCACAGTTTCACAATTAAGTAACCAATATATTGTTGAATTTGGAATAGCAACAAAAAATTCACTTTTTATATTTATTTTAATATTCCTTCTTTTAAAAAAAAAAGAAAAAATATAAAGGCAAAGGTAATAAAATCTTTCTTTATCCGGTAAATCAACCTTAACTACAGATAGGTTTTACAGTTACTAAATTATATGTTTATTTCTGTGCCAGCAGATTTTATTACTTTTTCCTTCTTTCTTTCTTGTTCTGGTACTATCAGTAATTTAACCAATGACATGAAAATTAAGGACACTACAAGTTAGAATATCTTTCAGAATAAAACAGTTCAATGAGTCAAATACTTATAAAACAAATAAGCATGATTGTATAGATTTACTAGTAGAAATTTAAACTGAGACAAAATAAAACAGCATATTTAATTTAAACTTAATTAAATGAAGTGAAATCTTTCAAAAGTATTTTCTTGATAAATGTGTTGGTATTGTATACATTCCCTTCTATAACACATTTTTATTTCATTTAATTTTATTTGGCACAATCTCTCTAGGATGAAAGGATTGAATTTTAATGTATGAAAAATAAGCAACATGATTCAAAAATGATGGTGGCACTAAAATTACATCATCACAATACTATATTGGAGAAGGTGCAACACAAACCTTCCCGTTAGTTCACGAGGCAGAGGGTTTCAGAAGGAGGTTTAGTGGACCTGAAGTAGTCATCTCAGAAGGCAGACTTCTGAAGTCAGTTGTACTTTCTAGTGTTAATGGCAATGACTAAGGTATCTGCTCATCTCTACAAAGAACTGGATTCTGCTTCAGGAACACAAATTTCTCCAACCAGTTAGGATCTTGGACCAGAAGAAATTACATATCCCATCTCAAAGGGAACATCAATGGATAAATGGATAAATGGCCCTTTTCACCCATTTAACACATATTTATTAAGCATTGGCTAAGTGCTCAGAACTGGTGAACACTGCATGCAACCAGGAGAGAAGGCAGGCCCTGCCTCCTGGAACTTGTTCCCCACAACAGGGCTCCTTCGACTTGTGTGGGCTACTCAGGTGCTTAGCATCCTGCTGCATATACCAAACCCCTCAAAATGACCGTTAAAAGAGCAATTTTTTTTCTTCCCATAAACAAGAATAATTACTCACCAGAGAGTCCAAAAAGAAAAGGATACTTTTGGAAATGATCATTAAAAGAAGAGCTGAATAAATAAAATTCCTGAGAAATACTAGATTACTTACTAATGAAAGAAAGACATCCTGTATCTCTGTCACATGTAGCACAGAGTAGAAATGTGCATTCCTACAACAGCCTTCATGAGATGTGGTATTTCTTCTTGGCATGAGTGAAATGAATTAAGCAAAGGAATTAAAGTTATGGTTCTCTTCACTAGCAGAAATGAACACATCTGAAATTAACAAATGCTACAGCAGCTATGATAGCATTATCAATTAAAATATGCATACTTAATCAAAGGTATGGCCTTCCTCATGTTTCTGAAGGCAAAACCTGAATAGTCAATCTGAAGTGTGCCGTCTCCCTATTTGCGGGGACCTTGAGTACTACTCTGGACCACCCTTTTCCCAAAATCGTGTTCCCAGATTAAACACGAGACACCATCAAAATTTCAGTGATGCTACTGTGGAAGAGTTAGTGAAATGAAAGAATATCAAGTAATTAAGCAATTTTAAAAGAGAGGTGGCTCCATGGCCACTTGGTAGGAAGAGTCTGTTGGCTCTTGATGGTCCGAAAGTTTACGTTGGCATCAGAAGTTCAACGACAAGCAGCTTGTGTTAAAAACTACTCAGGCAGGGCAGCACTCAGAGCTGCGGCTGTACAATTTTGGTGACAATGGAGCAATTGCAGGGCAAACAGCATCAGTCTGTGAAGGAGGTGAATTATAGCGGCTTATGCTGTCTCTCTAGATGCCAATGTGTGCCGCAGCTGTCAGGGACTTAGTGACAAGGCCTCATCTTTGAGTAGCGGAATGCTATGAAGACGCCTGCTCGGCTTTATTTTTCCCAGCTGTGTAAGGATGGGCACATTAGGCTCGGTTGAGCATCCATGAAACAGACTGACATAGAATCCAAAAAGGTGCTGGCTGCACCCAGTTCTCAGTGAGCTGTTTCACAGATGACGGAGAGGGTTGCTGAGCCACCTCTGTGTGCGCCATCTTCCTGCTCAGTGAGAACAGGGCTCTACGTCATGGAGAGGGACGCTACTCTGTTCCTGATCTGCTCTTGTCACCCCCATGGGCAGGGCCAGGTCAATGAAGGACCCTGTGGCCCACATCTGGAACCATCCCTGGCTAAGCAGCTCTTTAAAAATATGGAATGGGGAACACACCCATGACCAAAGGACTCTGTAAGGAGTCCTCACAGAAAAAAAATTAAAATGTCAGCTTTTTCTACCTTATTGCAACTTTCTTTCTGCCAAGTATATTCCAATGACCAAATACCTACCATGACTACTCCAAGATTAATGTTTGTTTTTTTTTCATGATGGACTATCAAAAACAAGGAGTGCACTGCTCAACAGGAGTGGGTGAAATTCACCACACATGATTCAGGGCTGGAAGACAATGAATAGGAAAAATTCCAGGAAAGCAGCCAGAGGAGGTTTTGCTCCTGATATCACCATCTGCTCTTACTTCGTGTGTCGTGGAGATGACCAACATTTAAAACAAACACGCACAAACATACATAAATAAGCAAATAAAATTTCATAAAATAAAATGAGACTGATCTGAAAATCAAAGTAACATGAGCATGGTCTTGAGAGACGGAAGTGTCCTGGGTATGGGGCAGGGACACCTCCCTTTCTTTTTTCCCTTTCAACTAAAGCAGGCATCCTGAGATCTATGCACAGAGTCTATGTTTTAGAGCCCTGGGAATGCGGGGCCTTCTGGATGGGTGGGCTGGAAGGAGAAAGGATAACAGAGATGGCTAACTGCTACCAAGCAAGGAGTACAGGACGGCATCATGCTAAGCCCTTGTGGTGAAGTATCTGGTCTCAACCCCATGAGGTAGGCACTGTCGTTCTCTGCATTGTAAATGGGGAAGCCGAGGCCTCACGTGCTAGGAGAATCAGTGCTTCTCAAGCCTCAAAGTGCAAAATTCACCTGAGGATCTTGTTAAAATTCAGCTCCTGCATCAGGAGGTCTGGGGCCCATGATTCTGCCTTGCCAACAAAACCCTGGGCACTGGTGGTGCATAGAACACACTGAGCACAGCCCATGGAACTGTCCAAGGTCCTGGAGGAAATAAGGTGTAGGCTGGGAAGCAGCCAGGTCACCAACAGACTCAGCCCTGTGACACAGACACATCACTCCCCAGGCACTGTGCACTGGCCCAGGTCTAGATGCATGCCTGCCCCCTTTCCTGTTGATTCTCCAGCAACAGCAGACATTCATCATGTACCACTGTATACCAGCCACCATGGGGAACACTTGGGACATAAAAAACATTCTCTGGGCCAGGAGCGCTGGTGTATGCCTGGAATCCCAGCAGCTTGGGAGGCTGAGGCAGGAGGATCGCAAGATCAAAGCCAGCCTCAGCAAAAACAAGGCACTAAGCAACTCAGTGAGACCCTGTCTCTAAACAACAACAACAATAACAACAAAACATTCTCTGGACATTCTCACTGAATGAAGTCAAGCAAATGACTGCATATTTGATTCCCTTCTTATAGGAAGCAAGTCATTCTACTGACAGATAAATAGTCTACATAGTTTATTATCATCAGCAGACAAAATAAAGGATAATTTTCAAAGAATAAGAGTATAATAACATATCTACAACTCCAAACATAGTCAGTTTAATTTAATCTTTGGGATTGAGGAAGAATTTAAGATTTTATAGAGCTCCAGAAATATCGTTTGGAAAATTAATATAGTTGGGCCTCACTCTCTGAAATTACCAAAAAGTAAATTTAAAAAGAAGGCTCTGATACTTAGTTTACTTGTCATGAGAATTTCCTTAACTCTTATAAAATAGACATTTTGTCAATTCTGGTTTTATTAAATAAATGGAACACAAACTTCTGAATTATGAGCAAAATTTTGGGAAGCTACAAGTTAAAAATAATACCTTTAGTAAAAGCTTCATAAAATTTCCTTCTGTCTTTATTCAGAACAAATTTAGAAAGTTTGAAAAAATATAGGTAGTTAATTTCTGCTTCTTAATTTTTTTTATCTTCCTTAGAACCATAAAGTGGAGCCCAGCAGCCTGCCTGCATTTCTGGAACACACTGTATAAATTAGAGTGCTCACATGATTCCCTGGATGAACCCACCCGCTGTAAACAGCCCGCCTTTACTCCCACTCTTGTGCCAAGTGCAAACTTTACCATCTTGGCACGTGGCGGTGTCCTCTGAAGGACTTCAGGGTTCAGAGAGCAAATGTAAATGACTATCTTCCTGGCCCTTGAGGCCAGCAGGAGAGGGATGCCCATGCTCTGCAGAGGCCCTGCATTAGCAGCCCATATGGTCAAGCCAGGCCTCATTTAATCGCCTGTGACTTTGCAGAGGTAGCTTCAGGAAAATCAGAGCATGTGAGCCCCCAGCAAGCCTCACGCTGGATTTCACCAGCCAGCCTCTCTTCTCCCTACTCTCCCTTACCGTTCATTTTTAACTGCTCATCAATACTTCCAAAAGCAAAATGCCTCCAAGACAGCTGTATGTCCCCAAACAGGCACATGGGAGCGCACGGTGGGCGGGGCCGCCTCTGTTGTCTGGCCCACTCTCTGCCAGCAGCTGTCCCTGCTTACCTGGGGGCATCTTGGTTTTCCTCTCTGCATTCTGTCACCGCACACTGGCATTATCCCCAGCCCTGCTCCACCGTGTATCTCCTCCCCCTTTGCAAGCATTTTTTTTTCTTTTTTTTTAAATTTGTTCTAACTAGGTATACATGACAGCAGAATGCATTTCAATGTCACTGTGCACAACTGCAGCGTGACTTTTCATTTCTGGTTGGACACAATGTAGAGCTATACCATATGTGCACTCATACACTACCTAGGGTGAGGATGTCCATCTCATTCCATCATCTTTCCTGCCCTCATGCCCCTTCCCCTCCCCTCTCTCCTCCCTTTTGCCCAAAGTTTCTCCATTCTTCCCACTCCCTCTCCCATTATGGATCAGCATCCACTTATCAGAGAGAACATCAGGCCTTTGGTTTGGGGGGATTGGCTTATTTCTCCAACTCCATCCATTTATCTGCAAATGCCATAATTTTATTCTCTTTTAATGCTGAGTAATATTCCATTGTGTATATATACCAGTTTCTTTATCCATTCATCTATCCATTTGCAAGTATTTAAGAAAGAAAATGCATGATGCAGGTATTACTTTCATAAGCACCAGAAGAGGAGGCAGGATGGGATCACTAGAGCTTGTGATCACTAGAGCTTGGCATTCAGAGCTCTCCATAACAGGAAATCTACCCTTCTGACATCCCCAGTTCTCTGCACCAGTAGAAGAATCCAGCAAGCTTGAGCACCTCTCTGAGTGGGACCCAGTGGCCTGCAAGGGCCTATCCTTCCCGTCTTTCAAAGCCTGCTTCAGAGGGACTGGGGTATAGAGCCCAGGTGTAGATCACATGTCTGGGACCTGAGTTTGAGCCCAGGACCAAAAGCAGACAAATACAAGCCTGCCTCAGGTGTCCAGCTTACCTCTCCTTCCTTCAAGTCCCTTTTTCTTTATTGTACTTATCCTTTTTATTCTGGATTGAAACATAATTTTTTGTACATGTTTATGAGATATAATGGGAAATTGTGATCCAGGTATGTATCAAGTAGTGAACAACTCAGGGTACCTGGCATTACATGACCTTAAAGTTTTATCATTTCTCTATGGTGAGTATGTTTGAAATCCTCTCTCCTACCTATCTTGAGACATATAATGCATTATTGTTACTTACATTCACCCTATTGTACCACCGAACAACAAAACTCATTCTTCCTGTCAGCCCACAGCATTGGGCCTATTGACCAAGCTCTCCCTGCAACTCTCCTCAGTTTCTGGTAACTGTTAACTTGTAGGAGATGGGTTTGCATTCTTCATTTTAACTTGTATATGTGCATCTTCTAAAATGTACACTCCTTAGGGTCTGGCTCCTCCAGTTAATCTTGTTCCCCATTCCCATGGATGGGTTCCTTATGCAATTAAAGTACTCAGAAGACGCCTGAGAAAACAAAGAAGGTGCCCTGGACACTGCACCAAGCAGAAGAGGAGCACTGTGGTATTCATGTGCCATTATGCACCATTCTCTCCCTGCCAAATGTGAAAAATAAGAGCTGGAGAGTTACAAGGGCCAGGTGTTATGTGCTGAATAGAACTTTGTGACGGCATAACAAAATAGCCATCGTCATCGGTGGGCCAGGTAGTGGGTACAAAATGTATTTGACCTACTTGCATTTGGTGAGTGAGCCTTCAAAAGGGTAAACAAAAATGTTACAGGTAATTACATGACGGTCCATATGAAGTATCATGAAGAGCAAGGAGCAACTAATTCCGCTTTTGGATAGTGGTCAAACTTGATGGAAAAGAATATAAGACTATTTCCTCCCATGACACTCTCCTCCCCTCCAAAATGGCAGAGGGACAAAATTCTCCAGACTGTGCAGGATAAATTTCTGTTTTTTTATTTATGATATTAAAAAAAAGGATATTACAGTAAAAAATTCTGTGCTGGATGAGAAATTTAATTCCTGGCAGAATCATGCTGAATGCTTAATAATCTTAATGATCTGATGTGATATCAACTTCAAGTTTCGCTAGTGTGACTGCCAATGTGTTGTCATTTCAAAGAAGGGTTACACAAGAGGCTCTCTGTAACGCTGTCCAAAAACACTGAGAAATTCACACCCTCTGGCTTAAGTCATTAGCATGTAAAACACACATTTTTCAAGTACTTGAGATTTGATTTGGGATAAAGTGAAAATTAAGTCTGAAGCTTATCACTTTATTTCATTAGTAAGCCTCCACCACTGATTCCTATTTGGCAGGTGTTAGCTAATTTACAATCCCAGAATAATTTCATTTTGTACTACATTCCACCACTGGCAAAAAAGAAATTGTTGATAAGAGCATATTTTCTAATAATTGTAATGGATCTGTGGTGTCGATCCAGAGTGCATGCCTTAAGAGCAATTTTGTTTTTTCTATATTTGTCTATTTTTACGTTTTTTTTCTTTTTTACCTTTTCAATTTATACTTCAATTTATCCCAGCATCTCATGTTTCAGTCATGTTTCATCAAAACTAGTCTCTTTCATTTAGTGAGAAGATAAGTGTTTATTGTGTAGTAAACGATTCTTCAATATTAATTAAATGCTTTCTTAGTAAGGTAGGCTCATAAGACTTTTAAAAAGCTGGACAAAATTAATGAAAGTTTTATTTTTTAGATAAGTAAATTATGATAAAATACTATGCCATGTATTATAGAGTTGAATTTTTAAATTTGAAAATTTGGCTGAAACTAACATTTGTATGATTTTTCAAACTGACCCATCCTAAGACTATGTCTACTTCATAATCAGAATATTTAAAGAAAAAGAAAAACATCCTTCTGCTATCATATCTATATTTAAATGGCACTTGGTGTTTTAGTCAGCTTTATTGCTACTGTGACTAAAGGACCCGACCAGCACAATGATAGAGGAAAAAGAGTCTGTTTGAGGGCTCACAGTTCCAGAGGTCTCAGTCCATAGTCCTGCTCCCTTCCTCGGGGCTTGAGGTGAGAGAGGTGAGAGAGGTGAGAGAGGGTGAGAGAGGGTGATGAGGGAAGCAGCTCATATCACAGTAATTGGGAAGCAGAGAGAGACTCCACTCTCCAGATACAAAGTACATACCCCAGTCATGGCCCCAGTGAACCACCTCCTCCAGCCACACTCTACCTGCCTCCAGTCACCACCCAGTTAATCCCATCAGAGATTAACCCTCTAATTAGATTAAGCCTCTCACAACCCATTATCATTTTTCCTCTGAACCATCTTGCACTGTCTCTCATGTGAGCTTTGGGGGGACACCTCACAGCCAAGCCATAACACCTGGACATAAGTTTTGGAGTGAGAAGGTCCTTGGCCATGTCCTGCCTTGGCTGGGCCAGATCCTCAAACAACCCTCGCTGCTTCTCGCCTATAATCAGGATTCAGATACTGTCTGTTGAAGGGGCAGCACTGAGCACACTGAGGTGGAGGCTTGGAGCAGGGCCAGGTGCATGGCAAGCACTTGTGGACGTTTCCGTCCCCGTGCCCACTAGTTCCAGATCTCTGGGCCCTGCAGTAGTCCTACGATTTGGAAACCTACTGGTCTTGTGGCTCTCTCCCTGGCCTCCTACAGCCTGGTCATGTGCAGCCAGGGTGAATCTCCCCACACCAGCCGACGCTACTCCACGGCTCAAAACTCCTCAAACAGTTCCCTTCTCACCAGAGTAAAATCCAGACCCCATAGGACCCGCCCCCCCACCCCGCCTCCCTTTTGGACTCTGCCTCCTCCTACTGCCCATTCCTGCTGCTTTCCAAGCACAGTCCTGCCTCTGGGTCATGGATCCCTTTATTGGGATCACAGAGGGATCACAGAGCTTCCTGAGGATGCTCCTCCGAAAGATCCCCACATCGAAGAGGCCTCCTGTCCATCGTCCACAGGAGAGCACCCTGTCACTCTCTACCCGCTTCTCTGTTGATGTTTCTCTGGTGGACATATGCCTACTAGTTATGTGCTTCTGCTTGTCATCTTTGTCCCCAGCTAGAGCGAGCTGTATTCTGGGAGGGGTTTTATCTGTTTCCATTTCAGCTGCATCCCAGTGCCTGGAAGTGAGCCTGGCTCAGCATAAGAATCCAGTCCCCAAAGTGCTTAAGTAGTTAATTAACTGCATGACAAATATGAGAGAATATCCCTCTTTTGTTCTGGGTCCAACTGCTTTATCCCATCTGTCAGAAGGTGATGAATGTTGCCTTATTCAGGAAACACAAATAACATGTGACCTTAATTCACACACCAGTGCCTTGAGCCCAGCATTGGCTCAATCAATGTTCTTGATCAGAAATTTGTAAAATAATACATTTTGTTCATTAACCATTTTGAATGATACTATTTTTCACTGTTTCACAGTACTACTCAAAGCATGTCTCCTGGATCAGCCATACTAGCATCACCTAGGAACCTATCAGAAATGCAATTTCTCAGCCTCTGCCCTAGGCCAACTAGGGCTGGGTCCATCAATCTGTGCTTCAATAAGCCTGCAGGTGATTCAGATGAGTGCTAAGCTCCAGACTCACTGCTCTAAGAAATATGTCACTCCTTCCAAAGTTTTCACTTCCTCTTATAAGTCTTAAAACAACATGTCCTAATTTCTAAGTACTGTCAACCTAAAATAACAAAAGAAAATGGCTCCCCAAAGAAAGTAGTTCATTAGGGTATGGTAGAGGACTACCGTCTGTGCTATACATTCTATGAAGGATCATAGGTACATCCAGAGAGGCTGGGGTGGGAGGGACTTGTAAAGGCAAAAAGGAGAAGTCCCTATGAATGTTTGGAAACAAATGTCTTTGGTCTCAGGGTTCTGCTGCTAGAAATGCTGTCAACTTATTGATGGTAGCAACTGCCAATAGCATATTCTTAGAAAAGTGGCACATCTGAGCAAGGCTTGAGGGACGTCTTGCTATGGGCCTTGATACAAACATATATACAGGAAGAGCAGAGCATGTGGGGCATGTAGGAATTTCTCATGGGTTTTTAGAAAGTTCCTCTGGTATGTTGTGGTTTGGATATGATGTATCCCTCAAAAGCTCATATATGAGACAATTCAGGAATGTTCAGAGGTGATTACATTAGGTGAGTTTTTTTTTTTTTTTAAGTGAGAGTGAGAGAGGGAGAAAGAGAGAGAGAGAGAATTTTAATATTTATTTTTTAGTTATCGGTGGACACAACATCTTTGTTTTTATATGTGGTGCTGGGGATGGAACCCGGGCTGCACGCATGCCAGGCGAGCGCGCTACCGCTTGAGCCACATCCCCAGCCCAGGTGAGTTTTAACCTAATCAGTGGATTGATCTACATTGATCCACTGATATGGATTACCTGGTTGGTAACCTTAGGCAGGTAGGGTGTGGGTGGAGGAGGAACATCACTGGGGGTGTGCCTTTGGAGTTTATTTTTTATTTATTTATTTATTTATTTATTTATTTATTTTGAGAGAGAGAGAGAGAGAGAGAGAGAGAGAGACACTGAGAGAGAGAATTTTTTTAATATTTATTTTTTAGTATTAGGCGGACACAACATCGTTGTTTGTATGTGGTGCTGAGGATTGAACCCGGGCCGCACGCATGCCAGGCGAGCGTGCTACCGCTTGAGCCACATCTTCAGCCCCAGCCTTTGGAGTTTATATTTTAACCCTGATGAGCAGAGTGTGCTTTCTCTCTCTCCCTCTGCTTCCTGACTACCATACCTGAGTTACTTTCCTTCACTATACACTTCTGTCACTATGTTCTGCCTCATCTCAAGTCCAGAGCTTGAAGTCAGCCATCTATGGACTGCTACCTCTAAAACCATGAGCAAAAATAAATTGTTCCTCCTCCAATTGTTCTTGTCAGTCTTTTGGTCTTTTGCAGAAATGCAAAAGGGGACCAAAATGTGGTACTTATCTTAAACCTATGCATGAAACCCCTTTCTTCATGGTTCCACTCTTCCTTGGGTATGATGTAAGTGACTCCATCTTAGAACTGGCAACTATCACAGCACAAACAGCACACTACAATGACCTATTAATGTAGATTGTTCACTCTGGGACACTTTGGCAAGTGAAGAATATGTCTTACAAATGTCCACACACAAAAGTGGAAGAGAAATTCCTTCTAATGGATGCATAAAATCCAACACATAAATAGAATAAGTATTAAAAGGCAAGCTAACACGACACCTCCTAAAGTTCATAATTCAACAGCAAATGATCCCCAAAATATTAAAGTGAATGAAATATCAGCTGAGGAATTCAAAAGAATCATTATAAAAATGATCAATGAGTTCTAAGAGAACACAGAAAAGTAACTGAAATAATTAAGGAAATCAGTACAGAATATGAATGAGAAATTCAATAAGGAGATAAAAATATTGAGAAAGAATGAAACAGAAATCTTGGAAATGAAAGACACATTAAATCAAATAAAATTTTAAGTTGAAAGTTTCTCTAACAGAATAGACTATGCTAAAGATGGAATCTCAGAGCTGGAACACAAAGTGGTCAGTCTTTAACATTCAGACAATATTTTAAAAATAATCATGATCAGAATATACAAGAACTGTGGGACAACATGAAGAGGCCAAATTTAAGAATCAATGGAATTGAGGAGGGCTATTAAATGTGAATCAATGAAACTGATAAACTCTTCAGATAAATAGTAACATAAAAATACCCAAACCTTCCAATGAGATAGACATCTAGATACAGGAGGCAATCATAACCCCAAATAGACAAAATTCAAAAAACAAAACAAAACAATAAAACCTTTCCATGATACATTAAAATTTAATTAAAATGCCTAACACAGAACAAGGGTAGAATTTTAAAAACCTCAAGAGAAAAATATCAGGTCACATTTAGAGACAAGCCTATCAGAATCACTCCTAATTTCTCAGCACTGTCCAACAGCACTTGGAATAATGTGTTCCAAGTCCTGAAAGAAAATAACTGTCAACAATGTCTGCTATATCCAGCAAAGCTGTCATTCAAACCATCAAGATAAACAGAAACTAAAAGAATTCATTATTACTAAACTAGCACTCCAGAACTTACAGAAATATTGCACACAGAAGAATTAAAAAGTAAACCTCAGAGCTCACAAGAAAACAAATCCCACTTGAAGAGTATATAAGCAAATGAGAAACAGGACCAAATTAAACACAATCAAAAATCAAAATGGTAGGAATTAATAAACACCTGTCTATAATAACATTGAATGTAAATAGTTTCAACTCTCCAATTAAAATACATAAGCTGTTAGAATAGATTTAAAAACAAGACCCAACTATATGTTGTTTTCAAGAGATGAACTTTACAGGCAATGACAGCCACAAAAGTGAAAGAATGAAAATTGATACACCATGTGAATGGAGCCCCAAAACAAGCAGGAGTAGCTAGTCTCATACCTGACAAAGCAGATTTCACACCAAAATAGGTCAGAGGAGACAAAGGTCACTTTGTATCGGCAAAGGGAACAATTCAACAAGAAGATATAACAATAATAAATATATATTACCCCAACATGGGTGCAACTAATGATGTAAAAGAAAGACTATTCAAATTGAACCCCTAGATAGATATCAGCACAATAATAATGGTGATTTCAACATATCTGTCTCACCATTAGATAGGTCATCCAGAAATATACTCAGTAATGATTCCTTGGATGTGAAAAATATTCTAAATCAAATAGATTTAACAAACATATATAGAATATTTCATCCAACAACAGGTAAGTATATTTTCTTCTGGGTAGTCATTGAACATTCTCTAAAGTAGACCATGTTCTAGAAAATAAAGTAACTCTCAGAAAATACAAAAGAAATGATATAACTCCTATATCTTATAGATAATAATGGACTGAAATTAGAAATCAACATGACTAAACCCTACAGAAACTATATAAACACATGAAGATTCAACAATATTATTTTGCCTCATGAATTGGTGACATAGGGAGAAATTTAAACATTCTTAGACTCAAATGAGAATAATAATATAATATACCAGAACCTCTGGGACATTATGAAGGCAGTTCTAAGAGGAAAGATTACAGCTATGAGTGTGTACCCAAGAAAATCAGAAATATCCCAAATAAGCAACCTAATGATGCATCTCAAAGCCCTTGAAAATGGAAGAAAAAACAATTCCACAACCAGTAGAAGGAAGGAAATAATATTGGAACCAAAATCAATGAACTTAAGAATAAAAAAAAAATGATTGATGAAACAAAAAGTTATTTCTTTTAAAAGATAAGTTAAACAAAAATTATAAGTCCTTAGCCAAACTAACAAAAAGAAAAAGGAAGAAAACTCAAATTAATAAAATTAGAGATTAAAATGGGGAAATCACCACATACACCTCAGAAATCTAGCAGGTTATTAGAGATAGTTTTGAAAACTTAAACTATAATAAATTGGAAAACCTAAAAGAAACGCCTACATTTCTAGACAAATATGATCTGCCAAAACTGAATCAAGAGGACATAGGAAACCTAAACAGATCAATAACTTGTAATGAAATACAAACAGTAATATAAAGCCTTCCAAGAAAGAAAAACTAAGGACCAATGGATTCTCAGTTGAACTCCACTGCACCTTTAAAGAAGAACTAATGCCAATCCTCCTCACTATTCCATAAAACAGAAAGGGATGGAACACTTCCAAATTTACTCCATGAAGCTAATATCACACTTATAACAAAACCAAATAAAGATACATCAAGGAAACTACAAAGAATATCCCTGAGGAATATAGATGCAAAAATATTTAATAAAATATTTACAAATCGTGTTCAATATATTAAGAAGAATGTACACCATGATCAAGTTGGTTTTATTCCAGAGATAAAAGGATGGTTTAATATATGCAAATTAGTAAATGTAATTCATCATATACATAGAACTAAGAACAAAGATCACTTAGTAATCTTAACAGATTCAGAGAAGGCTTTTGACAGAATTTAACACCCATTCATGATTAAAAAAAAAAAAACACTTAAGAAACTAGAGATAGAAGGAATCTACCTCAATATCATAAAGGATATATATGAAAAATCAAAACAAATCTCATAGTTAATGGGGGAAAACTGAAAGCATTTCCTCTAAAATCTGAGAAGAGACAAGGATATCCACTCTCACCACTCCTATTTAATATAGTGCTAGAAACTCTAGCCAGAGCAATTAGGCAAGATAAGGAAATAAAAGGCATAAAAATAGGAAAGGAGGAAGTCAAATTCTCACTGTTTGATATAATATGATCCTACACCTAGAAGACCGCCCCCCCCCAAAAAAAAACTCCCCCAAAAGACTTCTACAGCCAAATAAACAAATTTGGCAAAGTAGCAGCTTACAAAATCAGTATATAAGAATCAATACCTTTCCTATATACCTACAACTAATCTGCTAAGAAATTAGGAAAACAATTCCATTCACAGTTGCCTCAAGACAACATCAACAAAACCTATGGAATAAATCTAACTAAGGAGGTGGAAGATCTCTACAATGAAAACTATAGTACAGTGAAGAAAGAAATTGAGGAAGATCTCAGAAAATGAAAAGGCCCTTCCTATTTATGAATGGGTAGAAGTAATATTGTTAAAAGCAATGGAGAGATTCACTGCACTCCCCTATCAAAATACCAATGGCATTCTTTACAGAATTAGGAAAAAAAAATAGTCTTAAAACTCATTGAAAAAACAGAAGACCCAGGATAGTCAAAGTAGCCAAAATGCAATGCTGGAGACACCATAATATCTGATTTCAAATTAAACTACAGATTTATAGTAACAAAAAGCTGCATGGGGGGCTGGGGATGTGGCTCAAGTGGTAGCGCGCTCGCCTAGCATGCGTGCGGCCCGGGTTCGATCCTCAGCACCACATACAAACAAAGATGTTGTGTCTGCAGAAAACTAAAAAATAAATATTAAAAAAAACTGGTCTCTCTCTCTCTCTCTCTCTCTCTCTCTCTCTCTCTTTAAAACAAAAGCTGCATGGAACTGGCATAAAAATAGACATATAGACCAATAGTACACAAAAGAAGACATGGAAACACACACAGCTATAGTCACCTGATCCTTGAGAAAGATGCCAAAAATGTACACTGGACAAAAGACAGCCTCTTTAACCAGTGGTGCAGGGAAACAGATTATCCATATGTAGAATAATTAAATTAGACCTTTATCTTTCATGCTGCATACACACACACAAAAAAAAAAAAAAAAAAAAAAAAAAACCTCAAAATGGATCAAAGACATAGAGATTAGACCAGGAACTTTGTAACTCCCAGAGGAAAACAGAGCCAACACTCCAGTACACAGGCAAAGGCAACAAAATTCTCAATAGGACCCCTACAGCTCAGCAAATAATGCCAAGAGTAACAAATGGCATCAAATTTAAAAGCTTCTATACAGCAAAGGAAACATTAGAAATGTGTATAGAGAATTCACAGAATGGGATAAAAATCTATGCTAGGTACTCTTTTGCAGAGGATTAATATCTAGAACACATAAAGAACTCAAAAGCTTTACACCAAAACATCAAATAACCTAATTAATAAAGAATCAAATGAAATAAACAGACACTTCTCAGAAGAAATGCAAATGGCCAACACACATTTTAAAATGTTCAATATCACTGGCAATTAGGGAAATGCAAATCAAAACTACACTGAAATTTCTTCTCACACCAGCTAGAATGCCAGGCATCAGGAACACAGATAATAATAAATGGTGGAGACCACGTGGAGAAGAAGGAACACTCTGATCCTGTTGATGAGACGTACATTAGAACAACCACTGTGGAAATTAGTACGGAGGTTCCTCAAAGGTCCAGGCAGGCCACCACCATGTGACCCAGCTATACCACTCCTTGGTACTTACCCTGAAAAATCAAAGTCGTCACACTAGTGTAATACATGCAATATTCCTGTCAATAGCAGCACAACTCACATAGCTAAACCACGGAACCACCCTTGATGTCCATCGATGGATGGATTAAGAAAATGTGGTGTATATACACAATGGAGTTTAATTCAGCCATAAAGAAAAAATGAAGTTATTTCATGTGTTGGAAATGGATGGAACCAGAGACCATCATGTTAAGTGAAATAAGTGAGACTCAGAAGGTTCAGGGTCGTGTGTTTTCTCTCCTATGCCAAAGGTAGAGAGGAAAAAGGAAAAACAAGTTGGGGATGGATCTCTTAAATCTCAAAAAGAGATCAGTAGGGGAAAGGAACCAAGGGATAGGAGATGGGGAGGGAGGGGGAAGTGCCGGGGAGTGATATTGGCCAAATCATATTGTCATATTGTGTGCATGTACGAATACGTGACCACAATCCCAACTTTATGCACAACTACAAGGCACCAGTAAAAATAAATGTAGAAAAAAAAACCTCAAAAAATTCAAATGGTTCCCACCAGGAGAACTGAAGATCAGACTGTGAACAACTATTACCTTACTAGGCAGCAATGAAAATGCAGTAAAGAAAGAAAAAAAAAATGTAGCCTGTGACATCACCTCTCATGTTGACCAGCACCTTTCTCACCTACAAACACCTAAAAGGCACAGGCCCGATCTCAGAAGTTCCACCCATTTTGGCTACCGGGAGGCTATCGTCCAGCTATTCGCCTTGTACATCCATCCCTCTTACACGTAGCCAGCACCTGAATTCTTCCCAGTGTAATTCAAATACCAAGTGACATGCAGAAAACAGGGTCCATTTCTCCTGATCTACAAAGCAGAAGTTTTCAAACATTTTCTCCCAAATGGCAGGGGCTGTATGTGGTTAGTAGGTAAAAAGGCAGATGGGAAATCGCTCAGATTGCTTGCATTGACTTGGTGTGTGCACCTCTGTCTGACCCACTGCCCACCTGGCACCTGCTGATGATACCAGGTAGGAGCCACAGTGGAACGGTGGGAAGACCTTGGCTCTAGGGCACTGGCGTTTGGGAACTTTACCCTCGGCCAAATTGAGTTGGAATTTCTGGTTATGGAATAAGTATAGAGTTTCTTCTTACTGTGGCATAAGAATTTCTGGCCACCAAAGAAACATGCATCCCAGGTAATTCTTCCACACACCAAGGACACCCACTGCACCAGCTGTTGGTGCCAAGATCGGCACCCAGCAGAGAACACTGGAGGATGGCAGGCACCAGCTGGGGCGAAAAGTAAGGTGTGGCCCCGAGTTTGGGGCCGAGATCACGGATCAGGCTCTTGCCACAGAGACCTGGGGTCATGCCCCCACTCCATGTAAATTTTCAAGAATTTATTCTATCAATTGTTTGGGTTGAAATAATTCCACATTTCAACTTAAAATATAAAGAAGATATTCGACATTTATTAGAATTTTCTCCAAGTCCAGAGAGAGAATATTTTCTTAACTAAAAGTTTTATGGTCTAGAGAGAAAGTGACTCAAAGTGTCAATAATTCCAAAACCATGAAGTAAAATTCTGAAGACTAAAGGAAATTTTATGATAATATAATAAGACTATATTTTAACATTTTTCAGATAAATGTCAGTAGCAAAATTCTAAAGTCAGATATACTAGAAAAATGCTCGTGTTTATATGTGCACAAGATGATTATTCTGCTAATATTATTCATGTTGAAATAATTAAGAGAAAGCTTTAATTGTACTCTAAAGCAACTGAATGTATTTTCCATTTTTAGAAAAATTTTTGGAAATAACACTATAAAACTAGTGTATAAATCCACTACA
Organism: Urocitellus parryii; assembly: GCF_045843805.1. Lineage (NCBI taxonomy): Eukaryota > Metazoa > Chordata > Mammalia > Rodentia > Sciuridae > Urocitellus > Urocitellus parryii. The sequence goes on along the minus strand of NC_135538.1, from coordinate 5,929,035 downwards.
TAATAAGCCAAACTTGGTCAATGAATAAATATTTCAAAGGTATATAAATTCTGATTATATTTCAATGCCATCTTTGACTCTCAACGATATACTATCTGGACAAAATGTATTATGTGCTCACTCACCCTATCCATGGACATTGCATACAATTGCTTTGGGCTTTATGTTCTGAAATTTTGCATGATGCATATCTTACTAGAATTTATAATTTACAAGCTTTTGTTAAATTTAACACTAAGATTTGGAGATTTATTAATGTCAATACATGTATATCCAGGTCAGTTAACTATCTGTCAGTGTTACCACTGTAGGAATAAAACTGACTGTTTATCTGCTCTTCTACTTCAGATGGCCATGATCTGCATTGTCTCTACTTTTTCATTTGCCCCTGGAAATTATCCCACTGTTTCCGCAAGCACATCTGTGATTTCTAAAATGTGTTTAATTTAATTTAGTAACTTAGCAGGAAGCATTTCCTGTTACTTGATGCCCCTATGAAGGTCATATAAAGCCCAGGACTATCTTTCCTTGACCCATCCTTACATGAGGGAGGCACATAAACTTCTACCTGTAACATCATTTATTTGGTGTTTTCTGTGCACATAATCATAATGAATCTGTTCTATTTTTGGTCTATTTATGCTGGAGAAGAAGAGAGTAAGAAAAACACATTAATCTTGTCAAAATAACAAAAGGATGACCATCTGCTATAGTTTGAATGTCTGTGTCCCCTCCAAAATGCTTGTTGAAAACTAAATGCCAATGTGATAGTACTAAGAGGGGGAGTTTTGAGGGTGCTTAAGTCCTGAGGCCACTGCCCTGGTGAATGGGATTAATATCCATAAAATGAACTTAGGGTTCACTATCATAAATCAACAGGACAATTCCCCGCCTTGAGTGTACAGGAGACCAGAACACACCACCCTAAAATATGTCTCTTTGGCATAGGGATCATTTCACGAACCTGCCATCCCCTCTGCCATGTGGGGACTCAGCCTTCAGCTCCTGCAGGATGTGCCAACAAGACACCCTCTTAGATGCAGGGGCCAGATCCTCCAGGCTCCCAGCCTGTCAGTGCCATGATGTTGGACTCCAGCCCCAAAACTGTGAGGCATACATTCCTGTCCTCTATAAACCACAGTCTCAGGTATCTTGTTAACAAGGCATCGACCCATTGACCTCTTTATCAAAGATAAGCACTTGGGGGGTTGCCGCACGGAGAACGAGGGCCTTCCTGGAGGGATCTCACTGACACTGTGACATGTGGCTGAGAGCCTGCAAGTGGCTCCAACTACCTCCAAAGTCCTTTTTCTACTTTTTAAAGTTTCTCTAAATCACAAAGAAACATAATCAATTAAAAGAGTTTAAGAAAGAAGCAGAAGAAAGCAAAATGGGAGGACATGCAGGTACCTTAATCGTATGGTCAAACCCTGATACAACTTACACAAGCCCCCCGCCATCCCCAGCTCCTCCAAAATGAAAAGAAATACATCGCACAGTTTTGTTGTGGTCCCAACACTCCGCCATCCATGCTGATGTCCACTTTTAATGTGACACCTGCACTTGTCGACACATGTATTCCCCTCATGTGACACCCAGGGACTCTCCTTCTAAGGAGGCCTCCTTGCATTGACTCAGACTCCAGTCCAAACGTGGCAGAGGTGGGACATGTGCGTGGGGAGGCCGTGCTGCACAGAGACTTCCCTGAGCAACCAACCACCGTCTCGGCCCTGGACAGATGCATCACAGTACCTGGGCCTCCGGCTGCTGTCGACTCTCTCCTGCTGCCAGTGTCCAGAACCACAGCCAGCCCCACCGAGTCCGCCGGCAGCACAGAGCTGCTGAGGTCCACCCGCGTCAAGCTCCTGGGCTCCCTCTCAGGGCCTCCCAAGACGGTTCTAGGCTCATCCCCTCCAGGGGCGTCTGCTTCCTGACCCCTCCTTGGTCTCTGCACAATGTGCACGATGCTCTGCTGTTCCAGGTCGCAGTTCTGTTGGGAGTGAGGTGGAAACATATAAGTAAATGGCCAGCACTAAATGCCAAAGAGCTACCCGTCCTCGGTCCCAGGGGACTTTCAAGGCCATTTCTGTACTGTGTCTACATCAGCAGTCAAAGGGACAGGAAAATGACAGGTGTGATTGATTGACTGAGGCACACTTCCCTGCCCGTGGGGGTCAAGGCACATGTACGTGGTACTTGTTAGAAAAGCAACACTGAAGTGGGGTCAGAAACGGAAATTTAGGGATAAATGGAAGACAGCGACAGAAAGCCACAGCAATAATCAAGGGGACATGAATTTTCGCCATTTTATATATACATGAGCAGTATTTGCATAAGCACAGTGCAAATAATATGCTTTTAAAACTGATTTACCCTAGAAGTGATATGTCCTTTACTAAGACAAGGACTAGAGAAGGGACTGTCATGCACCTGCTACCCCTCTCACAGAGCTGGGTCCTGGCTCTCAGTACCCCCCACCCCAATTCTCTATGGCTTTAAACTACTTCCTGCCATTCCCTTTCATCTGGAGAGCGTGGAGACAAGATCTGTGTGAGGCGTCAGGACACTAATGGCACCAATAATAACCTCTCTCCCCGGGTCTTCCTCCAGCTTTCTGGTTGCTGTCACAGAATCCTCTCAAAAGCAGTGACCTGGTCACTCGATGGCACCCCGCCCCACACTCCTGCTTCTGATCTGCCTCCACCCGGGGGCACCAGCACGCACTGTGTTCTTCAGTCCTGTTCCTACCTCTTCCCACTCGCTGTCACACTGACTGCCCCCACCTCCCGCTCCCAAGGTCGCCCAGGGCAGCGCTGCTCAGCAGTGATCACTGTTCAGCATCCTTGTCCCCATGTCCGACCTACCTTCCCGTTTGTCCTACTGCCCCTTCCCCCACTGCACCCAAATTCCATCCACCCGATTTTCCTCCTGCTCTCTAACAGAGGCCAGTCACCACCATGACTCCTCCTCCTAGGCACATCCAGCCAGGTGCCTAGAGTAACCCTCAGGAGCCAGCAGTTCCCTCCACACCTCCTCCTCCCTCATTCACTGCCATCGCCTCCACTTAGGCTTCATCATGCCACAGCTTTGTCATCACGCCCCCTGTCCCCACCTCTGCCACTCCAGCTCCGCACACATGAGGATCCTTGCTGAGTGCCACGTGAGCTTTCTGAAGTGTCTGCGAATCCACCTTGGTCAAGTGCGCATGCTTTCCTGCTTTCCAGAGCTCCATCTCAGGGCTCTCCTGACCTGCCCTCTCTTCACTGTGGAGGGTTCTAGACCACTCTTCATGTCTTCACTTCCTACTTCAGCAGCACACACCACAAACCTCTCTGTGACCCTGTGCTCAGCCCCGAGCCTTGGCCCCGGGTACGGCCATAGAAACGACTGAAACAGGGCCTCTCCATGCTTCTGCCCTCTAGCAGCTAGGGTCCTATAAAGAGCATCTCTGGAAGGTTCCAGCCCTGCTGCTCAAGCCCCAGAAGTGCACCCAGTGCAGACGGGAGCCCAGCCACAGAGAGGCCCAGGGGCAGCCGTAGCCGTGTGGGAAGCAGAGTCTTCCGGGGGGACAAGCTGGGACGCACACCCCGGGGCGACCCCAGACCCAGGAGTAGAGGCTCATAATGTATGGCCCTGAGCTTTTGGCTGCTCCTAGACGGAAAGTAGATGCAGCAGGAGCCCTCGGCCTGAGTCCTTCAAACCACACAGCCGGAGACCTGAGCACAGCACACCAGGACAGAGGCCGCCAGAGGCCAGGAGCCCACAGCAGGAGGAGCAGAGGGAGGATCAGACCTGGCACAGCCTCAGGATGCACCCACACTGTGCCCTCAGGATTCAGAAAAACGGTCCTCTCCACATTCAGGGCTGATCCACTCACGCCATCCCTGGAGACAAAAGGGATGCCTTTCTCTCTCATCCAAGTCCCCATAGCCTTCGTCTGCCATGCTCCTCCTACTACAGTGCAGGGTGTGAGCAGTATGTGGTGAGTGTGTGTGTGTGTGCGTGTGTACGTGCATCCTCCAGCTTGATTTATAAATTCTTGAGAACTGCATGTGGGTCACCCTTCGGTGTGTTTGCGAGAAGGCCCCACACAGTGCTGTGAGCCAACGAGATGGACTAAGAAAGCGAAGGACTGAGGAAAACAAGGAAAAAGTGGGAACACGAACAGCCAAGAGCTGGGTTCAGCGCACCCCAGGAACCAGGGAATGCAGAAGAAAGAGTCCAGGGGACTCGGGCCCTAGCACTTTGTCACCTGCTGTGTGACACTGGGGAAATTATCCCCCCACCCTGGGCTTCATTTTCTATCACGGACAACAGCATCTTCAGCTCGGAAGACTCTCTGTGCAGAGTGAAGAGGACTCAACACATGGTTGGCAACTGACAAGGAGCTCCCTTTCTTGTACAGCAGTAAAGCCTGAGAACTCCATCTGTCTGCTCCCATCATTCCATTTTTCTTTATACAGAGAAGGTAACCTAAGTGGCCATTATTATGTTAATATTCCAGCTTTCCGTGATCCTAAAATTAATTTTAAAAAATCCCTCACGCTCAGATTCTGTGGAACACATGAGGAACCTGAGCACATGTTCAGAGGCAGCTGAAATTTGACAAATATAGAAAAACTCCCTGTCCACTCAAATCCAGATTTTCCTAATGCTCAGGGTAGCACTGCAAAGGGGAACGGAAAGACCCCAGACAGATTTCAGTAGTTACACTGACATTTAGAGAACATATTTTCCCGTCTCCATCCAGGGTTCTGAGATCTTTAATTGCTTAATTTTTGACTCTTTCACAAAAAATGTTGTTGATCAAGGAAAAGCTCCCTGTGCCAGATGGTTCACTCACACAGCCGCCAGCACAGCTCAATGCCACGTTAACACGCCCCATGGACCGGAAATTGGATCAACTTCAGTTGGGTAGCCACTCCAAAGCCCCAAACGATATTTAGCTCTCACAACATACGAGAAACTCCTCAGGTTCCCTAGGAAAAGATCTTTAGTGGGAGGACAGGAGAGGGCTCCAATATGGCTTTCAGGACAAGACAAAACCCACGTCTTACTGCTTGACCGTAAGATCGCCCCACAGAGAGAAAGCATGCAATGTCATTCCTTTTTCTCTTTATAGAAATTTGTTACCAACCAGTAAGGTGGTAGGCAGGCATTCACATCTACACTGGGTCTGGTGCTGTCGAGCAGAGCTGCGGACCCAGGGGACTGAAGGGTCTGTGACCTGGGCTCTCTCTGACAGGACCTTTGATATGGAGACAGTTCACATTTATAAAATATCTATGGAGGGTTTTTTTGGTCAAATAATGACCAACTCTCATCCAATGGGCCATTATCCAACAATATACAAAAAAAAAAATTAATGTCTTTTTTTCTCCCCAAAGAAGTCTCTTTGATGGCATGTTGTTAGAATACAAACATTTCAGAAAGAAAGTGATAATCCAATTTTAGAAATAATTAGAACTTGAAAAACTCAACAATGTTCTTCAAAAATATTCTTAAAAGATTCCCCAGAAAAGGGAATAATGTTAATGTACTGTAACAAGAACAATTATTGGGACTGAAAAGTTATCCGTATGTTTTCAAATACTTACTGGAGAGTTACATAGGTCATCTCTAACCAGTTAGCATTCATACATTATAACAATAATTACATTAACAATGAAGGTAAAACGTACACAGAGTTTTTGAGGCATAACTGTCTTTTCATGGCTCCATAAGGGAGTGACTGTCACCATCTGCTGTGATCTGGATTTGTCCTCCCAAACTCACACACTGAAGCTTAACCATCAACTTGACAGTGTTGAGAGGGGCTTCAGAGGTGATCAAGTCGTCAGGATGGAGCCTCCACACATGTGCTCAGCACCTTCCTAAAGGAGGTGTGAGGGGCAGTCTGTCCCTTCCCTCCTTTTTTGTCCCCTTTGTCCTTCTGCTCTTTGGCCATGTGAGCATCAGCAAGACACCACGCTAGAGGCCCAACGCCAGCACCTTGATCCTGGACTTACCAGTCTTCCGATGAGGAATGAACGTCTGCTCTCGGCAACTGCCCATCCTAAGGCATCTGTGACAGCCCAAGACCCCCTGGAGAGTGGGTGTGGGAAGCCCTATGACCCGTGCCTCACACGTACAGCTGTTTGCACACTACTTATCCTGGTGGTCATTGCTCATTTCAGTTTCACTTCCCAGAAGAAGAAGGTGAGTCAAAGAGATGTTAAAACTTGGCTCAGTGTCACCAGCTCCCAGCTGTGAAGCCATGGTGGGAATGCAGGCTGCCCATCCCCCCTTAGCCTTCTCTGAATCTGCAGAACCAGTGGAGGTGCAGACAGGCGGGGGGAAGCAGGATGAGTCCGCAGGGGCAGGGCTCGTGGTGAGGAGGGGCTTGAAGCTGCAAGTGGGAACAGCCCAGGTCCAAAGGAATGTGCAGGAGAAGGGCGAGAAACTGGAAAATGAGGGCGCAGAGAACTGCCACGGGAGGGGACCCAGGCAGGAAGCAAAAGAAAGCTCGGCTCAATCTGATTTAAGGTAGGTAGGTAGGTAGGTAGGTAGGGACAGTGGCAGTTACAGAGGATCCCGCGAAAATATGGACATGGAAGGAACAGGGCAAAGGTGGTTGGAACCAGCCCAGCAGAGTCCCAGGTGATTCCAAAGGCAGAAGCAGGATCAGCTGTTAGTGAAGTCAGCTCCCCGTGAGGTCCCCACGCCCAGGATGACAGTGCTTGTCACAGGGTACTCTCTTCTGTGCTTCTGTCCCCACACAGCACCACCTTAGAGAAAAGATACTGCATGTCCCTCATACTGCATCTGCGGAACCTACTGTGATCACTTGATCCTCACACACTCCCTCTGAGGGCCTGAGCCACTCCACGGTCCTCCAAGCACACAGCTACTGTCACAGCCAGTGCGGAGGTGATGAAAGGCTCAGAGGGCTTCGGGGACTTGCCCAGGGGTCCAGGCAGGTGACTGGGAATGCAGTCAGTGCCTCTCAGCACCAGGGACTCCCCACTCGGGCAAGCCTGGGTTGACAAGCCCACTCCCCATCTAGACCCCTCTGCTCCTCCTGAGCCTACCTTGGTGGCCTGCCAGTAGGTCAGGATACCCTCAGCACCCTGCTTACTGTCCTCCAGGCCTGTTAAACTCTCTCTCCACACAAGATGGGTACGAGCATTCTGTCAGAAACCTCTCACGCTCGCTGGGTGTACACTGTAAAGTCTCACAATATTGGATTTGTATTTAAATTTTTAGTGGCACCCATTTTTTTCCCAGAAATGCATTATAATCAGCCAAGAATTATCAGATAAAAGTTTTCCTGCTTTAATAGTCAGATTTTAATTTTAAAATTTATTCTGTCATTAACAGATTCTTTAAGAAGCACTTTTTATAACAACTTATATTTTCTTTTTTCTGATGAACAAATTGCAGCATGTTTTTTTTTTCTTGTTGCTTCTGAAAATAACTTCCAATATGTTTGTGTAAGGCCATCAGGGTTTCTAATAATGTATCTTCTATGCCAAGAAAAAAACAGACATTTCTTTAGGAAGCCATTTGAAAGTATTTTTTAACCTGATGGTTAGAAACCCTCTGGCTGATTGACAATGGGACAACACAGATAAGACCATGAGCCTGGAGAGGCTCAGGAGGAGTTAGAGTCACCCTCAGAAACTCTGGTCTCACTGGTTCATGGTTTCAAACTCCAGTTTTCATACAGAGTGTTCAGTGACCACAAAATGCCAATTTATATTAATTGGGAGAGAATAAAAACTACTCCTTCAGCCTCATCCTTCATTAAAAAAAAAGAGAGAGAGAGAGAGACTTAAGCAGATTCTTTGTGATTTAGTCTTTGAATTATGTCCTTTTTCTTATGACCAGTTTCCATTATAATCAAAGATATTATGCTAGATAGAGATATTCAAAGGCCCCCTCTCCAGTAGCCAAAAGCAGGGTAACACAATTACTGGCAAAGGTTGTTAGCCCCACACTAATTAGCCAACGCAGCTCTGAGCCTTGCCAACCCCCATCCCTCCCACCCCAGACCTGGGACCTTTTCACTGCTCATTAGGACCTATACCAGGGCCCCGGAGGAGACAAATAGGGGGTTCGTTGCATGGTAGCTGCCTTGGTAAATGATTCATTTGGGAGGAAAGGAGGTCAGTGCTGCTTGGAATTGACTCATCCTTGTCTGCTCTTTCCTAATACAACAGCTATCAGAAAGTCAGAACCACACCCACTAAGACCACTATGTTTTCAACTGTAAACTTTGCAAGAAAAATCCCCAACTGTTGTTTGTTGCTACTTAGGATAAATGTTATATAAAAAAATACATATGGATCATTTTCAACAAAATTACCTCATTTTTAAGCCGCTGCACATACTTTATAGACATTCTTCTGCCACAATGCCCTTCCTCACCTCGGTCCGAAAGCTGTGGAGTCAGCCACCCTAGGACTGAGACCTCTGAAACCCTGAGCCCCAAATAAACTTTTCCTCCTCTAAAATTGTTCTTGCTGGGTCTTGGGTCACAATAATGAAAAAACTAACACATATGTTGACCCTAATCCTGATGTGAGGATATTAGCATTGGGACCTTTGGCAGGGTGAGAGTTAGGGGTGATCCCTCATGGATGGCATCCATGCCCTTCTAAGAGACATGAAAGCTTCCCATCTCTCTCTGCTCTCTGCCACGAGAGAATTTAGGAAGAGAACTGTCTGAAAACCAGGAGGCAGGCCCTCACCAGTCATCAGCTCTGCCAGGACCTTGAGCTTAGACTTCCAGGCCCCAGAGCTGGAAGCAATGAACATTGTTTGAGCCACCCAGTTTACAGTGTTCTGCTACAACCCCCCGGAACCGAGTAGGACAGCCAGGGCAGGCTGCTGAAGACCCAGAAACGATACAAGTAAGCACAGGGAAAGGGATCGATTTGTTCAAGGTTATGATCAGTTGCCAGCTGGCCTGGAATCAAATAAATTTAAGTTTTTAAACTATTGGGTAACCCAGAAGATGCTTATAATTAATCAGAAGTAAACTAAAGTGGTATCAGTTTTGAATTATTGGCTATTATTAAAAAGATCCCACCCCCTATAAAAAAGCACCAAAACCTAAAAACTCCCTTAGGGGAAGTATATCCAGTTATATAGGAACAACAAGAAAAGAGGTAAGAAAAATAAACAGAGTGACTTAGTTCTCTTTGCATTGCTATAACAGAATAGCTGAGGTTGGTAATCTATAAAGAATCTTATTTCTCTCAGTTATGGAGACTAGGAAGCCCAAGGTCTAGAGGACTCCATGTAGCAAGGACCTTCTTGCCACATCATCCCATGGCGGAAGGTGGAAGGGAAAGTGAGAGAGAGCAAGACATGGAACCTGCAGCCCCCAGCCCTTTTACAATTTGTATTAACCCATTCTTGAGGTGGAGTCCTCATGACCTAAACATTTCCCCCAGGCCCACCCCACAGCACTGTGGCACTGAGGATTCAGTTTCCAACACATGAATGTTGGGAGACACAGGTAAACCACACCACAGGGTGACTTATTCTAAAACATGAATAGTTCCTAAGTCAAGCATTGGTCTTCCTGCCAAGCACCATCACACAGGCACCCTTCCGCAGATCCCAGGGAGACCTTCCCCTGGGCCTCTAGGTGGAGCCTGAACACCTGCATGGTGCTAAGGTGTGGTGGGGGATGTGGGAGGGGCAGTAAGTAGTCAGGCTCCTCACTGTCGAGGGAGAAACCCACAAGCAGGCATTTGTATTTATATTTTAAACAACTGACATAGATAAGCAGTCTCACCCTTCTGCTGTAAATTTCTTAAGCTCTAGCCTCAGGTTTCAATTTCAGATATAAATACAACACATTGTCACTTGTGTCAGCTCCTCTTTCATAATCTGGTGTGTTAGGATGGCGTGTGCGACAACTCCTTTCCCATAGATAAACGAAACATGCACCTGCTCCCCTCCCACACCTTGAAGCAGTTCACCTGCCTGAGGGGCCCTCCAGACATAACCAGTGGAAAGGCACTGAGCCCCTGTGGGACCAGGACCAACTCCCAGCCGCGACATGGGGTAGCCAGCAAGATGCACGCCATCCACTCTGGCCTCAGCTGGTGGTCCCAGTTAATTCCCCCCTGTGGTCATGCACTCAGGAGAAACAAGGTGTAAAGCCACCGGCCACACCAAGGAGATCCCTGGAGCCAGGCTCTCATCTGGAATCGTGCAGCAGGTAGGGCCATAGGCACTAGGGTGGGTGAGTGAGGTGACCACCGTGGGGGGCGATGACCAGGACCACTCAGCTTTTAAGTTTGACTCCAAGACACCTGGTAAACACTGTCGTCGAAGGGAGCACTCTTCTACATTCAGCTGGTAGAACTTCTATAATGGATCCCCTACGCTGTCACTAACAGGGCCTTCCCATTGTTATAAAATGAATGTTCCTGGGGCTCACGGATTCGAGGAAAGCTCGCAAAGGCTCATTTGGTCTTCGCTACTGATAAGTCAATGGAAGAAAAGTACAAAGTCCACTAGGGGACCCAGGGAAGTGCCCCAAAGTGTGAAGGAAGCTAATGAGAATCCTATATTACATGTCGGAGACCACAGATTTAGACAGAGTGGTCCTCCCTTATCCACAGGGATCTGTTCAAAGACCCCCAGCGGATACTCAAAACTGTGGATAGAATTGAACCCCATATTCTCCAGAGGTCCACTAAGTGGCAGGCAGGTGGCACACACAGCTTGACCACGGGGGACAAAGGAGTGATTCAGCCTCCACACAGATGGAGAAGACGCACAAGATCGCATCATGATACTGAGGATGGTATCAGTTATGCCTGAAACCTTCCACTAGTGTTCTCAGGTGGCTGACGGCAGGAAACAGAAAGCACAGCAAGAGAACCCCAGGCCAGAGACTCCTGGAAAGCATTTCCTCTCCCAGGGCCCTGGGGTAGGGAGTGAGAGCCCATGTGGAGGGTGTTCACAAACAGCTGGAAGCCGTCTCAGGGCTCAGTCCCTCACCCAGGCGACATCAGAGACTCTGAGCATGTGCGCACGGGAAAGGCAAGCGCTGGCCTCTCTTTCTTGTTATTACTGTTGGGTTTGTTTGTTTTTGTGTAACCACAGGAAGCATGGTTGGCTGAAGAGAATCTTCTCCAAATTTATGACCATTTGTAACCTTAGAAAGTGACCTTTTAGGGGAACGGTTTCTGCAGATACAATTAAAGACCTGGAGGTGACTCATTCTAGATTTGGGTTAATCCACTTAAATCCAACTGCTGGCTTCATAGGACAGGGCGGATGCAGAGGGACGGAGGCGGGTCACATGGGGATGCAGAGGGTGAGGATATAGCCCTGCACTTCCGTGGCTCCACAAGCTGGAGGAGGGGTGGGATCCCCTCCTGGAGACCTCAGAGGGAGCACAACCCCACCAGGATCCTGACTTCTGGGTTCTAGCCCCAGCACTGGGAGAACATAGCTGGTGTTTCAGCCACCACAGTACTCTGCATCACCATGGCAACCTAGGAAGCTAGTGAAGGAGGGAAAGGCGCGGAGGCAGAGGGAGCAGGGTGTGCCAAAGTAGGGTTGGGAAGCCCAAGAGTGGAGAAGAAAAGCCGGAATTTACTACTGCAGGAGTAAAATACCTTCAGAGTCAAATACAGATGGGGGCTCCTCAGGAGGGGAGCACTCCATAAAGCCAGCTGTTTATAGCTCCCCCTTCAACTACCAAAAGTCTCCCTGTTTAAAAGATAAACCACATGGTCACAGTTACTCATGGCACACAGTATGTGCTCAATAAGTACTTTTGAAGAATTTAGGAAAAAAAATCACAGTTTCGATGCCATCTAACATATTCTGAGCTGTCTGCATCCCGGCCGCTGGTCCAGGTGTCTGCTCATTTCACTCTGCTCAGCCTCGGAGTCAGGCAGGTGCTCCATCCACCTCTTCATCTTAGTGAGGACGTTACTGGAGTCCAAGAAGTTAAGTCATCAAAGGTCACAACAGCTACAATGTGGTAAGCCAGATTCATACCTAACATTTGTGAGCTACTATATTAATAGCTCACAGAACTTTCTCACAAATAGTAACATGTAATCTCACTGATGCAGTCTGAGCGTTTGTGTCACCTCCCAAATTTATGTTAAAACTTAATCCCCCATGCCACAGGATTCAGAGGCCAGCCTCTAGAGGTGATTGCCTAATGAATGCTCTGCTTCAGGAATGAATCGGTGCCTTATATAAGGGCCTCAGGAGGCGAGCTCCCCCTCCTGTCCCTTCTGCCATGTGAGAATTCAGAGTCTGTCCCCTCCAGAGCATGCAGCAACAACCCTTTGCCCTGGGGCTAGAGTGCAGTGCTCACCAGATACCCACCAGCCAGTGTCTAGACCTTGGACTTCCAGCCACCAGAACTATGATAAATTTATTTCTGTTCTTTACAAATACTCTGTCTCAGGCATTTTGTTATAGCAGCACAAATGGACCAAGATACCCACCTAATACTTCCACCAACTTTCTGTCAAGCATTATGTTCAGTGTTTAACAGAGTCACCTAGGGCTCAGGAAGACTAAACAAATCAGCCAAGATTGCACATGGGTTTCTAAACTGACTCTCCGGTCTTTTGCTCATTTCAAGTCTGCATTCTGAATCGTCTCCCTTGGTGTTTGTAAAGTATAGTCAAGGTGGAGAGCTGAGGACAGGGCAGAGCAGGATGGGCATCTGACCACTGGCCTCTCAGTGGTGGCCTTTCTTTAGACAGATGAGACACTCCACTCTGGCCACAAAGCTTCCGATCCTCAAGACCCACACTTGTGCAGCCTCCACTCACGTCAACCTGAGAGGTATGACGGAGACCCATGTGACCTCAGAGCGGTGGGGACAGATGAGACACCTAGCCAAGCAGGCTGTGGGGGCCCCAGAAGCCTGAGGGAACCAAGAATCCTCTCCACTCTCAGAACCACAACCTAAGAACTGCTCAGGAACACTTTAAACCTAATTAGCACCAAAGCTATGAAGGATGAGTTCACTGAGAAGTGGGGAGGGAGAAGACTCTGTCTGCCCTGAGAACTTTTCTCAGGGTTATGATAAAGGAAAACATATTGTACTATGAAAGAGAAAGAGAACATGTCGGCATTGTGTGTCAGACGTTGACACTACCGATATCCAACGTGACATCAATTATATCTTTATAGGACAGGTCTCTGAATTAACATACAAATAGCAATACGCTGTATGCCCAAAGGCATAGGGTATTTATAAGCCTTGCCTGTGTCGAGCAGTTCTGTAAATGTATAAAAATGCTTGGAGCAGCATAAAGTCAGTGATAGAAAACAAATTTTAAGTGAAGAACTCATGAGCTGCTTTATTTCCCCTGGTTTTATGATCTGAAACAGCAGCTCTTTTGCAATACACCAAAGAACAATGGGAAAGGAGGCAAACACCCTCACAGGATGGTTAGTTAATCCCACTTTCAGGATGAAAGAATCAAAAAGAAGAGAACAATTTGGCAAAGATAAAGAATTTGTGGATACAAACCGATTTTACTGTGAGGTCTCATTGAGGGAACCACTTAGAACTATTTTTGGACATTCAGGTTTAGCTAGAAAAATGCATGAAAATCTGTGTTAGCATTTGAATATGAGGTGCTCCCCAGGCCCCATGTGTTGAAGGCTTCACTCTTAAAGCAGCAGTGTTGGGGGGTAGGTAGAATGGGGGATCTACCCACATGGATGGATTAATCCACCACTGAGTGATTCACACTTGATGGCATTGTTGGTTAGTGGTGGGAACTGTAGTGGTGGGGTCCAGTTGAAGGAATTAGGTCGCTGGCAAGCCCTCTCCTGCCCCTTCCTCCCTACTCTCATGCTCACTCTCTTTCTGCTTCCCATCTGCCAGGAAGTGAGCAGCTCCCCTCGGTCACATTCTCCGGCTTTGGTGTTCTGCCTCACCTGGGTCCAAAGGCTGGAACTAGCCAACCATGGACTGAAACCTCTGGGATATTAGATGGAATAAGTCTTTCCTCTTCTAAGCTGGTATCCTCAGCTATTTTGTCACAGCAATGAAAAGCTGAACAACATACTGTGGGGTAAAAATCTATTTAAAATGTGTTTAAAATAATATATGTGGGAATAAAAAATTATACAGATTAATATCCATATAACAAACACCAACTACCACTTCCTACCATAAACCTGGTGTGTACAATATCTCTATTATTAATCATCTATGTATCTTATACATACACACTTTCATGCAAACTATGGCATGTTTGCTTTCCATATAGAACATGCTACAGAGATTTTTGTTGACAAAATTTTAATTATTTGCTAAAAGTTCAAAGACTCTGAAGTGCATATATTACTAGATAAAAATTTTGAAAATGATTCTAAGAGAATATTAGTTATAATTCTACAACTATAAGCAAATGTAAATGTGATGTTTATTTGCTTGATTGTGGGCATCTATCATGTCACAGATAACTTTTTGTTCTCTGGAGAATAAAACAAATGAGCGAGAATATCATTACAATAACCCAATATCATCACCATTACCCTCTCCCCCTACAAAAAGTAGTGTTGTTTTTTTCCTTAATATAGATAAATTGATTCTAAAGTTCACATAGAAAAATAACCAAGCAGGATTATGTAAAAATTTTCTGGCAGAAGCAAAGAGAGGGACTGACTATGGAAGACACTAAACATGACATAAAGCCCCTTTATTAAAACTCTGACATTGGAGCACGAATGGAACTTTAATTAATGCAACTATGGTTCCAAACCAGGATGCAATAAACACAGTTGGCACTCTGCACCCATGAGTTCTGCCTCCACGGATTCAACCAGTAATGGCTTGAAAATATTAAAAATTCTGTACTGAACATGGACAGATATTTTCCTTGTCATACTCAACAATATGAAATAAGAACTATGTACATAATATTTATGCTGTGTTCAGTATGATAAGCAATCCAAAGCTGGCTTAAAGTATATGGGAGAATGTTCATAGGTTCTATGCAAATACTTTGCTATTTTATATAAAGAGGTTGAGCATCATGGATATTAATATCTGCAGGAGTTCTGGAACAAATGCCTC